>NC_046224.1:21137261-22482281 GCF_009819885.2 Catharus ustulatus | reverse complement strand
GGAAAATGACTGATGCTTCGGACTGAGCTGACAGCTAACTTAACAATCATCACCAGGGCTAACATCTTCCTTCTCTCCACAGCCTCAGTGGTCTGGCATGTCTCAAAACTTGAAGGGAAAAAAAAAAAAAAAAACCCTGCTGATTTCATAGGGAAGTAGCCAAAGAGCCTGTTTGGAGGATGAAGTCAACTACATATGGTTCTATTTATTTGTTTGTTTTGGGGTGGGGAGAGGGAGTCAGTGGCAAATTCTCAGCCCTAACAACCAGCTCACAATAAAAGCTTATGAAGTCAAGAGTTCCTCAAGGAAAAGAAACACTCTTAAAGTTTGTGTTTATTAAATAAATGCCAACATATTTGTAAGATTCCAAAACTCGGGCAGCATCCAGCTTGAATGATTAAAGAGTATTTCTCCTTGAGGATTTGAATCCAGCCCAGATAAACTGTAATCCAAAACTGTCTTTGGATAGCAGGTCGATACAATTTACACAAAAACCCCTCTCTGTGTACAGAGGTGACACAAAACAGGTACACTAGGCAGGTCACGTCCTAATGCACACTTAGACCTCTGCACCACAAACCAAACCCAGCTGCATTTAAATGCATGACCAAAGCTTTCTGCATTTTGTTTTAGTGGGGGAAAGAAAAATATCTCCCTAGAAAACAAAGATACCCCTTCTCTGTGCTTTACGAATTGACACGGAAAAGGGCAGGAAATGAGGTAAGGTTGCTTTTTTTCCTCATTTTCTGTATTATGACAACGATGCATACATTTCTACGTTTCAGAATATAACCACATACTCAACTCATATGCAGCTGCATCTCATCCAAGCACTGGTCACTTGGGAAAATTTAGAAATTCAAGAATTCTGTGACTCTGATCCTACAACCATTACCAGTTGGGAGCTAACATACATTTCTTTTTTTGTTCATCCTAAAGCTTTGAATTATAATTTGCTCATTAGCCTAATAAATATCTCATCCTTGTGTGGCCCATAACAGCAGAAAGAGCAGTTATTATAGCAGTTCCCCACTGCAGCAGGGGAAGCTTGTCTGACCTCAGCATCCCTCAGCACCTTAAGCAAACATGGATCCAGTATAGCCACGATCCTCATGGAGCTTTCCTGCTAACCCAGACACAGGAAAGCAAGAGGTGTGACTCTCCTCTCTCTGGAGTGCACAGAAGCTTTTCTCCAGTCATAAGAGAAAAATCCCATCCCTAGGGGTTTTCTCCATCTGTTCTGGGTAAGAGAAAATTAACAGTCTGTGGCACAGGGGCATCATGTGCTGTAAAAAAGGTTCACTAGCTCAAGTGCTTTGGTTGTGCTGAACATTTCAGTTGTGACCAACATAATTTCCTGTCATTCCACTTTTCCCAAGTTGCCTCTACATCTGTCCTGAATCTATGTGAAACTCTTGTTTATACTTGGGTAAGAAAATTAAGAGATATTAACAGTTAACAGATTTTTATTTCTTTCTCAATGAATATAAAAATGACCCCAAAATAATGAGTCTGGTTTGGGGAAATTTTTATTTATTTTCTTTTTATTTTCCCCCCAGGTTTTTGGTTGGGTTTTTGGTTTTGTTTGGTTGGGGTTTTTTTCAGGGTTTTTTTAATGTTTGTTTGTTTGTGGGGTTGTTGTTGTTGTTGTCTGTTTTTGGGAAATTTTGTGGTGGTTTTTTTTTGTTTTGTTCTGTTTTCAGTTGTGGGTTTTTTTTGTGAGGGGTTTTTTGTGCGTTTTTTTTTTTTTTTTAAGAAAAGAAAGCTGAGATTGTGATTTTGATTCTGTTGAAAACTCCCCTGGCCCACTCCCAAAACATATGCCTTATGAGCAGAACGATGACTCTCCCAAATGTACTAAATGGGGCAATTTTGGGACATTTTCCAAATTCTCTTTCCATCTGTCCATCTTCTGCCCAGCAATTCATCATCTCCCCCAGATCACTAACTCCACCCCATTCTTCAGGCCTGGCATTGACATTTGTCTCTGTCCCACATGAACCCAATCACATCCCACCTCTGAGCAACACCTTTGCCCTCCTTGGAGTTGTTTCCTTACACACACATGACACCAGTTAAATTCTCCAGTTTACCATTCCCAAAGCCAGGTGTCTCTGGGGCACAATCCACTGCTGGCAAAAGGAAGCGAGATAATTCTATGTCACAGATCTTTGTTTTCTGCTGCAAAACCAGGCATCAATCAAAAAAGCTGAGGCATCAAGTTCTGTCTCTTCTACACCAGCTCACACCAGCTCTAATAGTCCACTTGTCCTGTTTCTCTTTGGGATTCCTTTATAAGCAAGGCTGAACCCTCTAGCACCATTATCTGACCTAACCCAGCACAGCTGAAATCCCATCGTTTGCCTGCACAAACATGGAAAGAACTAGCAGTGATCTTAGACTACCAATGGTCCCTGTACACAAGAGAGTGAAGTGTTAACATGCACATACCCAGAAGAGGTGGCAGAAAGACTCTGCTGCCTGCAGCAGGTGAGAGACCTGCACTTTTCCTGGGAATCGGGCTTCTTCCTTTAGCCTTCTGATTTACAGCGCAATCAATAGGTTTCTGCCCATTGCTGCCACCCCCTTTAGTTTGGGAATTGATGGGCGGCAGCGCTCCAGTGCTATGGTGTCGCGGCCAAGCTGTGAAATGCCACCGGGGCGAGTGCTCGGCTGAGTCACGCACACTCAGCACAGCACTACGGGCCGGCGGGGTTGGAAGGCTCTGCACGGACCTGGCCGTGCCAAGGCATCCCGGCCCCGCCTGTCAGCAGCCCTTGCCAATGCCATTTCTTGCCCCGCAGAGGTTTTGACAGCAGAAATTATTCTTAGGTCTCTCTCGCACATGTATATACACACACACGCGTTTCATCGGATCACTTCTCAGCCTGCGATAGCCTTATCACACCCTCATAAAGCTGGGAAGCACTATTAAATGGGGATAACAGGAGAGGGCAACGGCAGGAAGCAGACGAGTTAGCTAAATGAGCCGAAAACAAGTTGTCAGATAACACGTCAAGACAATCCAAGTCTTTACTTCTGCTGAGGGGGTAAAGAAACCCCTCCTGCCTCTTTTCCCTCAGCACATTTCCCTGACTAGATCTGGCTGAAAACGTTGTCTTTACTTGGCTAGTTTACCACAGCATACTTGCAGCAGTAACAAGGAATGTGGGAGACAACTGGGTCCATTCCATTTGGTAACTGCGCTGATCTCTTATTACGTCAGCCTATCACAAAGCCATGCCCTTATGAACAGCCTGACACCTGCAACGCAAATGCCAATATCACTCCATCTCTGGGCCATAGATTTCAACTCCAAATGGTGAACAGCACCGAGTAAGTGCAAGTCTGCTTTCATTCAGGTTCTTCCATCTGTTTCCCTTCTCCCAGCTCAGTCGGAAGGGGTTCAAGCCTAATTCCTGCCTTCCTCATCAGGCGCCCACAGACAGAGCTTACAAAGGGAAATCCTCCAGCACATCCTCTTCTGGAGGTGCAGAGAAGCTAAACAACATCATCAGTAGACGCAGGCTTGGGTTTGAAGCACAGCAAGTCGAGTCCTCATCCAGCACCTTCCCTCCAGTGGGATGGCCTATCTTCTCCCCTTTCCCTGAACTGCACATTCCAAATGATACTGCAAACACAGCACTGCCAGGACCACTTAATATAAACCTGCAGCTTGAGAAACAACTATTTAGTGCATCATATCAACAAGCACCAGGTTCATGACTTGACACCAAATCCTGCCCTTTCACCTTCCAGCATCTTTTGAAGGCATTTTGCAGGAACAACTTATGGTAAATCAGCTTCCAAAGCCAAACAGATGTAAGAATGCTTTAATTACACTGCAGCAGGTGACACACCTTTTCAAAGCTTTAAGGAAACAAAACACAAACCAAAACAAGCTTCTCCTCCCACTCCTCACAGAACAACGTGAAGGCACAGCAGGATCCTGGCTGCTGGTGAGAAAGGCAGTTTCCAAAGCCTCACTTGCCGTCTCTGGGTGTGACTGCAGGACCCATTTCATAAAAGCCATGAAAAAGCTTCTCTGCTCACCATCCTATCTCATCAGGAGCAAAGGCTTTGCTCTAGCTCGGAGGCCAGCCTTTGTGCTGGCAGGCTAGGGGATAGTCTGGGCAGCTGGACAACACCACATTCCTTTCCCTGTGAAACTTGCATGAAATGCTGCATCTTAGACAGACACTTGCTAGTGTTTAAACTAACACTTTCCGAAACAGAAAAAAACCCCACATTTAATCAATATTCCCAACTGTCTCAAGTGCTCATATCTACAATGCAAGGAGAAGGGAAACATTGAGAGAGGCAAAGGGAGGGAAAAGGGAGTGTTTTCAGATTAAATGAGACACATGAGAGAGAAATGACAAAATCATCAGCAAGTGCCTTCCAAAGTCACACAGCTGTACGGGAGCTTTTTGTACAAAAGCAGAGATTTTACAGCAAGTCAGAAAATAAGCTGCTGTCTCCAAAGGAGCGCAATGGCATGAAGAGAAAGTAAAGGAAAAGGGAAGTTCAAGCTGCTGGAGCAGCTGTAATGCTTTGACTGGAACCAGTACATGATAAGCTATAAAACACATTAGCTGGATGTGTGGGCTAAGTATGAACAGAGAGATCCCGCATTCTTGTCTCCAGTGCCTGCAGTTCTGCCAGGAGGCTCCCTGGATACTTGGACATGGAAGACAAGTGAAATTTCTTAGATGCAGGCACCACCCAGGAGGAGGTCTTGCCAAATTGCAGTCTCTGCAGCCACAGGACAGAAGCACATGGAGTTCTTTCGACAGTCCAGAAAACAGACTGGCCAGTATCTTAATTTAATTAGACTTATGCAAAGATAACAAAAATATCCTCAGTGGTATCAGACACAAAATCAGTTATAAACCAGCGCAGACCCTCACATTTCGAAGTGTATGAAAGCCAACTGACAGAAACATAAAGAAGCAGCTTCTCTCTTAGGGTCATTGCTCCAAATTACCCACACTGACTCTTCACTTTCCGAGAACACCTGGTGTCAGCTCTGGCATCACAGCCAGCTCAAGACAGGGTATCACACCAAATGGGTCAGTGGGCACAACAGTGGGGCAGTGTTCCTGGCACTTTACCATGGGCATAAAGCAAACCACGCAGCAACACAGGAACCATGACACCCCACAACAACGATGATCTAGCAAGATGCCATGGTAAGATGCTTGGAAGAACCAAGACATGGTCGATCCAGCCAACACCTCACTCAATTCCATCCATCATTCATTTTTATCTTTTGTAACAAAAATAATGAAAAATCCAGTTGTGTAGTATTTGACATTGAAGTTTGTGTTACCCCACTGCATCAGCCTGCAACCTAAGTCTCAGATGCATAAGAGTCCTATGAGAAACAGGAATAACCTGCAAATATCTGGAAAGTAGATGCCCCCCCCGCAATACGGATTAAAGATCAAGAGTTCTCTGGGGCAGAAACATGGCCTACAACAAAAACTATGGGAGGGGACTAAGAAGGAGGATTGAAATATAAGGCTATATTTAAAATAAAGTTCTTCTAGGGTAAGATACTTCTGCTGTAAAAACCCAGCACGGCCCATCTTTACCTGAATGGCCCACCCATGGGGTCTGATCAACAAAAGTGCATGTTCCACTGCTGAGGGACAGGCCAGACAGGCAAAGGCAGCTGAAACAGAGGGCCTCTGTGAGGTCTCTGTGACCTCCACTCTCCCAAGGCACAAGCTGGAAGTCATTGCTCCTAAAAGGCAATGAAAAACGGAGAAGTTTGAAGAGGGGAAGATCAGATTCTATATTTGAGATTCTGGGAGCCTAAAGGGAATAAAAAGCCTGTTGAAGCCTAGCTCTGCTAAAAAACCCTATGTGCAGACATAGAAACAATGCTCATTTTACATTAGAAACCAGGAAACGAGGTGGAAGGAGAATGCAAGACAGCGCTGTGTTTCTGCATTAGGGTTTTTAAGTACACTGCAGGATTTCTGTCTCAGAGTACTCATTGAGTTACATCAGACTGTAATGGCCTGTTGATTTTGAGAGATTATGGCAATGCTGCTGATGCAGGGGGAGAGGAGATGGAAGGAGAGAGAAGATGTGATGCATCAGCCAGCGTGCACACGCATTTCAGATGATTACCCCCACACTCCTGTGCAAGAAAAACACAGCAGATTCACAGCAGGAGCAGGACCAGGAGCAGATCATGCACGGGACCCTGTTAGCAACCAGAGCAGACACAGCAGGCGGGTTTTTGCCCCTCTAAGGCAGCAGACGCCAAAAGCAACATTTCTGCAGGGGAGTCCCATCCAGCACTGGCAGGACCAGAGCCACACAGCATGGCAAGGCAAGCATAATGGAGGAGGTCAGTCCTGTGTTCAAGGTGTTCAACGTGTTCCTGAGATGGATTCAATCTCACTCTGCTCACTCACTGACAACTTTGCTTGCCTGCCTATTTCTCTCTCCTGTATTTCACAGAAAGATGGTATCCCTTCCTTTTCCTTTCTTTGCTCCCGGGCACAAGCAATCAAGAACAAAGGATGAAAGAAAAATGCAGGGGGGGATGGGGGGGGAGTGAGGCGGGGGAGGGACATTTGAGAGTTAGGGAGCAATCTTTAGCAGAGAGAAGATAATTTAAAAAAAAAAAAAGCAAAAAAAGGAGATGCAGAGGCTTGGAAAAAAAAAAACCCTACGGTATGCAAATGAGGCAGAACAAAAATCAGAGCTGGGAGAAAAATAAAATCACACCAAACCAATCCATGTCTCCATAAGCTCTCCATCTCTCAGACAAGGGGATGTCATTGGGGTGAGGGGTCCCCAAACCCTCCTACCACCCTCCACCTCCAGTTGACACCCGTGGCTCACTGCAGGTAGGCAATCTACCCTCTGGGGCATAGCAAAGGAAGGGAAGATGGAAGAGTAAAGCAATTCTGGAGCAGTGAAAATCCTTGTTTTCTCTCTGAGTTAGGAAGCTGTGGGGCAAACAGAAGCAGCCAGGTGCTTCTAACACGATGTCTGTCAAACAATCTGATTTCAAGCTTCACTGGAGGAGTCCCTCAGCAGCTGCTTTAATCTACTGCAGCACTTTTCCCCCACAGCAGGCTGCATTCCCCTTGTGCCTCCTCCACTCTTCCATCAGGACAGAGGTCCCACAGGAGCAGACACCTCCACCTCAGCTGGCAGCAGGTTGCCTCACAGACTGAACCACCTCAGGCCATGCCACAAGCTAAGGAGGATCAGGCTTGAACTGGAGCTTTCCAAAGGGCATCCAGCTGCACCAAGAAAAACAGGATTTTGCTCCTGCAGATGACATACTATTCTTGATGCAGAGCCATCACACTGCTCATAGGTGGGCGTGAGCAAAGGTGGCTTCTTCCCTCTAGACCACAGAGTAAATAACTCATCCATCAGCTTGTTCATTAGCGACACCGTAGCTGGTGGTGTTACGACACACCATAGTGCAGTTACCCTTCTACTCATCATCATTTATTTCTTCTCCTTCCAAGGTGTGGCAAAACATCAGTGCATGCTCCTCAGCTGGGAACAGTGAGAGCTGTAAAAGGGAACTAGGAAGCAGCAGGATTCCTGGCTTTTAGACAAAGTCTGGGGCTGACTCACCTGAAATACCACTTTTTAGCGCCAGGAGTGCTCTCCTTTCACTTAAACAGCAGCTCCTCTGCTCCAGCTTTCTGCTTTCCTCCCTGTCCACTTTCTACTTGAACTATTATTTCTTTGTCCAGTTTTGCCTGTGAACACCTGAAGGTATGGACTACAGGCTATGTGTTGGTCCTAACAAAATATATATTTTTAAAATCTATCAATATCAGAAACATGGTATTACTTTAACTTATTACCAAGAAGCATCACTTAACTGAGTAAATACTAACAGCCTAGAAGTACAAGTCACAGTTGTGTTGCAAAGGCTAGTTAAAAAGCGATTTCAAGAAGCTGACAAATTCCACACCAAAGGTGTCTAAGCTCTGGTGGCATGTGTGAAAGCAAAAGCTAAGCCTTGCACCGTATTTTATGAAGGACTGGGGATATCAAGGTAAAGCAAACATGGAAAGCTGTGCTGGTATTGAGGGCAGTCAGATGTCTAAGGGGAAAACACCAACAGAACAAAAATGCAGCAGTGAAAGGACAGGGAGAAGAGAACATTAAGTTTTAGCAGAGATTTCTGCCATGCAGATTGGTAACTCCAATCACATGCAAAGGTCACTCACAATCTCCAGAAACCAGAGTGGCTGCAGGCACTGGCTGTATTTCCCAGGAGCTCCCCTGCTCCCAAGCGTGACTTCCCCACCCGAGAGACCCACAGGGAGGCAGAGTGAGAAGATGTATGATGTCTCAGTTCACATCTTAGCCAGGTCTGTGTCCCCATCAGTAAGAACTGCCACCACAAGTGACACTAATTGGTTCTCTTGTCATGCTGCAGAGGTGACACAGACCACATGGGTACAGACAGGAAGCCTCCTCTCCCTAGTCCCCTTAGGTCACTGCTAGGTACCCTGGAAGAACAGTGTGCATGCATAGCTGGTGTTGCCACAATGTGTGTGATGCCTGCTCAGTGAAAAAAGAGCATCACTATCTGGAGCTGTTGAGCCTGCGTCACTCACTGCAAGAAATGGGGGGGGGGGGGTGGAGAAGACAACTACCAGCTTAAACCAGATTTTACTGGTAGAAGCATCACCAGAATCCAAGCTCTCAGGGACTTTACAATGGATCCTGAAACATTACCAGCTGCAGTTGCAGCCTCCATACCCTCAGCCTGGAAAAACAACAATTAGCACACGTGTGCATTAGTGCATGCATGTGTTTGCATGAGCCCGCGGTGCAAACATACACAATAAACAGTATGAGGAAGAAAGAGATTGTTGTTTGAAGCTCAAAGAAGCTATTTGTAAAAATCTGTGTGCAACTGAGAATGAAAAAAGGCAAAAAATTACTTTCATCTTTCTGTGAGGCAGAGGGGGCAGGGTATTAAGCACACACACCCCCCAAGCAATGCCCAGGAAGAATTATGCTGCTCGTGATAAATGCACTTTTCTGGTTCTGTGAAAAATCTGACATAATGAAAGTACCTTGAATGCAATTACTGGCACTTGTTTAGCATGGCAGGGCATTGCACTGCCACTGGGCTCTCTCCTCTCTGCTCCCAATTAGCATGCCAAGTACTCCAGCCACACACATGGGCTCACGGGTCAGGGATTGGCGCGGAGGAGCAGCAAACAGCTACCTGCCCACCAATGAGAGAGCAAGCAATAGGCTGGAAAGCTCCAGCTTCCTTCATTTTACATCCTCCCATCCCTATCAGACTCTCTTCCTCCACTCCTCTAGGGTCTCTGGAGGCAGTGATAAAAACCGCAAGCTCTCCCCCTCCTCTCTCAGCTGGTCTCATTCACGGCTCATGGCAGACCCGGTTTCCTCTGGGGACTCACTAATGAAGACGGCCAACGTTAATCTCTTTCCCCCTCCCTGACGGGTCGATTTATAGTTCCACGGAGAGTCCTGGATTGCAGCCAGAGGGCTTGACACATTCTTCTTGTTCCAAGACGAAAGGGGAGGGGGGAAGAGACAGGCTTGCGCACACACACACTGAAGACACACAGACACACATTTGTGATTTGGATTCAGCTGGAAGATGCAGCTGGAAAACCTGTTTACCTGTTCTGAAACAGCAGCTGAAAGGAACAGTAGCCAACAGTGCCTTTGTATATATGTGTACATTCCAAACATCTTTGTGTTTCCATAGCACCTCTTCCAGCCCAAAGACCCCAAACCACAGGGATCACTCCCTCATTGCCAGGATGAAATAAAGCATCAGTTGTGTGCCAGCAGCATTACCCGTGAGTCATTAGGAGAGGAAGCAAATGATAACTTCTCCAGGATAAATGGCAGCGGGAGGAAAAGGGGAAATTTTAGACAGGCAGAAAGTAATGAACTGGAATTTGGCCAGGACACTGAGGTTGCTGTCCTCTCATCTCATCAGAAGTGCGCTGGGATCTTTAACAATCGATTGATCAAGACCTCGGCTCTACCTCTCATCCGTAAGAGTTTCCAGTACTCCTCGCCTCTTCTTCAAGAGCAATATGCACCCCTCTGGTACCCCCACCTGCTTTTCTACAGCACTGCAAGGCACTGCCTGTACTGGAACTCCTCAGACATGTCACTCCCACAGCTGCACCTTCAAACGAACCGAAGAGAAGGACTCGGGTACTTTTTTACAACTGAGCTATGAGGGAGCATCCCTCCCTTTCCCCATGTGGCAGTTTCTGCTGGAGCCTTGCTCGAACCCCTAACTTGGCGCTATTTGTTCAGCTCAGCTCCCTGTGCTCAGGTGGAGTGGCCCGTGCTGACAGCACAGCTCTGCTAATAGGGTCAGTCAGTGAGCTACTGCTGCAGAGCCGCAGGCGAGCAGAAAACACTGCCTTTATTCCTGTAAGACCTATACATTACGTCCTCGCCCCCGCCCCCTCGGGAACCAAGTGGTGGATTTAAAAGGAGCACTGTCAACTCATTTAGGCCCATTATTTTGCGCTAGAAGAAATGGCCTTTACAAAGCTCAATGGAAGCACACTCTCATTCCATCTTTAAGTAATCTTGAAGGTTTCAATTGCAGGCTGTAAACCACAATGCAAAAAAGCACAGACAAATAGATCAGATCAGATATGAGACTGCCCAGACACAGAGTTCCCCTTGCCAAGCTGACTGCAGAGCAAAAATAGAAATGAACACTGCACATAATTATAGTATTTTACATTTCCACTGCACTTTCCATCCTGAACGATCCCCAAATGCACACACATGTGCATGTGTGTGCATACAGAGAAGTAGGACATTGGGAAAATTCACTTATTTGTGCAAAAAACCAAGAAATTGTAGTCCAGTGGTAACAGCTTGTACTGAACCAAAGCCTTCATTAACACAAACACACACACACACACAAGCTCACAGAAAATCATTATAATGTGAAACAAGACTAAGCCAAGCCACAGCAATCTGTAGATCAGCAGCTCCAGCACTTCTGCTGCTGCTCAGCATTTCCCCCAAAACAGAAGATTAGAAACTGATCTTTTATTAGCTCTCGCCCTCTTGTTTCCCAGTGAAGACCAAGGTGCCAATTCCACTTTGCTACCACAGGGCAGAGGCAGCTCTGCAGCTGTCAATCCACAGGCTTCCCTTCTCCCGCTGTCGAGTGCTCTGCAGTCTGTAAGCAGGCACATTCCCCAGTCCTGCAGGCTGCAACAGCCCCATTCTGCAGACAGCAGAACATCTGAACAGGGGAACCAAAGCCAGGGACAGTGCCCAAACCACAGTGCTTCTCTTTCCCTCTTGACAAAAGAGCTCGTATCAGGAACAAAGGTCTGTTCTCTGCTCTGTGCCACCCAAGATGCTCTGAGCAAGGATAAAAAGAACCAGGAAAGAACACTGGAAGATAAGCAGGAGCAGAGACTTGATGCTCTAGCAGAAACCTTCCAACTTCTCAGGAGGCTAAGAGGCAGGGGAGAGAAGAGCAGGTGCTAGCTCACACCTCGGCCTGGGATGCTGGGTCACTCCTTTCTCCTTCCTGTGTGTCTGTGGCAAGTCAGTCTCATCTTCCACATATTAAATATCTCACAGTAGTTTTAAACTCCCATCTGAGCACATAGGCGTTTCAATGCTGGTATGTGGCCAAGCACATGAAGAATGGGCGTAGGAAGTTCAAGAGGAGACAGAGAAGGAAGCAGCTCTGAAGCACTACAAAAATGAACTAATAGGTCAGAAGCAGGGAAGGAAACAGTCTGAGGTTATGAAATGATGTAACAGCTGGCTTGAGAAAGCTGAGCTGGTTTGTTTCTCTTAATGAAAAACAGGAATCACACCAACAAAACAACATAATCAAGTGTAGTACACAAGTACTTGTTCAGGGAAGAACCCTAGCCCTTACACTAGCATGAGGCCAATATCTGCTTTTGATGCCCCTCAGAAGAATCTGTTCACTCAGCAGCATGCTGTAGTCATGTCTAAAGCTCAGTGAATGCCTGGCCCATGCCTGTCTTGGCAGATTCTGGGGAAGAAAGATATTTTGTCAAGGACACTGCAACAACACCCTCCCCTATACTTAAGGAAACAGCCATGGGATTGCCATCATCCAGAGAGAACTCCAGGTTTTAATAAGGTCACATCTGAAAGAGCCCCACCTAATAAGCTGCATGGAAGTCAATTTATTGACCTCAGCATGTGAAGTTGTGGTTGCAGGGTGTGTAGGCAATTCATACCTGATGCTCAAGGCCATCCCCTCTGGCTAGAAATGGGAGACCAATGTGATTTCTTTAATTTAATTTAGTAATGTAGTGCTTTATTCAGGAATGCAAGGAAGAGCCTGGTTAAAACAGGATTTTCATTTTGACAATATCGTTTTAACAACAAATAGCTGGCTGCTCAGTTCCCTTAGCAGGAGACAGCAGGTGCTCAGCTGGCTAATTTAGCAGCAGCCACAACTGCCACCACGAGCTGCTGGGTGCAGTTCACAGGCTGCAATTCCCACTTCCCCCGACACAGATTCCCAAGGAGGGGGAAGGGCTGAGGAAGTGAGAGGAAAGGCAAGGAGAGAGCTTGTGATGAACTGTTATTGAATTAATGAACAAACCTCACTGCCACTTACCTGGGACATCCTGCTGACAGGCACCTACATCAACTGCCCTCCCCCAGCCTTGTGTGCACACCTTCCTGCATAAGGGAATTAAACTCCTTTCACCCCTCCTTCCCCCTCAGAAAATAACATGCCCACTTTTTAGGTGCATGCAACACCAGCAAGATATTCCTGTGATCTTCTGAGACCTTCCCCAATGGCCTCATTTTATGGAAACCAGAGTCCTCAGTAAACAACTAGAAAGCAGGAAGACCATGTTGTACGGTCTTGTGTCTAAAGAAAACCAGGTCTGTGGAAATGCATCTCAGAAGAGGGTATGGTACAGCTAGAGGCCTGTGGCAGAGATTGTTAGAGATGACCTTACAATAATCTTTAAAATTAACAATAGACATGTGCATGTGAATTTGTGATTTGGCTTTTGTGCAGTTTGGCAATTGTATTTTTTAAAACATGCAACATAAAAACGTCAAGACAAAAATTCTGGCCATTTTCTTTACCTCACCCATATTGACCATCCAGCAATGAAAGCTTTTTCTAGACTGAAAGACTATGAGAATCCATGGGCCTAGAATATGGCATCTCCTGAACAGTGAGAAACTGAATGTTGTATTGTTAAAAGGGAATGGGATTTTACTCAACTCACAACAAATTCTGGATGGACTTCACTGATTTTGCTGCTGTCTATACCAAGACATCTATTTATTGAGTTGTTTTAAGCTGCAGAAAGGCAAAATTCTCTTACCTACAATTAAAGTATTAGAGCTCACAGAAACATCCATTATACCTCAGTAGCAGTTCACTAAGGCCTCCAAAAAAAAAATTAAAAAACAGAGTACACGTTACTCTTTATTGCAGCCTTAGGTATATCAGGCTTGATGACAGCACCATTTTTTAAATCCATTGTGATGGGGTAAATGGGGGAGATAAACTGGTACAAGCCTAGTTCAGAGAAACATTTCCTTTGGGTCAACTGTAAAACTAATCTAGACCTAACACTAGAAAGCACAGTCAAGGAGAGAAACAAAATTCTTCCAAGTTTTTTAATAAGCATACCATCAGTAGAAGAGGTTTGAGTAAAAATAATATGTGAGTGTACTAGCCCACTGTTATTGTTGGCTACTCAAGCAAAGTAGGACTTCAACAAATCAGAATTTACAGAGCTGGGAGCCTGGTGGGTCCCTGGTTTTTATTTCATGCCAATTCACATTCACTCATGCTCCTAGGTAAGTGATTATGCTGTCAGCAACTTCAGCCCACCTGGAAAAGTGGGTAAGAAAGCAGTGGACACTTATCAAAAGCTAGGTCTTGCCTGCAGAGGGGCACACAGGAGAGGCAAGCTGAGGCACTTTAAGAAGACAGGTAAAATGACATAAAATACCCGTATGGACATATTTACACAGAATGCAAATGTATCCCTGATTTGCCTGCTTTACTACTAAACCCATTTTTACTAAATCAGCTGAAAGTTAATTTCAATCTAAATAAGGGTTTGGTCAGATCAGCCAAGCAATTGGGTCAGGGCAGACTAACAAGTTGTTGTCCTTTCAGACAGATATCAGTAACTCACCATATGTGCTTCTAGTCTTCTGCAACACAAAGAAACTTACAATATCCTCAGAGAAATCTCCCACAAACTGTTTTTGTGAGACTTAAAAATCAGAGGGGCCAGTTTGGCAGGGAGTCAGAAATCTGGTACATTGGCAGGGGCAGGCTACAAAGGATATCCCAAGAGTTGCCAGTCTAGCACTGTTTCTTGGCTCCAAAATTAAATCAACATCAAATTCTTAATTTTCCCCCCGAAACAGAGCTTTGACCCTGTAGGGATGCTGCCTCGGGAACACCCAGAGAAGGTGCCACCAAGAAGAGGCATATCTGCTGTGGGACGCTTTCCAGCCACACAGAAAGAAGAAGCCAGGCAAAAGCTGTTGCCAATTCACACACACTACTCCAGGACTGGGCAGTGACTCAAGAAAATTATTTCCTGACATCCTCCCAGCAGTGACCACAGCCATGCACCTGCCTCAAGAGATGCTAGCGTGCCTTTATGGCTTTGACAAGAGATGCCTCACATGCATTGGATCCCTTACTTGGAGAAGGGCCCGCCAAGCCACCAGGGCTCAACACTGGGTGGACAGATCTCCCGTAAGTGGACACTGGGAGATGAACTTGTTGCTGAATACAGGGGAAATCCAGAGCTGGCACAGTAGCTGTTTCTTGAGGAACAACAAGCTGCTGGCAGCAGGGAAAACCCTAGTTTGGTGTCTACCTGATTTTCAGTCGTTCCTGCCCTAGGGTTACATCACCCTTGACTGGGATTTTGAGAGAATGAGAACACAAGGACAGAGAGATGTCACTGCTCCCCCAGCCCTCCTGCACCAGGAGTTGGCTGGGTGTGGACTCAATCCATTGTACCTGACCATAACAAAACCCTTCCAGACAACCTGCCAACATGTCACGGTGCCATCCTCTCCTGGCAGCTCCATCTCATCAGCACACACTAAGTGCCAGGGCTCCTTGCTGTTTGCTCTCTCCACCTCTCGCCAGGGCTACGCAGCATTAATGTTTCACTGGCAGCTCTCGCTCTCCTCAAAGCCCCATCAAGCACATCTCTGCTCTGACCTACCGCCCCAGGCTCCCGGCTCCTGACCGCCAGAACCCACAGCTGCCCCAGCCTGGCTGCCCCTCAACCCCAGCAGCGCTCTGCATGCCTTCGGAACAGGAAAGCAGCAAAACCCCTCGTCGCCCCGGGAAGCCGGCTCAGACCACCAGCCTCATCCTGCCTGCAGCTTAACTGGCATATTAAGGCTGGCAGGGGAAAATGCCCAGCACCCGCCCTGCATCCCCGCCAGCCCCCTCCCTTTTCCAGCTTGTCACCATAGTATAAACCCTTTTGTTTCTCAAAAATATTTCTCTGCAGAAATACAGCAATTATTTCAGAAAAATCTCTCCCCTCACCACTGGTAGAAATACCATAGTCTGAGACAGTAGCTCTCTTGATGATTGCAGACAGTGGAATATTCCAGAAAAAAAGAGGAAGATTTGGGGAGGGGGAGGGGAGGAGGTATCTGGGATCCAATCTTTCTCTCCCTGCCAATCCCCTCCATCTCTAGCAGATTTCATTTTTATCAACAGGATTTCTGTGGAATTTTTACTCAATCCTCCCTCTCCCCCATTTCAACTCCCAGCTAAGCTCAAAGGTACACAAGAATAACGTGCTGCCACCCTTTTCTCGCAGGCTGGACAAATAAGTCTTCAGCTAGCCACATGGAAGCCATTAAAAATATATTAACATACCCAGCAGGGTCTGTCACTTTTTCTTTTCCTCCTCCCCCCCCCTTCTTAAACACAGAGAAGGAAGAAATCTTGCCACAGTAACAAGAGGTTTTCATCAAGTCTCATTACCTCAAGCACAGCCGCGCACCACAGCCCCCACAGAGAACAGCCTTCGGTTCCTGCTGTCATTAAAGGAACAAAGATCTTAAACAAAAATTAAACCCTGGACAGCATGAAGTTGGGAGCACGTGAAGGGATCAGGCAGGGAAGGGTATGAGAAAGCCAAGGGGAAGAGCAGGAGCAGAGCCACCATAGGGCTCCACTCCAGCAGCTCGGGAGGGATGGGGCAGGTTAAATGTGCCCCACAGCGAAGGACAGAGGGAAGCACTTTCAACATTTCGAGCCAGCATCAAGATATGCTGCATTTCCCACACTTAGTGACACAGCAACATCCTGGAACATTAATAAGGCTCAGAGTGAAACCAAACCAGCAATCATGATAAAAAAGCACAATGCTTTGTTGCAATTTATGATGTTCCATGAAAGGATGATTTGGCATGCTTCGACACATGTCCATTCTTACTCCAGGGGGTCCTCACCCCTTCCAAACACTATCGTGTCCCACGCATCCTGGAGTGGCTGTACAGCACATCTTAACCTGCAGCAGCTGCTCTAAGCCTGAAGCAGGTGGCCGCTGATGTTTAATAGCTCGAGAGGAGGGTTTGAAGGGCAGAGGCAACAACTCTACATTTAAACAAGGGATTTCTATACCAGGGGGTTGTTAGTCAAAGGGCTATCAAGTCAAAGTGCTCTTAAACTGTAGTTTTTGAAGTATTTCATTGAGCAAATCGCTGGGTTAAGCAGCTTTCCTCTCCACCTTGGCTACTTTAATCCAGATCAATTCCCTGATCCAGTTCAATGTGCAGCAGCACGTTCAGCTGCACTGGCACAGCTGAACAAGTAGTTCAGAAGCAGCAGCAGGAGCTGCTGAAAACAACCCTCATAAAACTACACCCTTGGATTCAACAGGCATGACACTTAGCCCCCGGGGAGCAAGACACTGCATGGAAATCCCATGAAAACAAAAGGAAGAGGCATGCTTCATACATGGTTATCAGGGAAGAGCTGAGCTGAGTCAAAGAGGACACAAAACTAACCAAAACTCTGATGACAATGTGGCCATGTTTTATGCACCTCTAGACAAGACAGAAGTTTTATTTCTGCCATAGGAATGGAGAAAAGCAAAAGGCTCTCCCTTGTCAAGTGGGCAGTACAGTCAGGAAAGGCAGGGCTTGCGTAAGAACCTACAATGGCAAAGCACCAATGAAAGGTGGACAAAGACCTCTGAGGATCAAGGAGGACAGAAACCCACAGCTGGTGAGGAGTAAGAACTGTGTGGGGATACCAGAGAAATAACTCTCTGGCAGAGCAGTGAGGAGCAGAAGGGAGCCAGGACATGAACTGGAGGACGCAGAGGCAGGATGAGGATATAGAGGGTCCATGTTGGGCACAGAGGAGGGGATCAGGAAAAACAGTAAGAAAGCTACTTCACATCTCTGGTATCACAACCATTCTGGTTGTGAACAGTTTAATGGGTCATTGTCCAAGCAGTTCATATACCCTCTGATTCTGGAGTAATTACATCCAATCTTTTAAAAGACATCACATAACAATGTCTACCAAAATTATAGAAGCAGATAGGAGTAGAAATGGACTAGAAAATAGTGTCAATTTCAGAATGATACCATTTGTCTCTGCAGCACAGAAACACGCTCATCTCATCTTGGAAAGGAAATGCAAGAAAGTGAGGAGGTTCAGAAAAAAGAGAAGAGACGTGAAAAGTATCAAACGATTCCATGAAGTCCACACGTGCAAAACAACAGTCATGTGCTGTGGAGTGAAGTCTTCTAAAGGCTTTATGCTATAGTGCATACCAGGGCTGTGACACTGGGTGCATGCTGCTCTCCCCAGGAAACCTGTCCATCTGCTCACAGCCAGCCACCACAACCTGGCCTAACTGCCACCAGCCTTGGAAGAGTCACTCCTTGAGGAGCTAGCAAGGCAGACTCCTCACCCACACCTGCCAAATTGGATACACTGCATACAGAATCCACATTGCTGAGCCTCATGGCTGGTATTTCCACAGCCTCGCAGACGAACAGCTTGGCTGGGTTGCTCTTCCTTGCTGCTTCAACATAGACAGCTCAAACTCCGTCATGTAAAAGAAATCCAAAGCCCTGCTTCAAACTGATTGCAGGAATATACTGGAGTCTTACCCACACTTTCAGATTTGACAGCAACACAATTAGGTCATGGGACAGCTGTGCTGTAACAGATTCCTTGGACTTGGCTCTATCCAAGGTAGAGACACACACAAATGCTTCTTCAGTGTTATCTCCTTACTTACCAGCAGCCTGGATTCTTGAAAATGGACTCAGATGATGAGTCCATCTCAGATCACAAGTCAGGCGCTTGATGTGGGCTCCCAGATCTCAACTTCTGCAACAGCCTCCAACAGCAGGGTGAAGGACAGTGGAGTATGAGCCAAGGTACAGCTGCCTACAGCTGAAACAGGCCTACAATAAATGCCAGAGAGGAAGGAACAGCAGGCTCTAGGCAGCACATGCAAGGAAGGCACTGGTACTCATGCAGGCTAAGGTAATCCTAGGGACCAGCAATCTGACACCCATGGTTAAAGCCCAATCATGAAATGGTTACTGACAGAAAAGTCTGTTAGGCTGTGGAAGAGGCACCCACAGGAAGAATCCTCATCCCACTTCTCTGTAAGGAGTGATGGGACAGGCAGTAGGGAATCAAGCCCTAAGACTGGTGAGATTGTCTGATAGACAAAGTCTTATAAGATGCCTCAGGAGTAACACAAACTTAAGAAATTTCCTCCGCCCCTCCTGCAAAACATCTCCTCCCCAGTTTTGCCAACACTGCAGTTTGCAAGGCAGCACCATGGACTAGATGACTGTAGCCTGGGTCATTTCATGTATTTGGAGGAATGGGGCTTCTAACCCACAGCAGGTTACTAATGTATGTTACAGCACAATTCTGCCAAGGACTGCACCCCCAAAACCAGTGGGATGATGGTGGCACAGCACAGGAATGAGGTGAGGAAATAAGAATTTCTTAGGCCGTGCTACAGACACTTTTATATTAACTCTATGTGCATGAATTAATGCAAAGAAAGGCAGTGGAGGATGCAACTAGGACAGAGGGTGTTTACTAAACTATGATTGAATATGGTCAGATTTGTGTAATAAGATACGGTCTAACATATATACAGAGATTATCTTCATTTACAGCGATGTCCCTGTTGATAATATATACAGTATCAAGTAAGTTTCTGACACACTAGACTGGCACTTAAGTGTAACTTAAGTGTTTGAGGTCTGAAAGACTGTCTCAGTTTATACTTTATTTAACATTTAATTGTACCCTTTACTTCCTTTTTTTCTATTTTTTTTTTGAATGTGAAAGAATCAGCTTGGTTTTGAACTGTACAGATTGATAGGAATGTTTACTTTGCCATATTTAAAGCTAGCAGATGCCCATCTCCTACTTGGTTTGGGGTTTTGTTGTAGATGTTATGGTTTTTGAGCGGTTTTGGGCTTTTTTTTGTTTGGGGATGTGGGGAAAAGAGGTGTTAAGGGTTCAAAAATTAGCGTTTCACAAAGTTCAAAATTAATGTCTCAACTTGTAACACACTTCTCCTCTCCCACGACACTGGTTGCAGAAGCTACCCACGGCTGACACCACTCATGAAGCTCCATATGGTTCTGCTTCTCCTCACTTTTCCTCAGCCTAACAAACTTTGGCACTGCTCAGATTTTCCTGGTCCTGAGGAAACAGGAGAGATTCCAGCAATTCCAGTTTCTCCTTCCCTTGCTTTTACAAAGTTCCCATGGTGCTGTCTGTGAAAAACCTACTGTAATGGCAAAGCATGAAGGCAAACTTGTGTGAACATCATTGGCAGTGTAGAGTTTTTCATACTGCATTCAATATTGGTAACAATTATTTACACTGCATTAGAGATGAAGGACTTCAGTAAGATCAGGGCACCTCAAGCTCAGCACAACTTACACATTCAGCAACAAATGTCTGTGCCTGACTAACAGGTTAGCAAAGTTTTTTAAGGTAGAAAGGCTTCAAAACAGATCATCACTTTAAAGCACCCATGAGTTGACAACAGTTTGTACAATTATCATGAGCCACTCCAAAAAGCTTCCAGTACACCTGGGAAATGACCATGTACACAGTAAGTACCCTGTATGCACCATTACTCAGCAAATGCTTTTTGCAACTCCCTTCTATGCTCAGTCATGAAGGATATAGATCATTACAGCCTCCAGCTATAGAGCTTTAGCTCAGAGAGTAGCAGCTCACACTTTTAGCTCTGGAGATCCCCAGTTCAATCTGCTGTGTGTCAGCCAAGAGGGCAGCTGTCATATAATTACAGCCACAACTTTGCATGTGAAAAAGTAAGGAGAGCGAACAGAGATCTTATTATAGAATTCTAGTTGCAACCTGCTGAACAGCTCCCTATTTAAAGTAACTTCTTGTAAAGAAGAAGGAGAGGGGGCCAAAAGAAAAAAAAAAAAAGGAAAAAGAGGAAAGAGAATCTTCCAACTCAGCTTCCCAATTCTCTGCTTTGCAGAACAAACCAGTGCTACTTTTGCAGTCTTTTGTTACAAATGCATATGTACACTAGATGAAGCACACAAGTGCAAAGCCAGGAGTAAGGCTCCTGGCTTATCTGTCCAAAAAAGAGAAAAAGGAAAAAAAATTCTCATTGCTGCAACTGAGGCATCTGAAGTCCAACAAGGCATCATAATTTCTTCCTGAACTATAACCATCCCACAGTAGTCAACTCACTCAATTATGCAATTTAAGTATTAAAATTTAAGATCAAATCTTAAGTCAGTTACATCCTCTTTTCTTCAAGGTGTACATAAAAGCTCTTAGGAAGGTTTAACAGAACAGAAAATCCTTGAAAAGAGTACATTTGAAATACAAAGGTACAAAGCACGATGAAAAATTCATTCTCAAATTAAAAGTTCTTTTACTGAGTGCAACATAAAACAACAAGACCATGTTTCTTCATATCCATTCATATTTCTGCAGATCCTTCTGCACACAGAGTTATTTTTGCACCAAACTTTCTTCTAAGCCAAACCAGTCAAAAACTAAATTTGAAACAATGTAATCCAGTTTTAAAGAAACATCAGTTTTCCTCCAAAAACAATTCTAGAACTCTATTTCCAGCTTAAGATACAGATTCTTTGCAGAACATTCTTTTCTCCTCGACTGTTCCATCCATCCATCCATCCATCCATCCATCCATCCATCCATCCATCCATCCATCCATCCATCCATCCATCCCCCAGCAGTACAAAACCTGTGGGTCTCCCACTGCCTGAGATGAATCAATGATTTTGGACCATGAGTAACAAACGGGAGCTAACGCTCCAACTTCCTGCAAACTACTTACCTGCTTGCTGAATGCCACTTAAGTGGACCAATCTGACCCAAACTGTTCAGTACCTGCCTGCAAAAACACAAGCTTGCTGAAATACCTCAACTAGTTCATGCATTCTACACCAGTGGCCTTCCAAAGCTCCCTGAAACACGCTGCCATGCTTTCAACAAGCTTTGAAGAAGCACCTGGTCTCCAGCCAAGCTGGAATGTGTTCAGGTGATTGCTAATGTCAAGCACAAACCTGCAACAGTAAACTCCAGAAAAGAATTCAGCAATACTTTGCATTTAAACCAGTTGAGTTCTTTGGTGACATCCTCTCAACAGCCTTATTTCTGAAGACCCATTTTCATTTGGCTCAGTCTTCTGCTTCTCCCTTCAAGCAAGGAAACACACAAACTAGCTGACCATCTCCCTCCCTTCAGAAGAGAGTAAGGGAGAGAATCAAGGACACGAAGCCCAGTTTTGAAGAAGTTACATGCATCTTCAGCAGCACAGATGCATTTGGGGTTGATTATGAATATCCAGCAAAACCCTGGCTGGGATCATCCCACAGGAGGAACCCATAAAAAATTCACCTTCCACTCACTTCCTGCAACCAAGGAAAGCTCACAAACATCTGAGCCACACTTGTCCAACAAAAGCAGTACAACCCTATGCAGAGATGACTGAAATGAAACACCATTATGCTATTTTCTGGTATTCTGTGAATTCAGCACTGCTAAAAGATTCCAGATAGACATGCTCTGAAGACCCAAATCCTCTGCCTACCTTGAGAACACATGCAGAGGGAAGAGCAGCAAAACTTACACATACTTTTCTCATCTCTTCCAGCCTGCCAAGGCTGAAATGACTGACAAAGGTCCAAAATGAGGAACACACATAAATTATTAACATTGCACTAGTAGTCTCACTGTTGCTGTAACAGACTGAAGACTTTACAGAGGCAGGCTCTGCAGGGAAATACTACTTTACTTCAAAATCATTCATTCAGGAAACTTACAGAGGAGAAAAGAATCACTCTACATCACACTCTGTCAAACCCCTCAGCTTTAAGACTCTTCATTTTTCAAACAAAAGCAATTTTAACAAGAACAGGAAATTGATGTGAAGCATAAGAAGCTTCAGATTTCAAGTGAGCAACACTGGAACAACATTACTTCCGGACACAAATCCCAACACACAGATCTTCTCATGCCTGACCTGGAAAGTCCATCCCACATCCGAGAGCCAGGTAAGTGTTCTGCTTCTGCAGCCTCTCTGCTGCAACAGCCAAGTGGCATACCAGTGAGAAGATAATGGGGAACCATGCTCTACCAATTGGAAGGGAGCCAAAAAGCCACTTCAGTTTGTTTCTTGGGTTGCAACCTGTGCTTTATACCCCTGCAAGGCTCCAGATTCACATTCCCACCAAGCTTTTATTTCATTCCAGGTCTCATGCAGCACCTGCTGCCACAGTAACCACATGACCACAGGCAGTACACACAGAGATGCAGCCTCCTACTGACATATTCACCTCCTTTCCTCTGTTGCAGGGGGAGCAGTTTATGCAGGGGTATTTGTCTGTTTTACATTAATTTCAAGAACTAGGACAAATGATGTGAACTTTGACATTTCTGAAAAAAAATCAAATTATTTTTGTCTTTGTAAGCAATCAGAATAGATTTACTTTTCATTTAAAACACTAAATTTCCCTCCCAAAATATCTGAAGTAGTTACTGAAATGTTTTCTTTACCAAAGCCTGCAAAGCCTCAACATTATTAATAACATTTTGAATATAAAGAGGCACAACTTTGCTCCATACCAACAAAAAAAAAACCAAAAAAAACCCCAAAAAACAACAGTCAAGTTTTCACACAATGAAGCAATTAATTTTTAAACTAGTACTTTCTATTAAAAGACTCATATTTAAAAATGCGAAAAGGTTTCCAGTAACTCTTGACAGTGATGGGGACAAAGAAAAAACAGACCCTACCCCCAGCTGGATGGCATTCCTCTCTTTGGGTGCAATGTGGTAACATTTGATTGATGCATCTGATCCATTCCAATACTCCAGGTGTTGTTTTAACCATCAATGGGTAGAATCCTATTAATTTTCAGGGAGAAAAAAAAGAAAAACAGAAAAACAGAGTAGAATATTGATAAAGGACACAGAGCACCTCATGTTTGTCTAGCAGATCCAGTTGATTTAGCTAGATCCACAATAATCAACAGATTGAAGACTGAGTTAATGACAGACATTCACATCTAGCAGCATAAGCCCCTTTCTCCCTTTCACCCTCTTTCTGCCATCTCAGCTCAACCCAGTGTCTCAACACAACCTGGAACATTAGTCCCGTACCAAAGGAAATTAAATAGGAAGAAGGAAAGGAGTGAGAAGAGATAAACCAGGGTAAACAGGGATAGCATGAACAGCCATTGGCATGCAACCAAGAGCCTGCATAGGCCCTTGCTACAGCAGAAAACAGGAGATCAAGCACGTACGAGGAGACAGCGGGAGAACAGATGTGAGAAGAAGGTTCAAGCGTCCGTGGGCTCAGGGGGTAAGAAATGGCAGCAGAGCACAGCAGTGAGCCCCAGCACACACACAGAGCTCAGCCTTTAGCAGCAGCACCAGGTGACCTGCTGGCTTGATGTCTGCCGTGATAGGCGTTTTCAGCACATCAATACTGATATTGTACGGTACGAGCAATGTCACGTGAACGTTCCACATCAACTAAGGCTTCCCAGTCTGCCCATAAATTTATCTGGCTATCAGCCAAATCCAGATCCACCAATACTAACCACTTTTGCTCCAAAATAAGCCTCCACTTACAGTCTTACAACAAACAGCCACTGCTGTTTAATTTAAGCACTGATGAGAACTTTAAGCCCTAAGAACCCACAAACATAAGAGGTGGCACAATTCTAAAGGAATTTACCCATTCCAGAAGCAGAGTATCTGACCCTTCCAGCTGGCCAGTTGACACACCAGACCAGTCCACATCCTATTCAGTCGAACTTGGAGTCTGGTACCTGGCTGAATGGTCAGCAGGACATCAGGAAAATACTCCTGGTATAGCTGACCAGTTGGCCTGTTTGGGAACACAAGCTGTACAAAGGTCTTTGGACACCCTGTTGTTCCTTGGTTGTTCTTTGTATCTGTTCTGTATTCCCAAGTCTAAGGAGGATTACCAGCACAGAAGCACTGAGTGAGGAGAAGTAGGAAAGGCAAGAGCAGACAGATGTACTGCAAAGGGAAGGAAGCAGCAGATTGAAGATGGGATTTTACAGTAGGGAAATGTAGAATGTAGAGCAGAATATGGGGGGAACAAGATGTGGCTGGCCACAGAAAAGAGGCAGGCAAAGGCTTGCTACTACAGGGAACAGGAAAGTCCTGTAGCCCCTGGCTGATAAATCAGATATTGCTGCTAAACTCTCACACCAGCCCCTAAAGCCTCTAGCACCGACTGGGGGGCTCAGCAGCAAGCTGGATCTGCCCACCCAACAGCTTCAGGTAGTCACTTAAGGTATGTCAGCTCCAGACCACGAAGTGTCCTGATGGTAAGACCCTGAATTCCATATGACAGGTCATGTGGAACTCACACAATGAGAAGGATAGCTGCTTTGCCCAGCCTTGACAAGGACCACACAGCTGCAGCTCGTGCCTCCCTTAGGCTCCTCAGAGCCAGCGGCTGCATTCCCAGCCAGCCTGCCTTTGTAACCCCCCCGCCCACGAGGAGGGCCTGAACCCTGCACCATCAGCAGTGAAAGCACAAACCTCCACCTCATGCTCTAAATAATTAAACTCTGTGGGAGCATCAACAGACTCATAAAACTCTTACACAGACCAAGCCAGTCATTAATGGGGGTCAAAGATGAGCGCTCTATTTTTTTTTCAGAGTGCTTTGATGCATGGGGAGAGTGGTGAGAGGAGGTCTTCATTACCCTTCTCTGGAACCTGATGAATTTCTCCTTTCCTGGCTATCAACACCTCCTACTTCCACCCGAACCCCATACTGCTGGCAATCATCCGGACAGCCAGAGCCAATTGGAAGGTGTGCTTGGATGACATCTGTGCCAGCTGGTCACCTGCAAGCAGGGAAGCAAGGGGCCTCACTGAGCAAAGCCAGGCTCTACCAGAGGCTCAGCCGGTGCTTATTACGAGGTTTGGGCTTCCCCAGGGCCAGCGCAGTGCTTAAAGTCATGCAAACCACAACCTCATGCACCGTCTCCCCTACAGCAAGGCACGGAGCAGAGCACAAGGCAGTAAAATATGTCAGGATTATTAGCTTGGGCTCAGAGCCAGAGCTGGGAGCTGCCACAAGGGTAGGGAGGCTGCCTGCAGCCCTGCAGGTCAGCAGGAAGGAAGTGGAAGTCCCCTGACAGGCAAGGAGAGGCAGCACGCAGGAAAGGCAAGCCACGGATGAGAAAAGGTCACAGAAACACTAATCTGACCCACCCCTTCTAGCCTTAAAATACACACACACACATATATATGTGTATATATATATATATATATATATATATATACACACACACATACATATGTGAGCTTCTTGCTCCTGTGCTTTCTTCAGACATTTCAAGGACAGCTCTGCTCTTCCCATTCTATCTACATTCCCCTGATCCATACCAGCTTTGGAAATGGTTTTTCAGATTTTCTATCAATGGAAAGAAGAGAAAGCAGGAAATTTTTGGGAAAGGATCACCACAACACGAAAGCACTCCAAGCAGCAGGCACGAGTGTTGGATGCTCTATCGGCAGCTCCAATTCCAGCTTGCCCCAGCCTAGCCTCTGCCTGCTTTCTCTGCTGCATTTGTTTTGTGTGGAAGAGAGGCCCCAGACTGGACATGGCTCCAGGATCTCTGCTACTGTGCCAGAAAAGTGACTGGTGTAGCAAGGTCAGCTTCTATTTATTAATTACAAGTAGAACTAATAGATGCCCCTTTTTTCAGGGCACTAAGAACCTTCTCCCAACAAGCCCCAACACCTGGACATTCGGAGGGAAGTTAAGAGATTTACACACAACATCAGCACTCATCTTTTCTATCAAGGCAAAAGCAGCAGCTGTTACTTCCCTTATTCTTGGAAATAAGGGGGAAAATAGCTAGGACTCTTGAGCCTTTGCATCTCTTCCCACTCACCCCTTGGCTACCAGAGCTCCTGTTACTATTCAGGGCAGAAGTGCTCCACAGGGCACACATTCCAGGGGGCTGAGCCATCCCACGTGGCCAGGCTCAAAATGGCAGACAGCGATGAATAGGATAATTAGAAAGTACAACAGCAACCGCAACATAAAAACAAGCAGCTTCTATTACAAGAAACAGTTCTATGGCATGGTTAGATCCATCACCCCATATGCTGGGTTGTGGTGGTGCCTCAGGAGCCTGCTGCTATTATCTGTTTGCAATCACATTTCAGCCCGTCTTTCTGCTTAATGCTCGAAAAGCAAAGCTAATCAGATTCACTCTCTCTTTCTGCTTAATGTCTCCAGTTCCCAAGCATGCTCTGTACTGCTTCAATTGATGTTCAAGTAACACTAGCCAGGAGCATGCAGTGCAAAAGAAAAAAAAATGGAATTACCTATTAATTTTAGTCCTTCTTTGCACCTATTTTGTCTAAAATTTCTTCGATGTTTGATCTTTGCAAACAAAAGTCAGGAAATTCCCATTTCCCCCTCTACACCACACCCGGCTCCCATATGAGTTCCCTTCTTCAGACAGCTCCTCCAGTGGTATCTGGGCAATTAATTATAGCACAGACCCCTCAGGCTTCCCTCTTACTCTCTGGAATAGCTTTTTAAAATATTTGCTGGCTAGGAACCTTCAGATTAGGATGTCTTCTGCTGGCACTGTAATAGCCCCTCTTTGTTAATCTATCTAAAATGACCATCACATGCTCTCCTACTCCCTCTCCCTCTAGTACTATTTAATTACTACAGTCCCACATGGGAACTCCAAAGTGGTCTCAGCATTTCAGGTCTGAGGACAAACAGGACCCCAAAACGGCTTCTTTTTTTTTCTGCATTCCTTTGCACTCCAAAGGGCAGCTGGAGCATTGCTGGAGTCAGCTACAATACCTGGATCTTTACTAGAGCAGCCATCACAAGAGCAGATAAGCTGCCCTCAGACAGGGCAGACTGCATGAAAATTCAGCAAGGTGATCCAGGAAGAGA
This sequence comes from Catharus ustulatus, assembly GCF_009819885.2. Lineage (NCBI taxonomy): Eukaryota > Metazoa > Chordata > Aves > Passeriformes > Turdidae > Catharus > Catharus ustulatus. Next base: position 22,454,736 of record NC_046224.1, on the reverse strand, counting down.
CCGGCTTACAGGAACACCCATCATCATGAGAAGGAGAGTCACCCATTACAAGCATAATAGATTTGCCAGAAGAAAAAAAAAAACAAAAAAACCCCAAAAAACCCCCACCAAACCAGCAAGTATTTACATGAAAAGAGAAAGAGATGTAGGTGGAAGGCAAATCTGCCAGGATACATATCTCTATCCAGGAGGAATGAAAAAAACAGAGACTGCAGAGATGAAACCCCAGACAGCCCATCAGCCCATGCATCTGTACACATTCCCCAGCTAATACCCACTACATCAATCAGAACAATGGCAGCTCCAGAGAAGACCCCGATTACCCAAGCTCCTTCACTAACATCTTCCCCAGAGGCTGCATGCATGTGCAAAGGAATGGAAAAAACCCATACCTCTCAATGAGATTACTTCCAGCATTTTCTATATTTCTCCCACTCTTACAAATGTGTCTTTTAAAAAAATATTGCAGCTGGCTTATAAACGTGTCAGTTTAAAAAAAAACCCAAACACAGCCTTGAAAACAAAGGCACTTTGTACTTACCATATCCAGTGGCATCATTATTTAATATCAATGCACTGATTCTTTCCTTTATTCACTCCATCCTTGGAACACAAACCCACTGTAACAGCCACCCAGTGTATAATCTTACCATGCAACACGACACAACCCTACAATAACCTTTCTTTTGCCATGTCTTTGGCTACCAATGAGAAGAATTTAGGTTTAAATGCTTCAAAAACCCAACCCAACTACAGTACAGCAGGAAACTAATCTCTAACTCTCAAAGCTGGAGCGAATTCCCTTGTCCCTCCCTATGACTTTCCTTATTTGAAAATGGCTGCACAAACATTTCTAATTTGTCCACCACACCAATTGCAACCTGCCCCTCCTGCCGAGCTGTACATTACAAGTACAGCTGCTGGGTCAGTCCACACATGCACAGGCTCACTGTATCCTGCTGCCTCTGGCACACTGCTCTTCACTGACATCATCTCCACCTTCATGTTGTAGAAAATTCACCAGACAGGCACTGTTTCTGCTCCTTTAGCCACAAGTCAATTGCTGTAGGCCAACAGATGCCTCCATCTCATCTCCAAGTGCACACTCCAACCTGCACTATGCCCTCGCTAAGCAGATGCCTGGGCACATGTCTCGTTGGACACACATCCTTCCCAGAGCCTGCATGGGCTAATGCAGATACACCAAAACACCAGAGGCAAAGCTGAGGCAGAAACACCATCCCTGTCAGTCAGCAGAAGCAAAGTTTGCCCTGGTCAGTTCCCAGGGAGCCTGAGCTTCATCTCACCCCGGGCTTCATCACATCCCTGGAGCAAGATGGCACCATTCTACAATATCACAGCAATGTCCCACAAGGCCTTCCCAATTTTTGCTGGTGCCTGAAAATTAGTCAGGCAGTAGCACCTGGAACAACTGCAAGCCACAGTTCAGAGAAATAGAGACTTCCTCCTGTGTCATGGTACCCAGCTCCAGGCACAGCTCACCATGGCAAGCAGAAAATTCTCCAGACATTTCCTCTCCTTGTCACTCACCCCAGACCACCTGGTCCCACCAGCTCTAGGGTCTCAGTGCAAACAGCTTCCACCACCAGGTTTGGGAAAGCTCTTTTACTAACTTGGCCTACAGCTATCCCACCAGGCAGTTTCATTTTGCCCTCTCATAAAGAATGATTGCAGCTACTATTTTTTGAGCCCGTTAATAATAATTAATGATCCTAATAATAATAATAATTCTTATGCTCACAGCAATGGGCTCTCAGGAACTACAGTATATCTCCAATTGTAGAGGCAGTGAAACTCAACTTTTTCCCTTTTTTCCCCCTTTTGAAAATACTCTTTGGGAATGAAGTTAGCATCTGGAGGTACATGAGTATATCTGAGGGACAGAAGAAGTGCAGGGGGGAAGGGAGAGATCCAAAAATGAAAGCTGAGGGCGAGGCTTCACATTACAACTGAACCAGGCTAATAGGTCACTGCTGCCAAAAAAGTGGGGGGGGGGGGGCATTTTCACCTTTCTTTCATTCCTTAGCTTTCACTGCTGGCAAAACAAATCTCATCCCTCCTTAGCGGTAGCTCTGATAGAGCCTGAACCTGGTGAACAGGTTCAGCTCTCTGTCCCAGGAGAAAACAACTCACTTTTTTATGGTTTTGGTAAGTCAGCTTTCCAAAAGCTGAACAAGTTGTATCCCCACAAGGCAAGGAATATAGCCACAGAACCAGGAGCAAGGCATGATCACCCCTCTTAGGTTAGATTGGGTCAGCCACAGCAAGAAAATCCATCCTAACCCACATGAAAGTGCACTTTCATCCAACAAGGATACCGGTCAGCACAAAAACAAGTGGCCCAGCTGAAAAGCCTGCAATAGAGATGTATGCTAATTATCTTAAAACAGGTACTTTTACTCATTATTAAGGTGTCCATACCAGTAGCATTTATAAAGGCAGCCATGCAGATAAAAAAACAACACTAAAACTGAGCAGACCCAAACTAGACAAAAATACAAGAGGTACTGCAGGATTTCCAGTAACAATCTTTCCTATTTCTAAACTGGACTCTGTTACTATCAAACAAGATGGCTGCCTTCATCACTATGTTAAAGAAATGTCTGTTTTCATTACAAACTTAACAGTTAGTTTCAGGGTGCATTTTTCTTTTCCCATTAGCTTCTACATCATCAGATGAACAAAAATTATGCTTTTCTTTTATTAAAAAAAAACCCACAAGCCCATATTAACTCCACTGTCTTTATTTCTCTCCACCTCCTCTGCTCAATTACTAGAAGCAATTTACAGACAATAAATGTAACTTCACAGCTGCCTGTATGAAGTATTCCCTTCATTTTATAGATTAGGTTACAGGCTATACAGAAATTAATGTCAGCAAGGTCTACTTCAAAGCTGGATAAGCAAAAGGAACAGATGCACTCTTAAAGAATACAGATCATGACTGTACTCTAGTAAAACCAGTAATAAAGGATTAAGAATGTTGCCAGTTGGATACAAATTCTTTGAATGTATCTGCTTAAACACAGTAACAAACAAAAGCTTGCTTTGAGGTTTTGCTTGGGTTTATTCTGTTATTTATTATTAGGAACAACATGAGATTTCAGATATAGCACTCACAGACCAAACATGCTCGCTTTCCTAAGTAAACACTGCTTAACTCCTTACCTCATGGACTCAAAGAGGGTCTCTTCCCACTTGGTGCATGGTCACCAGGAATCTGCAGCTAGAAACTCTATATAATTTTAATCAATACAGATAAGCAAGCCAGGAGAGAGTCCAGCGTTTTCTGACATAGCCTCATGGGCTTTGGCAGGGCTAGGAGGAGCAAGAACTCGTGTCTGTTGTTATAGTTCCCAGCCGTGACTGTGAAAAAGCAATGGGAGTAGCAACACTAAAGGGGGGGAAAAAAAATCCAAAGGTGCAGTTTTGTGCAGGCACTCTTCTGATGATAACTGCTCCTTAAGGCTTAATAAAAATGCACAGCCAACTTGTCTTCTTCCACATATTATCAGAGCTCAGAAATAGCACCTGAGTCTAGTTATACAATTCAGCAGGCACAGCTTCTCCTAGGAAGCAACCACCACTGGCATGCAGGTACTCCAAAGGCTGAGTCATCTCAACAAGCCCTTCAAGGGAAAATAATCCTATTAAGAATTGGTGTGTTGGTATTGAAAGCAAAAAGGAGTGTTAATTCTGGCAGTTAATTACACTGCTTCTACTCCATCCATTTTCTACCAAACCTAACACCTGTAGGTTAGTAAATTCACCATGCTCCTCCATCCACCCCCAAGGTCCTTTCTTGACCCTAATCCCTTCTTTAGCCAGCAGCTGCCTGTCATTGCCCATGTTTCCTTACTCCTGACTAACACAAACTAGTATTTGTACAATCACAGAGCTTGAAAAACTAATTTAGGACTCAGGCCTTCATTTCTAGCCTGCATACAAATTCCTCCACCTGAGGACAGGCTACAGTACTCCCCCCTCTCCTAAACACTTGAAAAGGGGTAGACTGAGAAAGAAACCAGTGGCTTAGACTGAGAATTTTACTTTTGAGACTGGCAGAACTGCTGTGGAGACTGATCCACTGATATTCTTCTAATATAAGAAACATATAAAATGCCTAGAATTTGATATCTGCTTTTTAATTAAATTGAAATAAGTAAATCACAGCCTGTTGCCATGGAGAATGAACAGACACAGCCTCTTGACTCCAGGGCAGGATCAAGCAGGAGAAGCAGACAAGGCTGTGAAATTAAAAACACCTATTTTAAAGCAAATGGTCTTGATAATTAGCAAAAAATGTGGCATAGGGAAATAATATAACCATATGGCAGGAAGCAGCTTTCAAGGTGAACTACAAAGCCATTTTAAATAAATGAATAAACTGCTGGAGCTGCTGGGTCACCCACAGAATCATATACACAGGATTAAACATGATTTAAAAAATACACTGAAAAACAGCAATTAGCTCTTCTCTCCCTTTCCCACCTATAGCCTGTATTTGTGTCTATTCTTATTTTTAAGGACTTGTTTCAAGCAATTAATGCTTGCATCTATTTGCAGCTACCAGAAAGTCACCAAATTCAGACATTTGCAAAAGCTTTGCAGTTTACCCTGAAGCTAGAACCAAGCTTATGGGACATAAACCTTTTATCTGTTACTCACTGTCATCACACAGTCCTGGTCAGGTCATAGACATTAATAATCATTCCTGAATCTTCGCATCCTTGTTATGACTTCCATGATAAAGTGACTTTAGAGGGAGTTTGCCCTCCACACACCATGTGCCCAATCCTGTGCTACACCTCTCAAGAAGCACAGCTCAGAGGGAGACAAAAAGTAACTCTGGTTTATCAGTGGGAGGCTGATAGCACATCCATGCTTGGCTGGTGGACAACAGCCTTGCACACTCCCTTTCCAGTTTGTCTAGAGCACCAGGACATCAAAATATTCCACCCCTTTTAAGATTCTTCTGCTCTGTTCAGATCTAAAAGGGCTGCAGCAAGGAAACTCCCTCATCACCTTTCTGAGCCCAGCCAGGACAAATTTGAGCAAGACTGTCTAACAATTTCCAGTGAGAATGTGGCCAAAGTCCATCAAATTCGTAACAGCTTAAAATACTTGAAATAAATTGTACCTGATGACTCAGTTTCAAAAATGTGCTGTACATTCTTTTAAAGGGAAGGGACAGATGAACTAACTTTCACTTCAAACCTCCCATCCACTCTAGAGAAAAAGCCAACCTTTTCTCCTATTCCATGAAGACATAAGCTGTCCGTCACAAACATTTGATCTTCCACAGCAATTAATAACCCTGAGAATTAATAACAAGTAATAACCTGAGAATTTAACAAATTCTCAGGGTCTCAGATGAGACCCTTGTGACACAGATAGTTGGTTACATTAAAAACCAGTCACATTCTCAGCCCTTAGCAATACAACTTGAGCTGGCTGTTGACAAGTTACCCTCTGTTTTCCACCATGACCAAGAAACATCTGCAAAGTAAGGAGAGTTGGGACAGAAATTTTGGGAAAAGAAAGAGTTGTGGAAAAATGCACAGTAAAAATTATTATTCCCTGTTTTCACAGTTTTGCCCACTTTTGGAACATTCGCTACTTTAACTGAAGTCACACTGCTTAAGATGTTTGGCTTCTATTAAAAATAAACTCCAGGTTCAAGATAGGCATAAACTTGCAAATCTGGTTCACCCTGAAGGGCACCAATTCCTTAAAAATGCTGGGGTGAGGGCAGCACATGTTGGCTAATTCACAGTTTTTAACAGTCAAGGCTAACAGCAGTATCTGCCCAACTTCTTTGCTCATGCACTCCATTTCTTTCCAAATCCTGCAGCAACAGGAGCTGTGAAATGCCTCAGAACACATCAGCTGCACTGGAAGGTGCTACACACCCTTGGCTTCCTCATTGCCCAGCACCTTCCCTGGCATGCCAACAGTTTTCTACTGCTTGAACCATAGTCCTGCAACATCACCCAAACACAAATGGCTTTGGCAGAAACTGTTTCTGCCCTCACAGGCACCTGGCACACAGAGGGCAGCAGGTGGCTTATTCCTCCTCACCTTGTAGTCCTACTTATGTTTAATTTTGACTCGAAGAGATTTAACACAATTGTAAAGGTTGGCCAAGCATCTCCCTTTGAAAGGGAACTGCATTTTCTTCTCCAACCACACAAGCCAAGATCACTACGCAGAGGAAGACTCCTTCCCAGGGACACTCCCAGTTGGACAGAGCCAGGGTTTAGAGGCACCTCCATTTAAACCCAAGCGACTGTCCAATTGGCCTATAAAGGAAGAAGCTAACCATGCCCAGGAGAGATTATTTTCATATCACAGCATGCTGGGTCACAAGCCAAAAATAAAAATTTTAACAACAACAACAACAAAAAACACAACAACAATAAAAAATAATAAAAAACACCAAAAAACTTAAACAACCAAAAGCAAACAAAACCCCCCCACACCATCCTTCACACTGTTCAGTAGCATCACACTGAACCACACACACAATAGAGGCACCAAGCACCGTGCCCAGGCTGCTCACAGCTCCTCATTCGCATCACCGTGCCAGCCCCCTGCAGGCCCCTCCTGCACCCCCAGCACACATCCCCAGGGCCGCCTTCCCCCACCCACAAACTTCGCCTGACATCCAAGCCCCCGGGACCCCTTCAAGCCCCACAACCCGGGCAGGAAGCTTCTCAAACCAGCAGAGGCTTCAGCCGCCTGCCCTGCTGGGCTATTTTTCCCCGGGCAGTGCGGCTGCCCGGGCTCCCAGCGGGAGTTTCCAGCCCTAAACCTCGGCGGCCCGAGGAGCGTGTGGCACACGTGCGCCCGCCGCTGTCAACAACTTCCAGCCACTGTCCCAGCGGGCAAGTCCCGGGGGCCGGGGCTGCCTACCACCCACTAGTAAGTGGGAAAGGACGCTCGTAAGCAGGACAGCGCTTTAACAAAAATAAAGATCACCTTAATATTACCCTTAACAGCCAGAAAGGTCACGACGTGGAGGTCCATAAGGGGGGAGGGGAGGGAGATGGGTAAGGGGAAGGGAAGGAGGGGGGGTGGCAACGCACAAACCCCCGCGGTTTTAACTCTTTGACTGCCGTAAAAAACGAAATAACATGAAGAAACTGGAAGACTAACGAGACGGACGGACTTCCCGGCTGCCCGAGCCCCCGCCCGCCCTTCACACGCGGGAAGGCGGCGGAGGGACCCGAGGGAAGGAGGGTGTGGAAAGCAAACAACAGCCCCAGCAAACGCCGGGGTCACACACACACCGCCCCCCGTTGCCGCTTACCTGCGCGGGCCGGCGGCCCTCAGGGTCCCATGGCAGCCCCGTCCCGCCCCGCCCCGCCCCGTCCCGCGGCGGGCACAGGAGCTCCCGAGTCTTTGTTGCGCGGAGGGGAACGGGACCGGGAGCGGGTCCTGTCAGCTCATGTGACGCGGCGGGCTCGGTGTCCGCTGCCCCTCCTCGCTGCTCTGCCCTGCCCGCCCTCGGCCGGCGCTCAGCGCAGGCCCCGCAGCCGGGCGCGGGTCTCAGGCCCGACTGGCTGCTGGCGGCGGCGGGGGAGGAGGAGCCGGCGGCGGGGCGGGCTCGGCGGCGGGGCAGGGCTCGGAGGGCTCTGGCGGCGGAGCGCTGCCTGCCTGGAGCGGGAGGCGCTGCCCTGCGGGCCGTCCTGCCCCCGCAGACCCCCCGCTCTGGGAGGTACCGCGGAGCCCCGAGCCGGCGGGGGTTTGTTCCCCTCCTGAGGCTGCTGGCCGTGCGCTTGGGGCCCCGATGCACAGGCCCGGGCCTGCCGCAGCAGTCAGGAAAGTAAATAAAAACGTAATTATGTGCTCTCTAGTTGGGGCTTGCAATGACAGAGAGGAAAACCCCTCGTTTTCTCGAGAAGAGATCTGAGAAATGGCAGTACTGGTTCAGATCAGCATCCTGCCTTTGAGCGCAGACTAACCCTAGTAGCTACAAAAAACGTGATGCTGCCCCAGAAGACTCCCCCCATGACCGTGATCCTGTGGTCAGGCACTTCCCAATAGCTGGGGTCTTCATATTTAACACCTCCCAAAGGATTTATTTTAAAATACATTCAGTATTTCTGATTTTGAACCATTTGAAATTTTTGTGTCTGCTCCATCATGCAGCAAGTATCCAGCTTTCTTCAGAGAGCATTTAGTCATCTTTTGTTTGCCAAACTCTAAGTAGGGGACAGAGAGAGATTACCTTCCTGCACGTCCTTAAAACCCCAAAATGCCTTTTTTCTTCACAATCCAAGACTGAAAACCAACACCACCAAGCCAGGCCTTGTAGAGGAAACCCAGGTGACATTTATATAAAAAATGCAGACAGCTCAGAAAACCTCGGATTCCCTCATTAAAGACAACCACCAAGTCAATGAGCAGCTTCCCTGCCATCCCAAGATTGCTCTTCCACAGGCATCAGCTTCCTAGACACCACAGCTGGCATTAAAAACAGCACTCCACAAGCCAGCATATACACGAGAACCTACAGACCATCAAACTTGCTCTATAAAGTAGATGCAATACGACCAGCAGCCATTCACAGCACAACAAAAGGCTGTGGGATTCAGCCAGTCCTGAAGATACTGTTACACCTGCTCTGAGAGGAACACCAGCGATCTGCTTTGTACACAAAGGTCACTCTTCCATAAAATAGATATAAATTTACTACACTAAGGCTATGGCAGCAACGACAATAATTTTCGAAAATAATTTTTTCAAGGAGTCAAGGTTTATTTGGTGATGTTCTAATGCTACCGAAATTAACAGGGACTGGCAAAGTCTCTAACCACATTAGCTTTCTGCCAATCTGTTTTTCTGCTTTTTATTTTAGTCTCTGCTGTACCATTCTCCCCTGCAACCATGTGCTCCTGCTGATGATAACACTCCATACTAAAATCCACACATAAAATAATCTCTTAAACTACTGGCTCTGAAAAGGTGTTTTTCCCCTCATGTCTCTCCTCCTAACCTTCAGGCTCTCCCTTTTGCAACTCATTACAAATCCACAGATGCAAACATAAGAAATAGAACCAGATACTACCAGAGCATCAAATATGAAATACGGCAGTCCACAGACAGCATAATCAATGCCCTTCCTCCCATAGCCAATCTGCCAAAATTCCTTGTTCCTGCAGGTATTTGTCCCAAATCTCTACAGTTCATCACTTCATCCAGCACATGAGATACCCCCACAGAAACCATGTGAATGAAACTAAATAATTGCTGTCTTACAATAAGCACATAAGTTGGCCAGCAAAGGACATTAGGAGAGTATTTGTCAGACAGCAACAACATGAACACCTCAATTCTTACCCAAAGGAGACCAAAACCTTCCCAAAAGCTAAAGCTTGGCATTAAAACTTATAATCCCTCAATACTAAAGCTGTGGATTTAAGGGAGGTGTTGCCTGCCTAGCCTGTTACAGCCTCCCTGCTGACCTCTCCTTTGTCACCAGCACAAACAGCCCTTTTTTGCTAGAGGTCCATGAGAAAACCAGCAGCTTGCCAGTCACTGCTGTTTACACCCCTTTCCACTTCATAGATGCTCTTTTTTTTTTTTTCTCAAGTGGTCCAATTGATTAATATAATTAGATTAAACTAAGAGCAATTGCATCTAACCTGCAGTTAGCTTGAATATTGCTGCTTTCTGTCAGATCTGATAAAAAGACCCTGAGCCCAATAGCTTGTTTGCTTTTTCTAGCTCTATCAGCTCTATCTAATACAAGATATTACCTTCCACCACAAACCTTACTTCCCTAGGATCTTTAGACCATCATGACTAAAATACCATTTCAATGTCTTGCCTTAACAGATTCTTCCATATTCTCTTATCTATGAAATAGAATATGATAAAATGTGTTCCCTTCTGTATCAGTTCTTACACTGTTTTCATAAACATAATATCCAAGTACATTCTAGAACTGCATTAGCTGATCTGACTACCATCTGTCATATGAAGGGTTTGGGTTTCTTTTTTGTTTTGTTTTTTTTTAGCTTTTTTTTTTTTGTTCTCTCCCCGGGAAGAAAATTATACATGGAGCAAAGTTTTGGTTTCATGATGGTTTCATCCCCTTTCCTCTATTCATGTTGCTCTGTGTTTATACCACAGAAAATGAAGACAATGACAGTTTATGTGATAGATAGACCTTATTTCCCAAGAAAGCTAATTTCAGTGTTGCACCACCCATAGAAACAGTCCCCCGCACAAAGCAACATTTTACTATGTCATTCCCCACCAAAGAAAAGCTAATCCATATTCTTGACATTTGGGACAGAAACTTCCTAAGGAAAGAACAGCATTTTCCTTTCTCCAGAAAAAGAGTTTCAACCTGTGATCCTCAGTATGCGACGTTCAAACAGATTGTGGCAGATTATTAACATACAGGCCAGCGCTCTATACAGCTATAAATAGGAAAATCTGGAAACCGAAAAGAGTAGCGTGCCTTTTAATTGCACTGAGGCAGATTATCATAGGACAGCTTGGAAGCGAAATGGTGGAGACAGACTATTTCATGCTAAAAAAATTGAGGGAATTTACTTATGTGTAAGGAATCACACTGCTGTTCCTCAAAGAGGAACCCTGAATGATCCCACGTGTCTACAAAGGCAGTAGGTACAACATACGAGCTACTGAAAGACAGAAACTGAGGTGAAGAGAGGAGTCATCTGTGCTCAAGCACTGAAAGCAGAAATGCCAGAAGACCCCGGGGAGACAGCAGACAGCAGATTTAATATGTTTTTGCAATGTGATATGGCAGCAAAAATCATGCAGTTAATTTAATTTGGGGTTGTAAAGGTAGAGACCTCTTCTCAGAGATACAGGCAATAGTCCCATTTTTTAATATAGTGGTGAGACCGCAGTTCGAAGACATGTTTAGTTCTGGACAACGCAGTGCTAGCTAGATGTCAACAACTTAGAGGGAAATAAAAAAAGAAGAACACAAAAAGCTGGAAGGGATTACAGCATGTATAGGTTGGCCAAGTAACTACTGTGAAGAGCATCACGGGAATTGCAGATGAGAACTTCAGGGGCGCAGAAGCACCAGGGAGTGAGAAAGACTGTTTAGGATTGTCTGAGTGAGTATAAATGGTATAAAGTAAATTAAGTAAAGGAAACATTAATCTACAAGACTGCAAGATAGCATCCCACAGGAGCTTACATCACCTGATTCACACAAGACTATGAAGCAAAGCACACAAGAAACCACTAAAGAAACCCTGACTGCAGGAAAGGACTACACAAGAACAATATGCCTTTAGGACCATTTAACTGCTCACTGACTGGGACATCTGCAGAGCAACAGGTCTGAGCCCAGTACGTGGAAATTTCCATTCTCCACACTATTGCTGGAGGCACTTGTAAACCAAAATAACCATGTGGGTAACCATGGATGAAGTCTTATTCACAGAGGGGCTGGGGGGAGGTCTATTGTCAGAATTTTTCCCTTTTATCACTGATTTCCTTGAGATGTCACTGGCTTACCATCGGGAAAAAAACAGCAGTGATGTTTTAATACACATTCATTTGGATTACACAGACCTTTGAGTAGATGTCTTGGGCAGCACTAACCTCTTCCGAGATCTGTGGCAGATATAGCAGTTAATTAGAATGAAAAATATCTCTAATATTCCATAATTAGAGGGACGAGACCAAGATAAGATGTAACATAGGAAAGCTTGCACCCAAAACACCTTTACATCACAATGTGCCATCATACATTCTAGCCTGCCTGTCATACAGAAAAGGACACCTGACAGTATAATACGTTGCTTCAAAGCAAGGGCTGACACACCATGTCGCTGCTCAGCCCAGATGTGCCACACACTCATTGCTGGGGGGAAGAAAAAACAATTTTAGAAATGTTCTATAGGGAGTCTGAATGTCTTTTTTTTTTTTTTTTTTTTTTTTTAAACTTGGTCTCTATTTTTTTACCACCACCCTTTAGGGAGGCATGTACAGCTCATCCATACACAAAGCACACACAGGTGTAGTCCCCACTAAGTGTTGACCTTAAATTGTCTTTCTCTGCATAGAAATGTCATGATCTTCATGAAGGAAACATTTCTGCTTATTTATGGAAATGAAAAACATGGTCTAACACACACAAATATACAAATGTAAGTGTACTAATATTCGGCATAATCTTGTAAAGAATTGCTGAAGCATATGCTAAAATTAATTCATCACCTCTCCTAGCTTATCACAAACCTGTGAGTGTTTTATTTGCACTCTGCTTAATGGTCCATCTTTCTCAGGACAACATATGTTACAAATCTCTGTAATTTCATGCTCTTACCTTGCAGACGATGCTTAAAGAAAATGAACAAAATAAGAAAAAAATAAGCATTTTCTCCTTTCTTTTAAATATAGGTCTTGTCTAAGTGCTTGGACAGGCACTGTCAGCTCTGAAAATTCAAGATTAATCAAGCAATTAAGAATTGATATCTAGTGACTTATGACTGAAAATGAGAGATGCCGCATTCATTTTAGCTCTGCAAAAAACCCAAAATAGCTAACCTGATTTTTATGGACAGCAAGATTTTAAATCTTTTGGAGAGAACAGTTACAATTCTTTCTATTAAAGTGGTTCCTTAGAACCCCCATCTGTGTTCTGCACATTCCTTAGCAAAGGGACAGCCTGCACAGAGGGCTATGCTGGAAGAGCTGTGTACTTCAGATTCACACCCTGCCTTTACCTGAATGAGTCTGAAAGTGTACAGAAATCCCAAGAGCAGGAGCCAAGATGAAGTTTTGCTTTCTCTCCCCACATGTGCCAGCACAGCACTGCACTGAACTGCTTGAATAAACACCCAATTGAGCAGGAATTACATCACTTCAAAACCGTGGTTTCCTTTAAACATTAAAAAGAATGGCAAGCATTTCCATTCACATAATTATCAGCATTATCACTTCTCCTCACACCTCCTTCTCCAGAATCTAATTGTGGTGGTAGGGACTCCCCTGCCTCCCTTCCTTGGGAGTGGAGAGAGTCTTTGCAAGTCAGCTGCAGTCATTTGCTTTCCTCTCCATGAGCTCAAGAACTTCTTCAGCAATCAGAAAGACTTTATGGCTTGGATGAACGACTCAGCACACTCCCTCTGTAAACATTTATTTGGGGAATTACGGCATACATATTTGGACTTTCTATGGTAATTTGGTTCGGATGAGCTTTCCTTATTGCCAACACGGTGGATGTCTCTATAAAAGAGAGGAGTAACTTATTCTGCAGCTTTGCTACCTCAACTAGGCAGATGTGAGTCTGATACCTGCATGAGAATACAAAAATGAAAAGTGAAATGCTGCAGAACCCAGTGCTGGTGACTCAGGAAGAAACTTTCTTTTTTCCTAAACTATAAGTAGTTCAGCAGCTCTTACTTACCCAGATTCTGGCTTCTTCCTGGACAACCTGATAGAATTAAGAGCACAGAAACCTGAATTCTGTTCCAAACTTCACCTCTGATGCTCAGCAGTCTGGAAAAGTCAGTCAGGCTCTCGAGTCTCCATTTTTTCCACGCATGAAGCTGAAATGATATACTGAGCCTTGCAAGAACTTCTGAAACCTCTGATTTTATAGTACGCATCAGTGCCAAAAGCACCATTATGGGCATTGCAGCACTAATTCTCTCACAAGGGAGGGAAGCTCACTGTGCCACAGGTATTTTGGATACAATTATTACCCCTGGAAGTGCTCAGATATCATTGCCCAAAATTGTAGGCAGATGAATCTTTCAGATGGGATAGAAACCAGAGGCCCTGACAGGTTATTAAAAGACATAACGTTTTGAAGAAGCCCATATGTTAGCTTTTTCATGTTCACCCTGTTCCAATTTGGATAATTACATTCTAACTCCTTAAAGAAGGGTGGCTGACCTGCCTGGCCCTACCAGCTGTATATCCAAATCTTCATGTGGCCCAGAGTGATACAACACAACCCACATATTTCAGAAAGCTGAAGGAAAAGAGGAGCTCTAGGAGAGGTTCATCAGCTAGTGAGAAAGATTTCCTCCTGGAACCCTCCTGCTGAAACAGTCCTTCCATCAGAAGCAGCTTCTCCTCTGTGTCACTTTCCACAGGAACCTGCCTGACATTGTCAGAGCATCATCACACTTTGCCCCCAGGCAGCTGCGTAGTGGCAGCTCTGTGATGCACAGATGCTGTGAACATTGAAGATTCACAGCTTGCAACACATTCCAGGAGTTTACAGGCCTAGTTATTAACAGTGATGGACCTAGTGACATACTAGTTACTAATAGTAATCTGCATTTCTACTTCATCATTAACAAAGAAAAACATTTCATCCCTCACAGTAAGTGGAGCCTAGGTTGCCTGAGAATCAAGCAAGAGAAGACACTGAGGGTTCACATTCTTCTCTTGGAGATCACTGGTGTTCTCTGAACTGCTCCTTTTTTCTTTATAAAGTCTCAATGATACGTCACTGTGCATTGCAAATATTGACCACCACAGAATCCAAACACACAGAAAGAGCAATATCTGAGCCTTCATCAGTTTCCTGACACAGTAAAGAAGAGAAGCAGCATATGGTGCAAAGATTTTTTTCACCACAGACACACAGTAAATTCTCCCAATCCCAAGATAAGATGCCATTTCCAAATGGTGAAAGTAAGTGGTGGCAATTCCAAGCACCTTCCAACATCTTGCTGATTTTGCCTTTCAGAAGCCACTCTGACCCAGTGATGGTGTCAGCAGCCACTTTCTTGTCCCTTACATGGGCAGTCCTGTGCCAAGACATTGGTATCTAATGAAGCAATTGCTCCAGACGTCATGGATGCAAAAGAGGAGAGTGTGTCCTGTCCCCAGCTCTTCACAGGTGCTGGTGGCACCTGGGCCATGGTGCAGACTTTTGAGGCGTGTCAGAGTCACCAGCCCCAGGGGTAGAAGACAATGATGGCTGGGGATATTCTGCATGGCTGTAGCTGCCCAGCCCGGGGGAGTCTGTAGTCTGGGGGTTACCAGGGAAGCTGGCGGGGGCATGTGGGCATGCAGGGGACAGGAAAGAGAGCAGAGAGGACCTAGGGCACCATCTGGTGGTTTCATTCACTGCCTTCCCTAAATCCTGGTCTCATGGGGTCATAATATTGCACGGCCAAGGGCTGAAAGAACACCAAGTCTTTCCAAGAGACAGCCCAGCTGGGACAAGAGACCCCTGCCCTTGGCCCAGGCTCACACACCTGTAGGGCACTGCTGGGTAGGACAGCAGTGCAAACCAGAGCCATAGCAACCATTTTTCTTGGGCGCTGTTCAGTCAAGCACTTCCCTTGATAAAGAACCAGCCCTAGCTGGGTATTTAGAGATGATTTACAGTAGAGACACCCCTGAGAAGGCTAAAGAAGAGAAGACAGAAGTGATGAAGGAGAATACTTTGGACGTGTGTTTCACTGGCATTATCCACCACAGTAAGGTCTTGTCTGCAGATAAAGGCAAAATATAGTTTGCACTGTTTCATATGACAAAACAGTACCCATGCAAGAGCTTGTCCTCTGCAGAAAAAGATCAAATCAACAAACCTCTCAAGTGCACCCTGGTTTTTGTCTTCTCAAATGAGGATTTGCTGTAAAGCTTTGTGAAGAAGTCCATTTAAAGGGAATAGACAACCTCAGTTACACCAACACCCTTTGTAGCAATGCACTCTCAGAACCAAAGGCTCCTATCTGGTGAAGAAGGCAAAGGATTCTAGTCCTAACACAGCATCTCCTTTAGAAGACAGTAGGCAGTGCATTTCTGCCTCATGCCACTGCTTACTTTGGTAACAGGTCTTCCCTGAAATCCTGTCAATAGAAAAGGATAATTCAACACCTGGGAATCAAAGGCTATACCACTATAACCAGGGAGCCTGCTCTGTGCATAACAGCACCATGCTGGGGGAAGCAAGTGGAGCTGACACCTCAGAGAGACAGTTTTATGTTTTTTAAGAGATATCCATTCTCAGCATTCAGTTTAAAGCAAAATGTATAGGGTGAACACAATAAGCCAATCACTGCTTCTCATATTTGTGGAGCTGGGGAAAGTGGTCTATAATTTCATTTTTTAAATTTTCCCCAATTGCTTAACACTTAAAAATGAACACGTTTCCTCTTGCTAGTAGCACTCATTTTTTTGCACCTATTCTCATGGGCCACAGATCCAGGTAAGACAAAAAGACCAAATGACAACAAAAAGATCAAATGACTGCCTTTTCTCTGAAAAAATCTATGTTACAAAGTAGCTATAGCAATATTATGTAAATTGTATTTCATAGTCTCTCTTACCTGTTCCTTCAGGCATTTCCTCATACCACCTTGGAAAACCCCATACCATTTAAAAACATCCCTGCCCTCATAGCCTTCTGCTTTTATGCTTTTCTCTCTCTCAAAGAAGTGGTTTTAGATTGTGGCCTCATAGCTTTAAACTTCCTTTTTTCATGCAGCAGCCTTTTAGCCTTCCTCACAGGGCCAACCCAAAAGTGATTGAAATCAACACAGCAACCTCCATCCCGATTTTGACAAAGTTTGGCACATAGCCCAAATCCCCACATTTGCCAGTGTTTCCTAGAAATTTTTACTTTTTCACTTAATTGATCAGAACCTGGTGTGATTCTTCTAGTACTTTAGCACTGACTGTTCTAGAATAGCATTTTCCATTGCAAATACTGTTCTTTCTCTCATGTTTTATTTTAAACAGCTTCAGCTTTTTAATATATAGAATTGTTCAGGCATAAATGTAAGAAACATGCTACTTAAAAAGGTAACAGAAAACATGTGACAAATCAACTCCCTGTAAAGAGAGATCCCTGCCAGGAAATTTCCAGTAGCATTCAGTATTTTTAGCAATTATAAAATTTAAAAAACAAAACACAAAACCTAAGCATCATTATTTTGAAAGTTTTTACTTTTCATCTAATCCACCAGCATCTGCTGAATATTTTATTGCCATACTGCAACATATTTATAATTCATCTCATCATTTCTTCAAATTTGTTAAGGAAAGGAATTGTTGTATCTTTACAATCCTCTGTAAATTCTTCTGTGAACACAAATATTTCCTGGTCATATTAGTAAAATCTAAAGCTTTTTACTTCAAAATTATTTGTAATTGTTGTGATCACTTAACAAATTATAAATGGGTCTAATAAGCCATGCTGTCCATTCATTGCCTTTTCTGAAATGAACTCCTCAGCACTGGGAAGAGAAAAAGCATTTTTCTGTGGTTAAAGAAAGTCCAAATTACATGTTTGAAATCTTTTCTAATAAAAAGAGCAAAGCAATAAGCGGATTATCTCTTTAAACATAGTATAGGAAGGTTGGAGGCCCCGGAGACATTTTCCATAGCCTCTATCTCTGATACACAGCAACATTATCTTCAGCTAGAGAGGGTCCTATGACCCTGGAGCTCAATTTTAATTTGATCTTCTCCTTTAAAGAGGTTTCTACTATTCTTCTCAAGTTATGCTGCATATTCTTATTTGGGGTTGGTTTTGTTTGGTTGTTATTTCGTTGCTGTGTTTCAATGTGAGATAAAACAGCCTCAGCTTTTTGATCTGCTGGTTTGATCATGTTATACGGATATTTAATGTAACTTCTTCCCTATCAGAACCAGAATATGCATCAGCATAAATGGTAGGCAAGTTCCAGCTGTCAGGGGAGAAAGAACTAGGATAGCAAATTCACTTCTAAGGCCTCTCTCCTCCTTCCTCCAGTCGTTCTAAGTTTCAGAACTGGTCTCCCTGGCCAATAATGTATGGTGGGAGCGTAAAGGAGCTTTATACTCTTTATAGCAGCAAGCTAAAACAAAGGCAAACCTATTGCTTTGATGGGGCAGAGGTACCATGCCTGCTCCTACAGAGGCTCAAAATCCCAACTGATAACAATGCCCTTTGCCAAGAAGAAAAGGAAATTAGGGAGCTCCACTTGGACTTCTGCGGGCTGGAACCTGGCCCCAGACCCGCCTGGTTTATGCAACCCCAGCAAGGGAGTTTCCTCATGTTCCCACGTCCTTGTTCCTCTTTCTTGTTCTGGAATGGGCACTGTCACTGACACACGTTTCTCTGTGTGCTTTTTCTCTGCCTTTATCTTCGCCGGTGCATCCAGTCCTCACCATGTACTGCTGATATTACTGAAGGGGAAGCATTTTCTTGAGGCACTGATTTGAGTCGCCCGAGTAAGGTCGCAGCAGGCATCTCTGACTACTTGATGGGATTAGCAGATTATGAGAAAGCATTTGCTGTGGGGTTCCTGAGAAAGGGAAAATGGCCAGGTGGATGCTTGGATGTGGTTAAACTATGCATGAAGTCCTGATGGTCATTTCAGCAAAGCCACAAGCACAGGATCAGATGGGCGACTGCAGGTCAGGATTGGAATATCAAGCCAGCAAGCCGGGAAGTCTCTGGATTGTCCTACTACTTGCAGAAGATCGAGAATTAAGTATTTCAGCTCAGCCGGGCAGGTGAGAGAAACCTTCACAGATTGCCCATTCCCAAGATAAGTGCTTGACAAAAGCAGCTTTTCTTTTGCATCAAACAGCTTTGCTGCAAAATAGCTTTGCTGCATCAATGCAGACTGAGCCCCCGAGGGATTTTAACAGATACATTCTGTTGTTAATGAAGGGCAGTTTAGAAGGGGCCAGGGGTTCACAATTCCCTCATGGTTGTGCTCTGAAGTCACTGAGGATCTCTGCATGTATCTGCATCTCATCTGGGATGTAAGAGAGTAGCTCTGCCATACAGAAAGATGTCTGGTCCACATACGGTCAGATATATTCCCTGTTAAATATTCTCATACAATGTATCAGAGAATTCTTCTAGAGCTTCTTGCTTCTTAGGTGTCTGCAGAATGATGAAAAGGAGAAAAAAGAAATGGAGGAAAATTATTCAAAAGATGATGAATTAATTCTTAATAAGCAGACACTGACATTTGTTCTGTTAGAAATGGCTATAAGTGATCTGCTGAAACAGAAGCCAGTACAGTGAGAAATGCTGCTTCACCAGAGACGAACGTGACTAATCCAGCCCAAGGGATAAAGATGCCTCCTTTACTAGTCACTCTTCCCCAAAAAACCTGTCAGACAGGGAGGGGAGGGAAAATTGGACTCAGTAAGAAAATAAATCACTTTGGATTCTGTGAAGGAGGAATTCCCTGACCTCCTCAATCCTGTTTCTTCAACAGTTGAGTCTATTCCTCACGACCGTTCCTTGTGTAGACAAGGTGCTGACAGACTGATATTTTAAGTGCTGTGTGGCACAGGCCTGCTGTAAGCAAGGTTACACAGCAAGTAGCTAAAATGCCACCGGCTGAACTAAGCCCTACCTACACTAGCATTTTCTCTGTTGCCACCACCAAAGGGAAACACTGAAAGTGTTGAGTGGAGGGACCTCCAAAGCATGCAGGATTAACCCGTTGCTATCCAAGCTGGCTGATGGTCCAGAGTGACAGCATGCAAATGCACTTTTCAGAGGCTTTCTGCCCTGCTTCCCTTTACAGCTTCCCTTCAGTTGTGCAGCATCCCACGGCAAGGGTTGTGCTGGACCCTCTGAAGCAGAGCCAGTCGCTGTTCAGCAGTCTCGGCTCCCACTCGTAGGCTAAACCCACTGATCCACAAGTCTTACTCTTAGGGAAAACGCCCCTTTATATTCTGGCAAAGACAGCTAAAGGACAAGTGTCTCAAGTGGTCACAGCCCAGGGTGACTAAGGGAAGCTGAACAAGGCGCTTGCAATCATAGTGGACAATGCACTTTCCAGCGCTGAGCTCATGAGATCCTGCCACTCACACTTCCCCAGACCAGCACAAGAACTGAGGGCACTTGGAGTTGTTTGTTCTCAGTTTGAGAGTTCATCCCATCCCCTCTCTGCTTGTTTCTCCTCTCTTTCTCCCACTTCTGCTTTGACCTTTACCCCACCCTGGTCAAGACTGGCAGCGTCAGACTCACTCATACACGAACGCTTGTCTGCTGTTGCTTTGCTGCTGTTTAGAGACCCTCTGTCCCTCCAGGCAGCAGTTGAACGGTGTGGGCCACACACAAGCAGCTCCTTGGTAGGGAAAAACTTCACAAATACTTCATCTTACCATCCAGAATGAATAATTTCAGAAGGGGCAGTTGGTAAAGGTATACAGAAGAATAAATAGGACCGGAAAGAGGAACCCTATCCAAATAATTCAAAGTGCAGCAAAATACAAATGCAGGGATGCTATCTTTTCCAGTGCATCATGTAATACAAGCCTATATAGAACAACCCATCCTTCCCCTCAATAACCAGGAACCTGCCACTGCTTTTGCTACCACCACCATGGTGGTGTCACAGCAGTAACTGCAGGAGGCCAGTGGCCATGGGATCAGACCACATGACGAGCAGCTGTAATACAAAGGGGGCTGCTTGATTTTAGACCACCTTTCCTAAAAGGATGGAGTTGTGAAATGTCTCAAACACGGGAAAATACTGTCCTTTATGAAAGGGAGGGCTGGTGCAACTAGGGAAACTCTCTCCAATAGAACATTAATGGGAGAAAGCAGCAGATGTTTTCCAGGAACATTTTCTAGGATTGGAAGAGGATATATTTTTTAAGCAGATAAGAGGTCTGGAGAAGAAAAGAAAAATTAGATTCAGAGGACGGGAAGGAAATGTTCCCTGGGGTGCCTGATGCAAGTTTTGTCCACATGAAACAGCTGATGCCTGCCGAAGGCACGGTAGAAGGCTGTGTGGGCCTCTGATCTGTTTCACGTGGCTCCCACAAGTAATTTACACCTGCATATTCCTAGTTGCCTCTATTTTCAGTATAAGTGAATTTAGTTCCTTGTCTCGCACTCATAATTCTCAGCCCAATAAGAAAATTCAAGTCCAAAACATACCCACACTGCCTTTTCCTGAGCACCAGAGCTGATAGCAGAGATTGTATAAGCCCAGCCTCTGCTCAAACCATCTTAGCTTCTACTACCATGAAATGGCTCTCAGGGGCTTAATGCTGGTAAGAAGAAAGCTGTGTTCAGGGTCTGCTGCTGGTGCACAGATACGTTCAGCCCAGAGGATGTCTCAGCTGCCTGAATAATCTGGAATGGGCAATAACAGGACCAGCACCTGCCCAACTCTTCATCAATGCCCATCTTGTTCAGAGGGAGCAGTGATGCCAAACCCCTCAGTGCCTTTCAGCATACGTCATACAGCAAAGCATCTGCACAAAACCCTGAATGCCAGAACTGGTGGAGCTGCAGGAGCCAGGCTTCTGCTGGGAGAGGGAAGATAGGTTACATGTGCAGCCCAGCTGGTGAGTGCATGCCACATCCCATTTTCCCTTTTTGGTGAGACTGGAGACACATTTACTGCCTGCTAGGTCATGAGATTATGTGGGGTTTCTTTCCCTAGGTGCCCAGGGCATATGGGACCTTTCTAAGAGCACAGCCCTGGCTCTTACCTTCCCTGGAGGACTCTTTCTTTTTGGTGGGTTGTTCGTGCTGTTCTCGAGGCTAGAATAGACATCAACTTGCTGCACATCCAGGCTCTGCACAGAGAAGAGAAGAAAGTAGGCATCAAATAAAAGACTTCAGTTTTAAGCTAACTAATTGCCCACTGCGTTGTTCCCCATCTCATGCCTGACATTTTTTAGGAACCTCTGCCATCTCCAAAATTTTCAAGATCCTGACCTTAACTTGGGCAAACAGAAACTCCTTTGCCCCTGAAATCCCTACAGTGCAGCTGCATTGTCTTTTTTTTTTTCAGGCTTACAGAGACAGGCTTTGATGTTACCTATCCTGTGTAAATGGTGGAGAAGAATACCAAAGCCCCTGCTTCCCTCTTCTCCAAAACTGTTCCAGCATGTAAAGTTGTGCACCAGGGGAACCGCAGGTAAGAGGCAGTGCTCTGCATCACCCAAGACTGTTTATGTGCCTGACAACCACAAGCTCTTGCTCATGATTATTCTGGGGACACAAAGGTGAGAAAACAGGAGAGGCTGGGGGTCCTGAAGCACAGAGGCTGTCACAAATGAACACAGTTTCCATTTATTGTCTGTTGGGTTTTTTTTCCCCAGCTAGAACTCCCCTTTTTTCTTTGAGTGAGCAAATAATAATAAAAACATCCATATGCTCCCCGGCCCTCAAACATTAACATGATCCCACTCAGCTACACAGAGAAACACACACACGCCCTGCATGCATATGCACCCGCTGTCCCCCAGGTAATCGTGTCACAGGAGATACGTGTCAGTTTGAGTGATATTCCAGATCTGCCTGAAGGATCAAACATAACAATCATGAGGACTTTTCCATGTGTGTTTCAAGGATGACAGCAGGTTGCCAAGGTGGCTGTTTCTCTGGCAACAGGAAGATGGGAGGAGCTCTGGCTGCAAGAGGGGCAGATGGTATTAGTGGAGAGAGCGAGGCGCCCTGTAATGCAGTGAGGATGAGCAAAACATGGAGGCTTCATTGGGGGCTGCCAATCACTTGAACCCTCATAATTTCATGCAGAGTTGCAAACACTCAGCATCTTTAAGGATCATGGCCAGCAGGACAGTGCTTTGAACAGGACCAGAGGATAGAGAAGCAGCATTTGAGAGTGGGCCTTGGAATAAACAGGCACTTAGACATGAGTTAGCCACAATGAATGGGGCACCACAGGGCTCTCACATTCCCACTGCTACTCTGGAAACATTCAAATTATTTCACCTCTCTGCTTCCTGCTCCCAAAAACCTGCTTTGCTTACTCAGACATCCCCACCATTCCCATGTGCAAATGTGCACACAGAAAACTCTATTTCCCCACACTCATTTTCAATTCTCTTTGTGATGCTCACAGTGAGGACCTCATCTTGTGTGCTGAGCTTCCAGAAGCCTGGCTCCATGTCCCCTTGGCAGTCTCCTTCTCTACCCCAGTCTCAAGCCACTTGCAAGCAAGGTGTTTAACCTCCAGAAAAAAATCCCTTCCCTCCACATGCCTTCTTCCCATGGAGGCTGTTAACAATGCTG
The DNA here is from genome assembly GCF_009819885.2 of Catharus ustulatus. Taxonomy (NCBI): domain Eukaryota; kingdom Metazoa; phylum Chordata; class Aves; order Passeriformes; family Turdidae; genus Catharus; species Catharus ustulatus. The sequence continues at coordinate 22,431,737 of NC_046224.1, read as the reverse complement.
GTCCCTTCCCAGTCAGTTGGAGAGCTGGTGTCTCCAACCACCATTTGCAAGTTAATTACTTTTACTTGGTCACTGATCACCTGCTACAGTCACAGTGGAGGCACACAGGCCACTCTCCTCCCGGCTGACAGATGCCTTCCTATCCCTGAGCAGCCTCCTGTCTCCCTCACACCTGGAAAAGCTCCTGTGCTATGGAACCTGACTGCACTTGCACTGCAGGAGTTCTGTTTGCTGCTCAAAAAAGCTTTTTTGAAGTGTAAAGCAGATGAAGCAAGTCCCTCAGATTGTTATTTCCAAGCTGCTCGTTAACTAAGCAGCTAAGCTGGAAGTCAGAGGATATACAGGTTTGGTTCTGGGTAGTGCAGTGAGGTAGAGCTACTCTAGGGCTGTAGGAGAACTGAGAGGTCAAGGAAGGCAGTATAGAGAGAACAAAGCAGATTCCTAGCTGCCCCCTAATTATCAGGCTTTTTGCCCTTTGTGCACTTTTCACAGCATACAACCATCCTCAGGGATCACAAAGTAAACAGTGGCACCTGGAAGAGCCACTGAGGAAGGTATTTGCTCCTAGGAATGTTCAGCAGGACAGCTTTGCAGAGGGTGTTAGGACCCTTCCCACAACAGGGACGAGCCTAGCTACCATGCAGGATAACACCAAGCATTTAATGATCTGTGTCAGCCAGTTCCAACAGCATCTGTTACTTTGATGTCCAGTGCTGCTTGCTTCTGCTCCTAGCTCCAGACCCGCGAGGATACTGTGCTTCCCTGGCCTCACTTTCCTCCAGACTCCAACCTCTAGCTTTCCACACAGATAGCACAGCTGACATGTGCTGGCCTCCTGTCCAGCCCCTGATCTCTGACCTCCTTTGTCTCATCTCTGGGAGTTACTTTTCACTTGTCCTTCCTTTTTTTCCTTGGCTTAGATTACCCCAATGCTGATCACAGATTTTTTTCCCTCTCCATGAATTAAGCACTGAGTTCAACACCCACCAATAGATTTTCACAACTCACCTAGTTTCAAACACAGTTTGCAGGGCTGAGTTTACACCATGCAGAGCTCCAACAAAAACTAGCTGTGGGGCACCAGAGTTATCATTCAAAGAAAATCAGGTTTGTCAACTTTCTATTCCTTTCATCTGTTCTGAGGGCCCATCTGATGCAAGCTTCAATTCCAGGGCTCTCCCCCTCTTTCCTCCCCTGCCCATTATGCCTCACAGGGCTGTGCTTGCTGCTCTCTACATCACAGCCCTGCTCTCAGCCTGTGCCTTGTCTGGAGTGGGAGTTGCTGCTTCAAGCCCCCCCACTGCAGCAGTTGCTCCACAACAGAGGAAAACTCCTGTGGGCAGACTCATATCCCCCAGCGTGCAGGAGATGGTCCCAGGTTGCTTGCAGCCCTGCCAAAAAGGACCAAGCCACCTGTCCTGCACTCGGGGCTGGCCAGGAACCCTGCACAGCTGGTGTGTGGTTAACAGGCTTCACAGGAAGGCTGCTTGGGCCAGGTCCATAGAGCTCCTGCAAGCACAGGGGCCCAGCCAGCTCCTGGGATTGCCTGTGCCTAAGGCTGGCTCTGCTGGCTTGCTATATTAGCCTTAGTGGAGCCTGAACAGAATAACATGATGAAACATGTAATTAAGATGGAGCTAAGGATGCATGACGAGGCCGACTGAGCGAGAAATGGATTTGATTTTTTTTTTTGTCTCCTTGCAGAAATCATCCACTTCAGCAGGAAACTACCCATTCAGATTTTTATAAGCCTGAATTAAAAAGAAATTACTTGATACAATGAAAAGGTTTATAACCTGCAACCTCCTTTACCCAAAGCATTGCCTTTTGCCCATAATAAACATATCACACACAATACAAAGTACTCTCTTTTCAACTGCTACTCCAAAAATTAAAGGGCCACAAAATGGTACTTCCCCCTCCCCCCTTCCCCCAGAGTGAGAATGAGAAGGGGCAGGCCCATCCTCTTGCAGGTATCTGCCCTCCCTGGTCAGGTCTCCTGCCTCCCTGGCAGAGCTTTGCTCCTCTCTGTAGTACATTCTCCAGAGCTTTGCTTTGTTTAGTTTAAATGATTAATGCAGCAGAGCTCACAGGTTTTCCTTGGAGAGACTTTTCCAGCCCTTATAGACCTCACAGACAGAAAGGCTTCCTAATATTCAGGCAACACCCTTCTTCACTAACTTTCATTTTATTCCTCCTCATTGGTCCCACAGATCACAAGAAAAAAAACCAACAAACTCTCTCCTTCTTAGTGGAGCAGCCATCCCATGGGAGTAAAAGGAGAAAAAGGAATCCATTTAAAATGGAGCTGGACAGGTTGTAAATGGGATTAGGAGTCTAGGAGTCATGGTTACTTGAGGTAGATGAGGTCTAGGCCTGACATTTTAGGGGAGTCACTTCCATCCTGCTACCTATGATACTGCAGCTACTGGGCTCGAAGAGTGGGAGCAGTTAGCATTCCTAAGTTTGGGAAATGGAAAAGAGATCCTATACAATGAAAAGGGAAATGCTTAAAAGAAGAAATTCCCTTTACTTTCTCCTTGCCCATTTTCCCCTGCTAACCAGTGTGCCTGCTCAGTGGTCCGTGACACTGGCACTAGTGAAGGTGCCACAGCAGAAACAAAACAGCTGGGAGTTGTTCAGGGGATCGTGCCTCTGCCCCTTTCCTGAGCCATCATTCTCTAACAGGGAAGGGCATATCCTTGTGACATTCTGCCAGTACAAGGTGGGGCTGAGAGTCCCTCTTCCTTCCTGACTTTTGGAGACCTTTCTACCTCTTCCACCAGGAACCCTCCCTAGCTCCACACTTGCTGCTCTATGCTGCTGGCAGAGAGAAAGCTGCTGCTCAGCAGGGCAGGGAACAAGGCTTGGGCACTGGGGAGGCCATGACTAGGACTGGGATGGAGACACACCAGTCCTGAGAGAAGCCAAGCAGGGCAAGGTCACCAAGACCAGGCTGGTATGAAGGTATTGCTTATGTTTCACATCAGGATACTGGCATTGTCTGTAGCATGGCAGGAAAAGGAAGGGTTGTACCATGATGTGGATAGAAGAGATGAAGGGTGATTCTGGTACTCACATCATAGACAGGAGGTGGTAGTGGGTTGGCTGAAGGGAGCTGTGTTTCCACCTTCTGTCTCAGGATATTTGGCTGGTTCTTTCTAGGGCACAACACCTGCTCAGGACAAGACACCAAATGAAACATTTGGAGAAAACCACATGTCCCCAAAGCTAAAATGAACACCAAAGTCATATCAAAGCCAGTTGTTAAACACACCTGCCGAATGCTTCCACAGGAAAGAGTCCTGGCAGTGTCTGAACAATATGTGCTGGTTACTTTCCTCACTGCGTGGTTAAGTGTAGAATCCAGTGACTTATACTGGAGCAGTGGAAAGGAGAACTGTGTACATGTAAAGCACTTTCACCACAGAAACCTTACTGGCTGAAGGGTGTATTAAGTGTTGTGCAACACAAAACAATGCTATAGGACAGGGAACAAAGCAGGGCACTGGTCATAGTGCAGAGAGGAATTTCAGAGAGGCAAAATGCAATTATTTTTATCAAGATTTGGCAGGGAAGCTTTTCCTAATACACAGAGTCTACAGAAGAAGACCTGACAATCATTAATGGTGACATATAGTCAGTGATACAATCCAGCATGGAGTTGAAGGAAGAAGGTCCCTTCATCTGAAATGTTTCTTGTATCAGATGAGTTCTCCTTGAACACATTCCATTCACACACAGAGAAGGGTTAGCCCTGCTCAGCAAGCAAGAGAAGAGGCAGAAAAGGCAGAAGGCTTTGCTAAGTATCTGTGTTCTAATTCAGAAAGAAGTGGGATGATTATATTCACATCACATGAAAACGACAAACTGCTTTCCAGTCCATTAGTAACTAAGGAGGATGCTAAATAGCTTCTCTTAAAGATAAACATTTTTAAACCAGCAGGTCTGAGCAGGCTGTGGTGAGAAATATGGGATGTGTTCTGCAGGAGGGCAAATGTAATAACTGCACAATCTCTTCAGACCCCAAAGAGAGGCCATAAGTCTGAGATTCACTAACCCTCAAAACTCAGACGTGCCAATTGGTGAGTCGTGACAGTGCCTCCCCTCCTCATCCCCACAGAGACACTGTTTAGGCAAACAGGGATAGGGCCCTGTCTCCAGCCAACTCCCTTTGCCTCTTACACTCTGCCCCCTGCATCAGACTGCTTGCAAGGCAAGTCTCACGAGATTCACTGGGCTGCCAAATGCTGCCATTCTGTTTTCAACCTCATGATCTCTGACTGTGTGTGCTGAAGCCTGATGCTCCTTGGAGTCGAAGGACTGTACATGCAGCACAGCCTCCACGCAAAAAAACGTGCAGAGGGTCTGCTGTTGTGTGGCAGACAGCAGCTTCAAGAAGTTATGGGGCATACTCCACCTAGAAAACAACAATCCCAAATTCCATTCTAAAAGACATAAGGGTATTTTTAACCCAGCCTTGAGATCTCTGGAAGAATGCAGATGATGCGATTGGAACAGCTGAGGGTGGCAGTACTAGAAGCAGTAGGTTTCCTCCAAACAACAGGGATTCCAATATCATGACTCCAGAGGTCTTTTACAGGTCCATCTCATCCAGATCTTCCAGCTCTGGTTTTGGCTTTTCTTCTCCCACTCTCCAAATCCTCTCTTTCACTCCTGGTATCCCCTTTTGCTCTCAGTTAACGAGATTCAAATTCTTCGACCCAGCTGGCTCCAACCTGGGACACTAGTCTGCTCAAGGGGCAGAGACCCAAGGGGCTCTGTCAATCCAGTCTTAAGACCCTCCCAGTGCTTCCTCACTCCAGATTCCAGTCCTAGTTTACCCCTCTGAGTCTCATTCTTCCCACCTCACAGAATCACTGCTGATGGACGCTGTCTCTGGAGATTGTATATTGAGATCTTTGTCCCTAGATCTCTTTTTTCCCCACACCAGTTACTTGTAATTTTCACACAGGCTTCCTCGGGATCCCTGTCCTGACCTTGCTCTAAAGCAGAGCACTGCTGTAGTCAAAATGACTGCCAGAATTTCTTTAATGGGCAAATAAATTGTTTTGTCTTTCCTGTAATCTTTTCTTCTCAGAAAAACTGAGCTTAAGAAAATAAACAGACAGCCAGCATGGAAAATTTCACCATGAAGACTTCCATTTCCAAACGGAATTAATTCCTAGAATGGGTCAGGTATTACTTTTTACTGGGTTATTACTTGCCTTTCTTTTCCACAGAAGCAGAGCTGTTGCGGTGATGCTCAATACAGCCAGAAGAACAGTAAGGGTAACAAGGATTTCCCACCCATAAGAGGTATTTACGTATCCTGTATCTGTAAGAAAGAAAGAAAGCAGAAAGATCACAGTGTGAGTGGAAGTCACAATCCTGCTGTACTTTTGACCCTGGAAAGAGTGTTGAGAAAACCAAAATACAGGAGTATAGAATATGGTGCCAGAAATGCACACACCCTTCAAAAGATACTCTGAAGAGAGAGCAGGGTGCAGCTGAAGAATCACACAGAAGACACAGGATATAAGCAGCTCCACACAGGGAGGTGACATAACTATGAGAGACAAGAAATTTGGTAGATAGAGGCTGGCAAAGCTCTTTTGTGATAGGAGCAGGAAGACAGATGGTGGAATGCACACAAACCAGGAGGCTGGGTACTGTAGGCATCTTCTGACCTGTATAGCAAAGCTACTTCATCACAGCTCTTTGCATTTACATTAACAAGTTCTTCATATCCAACAGTCAGTAAAACACATCCAGCCAGTCAGCAGCATGCACTTTTCTTTAACATTCCTCTTACGTTGCATCAAGCTTTCCACTGCTTTCCAGAGTGCTCATTAACAGACCAACCAACTCCTTGTACCAAATGGAAAAGAGGTACATGTCGGTGAGGCCATAACCTGTTCCTGAGTCCCTACAACTGAGCATGCTGAACCTGTACACGTGATTACAGCAAGCACCCTAATGACTGACCTTATCAACTGCCTCTGTCACACTGCTGAAGGACAAACCACACTTTGTCCTGAACACTGTCACCTAAAAGCACCATCCGACCCAGTGCTCAGGCGCCCTGGACACATTCTGACTCCCAGGAGGCTGTGGAAGGGCAGATACAAATTAATGCCTCTTCATGTCCCCATCTATGCATCGGGAACATCAGCACAGGTCACCTGTGCATTCAATCCTGATGGCAGTCAGTATTGGGCATTAAGCATTATTCATACCTGACTTCATAGCACGTGTGGATAGAGAAAAAGAAGAGCAAAGATCAGTTTTTCATAGCCAGACCCAGCTGATTTTTAACCTCCTGTCCCTCCTTTGTGGTTGTTCACTTACCTCTAACAAGGACAAACACTCCGTTTCCCTTTTTTTGGGTATCACTCCATTTGACCTCGCAGTAGTATGTGCCAGTAGAAGCAGAGTTTTCAAGTGGTGTGATGCTGTAGTTGTAATGTATGGCAGCAGTCGTATTTTGTTTTCCAGAAGGAATATCGACGTTTTTCGAACTATTATAGATAGATGTCTTCTGATCCAGTGAATTAATCCAGTAATAGTAGATTGAAAATTTGGTGTATTTTGGCATGTAAGGGAACTTGACTTCACAGGGGATGGATATTCCTTCCTTGAGCAGGGTAACCTGGATTGGAGGTTTCTGCTGTACATCAACACTTCCCCCTGTAAGGATAGTAATTGTTAGCAGTCACCTGACCTGACTTTCAGTGAGGAGAGGAGGCTGCCCCAAAGACAGGATCACTCTGAAAATAACCATACACCAGGAAGCACGCCTGTAGCATGCAGTGTTGGCCCTCGTCAGAAGCTGAGTGATTCAGAGCACGTGCCCAGAGTGATCTGCCACATCTCTTGGGTAATTGCTGTCTGATCCATGATAGCCTGCTGCATTCACAGGCTTCCCCTTTTCCCTTGTGAGCTCCTCCATACAACGCCAGCACACAGAAAGACAGGAAATGAAGCAGGAAGTGAACTGATTTTGCAGTGGTGTATGAACATATTTACAGCAGGTGAATAGAAAGTGATTTTCCAAGATAAATGCTAGCTGGACATCTCCTGAAACTCCCAAGGTTTGAAGCCTGCTTGGGAATCTATGTGAGGCCATGTGATGGCTCTGTAGCAGTGAAGGTGTTATCAGTGGGACTGTATATTTCTGAAAAGCAAGTGAGGAAGGAAATTGCATATTCCGTATAGGGGCCAGCACCAGGGCCATGAGAAATAAGCCCCAGCTTAATCACTTCAAACTTTCGCTGCTCTAAAACGGGAGAAAAGCACAAGCCTCAATGTTAGCTACAGGAAACTATCTGCAGATGAATACAGATCTTAAGTATTTATACATGACAGTATCTAAGGCAGAGATGAGAGAGCATGCCCTTCATGTGCTTCCTCCCAACACATACAAGGCAGTTTAAAGTGATCTATCACTGTAACTGAGTAGACAGTGATGTCAGGAGTTAAAAGACAGGACCAATATGATGGGGAACCACAAACAAAACTCCCTGTTTTGTTTGATAAAAGGGAAAAAAAACTAAGAGTGGGCTAGTAAGGAGGCTAGGGTACAGGACTTCCTTGGTTCCCAGCCAAATCTGGGTTCAAAATCAGGATCAGTGTCTGGATCTGTTTGTCAGCTGATATAAGACCACATATAAAGCAACTTAAGAGGAGGCTCTTTGAGAAAGGGAACTGGAAACTTACAAGTGTTCTCACAAAATGAAGGATTCTTTCAGAGACATGAAAAGAGAAGAGGGAGAAAAGGGTAGAGAGAGAAAGTAGGGGATAGGCAGGCTTTTCCATTTATGCTTTTGATGGGATTCCCTGGAGTTCTGCATCTATTAACAGGCTCACAACAAGGTATTAAAGCTATCCCAGAGCACGGCCAGGCTTGCTTTTCTGTCACCATAGACTAACACTGCATCACAACAGCAGCATCACCTCGGCACAGCGGGAGCTGGCATTGGAAAAGGCAACTCAGACTTAGCACTGCTGAATGCTGAGCACTGAGGATTTGTGGTGGGGGACAACAATGGAGAGAGGGCACAGCTACTGCCCAGAAAGGGTTGGGAAGTACCATGTGTTAAGGAAAATTCTCTACAGATCACACAGCCAGGGACAACAGCCTGACAGTAGGAAGAGCTTAGGTTACAAGACCACAGAAAGGTTCTTGGCTGTAAAAGCAACTGAGATACAGTACAATCCTCAGGGACGTGCTCAGTCCTGTGTACAATAGTTACAATATTATCGAAAGGTGGTAACAAAATCTTGCAGACACTGTGAGACTGATAACCCAAGTGGTTTATTCTGGGCCGTCTTTTTCAAAATCATTCATCATCCTTCTCCTCATCGCTACACAGTGGAACACCCATGGATATAGTTTCTATGTAAGACACAGCTAAGCACTACTGTAACAACAGAGAGGAGAGATCCATCTTCTTATATTATCCCAGAAGCCACTAGGTTGAAATGAACATACCAAGGAAAAAGCCAAATCATTTTATTTAGGTTATCTAACCCTTCTCCCACATTCCCCCTTTCTTGAGGATTCACTCTCTTAGCTTTGAAATGCTTAAAAGACAGAAATAGCAGCAGCATGCAAATTCCTAGAGGGGATCTCTAGAAATTAGCAAAAGATAGCAGCTGGAAATGCTCTAATATGAAAAACATGAGAGCAAACAAAAGGAATTAAAAAGAAAATATTTGTTTACCTCCACACTGAAGCAAGCAAAGGAACGGAAAGATGACTTTTGTATCAGGGATCATGACGAGGGGGTCAAAGGCTCTAAGAACACAACCAAACACAAAGATCCAAAAGGCAAAGGAGATGGAGACTTGTCAGGTATTTTCATGCCAGGGCAGCTGGTTGATGCCCTCCTGTTTGTGAAGGGTCAGGCGGGATGTACACACACTGCATTTGGCAAGCAGTTCCTGGCAGATGCAAGCTCTTCTGCTTTTTGGTCAGACTCCTCCCCACACCAGCACTGACTTCTCTGTACTACAATGATGGTGTTAGACCTATGAGTGGGTGCCCAAAGACTAGACCACAAGCACTTTAACCCACAGAGCTTTGCTTCCTGATGACCGTAAAATATTGCATGCATTTAAAACAAACTTTGTCACCTTCCACTGTGACATAAAATCTTGAGTGTGGGATCCCTGTTTTACCTTCAACATAAAAAACCAGTACACATGAGCGTCAGTACAGAGCAAGGGCTTTGCTGGAACCCTGACTCGACAAAATAGCCCTCCATAGCCAACTTCTCCATTAGGTCCCTACAGAGGAAGGCATTCACATGCAGAGTGAGAACAACCAGGCAGTCCTGAACAGCTGGGCTGTTTCAGATCCACACCATGCTGGCTCTGAATCAGCTTCGCAATGTAGGCAAGCTTTAAGTAATCTATTGTAGGCAAATCTAAGGAGAGCCCTTTGAAGAAAAAAACACGTTTTGTGGGAGGCTCCTGCTGCCTATACTCACGAAGAGTCTTTGATTTTCAATGAACACTTGTTTTTAGCTAAAGACATCTGCAATGCAACAGCTGAGCAGCATCTGACTCATAAAAACTCCCGTGGCTGAAAGGTCTTCACTTCTCTTAAGGCAGCTTCCTCCTTTCACACTTGTTGTGAGACAGTTGCACTGTCCACAAGAAAGCACTTGGCTGCAATTTCAAGGGTGCCCACTCACAGAGAGTGCTGCTCTGCAGCGACTGGTGGGGGATAGCCATGCAGAGAAAGACCAAAAGCACAGATGAGCCTGTAAGCTTCATGTATTACAAAGCACTATCAGTTGTTTTATCCCTTCAGACTTTGTAGGAATGAGGTTTTCTCCAAACAACCTTTGGTTTACAGCATTCTTCCTCCTGTTCAGCCTGGGACACATCCCCAGGAGGAAGGAGTCCTGACACAGGGGGAGGAATGCAGCTGCATGATGCCCAGGGATGGCTACAGCACCTTGCTGAGAGCTCTGACAGATGGGGAGAGGAGAAAGTGGCTTTGTGTGGCTCTGCAAGGCTGGTGCAGCAGCTGCACTCCTCCAGGGAAGGTTTAGCTCAGATTAGCCAAAACCAACTCCTCTCCCCAAGACATGCTGATGTGAGCTGTACAGGGTTGGTCTCAGCTGGAAATCACTCCTCACAGGTCTTAATGCTGAGCACCAAGGACAATCAAAAGCAGTAACAAGACACTTGGGGCCCACTTGGTATTTCAGATACAGAGGCACAGATGAGGCAGCTTGGCTCTGGGGTCACAACAGTGTTCAAAGTCTTTCTCAGGCCTGAACGGCATCTCACGGTAGTTGGGGCAGGGGGGGAGAAGGAAGCAGAGGCTCGCTACCTTCCTGTGGAAGAACTCCACTGAATAGTGAGGGCTTCCTCAGCTCTTGTATCATGCTCATCCCCATGGTAGCACACAGCTTTGTAATTTCCAGTATTGATGCATTTCTAGAGGACAGAACACACTGCTCCTGCCAGAGATGTGTTTTAACTGCTATCAGCATTTATTTGCTCCAGGAATTCAGGGTGATAAGTGGATTAAGTGCAGTAGGTTTGTAGGGCTGCTAGGTCAACATCGTCCTTCCGTCCTTTCTGCTCTCTTCCTATAAACAATCCTGTTGCCACTCGAAATGCCAAGTCCTAGAAATATCACTGTCTGGAATTAAAAAAAAAATAAATCTAGCATTTCAAAAGAGATCACACATAAGACTCAGCTGTGGGATTAAAGGCACAGCCAGGCCAGAAATACATTCACTGCTGGGATTTGCTATGGTAGAGCTCACTGAAAAGAAATGGCTTTGAAACGACTACCCAGCAGCTATTAACTGCGAGACAGGATGACATTCTGTTCCTTAGAGCCTAAAGGGAGCCTGAATCTTTGAATGTTAAATTCTAATTCAATTTGGTCTGGGGATTCTGAACTGAGTTTTAACCCTGGAGACATAAATGGGAGGAAGATGAGGAAAAGCTGGGGAGTTGTTATTACCAGCCTGCAGTGGGACTGAACAGATCGCCCCAAAACTTAGGTGGAACTAACCAGGATACCTGTGCCAAAGGAAATAAAAAGCTCCAAAGGAATAGGTAATTGTATGACCTTCACACATGCATTATACAGTACATTGGTGTATGTGAGCCAGTCCCTGCAGCATGATGAGGAGGGAGCTGCCTAGCCAGCTGTAACTGCATCACAGCACTGACTGGCCAGGATCTGTATGGTTTGGTCCTTCCTTTGATGCAGTGAATGCTGACACTTCCTGAAATTAAATACAGGATTGGGGCAGATTCAAGACAGTTTCTGTCTGTAGCTGGAAAGTGGCTATTAATTTCACTCAAGCACTTTAAAAAGCCCACAATAGTGGCCAGCATTCCCAACGGCGAGGAAAATCACATTGTTCTGGCACGCATGAACAACAAGTCTGGGCAAGTGCTGCACCTACCTGTTCACAGCTGTGTCCAGTGTACACCCACAAGTCAAGGCACACACGTGCACACACACAAGCCCACACATGCCCCCACAGCCAACTCCAGGGAAAGCATTAATTCAAACAAAAAGGCTGCTGCCAGCCAAGGCAAAAGCAATGCTTCAGAGACCACAACAAAGCCTCTTTATTGCTGAAGCGTTTAACACCACAACCATCCAAAAGAGAAACACCACTTGGCGCACACAAGAGCTGCAGCAACTCAACGAGCCTGATTGCACAGAGCGTTTCAGAGCATTCCCCAGCACAGCAGCTCTGGGTTTGCTGCCTTATCAGAGACCAGCTCGAACCCCCATCACTGGAAAGCCAGCCAGTGGCAACATGTGCACCTCTGAGGATTCACAATCTCTTTGACTCCTCTAACCCCAAACTCTAAGGCATACAGTTTCCCTCTGTCTGGCAGAAGGAGTGATAGCAGAGCCAGTGTGAGCAGGGCCATACCTCTGCCAGCATTTTTACCACTCTTGTGTGTCAAGTGCCTCTCAGCAGGGCTGGATGATGCTGAGGTAAAAGCTGCCAATGCCCTTGCTATGTTTCTACCCACTGAACTGCTCTAGGGAAGAGAATGATCAGTGACTTGATGGGAAAACAGAAAATCAGAGGTGTTGACACCACCATGGGGAAGGGAGGGAACAGCTGTCTAACTCCCTTTCACCAGCAAAACAAATCTTCCTTAGAAATCACCCATTTCTACTTTTTCTCTGCTCACCTGCTGGAAAGATTCCCAGGGACTAAGTTACCACCACAGGCCTGACGCACTCTTAGGGCCGTGGCTCAGCTTCGTGGTGCTCCCACCCGCTCTCCTTCATAGGCTCCTTGTGTGGCAAGCTGTGGCCAGCGGGAATTCGCCTGACGGGAGAGCTTTGCCTACTCAGGATGATCCCTTCCAGAAGAACATCTACCTGGCCGGGCCTGGGGCTGACGCGAGGCCAGAGCGGAGCGGGCCACGTTCGTTCCGCCTGCTCCAGGGGGTTAAATCTCCCCCCGGGCAGCCCCCCCGCCCCCTGCGGGAGGCCGAGCCGCGGACTCCGAGCCCGGTCCGGCCGTGCCGCTGTGCCGGGCCGGGCACGAAGGGGCGGCGGCCGCTCCCGCCGACCCGCGCCCTCGCCCACAAGATGGCGCCGCCGCCCCGGCCGCCCCCTCCCTCCTTCCCGCGCCCGCCCGCCCACCCACCACGGGCCCAGGGCACCGGGGGACCGGAGGAGTCGCAACTCTGGAGAAAACGAGCACGACTAGGATCCACTTAAGGCAAAATTAATGCTAATTAACCGTAATCAACAGCTCGAGGAACAACTTTTCCTCGGCAAGCTGCAGCTACCGCAGTCGCAGTTCGCCCGTCAGGCAGGAGCAGACGGGGTGTGGAAAAGGAAAAGGAACCTGCCTGCCGCGGGTGTAACCCGTCCCCGCTGTGTCCTGCCCTCGTCGGCCCTCTCTGCGCCAGAAGTCACTGTCCCCTCAGCAGCCCAGCCCAATCATCCCCCAACACGTCCTGCCCTACCACCGGCACTCCCCTCTGTGGCAGCGGCAGCCCAGTCACTTCTGCTGCTCCTTTTGGGGGAGCAGCCCTGAGCCGGGGGGCAAAGCACAGGGAGCTGCTGGCACCATTGCCTCCAGCCCTGGCACCATCTCTGCACTCACAAGCCATCCTTTCTATGCTGAGGGTGCTCTGGAAACTCCTGCCAGTGCTAGTGAGGAGCACAGTTTTATTATGAATGACGATTCTCAGCTTGCAGAGGCCTCTTGGCACCACGCATGGATGCTTCCCACCACAAAGCCCAAATACTTTTTCATGCCACTGACCAGTGATGCTGCACTAGTCGAGGTGTGGGTAATGGTGTTCAGCTTGCTGTGGTTGCCTCAGCAAGGGCAGGCTAAAGGAGTGTCCCCATAAACACTCCCCTCTGTACGCACACCTCGACAGCCCCCATAGGAGCCTGAGTCCAGGAGTCGCAGGGACACAGCCCTCCCACAGTCACAGGATGTGTCACCAGGCCCTCAGTGCCATGACCAGGCCAGCCCAAACTTTCTCACATTAGCAGCAAAAATACTGGGGGTGTGATGCTGGGCAAGAGCAGGGTATGCTGCCAGCAGTGCTCTCCTAAAACAGGAGCCCCCAAGCCCCTGCTCGCCAGCTGCATGCTTTGAGGTGTGTGTGCACATCATGCTCTGAAACTGTCCTGAGTGAAGGGCTCTGCATCCCCCCTGCTAGGGGTGAAGGGGGGCAGGAAGGCAAGTTTGGCAGGTGCTGGGTCCTGTGCAGGGCACACACAGGGAGGATCATGTTGGACAAGATGGCAGCAGTTGCAAGGGAGCGGCAGGACTGGCTCCTGCTAGCAATGCCCTCGCCAGATGGCCCTTCTGGTCTTGTCTGCGCAGGAAAACTGCTTGGGCCTCAGCCCTGCTTCAAGCCAGCCAGCTGTGCCAACAGCTCCCTGCAGGCTGGCAATAGTTTCTGACTGCCTCCAGGTACCCAAGCCTGCCCCACAGCTGACTCTGAATCTAAGCTCCTTCCCCCTGAGCTTGTTCAAGAAGTCCCTGCACTCCCTTTCATCCAAACCACCTCCTTCCCTGCTCTTTCCCTCCCTTTCTTCTGGGTTTTTTTTTTTCTTTATTTCCTTTTTCTTTTAATATCTTCATATCTTCCCTTTTTTGGTTGTGTAATTTTTAGGCAGGGGGATGATGACCCTTTCTTCAGCCAGCAGGAGCTTTGCAGATCAGGACACTGAGAAGTAGAACAGAAAGCACAGCTGCAGTGACCCTGGGAAGCAACATGGACCCCCATAGCAGATACTTAAGTGCAGCCACAGCCCACTTTAGATTGGCACAGCTTTCCTCATGCACTCCAGGCTTCTGCCAGCTCCCAGGAGGAAAGCTGGGAAAGGATTAAGTAGCTAAGTATCTCATTGGCAAGTGAATATATTGTTTTTTTTCTTTCTATTAATTCCTCAACTTTGCTTTGATTGTGGACTGTGGAGAATATGCAGGCTGATACAGCTGTAACAGCACACCCTCCTAGGGTGGAAAAACATGATTTTGCCACCAGGCCCTATTCTGGCTATGAAAACTAAATAAAGGATCCTGGCAAAAACATGTGCTGGAAGAAGCACATCTCTGCTAGGATTTTTGCCAATACAGAAATGTGTTTCATTCTGTTTTCCTCCCTACCCCTAAGTTTCCCACCTGCTGTCTTACATATCTGGCTGACAGAACTACAGGATAAGGATCCATAGTTTCGACCTAATGCAAGAGAAACATCACTGGGTTTTGTTTTTCAAACCCTTACAGACTACTGCTGAGCACAATGGGAGCATCCAAGGCTGCTGTAGGCCATGGGGAGACCTGGGAGGGGGTTTTGTGAACCTCCCTGTGGGCCTGGAGGTAAGGCACTGAGCCTGTACCCACTCCAACCCCTCAAATGGAAAGAAGTCTCCTATCCCTGGACAACTGCTTGACTACAGATGTGGGTCCCATGGAGCAAGAAATGCAAAAAACCTTGGAGTATAAGAGGAGGCATATCCTGTCTGCATGGAGACACAAACCTCAGTGGGAGCAAGTGCATGCAGTTGAGACTATATAGATACCATAGCAGGGTTCAGACACCTTCTTCTGTGACTAATTTTATCTCCACTTGCTCTTTATATATATTTATGCATGTATATACATGTACTCACATTTTATACCTAGCTACTAATACTGCTGAGGTTTCCCTAAGGCAGCCCCTCTGTGTCCCCCTGCAGCCCAAGCAGCCAAGCTGAGACCCTCTACCACAGTGGGCTCATGGTTTCCCCTGCATACCACTCTCTCCTCATTCTGTATACTCTGGGGAGATCCTTCCCTACCCCAGTACTGCTTCCTTTATTATCTCTGCCCAGCTGTGGTTTATAAGTTGTTTAAATCTTTTCTAGGAACAGATAAAGATCGCAGTTACCCAGAATCCAAAAACACAGACAGCTTGAAATGTGGTTAGACTCTGCCCTACTTTCATTGAGTTGAGAGCAAGGCTGCTCAGAGCCAAGGTGCTTAGGGGAGATGAGAAGAGAAAGACCCATTTCAGCAAACCACCCTTTCCCCCCAGCTCAAGAAACAAACCCTAACACATCCCCCTCCAAACCTGCTGCATCTCTTCATATCACCTCTCCTCCTGGTTTGCCCTGGACTTGCAGGTAAGCAGGGCATGGAGCCATGGAACCTGGGAGAGATGCCGTTCTGCACTGCAACACTTGGCACAGGACCAGGCATGTCCCCAAGCTGAGAGAGGTGCAAGGGATTCACTAAATCATGGCCTTGAGGATGGCAATGCAGGGTGTGCTGCAGATTAAAAACAAGATGTGTTGGTAGAGTTTTTAGTATTCACATGCTCACTAACAGCTTTTCCCCAGAGCAAGTTGCTTCCTAAGCTGGGGGAGCTGCAGAAATTGAAGTGCTGCCTGGGACTTCCCTCCTGCAAAAAATCCCCTCCCTGGGAAGTCCACACTGGGTTTCAGAGCTGCTGTGTGGCTGTGCCTCCAAGGTGAGCTGGCTCTCTTGCACTCTCAGGCCCCTCTTACAGCAATATTTCCAGAGATCTACAGTGATCTAGGAAGGAATACTGCTGAATAAATGCCAGGATTTTTTTTTCCCTCTCTTGAGTGGTGCCAGCTCACAGGACCAACCTGCACACAAGGATGTGTGTTTCCTGCACCTGTTTTGCCTGTGGTCTGATTCTGATAACCCTGGGCTTTTCTCACAAGCTCTGATGGTGTTCAGAGGAGACAGGATTCAGGCAGGAGAAAATACCTTGCAGATACATACCTCCAGCTCTATGACTTTCTCCAAGAATATTTGCTGAATGATTCCACTGATATTCCTGGTGGAATATATGGAGCAGTACACAGACAAGCCACTTGCAGACACTAATATTTAATTTCAAGGGTATTACTTAACCCTGCTTGGAAGGGCTTGTATTAAAGCAAGGATCAGGGCAGCACAGGGGCATTTTTGCTAGTGCCCTCATTAGAGGTAGCAACAGTGAGGTGTTTCAGGGGAAGGGTTTGCTGCAGTCAAAGCCATAAACAGATGCTGAAGAAGGTTTCATCTGAAAGATAGTATAGTCCATGATCATTATGATATATAGTAATGCCATTTACAGGGGCTGACTTGAACAGCCTTGGAGGGAAGCATGAAAAAATGCCAGCAAACACATTAGGATCTCCTGCAAGAAGTTTTTTTATCCTATTGAAAAGCTTTGTTAGAAAGAATGACGAGAATGGTAATAATAAGGCACTATAATTATACCTGATCCTTCTATAATCTCTCTCTCTGCAGAGTTCAGGAGCACTTTACTGCTATTATTGGATTTGAACAGTCCCATCTGGATAACATACGACTGATTTGTTTGCATGGCTTATTTTAGGTATCTCAGCATGTACATTAGAGTTGCCTTCATATCTGGTTGATTCCCTGCACAGTCTGGAAGAGCAGGAAAAGATCTGCATCTCACGTTCTCCACCACCCCATTCTCCCATCCCAATGCCTTAGAGAACTCCTTACAGAAGACCAAGGATAAAAGGAACCATCAGTCCTTACTAACTCAGTACTGCAGAATGTGTAACTGTAGTACTGAAGTACTTACAACATGAAGGCTAGATACTACCAAGAACGCCTGGATTTGCACCTGTATTGTTCTAGGCTTAAGATTCCATGGATTCCTAAACAACTCAAGAAGCACTGAAAAGTCTAGCAGCAAGGACCTGGCAAATACCTCATGCTCTGTGATCAGCATAGCTGCTACCTGATCCTTTTAAACAAATGGATGAACTGCGTGTTTCCAGCAGACACAGAACCAGGGAAAGCGTGAAGAGCGCTCACGCCTTTCTGAATTTAGCATTCCTTGCAGCACCATCTCAGTTATAGAGATGCTTCACCATGCCATTTAATGAGCAACCATCAGTGTCACAAACCTTGTTGTCCCCTTGCAGGAGCTCTTGAGTGTGAAGCTGGGCACTTCCTACTTTCTTTTACCATAGCCAGGAGAAATGAGACATAAATGAAAATAATTCAGACCATACTTAAAAGCCCTACATAAAAATGAGATTTAAAAAAAAATAAAAGCACAATACAAAAACTATGGTTCACATGATGGACAGTTTTCAGTCTGAAATTCACAGCAATTTGACACTATTTTGCAGTTCAAGGAGGGAATGTCCCTTTCAGACTGAATCACCATTAAACAAGCACGAGTTGCCTGACCCTTTTTTCCTCTCACCACTTTTTAGGGATTTTTTTTTCTCCTGTGAACTGAAGAAGGGTTTTCTCCTGCATACTTTACACATCCCATCTGGCTTCATTGACAAGGACAGATGAAGTTTCCAGTGTCTGCCCATCCATAAGGCTGTGGGACATCTTGTTGAGGCGTTTAAGAGGACCCATTAGCTCTGTCTAGTTTTCCCCTACTTAATTTTTGGAGTATTATATCCAGTCTCCTCACTTTCATTCTCTTAGATTCTTCAGAGCCGTCTCTGTCAATTTGTTTACTTCTAGTTTATTTTTAAAAGACAAACCCCCAATGGACATAAGCTCTCAAGTCCCTTTTGAAAATGCTGTCTTCTCTGTAAGTGCTTTGTTTGTGATCCGCTCCAATCCTTTAGGCTATTGTTTACAAGCTGGAAGGCATCTGCACTTGGGCTAATCATGCCGAATGCCAGCAATTCCCCCAGCATGATTTGTTGCACAAGCCAGTGGGAGCAGGGTTTGTTTTGATTATGTTTAGTGTGGAAAACCCACATTTTGCTCACATCAGCCTGACAAAACAGGGAGGCCTAATCCAAAATCTTCAGAGAAGAACAATAATCTGGTCATTGATTTCAGTGGCATCTGGGACCAGCTCAAAGACTGAGAGCTCTGATGGCAAGGGTGGTGTCTTGGGAAAGCAGGTAGCCCAGGAAGCAAAGATATTTAAAAGTATATGCAAGTCATTTGCTCTGGGATGGATGAACCTAGAAGCTGCCACTGTTTTGCTTCTCAAAGCTCTGCAGCTCCTTTCTGACATGCAGTTTGTCAGGCTGGGAGCCCCCAGCTCTGCTCCAACCAGCCATCACCTCGGGCTGATGCTGGCCTCCCCCAGTGCCCTCAGCTGACAATTCAGGCTCCTTCACTCATTCTGAATGATTGTGATGTTTTTATCCTCAGCCTGTGCTGATGTTTGCCTCCAGGCATCAGATGGGTGTCCCAATTTTTCTGCTCGTAAAAGCTAGGAAGAAGCGCCTGAGGGCTGCTCCCTTTGGGGCTGCCATCAGGCTGCTGGGGCACTCAACTGCACTGCAGGAGTGGGTGTACAGGTCTGCCAGGTGCAAACCCCCTCTGTCTCAAGAGGCCCAGCACAGGTTCTGGGAGCTCAGCACAGCTGTCCCTCACCAAGCCACCAGCTCAGCTGGCCTGGGCTATCCCCTGTGCTGCTGAGCCTCAGGCTGAGCCTAGGCTGGCCTGTTCCCACATTCCTGCCATAGCAGAGGTCTGCCCTACAAGGCACAGAACTCAAAGCTCCACCTGAATTCTTGCCTCTCCCTTATTTCCCGACTCTGCTTTTCTTCTTCCAGAGGTGCTCCATCAATCACCATAAATCCCTTTTTGCACACACACAGGGGTTAGCCTCGCTGGTGAACTGTGGCAGAGATTTCCAGAGCTTAAGCTACTATATGTCACACAAAGAAACATCTCCTTTTGAGTCTTGAACTTGAATATTTAATCAGACACCACCCTGAATTTTTAAGAAAACATATGGTCACCTACTCCATGGCTCCATGCATTTAGGCTTTACAGATCTCTGCTGCAGACCTCAGCCATCTCTTTTCTGGCTGAAGAGTCCTACTATTGAGCCAGCCCTTGCACGGGAAGCGTTTGGAAGTACTTTGCTTTGCCTGAATCAAAACCTCAGTTCCACTAGCTCCAGCTGAGATCAGAAGGCAGCAGGAGCCTGCCAAGACCCAGGCAGCTCTGCAGGAAGGCATCGGGAGTTTCAGAGCAACTCTGTCACATCTCCCTCTCCCTCTGACACCTGCTTTCTCTCTGAAGACTGCCCTCAGTAGCCTGGCCTTTGCACCAGGGAATGGCGCGGGGCAGGGAGAAAGTTCCAGTGTGTTCGGTTTTAACTGTACAGATGCCAACATCTAAGGAACTGGGGCAAAACTAACTCAATCAGACAAAGCCATCACATTCCCCTAACCAAGGTGTGTTGTAAATTAAGGGGTTTATCACAGTTAAACACTAATAACACAAGTACACATTTTCAGAGGGACATCAGGGTAAGGGTCAAAACTGAGATCCAGCTGTGTGTACACAGGCTTTATTTTGAAGCTTGACTACCTAAGAAGAGTTCATTTCCCAATCACTGAGGATGACCAAATGTTAATACATTTTTAAAGTGTTTTTGCACAAACTTGTGTTTTGGTGAATCCTGATTCCTAACGACATACAGACCCTTATGTCAGAGGTAATCAAGTATTATTACAAGAGCTGATGGCTGTGGGGCCCCTCCTGAGCACACACATGGGTACATATGGAAGTTATTAGCAAGTTTCAGTGAAGAATTTCGGGAAATTAACCCTGAGGGCCCCAGAGCACTATCAACAGACAGCTCGTTGGGAGCAGACAAAGAGCAGTTTCCTGCTGGATGCCTGCAGCATATTGGGACTGAAATCCAGGCCCTTCGCAGCATGGTAGAGGAAGCCCCTCTTGCAAGCACTAAACTTTTCAACTTCTGCTGTTAGGAAGAACACTTGAAAAAAACCATCTGCAAAGCCTGTGTAAGTTTCCTCGACAAACTGAAATGAGGCAGCTGGAGAAATGTATAACATAACATATAAAAATGCAAACAATTTTCTTCTATTCCCCAAATGGTGCTCAAGAGGTTGTGAGGAAGTTTGCAATTTCTTTTTAAGTCCCCTTAGGAGCCACCAAAAGAAACATTTGGATACAGACCACCAGGAGCTACTCCTACGTGACAGAGGGACTGGTTCAGAGGCAGGGTCATTAAAGTGAACATCTCCCACTCTAATGAAAGCAGCAGGATAGTGTTACCCCATGGAAGTAAATTCTTATGGTTTTGCTTTGCACATCTTTTTTCTCAAGAGCTGAAAGAAAAAGGTTTCTCTTCCAACATCCAAGCAGAGAATGAAGGACTCTAATGCTTACCTCAGCCAGCGCACTTTTTACTTTCCTGTTCTTTCTACATTGATTTCCTTTCTCGCACCAATCCTGATCTGCAGAATGACCTCTCCTTGGGAATAATGAGGATACTCACACATGATGTGCTTTCAACTTCCACAATATAACAATGCTTGGCAGTAATTCACTGCTTTTCATCCACAGATCTCAAATCAATTTGCTGCAGCCCTGCATGGAATTGACTTACTTGTAAGATGGAGACAAGTGCTTGCTGTGCAATTAAAAAAAAAAAAAAGGAACAAAATAAAGTAGACTTTATTAAAATCCAAACAATTTCCTTCTCCATGGTGTGATTTTCCTAAAGAGCAATCCAGGCTGCAAATAGTGCTCTTCTGCAGCCCCCAGCTATATAACCCAAGATGTTCATTTGTGGCCAAATGAGAGCAGTTCACAGCCAGGTCAGAGCAATACTGTTAGAAAGCTCTTCCCTCAGCGAGGTATGACCATGGCCAGAAAACAGAAGCATTCCTCTGCACGGTTCTAAACATGGAAGAAATTATACTGCTCCTCCAGCCCCTTGAAAGGAAGGCAGGAAGGCAGCCAAGGCACCTCAGCAGACACCCTCAAGAAAGAAAAGGATCAAGGGGTGGACATGAAGCCTGGGCCAGCAGATCCAGTCCCACACCTCCATGGCACAGAGGCAGGGCAGCTGTGTGGCTGCAGGGACTCTACCCAAGAGCCCAGGAACGGTCCCAGAGGTGCCCAGAGCCACCTGAGATGCTGGCAACAAGCAACGCTATGCCCATGTATCAGCCAGCCCAGGGCACACAAACCCTGCAGAAATGAACAATCCCAGCTCCTGCTTTTGCACTGGGCTGAGAGATGCAGTAGCCACAGGGCCACCAAGCTGCCTCTGGTCTCCCTTCATCTGGAAGGAGCAGGCAGCAAGGAAAAGATCACCACTTCCCTGACACTTATCAAACTACCTTGGTTCATAGGCCTATGCCCTGAGACAGGTGGCCAGGCACCTCACTGCCAGCAGAGCAACAGAGCCCTCCAGAGAATAATTCAGAGTGTCTAAGTTAGGCTCCTGTGATGAATCACAGCCTGTATTTCTCTCTGTGCTGACCACACACTTTAGTTCCTCAGATAAAACAGCTGAAGACAACAGAGCAAATTCAGAGTACTCTCTCCCTGTTCAGCTTTCTCCTTCCATACAGCCTGAAGAGGAAAATCAGAGCAAAGCAGGCTGCCTGCCCAGCTACAGATGTTTAGCAGCATATAAAATGAATTGGCTCAAATTTTAGAGTACCTGAATTTCTTCTTTCATGTAGCTGTTCTCAATCAGTTATTTTCAACACACCATACTGACTATCCCTGAAATGAACCACAACCCTATTTAAGCCAACTCTGTTCCTCCCATTTGTACCCATACTCACCAGTTCAAGTTCACTGATGCACTGGTGCCATTCTAAAATCTTGAATTACTCAGTTTTTTTCAAACACTCAGTACAAATTTTAAGGTACTAAAAAAACTTTCTAAAAATGTAGGGCTGAGGTTAACAGAAGTATTCTCTGTTTAGAAAATTCTTCAATTAATTACACTACAAGATGAATTTAAGTTTAATGTTCTTAGCTAGGAACATTAATTTATGCTCTGCTTTTGTTTTTATGAGAAATTCACTTGTTCAGTTTCAATTTGATTGTCAAGCCAGGGCACTAAACTAACTGAGCTTCCAACATTACAAGGGAATGAAATTATTGCCATGTATTCACTGACTTTTAAAAATCAATATAAAAATTTTATTAAAATTTTAGAAGTTTTATATAAAAAATTTCTTGCCTTTTCAGAGGCAAAACCAAAACGTCTTCTGATGCTCGACAGATGGCAGCAGCACACTATCAGATGAGCTTAAGAAAGGGTGCAAGATCCCATCTCTTCACACCCTGCCAGGGCACGTACAACTCTCCAAGCCAGGGTTATCTCTGCAGGAATGCCATGCCCTTAAGTACAGCATAACCCATCTTCACTCCCAAAAATCCAACTGAATAAAGCAATGCATAAGCCAGTGAAGCTGCATGTATCATACATGGCTGCAATGGTTTCACTTGGTGCAAACACTGGCCACTGAAGTAACAGGCATCACATTTGTGCTGCAAGGAGTGAAATGTGCTCTTGCCTCACCACAGCTTCGTGGGCCAGCACAAGGGTCATGCCCGTCAATGTCCAAGCTGCACTGCTGTGGGACTGGACTCAGCTGCACTCCACAAGGGCAGATTTGAGGCAGAAATGCGCTCAAGAATTTTGGGGTAGAAGAGAACACAGGGCTGACCTGGGAGGACAGGCAACTCACCTTTTTCTGAAACTTTTAAGTTATAAATGGAGCAAAGAGCAGGACTTGCTGGCAGTGGAAATGTCTGCTCTTCAGGTATGGCTTTACCCCAGGCATGTCTGGGGAAAGTCGCACTCACTGTGTATATAGGAGGACACTTCTGTCACAGCCACTGTGTTCAAGCTCTGCTCCCTCTGTCCTCCCCCTTCCTCTCCCAGCAGCCAGTCCAGCCTCACTGGTGTGGCACATCCCACCAGCACAGTCATAAAAGAGTCATCTCCCTTCATCTCCCACATGCATGGCATCATCTCCCAGCCCAGGACAGAGAGGGCCTGGGGCCAACAGTCCCCTCTGACCCACCCCTTCTGTCCAGGGATGAGAACTCCTCTTCCCTCAGACACATCCCCAAGGAGCCTCCCAGCCCTGCTCTGTCCTCTGTCATGGCACCAGCAGGGAGGCTCCGGCAGCACAATTCTCGCAGTGTGGGCACTGCCCGGCGGCTCCGGCACAAGGGCTCAGAGAAGACCAGGGGAGTTCCCCCCATCTCATCAAAGTGCAAGGGGTTGTTCCGGGTCCCTGCCACCACCAGCTCCAGCAGCCGAACCACACAGTCTGAAAACCAGTTCTTGAGGCGGAAATAGCCCTCCTGGAAAGAGATTCGAAGGCTGACGGGCCCCGTGGGCATCCGCACGCTCAGGCTGAACAAGCAGTTCCCCTGCGAGCTGTCCCGCACCAAGTAGGTGCCTACAGGCTCCCGCTGGAGCTTGGCGTGAGCCTCCCCCACGGACAAGGGGCCCCAGTAGAAGTCACTGGCCTGGAGGATATTGAGGGATCGCTCCAGGACTTCCCATTCGCAGCTGCGAAACATCCGGAAACGATCGGGCAAGCCGGGTGGCGCGGGGCTGGGGAGAACACTCCGATGCTGCCTTTGCAGACGAGAAACAGTGGTGTGTGTGTTGTGTAGATCATCTGGCCTCCCTCTGATCATCTCTCAAAGAGCCCATGAATCCTGGGAAGATGCTGCCTTTACCATGCTTCCTCCTTTGCATCCAGCCTGTGGGACAGAAGGAGAGTGAGGCAAATCCAATACCTTCTTCAACCTGGGAAAGACACTTCCCAAGGGAGAAAGACCAGCAAGAGTATCAAAGAGGGTACCAAGGAGCTATTGCATGTCGTCAACCCCCAGCTGCAGGGACAAGCAAGGATATATATGTGCAGAAAGGGCTCCAGCTGGGTCCCCACCAGCACAAGGTGGCACTTTGTAGAGCTCTGCATCTCTGCATCCATTGGGTTTCTGTGATTCACAGCCAGAGGCTCCTGCATACCCTCCAGCAGGCTAGTTTGAACTCAGCAGGTCTCAGCATTTCAAGATTTCCTCTGCTGGATGTTTGAGACTCTTCAGAGTGGCCTTGAGATTGGAAATGACACCACAAATCAAAAAGGGAAGATTTCCTAAAGCAGGAAAGTATCATTTACTTTGTCATTCAGTGAAAGGTAGAAAGGTTTCTACACACAAACTCCAAGGTTTCCTCACACCTTTCTCCAACAAAAAGATTGACAACAGGACTTAGCAAAAGCAGAAGACAGGTATGAGCCTTTCTTACCAAATCCCAGGAACCACTTTCTTATCCCAAGAAATGCTTGTTTCACTATGTGAGGAGAAAGTAAAGGTCTCAGATTAAGACCCCTTTGAAAAATGTTACATCAACTTCAAGGCTGAGACTACCATGAATCACTTAACACTGGTACCAGAGACTGCTGATGCCCTTCCAAACTCTTAATTTCTGTTTCTTCCAGAAGGACAACATCCCCTGCCTGGAGACAGTGCTGCCCTCTCCCAGTCACCATCCTCTAATGTACTGTCATGACCCTGCTCATCTGCACTCTGTGTTATCATCAGGCTGTTTTCAGAAATGCAGATTTCTGAACCCAGTGTTACCATCAGCCATCCAAGTCACTTCAATTATATAAAAAAATACATATTCTAAATGTGTGTGTCTGTACAGGCACAAACAAAAAAACCACAGCCCTAAGCCAGAGGCTCATTCTGTGTGAGAAGCTGAGCTGTAACATACCACTTCCCCAGGCCTGACAAGTCAGTAGCTCGCCGCCAAATGCTGCCCTCACTCCCTTGACATACTCCATTAACCCAGTCACACTCACTCACAGCACAGCCACGCTTGGAGCAGAAGAGAGTGCTGCCAGAGCCTGCAGCAGAGGAAGAGACACACTTCATCTCCAGCAGTCCCCTCCTACCACAGACTCACCAGAGCACCGGGGCCAGGGGCTCCTATCAGGCAGCAGGAAACATGCAGGGACCTGTGCTGGGCTTGCTTTGCAGGGAAAGCTTCATGTTAAGTTTAGGTCCTTGCGAAGTTCCACTCTCTCAAACCCTTAGCTAGCTATTCAAAAGCTTCACATTCCTTTTGCCAGCTGGGGTGGCCTTGCACACTGTGCACCCCGGGAGAGGACAAACATCTTTCCTTCACATGGGCACAGTAGCTAGTGGGAGCAGCAGCCACATAGGGCAATGCCTTCCTACAGACATCTTTTCTAGTCTAACATCTCTCTCAATACTTAACAGTAGTACCAATAATGTAGCTGCCAGGCACGTTTCATATATGAAACCACAAGCATCCTTTCCAAGAGCAGCCTGGAAGCTGATCCAGCTTATAGCCCTGTGATTTGCAGTCCACAAGCTGCTAATGTCCCTGGTACTGTTCTGAATGCTGTTGATCCTGCCCTCTAGGTACTTTCATAGTAGGAGGGAAATTCCATGCTTAGAGAAAGGTGGGAGGGGTAGGAAGGAGTTAATCAAGTTGGGTTTTTTCTTTTCCATTTGAAAAAAAAAAAGGCAGCAGTTGAAAGCTGCTCAGACCATTCAGCAAGTCAGAATAAATCTTCGGTGAAAGTGATTTAGTGAGCAGGATGCAAACAAACACGGTCACCACTACAGCAACAAGGGCTATCTATCACCACCAAAAATTCAGCACAGAAGGCACCACAAGGAGTTGCAGCATCTCTGTCCCTCTCCTCCTTCTCTCTGCTGGGTGAGGAAGCTATAGGGCCCTCTGACATTAGCTCCTATAGAAAACAAAGATCATCCACCAGGTGCCTCCAGGACTGTGGCTATAGCTTCGAAAGGAGTGATAAAGAACCCTCCTAAACAGCAACTTCTCTTGGGTCCAATGGAAACTTTGCCAATTTCATGCACGAAAAGAGAACGAGGCAGCTGTCTTTAATTTCCAGGATTTTTTAAAAAATAACAATAAATATATAATTTGCTTAAGGGTACAGATGCTATTTGACAGGAAAAAAAATCCCCAAACTGGTTTGTCCCAGTTTTCAACCTTGAGTCATTCACCCGTCCTTTAAGAAAAATCCACTGCTACTAGAAATCTGACTGACTAAGAACTGAGACTGTCATAATTTCAAATTCAAAGTAAATGCAAAAATAGCACCTTGACGATTTGTTCACTTGGTTTGAAATCTACATATAGGTCAGAGTCTCAGATGGGGGGAATTTGTTTCACTTCAGTGACCCATTTCCAAGAGATAAGTGCCTGGCCTGCAGCACAGCGTTAGTTACAGTAATATTAGCCCTAGAAGTGCTTCCTGATACTACCTTTAAGGTTCACTTTTAATGGGTCAACAGGTCCTAGGCATACATGGCCTCCCACATCAAGGAGGATGTGCAGACCCAGGATTAGGAGTAAACCAAGCCAGGGGTGTAATAAAACACACATGCATAATTAGTTCTGCTGACTTGTCACACCACGATTTGCTTTCCCTCTTCTCCCCTCCAAAAAAACCCAAAAAACCCCAACGCCCAAACAAGTTACTACCTCCCTACTGCAAGTCAGAACAATGCTTGCAGCCAAAGCAACATATCCTAAAAAGCTGGTGTCCTGCTAATTAAAAGGCTGGATAAGTTTCCCCAGACTTTCTGATTTACTGCAAGTTCAAGAGCTTTCCAAAATAAGTGCTCTTGACACAGGGCATTCTGCTTTGCTCCTGACTCATGACCCAGGCAAGGCAGTACATTTTATATAAGGAGACAAGTCTAGTAAACCAGGGGACTGCACGCAGCGTGTGGTGTCAGCTAAGCCAACCCTGCACCCTGGGGCTTGACAAATCCGGCATGTTCAACATCAGCCTCAAGTATTCAGCTACGATGTATCCTCACACTTTTCTTCCAGGACACTTGAAAAAGCTTACCTCTTTGCCACCCATAGGGATGAGTTTCTGGATGTCAGGACTGGAAGTTGTCCAAGTTCAAAAGCTCTGATGCAGCACTTCCCAGTTTTTGCACAGCTTTACACAAGAGCAAATCCATCCTTTGAAAAGAAAGAGACGTCCATCAAGCAGGTGACTAAACCCATTAGTTTGCTGTAATGTGGATCAAAAATACAACAAATCTGGGGACAGGTTGTTTGTCTCTATCTCTTTGATCTGTGTTACTGTAGAAACATGTTTACAGCACTTCAGATAGCAACAGAGACAGAAGATTATTGCTGTTATTACTATTTTTGCTACTTACAAAGCCAGGAACTGATTAGGTCCAGGCAGCTCACAGGTGGCCCAAGGACAAATAGAAAGACCATAAAGTTGCCATCATCTTCCAGAAGCAGGAACTATAAAACCCAAATGTTAAGAGATGATGGCAACAGGAATAAACCTAAGGATTCAGAACAGCAAAGTCCCAGTTTGTGCTGAATACAAAATACAACATTTAGAGTACCTTATTTGACACCACATAGGTATCCATTCACCGGTAAGTTATACTAATTGTGACCCAATCCGTTCTGACCCACATCTTCTGCTCTGCTTCCCTGGCTCCCAAGACTTTCCTTTCTCACCTTGCAGATGGAAAAGTAAACCCAGCGACCTGGTGGAGCAGCAGACCACCATGTGTGCAATCACGTGTCTGTCAGTGGATCCATCAGCAAGCTGAAAAAACAATCCCAGCTTTCTGCGTGCCTTTCAGAGGCAGTCCCTGCACATCTTCACTTGTACCCACCTTACATCACTTCTCTGCATCCTCCCCAGTCCAAACTGGGCACACACCCCACATTGCAGCTAGCAAAACTGCAGATTGATCCCATTATTACACTTTCCCACTATCACTCTATCTGGCTTTGACATCTCCCTGATATCAATCCTGCAGTTCCCAGAGCAGTTAGATGGAGGTTGGGATAATTAGGAAAAGCTCTCCTTAAGGTACCCTGCAAGCCCTTGCAACAGCATCCTTATCCAGGCAGCAGAGCCTGAGCACACTTCTCTTGTTTGCACGTCTGCATCCCACAAAAATGCGCTGCCTACTGATTTGTGGCTAGGAAGGCTGTTTCAAAGGAAAGCTTGAGCAAAGGGCTGGAAGAAACCTCCTTGGTAAGAGCCAAGCATGCAGCACTGATTTTAATGGTAGGCCAGCCTGGCTCCCAGACCACCACTGCCTGCCACACCGGCACTGGTTTGAGCCACGGCAGCACTGTCATGGTGCAGGTCACACCAGTGCCCCTTGCCATGAGCACTCTGTCACAGCCAAGGTGACTAGGGCTGATCCAGAAAGGGATCATGGAGGGGGAAGGCAAAGGAGATGCACAGACAGACTGCCAAAGAGAACAGTTGTGGTTAGAGGAAGAATGTGGCCCAGTTCAGCCAGGAGGACCAATGTTAATCACAGTCAATTTCTCCAGCACAAAGCAGGCCTCAGAGACATTGCAGTTCCATCTATCTTTTATGCCATGGCAGTTTGATGTGAGACTGCCATTATGTCTGACACATGAGAGAATATGTGGGGAAAAAAAACAAACCACACCACACATATACACCCCAAACTGGCATTTCCCTATACAACCAGCATCCAAGGATGCAATATTTAATAAAATAAGATGAGGCAACACACACTCTGTGGCAGTTCCTACTTCACACAGTAGAGATACAGTGCAGGAAGAGCCTGCATGCAGGCTCTGGGAATCAGCAGCTGGACACCTTGCAAGAAGACTTATCTTATCAAATAACTCCCAGCATTCTGGGTCTGGAGAACACACTTCAAAACCCACAAATAACTTTGCATGGATTTGATACTTATGTTTGGTTCTTCTTAACATATTTTGCTATGACATGTGTTTTCTGAATTAATATGGCACTTTGCTAATAGTGGCTAAAAGGCTTTTACTTCAAGAAAACTAACAAGACAGTTATGTGTGCCAAATACTCTTAAAGGCAGGGAAGTCTGCAGGCACTTTGGTTTCTCCATGACACACATTAAGAAAAACCCAAGAAGGTGGCAGTTTAAAGGAAAAACTAATTATCTTTACTGGGCTAATTGAAGGAGCTGGAAGAAAGACATCCATTTTTAGGGTCCTCTCCTTAAACCTAGGAAATACTACACACTTTCAGAAATACTTTCAAATAAAAGAGCCTATTCTTCATCAAAACAGCCCAATGTGAAACCTAATCCTGCCATTTCAGAATAACAGAGAAGCCTCATCACTTCCCTGAACTCAGAGGCTGCTCCGCAGTAGTGACAAGGAACTACAGCTTATTCCACAGCAAGTAAAACTACTAAAACTACCTTCTGACTTCTGCCAATGACATCTTCTACTGGAGAATGAATTATTTCTGCCTTCTTCTGTAACTACTGGGGAAACAAGAGGAAGAAGAAAAAAAAAAAAAAAAAAAAAAAAAAAAAGAAAGAAAAAAAAGGAAATCAGGAGGAGTTACCACTAAGTTCCAAAGCTGCAGCAGAGCCTATCCTGCTATGGCTTAAGCAAAGAGAGCTGTTGCTTGCCTCTGGCCAACAGCATTTTTGGTAAGTGAGGGAAGCCCAGTCGCGTTGTTGCTCCTGACCTTTGCAGTTTCACAGCGAGCAGCCATTCCTGTGAATGTCCGTGTTGCACAGCTACACAAAACCTCAGTCCTGTGCTTGGGCAGGGAACACAGAGCCTGTGCTGCTGCCTTGCTGTCCCTCCCCACATACCAGCTTGGGAAGCAGCCCCTGGAAAGGTGGCTGGAGCTCTTCCCAGTTTGGGGGCAGAAACAAGGAGACGGGGAGAGAGCATAAGGAGGAAGAAAGAAGCCAAGATAACAGCAGTCCCTCATGCCCCCTGCTTGAAATGATCTGTTCCATCTCCCTGCTGAGAGAGAGGGGGATCAGTGGGAAGAGGGTAGTGATGCCCAGGGCTGATGGCTTCTCAGCATTACCAGCTCCCCCCACCCCCAGACCACCCGCACAGGTACATTTCCTCTGCCTTTCCCTACTAAACTGACTTTGTTCCGGAGCCCTGTTTGAGGAAATGAGTAAATCCTGAGACACAAAGGCCATCAGTGGTCCCTGTGACAACCATTGCTTTTTATCAAAACCATCACATTGAGCCAGAAAGGAATTCAAAGAAGCAGCTAACTCTGAGAAATGAGCAGTGCCTGCAGCCAAAACTGGTTCAGTATCCTTACCAGAACTGTGCTGCAAGAGGAGTCTCAGATGATTAACCAACACGAGCACAGGGGGACGAGTGAAATACCCTGCCTTGACTCTTCAGAAGGACCAGCTTCCAAAGATGTGAGGGGCCATTACGCAGCACCAGTTATTGTGCCTTCAGAGGAAAGGGCAAGGGTCAGAGAGCACAGACACACCACAACATTAAGTTTTATAGTGGGGGATTTCCAACACACAAAATAAAGAAACTAGTCCTGAGAGTCAAAAGTAAAATGAAATTTAAAAAAATAAAATTAAGTAATGAAAGGTTATTTAGGAAATCTTAAGTGACAGAGTGTGCAGACCTCCCACAAATGACAGCACAGAGATGTTGCCTGGCTAAGAGGACAGGCTTGGGGGACAACACAGGTCACACTGCAGGCAACAGCTTGCAAGGGCTTCTGCTGTGAATCAGAGACATCAAACACACACACTAGAAAACCACAGTCCCTATTCAAATCTGTCTACAACCTCAATAATCTTTCAGAAGATGAAAAAATAATCCTGGAGAAGCCAATATAAAGGAATATAAATTATTGATAGTAGGGAACAAATTTATATGTCAAACTGGGACAGTAGGTGGCCAAGATAAACGAAACAAAACCCAGAAAACATATGGCATTTTCAGTTTATCAAAAACAGAAAATCTCAGGGGGAATCATTTAGTTGAATGGGATTCCAGCTAGTGGGGACAGGGACACTGCAGAAAAGTTATACAAGCAAACAGGTATTTTTTTCTTGCACAGGATGTTGAGGAGATTTCCCAGTATTTAATGTTGATTAACCTGAAAGGAAAAAAGAGGGTGCTCTATCAGAAGAGACAGATGGGGGAAAGTGACATTAAAGCAGAAAGTCATCTGGGCATGGACTGTACCCAGAGATTTTGAATTGGAAATCAGCTGCACTAGCAATTGTCAGAGGGCTGCAAGTATTGGAAGGAACTTTTTTTGACATGTGCTGCTAAAGCAGGAGCAGCACAAAGCTACCTGGTGTGGGGGAAAGCCAACCCCTGGGCAGAGTTCCCCATTAGGCAGATGGCACCTGAAGAAGCAACAGAACACACTTTGTGCTTCCCCAAAGCAAGTCGAAAAGCAAGACACGGTACATGAGCTAAAGAGCCAGCAGCACACCAGGACCTGTACAGCAGATGGGCAGAAGACATGAAGCCACAGGGTGAATGGGAGGTGGAAAAGGGGCGGCTTGGAGGAAACCAAGGCATTTCATTTCAGCCCCTGCACATCAGGTCACCTTCTGCCACCCTCCCAGCCACTGCATCTTCCCCCTGGTTTGACTCAGCCCGCTCTGCAGAGCATCCCACCTCACTCCTCAACAGGCTAGTGGGTACAGGCAGCCCAAAGGCTCCCCCATCTCTTACACAAACAGCTCCCTCTCCCCTGACTGTCACATGCAGACCCAGGTCTCTTCCTAGAATTGTCTCTCCCGGTCTTCAAGCTGTCGTCACCCACAACACCTCAAACCCCTGAGGCCTGACCTTGCTTCCCCAGCAGGCAGCTCACAGCCTTATGTTACTTAAATCTAGGCAGCCAACTCAAAACATAGCGAGCCCTCTCCATTGCCCTCCCAGGGTAAACAATGACAAAATCACTTCACTCTCTGCAGGATAGAGAAGTCAGAGGTCATTCAAAATTGGTCAGCAGGAAAGCAGCAGGAGATCAGGCAAGACTCTGTCCTGACACAAATGCACACAGGCTTGTAGGAAGACCAGCTGGGTCTGTATTTTCAAGAGCAATAAATTAAGTGGCACAGCTGACCAATGAGCCGAGTAACAGTGCTGAGGGTTCATTAAGGAAAGCTCCAGCTCCGAATGCAAAAGCAGTCATTTAAAAACCAAGAAGGGAGCGGGAGTGGGAAGGTGCAAAATGGATGGGTGGGAACATAACAGTAATGTCACCACCACCTGAGAGAATCCAGTCAGTTCTAGTCACCTGAAATAAAAGCACACTGAGCTGAAACAGAGAGGATAAGCCTAAAGATGGGTAATAAGAAGCAACACATAACTGTATAGAGACTGGAGAAATTTCATGCTCAGTTTAGAGAGCAGATATATATACAAGAGGATGCCAGAGAAAGATACAGTACAATCAGTACATTCTTTTTGTATTCTTTCAGAAAACCAGATGAGAGGAAGTTCAAAGGTGACCAAGATTGAAAAGCAACTAATTTTAATACTCATAAAAGGAAAAACTCCAACCATGTAGACTGGGGAAAGTGAGAGAGCTGATCTGAAGAGTCTCATTTCTCTTCTCTCTGAAATGTCTTTGCTTTGTTTCTGTGCTGTACCCACCATGTCATGATTTAGCAAACCTTAGGCAGAGGAATCCAGCAACAAAGGGCTGGGTTTTTTAGCAACACCTTTTAAGACACCTCTTAACCATTTAAACCTGACATAACACTAAGGGGAGCCCAGCACAAAGCATAAATACCCTTTGTGCAAAACGGAAGTAGTAAACAAGGATATATGAAGTCAATATGAGGAATCAACTATGGACCTGCTGCAGAGTTAAAATAGCTCTGTCCATGTTTTCCTCATTATTTAATGACTAAAAAGAACAGCACCTCTTCTTTGGATGTACTGACTCGAATATCAGCGTGCACCCTACACAAACAGCAGATTTCAGTGTTTACTGCTAAAGCAGTAAATGTTTCTCCAGCTCTGACTTCCCTCCTTCCACACCACAAAATCTCACTAGAAAACAAGGAAGAACTAAAATATGGACAAAGAACAACACTGGTGGTCTGTTAAAAAGCATAAACAAACAATTCCTGCACAATGAAACTGCTCGTCACAACTAGTGTGCCAACTAAGGCAAACTTATGCTGAACCCCCTTAGCTTCAGCAAGGCTCCTTCAGCAGGATGTGCAGAAGCCCAGCTACACAGTTCAGACTGCAGATCTCTGGCATTTTCCAACTGCTAACAGCCAGACTCATTTTCTTAGCTTTAGCCCAAGTTTCCAAATAAACTTTGCTACTGAGGAAGCATGAAAGTAGATTCAAACTGCTTCTGAACTGCAGAATCACATACACACAAAAAACTCCCTTGTTGCAGAAGTCACAATCTGAAGTTGAAATTTCTCTTCAGCATTTGCAGGGAGTGAGGGGAAGGACAAAAACCCTCTGCAGCAAAGGCTACTGAATGTTGCCAGCTTAATTTTGCCAGCCACTGCTCCAGTATAAAGCTAAAGGAGCCCATCTGCAAACTTAATAGTGACACCGTTCAATTCTTCCCCTCAACTTTGCATGTGTTTGTGAACAAGCAGAAGCACACAAAGTGCAGGAGAAGCAGGAAGGGAGAAGGCAGAGAGAATGTGCATTATCAAAATACCTTGAGAGCAGTTCTTGGAAATGTGCAGCCTGCAAGCCTGTATCAGACACTCATTTCCTGTGAAGTGCACACAGGCCTTTTCATTTCTCCACTGAAGAGGATGAAAATAAGGGGCAGCTCTGAAGTCTCCAAAGACAACACAAACCAGCATTTAGCCATTCTACTAAAACTGAATTTACATTTTTACACTATTAAACACCTATTGAACAGATGCATTGATTTCCAGAAGTTCAAAAAGTAGGATTTTCTATACCTCTCACTTCTAAATCTTAATTTGAAACTTTGCACTTGGTGAGGGGCGAGGGGGAAGAAGAATTCTACTTGTCATTTTGACCACTCACTAACACAAAGACACCAAATCCAGCTACATCAAACAGCACTACACCATTTTTTTAAAAGACTGAGACTGATTTCAGCAAAATGGTGAGCTAATAAAAACCTTACTGAGGCAGAAGGATGCAGGATATGCACAAATGCAAACCAGAAGAGTAGGGTTTAATGAAGTAGACTGACAGGATAAAAGGGGTTAAGTTGCTATCATACCTGCCTTTTGCCTCTACTTACACATAATCAAGGATCTAATTAATGCAGCATTTAGTTGCATTATTTTAAATAAGTATGCCTCCTAATGACATAACACCTTTACTCTCAAAAAAGATACTGTCCCTGTACTTACTTACTCAGCTCTCGCACCATCCACATTTTAACTCACAGAGATGCACGTGCCTTCCTCTCCCATCTTGTGAGATTTTGGCAAGCCCCACTAGCTGAGGTCTGCAGTGGCCTGGAATAACAGCTCAGGAACACACCACCTCCCCACAGCTTTTATTAATCTAACCACAGTATCAACCCGACCCAAATGATGTCATATTTAAGTATTGGCACTATCTCTTTATTGCTGACCAAACCAAGGCTGGAGAAATCAAGGACAGAGAAGCCTGTGGGTGGCAAGGGGAGAGAGGGGTGGCAAGAAGCTCCAGGGAAAGACTAGGAGAAAAGAGCAAAACATTCCCAGTGGGGACAGAGAAAAAAAGAAACAAGGGAAAAAACACAGCTCTAAAGGCACATTTTCTCCTTTGTTTCTCAGCAATGCAACCGCAGTATTAGTGACAGCAATTAAGAATTTACACCACCCAACCCAGCTCTATCCTTGCGCAAACCGACCACCAACTTCACAGAAATCCCAGCTGGACTGAGGAGGGCAGGAGGCACTGGTTCCAAGTTTGAAGCTCTCATCTGGAAACTGAATTTGGCCCTCTCTGAGCAGGCACAGTGGGGACAGAGAAACATACATGGGAAGATCCAAAGAAGCTCAGCCTCTCCCCAGCACTCCTCTATGCCCGTTATTGGGGACCCTAGCACAGTTCACCTGTGCCTTCCAACACAATCTTACAGAAGATCCCTGTGTTGCCACTTAACCCCATTACATTTAAGTAAGTGACAAGCCAGGTTATTAAAGGACATAAAAAATACAGAACATTAACAAGGAGCACAGAAATAACCAAGGCCCAGATCCCAGTTTAACTCAGGAAAAGATGGGAACCTGTGTGGGAGTTTGGCATCCCAGTAATTCTGCGGGTTTGTGCCCAAGTGCCTTCCCCTCTGGAGGGAACACGAAGCCTTACTTCAATAACCATGTTTTAAATCACATACCCAGCAGAATCACTCATGAACACAGAAACAAAGCTAGGCTTCATCTACAGCGACTGGCCACATTTCATCCTAACTTGATTCAACCAAGAGCAACATTATGTGATAATACAGCCTCAGTCTCACAACCTTCTGTGCATGTGCATGATTTTAAAGCACATGACCACTGCCCTGCTGTGGCTGAATGGGCCATTTGACATTCACACAGCATCTGAATTGCAGTTGCAATTGCTCAAAGATATGCTTGCATACCTTCTCAAGGACACAGTCAACAGAGAATGAAACATCAGGAAACTAGTTATTTCTGATTCCACCCCATTTTACAGAGTTGAGTGTGGTCAACATGTGACTGGGTTTTTCATTTAAATTCTGAGAGCTGCAAGGACTAGAACCAGTAAATGGCACTGTCTGGACCACATAGTCCTAAATAGCAGCTTGCTAACAATACTCTTTACCCTCAAGTTTCCAGAACAATAGTCAAGCCACATCCCCCTTCTTCACCATGCAGGAGAAGAAAAAAAGTCAGGGACATTAACTTAACATTCTTGAGTTCCTCTCAGCTATCTCTGGGACTTATCCAGATCCTGTTTCCAAGCTTCTACTAAGCAAGAATTAATATACACTTAAACTGAATTTTTTAAAAAGTTAAAAAAACCGTAAGAGTAGCATGAGCTGAGGTTTTACGCGGTAACCATTCCAAAATTCTCAGTAACAGCGCGTGCGTTTGTGGGAAAAAGTGAGTAGTGGATCCTGCATGGCTGTGAGCACCATGACTCAGATTGCATAAAGAAGGAGGATTTAGCGATAACCTTTGCGATGAGGCTTTTCATGGGCGCACAGCACTGATCTTCTGAGAAACGGCAGGTGTGAGGCTGCGTTCTGACTGTGCCAGGTCTGGAGGATGGCGAGTTTCTCCGGCTTTCAAGGTAACCCCAAACGGGCATGTACACCCCCGATTCACAGTCACCTCGCTTCCCTGTAACGCCTTCACATCTGGCAGGCAGCTCCCTTTTCCTGCTAAGACTAAGTGCAACACTGAGCACCGCTTCTCCACTGCTTTACGTGAAAGGAAAGAAGTGGTGTGAAGACCAAGTTACCAGGACCTGTGCGTCTGCTTCCCTACAGACCCATCAAAGACATTACATAATTTGCAGGTTTCACTTTAAAAGAAGCATCTCCCTGCCCTAAAGCTGTGAAGAATACCTTGACACCAGGACAGTCCCTATGGACCTCCCAGGCTACTCCCAGCACCCCGCCACCACTCCAGGACAGCACATGGCTCCATTCAAGGCCGGCAGTGAGATGCCAGCATCCCAAATCTCCCCCGACTCCTCGGAAAAAGCTTCCCAAGCCCCCAGCCAACAACGGCCCCAACGCCCCCAGGAGCCAAATCAGCGGGGACTGCATCCCCTCTGAAAGCAAGGGGGGATCGCAGCAGACAGGCAGACGGACAGACAGACAGACACCTCGCACCCGCCCCCCAAAAAGGCCGTTTCCAGTTAGCGCAGCCCAACTTACTCTCGGCACCTCCGGGACCACAGGCGGGCGGCGCTGCCTCCGGTGCGAGCGAGCGCTCAGTGCCGGGGCGACAGCGGCGCTGCCCGGCCCGGCCCCCGCCGCTCTCCCGCCCGAAGCCAAACAGAGGCGGTCCCGCTCCCCGCTCCCCGCCGCGCTCCGCATCCCCTCCCCGGCCCCTCCGCTCACAAAGGGGCCGGTGCGCGGCTTACCGGGGGCGGCGCGGCTGCCCCGCCGGGCCCTCCTCGGCCGCGGGGCGGGCGGGCGCCGCGGCGGCGGCTTCGGCTCCGGGGAGCGGAGCGGCACAGTAGGGAGGGGTAGGAGGGGAGGAAACCCCCCAAATGTTTCTTTTCCGAGGAAGGAGCCACGGGGGAGGGGAAGGGGAGGGGTTTCTCCCTCCTCCACCACCCCGTCTTTCCACGGCGTGGCTCTTGCAAGCGGAAAAAAAAAACTAAAGAAGAAAAAAGTTTGGGTTTTTTTAAAAGAAAACTTGGATGGTTCGGGGGAAGGGGGGGGGAGCGAGAGAGGAAAAGAGGAAAAAAGGAAAGAAAAAAAAAAAAAAGATGCTGCGAAAGCCCCTCCGGCGCAGACTGGCAAAGGAACCCCACCGGGACGGTACCGCAGCATCCGCCAGCCCCGGGACCCGCCGGAGCCACGTGTCGCCCCGGGGAGGCGGCGGCCGGTCCCGGGTTCTGCCCCTCCTCCCAGCCTCCATCAGCTGCCCTGCGGCGCGGGGCTGGGGAACCGGGGCTCGCGAGCACCGGGAAAGAGGCAATGTCCAGCGCCGAGGGGATGGCGCTGAGGGCTCTTTACACCAGCGGAAAACAGAGAGGCTGTCCCGACCTTCCGTGCCTGAGTTCTCCCAGCTCCTCTCACTGCAGGAGCTCTCAGAAGGAAGCACAGCGTGTGGCACTTCAGGAGCTTGCCCCAAAACCACGCTGTTGCCTTGGTGGGTGAAATTAAAATACTGGAAATCATGTAAAAAATTACAAATGCAGAGAAATGTTATCCTATGAAATATAAATAGTGCACTGCATGGTGCATACTGTAAGCATATTGCTGCTCAGAGAGAATAGATGTAATAGAAGAAAAGATAAATTTTGGAATTCAGTACAAACCCCACAGCTTAAAGGCCTAGCCTGTAAGGAAGCTATGATTTGAGCATGTCATCAGAGCTTTCACTCACCTACATACTTTCTCTAGATGCTGCACACATTCCCTGGTGTGTGTATACCAGGTGAATTGCCCTGCTGAAAAAGCTCTACACAAACCCCAAATGCAGACGTGCTCCGGCTGCTCTGTACCAGCCTAGTGATGCAAAGCAGCTGTAATTCCAGCTTGAGCAGCAGACTAAAAGCTTTACAGCTGCTTGGCATTGCTAGGGAGCATAAACCAGTCAGAAACACACCACTGAATCTGATCCTCAGCCTTGCCAGAAGTTCCACTGAGTGTTGAGACATCAGTTCTTGTTTTTTCTTTCAACCAAACATGAAGATGTTGCTGACCACAGAAAAATTTCTGAACTTCCATAAGAATCTGGGCAAAGCACTTCATTCTTTTTCAGAGAGGCTTCAGTGGGAGGACCTGCCGCTGGAGCTCTAAATCACAGCAGGGATGAAGGGCTCATCTGTTCCATTTTTGGTTTTTAAGTAGGCTTGTCACACTTTTCTTTGTATTTTTGGATGGCAGCTTCAAAAATATCCTGTGGTTTGCTTTATGGTTGCCTAGTAGGGAGTCTGTTTCCCTCTGTAGATATTTATAACATTTATTGGTGATTTCGCAGACTCTTCCAGCCACCTTGCCTTAATGTTAAATGGCCTGGTCTAATTCTACCTTTTCTTCTTCTTCATCCTTGCCTGTGAAAAGTTAACATCCAGCCTCACTGCTCTGAGATTGTCTGTGGGTCTTGCTCATATTTCTCTCATCCACTTGAAACTGTGACCTGGCAGCAGTTACAGCTGAAGTGTATTGCAGCAATCATCTTCAGCCATAAAAGCCAGTGAGACATGTCACAATGGCACCATTGGCCACAGTTTTGCAAAGCTCAGATTTGACCAACAGGGTCCAAATTATGTGCAGGATCAAGGTACCTCAGAGGTGGCTTCATTATAGATGGAAAACACAAGGATGCTGAAATAGCTTGTGTCCTGTGGCATGAAGGAGAAGGCAACCAACCACATAATGGACAAGCACAGGCTTAGCTAGTGCTGCATTTCTTTCCTGTGAGCCTGAAACCAAGTCTGGATGTGTTTAACGTGAAAAACAAATCCTGTCTTTAGGTGAGTTTGCTTGAGGAAAAAAGAATACAAGCAAATTTCCTAGAACCAAGACACCTCCCATGCTCTCACTGGATTGAAGGTTTTTTTCCCCAACTGCTTTCAGTGCAAGGATACCCACCTGAAGAGCTTTGTGTAATGACAGTAAGAATACAGGCAGGCTAATTTGAACACCGCCCACTGCTGCATCTCTGGAGAAAGCTGGATCCATCCTAAAGACAATTTTTGAGATGCCCAGGATGCTGGTGACAGCGTGACAAGGAACAGCTCCCAAGAAAGCGCCAGGATTTGTTCTTAGGATTTATGAATTTTATCCTACCCCTCATTTTTTCCCCTGCCTGTGGATACCTATAACCTCACTATCCCCAATACTAAAACTTTAAACCACAATAAACATGAAAGCATTAATTGATAGAGCTGCTGACAGAATGAACCATTTCCAGAGAGTTTTGTCTGAAGTCCCCCTGCTGAGAGCAGTAGATCTTCCTTTGGATCATAGCTCTACTTTGTGGTGTTTCTCTGCAACCTCTAAGTCTTTGGTAAGTTCCAAGATGTTGATATCCAGCAGCCCAAGAGCCAGTAACACCCTAACAGCTTCACTCCTTCTCAGCATACAGATTTCTTTACAGCTTGCATAAAGTAGAAGGAGCCACAATCTGCCTATTTACTCCTGTCAGTTTGGGAGGTGTGGGAAAAACCAGTATTTTGTGGCAGGTCATTGCAAACTACTGAATAAAGGTGGTTTTCTGGGAAAGCAAAAGGCAAACATTGCCTCAGAGGAAGGGAGAGGATAATATGATGAGGGGAAAGAACCGGAGATAATGAAGCACTGAAAATCTGCAGAAGAAAGGAAAAAGATACCAAAAACCAAATGAGAAGAACATGGAAGGCAGAGAGGAGGCAAAATAGGTGAACAAATTAGATCTCCCAGTACTGACTTGCCCTTCAGTTTAGCAGACCTGTGTGAGGAAGCTCAGCTGGAGCTGGAGCACCAACTCCAGATCACAGGTGACCAATTACTTAGGATCTCAGTGCCCTACTGGGCCCCCAGCCAGACCCAAGCATGCTGTTGCCCACTGGTGAGGACAATGACTTTCTGGATGGAATGTCAGTAGGATATGAAACTGCCCTGACAGTGTAGCTGACCAAGCAGCCCAGACATAAGCTGGGGGGTTCCTGCCAGGTGGTTAAATGGGAAGGAAAGGGAGAGAAGAAAACAAGGGGAAGGCCAGGGTAGTCTGGGTTGAGAGGTGATGCAGGCAGTGCATGAGATTTTGTACAGGTAGGAGGATGGAAGGATTCTTGTGGGGTGAATAGGACATGATTGGCACCATCTCCTCATGTGCTGCAAATCCAACCTGCAAATAATACAACATGTACAACGTTTGACTGCATTCAGTCTTATGTAATTTTTCCCTTTTGACCTTTCCTCCCATTTTGAGATGGTCTTTCTCTTAACTTGCTAAAAGTCTCCTCTTAGGAGATGCTAACAGCAAAGCATTTAGAAGAAGGAAAAAAAACCCAATAC
This sequence comes from Catharus ustulatus, assembly GCF_009819885.2. Taxonomy (NCBI): domain Eukaryota; kingdom Metazoa; phylum Chordata; class Aves; order Passeriformes; family Turdidae; genus Catharus; species Catharus ustulatus. The sequence goes on along the minus strand of NC_046224.1, from coordinate 22,390,987 downwards.
CACAGAAAGAGAAAGCCAGGAGGACTAAACCAACACACAAAAATCCCCCAGCCCTGTTCCTCTGCATCCCTCAGGAAAAAAAACCCCAAACCCAAACAAACAAAAACAAACAAACACCTCTAGTGGTTCAGAGCAAGCAGAGGCTGTTTTAGTTCCACTCTTATGAGAAAAATTAGCGCAAGTAATGGCCCCTTCGCATGAAGCGGTGGCAAGGCCCCTCCTTCCTCTACCAGAGTAGGGCTGTTCTCAGTAACGCAGAGAAACTGCTTTCCAGGAAAGCGAAGGTACAGGGGCTGCCCGGAGCGCGGTGACCCAGCGCGGCCGCGGGGAGCCGGGTGCCGCGGCTTGCGGGCTGCCAGCCCCGGCACGGAGCGGCTGCGCTGCCGTGCCCGGCGCTGCTGCGTGTCCCGGAGGATGGAAGGAGCCAGGCGAGCCAGAGCCAGCCGCGCACCGCGGCAGATGAGCCTTCATGCCAGACTGCAACACCCTCTGCTTTCCCCCACGGCCGCAGCAGAACACGAGTTCTCACTCATTGCCAGTCTGTGCCCCTAGTTCACTTGAGGGAGGAAGACCCAGCAGACAGCAACCTTCCAGGTTTTCAAACAAAGCATCAGGCTGCATAATCTGAAAGGTATTTAGGTCAGATTTAAGCAGCTGCAATCTTTTATAACTGTACAGCAAACCACTCCCTCACCTCTGAATCTCACCTACATGTCAAACCCTGGAGCAGTACAGGACAATCCAGGACAGGGGAAACGAGGTGTGAGCCTTCCACACCACTGGACTCAGGTGTGAGCTCCTTGAGGCTCCGTGGCCACATAAATCCATGACCACCCCAGTGCTGTGTGACTTCTCCCAACATTGCTGCCCAACAGACATGGAAGTGGAAGCTCAGTTAAGGATTTCATTGCATCCTTGGGGTCTATTGCCTCTTCCTGTTGTTATCCCACATTTTCAGGACATGTTATTGGAGGCCTAAATAGGTGGATCTTGCTCAAATCCCTTTGTTCAGAATCCTTCAGTTGGAACATGTAGCCTCAGTCCTGCCCATGTTTTCCCAGATTTGTCCCCCCCACCACTGAGGCGGGTGGTGATGCTGAACCCCACTCGCAGGACACAGGCACCAAGTTCACTCACTCAAAGCAGACAAAATCAGACGGGAGAGGCTGTTTGCAGAGAGCAATCCAAGACTGAGACCCCATAGCAGAAAAGTCCCAAGTCATTGTTTGAGCTAAGCTAGAAACAGGGGTTTCCTCAGCTAAGAAATCCAAGCCTCTAGAAGTAAAACAATGTAAAATGCAAGGAGTATAGCTGTGGACTATAATTTTGGGAGTGGTTGTAGCAAAACCATTGCAGGCTGACAGTAGTGTCTATTGCAGTAGACTAATTTCCAGACCACTCTGCTTTCCAGATGATCACAGGACAAAGAACTCTGTCACATTAATCATTGTTGTTTTGTTAAACATCCCATCTTCATTAAAAAACTGCCAATGGTTGGAAAGCTGCCAGCATCCTAAGTAAACCACTGAAGTATTTAACTCCTTTGTCCATTATTGAATGTATACCTCATCTCTTAGATTGTTTTTTCTTGTGCCATTGTTAGGCAGTGTGACAATTGGAGGACCAAAAATGCGATGCTACATAGGTATACCAAGGCTTTGATCATATTGGTTCTAAATGTTTCTCTCTCATAAAATGTCTTCCAACTCTCTAACAGGCCTTAAAGCTCTGCCAGGAAGCCTCTCCAACTTGTTCCCTTCCTCATTGAATCATAGCTGTCAAAACTGGGAATTCTTTCACACCAGTAATCACCTCCATGGAATTAGCAAATACAATATAATCTCCTGCAATATAATCTCATTACACCTGTTCCGCATTCTCTGCTTATACATTGGAGAATGGAATTAGCCTTCCTGACTGCACTGGGAGCTCACATTCAGCTGCTGCTCTGCTGTGAGTCAGTCCTTTGCCAGAGTCACTTCTTCCACAAACAGTGCTGCCAGATCAGAAGTGTGGCTGGGGTGGAGTAACTCACCATTGGACTGTTTCAAAAACCCCCCTTACATGCTTGTATCAGCTTTAATATTTTGATACTTGCTATCCAGTAAATTCTCAGTCCGATTACTACAAAATGTGTTAATTTGGTATCATTCCAGTTTTTAAAAATCAAAACACAATGTAAGACTCTATCAGTTTCCTTGCTGGAGAGCTATTATTTCAACAGCTTTTATTTTGCCAGCCAAATCCATAACCCAAATCTATAATTTACATCTCCAGAAGTTTCCAAGCAGTTTTATAGTCTTTTCCATAAACACATGAAAGTTAGTGTTAACTAGAACTTTCCTTGTTTTTAAATGATCCCAGTATGTGCTTTTTCCTTATTCTGTCTGAGGTCAATAAGGAGCTGGTAGGCCTGTAATTTTAAGTGTCAGATTACTTATGGTTTTCATTATTATTTCTTCTCAGCCCATGGAGAATCTGACAGATTTTCCAAGTGAAAGACATTTAAGTCTAGTCTTAAAGGTGGAGAGAAACTTCTCTTCTTCCCCTGTCACTTCATGCATTAAAATAGGTGCATGCTCTAAAGGTGGATATGGGTTCTCTAAAGATCTGGAGAGTAGCTCACCTTGCAAGTTAATCTAAACAGGCCCAGGGGATGGGAACCAGCAGAGAGTCCTGAATCTGTCCCAAATGTAATAGACTTTATGATTAAGGAGGAAATGGAAAGCTGAGACTGGAAAGAGTTTATTTGTATGATGGGTGCTCATATATAATTTATATGCAATAAATGTTTCTAGCTATTTCATTAGTTGTAAATAAAGTGATACAAATGTGCACCACTTGGACCTGATGCATGGTGTGTGCCTGGGGCTGTTTCCAGCTGAATGGTGGTGGTTCATTTGGGAACGATTTAACACCCCAGCAGCCCCACTATCCAAATTATGCTGCAGGTGAATCCCTGAAGTACATGCATTCCACTTTTCCAACCACTCATCGCTTGGCTTAAAACAAAGATTTCCATTTAAACTATCATATTGGCCCAAACTGTGGTGGGTAAAGAGCCAGCATCTCTTTGTCTCTCCCACCTTCTCACAGCTGGAGAGTTCTGGAACAACTGAGTTTAGCTCAGTTGGTTACAGCATGATGCCAATAAACAAGGAGCACAACAGGTCTGGAGCAAGGGGGAGAAACCCATTTAAGCTGTCACAGAATTTTTTTGCACTTAATATGTAAGCAACTTTTTCAATCAGAAATTCACATAAATGAAATTCAACAAGAAATTATGGAAAACCAAAGAAAATAAAAACCCACACGAAGTACCTGGATGAGTTGTTGTTGAGCAGAGCCCAGAGATCATGAGATGATATCCTACCCTAACTCTTCCCACCTGGGGAGCTCATTTAAACTCTTGAGACTCCCTGGGACCATCTCCAAGGCAAGCAAGATTTGTGGATGAAGCTCAAATTAAAGCCTGTGAGTCAGCATGTTGGAGCTGCTTGCATGATAACATGCTTGCCTGTGATCACTTTTATTTTCCTGTCTACTCTAGATTGCAGCATATGCTCACAATATGGGGCTTTATATAGAGGTGTGTCCTCTATATATCCTCTGAAAGAAATCAGTTAAGCTAGCAATAGCATGCTTTCTAAAATGTGTATCACTGCACAAAAGAAATTGGGGTACAGGACTATTACTAATAAATCAACATAAATAGATCAATATGTCAGTACTTCAGTGCTTGAATCCAACCAGCTATGGGGAATTTGTCCCCTGGCAGCAATCAATCTGCTGTACTTAAAGTTTCCTCACCAGATCTGCAGCTAGCACAAACTGATCAATGCTGTTCCAAATCAGCAGAGCAGAACAGCTTTGCATGTCCCAGTGTTCACCCTTGAAGATCTCCTGCTCCTTTGCAAGGATACAGAGGTTAAATTACCCTTTGCTAAGCACATGGGATATCTCACACTAACTCACAGTTCTTTATTCAGAACCAGCTTTTCTTACCACCAGTCCAGTGTAGTCCAACCAACACCTCAGCACCTTTCCAGGGGGAGTCTAGTTTGGTCCTCCACGGGCAGCAATCCCACTGCAGTGGCCTGTGGCACTTACTAGAAGTAGCTGCAGCAAAATTAATTCTGTGACCCATCCAAATTCTGCTGTGCATCCTGCATAGAGCCCACTCCTTGGGGGATTTTCCAGGCTGTGCTGGGGGAGATGCACAGTCTTGTAAATGTTGAGCTGCTCTTTTAGAGGGGTAAATAGCATTGCTAGAGAAGGCATGAGAGACCTGGAGGACAGCTCACCAATCTGGCTTTGGCTAATAGGGTGACAGTCCTGCCAGTGAGGGAAGGGTACAGAGCACATCCCAGTGCAATCTTCTCCACTTGGAGCTTTATCTGAAATCACCTATTCCCAACAATTTCTGTGAGGAATTTTTTCTTTCCTATCAGGTGGCTGCTGATGGAGCCTCCTACCAGAAGTGATTTAGGATGCAAGTCACAGGAGTCCAACTAGAGAATGCGTTATTCCCCCCTAAGTCCCAGAATAATCTTTGTGCCCCAAAGCAATGAGACCCCAGATCCTACTGGGTGCTGGAACTGGGGAGAGAACCCAGTGTGGCAGTCTAAGACCTGTGGTGATGATGCATATACCACCAGGGTGAGCATTTACAGCAGGATCCCAGGATTATCTCAAACAAGGCTTGTGCCCAAAAACTGGTATTAGGTAGAGATAAGGGCTGACAGGTAAACAACTTGGGTAACTACCACTTACCTAGAAGCTCTGTCCAGAGCTTTTCCCTCATAACGAGCTCTGTGGGACCAGCTCCAGCATGTAGCTTCCACAGGATGTTGCTTGTGGGTACAAGTTCTTGGAGGTGAAGTTTCTCATGCCCCAAGCACAGGTGGTAGCCAAGACCTGGGAATAATCTGTGCTGTGCTTGCATGGCTGGCTGGACAATGCCACCACCTTCAGTGGGCTCATTTCACTGCCCCCAGAAGTGGCTCTGGCTCATGAGATTTTCCTGGCCATGACCTGTTGTCCTATCAACCACCAGAGTGTGTGCCAACAGTCCACATAACTTGTCATGGCACAGGGTCCTCTTCCTCAAAAGTCATGCCACAGACTGAAGAACCACAAACCTAGCAGCAGCCACTGCCTAACAATTACACTGTCAAACAATTACACTGCCGTCTGGTGGCTTCTTTAGGAGAAATTCCAGGAATTCACAGGAGGGCCCTGCCCTCAGTTAGTAGCAGCTGCTATTTGATTATTGATCATTATTATTGAGTGCATTTTACAAATCTGTTCTGCCAACCTGTCTCTTGTTTTTCACCTTTTGTTATTAGCCACCCACCTCTGACTGCTGCAGGAGAAAAGCTGTAGAAGTTACCGTGGCCTCTCTCCTCCTGCAAGGCTCCCCAGCCCTTGTAGTCTGCTTTCCTGCTCCTTCAGCATGGAGGCCTAAGAAAAAGCAAAGCACTGGACACTTGGCAAACCTGTAAAAATTCATGTTCTGATTTCATTTTTAATGGCTCACATGGAGAGGAGGCTGTGAGCTACACAGTGCTCTTGTGCTCTTCTCAATGATGGGTCCCCAAGGTTACTTTTCAACTGCCGTGGTGTAGAGCCCATTTTGCCAGGATGAGTTAGAGCTAGGCAGGAGAAATACGCCTCTAAGCTTCTACACCGTTTTTTCCCAAGCTTTTTAGGCTGTTCTGAAAATATATTGTGTAATTTAGGAGACCGATATGCTGAACTGAGCATAGGGTTTTCAGTCACCAATACAAAAATGATTCCTTAAGAACATATATTCATTCTGCTTCCTTCAGCTGTTCCAGCAAGAGGTCCCACTGCTCACAGTGTGATTCGACTTTGTTTTCTTTGATTGCAGAGTCCTTGACTGAAGAGAAGTGGTTGTGGTCTGCATTAGGCCTAGCAGACTGACTGCTGGATGGAATGAGAGGCACCAGCAAGCAGCCATACTTGGGTATTGGCTTCTTTGAAACTTGGTCTATGCAGACATCACCTTTTTGGGCAATAATGAGGCAAACTATATAGAAACCTCTCAGAGAGCGGTCTGTTTTCACAGGAGTGGAGTGGCTAAGACAGTGCTGTCTGCTGTGTATCTGTGGCAGCTGTAGTGGAGTCAGTTCAGTGTGATGGGTCACAGTATGGGAGGGTGACTCTTGTCCCTGAAGCAACACGATTTCAGCAAGCGTTAGGAGTTCAGAAGAGTCTCTCTATCAGAGACTGACAGAAGTTCAGTGTTAGTGTCAAGCACTGGGCCTGTTTGATGTCAATATGAAACTCCCGGGTCACAGTTAAAACATCTCACACTGTGCCACCACAGTACAGGCAGTTTCCATCATCAGTAATGTGTCTTCTCGAGGTAGTCAAGGATGCAGCCATAACTCCTTGATTTCGACTCCTCAGAGATTCCCAGCACGCCCAGAAGGTTGTTCGAGCTCCAGACCCCACAGCCACCGTAAAGTTCCCGTTCCTCTCACCGAGCCCGGAGCCGGCAGAGGCGGAGGCCGGGGCGCCCCAGGGAGGCGGGCAGCGGGGCGGTGCGGCCGGCCCTGCCCTGCCCGGCCCCGCCGCCTCTGCTCAGCCGGCCCGGCCGCACGGAGCGGTAGGAGGGGGCTGGGGCGCCGCGGGAGGGCGGTGAGGGGAGAGGGGGCGGGCGGCGTTCAGGGGGCTGCTCTCGGCGCCGGGCGGGGGTCGGTCTGCGGGCAGCCCTCCGCCGGGGCCGGGGGCAGGACCGGGAACCAGGCGCTCCAGGGCGCCCTGAGGCGAAGGCCCCGCTGTAGCGGCGCCTCCTGCCCGCCCAGGGAGGCCTCACCCCGGGGCCGGGGGTACCCCAGGGCCGGAGCCTCGCCGGGCCCAGGCAGGATTGCCTGGGGAGGGCTGTCAAGCTCTGCCAGGAGCCTAGGCCCTCAGGATAGGGCAGGTCCATGGTCACACCATGAAAAGTCAGCCCACGGTTGTTTGTCAGGATCTGGCCCGGTGAGGACAGCTGGGATCAGACACAGCGCCGTGATCAGCAGGCAGGGCCACGGTTCCTGGGGCGAGGGTGTTGCTGGTGGAGACCGGCATTCCTGCAGCACTGCTCCGGCTGGTCCTGGGCCGAGCTTAAACCCACTCATGGGAAGCCCCAGGCTTGGCTGATTGGGACCACCAGGGCCCTGACAGCAGCCTACCCCCTCTGTCCTCACTCCTTAGAGAGGGTATGGGCTCAGGAGGGACTTGCTGTAGAGTGATTTAATTGCTGTGCAGAGGGCTATTTAAGGGAGCAGATACGCAAGACAAGTCACTTGGAAGGGGATACGACATGAGAGACTTGGGAATAGGGATAGTCAGGTTGCCCGTGGCTTGGAAGTAAAAGGGAAATGTTTAAACCACCACTGGAAGGTCGCCAAAGGCTGGGTTCACTCAGGAGCTGGCGCTTGAGCAAGAGTCAGTGATTGCCAGGTAGATGAGATGGTTTGAGGTTGAGAAAGTGCCTGGCAGGTTGTGGACCCATATCCCATGTAAAGGTCCCTGGCCCTCAGGGGTGCACAGGCGGGTGGCAGCACTGACCTGCTGTGCAGCATGGAGCCAGCTGCTCTCACAAATGTGCCAACCAATGGTGTGAAAGAGAAGCACCAAGGTAAAAGAGGGCAAGGTGGTTGCAGTCTAATGCTGGAGGCAGCATCCTTATTCCCCAAACTGTCTTTTTGGTCCAGGACAGGTGCCTGGCTGACTGCAGCTAGCTGGGGAAATTCTACATGGTTCCCTCTTGCCAGATCTCCTGTGCCTTCTGGTCGGGTTGCAGCTGCTGCAGAGACAGAGAGAAGGCTTTCTCCTCCTGCACAGGGAAAGCTTATTTCTTCCTAGGAGCATAGCTAGTACGTGCTGGGAGGAGGATTCCCCAAACAGGCAGTCAGGAATGGCAGCTTGGGATGTTGAATGGGGAGCTATAAATCAGCAAGCTGCTAATTAAGACCACAGGAGACTGGTGAGTTACTAAAGACCTGTATTACTCTCTTCAGAGCTCTAGACCATTAACAAGACCCCTGGGACCTACTCCAAGTACGTGACTCTCCAAGGACATCACCCTGTTTTGGTCATGTTCTCAGAGTTAAAGTTCCCTGTGCCCTGGGGACATGTGGCAGCCAAGGCCTGGGGACCCTCGGAGGGACACCCTGTGCTGTGTTTGCATGGCTGGTTGGACAATGCCAACACCTTTGACAAGCTCATTCCGCTGCTCCCCAGAGGTAGGTCCGGCTCATCAGGATGGCTTGTGCTGTGTGGCCGGGCTGCACATCTGACACTCTTTCCCTTTAAGGTTGTTATTATGTTGCAATGGATTTTTCTGGCCATGGTTTGTCGTCCCACCGACCTGCAGGCTGCACCTACCATTTCCTAGATTATGTGACTGATGTGCGCCGTGTGGCAGCAGGTGGGTAGTTGAAAGAACCCTCGAGGGGGTGCTTGTGCAGGGGGTTCTGTATTGGTCCTGCTCTTTCCAACAAGCAAGCAGCATTTTTTGCCAGGAGAGGAATCAGTTCCCCCTGCTTCTCAGTTTGATGTTAGCCAGCGCTTTGTGACTGAATAAGCATCCCTCTTTCTCACTGCTTTGGGAAAGGAAACACTGTTGTTCGGAAAGGAAGAAACTGTAAGCCCGGATGTTTCTGTAGCGTTTCTATACTAAAAAAGCAGTAGTGGTGAAGTGGTGGATGCAACTAAATAGTTTTGCCAGACTGGCTTTTTGTAAGTAGTCAGTGACCCCTAACCGTTGTTAGGTGTAAGTTGGAAACTTCTGGTACTTGCTTTAGTAGCATACAAAGAAATCTGAAAGTCAAAGTGTCTTGTACTCATAATAACTCCTGCTGTAACTTTCCATCTGTATATTTGGTATGTGTGGTTTTACATCCCCCATTTAGTACACAAAAGAGCCTCTAGAAGCTTTCAGATTAAACACCATCTTTCAGTGTGGTGTATTTCAGATGGGCATCACTGATAAAGCTGTATTTTCCTATAAGCCTCCCAGAGCGCCCTAAAAATGGACTGAAGAGCCTGATGTGCTAAATGGTGCAGAAAGCTTTCACTTGGAATCATACTTCCTTCAATGCAGCAGACCTGGCTCTGTGTCCTCACATGTCTTGCACAATGCCCTGCAGCAGGATGCTCTGTCAGGGTTTCTCTCTTCCACCAGATGCTATCCAGTCAGACTCCTCTGCTTCTTGCCAGTCTCATGTCTGGCAGTGAATGGGACTTTGCTGGACATACAGAGAGAGCTTGAGAGCTGTATGACTTAACTGCCATGGAAATGAGGTGGTGAATGCTCTTTTTCTTCAAAACCGGCCTACTTAGCTACTTAGTTTCTGGATTAAGAAGCAAATGTGGCAGTGCAAAAGCCCTCCTGGGAGAAAGGGCCCATGGCAGTGGAGAAGCAGCAAGATGTTGCTCTGGTTTCTAATGTAGTACTATCTGTTTTTCTTCATTGCCATTTAGCCTTGCAGTGGAGACGGTTCACCCTGATGGGTCACAGTATGGGTAAGTGGCTCCTAGTCCTTGTAAGCTGTGAGATTAATAGAAATCAGTAGATAATTAACTTCCAAGACATGCTGCTAGGAGCTAGGTTGGAATATTTATTATATTATGCAAAGTACGAGGCTCCTGCTTGATTAATTCAAAAATCTGTGCCCATATTTGAAATGCCTGTTTTCAAGACCCTGCAGTACAGACAGTGGCAACTCTTGCTGTGAGCATTTCCCCCACTCACAGGAGGGAACAGTGATTGGCAAAGAGTGGTGGTCTACGCAGGAGAATTCACAACAGGCCCTCCTGCCTGGTCCCCACAAAACCTGGGAACAGACAGCCTATTTGGTGGACAGTAAAGCTGGCTGAGGGGAACTGGACTTCAGGATCCATCCCTTTGAGTTTGGAGTATGATTTGATTTTGCCACAATTTGGAGTTTGCTTCCCAGGGCCGCTCTCATCACAGCTAACAGGACCTGCACACCAAAGCATTTTAAACAGTAACCCCTCCTTGGCCTTTGCTGCCTGAGGGAGGTGGGGAATACAGCAGGTCACCAGCCCTGATCTCTGCCTGCATGTTGCAGGCTGGGAGAGCTCTCCTCTATACTGGGGTTTTGTCCCATAGTACACTGCACATTTTTATTTTTCTGAGGCAGCTCCTGCTGTGGGGAAGGCAAATATCTGTTACCAGGGGCTGTTCTGTGCGTTACTGAGTACCTTTTTTCCTTTGCAGGTGGGGCTGTGGCAGGAATGGTAAGTAAAGCATCCTTTCTTCATGGGGTTGTGATTTCTTCAGCTGCAACAAATGGGAAAGGAACGAAGGGACAGATCTGGATCTCAAGGGAGGAGAGGCCCTTCCCTGACCCTCTCCTATGCAACAGGATAAAGGTATCACTCAGTGCTCATCTTTTCATTCTCTTATTGTTTAATCTCTCCTCAGTTCTGTTTCCTTTACCCTGAGATGGTGGACAAGCTGATCCTGCTGGAAAGTCTTGGCTTTCTTCTAGCTCCAGAGGTTAGATCTCATGTGTCCTTCCCTTTTTTAAAATACAAAAATAGATATTTTTTCTTTCCCTCACTTGTTCAGAGAAAGCACTGATGTGACCACTTCCTGGCAGGTCACACAAGTCCCAGGGCTCTTCCTTTTGGCAAGCACTGATCTGCTCCTTGTTGCACAGACTGAAGTCCATCCTTAGGGTGGCCCTTGGGGCACACGTGGTAGAGCTCCACACCCTGCAGTCCCTTAGCAGTGGAATTTGTCTGTGCCAAGCCCTTGTACAAAGGAAACTGGAACCTCTGTCCAGGCAACTGCCAGCTGAAGTTATCTTTTTACCAACAGCTTGTTGGGTGACCTGGCTACAAGATTGGTGGATTCCTTTTTCTGTTCCTGGCAGTTCATAAAGCTACATTCCCAACTTTCCATGCTTGATACTCATGCTGGTGTTTTTGCTGGCAGAAGTGGAACAGAAGCCAGAAGCCCTAGGTCAGTGAGACAAAAAATACCAAACTTTGGAGAGTTGTGCTCAACTCAGAAGTGATATAGGAAGGGTTAGAAAAGATGGCAAGAATAAAAAATTAGTAAGTTCATTACAGCAGTATTAATGTTCTCTTCTCCCAGAAATGTGCATTTTTAATAAGATACCCATAACTGGTACCAGTTCTGAGGGATGTTGAAGGGTGAAATTCCCTCTTCCACTCTCCAGTAAGGGGTAAAATCATTTAAAAGAAAGGGGTTACTCCCCCACCTCTGTGTTTCAGGACACTGAGGCATGGCTGAAATCAAAACGGAGGGTGATTGACAGACTACTGAGTCTGGAGGCAAAGGAGCAAACTCCCAAAGCACGGAGCCCCGAAGCAGCATTGCAGAGGTGGGTTCCCATCCATCCTCTTCATTTACTGCCTGCCCTCACCTTGACACAGTTTCAGCTGCATAAATGAGAAAGGAAAACTGTCCCAGCATTTCACCTTTCAAGTCCTCTTCTGGAATCCCTGCCAGACCTTTTGCTTCTGCAGCCAGAAGGTGCTGCTGCTTCTTGATCCTTTCTGAAGCAGCCTGAGAGCTAACTGTCACCTTGTCATGCCATTTTTGCTTCACTTCCTCCTTTTTACCAGCATCACAGTCTCTCTACCATGTCTCCCTCAGGCTTTTAGAAGCAAACAGCCATCTGACAGCAGAGGGTGGGGCAATCCTGCTGCAGCGAGGAGCAACTGAGACACCCGCTGGTAAGGGGCTGTGTGGTGCTGGGCCATTGCTGGGTGTGGGAAAGGACTGGTGCCAACAGCCATTGTTTTCTGCAGGGTACAGGGTGCCCTAGCTATAGATTTACACAGCCCTAAAAGGGATTAATTAAGTGGGGAGACAGAGATCTCCATTTCCAGCAAGTGCGTTTGGTGCTCAAATCCTAGAACAGCTAAAGAAAATAAATTTTTAAAAAATGAGAAATCTGAATTAATCCTATTCCTCCCATCTCAAAAAGTCTTAAGCAGACCCCAAAAGTGAATTAAAACAGAACAACTCCTGTTCCTATGAAACATGAAAACCTTCTGTTGTTTTCTTTCCAGGGCTGGTGTATAACAGAGACATGAGAGCCCGTACGGTAAGCACTGCTCTTCTGAGATGTCCTCCTGCAACTTTGGAGTCCTGAGCTTACAGAATACTCAGAGGATGCCTGCTCACTGAGCTAGGCCCTGCCTCCACCCAGCCACTTACTTTCTGCTTCCCTAATTCCCACATGGCCTTTAAATGCTTCTTTTAAAAGAGCCTGCATTTGATCATTGATTCAGCTTACAGAGTCACTGGAAAATGTTACCATTTGTTTTTTTAGAAGTTCCTCTGCCACAGGGCCTCCTGATCACATTTTCCTGCTGTTACAACTCTTCAGGCAGCAGAGGGATGGATGCTTTCTGTCAGCTTGTCACATGACCTGAATAAGAAGGGGAGTGGAGCAAAGTCCTTGGTTTTGGTATTTTGATAGTTTTGTGCCACTTCTGAGCAAACAGGGCCTCTTCTACCTGTGCTACTGCCAGGATCTGGAAGCCAGGCTAATGCTCTCTCTCCTTTTTAGTAATAGGATTTTGAAAGCTTTTCTCTATGAGATCATTCCCATATGTACTGCAGCCCAGCAGGCGATGTTGTTGGCAGCCCTGAAGCACAGCTGGACAGAAGAAGCCTTGGCAGAGACAGCTACTCCTATGTGCAGTCTGGATGCTTGTCATGTCCCAGCATGGAAGCTTCAGGGTCACAGTTACTTCCATCTGCAGAGCCACTTGTGCAAAAAGGCTTAGGGACACCCTCTGCCCCTAGCTGCTGTCCCTGACCTTTGACACTTTCTCTCTCTTTGCACCTGCAGCAGAGTCGAGAGTACTTCACAGCGGAGCAGTGTGTGAAGCTCCTGCAGAAGATCCAGGACCGTGTTCTCATAATTATGTGAGTGAGGCACAAACCATACTAACCCTTGTGGTCTCACTCAATGGAAGGAATAAAGGCTAGGAAGAAGTCCTTCACTACCCTTTCCTCTACACCCATCATCCAGACTTTTGGCCAGCTGGTGTAACAGTACAGCTTCATATGTGAGAAGTATTTCCCAGTTCCCCACCACTGCCCTGGGCTGGGCAGGCTCCTGGAGAACGCAGACAGCAACTGGAAATCCTCCCAGCCTGTCACTCTACTTTCAGGCTGGGACTCCCTGGTGCAAGGCTGACTGAGGAAATGTTAGTCCTGCCCCATCTTCCCCACACTCCTGGGTTCACCATCCCACCTCACAACTTTCCGTTTCTTGGCACTACAAGGGGCCATCCTGGCAAATACGTGACCCTTCACAGCACCATACCTACTTGCTGTCCTCCTGACCTGACTACCCCAGTCAGCAACCCAGCCCGCCCCCTTCTCCAGGCCCCAAAATCTCTTGCCTGAGCAAACAGGTGAAACTACAACAGTCTCCATCTCCTCCAGCTGCTCCTAAAGCCCCTGGTCTGACTGAGCTCCTGCAAGCGCTCTCCTGTGGCAAGCAGCTCTGGGGACATGGCCAGTGGCTTGCAGAGTCCCACAAGCTGTTAAGCTGTCTGCACAGCTTGTTCTGGGAGTCATCCTCTGCCTTTTCCCATCTCCTTGGAGGGCAAGGTATGCAGGGCTCTGGCTACCTTGGCTGTTAAAAGATTGTTTAGAAAACAAGAGGGAAGCACTAGCAGTCGAGAAACGAGGTGCAGTTTTGGCTTCTCTGATCTGTTTTAGTATCCTAAGAGGTTTAGGTTATTCCTGCTTGTCCAGAAATGTATTATTGTGATGACCTCAAATCTTCTGGGCCACAGAATGCCTTTGAGCCTGGGATGTCCCCCTCTCCCATCACCAGCACAGTAGGAGACAGCATGATCTTAGCTCTGCAGGAGATCTAATGTTGACTGCTCCAATGCAACTGCCCTGGTACCTCCCTCTCTGAGCAGAGCATAACCTTGTTAAGTAAGCAGCAAAGAGAGGCAGAATGGACTGAGGGGAGAGGTGGAAACTCTAAGGAAGGAAAAAGTTAAGAGCAGAATGTAGAAGGGAGACAGGGAATGATGTTCTCAGACCAGTTACAGAGCCAGCCCTAGGAGGGCAATATTTAGCCAGTCTCCACTCTGATACCACTGGGCAGTCACCCAAGGTTTTACACAGATAGTTTGATAGAAAATAGCTGCTTAGCCAAGCTGTGAGGTGCACTCTGACTACCACATATGACCCTGTCATCTGCTGTTTACAAGCAGCCTGGAAAGAACAGTTGGGTCTGTCACTGCTTCTGCCCAGGACAGCTACAAAGACAAATGAAAGCACACTGGGTGCTGTACTGAGCCTCACTGTTGTTTTTCAGATCACAAGATGGACTCTTGGTACCGCACAACCTACCCAGCAGAAATCACTTTGTGAAAGCCCTGCAGGAGGCATTTGAGTCCACCCTCAAAGAGGTGAGAGCAAGCTTCAGTATTGCATCTCGATTTGCCACCAGCTTGGGAGCAGCAGCTGGGAAGCAGCTGACCTTGGTGGACACCTTCCACTCTGTGATTTGTCCTGAACAGCCCTCACATGGGGTGAAGCAGGGGGGTGGAGAGTGTGTGGAATGGGGGGGAGGAAGACAATGTTTTGTTCCTGCTGCCGAAGTCCCAAGTTAGTACTGCCCTCTGGACCCATCTCTTCCCTGGTCTTTCCATCTTTGTCCTGCCCCACTTGCCCTGTCCCTTCCCAGGAGTGTCACACAGTGAGCAGTGTGTGCCTGAGGGAACACTTTCCTGGTCCACATCTTCTTTGTGTCCTTTCCCTTCAGCACATCCAACTAGCAGAAGTGCCTGGGAGTCATTTTGTGCACCTGAACGAGCCTGAGGTAGTATCTGGGATCATCAGCAACTTCCTGACAGCACAGAACACCAGGGCCAGACTCTAGGAAGCCCTCACAGCTGCAGCAGTCCAGGAAAACTGGGAGGTAAACAAGCAAGCTCCAGAATTGTCACCATTCCTACCTCGCATCCAACAACAAATTGTGGTAATTTTTCCTATGCTTAGCTCACTGCAGGGTGGAAGCAGGTCTGCCAGGGGTTCTCTGAAGGAGAGCTGAGCAAAGTATGTCATTTGCCAAAGAGAGAAGGAATCCTTGCTCTACTTCCAGCTCTGTGAGTACAGGGATAGAGGCCCAGAGTCGCCTTCCCCTTGGCTTACTCCAAACTTGCACCCTGAAACGGAGCAGAACACAGGCAGAGGCATCCTCTGTGACAGCAGCAGCACCACCAGCTTTGACACTGCAAGAGAGGTGGCTAATCTTGCCTGCTCCCTGAGGATGGCATGGACACGCTGCTCCCAGGATTTAACCTGCTGAAAAACAAGGAAAGTGTTCTGCTTACTTCCATAGACACCTGAGCTCAGAGGGCCTCAGTGTCTCTATTCCACTGTGAGAGCAACTGTTTTTTTTTAAAGAATCAGCTTAAATAAGAGCTCACCTGTGCAGAGAAGGCCATTTTAATAAACGCTAGAGAATGTCCCTAATCCTCTAGCTGGAGCAGCTGGGAGAACTACAAATTATGGAAAAGTTGGCAGAGATGATTTCTGTCCTAAATAAAGATTAATGTTCTAATGTTAAGTCTGTCTTCTTGACTCTATAGGAGAACAAACCTCCTTTCTCTTTCAGGCTGCTCACCCAAGCAGCTAAAATGCATCTTGGGAGGCAGCAATTTTTACACACTCTCTGCCTTAGGGAAGTCGTATTAAGGATCTGCCTCCAAGTTAAATTGATGCAAAAAGCCCACTGAAGCAGACAGGTTCGTCATCTCTGCAAGCAATGCAAACCGTGCTTGCAGTTGGTTTTTTAGGAGAGGGCAAATCCATTTTATCTTAGCTCTCTAGCATTTACTGCCACTTCCACCTTACTTTGATAGTCACATCTCCAGCGAGGCTGCAGGTAGTAAAATATATATGTAAAAGCTTGGGGCTGAGTGGGTTACTTCAATCACAGACCTACCACTATGTCCAAAGCTGCACAAATGCTATAGGAGCAGTACAAAAGCAAAAGCATTGCCCCTCACCTAAACGTGCGTGCTGCCATCCTTACCTGCCTTCTGTGGGCTGGGGACAGGTTAAATGGGAACAGGGTGTGGAGAGTCTGGTTTCTCCTTCTAAACCAGGCTGCTCAAAGTGGCATTTGTTCTTGCAACAGTGCTGGGTATCAGGAATTTTCCATGACCTAGACATGGGTGCAGAGCTCCATGCACAGGTGAATGACTGGGCACCGCAACACTTAGCCAGGGAGGGAATCAGCAAGAGATGGGGACAGGGCTCTGTACCAAACCACTGACCTTTCTTTGTGGGAACAGGTCACAGTTAGGTTTTTCCTAAAGTCACTTCCCTTCTCCTTCTTTCAATAAAATGTGCAGGTTACAGGCCATGATTTTTCCACCACCCCAGCACACAAGAAGCTGTTTCCCACAGGAGAACAGGGCAGTGGGAGAGGGGTGAGAGAAGCATTCCCATGTTCTGAAAACAGTAGCAGCAGTTTATTTACAGTTCTTCAACCATTCCCTGCTCCTGCAGAAGCTGTGCTAGGTCAGTCCCAGTTCTCATCAAGCTTTAGGAGTTGTGTTTTTGGGTGGCAGGGAGATACAGGTTGTCACAGGATGTGCCTCAGCCCCTTGACCTGAGCACCCTGAGAACTGGTGCCATGGGGCTGAAAGACAGAAGAGCAGAAGGATACTGGTGCAAATAAAGGGAACTCTCCTCCAGCAGCAGTTGCTGGGATCTCCCATTTCAGATCCAAGGGTAGAGGCAACCCAAAGCTGCCTCAATTCCTCAAAATCCTTTGGGAAATGGAGTCAGTAGGCATCTCTCCTACCCTCTCCCAGCACAGGCACTTGAGGAACGACTCAGCACAACCTAGTACGGCCGAAACTTGCGCTGGGCTCGCATCAATGCAATTCTCTGCTTGTCCTCCTCAAATTTCTTCCTCAACTGGGCAATGTCTAAAACACAGAGAAAGAGAACAAACAGGTCACATGAGAGCAGATCTCCCTCTCCTGGGAGCTTCACTTCCACACATCAGAGGGGCTCAGTCCCAACAGCCACAAACACACACTTTCCAGAGTGGGTCCTTTTACACCTTGGCTGAGTGCCAAGCTGGGGCTCCAGCCGTTCATCTCCGGTGGTGCTGCAGCTCCCTCTTGGGGAGGAATCAGCTCATTTCCCCCTCAAACGCTGCCTTTGTGCAGACTGAATAAGCACCTCTTGAAAAACCACAATCCACACACCCTCCCACAAAATACTCCAGCAGCTCTTGCTAGGACAGGTGGTGGCAAGTGAACATTCAGATCCAGCCAGTCAGTTGCTTGCTGACAGCTGGATGTAACCTCCTTGAAGGCAGAAGGATGCTCTTTGGGCCAGAGTGTGAGAGACAAGAGACAGGGGCAGGGGTAGGAGGAGACTTGCACACTCACGCTCTCTTTTGGTCTCGCGATGCTGCCAGGCATAGAAGTTGAGCAGCTCTTTGCGGGCCCTTTTCCGTTTCTCCTTCTCCAACACGCGCAGGTTGGCAGCCTCCGTGCGGGGCAGGCCGGGCTTCCGGCCCTTCCTGGTCACCTTCACCCAGCCCTCCTCATCTGGAACGCCTTCCTCCTTGGCTGCTTTGGCTTCTTCCTGTAAGGACAGGAGGATGAAGCAGCCCACTGCAGATGCAGTCTAATGCACAGCTCCCCCACAGCCCTCCCTTAAACACAGGCAAAATTACAGCTCCTGTTCCCACACAAGATTTAAAGAAGACATGGGATCAGGGCTGCAGGCATTCAACTCTCAGTCATGACACTGCATGTGAGCCACAAACCAATTTATTTGTGGATATTTATTGGCAGCCCTAGAGGAAGGGTCAGGTGTTGCAGATCCAACCTGGGTCTGACTGCCCACCAGCAACTGGGAGTAAAAAAACCTTTGCCAAACAGAGGGACGCTCAGCCTTTTCCACTATGGCCAGAGCACTGAGAAATCCCTCTTCTTTCCCTCTGCCCCAAGAAAACGACTTAGCTTAGGGGGTTCCCTCCCTAGCCTGGCCTCACCTCTGCCATCTTTTTATCATAGTCTTGCATGTAGGCATCCACCTCAGCCTTCAGCTCCTTCGGATCCACAATGGAGGCCTCATAGCTGGCGATCCACTCTGGGACAGAGAGGGCACAAGTCAGCAGTAGTTGCTGTTAGAAGCAGGTTAGTGTGGTGCTTCTGGGCAGCTCTAGAGTGAACTCTAGAGTAGGGGAAGGACACACTATTCCCATTTGTGTTCAGCTTCAGCTTCCCCCCTGCCACAGCTCAAACCGACTTGGCTGCAAGTACAACCAATATGCGATGGGAAGAGTTTGCAAGTGGCCCAGGCAGAAGTGGGCTAGCCTTAAGCCCAAGGGGCATAATATTCAGGGCTGTGCTTCTGTCAAGGGGTCATATGTGAAGTGCTGTCAACTTCACAGATATCTGGTGCCTGCTGCATGAGTCTGGTCTCCATTTTAAGGACAAGATGCAGACAGTATCTTTGAATCTATGCAATACTGAAAAAATGTCAGGAAAAAGGACCCTTCCAAGTGTCCCCACTCTGCCATAGGGTTAACTGGACCAGAATTCAACACCTGGTTCAGTAAGATTGCTATCCTGTGAATAATAAAACCACACAGAACACTGAACATCCCCCAGCTTAGAAAAAATTGGGAAATGCAGGGTAGAATTCAACAAACAATGAGTATAGTTATTCCCTGGCATGAGCCCATAGAAAGATAGCTAGAGGTGACATACTGCTAATGCCGGTTTTCACAGGGTGGCTCTCTGTTGATATTAGCAAGGGACCCTGCTGTGATAGAGCCTTGGCTGCCTGGACAGCTGCTGGTTTCCTGAACACCACATATGCTACTTGAAAGCCCTAAAAGAAAAAAAACACCCAGGTGAGTCAGCTATGTCAGAGAAACTGGCAATGGAGCAAAGAGTTGCAGTACAAATAGCTTAAAAAAGAAAATAAAAATCAAACCACAAGTAGCAGTGGGATAGCAAAAAAAAAAAAAATACACAGCGTAAACTTAAGTAAGTAAGCATGTCACCCAATGTCCCATATGGTTTTCTATGCCTTATGTTCTGAAAAGAACCATTCAGTACCTGCCATCTTTTCCCACTAAAGCATGAGTATTCCTCTCCTCCATGCAAGCCTTACCTTTAGAGTTTTGTGGTCGAAGAATTTGGATGTCAGTTTATCTTTTTTCTCTCCTGGCCCAGGCTTGTCACAAATGTCCACAGACTGCACATGCCCACAACGAGAGAACAGCCTAGACAGAGAATCCTTAACACAGAGAGTAAGAGAAAACACACGGTACAGCAAAGCAGGAGCGATGCCTCCCCTCGAACAGCCTGCAGAGTTCTCCGGGCGGTTCCCCGGTCCCAGCCCGGCCCCCCGCCCGCAGCAGCCCCGAGGCTCCCCAGGCTCCCCGGGCCCCCAAGGCCCAGCCGCCCTCACTCACCGGGCCGCAGTACGGGGGCACGTTGAGGACGAACAGCGTGCGGCGAGGCGGGTGTGCAGTGTCGGTCCCTTCCCGCACCTGGTGCTCCTTCACCAACAGGCAGTGGTGCGAGCGCTGCCGCTCCGCGAACTTCACCGCCAGAGCTGTGAGGGACGCACCGCTCTGAGACGCCACTGCCGCCTCGGCCCCGTTCCCCGCGCTGCCCCTCAGCCGCGTACCCCGCCGGCCTCACGTTGCCCCTCAGCCGCGTACCCCGCCGGCCTCACGCTGCCCCTCAGCCGCGTACCCCGCCGGCCTCACGCTGCCCCTCAGCCGCGTACCCCGCCGGCCTCACGCTGCCCCTCAGCCGCGCACCCCGCCGGCCTCACGCTGCCCCTCAGCCGCGCACCCCGCCGGCCTCACGCTGCCCCTCAGCAGCGTATCCCGCTGGCGCTGTTCCCGATGCCCTGCGCTACCCCTCACCCGTGTATCCCGCCGGCGCCGCTCCCGCCGCACACCCCGTGGCGGCCGCCATCTTCTCTGCGCGCGGCAGCGCGGGGGCCGCCGGGAGTTGTAGTTTCTCGGGCGCGGCGCAGCCCTGATAATGGCGGCGACGGGTGGACTCGCCGCAGCCCCAGGGTCGAGTTCATATTTTTGTAAAAACAGTGTACAACTCACGCACTGTCCTTAATCTGAGAGAGGCAAGTAAATCTTAAAGAGATGTAGAAACATTCAAAGGCAATTGTTTTTAAAGACTCTTGTTAATTAAAAAAACCTCAAAAAACCTTTACAGACGAACTTGTAACGGAAGACAGAACCATTTCAAAAATACTGAAGCAAGACTAATGTAGGAGGTGACAAAATATGACATGATATGGAGAGTTGATCCAACCAAATATCAAGTTAGTGAACATTATTGGAAGGTACATGCAAAAGCCATGAAAATATACCAAACTTGCACATTGTGGCATCATTTCAGAATTTCTCACTTTGAAATAAAAGAAACAAAAAAACCCAAAAGAAACACTATTACAAATCACCTACCACCTGTCCTGGCCAGCCATTTAATTTAATGTCTAAATTAATGCACATTAATTCAGAGTGCAGGCAATTAGTATTTCATATGCAAGTTCATAATTTTTATCAGACTAGAAGGAAAAAAACAGAACAAACCTCACAAAAGTATAACCATGTTGCATGAGGATAAACGTAGACAGAAGGTGGTAGGTTTGAAATCATAATTAGCATGCCAATTGCAGGATGTCCAGGAGAAACTGGAGAGCCAAGGTGAACTACCTGAAAAGGACTGGGAATAACCTGATAACTGGGAATACGCAGTTACTCAGTTACACTGTTTCAGTGCCCAACAGAAAAGCCATGCAATGATGCATTAAAGAGCTGACCAAGACCAGAATACCAGTGTACACCAAGACATTGCTGTAAGACAAGCCATGGAGTGGTGTTTGGACAACCACTTAATTCACAGATTTGTACAAAATAAGAATATGCTGCCATAGATCACAGAGCTATGGAACAGAGCAGAGAGCAGTTCTTCCAAGGAAGTATGTCACTGCCATTATAAACTCTCAGATAGCCTCAACATAATGCAGAGTTTAAGAGCAAGTTAAAATGCATCTTGCTATTTGGCTTTTCAAAAGGACATGAATCTATTAATTTAGAAAATCCTCGAGCCTCCCCATTCTTTCAGAAGAAGCAAGAGATGCACTCACAACACGTCTTTACATTTACACAGCCTTCTGTCTTGCAGGCAATCAAAGTATCCCCACTTCACCTAGAACAGGTATCCTGATTTCAGAACCGGTCTTGTTATAAAATTACTTTTTAAATGACTAGGTTGTCAGTAACAAAGGCTGGTTTTTTTTCTGTAAAAAGAGAATTGGAATTACATAGACACAAATGGGTTCAATTTAGTAGCAAGAGTCAGCTGCTAATTTCTATGAACCAGATTAAAAGGTGGAAGACTAACAACTCCCTCACCCATAAGCTCCTCTTGCTCTTCACATTATCAGTTTTGAAATTACTATGTTCACCTAGAAAGCACTGGAGTGACTCAATACTGGAACACCACCATTTATCTTTAGTTGCTTCACAGCATCTGAAAAGGCTTAGAATCCACTCTCTGTATAACAAACGTTTATTCAGAAACAGGTAATACATTATCTTCTCCAATCCCTAATGTTTCCTCCCCCTCCCCCCCTTTTTTCTTTATTAAAACACAGGTATTTGGTGGGCAATCTAAAAAAGGAGAACATTAGCTGTCTTAGGTCCCCTTCCCTACGAACATTTGCTGTTCACATGAAGCACCCTACCAATCATGGTGTCACTGGCCTTCAAACCAAAGAGAGTACTCCAGAAGTCCTGCCAAGTCCTTATTATTCCCATGGCTAAAAGGGATACAGTGAGATAGAGGAATGGTCTGCACAAGCTAGATAGAAGGAAAGAGTTCATACAGAACAAGAAAGCAAAAGAAACGTGGCGTTGTCCAAGAAACACAATCTGGACTTATAGGAGCTACTCAGCAGAGCTGAACAGGATGGATTAGGTTAGTCTCCCAACTAATACAATCAAGACCAAATCCCAATCAGGTTCTGGAAGTTGCTCTCAGCTTTCCTCCCTTCCAATACAATTTGAACAAACACAAACGAGTGGAGCTACTGGGACTTTGAACATCCAAGGTGCCAATGCGGTACAATGGGGAGTACTAAAGTGCCACCTAGTGGCTTGTCACACACACCCGCTGGCCCACGCCACGTCCTCGCTGCCCTCCCTGCACAGGCTGGACACTCCTCTGCCGTGCTCCTTGCACAGCGCTGACTGTCCTCTGCTCCTAAACCTCTCCTTGAAGCCACACACTGCAGCAATCATCTTCCAAATTCAGGCATGCCAGCAGCAGAACTGCACAGAAGCCAAACAATGCCCAAACAGCATTTCTCAAAGGATATCTGAGTTCTCAGACACAAGACTTCGTGTGTATTAGCATCTGAAAAGGGTCCCAGGTACTTCCTTTTTACAGGAGACTGGCCGAGTTAGAAGGTAAGAACAACTCAGGTCCATGCATCAGCAGGAAAAGGCAATATAGTCTAATGGGAGTCAAACAGCAGGGTTTCTTCTAGCTCTGAACATGGCTGGTTCTTAATTTTTCAGTCAGAAAGAGGACAGCAACTGAGTCTGGCCCTCCAGAACAAATATACCCATTGTACAAATGCCAGAACAACCCTCCAGGACTACCAGAGTTGAAACAGCCCTGCCCATAGCACAGTGGCTGGTGCACTTGTGCCTACGTCCTTTCTGCCTGATGTTTCTGCTGGCACATGCCTCGGCAGCTCAGCTTTTCCTGCTTCTTCTCAATGTCCCAGCTGCTGAGCAGGAAAGTGTCCAACAGAGACAGAAGGAAGAGTTATGCCACCACATGCACACAAGTCCTTTCTGGAAGGAGCCCAACCTGCCTTTGTACCCAGTGCAGCAACTTCAGAAACAACGTGCTCTTGCCTGTGGACAATCAAGGGGATGCCCCTCTTAGCTAAAGGTCAGTCAGAAGAAAAGAGAAGGAGATCACCACTCCTTCCCTCCAAGTCTATGTGCACTTTTAATGGCCTCTGGGGGCTTTGGAATAAAGGATGGAGTTACATGGTATATGCTTGGTAATACATTACTGGCAGAAGGGGGAGGTTATTCTCTTGGGGGAAAAAAAATCATGGAAGAAAGCTCCAACTATGAAAACAGAAAGTACACACACAAGAGGAAACACTATTGTACAGTAAGGTAGCGATCATAGAAAACAAAAAATTTCAGGACAGGCAAATGCAATAACATCTGCACTCCTGCACTTTCCTCATCCCCCAACTTATGAGTTTTCCAGTCCACTGCTTGCTCCCCCCCTCTCAGAGTTTAATTTTGAATTCTGTGGGCTGCACAGAGGCAGAGACCCCTGAGGACTTGAAAAGTGCCTTCAAGATGGTTTCAGGGTCCACTTCAGCTGGGGGATTCGAGGAGGCGCTTGCACTTGACCGGCGGGGTTCCCCCTCCTTCTTCACTGAAGGGGTATCACTCAATCGGCTGGAGGATTAAAAAAAATGTTTAAAAAGGCAGCATTCAACCTCTCTTTATGACAAACAAATTTGAACACTGTCTGCATTTACTGTTATCAGTGTTTCCCCCTTACCAATATCACAGATACAAGTTTTAAATAGGCTTCTCTCACAACAAAACATCCTCATCTCAGATTATTTTTGAGCTTCAGGGCTGAGAACACTATGTAGTCAAGCTACATTGCACTCTACTCAACATATTGTGCTACAGAAGGGGAGAGAATGAAAATTCATGGGATAACAATTCTCAAAATAGAACCTGCAAAAATGTTTGGACCATTTCCCCACTGAAGGACACTTACAGCAATATAGGCTGGTCTGAGGTGATGACATTCCCATTCATATGAAGATTGCATTTCATTGGTTGACCTAAATAAAAATAAAATACAAAATTCATTCTATCAGAATTGGGGTAAGGCAAGATCCTTGAAATATCACACAACAGTGCAAGCAATAGAGTTTGACATGCTGGGGAAACATGAGAAAGAACAGCTGATAAATCTTTTGTTGCAGAATCAGAGCAACAGAAGAGCCACTGAAACACTGCCATATGAAGAATCATACTAATTAACAAGTTACATAGAAGTATGAAGCCCTCAGCAGGGAGACAAGAGGATCTCCCATTCTTAGCTGTCACGCATCTAAAGAAAGAAAAAGCACCTATTTCCAGCTAAAAAAATCAACATTTTCAACAATAATTTCAGTTTAACATGGTTAAATAATAAAACTACATTATTCAAAATGTATGGAGAATCTGATACTAGTTGTTCTACAAGTCCAATTCAAAATGTCTCTGAGTACACCCTGAAACTATTGCAAATATTAGTTTTATTTGTACTTTGCAAGCATCTCTGTAAGCAGGTAAAGCCTTCCTAAAGACATTCCAGCTCTTGATACCAAATTAGAAACAAAAGAAAATTCATCTGAAAGTTAGACCAGGAGACACATCAGGACCCTGCCTCCAACTCTGAATCTTCTTTTTCTAAGAAAATGTGGGTGGGGTTTTTAATTGCATTTAAATAAACTGTGCATCCATTCAGCTAGTAACACAGCACTTACCATCTTATCTAGCACATTGAACTGATTTTCTGGTATTTCTCCCTTGCTAGCATATTAACATCTAAGATGCTTTTAAACCTTCCACTCAGGTGGAAAAGTCATTCTTGATTTATTTATCCTACATGCAACTCTGGCATTGAACTTACCATCTAAGCACCTGTTGTTGTATTTCTTATATGCTGTGATAGCATCTTCTTTCTTCACAAATACTACCTCAGCCACTCCAGGGTGCACCAGGCGGGCTCGCTTCAGAGCGCCACACACACAGAACAACTCCTGAGGGCAGAGAGTCAGTCATGACCGTGGTCACATCAAAGGCACTGCATGAGAAGGGTTTAGTTCCCTCATCACACCACCCATCCTGCTTATTAAATACCTGACAGGATTTGGACACCTGTCTTACTGTGTTTGTTATGGTCTAAGTACTTGGCACTAATAGAGACTACATAAATTCAGGGCCAGTAATGTTTTTCACACACAAAGATCAGATTCATTCTCAGCCTGGTGAAAATGGAAGCCTCTAGATAATTTGGATGGGGGCGTAAATTTGGGTAGAAGTTTCAATTGGCATGAACTCTTCTTCTAAGTGATGTCAGGTATCTCAAAGTACTCTGTGAGATTGTGTCCCATGTTCTTAAGCATACACTTTAAAAAAAAACGAAGTAAACAAATGAATCCCCAAACAGTCAGGAACCCTCGAAGTTTTTTCACTGACAGTAAACCTACATCACACCCCTCTTCAGTGCATTCACCATAGATCAAATAATTTATCAAAAGTGGTAGGATAAGGAAAGGAAGTGTCACTCATGCACAGTCTGGCAGTAAGCAACACTCACAACAATATCTTCTTCTGTGACTCGAGGATGCAGATTATTTACAGTCATCTTTGTGCCTTCCAAAGGACTGAACGCCAGCTGCCAACACAAACAAATGCATCACATGAAAAAGGTCAGAAATATGACACACAAGACAGCACAGCAAAGAAAGCAATAAAAAAATCACTAAGGGAAGGTCTGGAAATATCTGTACACACACACACACAAAGGAGAGAACTACAGCTAGTAATGGGAAATAACAATGTTTACTAAAGCCCAGCTCATCTGATGGTAAAAAGCAGCTCTTTTTCCATGCTACTTTCTCTCTGAAGTAACTTTTCACTCTTATTCTCAAGAATATCACTAACTTAATCTGCATACAGAGTACTCTGGTAATGCCCACACTTTTCATAGCCTGTCCCTGCTGTAATCTGTATCAGCCAGCAAACGCTGAAATACAGTTCCAGCTCTCAAGAGCATGCTGAATTCAACACACCTAGGAACACCTGGTGGGTTACTTGTACCCAACATCAGGCAGTTTGGCAAAGCAATTCCAGACAGGTTGTCTACAAATTGCCTGTGAGGTCTCATGTGTACATTTGGAAGAACTCTTTTTTCCTCCTTGCTAGCTGAAGTAGACATACAACGTACGAAATAGTGTTAAAACACTACTCCTAGGGACATGAAAGCCACCAAGGAGTGTCCAAACAACTGCCATCTCCCTACAATATAGATTCCTCCAGGATCATGTGTAGAGAAAGGATGTTTAGACAGATTTCAAATTCTTGAGACATGGACTGCAGTTATCAGAATAATCTAGAAGATGTCCCAGAACTAATGGTGAAAGGCAGGCAGAAATGAGCTGCTCATATGTCCAATGAACAGCAAGTTTCAGATGTTTCACAGACTTCCATGAAGAGCATTTTCCCCTTTCCTGAGCTCACCTGAACAGGTGCTGGCTCTTTTGGTGGCACTTCCTTTGTCACTAAGGTCCGGGACATGTTTGTCAAGGCCTTTGTCCGCATAGGAGGGGGAGGTGCAGGTGGAGCTGTGTATGTATCGTTCTGGACCACTTTAGTCAGGGGAACAGTCTTGGACAGAGAGAATTTATTGCTGCTCAGACCAGTCTACAGGAAGAAAAAAGAAAGTATCTCAGAGCTGCAGCCTACAAAAGCCATCACTTTTCTTCAAGCATCACCACCAGTGTATTACTAATATGCACTAAGAACTGCATGTCTTTCCCAGTGTCAAAACCACTACAGTGCTGGAGACTTTCAAAAAGCTCTGAGAAAAAAAAAAAAAAAAAAAAAAAATCAGTGAAAGTTTCTGGGCATAAACTTAAAAAGTTATGCTTATCCAGAAAGAGTACTTCCCTCATAAGCACTTTTTGGTTTTGTACTTTTCTTAAATGAACTTTAACCATGTGATGTGAATTTGAAAAGCTCCTTTCATCTGAAGATTTTCCAGTACTTTACAAAGCGTTGACAAAGATTGCTCGTTAACAGTAAGATTGAGAAGCCCCAGAACAAAAAGCAGTAATTCCTCAGAATCACCAAGCTAGGGCACACAAAGACATGGAAAGTAGGATGAAATACCTGAGTTTAAAGCCAGACTAAAACTTGTGCTTGGAAGCTGCTGTGAACACTGGAAGGAACAAATTTACTCCTGAAAAAAACCCTCAAAAAACCCTCGTAAGATTATTTGAGAATCACAAATAGCCAGAAGCTCTATTCTGTACATCCACATGAGGAAATAAATTCTTGAGGTAATCACTGTACTACAGCTCCTGCGTGATGGTAAAACCACACAGATTTGCTTTTCCAAAACCAGAATACCTTAGCCCAAACCTGTGCGCAATTCCCATGTCTGAAACAGGGCTAACTTCAAAGACACATTAGGTTGGCAAGGGCCTTATCCAGTGAAGCACTTTATATTCAAGAATGACAATTGCACAACCTTTCTGGGACCCTGTGCCAGATGCTAACCAATACTGTGAGAATTTCACCAACTAGAATTTCTTTTGCTGCAGCACATTTATTGGTTTGTCTTCTCCATGGTCACCCCTGAAAAGGACCTGGGTTTTGCCTTTTGCAGGCAGTCATGTCCACACACGCTCTGCTTTTTCCAGGCAGTGAGAGTGGACAGATCTCACTACAGCCTTCTTAGCCTTGAGACACTGCTCTCTCACCCTCTCCTTGTTGCCCGACAGAGAGACACGAAACAACTAGGTTGTTTAGTGCGGTGCTTTATTGAGGGCCCTGGGGTCTGAGGACTAGCGTCCAAAGTCAGAGCCCCCCGTTCCCCTTTTTCGTCAGTTTTTTATATCCTTTTACAAAGTGGTCTACATACAGAAGTACACATTCTTCAAGACAATACAGTTACATAAATCTTGTAGATATTATCTCTAAAAGTCATAAATTCTACACGCTTGTCTACTCAAAACTATAGGTTACCCCCCTTTAATCCCCCTTGCTTGTCTTCCCACCACCAGAACCCTTTATCATTGATTATACATTAACCTTTATCATTTATTATTTCACTGTGTTCTGCATGCTCTACTAGATCCTTTAATTATTAGTTTGTGGTTCTTAGTACATTCCCAGGCCTGTTTCCCAGGGCCTGCTTGTGAACTGCTGCTTTCTAAGCCTTAGCATAACTACTGCTATTGCTATATCTACATTAGTTCTTTTTCTCGTTATTTCGGTGTCATCCTCGTGCATAACACAAGTAGCCCTCTGACCACCTTGTTTACTGGTTCTAGTCACGTCTTTCTTGTATTGCAGAGCCCCAAGACAGGCACAGAATTCTGGATGCATTCTCAAAATGTCAAACAGGAATAATTACATTCCTTGATTAATTATCTAAAGTTGGCCTTTGCTGCTGGAAGGATGCAGTACTCACTCATTCTTAGCAGATCACACAGTAGGACCCCCAGGCTGCTTCCTACAAAGCTGTTACTGCTTTCTAGCCAGTCAATTCTCAATTTTAGCTGCAGAGGGCCATCCCATGCCAAAAGCAGGATCTTACATTTGTCTGTACTGAAATTCCATCTTCTCCAGAGCAGTGGTCCTCCCCAACAAGATGCCTACTAAGAATTTTGCACAGCAAGATTTCCTGCTTTGATGCCCAGTCTCCAGAAACAGCAGAAAGCCTCCCTTGCTGGTTTACTCACACAGTTACAAGACAGGTTCAGTGCACTTCCTCAAAAAGAAGTCAGTCAAGAGCCAGGATGTAGCAACCTGCCAGCAGGGCAGAATGCACACATTCTGGCTGCTAAGAGCCCATAAAACCAGTCTAATCCAAAAGTAACAGTAGAGGCATTGGCACAAAGGAAGGGTGGGGTCAAGAACAAATATTTGAGGAGAAAACATCATTTACAGACTTTAAAAGAACTGTCTCATCGGTAAGTCCTGTAAAGACACAGCCCCTGTGTCCATGCAACATGAACATGGCATGGTGGGGACCATTCAGATAATCCCTTACCGAGTTGTGCAGGAAACTGTTTGTGGTGGTGATTTTCATCTGTTTGCTAGGAAGGGGAGAGAGACTTTCATCATCATCTTCTGTGTCATACAGGCCCTGAAGTGAAGAAGGCAATAGTTTACACAGGCAGATTTCACTGAGACATTTCTAAAATAAATAGTTTTCTCCTGCCTTCAATCATCTTCAGTTAATGAACACAATTACACTGGATTTTAGTTTCAGGTACACAAGTCAATGTCAAAACATCAGTACAAAAACTATCAGACTTTCTTTCCAAAAACACCACAGTAAAACTGTTTCCCTAGATATACTGTAATCACATACAGATTCCTTTAATTCTGGACCTCACTAGGACTGCTGAAGCTACTTTAATGGAATAAAGTCTCAGTGTCAGACTTTTTAGCACCCTACCTTTACAGATGAAGCCTGTGCATGTGATTTTTAAATTAATTTGGAGGTGTGTGGTGGGGTTTTTTTTTTTGTTTGTTTGGAGTTTTTTGCTGTTGTTGGTTTTTTTCAAATTAAACAAATGCCCACTGAATATACTGAAACTGAACATTACTTTTGAATAGCCTGCTTTCCTTAGCACAGAACCATCCATGTGGCCCTAGAAAACACTGCACTTAAGATCTTTACTGAATGAATAATTTTCCAGTTCAACTTAACACTCACAGCCAGGCCTTAAAATACTGAGGTAAACTCCTACACACAAGCATTTTTTCATTGACTCTAAATAATGTTAAGAAAAAGTCTAGACACATATAGTAGTGTCCAGAACATAAATCCCAACTGCAAACAGCTTCCCATTGATTCTGTAAAAAGGTAAAGAAAAATGGAGAGATTAGCAATGAGAGCTTGCAAAATCAGTGGGTTGTCATAGTCAGCAAGATTGTGGTTTACAAACAAGGAAGTTGTTCCAGTCACAGAAATGCTATGAAGGAAAAAAAACCAAAAATGGACAGAGAACAGAGGAGAATTGTGCAGAAAATAAAAGAGCTGGGAAAAACACTAAGCATCAGGACAATGGACTTGAGTTTGAGACAAAACGAAATGGATTCCACATTTACAGTGATAAGGTCAGAATAATGAAGACACTTCCTTAGACAACAGCATCTGGAATAGGTGAGGGTAGCATAAAGGTAACATACACAAATAGAAGTTACTATAATCATGGCAAAATCACCTGACATGATATTGTGAATGTCAGTTTTCCAGTATTTCATGCAATACTTTATGTGTATATACACAAAATAATTTAAGTAATAAAAACATGCAATTTTTCTCTGAAAGCACCCAAGGTAGTAAGGTGGCTGAATGACTGGGGGCCAAGACGAAGGTCTTTGTAACTGATCCCAAAAAGACCATACTCTTATTCTCAAAATCCACTTGATAAGGGCTATGGGAATTTTGGAAGTACATCAGAATACTAACTAACATAATTCCTATCAGGATTCCAGCAGTGGCCCACAGCTGGGATTTCACAGGAAGGTTATACCTTCTCCCACCTCAATTGCAGCACATTTGACTGTGTACAATGATACCCTCTCTCTGAAGAGGCTGGTAGCACAGTGAATCAAAACAACCAACAACTTGATCTGATGTGGTGTCACTAAGAAATGTATAGAAAAACCTCAAAGCTAGAGGTCAGCCTCTAGGGAAAAAAATGCCATTAGCACACACAAAACTGGGAATATCTACTTCTCATGTAGATAATACATTAGGAATCAAGATAAACTATACTAAATGAAAACCTCAATTACCATGAAACTATCTCAACTATACAAGACATGGAAGCTAAGCTGATGGAGAACTTTTGAACACTTTTCTACTTAGCACCTGCTAATGTTTATGGACAGATTTTCTTCCCTGCCAAAGGTAACAAACAAAGTACACAGCAGGCACACACCTGTTTATGTGTATGGTTGTTCACCACATTGATCCTCATTCCTGCCGGATGAGAGTGTCCAGGAACTGGAGCCTTCTGCTATAGTTAGAGATAAAGAATCAAAGCATTAAGCACTACAGCCCATCAGGTCCTCAATTCAGAAAATCAAACCTTTAGTTAAATACCCTGAGATCACTTAAATGAAACTCACCTTCCTGCTTTGAAATATGTTACCACAATATGCTCTAAGGTAACACCTGTATTTCTGTGATAAGTTCAATATGAGAAAGCTTCATTTAAATGAAAATCTTAGGCCATATGAAGAAATGGATTCAAATTACTTAGGGTTTAGTCCAAGAT
The DNA here is from genome assembly GCF_009819885.2 of Catharus ustulatus. Lineage (NCBI taxonomy): Eukaryota > Metazoa > Chordata > Aves > Passeriformes > Turdidae > Catharus > Catharus ustulatus. The sequence goes on along the minus strand of NC_046224.1, from coordinate 22,359,783 downwards.
CATCAGGAAGGGAAGTTAACTTCAGTCCTGTCAGGACCGACTAGATCTACATTTCTGCCAATACAAAACCATGAATGGGGTAAGTCAGAAAGAAAGTATCTCTTCTTTCCTGCTACAGGTCACTAAACACATATCTCTATCAAACAGAAGGACAAGTATATACTTGTGTGTATACAGTCCCCTTAGCACTAGAGCTGGAATAAGCTGTAGTGGAATAAAATGATGCACAAGGTAATGTAGCCACCCCCTCTGCAGCCCATTATACCATGAAACAGGGAAACCAGCACAGAAGTAGCTAGGGAATATTGTGGCTATCTGCCTCCAGCAGATTTCAACCACAAGGCCTGTAAGCACTGCCTGTCTAGGCAGTCAGCTCTTTTGTGAAACCATCTTTGCTTACAACCTCTTCAGCTGACAAGAAAGAGATCGGGAAAGCAGCGCAGACCATTTCCACAGGCTTTATTTCTTCCGTGAAAGGGAGGTCAGACAGCAGTCCGAGTACATGGGTTACTACAAGTATTTTTATAGGGTTCAGGCAGATTGGAAATAGGCCAATAGGGTATAGGATTGAAATCTATCCTACTACATAGAAGTTCTAATGTCTAAAATAACCAATTACAAAGAATCAATTCTAACCAATTATCTTCTAGAAAGATAAGGAAGGGTCTAACATTTTTCTAGCATTAGTCATTCTAAGTAAGTAGTTTTTTCTTATCTCGAAGAGAATACCAAGGAGGCCTCACAGGGGGATCTGCAGAGGAATCCGTCTCCTCCACAGAATACACCTGTACTAACTAGTAACTGAAATCATGTAACAACACCCTTAAAAATGCCCTTCTGTTTTTTGAAAAAGCTGGAAGCTTCCATTAAAGAATAGATATTTTTACAAAAATAGTCCACACAGGTATTAAAGTCTTCGGATTTGCATTTTCTCTAGACTGCAACTTGTACCACAGCTCCTCATGTTTCAATCTGCTAATCAATTCAGAAACAAGGATACCTATCTTACAGAAACAGTAGCAGACCTACAGTCATTTTTTGGTTTCAAAGACTTTTCCTTGCTTTATGAGAAACAAGACCTCAGGACAGCACATTCAGAGCTGTGTGCTGTACCTTGGATCAAGATGCACTAGTTTGATTCCACTTCCACATTCAGGAAGATAGGTGGGTGAGGGGCAATTTGAAACTTCAGTACAAATATTTTACAAAATTTTTAGACAATTACTCATGTGCAAGGTTCTGTCTACAGTCTGAATCACCATTATATCCTATATATAAACATATGTTTCCTTGAACCATTATTGGTCAAATCAAGCCACAAAAAAAATCCCAAAACACCAGGTCAGAACAAACAGCTACTGCACCAAGTCTCTGGAAACTACCTTAACTCCTAGAAACATAAGAGAAAATGTTCAATTCCTCATGGCTGAGGCTGGTGATTTGGCTTAGAAGGACAGCAAGAGTACTAATCACCTTCCTAATTAACAACTGCTGAACAGACTGCTCTACTACTCTGCGATTAGCCCTTCTTATTGCCTCAAAAGTCCTTTCTCTTTCTTACATCATCCTGGCAGTAAACCTGTAGAGTAGTGGGAAACTTCCTAGGCCAATCTGCAGAAGAAACATGTTTTATGCTCTTCAGCAATACCTACAGCTGAACAGAAAGCACACTCACCTAGGCTTTCAAACTGATGACAATGGGAGATTTCTGGGTATGAGTAAGCACACTACTGATTTTTGGGAGCTTGAAAATGCAAGAGGTCAGCTAGGAACTTCAATTACATGCTTATAGAGGTAAGGAGCAAAACCAATCAAACAACAATCTTAAGAGTTTGGAAATTTCTCTTCTGACTTTACCTATTGCACCTAACAGATACAGTTCAACAGCAGTTGTTTTTCAGAGAAGCTGGCTAAGAATCAAGTTGCTGCACAAACAGCAAAGTGAAACCAGAAAACTGGCCCAAGAAATCAGCAGGTCAGGGTGATCAACTGATTATAATACAACTGAAATAAATCTCGAGCCTCAGTAGGAATGCTTCATGTGATCAGGCAACTCCCTGGAAACCAGACAAGTATAAAAAGAGAAAAATGTAGAAGGGCTCATTGAATTTTAAATTTTCTTAGATACAAACACAGCTGCATATTCTAAACTGTTATCCCACCACTAGGATAAACCAGTTATCTATACAGGACAATCCACTGCATCAGACTTGCAAAGAGGGGCAGTATAAGAATTACAAAAAATACCCTGCATCATTTTGTTTGCATTCAGGTAGGAAAGAGACTACTTAACCATTCAAGACATCTCCTTTAATGCTGACAGGAGCTCCGCCTTAGTCTTTTTGGGCCCAAAATTAAAATGAAATTTTAAATGAAAGGCGTGATTCTACAGAAAGTCCCAAGCAGCTGCAAGGACACACAAAAGGATGGGAATGCTACCCCACAGGCTGGAGTAAACTGTATCATTGTTGCTTCTATTGTAACCATATGAACATAATAATGTATTATCACATCTACTGAACTGTAAAGTAACTGAGGTGACTCCCTTCACCTACTTGGATAGTTTTGGTGATTTTCATGGCTGGATTTACTGTTCCCATAGCTGGGCTGATAGCAGCTGGAGTGCTCCTTTTTAAGCTGATCTTCTCTCTGGCATCCACCACTTTGGTCACCTTTTCAGCAGCAACACTTTGCTGCTTACGGGAATTCAACATCTCTCGAGCATCCTGCACATTCCCTTTGATTTTGAACCGAGCGTCCTTTTGAACCAGTCTTTCTCGGGCATCTTTAACCCCCAGTTTCTGTCGGGCATCAGTGAGTCCTATCTTCTGTCGGGCATCAAAGGCCCGTTGGAAGCTCACAGCTGGTGGTGATCTATTCAGGAGATTTTGCTGGATCCCAATGCGAGATCTCACACCCCCAAACACTGGCCTTGTGTTGAGTCTGAGGGGGGGAAAAAAAAAAGAAAAAAGTTTCAGGCATTATAAGATGCGATACAGTGTCAATAAAAGTATTTGTGTTGCTGCAAACAAAACTTCATTATTACAGAAATCCACTCGGCACTCGGGTTGGATGTCTAAATAATACAGTAGAGCTCCTAAGCTGTTTTATGCTGGATTTTACTTTCTACATAAACAGCTAAGGAACTGATTTTCAAAATCCATCCTTAAGCTCACATTTACAAACTAAAGGGTCTGACTTCAGCTGTGCTAAGTACATACTACATTTAAACAAAATTCAACAACTTTGGGGAAACCTTTGAAGACAAAGAGGAACAGACTTTCTAGCTTTAAGACTGAACAGGTCTGCTAAAGCATCTTCTGTAAAACAATAATACATCCTGATACGAAGGAAACATGGAACTACACATGATTTCAAGAATTCTGGGCAGCAAGTTCAGATTTGTGGGAGCACAGCAATTTGAATTTTAGAATGTACAAGCACCAGTAATAATTTCAGTTCAAAGCCACTCGTTCCAAGGTTCATCAGCTTCCAGCAAGAATAGTCACTAGTCAAATTACTTTTTAACATGACTGCCTCTTCTTTAATCTACTAGAAGAACTACTGCACTTAATGGTCTTTACTTTTTAAGCACATCATTATCACAATATTGGGCACAGAAAAATAACAGCCCAAAAACTACAGCATTTGTACTTGCAGACAAGTATTCCTAAAAAACAGCACAATGCAGGTGAAGGCTAGAACTACCTTCTTACTACTACTACTAGATCTGATACACTTTTTCAAAATCTGCCCTAAGAACAAAACCAGTTTATCTAATTTTTTAATGGAGCTCCTCTGATGAGTATTTTAAAAGTTTTTTTCCATTGTGTTTCTTCACACTAAAAAAAAGCAAACAAAAAAAAGACAAAGTAGAAAGAGACAAAAAAAAAAATATTCTTGCTGTTCACATTTTAAAAGAGGACTACAATGTTCATCTGCTTTCAGAAATGTGTTGTCCAGTATTATGAAGTCTAAAAGCAGATACCTGTAATTTGTTGTAACAATCAAAAGGTTAGTATCACAAAATCAAATGATGTTCCTACTTCAATTCTTCATGCACCTTTACATCAGAATTTCCTGATCTAAGTCCACAACCTTCACATTATTTACAGTTATGCATTTTCAGTGGAGAGATCTTTTAAAAAAAAAAAACCAACCAAAAAACAAAGAAAATACACAAAAAAACCCCCACAAAAAAACCACACGCAGAAAAAAAACCCCACAACCAAAAAAAACAAACCCAACCAACCAAGAGATGAAAAACTTAACCTCTGCTTCTGTCTCTTTCATTCTTGTGTCCAGATGTCTGGAAAGCTGGGACTGGTGTCCCATTTTACCACCTATCTAAGAGTCCTATGGCTGCTCTCTCATACAGCCAAAGCAAAGCAAAACTAGAAGAAAGAGGAGGATTATTAAAATAATCTATGAAAATATATCCAGAATACAGAAGACTAAGAGTACCCATAAAGCAACTGACACAGAGGAAGACTTTCCTTGCAATTTTAAAAAGCATTTATTTAGCCATTTTGAAAGCATTCAGCTGGAGCACTGCAAAGGGCTGGATGAGTGGTTCATGTGAGAGGTCAAAGTAAAACCAGAAATGTATGTATTAACATTTAAACTAGAATTAGTTAAGACAGCTGATGACAAAACCCAATGAAATAAGTTAAGAAACTGTACTGAAGATTACACCATTTCTGAAGAGCTGTCTTTACACCCTAATAAGCAACTCTCACAGATAATTGCTTACCCTACAAGAGCATTAACTGCTTAGGTATTTGTGCCACAGTACCTGAAACAAAAGCAGATTCCAAACATCTAATTGACTTTCCAGGATTCCAAGCTCTGGCTTGAATATGTTATGGATCAGCACATATTGTAGGTGAAAATTTTTCTATTATTTCATCTAGACTACTGAACAGCATGAATATAACGATTTAAGTTTATTCAGTTTATCCAGCCCTCACAAAGGCAAGTTTGCTACCTCAGGAATTTAAAAAGTGAGCTAAACATGACATACAAGAGTAGTGTGGGGCACAACAATTCTTACAGAGCTGCAGAGAGATTATTGTTCAGCAAAAAAAAGCACAAGAACTCCTGAAAGAAATTAGAGTTAAGGAGGGATTTGAAAAGGGATAAAGGGGCATAGTAAGCAGCCTAAGAGTCTTCCAAATATGTAGGATACCATGAATGAAAGTGCAAAGCCAAGGCCTTGTCTAGACTAGGATTTAAATAAGTTTGAATGTTTTGATAGTATACGTTAGCAGGTAACTTTCGGAATATTACTCTAGACATGTAAATGTATACACATTCAGAGTCAAAACCAAAGACCAGTAAATTAAAAAAAGCAAGAGCACACCGAGCTAACAGAGATGGGGGACAAGGTTCTTCAGAAGAATTAAGAGACTGGGAAAAAGGAAAATGAAAAGTTATCGAAGGAGAACCCAGGTAAGAACTGCTAACTGTGGCAGTAAATGGCACAGCCTACGCTGGAGACATCTGCCATGCAAAGAAACAATCTGACCTTGCAGCTCCGATCTGCAACATGCTCCACGTCCTCTCAACCACTTCCAACAATCTGGGGGAGCACCGCTAACTATGCCGGAGGGACGCCACCTTCCGAGGCCCGGGCAGCGATGCGGCCGAAGCCCCGGCAGCCTCGCCCGCGCGGGCGTCCGGCGGCCCCGGTCGGTTACGGCTCCCCGAGCAGCACCAGCGCTCCCACGGCTCTCCCATAATGCACCGAGCCGCTCCCGGGGGCGCGGGGCAGCGGGCACCCCGGGGCACTGCCCGGCCAACACCTGCACCCGGCCACCGACGGGGTTCAGGGGAGCGCAGCCCCTTACAGGCAGTGGCGCTGGGTTAATCGGCAGGGACAAGCGTGAGGCAGCGGGGACAGGACAAGTCGGAGGATTCAGTGAGACAAGAGACGGCGGCAGGAATCTCGAAAAGAACGAGAAGGCACGGGCCAGTCAGCGTTCCTGCCCCACCGGGGCAGCGCCAGGCACAGGGGCCGAGATGGGGGCCCGACCCCCGCCCCGGCCCTGAGTGACGGCCGCCGCCGCCAATCATATAGCAGCGCAGCCCCGCAGGCCCGCGGCTCAGCCAATGGGAACGCGGGGGCGGGAGCAGGGCCAAGCCGCGCCGAGGCAGCCGCGGCCCGCAGGCCCCGGAGCGGAGCCACCCGAAGGGACACAGGAGAACGGCCGGGGGCCGCCGGGCATGAGGAGCTGCGTCGCTGTCTCAACCACTCACCTTCCCTTCACCGTCACACCGCGTTTCCGTATGAGCTCGTCCAGAGACAGGTCCGCCATCTTGTCGCGGTCCCAACGATGAGACGCAGCGAGCGAGTCCCGGAGGTGACACCATACGACTTCCGCTCCTCGCCCCGCCCACAGATGTACGGCGGGCCCCGCCCCCGGCTCCGCCCGCTGTGACGGGACACCCACAACTCCCCGCGGCCCCCGGGCCTCTCATTTGCATACGGCGGGGCACAGGGCTGCCCGGTTCGGCCCGCGACAGCGGTTCCGCGGCGCGGAAGGGACAAGGGCCGTGCGGAATGCTGAGGAGGGTGCAAGCCCAGTAAAGGCCACATCAGACAGCGTGAGGGGCAGCTCGCCCTGACGAGAGAGGAAGTACGGAGCAGTCTGGAAGCGGCGCGGCCCGCCGTCCGTTATGCCTTAAACTTATGAGTAAGGAAAATAACGACCCGGGGTGACGCCCGGGTCCTCACTCCGAATGTGAGAGGAATTTTTGCGCGGGTACAGGTCGCCCCTGGGTGCCCCGCTTACTTCGCGGGATGCCCGGGTGCCGTGATCTGCCCGACCCTCGTGCGCCCGGTGCCAAGAACAGAACTGCACTGCCCGGCGTGCCCCGCGCGTTGTCCGTGCGCAGGCGGGGCAGCGCCCCAGCCCGCGCTGGGCAATCGCGCACCGGAAATCCCGGCGCTCTGAACATCAGAAATGCCTCAGGCTGTGATTCTCTTTGTGCTCCGTTCGCTGACGTGCCCTAAGGGTCTTCAGGACGCTTCGAATTAAATCACCCAAACTTGCCTCACAAACATTTCATGTGTCTGCATTAAACAATTCCTTCTTTATTTTTCTGAGGGAGCAATTACACCGTTTAAAATCAAGCTATGAGGGGAAAGGAAATGGTGCCTCGGGCAGCGCTGAGCTCCTAGGGTCCTGCCCTGTCATTACCTTCACGACTGTGGCTCTGGATCTCACTGAGGGTCGTGGTGCTGTTGGGCGTCCCTCAAAACACCCTATTGCAGCACATCACAGCCACAGCTTCTCCAAAATGCAGATTTGCTCCCGCCCGAACCAGTGGGACTTCAACAGTGTGGGAGGTGCCGGGAGGGTTGGGGACAAGCGCGGAGGATTTTTCTGCAGCTGCGGCGGGTGCTCACAGCCACGCACACTCAGGCTCCCGCAGCACTCATTTTTTCTCAGGAAGCCTTAGTGAGCCAAAAGTCCTACCAGGGATGATGCCAGGTCCCTGCTTGGTTGTGCACTGGTGCTTGATCCAGCTCCAGGGGGCTGCAGTACTGTAAATGAAGGTACACAAAATACAGCCATTTTTGCACTGCCTTTCTGCAGCTGTTGAGGTACTTGATCAAACTGAGGCGACAGGGTGGGTAATGTGTGACATTTGTTTTGCTGTTGCAAAACCAACAGGTAATACCTGTTTGAGCAAATTCATTTCACTTTGAAAACAGCCCAAGTGGTTCCGTTTCCCGATCTGACACCAGTTTCCTGTTAAAATATTACTTAGGAAATTATGCAAAGGACATCAGGACATCATACCCTTAGGATGGTATGTGGTACAGCATCTGATTTAAAATATTGCCTTACCCTCAAACATCAAGAACTGTGAAAATAAGTTGTATTGGATCACGGGCTGGATGTTGTTCTTTGCACCAGGAGACGTAAAACTCTGGCAATAGGAAATTTCATGCACAGAGATATTTCCAATAAAGGTTTTTTACAGTCAGTTTCTCAGAATACTCTGGTTTTCTAAAAGCCAGTTTTCTTGCACACACCTGGATCCCAGCTGATGTTCTCAGTGACCTGCAATATTCTTAGGGAATACTGAATTTCTGAGAGAAGCAGAAAATTTGTTTGCGGAGAGCCACACAGAAATTTGCCTTTCTTTCTGGGGGCCCATCGAGAAAATCCCAGGGAGTTTGTGCAGCCAAGGAAACTGATGGACTAAAAAGAAACACTGCAGAAAAGGACTTGGAAGGCACAGCAGAATTTGAAGTCTTTTTTATTTGGTAATTCTCAAGTGGCTCATAGAATACTGTGTCACACAAAATCACATGCATTTGCCTGATTGCATCCCCCTTATGCCATGGAATACAACTTTTAGAGCTCTTTGGTCCAGAGCTGTGGCATGTGTGTAGCTGAAGGACTTTGGGAGAGGTAAATTGTACAGACGTGGGAGAGCAGCAGAGTGTTATCAGGCAGGTGGCTTTTGTAAGGAGACAACTGGAATAGCTTCAATTTTTAATACAGGTTTGTTAATGATGTTTTATCCTGGGTGTCCAAAGTGGGAGATGTCTAATTTACCAGCTCTGAAAAGTAGGCAATTCATGGGAGAAAGAAAAGCAGAATATGGCATAGCAGCTGTTTCATCTTCTGAGGGTTAAGTAATTAGCCCGACTCTCAAGTCATTCTCCTTTGATCCCAGACTAAACCTTTCACAATAATTTCTTCCCCGTGTTTCATTATGGGCCACAGAAGGGGTGTTTTCCAGTGCGCTACATCTTTCTTGTCCACGTGCTCTAAATACCTTCTGTTCATCTTCCACTCAGCTTTAACTGGTGGTCCTGAAGAAGCAGCAAACAATAAATTTGGCAGCACTGCAGCAGTGTTTCATTTTCAGTTCCTATGTGAATGGCAGCTTCCTGGAAATCAAATGAGAACAGTTTTCAAAGCTTTGTAATGTTATATTGATGAATTATGTTGCCTCCCTGCTCTCATTCTGTGCAGCTGCTCCACAGGAACTAAGCACTCAAGAACTTGACAAAGCTGCTGGTACTGTTTAAGTGGGACAGGCAGGGGTCCCAAGGTCACTTTAAAGGTTCTTTTATTTACTAAGTCCTGACTTCTGGATTGTGCCAGCATCCAGCACCTGTCTCTGTTTTCTCATAGAGAGATCTGCTATTTTGAGTTTCAGTCCAGTCCCATGTGTTCACCCCTCTCAGCTCCCAGAGCTGCACACCTCTGCACTGCAGTGGCCATGGCCAGGCAGTCAGTTTTCATCATTGCTTAGATTTTGGCACATCCTACAGTGGGTACTGTTTTTCTCTTGCTTCAGGTACAGACCAAATCCACCAGGTTTACTGGGGAAAGAGTACGGGTTCAAAATCCCAAAGACACCTTACAAGCATCTTGTTCAACCAGAAGCAGGAGTTCAAATATTTTGGCTATGATGCTGTGATGAAGTACAAGAGCCTGCCCTCCAGCCAAACTGACAGCTGGTACTTCTTCCAGAACTTCAAGATGCAGCTGTACAAAATGGTAGGTGGAAGAGTTACTGCTAATGGGGGTCAGGGCTATCCATTTATTTGAGGGCTGGGGGTTAGAAAATCCATGAAGAGCACTGGGTAAGTCTGGTTGATGAGGATGAATGAACCCAAGTCAGAGAGAATTTGATGAACAGAAGAAATTATTTATTTTTGTAATTGCCAAAAGCTTCACAGGCCCTTTCCTTGATGATGTTTTTTATTTGTCTAAAGACAATAAAATCTGACTGCATACTTGGGTGAATGAATATATGTGTTCCTAACAAAAAGCTGCCCTGTTCCCAAGCTTGACAGAGAAACTGGTCTCTCTCTGGCTCCCTACCTTTGTCCTCAACAAGAAACAGGGATCAAGTGAAATCTCCTGTAATTCAAAGGAGATAGGCAGTCTCAGGATTGCCTAAGATCTCATCCCATGTTACACAGGTCCCCCTAGCTCCTCTCTCCCTCCCTTGAAATGTTATGCTGAAGCTAATGTAAGGGTGTCCAGCTGTCCTTGAAGCCTGCAGTGGCTTTATCAAATTTTTCTCTGAAGGTTCTGTGTTGGTTTGGAATAGTTCACAGCTTTATCTCTGTTCAGCCAAATACCAGGCTACCTTAGGGCCCTTCTGTCTGTGCTCCAGGGTCCCACAGGGCCTCTCTCAGGTGGAGAATAAACCAGAGCACAAGGCCAGTCCCAGGGAAAGCCTCAGGTCCTCTCTTTGGTGGATGGGAAGCCTCTTCGAAGGTTTTCCTCCCCAGGACAGCTGGGAATGATGTGGTCTGTCACAATATCACCTGGAGCAGTTGGTCTCTTCCAGAAACTGGTGGAAATTGGGGAATCAGTGAATATACATTATGTTGCCCACTATGATTTCTTTCCAATAGAACCAGATCAAAGGTAGTCTTTGCTTTCTTTTGTGCAAAAACCAGAATGCTTGGTATGCAGATGAGGAAGGGATGGAACAGCTTGGATTCTGTGTAGTGCCATCACCAGACAGAAGGCTAAGGAGACATTTCAGGCTGAAGGTGGAGATTAAATTTGGGCTGACTAAATTTAAAGCCACATGTACTGATGTTACATGAAGTCAGACAGTTGTAATGGATTTTTTATCTTATAAATAACTTGTCACATTGAATAGATCTTAGATGTCTTAGATGTCTCTTCCAACCATTATGATTCTAACAATTATATGACTTCTACAATAGAGGAGACAATTGGACCAGTAAGTCCATCATGCAACTTTCTATTTACACAGGAAGACTACTAGTCTGATTCTCTGGTTCTTTCCATTCCTCACCAACCACCCTTTCAGTCCAACACCTCATTTTCTCTTGTATCTGACAGCAGTATGTCTGCTGCTTAATCTCATGCCCTTCTAGCTTGCATCTCTGAACATAATAGTCCATACTATCCATATAATCATCTGTGACCTACCTGTGTTTAATGCAAAGTCTCTGGACTGGTGTCTTAACTTCCACATAAAGCAGTTTATTTTAGCCTGGTGTCTTCTTGCAGCTACATCTTCTCTTTCTCTGACATCAGGTCACTTTATCTGGAGTTCAGGTTTAATTCTGCTGGGGGTGACATTCAGCAGATTTCTGTTTTCTTCAGAATGTCATTTATATAAACGCTGCGTAATTAGAGCTCCAGTGTCCCAGACAAGGGAGCTGAGTGAACCAGTCTAGGAGCTTGTGTCCAAAACCTACGGGAGTGTTGTTTCCATCAAATGATTGGGTGGTTGATCTCATTAGTGGGGCAGATATGAATGCCAGATTGTAACATTACAGATATGAGTAGTGCATATGCTGCTGCCAGATGCCTCTGTCCAGCTCCAGGTACTCTGCATCTCTGACTTGGGCATGATATTTTCCATATCTCTAAAAGCTGATTTCTTTCCTCTTGCCTGCAGCACCTGTGCAAAGGTTCAGCACTGTTAAGGCTTTGGGGGCCTAAATTTGTCCAAGAAAAGTATGCAGTCCTGCAGTGTGCTGGGTCTGGCAGAGGTGAAGTTAACTTTCTTCATAGTGACCCTTATGTTGGTGGGTGGTTTGGGTCCAGAATGATGCTGATAGCACACTGATGGCTCAGGGTGTGAAGGCTGAGCTGGGGCTTGTGGAGTTGGCTTTCTTCCCCTTCACTAAGCATATACAATTTCTGAACACCAGCCTCCACCAATGCAAAATCTTGGTTAGCTGGATACAGTGCAAGAAAACCCAGAACTTATTAGTTGAATGATTGCGTTGAGTCACTGCTGGCCATGCACTGAATGTTGTTAATCATAAGAGCAGCATTCAGAGGACTAATCTGCATATATGCTATGCCCTATGATATATAAAAGCAGAAGGATTTTGAAATTACTACCTTTGCTTTCTCATTAAAAATGGTATGCATGCAATAAAAATACTCACAACAGACACCTGTGTGCATTTCTACCATGTCAGGTGGTACCACTCTGTACACTTTGGAAGGGCCATTCTGGGGGCTAGGTCCTAAGAAGCAGAACAGTCCTGCTTTTTTCTTACCCTTTACATTTGGTGTTTTCAGCAGTGGAAAGCCCAACACGGCTCCACCCAAGCCCACCAATGCCTTGGAATGGGAGAGAGAAGTAGAGTCTGGGAAAGTGGCAGCAGGGAAAGCCTTTCCCACCCATGTGCTAGGTGGGCTTTGGGATTCAGACATTGACACTGACAGTGGTGACTGCAGCTCCTAGTTTTGCTTGTTTCCATGAGCTGATTATGTTGATAACCTCAGACAATGAGCACGAGCAGATGCAGATGTTTGTCCTTCCTGTAAAAGCAGCACTGACTGAGTGTCAGGGTCTCAGGCTAGGCATTCCTGAAACCTGGCAATATGGGAGGCTCTACCCTCAGCCTGACACTAGCATGGTTGTTGGGAAGATAAGAGTTACTAGCTGCTGAGTCCTTGGCAGCCATCCTCTGAAAGAGGTGTGTCTGTTGAACTGGGGACTGACCCTGTTGAACAATAAATAGGGTGGGTTGTTTATGCTAAAAATCACAGATCCTCAAATTTCAAGGATAAGAAAAGACAGTGAGGTTTGCAGTGCCTGTAACCAGGACATCAATGAGCTCTTAGAGGTGTGATGGCTACTGGATCCTACATGGCTGGGTGATTAGAAGGTGCCACCCATTTCTGTGGCTGGATCTTGCCAGCTGCCTTCTGCCTAAAGCACGTGATTTCTTGGAAACTGAGACAAAGCAACTTCCACTTTGCAGTACTGACACCATTTCCCGGCAGTGAAGTGAGAGGCACATCTTCTTCTCCCCTGGCTGGGGATAGAGAGAGGAACAGCTTGGCCACAGCCTGAACACCATGGTTGTGCTTTCTGCTCCACATTTCCCCAGTGCCATCTGGCTCCCTGGCCTAACCCTGCCTACTTGATGTCAGAGGAAACTAAAGATTCACAAAACTGCTTGATATCAGAGGAAACTAAAGACTCACAAAAAGTTCACAGTAACTATAAGTTACCCTTGGAACCATGACAGTGGTGTGCTGGAGCAATGGAACTGTGAAGAGATCGCAGGAACAGAGTGTTATAAATCCTTATGTCCTTGACAAGTAATGGTTCAAATAGATTCAAGCAGATTCAAACTGCAACAGAGATTTAACAAAATAAGGTTTAACAATAACTTAGCAATAGATGACAGGATGTAAAGACAACTTCAAGTTACCTTAGATGATTATAATTTTAAAGAACACATCCCCAGGGAAATTTGTATGTGGAAATGATAGGATATGAACTGGACTGAGATCAGCAAATGCATATTAAAATTTTTGTTACACAAGCATGAGTGACCAATCTCCTGTTTCTGTATGATTCTTTTTTGTAAAAGGACTCTGACTGCTCTCTGAGTTGGAAAAGGCCTTGCACCCTATTCTTCAGATTTGTAATAAAACTATGTCTCAACTCAGTGTATTGATTGGCTCTTGCACACCAGGATTCTCTTCTTTAGGGATAACATCCTGAGGAGCTTCACCCCATATTAGAAAATAATGTCTCTTCATGCAACAGAAATTAAGATTGAGAGCATTCACTTCCTTTGACATAATAAAACAAACCATGGGAGAGGAAAAATAAATAAACCAAGCACTCATCCTCTTGCTCACATATAGGGAGGTGTCAGCAATGACTTCACATTTAAACAGCACATTTTTCATAGCTCTTCCATTTCCAGACCAAAATAAGTAGGTTTCTGGAGCTTTTTTGCTTCAGTTGCTAGAGATTACTGAGATGTACCATAGATGTGTATAGACCTGTTAGAGATGTCAAAACTTCATAAGGGATTATTGTGTTCATCTTGCAAGGACTTGGCAAATCATGCAAGGGGAAAATAGAAGATAATTTTCCAGAACAGTAAAAGTAACACCATAGGATGGAAGAAGAGAAAAGCAGAGAGAGAGCATGGTGATGTGCTTGAGGGAAGATGTCATTGCTTTCTCTGGTCAGGGATTGCCTTGGGCTGCTGACACCTGGCTTGGTCCCAGACAAAACTGACCAATTGTGCCCCAGAACAGGACAACCAAGTAAGATTAGGGTGCCTCCATGGAAACGTGTTTAAGAAAGGGCAGGGAACACTGAAAAGGGAGATACAAGTCCAGGGCAGGTACAGTATCCAATGGGATGATGACTAGTGGAGGAGCCCATGTTGGAGCAGTTGAGTAGGACACAAGGAGGAGCAAGAGCAAGGGACCCCACACACCAACCCCAGCTTCTGCACCACCCATGGTCTCACCAAAGGGTCTGGTTGTAACCTGCAGCATGGGGTGGGGAAACAGGACAGGGGGAGGTGAGGCATCTAAGTATTGGTTGGTTGGTTTGTTACTTGGAAATGAATTAATTGGATTGAAATTTCTCAACTCAAAATAGGTATTTTTTGGCCCATGACAGGATGTCTGACTATATATCAAGGGATGGAGCATGTTCATACTGCAATGTCTCAGAGGAGAATGGGGGAGAGGAGAGGAGAAGTCTCCTAAGGAATCATACAATGTTTTGGATTGGAAGAGGCTTTTAGGATCATCTAGTTCCAACCTCTCTGCCATGGACAGGGACACCTTCCACTAGACCAAGTATCTCAAAGCCCCATCCAGCCTGGCCTTGAACTCTTCCAGGGATGGGGCACCCACAACTGCTTTGCAGGTTTCTATCAGACTGCTCTTTCTTTGCTGTGTGGTAAAAAGGGAGAGGGAGGCAAGTGGGGACAGATTTCAGTGAAGTCGTTTGAGGCCTCCCTCAGCAGCAGTGGGACACAACCCCGCAAAGACCAGTTAGCCTCTGTGTCTGCAGCCAGCACTTTCCTTCTGCCCTGGGGTATCAGGCTGGTTTTTCTTGACATGCTGCATATTTTCCCCTTATACCTGTTTCTTCCCTCCTCTAAACCATCCCAAACAATATGAGGTTTTGTCTGCCCTCAGCATCCAGCAGCAGTTTCTCAAGTCCCTTAGCCCTTATTTTGAGTGCGTGCCCTGGACTTAACCAGAACATTCCTGCCAGAGGTTAACCCCAGGCATTGCATGGATAATCCACGAAAACTTTTTGCCTCCAGTTCCAAGTGACCGTGACTATAACAAGTCCAGAGATGCTGTCTGCAGCTCCACCCTGGCGCTTCTTCTGCCCCTTATCTCTCTACCAGGCAGTCAGGGCTCAGAGGTAGGACAGAGATCCCAGCTGCAAGCCAAGAGGGTTAGAAAAGTGAAATGCCTGTGCTCCTGGCCTGGCTGTGCTGCACCATTTACCTACAGTGCTAAAATGAAGTGGCTTTGCAGGGCACTATGACCATGGGGGTGCTGTGCCACGCTGCCGTCATCATCCCTGCAACGCTGTAATTTTGGGCTGGCAAAGCTTCCCACCCTCATGAGACCAGGGCTGGGAGCAGCTGTGGGGTGAGCCCCTGTTAAGCCAGAGGGCCGTGGGGAAAGCAGTGACTGTGGCATGAAGGCAGGACTGGAGAGAGTTGCTGGAGCTAGAAACAGGAGCTTTGACTGAAAGACCAAAGAGTGCCAGGGAGAGTGGATGGCAAGGCACCATGGTGCCCTGAGCACAGCAGCACTCTTGGAAGAAAACCAGGAAAATTAGTGCTTGGGCAAGGATCACCTTCAGGAAAGAGGAGCCAAGCACTGGCTTTGGCAGGGGTGAGAGGGGAAGAGAATTGATCTCTTTTTTTTCCCCACTTAAAACTGCCTTTTTTCCCTTCTCAGACAGTGAGACCTTTGCTTTGGCACCTGACCTACAACTACAGGGCTAGTCCTTCTCCTCATGTGGTTGAGTTCTTTCCTGATTAAAAGTGATTAGGTGCTCTAAAACCTGCAGAAATGTGACAGAGACAAAGAGACCCTTCAAGATCTCTTAAATCCCCAGGGCAGTATTTAGGGAGCCCTGAGGAGAGAACTGGAGCAGAAAGACACTCCCTGTCCTCCCTTCTGCTGCACCCTCTGTTGCCAGCATCTGCTGCATCATGTCCCTCTCTGAAGCAGAGGTGCAAAGTGCCCGTGGTGCCTGGGAGAAGATATATGTGGATGCTGAAGACAATGGGACAGCTGTGCTGGTCAGGTAAGGAAAGGGCCCATCCAACTACTGCCCTGGAGGGGTGAAGGAGGAACAGCAAGGACGGAGTGAGTTACTGCCTCAGAGCATGTCTCAATGTTTTTCATGCAGCCCTTGCTAGGAAGAGGAGCAATCCATATAAGGAAAAATAAAAAGAAAGGGGTAAGGGGGTGGGAAAAGAGGAAGAGACAAGAACAGTATCTTCACCCATGTAAGGTAAATAAAAGAAAGTGTGGTATGAAAGAGAATGGGATTCCCTCTTCCTCTTTACCTCTAAACTATTCAAATGCTTTTTTTTGAAACCCAGTACTTAACTTCTGATTTTCCTTCAGCCTCAGCCCATCTATTCCATTGTATTTTACCCTTTCTGTGGACTTTCCTCTCTTAGTTTCCATCCTGTTTCCCTCTCTTCTGTTCACCTTTCACATATTCCACTCTCATTTGGGACTGACATCACTTCCATAAGCATGGATCAGTTCAAATACTCTTTCTGGTTATTAGACCTTTACCCTGCCCTCCAGCTTTCTTGTATATCACACCTTGTGCCTGCATTACCTTCCCAAAGCCTTACGTGCTGCTCTTTTCTGCTGCAGGCTACACCACCTGAGCACAGTTAGGGTCAGAAATGCCGCCATAAAATGTTAGTAGCATCCAGTAGCTTCCCTCCCTGGGGTAATTTACTCTAGAGGGTTTTGCTTTAGTGTCCTACAGCCCCAGATCTGCCTATAGAGAAGTTCAGGGCTTCCCACGACAAAAGTGACATGGCCATACTGGAAAGAGTCCAACAAAGGGACAGGAAGATGATGTGGGGACTGTAGTATCTCTCCAATAAAGAAAGGCAGAGAAAGCTATGACTGTTCAGATTCAAGTAGAAAAAGCTCAGGGGAATCTTCCAATGTGTACATAAAAACCTGAAGGGAGAGTGGAAAGAAGACAGAGCCAGGATTGTCTCAGTGGTGCCATGAGAGAGGACCAGAATCAATGGGCCCAAACTGAAACAGGAGGTTCCCTTGAACATAAGGAAACACTTTTTTTACTTCTGAGTGCAACTGAGCACTGGCACAAGTTGCCCAAAATTGTTGAGTCTCCATACATGGAGATACTGAAAAGTCGTCTGGTTATGGTCCTGGGCAACTGGTCTGACCAGTGGTGTTGACCCAGAAGACGTCCAGAGGTTCCTTTCAGCCCAACCATTTTATGACTGTGAAATGCAATGTGGAATTTGTTATGGATATTTCAGGTGGATAACCAGTTTACCTAATGGAGTAAACTGCTTTTTTTTAAAGAGCTTGACTAAGATGACTGTAGTTGATCAAAGGTAATTTCAAACACACTGAATTGTGTTACTTTTGAATAAATGGAATGAGCAGTACCCCATACTCAAACAGCAATCCACCCCAGGCAGCAAGAAAACTTTGCAGTGGACTATAGGAAGGGGTTAATTAACAAAACCAATAGTAGGGTTTCTCTGTGAAAACACCCACCAGTATCACAGTGGTCATATCTGCTGTCTAGAACATCTTTGGTAATACTAAACTGTCACCCATGTGAATGTGCTCCCACTTCTCTGTGAAAGTAACACAGAGTTAACACTGAGAAAATATGAGCTTTAGAAGGAGCGGAGTAAGTTCATTATAGGTTTTAAGGTGGAATGAGCAAAGGAAATGCCCTGGGGAGAGGCAGGGGAGAGAGGACTGGCTGCTATGTGCATGGGGGTTATGCACAAGTACAAAAGGCAAAGGAGAAACAAGGAATGCAGAAGTGTCTGTTGTAATAAAGAGAAGGGCAAAAGGGACATAAATGCATAAGGCAAGGCCCAGAATGTGTGGCCATGTCTGCACTGATACCTTGGTCCACAAGTCAGGACGTCTCTCATTCCTCAACAGGATGTTTACTGAGCACCCAGACACCAAGTCCTACTTCACACATTTCAAAGGCATGGACTCTGCCGAAGAGATGAAACAGTCAGATCAAGTCAGGGGCCATGGCAAGAAGGTTTTCAGTGCCATCAATGACATGGTGCAACACCTGGACAACTCTGAGGCTTTTCTTGGGATAGTGACTCCACTCGGCAAGAAACATGCCACCCAGCTGAAGATTGACCCCAAAAACTTTAGGGTGAGTGAGCAGCCCTCTTCCCAAAGGGTGTAATTGTGAGGAGGGCATGGTTTCCCCTTTGAAGGGTACAACTGAGGAACACAGGCTTTGTATGTAGGAATACATATATATGCCTCAGAGGGCGGAGGTGGTGGAAGATGAGATGGTTGATGGTGGAAAATGGCAGGAGTGAGAGATCTGGCATGGGTGGGGAAGATGGCTGTGCAGCAGATGTGGTGCAGGCAGGTGATGTGGTGCTCAGGTGGGAGCTGCCCATGAGCTGTAGAGGGTTTTCTCAGTGCAATGCAATTCTCACACCTGCCATTTAATAACAAGATACAGAAAAGCAGTTTAACACTGGACTTCAGTCCCTGATGTATTTTTTATCTTATAGCAGGAGCTGAGCTTTTCTAGGACAACGAAACCAGTTGTTATTGAACAACAATGACAACAGCATTGTCATCCTTAAACAAACTCAAATAATAAATACAGGATCAAATTACTTACCCAGATCCCTTAAGGTCACTAGCAGAGTGCATTTATAACTATTTTGTCTGCCTTACACAGCAAAAAGAGGCACATTCTTGCAAAGATTATTTCCAAATGAAGGTGATATCAAAAGCAGTGGGCCCAATTTTCAATGAGTGTGAAAATAAGTGATGATTTCTGTCTGAAAATACTTTTCCAGAGTAGAGATGCACACAAAACAATAAATGCTGCACAGGTAAGGAGTTGGCATTTCAAAGTATACCATCTACCTAGTGACAGCAAGAACTCTGCTGCAGAGTGTTGGATAGCTAATGAGCAGGAAAGATCAGAGAAAAACTTACCCACCAAAGTCATGTATTCCATAGTGTCCAACAAGGGACTCATCATGGCCTCTAAATATGTATTTGGGACAGTCCCCTACCTGGAGAAGGATTGCAGTGGGTGGATGAAGCACATCAGTCCTATACAGCCATCCTTAAGTGATAGGTGCAGTCAACACTAACTAGATACAGGGTGGTTAAAAACACCAGCAGCAGTTTTTTGTGAATTCTATAATGCACCTTATTTTCCATGCCCTGTTACAAGCTCTGCAGGTCATGTGCTGTGAATTGTTCTTATACTCCTTTCTGCCCTCCAAGAATCCCAACTAAAGATATGTAAGTTCTTATGTTTCTAATGTGGAGAGAAGTTCACACTGGTTGTTTCTTCCCTTCTCCTTGTTTAGATTATCTGTGACATTATCTTACAATTGATGGAAGAGAAATTTGGCGGAGACTGCAAAGCTTCCTTTGAGAAGGTGACCAATGAAATCTGCACCCACCTGAACAATATCTACAAAGAAGAGGGTTGGTGAGGATGTGCACCCTCCAGGCTCTTCAAACAACTTGCCAGCACTGATTTGCTGCTTTTGGGCCCCCAGCCACAGCTGGAAAAATTAAAATTTAAAAATACAAAAAGGCAAGAAAAAAGGCTTATACAATATAGATATCAATAATTTTCTTAGCAAACTGAGCTTCTACAGCTAAACAAAACCCGCAGATACATCAAAGTCAACCAACAAATCCTGACGTGCTTTGCAGTTTCAGATGAGTTCCTCTGGCCACTGTCCTTGAAAACTACATTTTAAAAAGGTGACTTTAACCTTTTTATTCCTAAAAGAAAGACTTGCTCCTTCCAGCAGCACCAGCAGTTCTTTGGCTCACCTACCACCTCTCCATTCTCACGAATGACAGGAAGGAAACCGTTTTGAATCATCTCCAGAATATTGCTAGAGGTCATTATTTAAGAGGCATGAGTATTGTTTTGTGTTTTATCTTAAACGAGGGGGAAGTATAGTATGGGAATGACCAACATCTCAGAAAGACATGAGGAAAGTCCCATCTTGCATGAGCCAGGAGAGTCACCCAACCTTGGTTTGTCAGAGCAGCTTTCAGCATAAGGGATGACAACACTGAGTGTGGTCACCACTGGACCCCTCTGGGCAGGGATGAACGTCTCCATGGTGTGGATTTCACTGTGTTACTCCTAGAAAATTACTTGGGTTGCATTTCCACGTGAAGCATGAGTAGAGCTCACTGGCTCTTCTGCACTCAAAATACACCCAGCTGATGGAGACTGCTGCCTCGCTGCGTGGGCAGCACAGGGGGCTCAGCCTGGCATGGGACTCATCCTGTCCAGTCACACAGCCTGAGCCTCCCTTCAAAGCTAACTGAACTATTTAATTGCTCTTCTTTGTATTCCTTAGACATGGTGAAATAATCAGCTAATAACTGCAAATAACCACGTGCTGGTTTGCTTCAGTGTAACACAATAAACACAGAGAAAGCAGATGTGCCCTCTCATTTGCTTCACAGAAAAGGTGATGTGCAGCAGTGGCAGCTGGTTACAGTGCACATTTACTGGTGGTACTGGGGGGTTTCCAAAACGAGCTCAAGCTCCCACCCAGGCACCCATCATTCTTGTGGCAGTGACCCTTCTCATGGTTTTCATTTAACCATGAAGCAACGGTTCTGTAAACAAGTAAAAATGCACAGTTTTCCTTCATTCAACATGTAGTTTTCCTCACCCACTGCATTTGGCAAAGGATGCTAAATCCCAAAGTCCAGAAGAGGAACTCTAGCTCGAGGGGAAGATGGGCAGGCTGCTTTATTTGCTTCAGTGTTCTATTCAGCTCGGGGAGAAAGGGAAGCGCATTGCACAGCATTGGCAAGGACTGTAAAAAAAGAACAAGATATGTAAAAAAAATATTTATAGTCTCAAATCCCTCTGAGGGAGTACAAGTAGTTAAAGCTCTGAAAAGAAGTGATGGCAGTTCCTTACTCCCGTTGCTCTGCTGCAAACCAGTTTGAGCTTAGGAAGATTTGAAGGCAGGATTTCGAAAAGTTACAATGGTTCTAATGCAAAGTCCCCCACCCACTTATCATCTTGTAGAGATGAAGACAGAGGCTGGAGCTGGGCTGAAGGTGCCTGAGGGCCAGTGCTGTAAAAGTGCCTTCTTTGCAGCCTCTCTGAGCCAGCACCTGGGATTTCTAACCCATCTGCACTTAATACTTTACCACAGTCAGCATTTGTCAGATCATTTGAGCCTGTGAAAGGGCTGTACCGCTCCTGCTCTCTCAGGCCCTCTGTGACCCTGCTGGTGTCCAGCCCTGCTTTGTTGCTAATTAATCCTGCCTTTCTGATGGTGCATCTCCTAGAACTCTGCTTGCCTGCAGTGTTCTAGCAGCACCACTGAGCCTAAGGGAAGGGATTTGGGACTGCAGTTTCCCCAGTAACAGGAAGTGAAGAGCCAGGGGAGGTAAGTCATGAGAGAACTTTCTAATTGCCCACTGACTCCATTATACACCCACAGAGGAGAAAGCAGGGATAAAGTGGAGAGCCAGGGCTAGAAGCAAACATTTCTTCCTCTTTCCTTGTACTTCCAGCTGCTGATACAACTGCTGCCCAGCAGTCTGCTGCTTCCCAGTGTTGCAAACTGTAGCAAAAAACAGATTCCAGGTCTTACTGAAAAGAATAAATAATTACATAAGTAGTAATAGTGCAAAAATTTATTAAGCAAGTGAAAAAGGTCATCAAAACAAAAAACCAAAGAGCAAGAACCATCACGCAGGACTGGATGAAGAGCGCATTAACATTTTTTATAAGCCTCTGCATCAGAAGAAACATCTCTACTGTCTGTGGAATGAATAAAGGATGATGATACTGAGGAAGGTGGCATGTGAAATACGGGAGAGAGAACAGTAAACTGGAGGGGTTATCAGGTGCTGCAGGCCCCTACACAACACTCTCCACACTGCCATCACCTCCAAAGTGTGGCTTAGTCTGCATTTATCCTTAGTTTCATGCTGGCTGCAACCCCCATCTGCTTTGTCCCTGCAGCTAAACCCATCTGCTTGGATATACCCACCCAAGCCCTTGGCTGCCTTGCACTGGCCGCAGGGGACTGAAGTCTTGCTACCATTCTCTCTTCAGGTACATAGATAATCCCTGCTCCAAGGCTACTGAACATTTGCTCAATCATCCCCTTGCACTGGCTTAGAGAGCTGGTTTACCTATTTTCTTCCATTGCCCCTGGGGATGGGTGGTGCCAGATAGGCTGGACAGAGAGGAGCTCCAGTGCAGGGCTATCATTGTAGCAAGGAGATGGTAACTCCCTGGTCCAACAGCTGGTGGAAGGCAAGGAAACTGAGGAGCAGCCTCTTGTGCCAGCTCCACTGGCAAACTGCATGTTGGGTAACAGGATACAGTGGCACTAGGCCAAGCACCTCTGCTTGGAAATGTTGTCATTTTACTGTGTGGTTCCTCCTGCTGCAGTGGGAAAAGCAACACAGGCTGTGTGGCAGTGGGGCAGACTGCCCAGGAACGTGGCTGAGTTGCCATCCATGGGGATATTTAGAAGGCATGAAGATCTTGCACTTGGGGACGCGGTTTAGTGGTGGGCTGGGCAGTGCTGGGTTAATGGGTCGATTTGATGATCTTGAAGGGCTTTTTCAAGGTAACTGATTCTATGATTCCATGTTCACATGGATCTCATTTCCAGTAAGGTGCCATTCTCCAACTCGTTATCATCTTAACCTTTCTGTTTTGCAGTCCCCTGACTAATTCAGACTGATTATAAGATATGGGAATGATGCCTGCAGGTTCACTGCAGTTCAAACACTTTAAATCAGTTAAGTAATTTACTTTTGCTGCTTGTCTTGTAAATCTTCAGTTTGATAAAAACTGCTATGAAGCTACAACTGCATCAGCAAAATTTCCAAGATCTCAGAAGCTCATGCTCAGCTACAGCATCCCTGGGTTCCCTCAAGAGCTCCAGTTCATAATCTATTTAACCATGAAGGGTAAGGTCAGTCCATACCACTCTTCAGCTGTACAGCAGAAAACTTACAGGTGATGAATATTTGAGTTTTGCACACCTGGAAATTGAGGTCATTGGGTTCTGATGGGTGGAGGATCCGTATTTAGGCACAACTCTCCTCTTCTGATAGATGCTCCAAATCTTTTGCATCCTAAGTGTGTTTCATCAGTCATCTTAATTTTTTCTTCCCAACTGCACTTCAGTCCTGTATTTTCACAAGTAATTCAGATTATTTTATTAGGGAATCAGAGTTAAGCCTTACCTTCTTGCTTAACATTTAGTGTGGTACATCCTCTACATAAGGCCCAAACTCAATCCCCCTTTTGTAATTAAATTTAAATGCCATTTGTAAAATGAATGGCATATTATCCAGAATTTGCTAATACAGAGTCTAGGCACTATTTTGTCACAGTATGCAAATCTCACCCACCCTCCCTTCCTCCCCCTTTTAACAGTACAAAATTTCTAGTGCTGGCTGCAGGGGGAGACAGGTCCTCAGTGTTTCTGGAATATCATTATTCCAGAAAGGAATTCCAAAGGAATCACTTGTGCTATGTAAGCTATATCTAGAAATGACCTTTTGTCACACTAGAATTCCATTAACAACTATGTGACAATAGATGTTACCATGCTCTTACACTCTGGCTGTACCAGATGGACAACTTCTTTGGCAACTTCCATTCATCAATCACCTAGGCCATTCAGGAAATCAACAAACAGTCCCAGGAAAGAAACTCATGCTCAGAATTCAAATGGATAAATAAATTTTTAAAAAGGGTTAATTAGTTAAGACATCATCACTTTGGCAGCTTAAAATGACATGAATTCAAAGTGGAATGTGCAATGCTGGATCCAAGTCCTTGCAGAGATGTAAAGGTGCTGTTCTAGCTTTCACTGCCAACCAATACGCTGCTAAATTATCTTCTGTGTTAGAATTATCCCCCATGTACTCTGACAATACAGAAGATGCTACAGAAACAACACTGATGACAAATGCACGGAGTGAATGGCATTACACAATGATGTCAGCAGGCCTTCACAGGCACTTGCACTAGGGAGGGACAGAGGCTGCAGAACCTGCTGGAAATGCCAATAAATCATTACAAGCACTGCTCTTAAGCATCATTATTAGGTAACTCACTGGTGTTATCACAGGGAGGAAAACTTACCAATATCTAAATTCTTCTGTGTGGGAGTAGGGCATATCTGAATATTTTAAACACCCCAAAGCACTTTCAATCCAACAGAATGGACAGCAACCCCTTTATGTTTTGCCAGCAAAATGGACTTGGATCAAGGGCACCCTCAGCAAGTTGGTGCAGTCAACACACAGGAGGAAAGGGATACCATCCACAGGGACCTCAACAGGCTTGAAGTGGGGGGGTCTGTGCAAAGCTCAAGTAGTACAACAAGGCCAAGTGCAACGTACTGCACCTGCATCAGGGCAATCCCAAGCACAAATCCAGGCTGGAGGATGAAGAGATGGAGAGCAGCCCGGCTGAGAAGAGTGAAGGAGGGGCTGGATATGACCCAGCAATCACAGCCCAGAAAGTCAAATGTGTCCTGGGCTGCATCCAAAGCAGTGTGGGCAGCAGACTGAGAGAAGGGATTCTGCCCCTCTGCTTTGCTCTGGTGGGACCTCACCTGCAGTGCTGCATCCAGCTCTGAGATTCTCAGCACAGGAAGGACATGGATCAGTTGGAGTGGGCCCACAGGAGGCCACAAAGACAATCAGAGGGACTGAGCACCTCTCCTGTGAGGAAAAGCTGACGGAGTTTAGGTTTTGTTCCACCTGAAAAAAGGCTCTGGAGAGATCTTACAGCACGTTCTAGTACCTAAAGGGAGCCTACAATTGGAGAGGGACTTTTTACAGGGGAATGTAGTGACAGGGTAAGGGGGAATGGCTTTAAACTGAAAGAGGATAGATCTAGATTGTATATTAGGAATCAATTCTTTGCAGTGAGGGTGGTGAGAGGCTGCTCACAGAAGTTGTGAATGTCTCATCCTTAGAACTGTTCAGAGCCAGGCTGGATGGGGCTCTGAGTAACCTGGTCTAGAGAAAGGTGTCCCTAACCACAGTAAGGGGGTTGGAATTGGATGATCTTTAAGGTCCCTTCTAACCCAAACTGTTCTATGATTCTGACTTCACATGTTTCTGCTTTTGACGATTTTAGAATAATCAGGATTGTAAGCAGAATGACTGTTTCTCCTACCGCACATCTGTATGTTAAAAACTCTAATAATCAGATGTTTTTAAAAAAGACTGAACTGCTAGTTAACCATCTTAAGAGACCAGTATATCCTTGTTAAGTTATTGGACAATATGGTTGCTTTTTAATTTTTTTATTTCTTTTGTTCTTAATTTTTGTTTGTTGTTGCTGGTTTTTTTTTGTTTGTTTTAATACAATTAAAGATGAACTCCACAAGAAAAAGCAGAAAGAGTCCTTATGGAAAAAAAACAAATATATTGAACACATACCAATCAAATGGTACAGATACGGGACTGGCTTTGATTTCAAAATTTAAGTAGAAATAAAAAAGATGTAATGCAACAGCTGTTCAATTTCCAAGTCTAAATAGGCACTGTAAAAAGACATTTCCGCTTTCTCCAGCACACGTTCCTGTCTAAATGCTCCCACTGTAATCAACTCCTAGGATCCCAAACAAAAATTAATCCCAACACTGGGAACATAATCTTAGAGTAAAAGTTAATATCCATCCACCCACCCTTTTACAAAAAAGCAAACAAAACAAAACAAAAAAAAATCCCCCGAAATACAACCTTTCAATGCTGCTGTTTTGACCAGAGCAGAATTGGAGAATTTATAAAGGTTCAAAAGCACCCAAGGCAAGTAGTACAATATAATTTGTTCACTAACTTGTATTGGAAAGGAGATTAAAAACATTGAGATCTGCATCTTGGTACATAAAACTGTTGTCCTGAATAAAGAGAAATCTTTCAGAAAAGTTTTACAACTTGGTGGAAGTCCAGGACCCAGCTTTAGGCATTATTAATTCATGGGGTTTAATTCTGACTTTGTTATAACCACTTTCATATACTGTACATCTACCCTAGTTGGATCAGTGTTGGAACTGCTCACTGGTGTCCCTTTGAACAACTGTAAACTAAACCAAAGTATGCAACTCCATAGGAAGCTAGAGATCAGGTGAATATACAGCCAGTTATATCTCCCCTGCTTCACGCTCCTCTGAGCTCCTCGGCTCTTCCGATCGGCCGTTAGCGCTTTCGTACGAACGTTTCTTGTCTTTGAAATCCCGCGGCGACCTCTCCCTTGAGCTTCTGTCCTTATCACGGGATGTTCTATCGCGATCTCTTGAACGCTCCTTGTCTCTGGAAGATCTTTCTTTAGAAGATCTGAAAAGTGCAGTGTATTTGAGAATTCAAATTAGACATGAATTGGTAGTTATTAAACAGTACTTCTTCGATTTTGTATTTTTCTTCTTTTTCCAATCCAGCTTTAGATTTATATAAACAGAAGTGTATGAGAAGACAGCAAATCATTCTACCCTTCCCCTTTCCTACTTCCCACTTCAAAAGACAAGTACTTTGAGGTAGGTTTTAAGCCCAGACTAAGTTCAATGTGTTTCACTACATCTCTCACTTTCAGCCTCCACCTCCAAGTTTGCACTAACTGGAGTTGAGCAGAAATTTCTCATCTGCAGCCTGTTTAAGAACAGTGTCTAGCCTCTCTCAGACTATAAATTACAAACTTTAAAAACACATTTAAAAACAGGAGTTTGCTTAAAAGTAGGGGGAAATTAACTTGCATAATTCTGGAAGGGAGGCTCTGTATGACAAATACAAACCAAATTTGCAATCTGTTCTACAATCATATTTTGTTATAGGAATTAGGCCTTGTGTGACTTTGAAAGGTTGGGGTAGTGTTCTTTTTAGATATTTTACTCTGATAAATAGGCATTTTCAAAACCTTTATAATGAAGACAGAAAAGACCTGTTTTGTTAAACAAACTATGTAGTTTTAAACTAAATTAGCTACCTGTATGGGCAAAAAATGGATTAGATATTGTCCTCTATAGTCCCTTACAGATGCACTTAGGTTTTTGAAAAACATTCAATCTGTATTTTGCTATGTACTGCGATCACAAAATGTTCTAATTCAGACTTTCACAGAAAAATTGTAACAGCTAGCCAATAATTTCCTAGTAGAATAATCTGGTACTCTGGACAGTGAGACTGTACTCTTCACTTACAGAAAGTTACTGTCACCTCACTTCCAAGCTTCAAAACTAAGGTCTGCAAAATGCTCCTCTACTAATTTCCTTTTGTAAGCTTACAAAGAAGTGACCTTTCATGTTTGTTGCTCATCTGAAAAGATTACTTTCCCTGTAAATGTAGTGTTTTGCAAGACGTAGTACTTGCAAAAGCACTGAGATCCACAGGCATTACCCTATTCCACAAACATGTCACAGAAGAAGAGAAGCTACATGCCAAATAAGAGCTTCATCCTGGAGTTAGTAAAACGTTTATCAAGTATCTTGTGCCAAAGTCCCCTGCAAAAGTAACAATGATTTAACTCCTGATAGAATTTGAACTATAAACCCTGCATGTGTGGCCACTTCAAAACCTGACCTTTTATCTTCTTGCAATTCAACAGTCTCAAGGTTTTAAGACTAGGCACCCTTTCACTGTACTACTCTTGAAGTATGCAACAATGGGTAACCTATAAAAGAAAGAAATCCTGTTTATGGGCAGACCTCCCTACCAAATGCCTCATTGTGCAATCCCAGCTCTTTAAAGTTATGGTCACCTCATTTATGTAAAAACAAGCCAGCCAGTCCTCAGGAACAGACAGCAATTGAATCCTTCAAAAGTAACAGCCCTGCCCCCTGCAGTAATCTTTCCATGAAAGGTCCTTGCAAAGCACAATCTTTTGATGTAGTGGAAAAGGTTTACTTTCAGGCATACCTAAACTTACTTTTATCTGGTGCAGTTCACAACAGATGGGCTCTGGTTTTGGGAACAAGAGCCCAAGGGAAAACCTGAATGTACTGACAGTAAGATGATTGCTGATAACCCTGGGTTCAAACAAAAATCAGCTGTTTCACTTTCTATGCTGCATGAAACTGGTATTATTAACTTGACACCAATACTCTGTAGCACTCATCCAAAACAGAAGTAATATATACCCCTGTTATTGTTATATAAAGAAAATAGAGAATAGATCACTCTACTGTGTCAAATCATAAATAAGCTGAAGTTGTAACTGAAAGCTGAAACATGTAAAATGTGTTGAAATTACTAAGTGGCAAGCATAAACTTCATTTAGTGTGAAAATTCTCATTGTGTGTGAGAAAAAGCCATTGAATTCTAGGGCAACATTCACCTCTTTTTGGAGCTGCGTTCTCGGCTCCTCTCCCTGGAGCTGTGCCTGCTTCTATGATGGCTGCGGCTCCGGCTGCGGCTGGTGGAGCGAGACCTGTGGCGGTGCCGTTTCTCACGGGATTTGGATCGAGTCCTCCTCTTCCGTTCCCGCGAGGCTGAGCGAGAGCGGTGTCTGCGGCGATCTCGGGACCTAGATCTAGGAACAGAGAGGGCTTACAGCACACGCTGCTCTCCCAGCCACTCTCACCAGTGTACTGTGAACATTATGCACTCTGTGTGTAAGCACATCTGTATAGAGAATGGCCTGCAGCGTTCAGAGCCATTGCAGTGTCTCAGTCACAGGCAAACAGACAGGGGAAAGCAACATTAGAAAGGCTACAAACTCCTTTTTGACTAATGCAGACAATTTTATAGTTCATTCACGACTGTATGGCTACTGCATAGCCAATTCAGGCTCCTGAAAGCAAATAGAAGTATGAAAAAAATCTACTTCTTTACATTTTAAACTAGTGTCTTTATCAGGCAAAGAAGAACTTCATGATGCAGTGACAGGGATCATCTGCCAGAATCAGTGTGCTATGATGTTCTTTAAAAACTGGAGTACGTTGTTCCCCATAGCTGCAACAACAAAACTAATCACTAATCTCGAAGGTTTTAGACACTATACAATTTTGGTACTTTCTTTTTTTTTCCTTTTTTCCCCCATACCTTCAACTATATAGATTTGAAAGAACACTCATACTATTTATGGGTGATCTATGAGTTAACCTAGTGCTTAGGCATTTTGAAAACACAGGCTATCACCAAAAGGTATTAGCCAGAAGATTTTGTAAAGAAAAAGCAATTATCTGTGTTTTAAGTGTTACTTGAGACATGAAGCTGCATTGCAATAGCCACAAAATAGATGTAGATGTACAAACTCAGTAGCATGGTGATAAATAGTGTACAAACATACAGAGAGATGACTATGTAACAGAAAGCTTTGTTTGTAAAGATGGACATCTTAAACTAACAGTGCTAGACAGACTTAAAATGTTCCAGCTTGTGAAAGGCTAACTTCACCGCTGGTATTCCTTGTCTGCAGATTTATATACCTTTTGGCATGCTTGCTGTGGGATCTGGACCTGAAATAAATGGAAAATAGTAATTTTTCTTAAGAGAATCTCACTATCAAATAAAGTGCAATTTAGTAATAATAAACCAGACTAATTGACCTGTTATTGTATTTCTTGTTTTAACAGCAAGTATTTAAAGGCCATTTATTTGATGTGAACATCTTGTAACGTTTATCAGGAAACACATCCCTGTTTTGTGTTGGTTCGGTTTTTTAAAACTTATTTTTGAGACTACTCTATTAGAAGCCCAGAAAATTATCTAACCAGTTTTTTAACTTGCATCCCTCCCACAGAAAAAGCCTGTAGTTGAAGGCAGTATTCCCTTATTTCGTGACAGGCAAGTAGTACCAAACTGCAATAGATTTCAGAAATTCACACTGTTAACCTCTGAAACTTAACATGTCGAGAAAACTGCAGCTCAGGTTCCATTCCACTCTAGCCTCACCAGGCCTGGAAGTTACTATTTTCATAGAACAGTGAACTGCTTTCCTTAATCATACATTCAACTACTTCCAATAAGGAAAATTTCTAACATCTCTGAAGAAAATTGCTAAGAGATGCAAGGAGCTCATGTGTGTGTAAGCTCACATCTGTCAGTTTTCAAAACAAGTTACACACCTGAAAATTATCTCACTTAAAGACTCTTTGCTCAAATATGTAGAGGCAATACTCTCCGTAGTTTTTAAAAAGGCATTTTACGAGAACAATTCCATGTTTTAAGATTTAGAATGAAATTCCATCTCAATCCTTCTAAGTTTCCAAGGAATGCAAACTACTGTAATTCTCCAAATTTAGAAATGTATACGAACTATATCAGAATTTTCTTAAGAAACATAAATAGGTCATACTGTATATGCAATTAAAACAGATCCCTACCTCCTTAGTTTCTCCCTTTCTTCTCTTTCCCTCTCCTCTCTACGTTTCAGACGTTCCTGATTTCGTTTCTCCTGTTTATCAGCCACAATCCTCTGAAAGCAAAACAATATGGTAAGTTATATTAAAACATTTCTCACATGAAGGTGCTATAAAAATAATCTAGACAGTTAACATTCAGTTCTTTCCCTCAGGCATATCCCCTTTCCCTTGTGTATATTATTCCCTCTCTTCCTCAGTATATATATACATATTTTATTTTTTTTTCTTGAAGAAACAGGAGTTATTGCAGAAGAGCTGCATGTGGGTGTTACACGAAGACCTGAAATATGCAGAGTTAAATATTAAATTTTTAATAAAGGGGAATTCATAACAGTAAGTCATGCCTTTAATGTGAGAGTTTCCATGCCAATCCTATCATATTTTGGACACTGGGGAAAGGCAGAAAGGAACCAGACACAGGAGAGTTAATTGTCTCTTAAAGGACTTGGTTGGGCCAACACCTGAGTTTTGAGGCTACTTGTTTCTGTATTATGACTGTGGGACAAGTTAGAGCAGATGCTTCAGCTGGTCGCCCCCAGGGTGAACTCACTACTACTGGGGACAAGGCACGCTCAGTAGAGGGCCCTCAGATGTGGAACTCACAACTGGAGATCTGGCCAAACCCAAGTCTTGCCACCTTCTGGACATGATGCAAGAAATTCAACTCTTTGTAAAGACCTTCTTCTGAGAGGTGGAATTGCCCCAGCAGCATCTTGATTAGATCTCTGAGGAGAGTTCTGAGGAAGGAGGGGATAGTTATTGTTTTCTTTCTTTACTAGCAAAGTGCTTTGAAAGATTAATTTATTGATGCTTTGGGAAGGTGAAATAGTTATCCATGCATATTTTGTTCCAAATGGTGTAAATAATTAGTTATTTCTACCCTTTATGTCAAATTATATCTGTATTTCCTTGTACAATATCAGCAATTTAACTACAAGCAAGGTTTCTTGTTCAAGTGACTCCTTGCATAATTTCATGGAGGGATGAAAGGAAGTACACCTGATTTGTTCTAAGCATCTAACATTTAAGTTACACCAGCCTAAATTGCCAACATCATCAATAGGAAGAGTTGGGCTCTCCAAGGAGTAACTCACAGTAACCATGCAAGACAGCTGGAATATTACAGAACATAAACCAAGTCAATTTATTCAAATCCAGTAGAAGCCATTTCTACTCTTAGGACTTCAACCAATTTAGCTACTGTCTTTAGTGATTTCTACAGTTAAAATGCTTAATTGAGCTGTGAACTCCATAATTTGTACATTAAGGTCATAAATGGCATCAAATCCATCATCTTGAAAACTGGAAGTCCAGAATATCATTCCAGTAAGTCTTTCTTCCAGCTTATGATTTCTAGTCAAGAAAGGTTATAATATTCCAACTGGATTTCAAATGTTCAAGCTATAGAGAACACACAACCTCCTCAAAACAATTATTTCTGACTTTAAGATATACATAATTTGGTATTCCCATTTTGAATAGCTACATTGGATGGATTCCATTCAAAGTCATTTCCTAATCTTTGTCCAGGTAAAAGAAACAAATTGTGTTTTAATCATTCACCATACAACAGGCTATTTGAGTTTCAAGTATTTCTTTACATTTTTTGGAAAACTTTTCCAAGTATTATCATCCTCCTTACTACAAGCTCTTGTATTTTCAACAGTCTCCTCATTACTTTTAGTCAATCATCTGGCTAAAAGCAAAGTTCCTTTGGCTCTCTTCTATGATTGCTAAGTATGTTTCAAAATTGCTATTGTTCATTTGAAATAGTGCTCCATTTTACAAGGAGATTCAAGTTCTTTGCTCCCAAGATGCCTTACTTTGAATGTGTGTTTTAATCTACCTCAGTGCAAAAGAGGTCATCTTACAAATCTATCCAGGTAATTGATGCTAAATTAGAATGTTTAGTGTTTTTAGGCTAATGAAATCCAAAAGTTTAAAGTGATATGAAAAAAAAAATCACACACAGAGAGAGAAATATGCCTGGCAAATAATTAAGTAGGAGTTCACACAAAAAAATGTAAGAATGATTTACCCTGAGTTCCTCAAGCTTCTCTCTTATTTCAATAAATCCCAAATGTAGTTTTCCTCCAAAGTGATCAGCAAGTCGTCGGTCATTGTCATGAAGACCAAGATAAGCTGAGCACACTTCACAAACCCGCAGCTTCTGCTGCTGAAAGCTAGAGGCAGGCATAGAATTCCTGTATACTTCCTAGAAAAGAAAAACATTTGCTGTTACTTCAAAATGCACGTGAACACAAGGATGACACTTTACCAAAGATACACTACAAATAACCAAATTCAATGTACACCAGAACACCCCTTAGTTAATTCACACTATTCATGTATCAATTGTCTCACTAAGATCAAGGCATGTTTCCTTATTTTGAAAACTGAATATATTTAAAAACAGGATATCAGCAATTGGTTTTGCAAGCTAAAAAAAAAAGTTGGGTAATTACTACCTTAAGATTATATTACATAGAAGGATGAGCAACTTTTTTAACACTACAATTACTGTATTTATGTATTATGAAAATATGACATTTTAATTCTGAACTCCGTTTAAACCAGTATTATTTTCCTGAGAAATCTACCTGCATTTTAGGCACTAATTAAACACATTATCTCAGCAAAATTTACCTAAAAACATTCAGATAACAGACCAGCAAGACTGCCAGCAATCCTTCTGGATACTATTGAAACAACTGCAGATACTGATTTCTAGAAATTTCAGTAATACAATATGGAAAAGCTCTTGGTGAGTTCTGTCACCCGAACATTACAAGGATCAATTTGACTTCCCTGAGACATAAGACATGAACTCTCTTTTAGTGAAGACAATGGATCACTTCACTGAAGCTTTCCAGCACAAGGTTACAACAGGGTTGCCACAGTAAGAGCTGTGAGACCAAACCAGGGAAGTCAGTGCAACCATCACAGTCACAAATATAGTGTCCACAGACACAACTGACCAATACAGCCAAACTAAGATAAATGTATCATATGTGGAAGGAAATATAATTTTATGGTATAGGAGTGTATTGAAGGGTAGAACCTTTAACTATACAGGATGCCACAAAGCAACTTCTTTAGTTTTATATATACCAATTAACTAAGGAATTGACAAAGATATCTTGCATTACACAGAGGTCAAGCAATTTCACATTTGACCCTGCCCTCTCCATCCCCCAAGTCTCACACAATCAACTTACTTCTGCTTCTCTCTTCTTTATCCGAGCCTTCTCCACTTCATCCATTACTTTTTGAGATTCTTCCACATTCCCATCAGCTCCAAGCTGTTCTACTTTGGCCAACAGTTTCCCAATTTCTTCATTCAATTCATGAACTCTTTCAGCCTTGAAAGACAATAAAAGGCTTAACACAGAAAATACTTTCAATTACAGAGAATGATCTGAACTACTACTGAATTATGATATGCAAAATTAGAGGAACAGAAATAAAAGAAACACAGAGAGAACTTCCCAGTTAGAAGTGAAACAGAAAATGCCTCTCTGCACAAAACACAGAAAAAGGCTGAGTTATCAAGTCTATGTAAAATTCCAGAAGACTATTTTGTTCAGAAAATTTCAAGTAATTCACACTATTATCTATATCAGTCTTCAAAAATTAATATTTGTACAACCATTCCTCCTAGCATTTGCATATATGTGCAGAAAAATTATAGGGTTTGCTTTCATTCAAGAAAGATCTAGAGAAAAGGACATTGATTTTGCTTACTTTATAGATGAATTCTGGATCAAAAAGTTTAAGAATTACTAACATTTCTGTAACATGGATTCAGAGTCAAGTTTCCTGAGGTCAAAAATATCAGAGAGGTCTCTTCCCTCTGTTCTCTTCTGTGCCTTAAAGGCAGATTTAGGAAGGATAGAGAAAATGTATTATACTTTTTCCCCCTCTTCAGTATGATTTGATAGATTTTTAAAACTTGAAACTGGCTCCTTAGAAAAGCCAGCCACTAAAAAGACTGCAGTAACCTGTCTGACATGCTTACTTTAGCTGCAACTTCAGCGCTGATCTCTTCTTGAGTTTCTGCTAGTCTTTTCTTAGCCACTTCTGTTCGCCGGTCGCAGTCTGCAATAAATGACTGCAGGTGGTCCATTGCCTAAAACACCAGTAAGAACAAGGATCAATGCTGTCAACAATATAAATATTTCTTTAGCTGTAAGGCTTCTTCTGTTAATTATTCACAGGATTTCATTAGTGATTAGTGAAGCAATAATCTACCGGTTTGTGCTGACTAATCACACGTTCATACAAATGGTTAAAAAAATTATAGTCTACACATTGTCATAGCTTCTAAGTATTGGCAGAAATTTGCAAGTGAATCTGTCTTAAATCATCCTAAAGAAGAAGAAGCAGTACTGAGTATTTCTAGTGGCATTAAAATTCTTGGAAGGCTAGTCAGGATCACTTCATCCAGCCATTACATGTAACACTGAAACTTTTTTCCCTAGGGTTTAAGTAAGTATATTAACCATCCCTCCAAATAAAAATTTAAAAACCCAAACCCTTCTGTCCTAGCAAAGACTAACTTCCTAGTTGGGAGCTCAAAACAAACTATAGTGTATGAAGACAGAAGATGATTTGTTATCTCCAATACCAAATGACTTTCTTTGTTAAGTGCAGAATTTAAAACTATCTTCAAAGCATACATAGCTTGAACATTTACTTGCTATTTGACAACACTAAGACAGCACTCAGGTTTATCATATTCTGAGAGGCTGTTAATAGCTCTACCTAGAGATGACTATCAACACCAAATTAGCATAAAATCCTGAAGAGGCAAATATCTTTCATGTAACTGTGGCAAGAGTTTCTTTGTCTCTTTATAAAATTGCTTTTCAAAAGTCTTCCTTCAGTCTATAACAATACTCAACATGTATTGCTCAATTTATTCACCTAAATACACAAACTAATGTTTTCTTTCCACCATTAAGACAAAATACATACATCAAGCTCAAAGAAGAAATCTTGATCTTTGGATGCTATTTCGTAGTCTGCCCTTAATGCCAGGTCATGCACTTTGAGGCATTCTCCAAGGTCCATTCTCTGAAAAGACAAAGGCAATGTGGTTTAACTTTTCAGAAATGTTACAAGGAATAAGGTCAGCACAATTTTCTTTAATAGTCAAATATTCTGAAGCAAGTAATCTCCTCTGTGGTAATGAGAGTTTAACGAAGCTGTAAGATGATACCAAGTCTTTGACAGACAGGCATGAATCAGGAAACAGTAGAGAGAATGAACAGCTTATCTTGTAATGATGGCTGTTTGCATAATGAAGTATCATTAATGCCCTGCAAAAATGCTGTTTTACTAGAAGTTCAAAAAAGTGACTGAAGTGGAACATCACGTATTGAACTTAAACAGTGTAGTAGAGCCAAGTTCCATGAAAATAACCAGCAATTAAATGGCCAAATTCTTGACCTGAACCTGTCTGCACACTCCTTGACAATGTGCTCCCATTATATTAATCACCTGAAAGCTACAACCACAGCACCACTGTAAGTGCTGCCTAAAAAACATTCTTAAAGCATTTCAAGTAAGACAACCAAAAATCAAATCCCTGCAAAACATTTTGCAAATGAGGGAAGATGAGCTGAATGTTTGACTATGTTCAAGAACCAGGGAAGAAAAAGTACAGACATTTCACTTGTAATCTAAAACTGTTCTAGAAGGGGCAGGAAGGAAGCATGAACATAAAAACTGAGTAGGCCTCATCACTTATCAATGTCACTGAGACGAGTGTCCAGAATGTTACTGAGTAACAACTACCGTTTTTAAATTTAATTCTGCATAAAAGACAGCACAAGAAATGCTAATTCAGTCTGTTCACAGCAAGTCTGGTGACCAAGACAGAGCAATATGCATTTGACAAAAACTCCACCCACAAACCACCACCAAAAACCCCCAAACCAAAAACCTAAACCTCCACCCTCAACCAATTTGTAATGGAAACAAAACTGAGTGAACCCAAAGCAGCCTCTCTGCAAAAGCACAGACTGATGTATAATCATTGGAAGTGATTATTATTTACAGCACTTAAAACCAGCACAGCTTCAGTTAAGTCTGCTCTTGGCACTGCTCACTTAATATTAAGAAGAATTAATTGTTTCTTAACATTGAAAGCACATGATGAAAACTGAACTCTTATGGAAAAAGTTGCTACTGCTGTAGTTAAATAACAATTTTAAACCCAAATCTAAAATAATTAATAACTTGCATTGTGAGTTTTATAAATAGAAGATGAATTTCTCAGAACATGCTGCAAGCCAAATGAGTGAGGGTTTTGTTGGGTTTTTGTTTGCTTGTTTTTAATAAATAAAATACTTGGATTTTAGGAAACAATCCAAGCCTCATAAGTATAGTAAAATAAACAAACTCCAATTATTTTAGTCTTCTCAAAGTTTTACTTAGACTTCCAGAAACCATTAAAGTAATTTTTATGGAAGCTGTATGGAAGCTTATTCAATCCAGAAGTTTCAGATAGAGAAAAAACCCATATCGATAAAATAAAGAATTTTGAACTTGAAAAGGTTTTTCATAAACTGCAGTTATTTAAACCTCCTTTAGCCACCATAAATCTGTTTTCTGGAAAACATCTGATTGCAATAGGGAACATCTGACTGCAGTGATAAAGGAAAAGATTAGCTTTTCCTTTTGCAACTATACAGGACCTCAGCAATTTTGTTAACTGATGCAAATCCACAAAGACCTTGAAGCTGAGCAATGTATTATAGATGCCTCTTTCCAAATCATGCTGACATTATTTAAATGGAAGTATTTTTTTCTGGAAAGTACTTAAATACTAGGAGAGCAATGTTACAGAACTTTTAAAAATTATCTGAAAATTAGACACTTGAAAATTATCCTAAAATTGTAAAAAGATTGACTTCATGCTGATTCATCTCTTGTACTGAATAATGTCTTTAAGTGAAACTCAAGGATAATTCTGTTTCAAGTGAGGCACTTAAGTTATAAACGCATAGGTAAGGCTAGTGACACACTTCAATAGGTCTGAATACAATGACAAAAAGCCTGAAACACATCCACCACAGCACTAAATTCTCCACTATTTTAAGATGCAATTGCATACACTTTGAATAAATGCATTAAATAAAATTCCATTACACACTAAAACCCCCCAGAATTCACGTAACACTACCATGAAATGCTGTTCACTTTACATGTGTTTTATGCTTCTTTCTCTGTATTTGGATTGGATTTAACCTCCACAAAACAGTACATTTTCTGATTTCTTTGCCTCTTTCTGGAATTGTAAATCCAAAGCCTGAAAGGATAGCAAATAGTCTGAGCCAGCATTATTACTGAGAAACATTCAGTCCTCCCCTTATTCCTGTGCTGTCCCACTCCATGCTGGCTCATCTACCTGTGCTGTTCAACACAGTCTGGGTAGTGACTGGGTAAAAAATATCTTAGCAAACCAAACACAGAGGCATATTTTTCACCGGTGTAGCTTTGCCCAATTTGTTGAGCAGCCATACAAACAATGTGCTGACAACATGTATGGGCAACATAGTAGTGGACTTAAGCAGCTGGAATCTCTTACAGTATCAAGATGGCAAATTCAAAAGCTGTTAAAAACCTTCAGTAATGTTTGTGTAAATTTTGGAGGAAGAGGAGTATGTTATGGAGGATTCCTTTTTGTTAGATACCTCAATCATAACAAATTTTGGCTCCCCTTCTCCCCTCTGACCTAAGAGGGCACATGCCATAACAGAGCAAGAACAAGCAGGTACAAGAGAAAAGGATTCTTTATTATTAGTCTTGCTGCTGAGGAAATTACATTGTTGTTGAAACTGCTCCTTAACACAGCCTATACTAGTCCTGGGTAATCCTTTGAAAGTCTTCATAGAAATATTACTAGAAAATGTCTATCATAAAAGTTCCATTAGCAAACCCCAATGCAGAGATATAAAAAGCCCACCACGTTTAAAGTTCTTAATATGTTTGCATATTAAATGTAGAAACAGGTTACAAAGAACTTCTGCTGGTGTAAGTTATGCTACATCAGACAAAGAACTCATCTTGGGGATGATTCATTACTGTTAAAAGTCAATGCTGGATCATGACTGCCAAAAACCATAACAAGTACAGCCTGTAGTATAATTTGGCTGGTGGGTAGCTGCAAAGTAGATGGGCAGCAGATGAAAATGGACAGAAGATACAGTAAGACACATTACTTACCTTTTCAACAAGTCCACTTTGCAATTTGGTGTGAAGACATGCCCTCCCCCCAGAGGCAAAGAATAAACATTGGTAGTCTGCCATTTAAAGATCAATCACATCTGAAATAGAAGATGGCTAGGAGGCAGAATCATACTCAGACACTGAATTAATGGAAGGCTTAAGAAGAAGAAACTTACACTGTCAGTACACTTTCAGGCAGATTTACACTACTTAAAAGTGATTTACAGAGCAGTCAGATGAACACAAAGGTAAAAATATCCAAGTCCCCAGGTTAGACATAACTGAAGTTCATTGAGTAAGCTAAGCCATGCTTTGTGTCTTTTCGCAGTTTTCTGCACTTTTACTGAGACTAAAACCTAAGAAAAGCCTATACATTTGGAGACTCTTTATTGCATACAGAAGAGTCTTTTATTGCTAAAGATTAGCCTAGGTAACCACATCCTTTTGTTATTGCTGAAATCTGCTTATGAAACTAGTGCCTTCTAGTATTTGCCAACCATTTTTTGCAGTAATTTTTTATTTCTTTGTGTTAGATGGGCAATTAAAACTGCTTGATTTCTCAGAGCTGAGGTTTAAAAAACTGGTCTTTCATACAAAAAAAAATTGTATTGGAACGTTTTAGTAATCATTTTTGTCATCCCATCCACAAAATAGATACAATGCCTTTGGTATAATAAAGAAATATGGATTACATACATTTTGTTTGCATAGTGCTGTTTCAATCAAATCAGGTAAAAATAATTTACCACATGAATTAAGTATGAGTTGAAAAAGAAGAGCTGGCCAAGGATCTGGCAACAGACAATCTGTAGAGTCAATGTGCTAAATAAATGTGCACTCTGAGTAGCTGACAAATAACTGAATAGGAAACTAAACTCTGATGTGATGCTGTTTCTGGAGCATGAAATTGAGGTGGGGTTTTTCCCCTCTTTTCTTTTTCAGCTCTTGAGCTACCTACCTTCCTAGCAAAACTCTCATTTTGACACTTTTACAACTGCTATGAGTTTCGTTGACATCAGAGATTTGATTACTGAAAATATTCTATACAGACTGCAGAAAGAGCACTTAAAGGTACTTAAAACAAAAACGGGCTGATGTTGAGCCAAATGTGACACAGTAGCACAGACTATCAAATACTTCTAAAAACAGCAGGTATCTTTGACAGGTTTTTGAAAGACACTTTGGGCAGTGTTTACATGTAGATATTTAGTTTTAGATTTAAAGATACCAAAGCAGTTCACATTCAGCAAGAGAAAATTTTTATGTTTGTTTGCTTAGAAAGATCTGACATTGCTGAAAAATTGATATTGGAGGAACCAGATCTCTTCCTTTACCAAACTGTCAATGCATTACCAGGGTCTGTGTGAGAACACTTACTACTGATAAAAAGGAGCCGAAGACAGACTCTTTGCTGAAATCTTCCTTATTATGGAACTCATTCTTCAGCTGCACTAACATTTTTTGAACATTATTTTGAACAGATTTCTAGACTTGTGATAAAGCCCATCTTTCTTGTAAGCAATACGTATTTAGAAGGGGATTTAAGTTCTCTTACTCCACTAATAGTTAACTTTTGTATTAATTCACTAGCAGGAAAGAAATGCTGATCAAAAAAGATGCAGAAATTATTAAGTCCTTAGTAACCACTGAACTCCAGGTATCTTCTTTTTTTAAAAAAGACATTTCTCCATGTAGCCAAATGCTCACTTCTAAAGATTTCAACTTCTTAGAATAAATCTTCAATACCAAAACTATCAGCAGTCTTTCTTATTATTAAATGAGATACTTCAGTGTTTACATAATATTTGTTCTTACTGCCTGACTGTAAAATATATTAACACTGAGATTGATAACCATGCAGAAAGTAACAACCACCCCTTCACCTCAATACATTAAACCCATTAAAATGGAATGTGGTACAATCAGCTCACCCTCCTGGTTCTGGCCAAGGAAATTAAGAATACATTTCAGGAGACTGACATGATCGCCTGAGAGGACAACGGTGCACTTTACAATTCATCCTCACTGGGCTGAAGGCTTCAAACTGAGGTAGCTTATGCAAGCCTAATTTAATTTGATTTGCTAAGCTGAAACAGTTCACATGATCAAATCAGTCCTGAACTGAAAAGCTGATACCCTCTGACACAATGCCTTTTAACAACTTCTAATGTTTTTTTCTAGAAGTACGGCATAAAATCACAGTCACATCCCAACAAGTTTTAAGCATGCAAACAGTTCCAGAGCCAGAGGGACTAATGGCAAATAAATCAACTACTATTTTATCAAATAAATCAATCAAGATTAGAACTCCTTACTAACACCTATCTGCACATATGTGAACTATCCAAACTTCTTTTACACAAAGAGATAAACAAGATACAGACAGAACATTCAATGAGCCTAAATGGATTCCAGCCACCATGAGAAGGAATATCTATGGGCAGGTGAACTCCATCTTTTTCTAGGCTCCACTGCCTAGATACCTTCTGACTTCAGTGCAAGTTTCAACACCCAGCTCCTCAGCTGAAATCTAAATTTAGATGTCTTAACCTAGAGTTGAATTCCACTCCTAATAAGATTAAAGTTAATAATGTATTCAAGTATATTGCTAAACTAAGGTCTTGATTAATGTGGTTTTAGTCAGTAAGAGTTCTGAGGAGCTGCATGCAATAAATTTAAGAGCATCTAAAGATATGCTTTAACTGCAGGGTGAGTCAACAGAGCCTATTTTCATGTCTGTAATAAATAAAATGCAAGAAATAATTTCTCGCAACCAATACACATAATACAAAGTTAATTCATTGAGCAGATAGTTTCTGAACTATTGTTTGCAAGACCATGTATAGTATTTGTGAAACTTTTTTCATCAGAGAAGCACAATCCAGTTGATGAGAAAGCCAGATTAATTCAGAAGTGTTGGGATTTTCAAAGACAGCTACTGAGTTCAACTGTTCATAACCTTATAAAAGGTATTAGTTTTAGATCTTCCCACCTTGTCATTTTCATCAGTACTCAGCTATTCATTCCGAAATACACAAAGAGAAAACACACACATCTTGTAAAACCCACAGAAGACAGCGCAGACCTTACTTACATCCAGAGAGCATTACTTAACAGGTTCGTACCGCTATGGGGGAGTCATCTGACTCCTACATATGCAGCTTCAGTCCCCAACCTCATAATATGGATAAGCAAACGTTTTTGTAAAGAAAAAAAAACCAAACACCCACAAACCAAAACTACAAATCTTATCATCAGCAATCATTAAGGGTAAAAGTAACAGTGTTAACTCTGGAACGCAGAAAAAAAATTTTCCTGCTGTAAGCAGGAAAATTATTCAGCGTCTCATCAGCCAAGGTTTATGAAGTTTTAGTAAATTCTCATTATAAAATTTTCAGCTCAAAATGAATGAGCAAAGTCTTAAACCACTGACTTACATATGCAAACTAGTTTCCCAGCAATCATTAACACAAAATCACCTCCACCAGGCAGACACTTTTAACTGCTTAACTGGAAATTTCCAAGTCTACAGACCCAGAAACTTAGTAGCACAAAAACATCCATAAATAAAATCCGTAACAAAAAATATACACACACTACCTTTACCAATACATACTGCAACCTGAGGAACATGGGTTTTCGTTGTCAAGGGAAATCAAAGCCTTTGCAGAACTTTGGGAATTTGGCCATTAAGGGAAAGAACACACTAAAATAACAGGGCCTACTCATATGAGTCACTTTGTTTGTCTTGTGCTATCTGTAAATGTCCTCCTTGAGTGCTTTTGAACAAGTGGGTGGACTAAAGATGTATAGAAGTCTGCCTTTTGCAGACAGGAACAGTAATAAACAGTACCTAGGAATTGTAGATCATCCTGTGACACACAAATAAAAGGCAATTCATATCCAGTATTTTACTGATAATCTAGCCAATGTAGAGACTTAACCTCATAAAATGTCCCCAGAGAACTTACTCTTTCAGGAGCATTCAGGGACTTGAATTTAAAAAAAGTCACTCAACTTTTGCTACTATAGGTCTTGCATGCAAAGATGCATCAAGATCTTCCTAATCAAAACTCTGGAGAAAACTTCACAGTCATTTTCTAAATCGCTGAGAAACTGTTCAGTAAGAATCCATACTTCCTGCCCTTTTAAAAACCGCTGTTAAGAGACAAGGTCCATTGCTGCAGATCTGTGATCAAGTAAAGAACAGAAGAACATCCCACAGCCTAAGTAAAGCCTGTCTCCCCTTTCTACTGCTCCCACTAAAAACTAGTCACTGCTTTTCTGCACCCAGATTTACACTGTGGAACACATTTTCTGGTATGACGACTAATTGCATGAAGAAGGAAAAGACTGATATTCTCTAAAGAAGCAGTTTCATTTAGCATTCCAAGAGCTGCAGCAGAATCTGGTATGAGGCTGAAGGAAACTTCCAGTGAGGATTTAAACTGTGTCAGCTGCCCCAGCCTACACGACTGACCTGCAGTGTTAAGAGGCGCTGCTGCATGATACCTACAAACATTTCTTTACTTACAGCTACTACAGAAACCTTTGTTTAAAGAAATTGAACCACAATGAAAAAAAGCTGTCAAACAAATCTTTCACAAGTTTCTTCTTTTGCATTATGACCAATGCCTTTGTATGTTTTGATGGCATACCGGTATGTCCCAAATCTCCCTCAAGCAGGAGTTGTTTTGCTAACCACACAACCAGAGCACCATCCAACATAACAGATGGGTGAAAAGAAACACACTGTTCTCCCTTTCTTCCCATTTTGTTTGGACAGTAACGCATAAAGCAGTTCAAAATAAACCTATATACACATTGATACACAATACTGCTTCAAATAATTCTTCAGACAGATTTTCCAGTACCTATTTTCTCCAGTGCCAAAAGGTGACAAAATGTGCCAGCATCAGTGTAAAAAGCAGCATTAAGAACAGTAGGCACACGGGACCCTGTGTATCATCATACTATATCTCTCTACTAATAATTATTCTAATCATCAAACATTTGGTTAAATTATCAATGAAACATTACTCATGTGCCTTTCACAAAAAAATAAGCTACTTTAAACATGGATCACAAGGTAAAGCACAAGCACACTGACAAAGCTACTGGCATGTGTCAAAGCCCCTTGTTTCCCATGCTCAGGTAGTGGTACTTCTACTCCAGAGTACATAAAAGCCCAAGTCAAATGAGTTACTAATATGTCATAAATGAAGATTAAGAATTGCTTTAGAATTTATGACAATGGCACAGTAACTGGATATCACATAGTGTCAATATCATATTTAACAGATCTCAATTTTTAGAAATTCAATTATTTGAACTTTCAATTATTTTCATTAAAATATTTCTGAAGAGAGAAAAACCTCTGTACTTTTCTATAGAAATACATGTGGAATACTTCATGCATTTTTAAGAAAGTAACTTCTTGACTTATGCATACAATGTATTTTATTTCTTTGTATTATTTGCAAAGGTACCACTGTAAAGGCCATTTTGCTATAGTGTAATTCATGTACGTAACTTCATGTGGCATTTCATGTCATACTAAATGATGAAATTTGGGTAATAATTAGCACATGGAACAGAAGAATTCTAACAAT
Source organism: Catharus ustulatus (assembly GCF_009819885.2). NCBI lineage: Eukaryota > Metazoa > Chordata > Aves > Passeriformes > Turdidae > Catharus > Catharus ustulatus. The sequence goes on along the minus strand of NC_046224.1, from coordinate 22,315,524 downwards.
TAACTTCAGAACCCATAAATTAGTTTATGAAAGTTCCTCTGAACTACCAGAGAGCGCTAGATACTCGCTGAAAACCATGAAATTTAAGGAAATGCTACAAAGCAGAAATATAATTCAATTTCTCCACTCTTATCTAAATAAAACATGAGATTTAGCTACATACAGTTCCAGAGAGCACATCATGAGGGCAGCAGTTGAGAAGGTGGCTCTTGCACACTCGGTCATCACTGAATTTGATTCGCTGACGGGTTGTGTCACCTGCAATATAGAAATCAGCACATTCCAGGTCAGAAATCTGCACTAGTCAGACATGTTCTGCAGGCTACATGCAAAGCGTTAACAGTGCCCTGTCACATACTGAAGGTCTATGGAAACTAGAACTCAAAACTCTATGCTTCTCTGTCAAATAATACCAAAACCACAAATGTGTTTTAATGCTCTATAATGCTATTTAAAAATCCTGACACTTCCCCTTCAAAAATGCAGCAGGAAAAGTGCTTGAAATAAGAAAGTCAGTATTAGCTTAAAAACACTTTGATACAATAGCATTTGTTAAATGAGCTATATAATGCTCTGTTCAGACTTTGCATGAAATAGTGACGTATTTCTAGGCAAGAATTAGCATATCAAAGCAGCCTCATAAACACAAAATGATACACATTGAGTCTTCACCAAATCCCACCTGATACTCATTTTATGATTTTGCTCTTGGATGCAATGCACCCTTTAACATCTGATGGGAGTAGCATAAAGAGTTGGCAGAAGAATGATTTTAAATGCTTACAAACCTGAAAAAAAAAGATCAGTCAAACATATGAGCATAGCCTATATGCAAAATATTTTTGAGGTGTTTGCATATCTCCATATGATAAACCATTTTTTTTCTTTTTCTTCTACATGCTGCTTGTTGGCCTGGAACATCTTAATTATATCTTCATTGTGGCAGGTTGCAGCTCCTGCATCAGCAGAAGCATCAACCTGCCTAGACACTGAGGTCCAATTGCGAGTTTAAATAACCCCTTCTTGGACAAGACCTGAAGTCTTCAGAACAAAGTAAACAGCTGGTATTCTGGGGATGAGGGCTGAACATGTTTCCCTTGAGTCATAACATAATTGTCACTGTTTGAAATTCAGAAGCGAGATCACTGCAATGGCTCTCTTCTCATTAAAACACAGGCATGATAAAACACCTCCAACTCTCTAAGGATGAGCCTTTTTATTTTTTTCTTTTTAAACACAACAATTTGATATGATCTCTTATTGAAAACCTACTGGTGAATTACTGAAGCAAGAAGGGCTGCTGGGGGAAAAAAAGTGACATACAGTGAGCTCAGCAGCCTCTTCCATTTTATCAAATATTTTAAAGAATGTAGACACATTTTGCAGTTATTGAATGTTTTTTTATGGCTTCATGATTTGAAACTCTAAACTAGATTTGAATCTCTTAAACAATTCAAGAAGCCATATTCATTACTGAGGTTAACTACAACAGAGAGGAATAAAAAAACCATATAGTTTTAGACAAACCTTTCTTGCTATTATGTAATCAGATTTTAAAATATCTGTTCTATGTGTAGGATGCTAATATATAACATTTTCAGATGGGCCATGTTTCAGATTATTAAGTAAACAAAAGCTTTCATAAACAACACATGCTTAATTTGCCTGCGGGATACAACAGGTAAAACCTGTAACTCACACACCAAAGAGCTTCAAAGCAGTTCAACAATAGGTTTTCTAGAGGGCAACCTTACTGCTTGGTTATACCTACACTACTTAAAATTTAGAGTAATCCCTTTATAATCATGCCTGCTACTGCAGTAAAGAGTTTTGCACTTCTTTTTGGGTTTTTTTTCTTCTTTTCAGGAGGTGGATCTTTATTTTTTTAAACACATAACTGCGTTTGTTCCACATTCATTAACACATCTGAAAAGTTATTGATAACTCACGGCTCGGCGAATGCGGGGCCTTTCTGACACTCCCTTGCAGATTGATGTAGGCAGGCAAAGATACATTGAACCTTTATAAATAAAACAAGGGGCCAGATTGTTCAGTTTGTATAGAATAATAGACTCTGCCAGCAATTTTAACACAGCATCTAGAAATACATGTTGACTGTAAAGATTCTTCTATATAAAGACACATCAACAAAATAAAGAAAAGTATTTAAATAAAACCCCACAGCTGATGGCCTAATAGCACTAACCTATCAGGAGTCAAGGAGTTACCAAGACCAGAAAATTGCTGAAAAGCTCAGGTTCCTTAAGTAAAGTTAGCAAATAGTATTTTCACAGACATTACCTCCAAGTAGCTTTTTCCACACATCTACCACAACTAAGTACTGATACTACAGCTGAAACACAGTCTTTTTTCATCAAAGTGGTTAGCATGATAATCACAACTACCAACCCGAGGAAGACAGCATAGGGGGGAAAAAGAAAAGTGGCAGCAGCTGATCAACAACAGCCTCAAGAATACTTTACACATCTGTATTTGTATTTTAAACCTTCATTCTTTCTACACTGTGCCTTTATTCAAGCACTTAAAAACCATTCAGAAAGGTTCCCTTACAAATGTGATGGGGGTATTTACGTTTTCTTTACTACAAAAAGCAATTTTATACATTTGTATTTATTTTTAATATATGCTGTTTCAGAAGGAAAAGTTTATCAAAAAGAATAGGTGTCATATACCACATTGTGACTGTTGTGTCCCTCTGGCAGCTCATTTGCAAATCTGATAGCCTCAGAAAAAAAAAACTTTTATTTCTTCATGAATTTTGTGAGCTCCAGTATTCCTAAATAGTGCACCTTCTTGGCAAAGACAGAAGATTTATTCTGCTCTGACCTACAGATCAATCATCCTGAGTGGGTGATGGCCTGGGATCTACAGAGATTGCTGGGGTGGGAAGGGAAGAATAAAATCTGTGGATCCACAATGCACCTGACAGCCTACAGCAAACGAGATTTATGTCGATGCCTTCTAAGAACTAAAACAGCACAAACAGATGTGTTCTTAAGCCAAGGACTTCTGCAATACAGCAGGTAACCAAGGTGCTACTTCTGCTTGTCAAACTGTAGGGAAGTTCACACCTTCTTTGTATTGTCAAACAAACAAGTGAATGCTAAATCTAGAGTATAAAAAAAGCTTTATATATTCTGTAATAAGAAAGTAATACACCCAGGCAACAAGTAGCTGCAGTCATCTAAGTTTTAGAAGTATTCTTGAGCATTTATGAAGAGGACACCATCACTGATATTTCAGACCTTATTAAAAATTCTATTTTAATAGGTAAATAATTAAATTAGCTCAGAATAGCAGTTTGTTTAACCCTGCCTGTGAAGAATAACAGAATACTCAATTACTTGATCTTTAAGATTCATGTTCATTAAAAAAGTGAAAGCAATTTTTCCAGGCCATTACTGGTCAACGTGTATTTGTTCATCTAATATCAATATTACAGGAATCAACATCTATTATTGTAAGCCATGTCTGTGCTTCCAATTAGATTTTTTCCACTAAAAGAAAAATCATATAGTTGATAAAATCTATATGGAGAAAAGACAAATTAAATTTTCCCCAAGAAGCATCAGCTTTAGTTTTACTTAAAGTACCAGTCACAAGCCACATTCCTCTAAGAGATTACCTTCCTGGTAAACTGAGAACTTTGAAACAGAACTGAAAAGAAAAAAGCAAAACGCCAAGGAAACTTCTATACTTGCACATTTCATATCCTTTACAAGCATAAGGAAACTGCACACAAGATACACAAATATTCAAGAGATTATGGCAGTAATGCAAACTATCTAAAGGAAGTTTTCTGTTTTGTATAAAACATACTGACTACAAAATTAACATCAATATTCAAGACCAGTGCACACTGCTGATTAAGAAACATCCAGAGGTTAAGCTTACAATATGCACTTGTACTACACAATTCACTTTGAACTCCCAAGTCTAATCTATTAACAAGCCACCACAATGTCATTCCTGTTCAGTAAAATTTAAGCACAAACCAGCAGAAGAACACTTATGCATCAACAATGCTTAGCACAGTAACATGCTTGTAACAATGACTTCTTTGATCCAGCATCTCTTACAATTCTGATGTACCCTAATACAGTACTGTCAACAATCCCTAAGTACTGATGAGAACTACCCTTTATAATCCAACTGTAACCTCTAATTGTAAAGCAGTGGTGCAATCCATGCAAAAGAAACAAAGTGAATTTTCATTTTCATGCTGTTAACTTTCTGAATTAAGATACATTAACAAAAAATGGCTAACTTCCACTGAAATTTTTGAAGCATGAGTCCCACATGTTGGCAAGGGACTCCGAAAGCTTTACTCAAGGAGAGCTACTAACTGGGTGGAGTACGTGTTTAAAAACTATCAAATTCCACCCACAAAGCAACCCCTGTCTAACCAGTATCCAACAGCATTATTTAACCGAGGCTTATGCAGGCACAGAAGATCCTGTTCCTGCTGCACAGTGAATGGGCAGCTAATTTTGTTCCTCCTGCCACTAACAATGGATATGTCCTGATCCTAACACTTTTACAATATTACATATTTCTAACCAGGACTGCTTCTGTTTTACATCATCAGTGAAGCAACATAATGAATGTAGAATATAATGAAACCATCCTTTAGCTCATTCATTACAAGTGGAACATATATATGAATGGTTTTCCTTGAGATATGAATATACCCATTTGCTTCTCCATAAATGCCATTTTAGACAGTATCCCAAGTACAGAACAATTCCTCAAGTCCTTCACTGTTCTCATCATTTTTAAGGTCTAAGCTATCAGAACTTTATAACAAAGCCAGAAAATACAGACAATTCACTAAACACAGTCATTGCTCTTAAAATCTCATCACACGGGATCGACAAGTAAAGCACCTTTTCATGAAGTTTGTGTGTTGTGACTGCTTTCAGAATTCTGAGCCGATTTCAGTTCAACACTTTGGGGAAGTTTTGCAGAAATTTCTGCATATGAGATATTTTTCTCTGCCTTGCTGCTGCTATGTATTTGAAAGCAGAGCTGTCAGAAGAGGCTCTTGGCTCCCTAGCCTTGCTCTCAGCCTGGAGCTACCCAAATGGCTACAGAATCCTCCACAACAATCTATCAAAGTTTAAACACACATACCACCTTCTACCTCCAAGCAAAGTGGAAACCAAAATCTACCTAACCCTGCAAATACCCACATCACCCGTTGTTAAGTACACAGAAATTCTTCAATGATCCCACACTAGAACAAAGAAATTAAATACGGGTTACAAATTCTAGATTACACATCTATTACCATATAAAGCGTGCCACCAAACACAGGATGACTAAAATAAGCACAGGAGTGCCACTTTAACGAGGACAGAAAAGTTGCACATTACTAACCACTACTAAGGATAAGTGAAGCATAATCCAGAAAAACCAGTTACAATATGAACAGATGCAAAACGACACACAAGCTTCAAAGGCAGAAGATGATCTACAACAACAAAAGTTTGTTTGCTAGTAACAGTTGAAGAACAGAGTTAAAGACTCCAAACACAGCAGCTCAGCTCAAAAAATTAGCAGGTGAAACAAAAGGAGGTACTGACAGGCACTTCATACATACGACTTCTGCCTAAAGGCTCTAGAGATTTTTCTTCTACTTGCATAGCACAGTATTTGTTAGGATGCTTGAGAGAATCTTATCATGACCACATATAAGTCTCAGAAGCATGCACAAATTCACGTATCTCACAAGAGAATCTAATTAACTTTGCTAGATTTCCATATTTCTAGACTGTAGTCTAATTTTGAAGTGGTGACAATTATTTTAAAACACAAACCATCACCACACTTCTTTGCAACAGTCAAGTCATAGCAGTTTCAAGACATTGTGTGGCACCACGGCCATTGGGATCTGCTGTATCTGCACTACTGACACAAGAAATGATCCTGCTTCACCCACTGCTTCCCAGCCATTCCTCAGGCCAACTCCAGCAATCACTCCTGCAGCAAGGCAGAGCACGTAACTGACCTGGTGGAAAATTAAACACTTGGGCAAGATAAATTGGGATCTTTCCCATCAGATCTTTTACAGAACTCTTTTCAATCTTTGCCATTTAAACTATATTCTGGGAAACAAAAACCAAAACAAAACCAAAACAATCCTGAGGATACTAATATCAATCGTTAACATTTCACTCAATTTGTGACTCAATTTATAGTTACGATCCTATCTGTAAGGTTCACTCCTGTTTTCTGGAGAACAGGGATGGCAAAAGCAGGGTTTACCTAAGCATACTATTAAAAAAATTTACTCAATTTTACAGTGAAGAAACAGTATTTTAAAAACTAAAAATAATACTTTTCTATGTGCAATGTACTCCTAAATTACAAACTCCTGTAGCTCTGGTCAATGACAAAAAATTCAACTTGAACTAACCCTTTAACTATTGACATACAGAATAAAAACTCCTTTAAGTGTTAATAGTAAAAACAAAACAAAAACATATATATTTATATGTACATAACATTAGCACCTAGTTTTCAGCACTATTTATTTCTCACTATTTGGAAAACCCTTATTATATATTCAGTAACTTATATTTAAAGCCTCTCTAGATATGGCAGGTTATCAGTACTTGAAACACCATTTCTGAGATTTTTTTCAGCCTGCAGTCATGACTATATTAAAAAATCCCAGCTTCTTCCTAGCATTGAATGAATACTTTTAATTTTTTTTTTTTAATTTTGGTACAGTCCACATCCAATTCAGCTTTCCATTTGTCAGAGAAGTGTTCAAGAGAAGGTAATATGCAATGTATTTTTAAAAACGCACGTGTTTTTAAATAATAAATAAATGTTTTTCCCAGGTGTGTAAAAGAACCAGTCCTGCCATTCAGACGTTTATTTCTATTGACATCAACAACACAACTGCTTTTGTATTCTAAGAACTGCAACTCAATGGCAAGTGCTGAGCAGCACCTGCCAAGTCCCTGCGTTTCGGTCTCTGTCAGGTGTCTGTCACATGAGCAAAGGCAGGCATGGAGCAGGGGGCACTGGGCCAAGAGGCTGCCAAGCCCCACATCCTGGCAGGTACCAGCCAGCCAGGCCGTGTGACTGCATCTACCCTGCTGCCCAAACTCAGCCAAGGGAGGAAGCAGGCTGCCAAAGTCAGGAAGCTCTCAGCTGTCCCTGCCCACAAGCACAGGGCCCTCTGGGAAAGGGTACAGCGAGGCAGGTCTGGAGCAGCACACCTGCTTCTGGGTGTGAGACTCCTCTCTAACACAGATTATTTTTCATATTCTCACAGCTTAGTGGGTATTTTTTTAATCACTCGGACCAATACGGAACTGTGCTCTCTAGGTGTTCTCAGAGCTTAACAGCAAATCCATAAAAACACTTAATCACTACATCTTCCATTCTGGCCCTAGGGACACCAGTTATAATGAGTGTGCACGCTGTCCCACAAATTATAGCCTACAGCTCATCTCCTAAAATCATGTTTGAACATTTCATTGCGGAATTTTCAAAAACATTTTCAGAGCATGTTCATATTTTCTACAAATGGTATGATAACCTAAAAGGGAAAAAAAACCCTACATATATTCAGGCATGACCACCGGTTTTAAATTTACCTCTGTGCTTTTTTCTATTCCCACTGAAGAGATCAAATGTTTGATCTACCTGTTCTAAAATGGGTAAGATTTTTAAGCCTTCATATTCTAGGCTTCTCAAAAAAAAACCCTGAACAAGACAAAAAAATCTGCCTGATTTTGTAAAGTATAAAACTAAGAAGCCCTTTGATAATATTGAACAATATTAAAAAAAAACTGCCCAGGAAAGACTATTTTTTCAGAAAGTCTACTGCATTTTAAACTCTACTGCGCTGGCAGGCAGAACAAAATCAAAGGCAATGGGGACAAGTGGTGAAATTAAAGTTCTGATCTACCAAGAAATTAAAAATTGGCACATTCTAATGAAAAGCTGCGATTTGCATGTTAACAGAAACAGACTATTTGTCAAAGGAAATACGAATATTAAAAAAACCTAATGACTCCAAACCCTACTGTTCTCAAGATTAGCAATATTTCAATGACCTTGAGCCTGGCCTTGGATTTATTAAGCACCAGCTTTGCAAAAAAAGGCTTATTTTCATCCCTGTGTACAATTCACTTTAAATGACGCTCCAGCTCCACTGGACGTTATTTTTGTTAAACTAGAATGGTGTTACACAGAGATCTTCAAACCAACCATGGAAGCCAGTTCTACAAATGTTCTTTTTTCCTTATCCTTCCCCCTCATGCCCATTTTGTTTAAATGCTTCCTTTCTAGCCAGTTAAGTTTCTGAACAGTTCAGCACATGTGGTTTAGAAATTACAGGGTGAGCACGAGGGGGGAATACAATTATCAACACAATAACTGCCTTCCTACAAAGCCAGAGAAAATATAGCCTGAAATGGTTTTTCCTTGTTTGGATTTTAGTCACTTAACATTTCTGGGCAGCTGTCTCAAGTAAATCACACTCTTCTCCCACCATCCAACAGAAAAAACCTTCAGAAGCTGAAACAGCTCCTCCACCCCCCTTTAAGCCTTCTCTGTAGTCTTAGGGTAGCACTGAGACAGCGATCTGGGTGCCAACACTGGGAAGACTTGAGTTTCACAAGCACAATATTACTTTGCCAAGCACTCAGACATACGCAGCCACAACAGGAAGTATTGGAAAATCTTCTGGAGCAAGACAGAACCACTCCAACTCACTAAACACCCTTGCTCTGGAAGACTATCTTTGCAGAGTAATAATTTAGAATTCGGCAGAAAGCACTCACGATACAAGGAATATGCATAAGCCAGCTACATTTATTCAAAATTCTAGATTATACTAAAAAAAGCTGTCATATCACATTAGCCCAGCACCAAGAGATGACCAGGACATACAAGGTATGTCCCACATCCCACATGGTGCATGGGGAAACAGGCAACTGTTAATTCAACACCAAGCGTCAATAAACCTAACATGTCTGCAAGAGTACAGACTGACTACCACATGCAGAACATTTAAATTATCTCTAATTGCTGCCTACCCTCGGGTGCAGTATTCTCTTGTTTGTAAGTTAAGAACTGCACAGCATAATTGGAGCTGCTCTTTTCTAGCAGCCCTCCCAACTGTCTGGATTTAGGGGCACGTGCCGGTTAAGACTTTCAAGCTGATCGCCATGCACCCCGACAGAACTGTGGGAAGCTTTACGCAGCAATACTCTTCAATACTCTCCAGCATGTGATCGCAGAGCGATCTGAAACCTGACCGTACACCTCGTATCTCCCTCTGGGTATGACTGCCTCCAGATGTTAAGCTTTTACTTGGCTATTTAGGGCTTGTTTTTGAAGAGTTTGTCCACTTGGGTCAATCCCATATTGAAACAGAAAACAAGAGCCACACTCGCCTGCTGACTTGACACAATGGTTTGGGCCAGAATCTAGACAAAACTATAACGACAAAAAACCCCACCCTGCTCTACTGAAGGGACTGTTGGCTTGGGGGGATTCTTTGGTTCGATGTGTCCTCCCCTCGATGATCAGAATCTCGCAAACTTGTGTGCCCCTGTACGGTGACCGTGCGGGAAGGCAGCGCGCCGCGGACACCGCCAGGAGCGGGTCTCCAAGAGCAGCAGGCCCGCCAGCGCGGCCGCCCGGACAGCAGCCGGCGCCGACAGCTCCGCGGGGGGAGGCGGTGCCCGGCACCCCCCACCCCACCGCTGACGGCCCCGGTAGCCCCGCCCCGCGGGGGGTGCGGGGAACGGGCCTCAGGCCTGCCAATCACGGCGAACACCGCCCGGCCCGCCCGCTACCGCCGTGACCTCCGGGGCTGCGGCGGCTCCGCCCCCTCCTCCCCGTCTCGCCACGGCCGGGGGGCACTTACCGTCCCGGGACGTGCCCATGAGCTGGTCCAGCATGGCGCGCATCTGGGCCTGCGCCGACATCTTGAGCGCAGGGGGGGCCGACGCGGCCCGGCCGAGTCACGCCGACAGCGGCCTACAAGGCCCGAGGCGCGGCGGGCGCTCGGCCCTGCCCCTCGCGTCACGGGCGGGGCCGCTCCCCCGCGGCCGCGGGAGGAGGGAGGGAGCGGGCCTACCCCCGCCTGGCTTTCCCGGTGGGAAGCGGAGCGGGAAAGTCGCCTCGCGCCGGAGCCGGTGCCGCCGCCTCGCGCCCCCACAGTTCCCTTACTCCCGCTCCCTCCCGCGCCCGCCACGCGCGCGCGCCGGCGGGAACGGAAACCTGCGCGCACGCGCCCTGCGCTCCTTCGTCCGCTCCGCGACGTCAGCGCGGACGGGCCTCGGCGCTCGCCCATTGGCCACGGCCCGCGCCGCTCGGCCAGTGACGCACCGCGCGGCGAGGCTCCTGATTGGGCAGCTGGGCTGAGCCCTTGGGGCACGCTGATTGGCCAGGGAGGCCCGCGTGGCCTGTGTGACGTCACGGTCTCCGGGTCAGCGGCGGCGCCTGGCGGGGCTGGGTCCCGGGAGCGCCGCGTGAGGGGTCAGCTCCGGCTTGGGGACAATTCTTTGTTGGAGTGACGTGCAGCACCCCTGCAACGGCCCCTGCTGCTCTCCAGTGCCGGGTGCAGTCGTGGTAAGACTGTAACACGCCTCTTATTAGAGAACCTCCCTTAAAACTGGGGCTACTGCCATGTGTGGCTGATAATTCAACTTACAAGGCACCGAAATCCATTAAAACAAAAATCCTGAATTTTACCCATTATAATCCCTGCATTTTGTGACTCTCCCTTTGTCAACCGTCGTATTGCCATCTAGTGCCCAAAACCCATCACAAAGCCCAGTTCTAGTCGTCCACAAGGTGTTGTCTTCAAGGTTAGCTCCCTACCAGTGTAAAACGGCAACAGACAACCTAACAATAACCTCCTCACCCCAATTATCTGTATTTCAGAAGGACTTGCAGAGAAGATGCTCTTCTGTAACATGTTCAGGAAAATTCTCTACACAGTTCCCTTCAGCTAATTAGAATACATCCTTGCTTTGCTTTTTCTTTAAAATCTAAATTTATTTTTATTAGTCATAGCTTTGGATCAAAGGGCAAGTAAATGGAAGACACCAATGCTTTTTAGAACTGTCCGTTTAGTACCTTGGTACGCTTAGGGGAAATTGAGAAATTTTAGCGACTACTTACACCAACACTATATACACTTGAGCACCTTCTACTCTTTAAAGAGCATCTGTGTCTGGCCAAATGATTGCTTTTCTTTTTTTTTTTTTAATTTCCATTTTCATTAAATAACAGAGAATAAGCAGTGTGTCACAGCCATTCTCAGTGTGTGGTGACATCCCACAACTCTGAATCTACTGAGCTGAAAGGAGGTTGATACTTTCACATCCGTTGTATGTCAACACTTTTCAAAATAACTACTTTTTAACTAGTGAGACATTGTAAGACTTGCAAACTGGAATTTTGGTCAACAGAACCCTAAAACTTCTAGTTCACATCTCCTTACTTTACCTGATCAGCTCAAATCTCCCCAGTTTTACAGATCCATTGTGGATCCTATCCACTATACTGTGGGGATTAAATCATCCCCTAGTTTTAAATACAGAGGAAGGAAGAAGCAGACTTAGATGAACTGATTCTCTTTGCAATGCTTTTCAGACAGAACACTTTGGTTTTTTCCTGGGAGTAAAAGACCCCCAACAAACACACTCTTTTCTCCTAGTTGCTTCAGGCTTCTGCCCAGGTAAACATCACATTTTTAGCGATTTAAAGTCATTCTTATTACAGATCTCTTACGTATCTTGCACACAATTCAACACTGTCCTGCAAACAGCAACAACTCAAGGCCTTCTGTAAAAAGAAACTCGCTGCTCCAGGTTTGCAATATGAGCGAGAAAACGCAGTCCCGTTTGTGTAGCTCGTGTGACTGGCTACAGTCAGCTCCCTGCAGCTTTTCTGAGATTCAGTGGGTGAGGGCAGCACAGCAAGCCAGCAGCTGCACAGGCAACTTCTCAGGGACACCGAGAAACATTTAACTCATTAAGAATTCATTTCTCTGAATCGCTACTGCTCACTCACCGCCATGGAAAAAACCAAAAAAATGTTTTTCAAGATGGAAGAGGTTTGTGCTACTGCAGTGCTCACCAGAATCCACAGATGCTCCACAAAACAAACCTTTGTTCTTGGGAGAGCAGGAAATTCCACATACACAGAATATGCTTCAGTAAGCACTGGACAAATCCTCTCACCTACCGCTTTTGAATCTCCTGGGGAACCACGAACCCCTGCAACCTCTTAAGACAAGCAGCTCATGTTTTTCCACTACAAACAACCTCTCTGTCAATCCGTGGAAGGGTGCCCGTCACCACACACATTCACAAGGACGGGAAGGGCATCTGGGAAGCCTGATGGAGGGAGAGGGGGGTTGGTTGTTTCCAGTTATGTCTTTCACACCGTAACCTAAAACTGACAAAAGGCACCTGATAGAGAACCCAGCCCATTCCAGTAGCTCCAGGATATTAATTTATTGATGAATAAACATTGAACACAGCAGTCCCGTCTCAGCCCTTTCCTCCTGGCTGCTGAGGCAGTCTGAAGCCCACCAACCCGGCGACCTCCTGGGGCGAGCGCTCGCCCCTGCCGTGGTACTCGCGGTGCAGGGCCTCGTGCTCCCGGACGCTGCGGAGCAGGCACAGGTAGGTGGCGGCCTGGAAGTGCAGCTCCTGCTGGGCCCGGCACAGCTTCTCGCTGGTCACCTGCGGGGAGCGGCGGTCAGGGCGGCCCCGAGGCCTCGCCGAGCCGCGGGGGCTACCCGGGCGGGGGTGGGAAGGGGAATCCTGCGCGTACCCGGTGCTCGCGGAAGGCCGAGAGCACGTGGCGATAGGCGGGGCTGTCGCGATAGGAGCGGCCGGCGGCGTGGCGCAGCTCGCGCAGGAGCGCGCGCAGGGTGCGCAGCGGAGCTCCCAGCGCCGCCATCTTCCGACCCGCGCGGGGGCGCGCCGGCCAATGGAGCGCCGCCCCCGGGCCTCGCCTTCGCGCCCCGGCAGTGCGGGCAGTCGAACGCCGAGCGAACGATCGCCTCTTCCTGCTCTCTGCCGCCCTCCCCCGCCATTGCAATCCCCGCTGGTCAAGCGCCGGCGGTCGAGCGGCGCAGCGGGGGCGTGCCCGCCTCACGCAGGGCCCTACGCCTCGTTGGAGGCCTGTGGTAACGGAGCGGGAGCACCGGGACCCCTCCGAGAGGCGTATCGTACGGCGGGAAACCGAGTTGGGCAGCGGGCGCGTCCCTGGGGTCGTCGGTTTAAAAGGGGCTTTGGTCCCGCTGGAGCCCGAAGGGGACGCCCCAGAAGAAGCCCAGGAGCCGCAGACCCGAGGCAGCCAGCGGCTCACAGGCATCCAGGAGAGCAGAAAAAAAATGTGCCCACCCCAGATGGGACTCGAACCCACAATCCCTGGCTTAGGAGGCCAATGCCTTATCCATTAGGCCACTGGGGCTGCCGCGAAGAAGTTTTTCCTATGTGCTTACTTATCTCTTGGCCCCACCCCCTGTCTCTCTATGGAGCGCAGCGGAGGCCGCTGATTGGGCAGCGCCGCCCGGCGCGGCTGCCGCGCGGCCCCCTGGGAGCCGGGGCTGAGGCGGGGGCGCGGTGTCTCAGTGGCGCTGCCAGGCTGTGCCTTGGAACGAGGCGGTGCTCCCGCAGGAATTCCTTCCAAAACGCTGGTCCTTTCACACAGTGTTACCTTGCTGGGGTGGTTGCTCTGACTGAAGGAGGGCCCCAGCCACAAAACGGAAAAACCCGACAAAAAGCCCGAGATGGCCAACCCTTCAAGTGAAATCTTTTCCCATTTGTCTTTTTGTAAGAAATCACAGACACACAGGCTAATATGTACATTCCTCTTTATTCAATACAGCACAGACACGTGACACATAAAAAACCAAAAGTACACTCATGAAAAAGCCTGTCGCAGTCAGGGACAGGGAACAGCTATGCCGAATTGAGTAAGGCTCCTACTGCAGAACAGGGGTCTGCCGGCTAGGGTGGATCCCAGAGCAAAGGCTGCTGCCAGAAAAGCTTGCGCTCCTTTCAGGAAAGCAGAAAAGGGCAAGTCCCTTCCGGAACAGGTGAAGGCAGCGTTACCTGCAAGGTTCGCAGGATACGAACCCCACAACTGTGTTTGGATCAGAGCACTGATAAAATGAATGCTCTCCAGTTATTCTCGCAGAAGGCCAATAGTCCTGACCTCTGAAAGCATTGGAGTGCTCAGGGATAGGAAACCTGAGTACCTGGAAGGAGCGAAAATGTCAAGTAGTCACAGAGAAGAGAGTTAAAATTAGCCTCCCTGACAGGCTCTGCTAGCCGCAACTGGGAATGTGCAGGGAACTAACCAGTTTCCCAACTAACAAAATACTAGCAGCCATTAAACTGACCAGAACAATATATGCGTTTGGAACTGACGCAGGCTTTTGAGGCAGCAGCTTCTTCCTTTTCCTGCTTCAGTTCAGGATGGAGATAAAGCAGGCACCAGTTCCTCTCGCAAAGAGCCTTACACACTTTTAAAAAATTAAAATACAAAAAAGGGAGACAGGTGTATTTACAAAATCCATGGCTGGTACAGTACATCATTTTTAAGACACACTAAATGCTACAATCTTTCAGGTCCTGAGATTATTACAAAAAAAAAACCAACCAAACAAACAAACAAAAAAAAAAAAACCCAAAAACCCAAAACAAAAGAAAAACAAGCCCCAACAACTTAAAACTTGTGTTCAGGTCCAGTTTTATAAGGAGAGAGGAAAGAAACCACACATTTAAAACAGTATCCCTTGAAGTTATTGGAACACACCTTCCTTAAAAAATCCAAATGAAAGTGGTGCTTACCACCCAAATGTAGCTGCATTTAGTTGTTCAGGCTTCTTGTCACAAGAGGGGAGCATTTCACAGGGCAGTTTCCCTGGAGAGCTCATCAGGTAAGCACAAAGCTGTTGGGATCCTCTCTCCATTGCTAAGCCCTATGATCTGGAATGCGCAAGTGATAGAAGGAGGAAGGTGACTTTGTACAAATTCATGCTGAACTGACTAAAGCATCACAGGAATCACCAACTCAAACAGGTTTGCCATCTCGTAGTAACTGTGCACTCCTTTGTTTGAAGCTGAAGGATGCAAAGAATTCTTGCTGTGATTTAACATGGTTAATAACAAAAAAAAACCTCCTCCAGCTTTTTGTTCTGAGCTCCCCAGTGAAAGGCAGCAAAACGGTTTCTCAGCTCCTTCATTGTCTGGGGGATCACAGCAAGTCAGGTAGAATTAAACAGGCTATATCCAAACTTGCTAAAATATGTATGTATATAAAGTGACAGCAAACAAAGGATACAGAGGCCAAACTGCTGTTGAGGGGATAATCCTCACTGCCATTAGCTGTGCAGGGCATTCTTCTTCACTGACCCTCTTTTATCAGGCAGGCCTAAAGGGACTTGTACCCACACCTGTTTTTTTTTTCCCAATGAAGTATTCTGAACATAGAGATTTTGTATCATCAGAAGTTATCATCACAGATGCCCTTTTATTGTAAGCACCTGACCTTAAGCTAGAGAATGGCAACTTTTTAAGGATTACTCATTAAATGCTTCTAACTCTCAGTAAAAGACTACAAGAGACAAATCACATTAACAAGGATACTAGTTTAACTGCTAAAATATAGCGCTCCTCAGTAGACTTTTGGGGGGGTAAAAAGTAGTAATTAATTTTTTCTTTTTAACAGTAGTCCAAAAATAAAATTTCTCCATCTATTTCCAGTACAGATCTTGATAACTATGCAAGAACATGGTACTAATTGCTACATGATGGAATCACCAGCAATAAAACACATACTACAGTTCTCATCTCTGAGCTAAATTGTTATTTGTAATTACATACAAGACTAAAAGACCAGTGAGAAATATGTGGGGACTTGTGATTTAGTTTTTATTTAGGTGGTAATGCCCCTTCTTTAGAAGCAACTTCATTTTAGTTAGAAATTAATTTAATTCACTTCTGATGCTGGAAAGAAACCTGGGATGTCTCATGAGTTTCTTCCCAAATCCAATCTGTACATTAAAAGACACTTCCGCAGCTTCTTAATCCAATTGTGAGAGCTGAATATTCTAAAAAACTCTCAGACTAAAACCTGTCACAAGAAGTGATTTTAGCTTCCCTCTCAAGCAACTTCATGACACTTGACATTACATGTTGCACCAGTGAAAGGGTTTCTTTTTTAAAATACATTTTTTTTCACATTAGCAAAAAGTTCTGCATTACAGACATTCAAAAATACTCCATTTTCTTTGGGTAAAATTTCAGTATGTGTTAAGAGGGATATCTGGGGAAAGGAATGCATGTAACACTGAAACATGTAAATACTTATCTGCATAGTTGATATTAGTGACTACTAATCAAACTAAGGCCTTATCTGAAAAAAGCTGAGAACACAAGAAAGTTTCTTCCCCCACTCTGGTGAAATATGCTAAGTCTCAGTGAAGCTCTGTCTACCTCAGCAACTGCTCAGTTTGGCCTATGACAGTGGCATCTCCTGACTGGTTTTGGTTGATTCTCTCCCACTCTTTTTCTCTTGGTACTAGACAGTAACAAATATGACGATTGATAAAACACATCTGCACACATTGCTAGGAAGAAACAAAAAACCCTTTTAGTATTGCACATGATAGGAGCCAAACAGAGTATATGCTGCTTGGTTGGGATTACTTTACCATGAAGAAAAGCTTAGTAGTTAATGGTTATTGTTAAAGCAGGAGATGACAGCAATGCAAGAGACTGAAACACACTTCTAGATACAAAACATGGTGGTGGTTCAGGTAGAACTACAGCTGTCAGAAACGGCTACAAAATAGAGGCCTCCATCCTCCACTACTGACAAGATCAGCACAGTTTTACTCAGGAGTGTGCAAAAACAGTTGCAGGGAATCTTTGTACTTCCCCAGTTTTGGGCCAGTTCCAGGCCATGTTGATCTCTCAGCATAACTCACAGCAGCACCAGGGCCTTCTAGAGCCCCAAAAGGCTATTACAGCAGCAAGGGATAACTGCATCACAGAGAAAGGATGATGAAGCCTCACCAGAAGTTTCCACCAACAAAGCATCCCCCTACACAACAGTTATCTTTCCAGTGGCCCAGTAAGCATACTTCTGGCTGCTTATTTTGGCAGTGATTTCTTAAGCAGTAGACAGACATAGATTTTTACAACAGCTGCATTTGTTAGACTGCAACAATCAGCCATCATCACCAGCTGTAGATTCCTCATCCCATAGATCAGCCTAGGATGAAGAGCGTGTGTGTTCAAAAGGAATTAAACAACATAATTGGTGAATGTGGTAAACTTCACTGATGCACCTAAGAGATTAAGAAGCACCCTCAACTACCCCTCCAATTGACTGTGCTACCAGCAGTAGTCCTGTCTTTGACTGGCACCATTAGATTGGCAGGAGAAATGGCCTAGTTTATGTAATGGATTAACTCAAACATGTGAAGAGAAGCCAAGAACTGAGTTAGGCCATTCTCTGCCACAAGAACATCTATGGTACCATAGTTCCTGTTTTCCACACTGGTTCTCCACCCATGAAGGACTCATCATTCCATTCCAACTCTGCAAAATAAATGCTTCCTTTTCATATTGCAAGTCAAATCTTCCCTAGGGAAAGCACATCACAGAACTAGAATAGTCTAGTGATGCATATGCATGTTACTTTAAGCGTAGCACTTGGACCACAAATGAATTGCTAATTTCAGATATTCGTGTTTATAATAATCATAAGTTAAATAGATCCTCAGCATAAAGCTGTTAAAATCACTTGATCATCTATTGCAGATAGCTAATTTTGTCTGAGAACAAGGAAACAAGCACAGATACTAGTATGAAGGTTAATCTGCAGCTAAGAACACAAACTTACTGTTCATTATAATAAGAGAAGAAATCACTAACAAAATCTCAAATTGAGAAGAAGTACAACCAGAAAAGTTGTACAACTACATCATGGTGAGTGACTTAGGCAGCATGTGAAGCATAGCTAGCTTTAAACTCAATTAGCAGCTGCACTCTTGCAAGTTTAACCAAATTCCTTCTTACATAGGATGCATGGTGGAATGCGACAACTTTGGTAAATCTGAGAATCCTTGCAGTAACTGTATCAAGCAGATCTGACCAGGTGCACACAAGATTCTTGCAGTTAATTCAAATATGTTGCAAGATGCTATTTTAACTTTATTTATCCCCCAGCTCCTTGGGGCTGTCAGCCACACATCTCTGCCTCAGACTCAGTGATTGTGTGAAGCAGTCCAGTAATTAATAAGGTTGCCAAACAGGGCCCATAATATGTTTTACTCATGACCTAATTAAGAAACAAATTCAAAACCTTCCAAGAAAAATTCCAAAGTTTCATTCCCGTTAGCCTCTTCCTTTCTCTCATGCACATTTACACACACTCACGCACACACTTTTATTGTACTGCCATCTTTGCACAAACATTCAACCTTGAAGTAGTATTTAACAGAGCCAGGAGACTGGAGAAGGATCAACAGGTTTCAGGAATATTGCTTGTGTGAGTGTGCGTGTGAGAGAATGCACAAGCACACAGAACCAATGCCACAGTACAGCAGCTATGAAGTTACACACATTACACACTTGGTTTTGCTTTTTTCTTTACAAAAGGGAAAAAAATAGAATAACAGCATAAAGCCATCTTGGCAAGCTTTAGATTTTCCTCCAAAGTGCTTTCTAGCACTTCAGTATCTCTGAGAAAAGTTTAAAGAGGGTAGGGAAATAAAATTAAAACAAAACAAAACAAAAGGCACTTAAACAAAGGACAAAGGCCTGAATCAAGTAATTCATGAAGGGTAACAGCCATTTCACCAGAGTTTGGATCAATCAAAGTCTACCAACCGTTCTAAAAACTTCTGTAAAATTAAAATTGCATAAAGTGTTAATTAATCAGTTGTTTACCTAATGCTTAACCTTCTGGTTCATTTTATGAAAAAAAACCAGACAAAACCAAAACACCTAACAAGCCCAAACGAAAAACCATGTGTCCCTTTAATGATTTTTCCCCCAGTTCAGCAAAAGATTAAAGTTGGGTGTGGGAAGAAGCCTTCCACAGTTTGGCTTGGTTGTAGGTTTTCCCTGCAAAGCCATCTTCAAAGAAATACAGAACAAAAGCAGAAGAGGGACCACTGTGCTTTCACCAATTCACTCAAAAACAAACAAACAAAAAATCAAAACCAAAAAACCCATCAACCCAAACACCCGAACACTTCTAATCCAACAGTGGGCAAAAACTAATCAAAAGAAGAAAAAAAAAAGCCACAAAAAACCCCCCTGTAAACTACGTTAAAAATTGCTAATAAATACAGCCAAAATTTCATTTTTATGAATGTAGCAGCAAATGTGATAAAGTTAGTTGGAGTCCAAGGTGACTCCCAGAGGGTTACTGGTTCGCACAACTGATGGCAGCTTGGGAGAGTTGCAGATTTCTCTGTTTTCATGTCCTCAAGGGTCTTGCACCAAGTGGAGAAGGAGTATGGAGGAAAGGTCAGGTGATGGGACTGCAGGAAGGAACAGGCTTTTAGCACCTGTCCCACCCTTAAATCCGTGCATCAGATAACTTTGTTCAAACACAAAGCAGAACCCAAGTAATTAAAAGTTACTTCTGATTAGCAGAAAACAGATGTGAAACCCACAGCATTCGCACTTGTGACTCAGATGGTTAGTATTTAGACATGTTTCTCAAATCAACAGAGAAGGCTGGACAAAGTGACTTAGGCCATTGGTGTCTTGAAATGGGAGAACACTGCAGTTATAGTCCAAGGTATCAGGAAACTGTGCAGCCTGTTTTTCATCTAGCCTGTCTTCTTTCTTTGCAAGAGTCTCTCATGATTTAAAATAGCTACCATGGTTTTTGGGACTTTGGATCATGTAGCAGGGAATACTACCCAGACAGTTTCAACATCTAAAACCTATGTTTGAAAGTTATTGCTTGCATTTGTTTGGGGCTTTCAGAGAGCTTGACATGTTAGCTCATATACAGTCCCCAAACCAAGTTCAGCCCTGCTGCCTGGAAAAGACAGCTCTACTTGGCTTTCTTATTGCTTGTGAATACTGAGGGTTTATTTAGTATGTACAACTACAGTTTATTTATTAACAAAGGCCCTTAAGAAGTAGTAAAAACCTGGGGGGGCGGGAATGTCTTCAGCAGAGCTGCTGTGCTGAAAATAGTAAAACATGAACCTAATTTTGCATTTGAACGTTGCAGTAATCTTTCCCATCCTGTCTACGTTATCTGCAAAGGTCTCTGAGAACCACCTCATTATTTCCTTTGATTTGGCCTTGCTAAGTTTAACCACAGAGAACAGAAAACCCAAAAAGGATTCTCATCCCCAGTGTTGTTCATTCAAAAGACACTAAGGAGTGTAATGACTGAAAACTGTTACGTGCTGGGGAGGGTTGTTTGAACTGATGTCACAAAATGTACAGTCATCTTTATTTTCATCATCCTAGTACCTATTTCCACAATAAGTATTAGTTTACTTGTTTCCCAAGACTGGGAAGCTCAATAGGACACAGAGACAGGATTATTCCTACCCTCAAGATTTGGAGAGGATACTCTTCAACTGAAGATGAAGCATAAATCCAGGAAGAAAGGAACGCTGAAAGGGAATTTGTGCTGTAGTGTCTTCCAGTCTAAAATTTCAGTAAGTCTGAAGACAAAAGATGGTAATTTGAATGGGATGCCTTGATGAGGAAAACACAGAAGAGGTAGAACTCTTAGGACAGGGTCCTTTAAATATATTGCTGCCCAATGGCTCACTGCCACAACTCCCTTAGCTACATGCATTGCTAAAGTTCTCAGGTTTGACACAGTTCAGAGAATTAACATCCTGCCAGAACTGTTGGGCCTCAAAAAACAGAAGTTAACTTCCCTTCAACCCTTCCTGGAGAAAAGAAAAAAAAATACCAGATGAAGCTTGCACTCTTAAGAGCTTATGGTATTTTGACAGAATTTGTGCAGTATAAACACCAGAGTCTACATAGCTGTATGTGTTTCAACTCTAAACCTCGATGGAGGTGCAAGCTTATCTGATCAACACACCACAAAAACATTAGCACCAGCTAAAAGGCATTTAATTGGCAGATGCTGTGGAGTGAAACTAATGAACTAATGCATCTTAATTCAATCTTTCTTTTACAGAAGTGTTGTGCAAAAACATTTATTGCTGAGCTCAACCCAACATTTTTATACTAAATACACAATATATATTATTTTAAATTTATGTATATATATTTATATAAAATTAAAATGAGCTCTAAATAGAAAAGAAATTGTTGTCTGATCTAAGAAAAATAAATCACATGTAAAAGAAACCTGCAAGCCCTACGTAATCTAGCAAAAAACATTGAAGATTCATTATTCAGGGGTCAAAGTCTCTCTAAAAGGTGTGAGATAACCAGTAGTGTCCAGTTCAATCTCAAGTCAAACTGCCAGAAAAACTATTTACTAAGAATTTCAGCATCTCTGATCAAAGGAATGTTCCAGGGTTGAAGGAGAGGGGAATCATACTGGTTTATTTGCTCCTTTTCCCTATGACTTGTTTTAGTTTCTGTCATTCTCACCTTTTATCTCACAGGGCAAGGGACTCAACAGCAAAGTTCTGTCCTAATGTCAAAAGTGCAACAGGTGCTGGATGCTTCCTAATCTTACATGTGAACCAGTTGATGTATTGCTATCAAAGAAAAAAAAAACAAAACAAAAACCAAAAAAACAACAAAGCCAGCTCTGCAGTCTTGTGCTACCATGTAAGAAAGAGTTCAGGTAAAACTCCCCAGGCCAGCAGGGGCTGGAAATGCTGGAGACAACCCATTCAGCCCCCAGAAGAGAAGGCACCTCTGGTCGCTTTTGAACGACTCCTCTTTGGCTAATGCCTGAAACAGTATTAATCTGACCCTGGAATAGGTCACAATCAGCTTTAACTAGCAAATCAATATAATGCATGGCTTCTGGGAGGAGTTAGACAAAAGATGCAGCCTGAGAATGAGAAAAGAACTGGTTGTGGTTTAGGAAAGATTATTAATAGAGTATCTATTCAGTAGCAAATAAGCACAAGGTAAAAGAAAGTTTAACAAATGGAAATACTGAAACAAAAACATGATTAAAAAAAAAAAAGTGGGAAAGAAATGCTAGTCTGACCAATAAAATGTGGGTTTCTTTTCATGTAAATTAATTTCCATCCCCTTCCTCCCTTTAAATAAGAACTTCTGTACTAAAAAAAACCCTGAAAATAAATCAAATCGTCTGTGTCTCACATATTGATGTACCAGATCTGTTTTTGAAGACAATTCTCTATTGAGGCTGCATACATCTTATAGGCTCCCTATAGCCAAACAGCCTTCTAAAGCTGGATAAATGCCCGTTTATCAGAAACTGCTTTTGTCTAAAGGTTTAATTATAATGCAAAGTATCCCAGCACCATCTCTATTCTACATAGCCTTTGGTCCACAACCATATAGTACACTCAGGACCTACACATAATCTTACACTGGGCACTTTGGGCACTAAGGAAGTGGATGATAGTGGATGATTCCACCTTATGCAATGACTGGACAAACCTATTCTAGCTTATTTCACCATTTCCACTTTTCATTGGACTTCACCCAGAAACAGAATGTTGGTGCTGCTGTGGGTTTGACGATCAATTTCTTTTAAGAGCCAATCAGAGCAGATAAAGGTTGTTTCTTTAGGCAATATCAAACTATGACCAGTCTGCATGACCAGGAGGACCAGTCCTCCTTTTCCTTCTCTCTTTGATCAAGTATTATTTTATTTTTCTTCTTCCTCTCACCACAGTGCTTAGGATCAGAATATGTAAACATTGACAGAAACAGCAGCCCTGTGACAATAAGCACTTTCCCAACTGGGCAGATTCTGTCAGCCAACCAGAACTGCTTCAGCTCCCTTGTTTGTCCAGAAGTCACTGGTTTTTCCGCTGTAACTTAGTGTCCCCTTTACTTTGGCCTCCATCTGTAGTTGAGACAGAAACAAAAGGGAAGAATAAAAGCATGAGTGAGCTTTTGGTTTTGTAACTTACAGTAGGAGAGACAGGAATTTGGCGGGTTCAGCTTTAGCATTACCAAAAAGTACATTGTCTTTACCAAGTGAAAATCGCATTTTTCCGTAGTTCATTTATTAGAAATAGCATTGTTGAAACCTGATATATCTAGCTTCATACCAAAACACTGCCCAATTTTTTGGTACTTAAATGAAGAATGCCCACCAAACCACTGCCACCCTTCTCATTCCTTCTCCTGGCTCCCCAAAAAAACACACCATGGGTGACAAAGAAAGGTGTACACTCTAAACTGCACCTCCTAAAGCTTTCTGAAATTTTTCCTGATCTAAGCCTTAGAAACAGAAAAACAAAATGTTCTGCTTCAAGTTTCTCTTCTCAAACAAAATATGCATCTCCTATCAAGCATAAAATTCCTAAGGAAAACAGATACTCTATTAAGAGACCATCCCAGCATTCACATGTGAATATACTCTTAGAATAAACAAAAAAAGTTTTTAGCTGGAAGGTCAGTTTCTCCTGAAAAGGGGAAATGAAAATTTTTAGTGGAAAAAATCTTTATGCAGCCTATAAACAATCATGTTAATGTCCAGTACTATTCCTTTTTTCCCCACTAGTTGAATTTGTATACTTCAGTTTCCAGAATTGCTGCAGTAAAGTGTTGGAAAATTTGAATTTTTGTTCCTGATGTTGAAGAGCAGTAGGGGGAAAAAAATCATTCGGGTTCCAAAAATACTGCTACAGTAGAGTACAGTAGTTTCACGAATACAAGCCGCACGGATTATAAGCCGCACCCCCGGTGCCTCGACAATGTTGCTGTCTTTGTCAATAGATAAGCCGCACCCCGAATATTAGCCGCACTTTCGTTCGTGCGCAGCTTTCACAAATTGGCCAATTAGTAACAGGATCGCGGCATAGCGGGCTTTACTGGCTCGGGGCGGGGCCAGGCAGGCTCGGCCCGCTCATGGTTGCCGACGGGGCCGGGTGGCCCAGCTCAGCGCCATGGCTCGGCGGGGCTGGCCGGGTGGTGCTGCCGCCGCCGCCGGGCTCGCTGGCCCCCCTCTCCCGTCAGCACCGCCCCGCTGCCGCGTTCCCTAGCCCCGCCGGCGGGCTCGCCGGCCGCGGCGCGCCGCGTTCCCTAGCCCCGCCGGCGGGCTCGCCGGCCGCGGCGCGCCGCCTTCCCTAGCCCCGCCGCCGGGCTCGCCGGCCGCGGCGCGTTCCCTAGCCCCGCCGCCGGGTTCGCCGGCCGCGGCGCGTTCCCTAGCCCCGCCGGCGGGTTCGCCGGCCGCGCCGCCTTCCCGAGCCCCGCCGCCGGGTTCGCGGGCCGCGGCGCGCCGCCTTCCCCAGCCCCGCCGGCGGGCTCGCCGGCCGCGGCGCGCCGCCTTCCCCAGCCCCGCCGGCGGGCTCGCCGGCCGCGGCGCGCCGCCTTCCCCAGCCCCGTCGCCGGGCTCGCCGGCCGCGGCGCCTTCCCCAGCCCCGCCGCCGGGCTCGCCGGCCGCGGCGCCTTCCCCAGCCCCGCCGCCGGGCTCGCCGGCCGCGGCGCGTTCCCCAGCCCCGCCGCGGGGCTCGCCGGCCGCGGCGCGCCGCGTTCCCCAGCCCCGCCGCCGGGCTCGCCGGCCGCGGCGCGCCGCGTTCCCCAGCCCCGCCGCCGGGCTCGCCGGCCGCGGCGCGCCGCCTTCCCCAGCCCCGCCGGCGGGCTCGCCGGCCGCGGCGCGCCGCCTTCCCCAGCCCCGCCGGCGGGCTCGCCGGCTGCGGCGCGTTCCCTAGCCCCGCCGGCGGGCTCGCCGGCCGCGGCGCGCCGCGTTCCCTAGCCCTGCCGCCGGGCTCGCCGGCCGCGGCGCGCCGCGTTCCCCAGCCCCACCGGCGGGCTCGCCGGCCGCCCCCTCCCGTCTGCACCGCCGCCGCGTTTCCTCGCCCTGGCCGGCACTGCAGGCCCCCGCACCGCCGGGCTCCCCCACGCTGCTGGCCCCGATTCTGCTGGGCTTCCCCCGCTGCCAGGCAGCCCCACCCGCCGGCCTTCCTGCTTCTGCCATGCTCCCCTGCACTGCTAGCCCCAGTTCTCCCGGGCTCCCCCGCCCTGCTGGCTCAGGCTCTGCCGCCCTCCCTGCCCCGCCCTGCTGGCTCAGGCTCAGCCGCCCGCCCCCCACACTGCTGGCCCCGCCTCTGCCAGGCTTTCCCACCTCAGCCGGGGCCGGCCGGGCTCCAGCTTGGCTTGGGGCTGCCGCGGGCTCTCACTTCCGTGTTGGCAGCTTTTAGAATTTTGTTAATAGATTAGCCGCCCCGGAATATTAGCCGCACTTCCGGGTTTCCACCAAAATTTTGGTCAAATTGGTGCGGCTTGTATTCGTGAAATTACTGTAAGTTCTGCCAGCTGCTCCCAAAGCTTGTCCCTGTGTTGTGTCTTCTCTAATGCACCGGTGTATATTATATTTCAGTCTAAGGCAGAAATCTGACTTTTAAGTTAAAATAAGTTTAAAATAAGTAATAAGAAATAGATGTCTTTACCTGTGTAAGCTTGCTGCAAGTGAGCAGGCAGAGGTGAGTGAGACAGTGTTGCTGCATGCTGAGCACCTGGCTGTAAACCCTTCAGTAAGTCTGGGGCGAGGGGAAAAAAAGGAGAACAAAGATAAAAAAATAAATCTTGAGGAGAGAGGCAGTCTCTGTGAAATAATTTTTTGTTTTTTCATGTAGTTGTAGCAGCAGGCTTATCTCCTCAACAAAGAATAAATACCTCATAGCATTCTGATGGTTGGAGTAAGTCAAAAGAAAAAAAGCTATTCAAATATAGTTAGTCAAAAGTCAGAGCAAGGACCATGCCTTGCTACTGGGATACAACTCTTCATATCATTTTGCTTGCCAGAAAGACCAACATTTTATATGGCTGAGGAACATAAAGAGCTTCTTTGTAAGCAATCAGAAAAAGTAAATGCCATCTTGGTTGATAGTTCTTCATAAGAGCTGTTTGCTATGTGAAGTTACTGAGTTAAGGCTACTTTGAGGAATCACCATATTAAGTCTCTTATTTGAACTGAACATTAAGACTTTTAAACTATACTCCTATCTAAAAATAAGGTATTAGAAGTTAACCCAAAAAAGTATGTTCAAAACTAAACATATACTGTGAATATAACAATGACACTTAGGTAATTACGTAAAGAAAGTTTTTACCAGTGAAGGAATCCCATTTACTCTCCTGTGGGGATTTTCATGCACCAAAACAGAGTGTCTCAGGACTTTGCTTCCCTACTCAATTTCCATTTTAAGGATGCATCTTTCCTTGTATCCCAGCATCATAAATCCACTCACTCTGAGTTAGGCTGTGGTGGAAAGCCGCTGAGGTAGATCCCGAGGTGGTTGTCGCTCCAGCTGTGTCCGTCCCAAAGCCAAGCAGCTCCAAGGGAAACTGGAAGGGCACAGTCACAGGAACAAGGCCACCCAGCATCCCAAAAGGAGTTAATGGTGCAGATGTCACGTTCTGACTGGTTACAGACAGGGGTGATGCCATGAGAGTCAGAGGTGAGGCATTAGCCAGTAACGATGCTCCTGCTGTTGACTATGCAAAAAAAAAAAAAAAAGAAAAAAAAGAAAAAAAAAGAAAAAAGGCAGTAAAAAAGGCAGTACTTCAAGATTTCTAAAGATTTGAATTGTATTCTTTAAGGGTATAAAAATCAACTATTCTCTGTTAAGTGTTGCTCTGTTGAGAAGTGTATTAAACTATTAATGAATATCCACTAATCCACCTAGGAAGTTTTCCCAGTATTCATTTGCTAAGCAAGCACAATTATATCAGATTCAGACATAAGAGCATGGTTCATCTATCATGTTTTTCTCATCAGCCTTACAGGTAATTTCCTTGATCTCCTTTCTAATTATACACTGGGTCTGCAGTCACAATGAAATGCAATATCTTCTATTAGATTAATAATATGAAATTATCCAATGTAGATCTGAAGTTCTTCACAAGTATAGTATTACACCTCTCCCCTTTCCAAATCTGTGTCTTAACAGATTATTATTTCTAAAGAGGTAGCAGAGAAACAATGAATGTTGAAAACTAAGATTCATATGTAAGAATCCTCAAACTTAAGAAGTCAGCTTAGCAAAATGCATACATACATAAGATTGTAGAGGTGTGTATGCACATCAGAGGAAAAAGCAAAAGAAAATAATCTCTCCACTCTAAATGTCAAAATGAAGTTAAATTCACTGCAGTTTTAAAATAAAAATGCAAGATTAGCCAGAACATTTTATCTACAATAGCTCCCAAATCACATTAATTCCTCTAACATTAGATCAGCTCATTCTTGTTTAATAATCTTTCCTTCACTACATATACAGTAATTTCATATGCTAACGTTCAGCTCTCTAATTATCTACTACAAAACAGTTAATATAGTAAGCACTTTGAATCAGACTCTCAGATACCGTAGTTATTTGAATTTAAAAGACTCAGACAATAGAATTTAAAATCTGTGCATTTTTACAAGTAAGCCTCAATTAAACCCAAAACTTAGAATCATTTTAATGAACACATGAGCTTAAAATGAAAATGACATTTCACTAAGTTCTGTAATAACAACCTAGAGAAAAAGCAAAGTGATGAGATCTCCCAGCATGGATAAAGTTTTAATTACCAATTTCGGTCTTAAGATGTTCCAATGAAAGCAGCTAAAGAAAGGACAGTTTCTTCTTATGAGAAAACACAGTATTTTGACACAGTGGCCCTGTAAAAGGCATTTACCTACACGTGATGTGCCTAGAAAGTGTTTATATTGGTCATCTTAAAAGGTACCAACTTCTATAACACACTCTATCCCACAAGTAAAAAAAAAGAATGAAAAGTATCAACAACTATTATTCTCTTCTGCCTTTAGAAGTACCAATCTCACAATAAGTTTATGTACAAAAAAAGACAACTGTTCATTGTCTATGGAATCTAGTAAAGGGCAACAAAACAAAAGCTATACAATAATGTTTTGCAACTGCAAATTTTGTAAAGTATCCAAAACCAGAAACTTTGTAAAGCGCTCTGCCAAAATCTTGCTTACTCAAAAAGGACAAGAGAGAAGTACAGTGAAGAAAAGAGCTTCAGAACATGCCCTAAAGGAACTGCAGTTCAGATGTTTCTATTTGACTCATCTACAAGAGTTCTTAAAAGGGTTCATCCTAGTCATGTAGATCTGAGTCATTAAGATCCTTACAAGTCTAATACTCTTGAGCAGAATCTGGCTTAATGATAGGTAGAGCTTTTTAAGGAAATCACATAGGTACACTTTGGCTTTGTGTCCTTAAGATGCAATTTTCTGTGAGGCTTCAGCAGGTATAAACTTGTGTTCTGGTAAATAATTGTGTCAAACAGAAGTGGAAAGGAGAGAAACACTTCTTGGAAGCTTCCTAGTTAAAGACACCTTTATTACCACATGATCACATTATCAATCATCTAGTTGCATCTTCAATGTAAGCAGACCAGGATACTATAACGAGCAATGCAGGTACCATTCTCATCTTCTAATAGCATCTCAAATAGGAATTAAATCCCTAAGGCCTTAAAGTAAAGGAGATTCACTTTCAGTCTTATGAGAAATTTTAAGAGGAGTAACTAAGTCCTTAGTACATTGTGCCTAACAAGTAGTCTGGAAATTATGTCAGTTCAGCAGCCAGCCATTAGACCTTTATAGCTAAATAAAAACCTCTGAGATCTTCCCCTTTAGTGTACTTGAACTGGGAGATAATTTAATTTTAATCTTTCCTTGAATGTACTCTACTCAGTAAGCTTTATAGTACACAGCAGCAATAGCCTTATTCCATGGTTTATCTTCTTTGATTTCATACTGAAAATATGAACTGAAAATGGTTCTTCTAACCATTTTTAGATTATCAAAGTAATTTCTGAAGTGTCAAAAAAACCCACATGAAAGGTCCCAGTAATTAATTTAGTGATACCATATGCTGCTCAGTACCTCTAGCTGATTTACCCCTTTCTATATACCAACACACTTTATTTTGCTGTATTGTAGTATGGACTCACGTTACTTGATTATTCACCATACATCCCCCACTTCAATGCTCTTCAGTAGGACTGTGGCCAAAATACATTTAATCACTCACGTGCTCAGTGTTTCTAACAAAAAAAATTACTTGTCTTCATCTACAAGAGGGTTTGCCAGATTTCATCTCATCATCCAATACAACACTGCTTACTTCCCTTCTCTGTCATCTTTAAGCAGTAGCACACCCATTTTGCATTCTGTTCTATATCACAGTCATTGCATCCACTGGATTCTGATGACTGCACCAGGAAGAAACAACTCTTCCCAGTCCTGTCATTGTAGCCCTTTTTGTCTCCTCCAGGAACCTTGCAGAGTACTCAAGCTGCACTGTACTTGGTTCTGCTCTTCTCCAGAGCCTATGTGGTACCTCAGTGGTACAATATGCTGTACAGAGCATGCAGGCTGTGGATTTTCTTTCCATTCAAAGCACCCAGAACAAGTGAATGCTGTGTCAGAGCCTGCCAGACTTTTATTGCTGACTGTTTCAATACAGTAAAATGAAGACCATAGAAGCGTCTTGTAAAAATCATCTTCCTCCTGTTATTCAGTTGCGTTAAGAATTCGATGGCAAACTAAAGATGATAAAATACTGTCAGAAGTAGAGTATACATCACTCCCATGCAACAGCAATGTGCACTGTTCAGAACAACACCAAGTTTTTAATTTGCTGTATACCAAGAATATAATTTACAGCAATACTACTTTTTAAAGTATTGATGACTTCAGCATAGAGAGCACTAGAGAGTGGAAAACATCAAATCACCTCAGTAATTAAGCATTCCCAGTAAGAGGACAACTTGGAAAAGCAGGTTGTCTTCTGGATAAATAGTAGATTTATATGTTTTAGAACAACAGTATTTTCAAAATATTTGTTTTGTTTGATTTATCTTATCTCTAGGGATAGTGTAAGCTTTCAGTTTCTAGGGTATTCATATATTAATGGGGTATCTCAGTTTGACTAGATCCTGCAAAATAAAATACAAATACAAAAGAGAAGCCCTTGCAAGTGTTAATTACAAGTTTTGAATTACACAACACAAACAACTGAACTCCACTTTTGAGGTCAAATAAGCCTTGCAACAAAGAACACCTTTTACATGACCCCCATCATTACAAATATGCAAATATGAGAGAATACACCAATCAAATAATGCATGTAAATACCACATCCCCTGAAAACATGGTCACACAAAGCTTACCTTCTCTAGTGCTGTTAAAAGGAAAAAAGTGAATTCTTTTCCACAGTATAGACCAACAAGCAGTTTACAGTGAGGATTTGTTCCACACTGATCCATTTCACATCAGCTGGAAATAGATATTCTTCAGTGTGAAATAGTTTCAGCAGTATCAGCATTATGCTTAGAAAGGTAAAAAATTCAATCTATGATATTAACAAATCAAGATGAAATATACTGAGAATGTTTACAAAATAATTGTGATAAACATAGATGTAAGGCTCTAATGTAAACCCGTTAGATGCGTACCTGCACGCTGGCCGCTACAACTGGAGACCCTGAGGCAGAAGACGGTCTGTGTGGAGTTGACAATTGTTTAGTAGCACCCTGTGTTCCACTTGCTGTTCCCCCAGACAGACTAGTCCTACTAGCTCCACTTGAGTTAAGGTTACTGCCTCTGCTGGCAGCTACATTCATGCCAACTCCACCCAGATTATTTTTACCAACAGTTCCAGAAGGAGAAGAGTTGGGTAATTTTGAAGAAGCCTGAGGGTTTTTTGCAGGCTGAAGGCCTGAGGTGCGATTAGAGGACAGCAAATTCACTGTGGGAGACTGCCTGCTGATATTTACACCACTGGTCTGTTTATGAAGGGGGTTGTTGCTGGAGTGACTACTCTGGGAAACTAGTGCACTTGAACTGGAAGAACTGGGTGTTGTTGCAGGCCTGGGGGATGAGGTGGACTTGGATGAAAATTTAGGTGATGCATTGGGCTTGGGTGTCACAGAGGGCTTAGATGAAGTGGGCTTAGGAGAGGCAGCAGGTTTGGGAGAGGCAGCCATGGAGAAGGGAGGCTTGAAACCCTGGGAAGAAACTTGTGACACCATAGCCTTGGCTAAATAGTTACTAGAGGTAGAGGTGCTGGATGTTGTCCGAGAAACCAGTGGGTGAGACACTTGAGAGCCACTTCCGGCCGAGGGATTAGACAAAGGCAGGCGATACACTACAGACTTATCTTGAGCCTTGATGACTGGTGATGAGCAAGAGAGTTTGGGATTATTACTCAATTTCACCACAGGATTGGTCTGTGATTTACTAATAGTTGCTTGTAAGGGAGATACATATTTCTGTTGTACAGCTGAATGCTGGTGCACCTTTGTCACTTGTGATGTTGAGGAAGTACCACCTTGAGTCTCAGCAGATGATACCAAGATATTAGCATCCTTGGTTCTTTGAGAGGAGGTGGAAATAGCTGCTTGAGTCTTAGAGGAAGAAACATGAGTCTGAGAAGAGGAGGAAGCAGCTTGGATCTGACTAGACCTCTGTAGTCCTTGTTGAAGTAGTTTGGCTGGCAAAGGCTCTAAGGAAACCTTGGGATTTTGAATTGAAGATCCAGCAATAAGGCCTGAAGAGATACCAGTGTGAACTAAGTCCTGGGGTTTCTTTGGTACCGGCCCTGTGTGACCAGCAATAAGACTTGATGAATGGGATGTCTGAGTGGGTTCTACTTTCTTTGAAGTTGCCAGAGGCAACTTACTCATAATGCTTGCTAGTTTCTCTTCCCTCAGCCCAGGGCGAGGTCTGGATGTTGGTGTGTCTATGGTGGACCCAAGAGGTGATCCCTTGGCACCATTATTGATAACTGCCAGAGCATCAGAAACAGAGTCTAGTGAGGGTGGGTGGAAAGAGAGGTCTTCATCCAGTGAATCATCCAAGCAGATCGTCTCTGGAGCTGCTGTGCAGCTAGAGCTGGCTGGGGTGCACACAGCTGCACTGGAACTCAGTACAGTAGCACAGCTTGAATTGACTGAAGACATACAGGTTTTCTGTTCTTTTTTTGGACTGGAGTCCTGAAAATGAAGGTATAGGAAACATCAGGTTTAATAGTCTTTCTGGAATTGATTTATGGTCATCTTTAGTGTAATACTTTTATTCAGTAAATTCAGACAAACCAAAGATCTACTATAGAAATTTTCATATAAGAAATTAATTTCACATAAGAAATTTTCATTTTTAAGATACTTAGGATACCTAGGTGCTTGCTGGAGCCCTGTGTGCTAATTCAATATTTGGATTTAAAAATCTAGCGTCACTGCTTCACATAACTAAAACTGTCCCATATATTGAAAAACAAACAATACTGTGAAAATAGAGTAGCTAATCTCATCACTTAGTAAAACTGCTACTAAATTAAGATAACACTTGGTCCTGTCAAATGAGGACCTCTATACTATGGTATCCTTCCACCCACACCGTTTTCCAGTGTTGCCAATTTTAACACAAACTGAAAATACACAAAGCACACATTCAAAAACATTAAACATCACTGGAACTAGCACCTCTTCATAGGAACCTTTCAAAACACTAATACAGCTTAAAGTGGCAAAGCTAAACAGAAGTATTCTGTACTACATTCTTTGAAGTAATGCACCACCTAGGCAATAAGCATTGCCTGAAAGAAACCTGCAAGAATTTTTCAGGATCAGAGGAGAAACAGACTGTAACAAATGGTTGCATTAGACCATTAAATTGGTTTTCAGATATTTTAATAGGCTTTTACCTTCACTTTGGGTTTAGGGGCCAGAATCACCTTCTTCTTTGCCCTAAAAGAGAAGGGATAAATGTGCATCAGAAGACAAAAAAAAGGTAAGTAATTTTCAATTTAAGTGTTACCCTGATTATATCCCAATAATGATGACTAATAATAATGACTTTAATAATAAAACATCCTTGAAATGAAAAACAGTTTAAAATACAGCAGGAAAGAAAAATAGCACACTATCAATTAATTTTCTGGTTATGTATCTCTATACAAAATCAACTAAATTGATGAAATAACCTGACATATAGAAAAGGATATATCCAGAGACCTGGTTTTATTTTTCTGATTTAGAAGAGCTTCAAAATATCAATTAATTTCAGCTTCTTAATATTATGAGTTTGTCTACATTGAAGTCTTCCAGACTAGTAATATAATTTCACTTTTTACACTGACATTTTTGTCCCTGAGGAGGATGCTTCCTATGCTCATTCATTTCAAATCAGATAAAAACAGTTGTTTGTTCCCCCCCACAAAAATGGTTTGTTGCTTATCAACTGTTAAAACAGTTGTATCTAATTTGTCTGTTGCAAGAAGTCATTTACCAAACTGTCAGATTTTCTTCTGCAATGTACACGAACTGCAGTTATGCAAGTAAGGACTGCATTAAGGATTATTAGTTATTGGTTTCAACTTAAGAGTTTCAGCATTTCACACCTTATTTCTTCAAGGTCAATCTATAGGTTTACATCTTGTAGGCAATTTTTGATCCTTTCCTAAGCAACTAGAAATACATCTGGTTAAAAAAAACTTTATTGTAAAAAAAGACTTATTGTATACAGTTTCAATGTTAAGTAGGAAAATATCCTATGTTCATCATATTTACCATAAAAGTTGCAATTGGGGTGTTATTTAAAATAATAACAATTTATTTGAATTCTGACTGAATGTGGACAGCTCCTGAGAGGCACACAGTGTTGCCTGAAAATGAATAAGAAAAACATCCCCCTAAGATACACAGACTTCTGTGATTAGAGATTTTTGAGGGGGAAAAAAAAAACCAGGAAGTACTGCAGTCTGAATTCAGTTTAATATGCAGAATGTCGAAATACAGGCAGTGTGCAATGCTTTGAGTAAAAGGTATTAAGTCAAGAAGTAATAACCTCTGGAGTTATCTAGCCACTTCGAGTTAAAATGCCACAAGAACATTACAGTTATAAGACTAAATTAAAGCATTAAAAAAATTATAAACATCACTAAATATCTTCAAACAAATCCCAAAGTACCTCCCTTTCCTTCTCTCTAAAAGAAGTAGCAGGAAGATGAGTAAAGATGCTATGCCCAACCAAAAGATCTTAGCAAGTTGTCGCTATTATACTCACGGAGCAGAAGTGAGGTGATTGTGAACACTTCGGCTTTCTTTAAAAAGCATCCTAAAAGTGTGGTAAGAAAAGAAACATGAAGTGATTCTACAGTGACCAACAGCATATGACCACCAAATACCCAATATCCTTTGGTTTTCAGAACCAGCCTTTGATTATCCAAGGGAGCTAACGATTACTTTGTACTGCTGACATGGTATGGGTCTTGGCGTCCATAAATAGAAGAATAAAAAAAATGCAATATTTTGCATTTATGCTCAAAATACCTCAGTAAACAGTCAAGCAAAAATCAACATAAGATATTATTACTTTCTTCAAGTGGACAGAAGAAATACACTTTGAATGCTCTCTCCTCAAAGACTAATCAAATCTCAAATATAAAACGAAAGATTATTGTGAACTCTTCACACTACATGTCCAACACACTGACCATAGGCTTGGGTTTGTGGTTATTAATCTCTTGTGGCGTTTTCTTAAAGCACAGAATGTAAAAGTCAGAACACAGTAGCCAAGCTTGGTTCTAGTTTTGTTCAGTACTTTTAGTACTGAAAAAGCCTTAGAAGTTCTTGAAAGTTTAGGGAAAGAAAAACTTTAGGCCATTGTGTATCATTGCTCTGACTTCAGTTGCACTGGATTTACACATGCATATTACTAGAGAGCCAAGGAATGGCAGGAGCCAGTGTGACAAATCTCAACACTTCATGCGCTTTTATTCAGTATTTTCAGATCCTGAGTTGCCAAGTGAAAAGTGAAAATGATTGCTGACCTGTATCTATCCTACAACTTACTATTCAAATGCAGCTATGAATAGACAATGACAACTTGGTTCCCTTCTTTGTTTCCAGGTAGGCAAACTAGGACACACAACATTTTCTTACAGCACTGCCATCACATTGACACTGACCACATCATGAACAGCTGTCTAAACAAGAGCTTTTCACCACTGATAATACAACCTGCAGAGTTGCAATAATAACAAAAATCCAAGTATCCAAAAAATTCATGTCATCTGGTAAGAAAACACTGACATCCTCTCACTACAGTGCCTTACTTCTCAGATTCTATTTATTTCCAGCTCCATTTTCACATTTTCTTCACCATACTAACCTCCAAATCTGTGTTGCATTGTTCTGTCAGAGACTACTGAATGCCTATGAAGAACATCATGGAGCAAAACCAACATTCCTCTTTATATGTTTAATGTGCCACCTCCCAACCTATAGTTTCTCCAGAATATTTCCCTCCCCACCTCCTTCTTGGTGCTTTATCCATTGCTTAATCTTTTCCATTTGGAAATGAAAATTCAAAATTAATCACAGGCCCCAGTAATTTGTAGCATCATCCTTCAAGGTTAAAGACAAAATTTTAAGTTCTATAAAAGGACAGAAATCACAGACATGGTACAAAGAAAGGACAGCTGTATATGAGGTCCCTTCCAACCTTAACAATCCTTTGATTCTGTAATTTCTGGTCATGATCAATACCTTACCTCTTGCTTCCTTATGAAGTTATGAGAAACATTAAATATAGTTAACTTTGAAAGTGCAAGAAATTCTTCATCTAAGCTGAACCCATAAAGTTCTGGTACCACAGACCTATTCTGATTATAAGAATTCCTTAACATCTCATGGTCAGTAGCTCAGTATCAGCATTAAATACTTAATTTTTCTTCAGTTTTATATAACTCCTTTTCACTTGAGGCCACATATGAAAATGAAAAATTATAAACCTTCAGCATAATCCCTAACCTAACATCCCAAAAAAATGAGCATTCAGAATACAAATTATGTGCTGTATTATGAATTACCACTGCCAGACTCCAGGAAATGCTTTCTTTTCCTCTTCCCATGCATAACTGTTTGCCTACAAATTACAATACATCACTTCCTTAACAGAAAGCAGGATAGTGCCTCCCAGTAGATACAGGGCAATTTGTCAATCATTACGGTACTAACACCACCCAGTTAGTAAATGAAGTCTTGCTGGTCAACAGGAAATTATGATCTGTCACCTGTTGGTGTTTGTTTTGGGGGGCATTTTAGGTTTTTTTGTTTATTTTTTGTCTTTTGTTGTTGAAGCCAATTGTATGGATAGTTTAAAAGTTCATGAAATTTTCAGCAGGTTTATCAAGCGGAAAGGAGAGAACCATATGTTTGATGGCTTTCCAATACAAAGTTTTAACATGCTTCACTTCCATGTACAGTAATTTCACGAATACAAGCCGCACCAATTTGACCAAAAGTTTGGTGGAAACCCGGAAGTGCGGCTAATATTCGAGGGCGGCTAATACATGAACAAAATTCTAAAAGCTGCCAACACGGAAGTGAGAGCCCGCGGCAGCCCCAAGCCAAGCTGGAGCCCGGCCGGCCCCGGCTGAGGTGGGAAAGCCTGGCAGAGGCGGGGCCTGCAGTGTGGGGGGCGGGCGGCAGAGCCTGAGCCAGCAGGGCGGGGCAGGGGGGGCGGCAGAGCCCGGGCCAGCAGGGCGGGGGAGCCTGGGAGAACTGGGGCTAGCAGTGCAGGGGAGCATGGCAGAAGCAGGAAGGCCGGCGGGTGGGGCTGCCTGGCAGCGGGGGAAGCCCAGCAGAATCGGGGCCAGCAGCGTGGGAGAGCCCGGCGGTGCGGGGGCCTGCAGTGCCGGCCAGGGCGAGCAAACGCGGCGGCGGTGCAGACGGGAGGGGGCGGCCGGCGAGCCTGGCGGCGGCGGCTGGCCTGCCGGCAGGGCGAGTAAACACAGTGGCGGGGCGGCCGGCGTGCCTCGCAGCGGCGGCAGCGGCTGGCCTGCTGGCAGGGCGAGTAAACGCAGCGGCGGGGCGGCCGGCGTGCCTCGCAGCGGCAGCAGCGGCCGGCCCGCCGGCAGGGCAAGTAAACGCAGCGGCGGGGCAGTGCTGACGGGAGAGGGGGGGCCAGTGAGCCCGGCGGCGGCTGCAGCACCACCCGGCCGGCCCCGTCGGCAACCATGAGCAGGCCGAGCCTTCCTGGCCCCGCCCCGAGCCAGTAAAGCCCGCTATGCCGTGATCCTGTTACTAATTGGCCAATTTGTGAAAGCTGCGCATGGATTCTCGCTACGAACGAAAGTGCGGCTAATATTCGGGGTGCGGCTTATCTATTGACAAAGACAGCAACATTGTCGAGGCACCGGAAGTGCGGCTTATACTCCGTGCGGCTTGTATTCGTGAAACTACTGTATTCTTGAATGACCTCACTCTCTCTTGACTATTTCTCCACTATCATTGATCTTCCCATATTCCATTCTTTAAGCTAAACTGGGATTCTCGGTCTCATTCAATAAAATCTTCATAACAGATAACATCTCACTCGTTAGCATACTTACAGAAAAAACTAAATCATTGAACAAAAACAAGTTAGCTGGATGCCAGGAAGTGTAAGACTTCATTTCTTCCTTCTGCTACTATTAAACCAGCTATTTCTACACTAACTGTTTAAGAAATATCTCAGTACAGTTATTTTTACAGCTTGATGCAGATTTGACTAAACTAAAATGAAGGTATTCTTGAGCAAGTTGATTAGTTGTATCACTTAGCTAAGGTTGAGGTTTGATGAAATTATCTTTTGCAGTGGGTGCTACAGAAAGAATTCAGGCCAAATCATATTTGCTTCTCTTTCACTCCAGACCATTAGAAATCTCTGCCAAACCAGTATTGCACAACAGTTTACTATTGCTCCCATTTTATTTCTCCCTCTCTTTTGTGTGGCTGTTTCTTCTTACATCCGTAAGAAGCAAGTAGAGAAACTGGTGTATTTTTATCCACTGTAAAGCAAAGTATCCTAACTGCAAACAAGAAATAAAGAGCAAAACTAAGTCTGTTGAGAACAGTGCTGTCAAAATTCTAGCTTATCATTTTGAAGCTTGTGTGTGCAATCTGGTAATGCAGTGTTCCAACATACAGGCAAAACTGATTTCTAGATCATTATCATTTCCTATATCACATAAAGAGTTTTCCAAGCTGTTATCCTCCCACCTCATACTTTTCAAATGAAGCATCATGCTTCATACTGTGTGAGAAGTGTTGGTAAATGCAGTCTCTAAGAGACGATAAAAGCAAATAGCTCTCCAAGGAAAACAATGGGGTTTTTCACTCTCAGGTTTGCAACCAAGACAAAATAATTTTAGAAAACATTTGTTCATGTAAAACATTCCAGTTTCACAAATATACTCAAGTTCCAGCCAACATCAATAGTACATGGCTGAGTCAAATCTAAGACAATAAATAGGAACCAAAGAAATTGTAAACACCAAAATGGATACATAAAGCAGGTATCTTACCTTGCCTGCATCCAGCCTTTAGGCCAAAGTGGTTTCACTTCTGTTTCCATAAAGGTTTTGAGGTAATCTTCAGCAGACTGACTTCTATTTGGCTCTAGCTCGTAACATCCCAGCTTGATCTTGACAAGATTACACAACAGAGACCTGCAAAAAGAAACAAAACTACATTGAGAGACAGTCCTTTCAAAAGCTCAGCAGAAAAAGGCTAAGCAATTGAAACTGCTGTCCCTTTGATAGTTGTAGGAAGTGCTCAGTTCCAACTGTGTTTTTTGGAAGCTTGTACTGCACAAAGTATTGCTACTACAAACTGGTATGGTCTACCATCGTCACTTTTTCATTTCCAACAGATGCTATTGCTCTTATTTTCATCCTACTAAAATGCTGTAATTTGTTTTACATTTTCTTTGTGGTTTCCTCATAGTTGGAACACGTCCTCTCAGTTTGCTCAGTGACCTCTCAATTGTTGGAAAGGAAGGGAAACCCATTCTACACTGAGTACTTAAACAGAGGATTCTTTCTGACAGGGATTTTGTCTTTTGTTCTTGAAAATATAAAAGTGCACAGTTAAGTAACATCAGCCTTTCAGAGCCTCTTGAATGAAAAAAAAGCAACAGATTTAAATATCTCTCCCCTCCAGGTCAGTCCAAGCTATATTGCTTGTACAGATTTCATGAAGCTTGCTTCCCTGTTGTCTTCACATACTAAAGTGACTCATTGAGATAAGTCCACCAGCCCCTTTTAGTAATATACATACACACACACTTTTGTATTAAAATTCTTAGATCTTGCATGAGAAATTACTAATTGAGAAATATCTGCTTGCTTAAAAGCCTAGATTATTTAAATAAGTCTTCTCAGTTTTCAGAAAAATCTGTTCTAGGAAACCAAACTCTAGTAAGTGATAATTTCAGAAAAGAATCTGTGCTACTCTTTAGAGAAAGAATTTGTGTTCAGAGGAAACAGAAGAGGTTAAGATTAATGCATTATTCTAGTTGTTGGATAGGGAGGCTTACCTCTTTTGTGGCAAATTTTCATGTTTTTGGATAAAGCAGAAAAACAAGTAGTGAAGCTTGAAAGGGTTGGACACAGGATGATTTTCCTTTTGAGTTAAAGAAGGTGTTTGTTTCATCCTTACAGAATTCCAGTTTACCTATTTAACACCAACACTCTTCAAAACTTCTCCAAGGTATAATTGCGGGAAAAATTATTTATTCAGTAGTACCATGTAATAACATCCTCTTGGAGATCCCTTTATAAAGTCCGTGAAAATTCTTGGAGGAAAAAGAAGTTTTGTCTTACCTCACTGTGTCATCCCAGTGAAACTTCTTTCTAGGTCCAACAACCCTCTTTCCAGGTTTCTCATCATCATCTTCCTCTGATCCATTTTTCTCTCGTTCATCTTCTGCTTGCAACCTACAGTTGGAACAATTTTCTTTAGAGCTATATGACACAGACAAAATATTTCATTGAAAAAGAAGTGTCATTCTAGGTGTTAAGGGGAAGAATAACCCACAGAGGACCTGTTTTCAGATTTTTGCTATACTTCCTTATAAAATAAACAGCTTAATCTCCCTCTCCCCACTGCTTTATAGTTCTTAGACAAATGAAAAGGACACACTGTACAGATGTTTTCACTGATGCCCCTATAAGCTTCAAGCAGTGCCTCTACTGGGAAGTAGCAGGATATTTATCAAAGTATTAATACCTCTCCAAGTCTAAAATTAGTTAGCTATGACCAAAACAATTACAATGAACAAGGACAAAACATATCAATAACCTCAATACACCATCCTCCTCCATCAATCCACCATTTTAGGAATCAACCAGTAATCCCTCATTTTTTCTATCAAGACCTATCTCAGTTAATAGGATTTCTCTCTGGTGTCAGACAATAACACTTAACACTTACACAAAATTAA
This sequence comes from Catharus ustulatus, assembly GCF_009819885.2. Taxonomy (NCBI): domain Eukaryota; kingdom Metazoa; phylum Chordata; class Aves; order Passeriformes; family Turdidae; genus Catharus; species Catharus ustulatus. Next base: position 22,275,081 of record NC_046224.1, on the reverse strand, counting down.
GTATTTTCTACAATTCAAAAAAGACATCCTTAAACTGGAGCTGAGTGATTTTTCTGAGCTAAGGAAGTAAACAACATGGATACAAACTTCCAGCTGGGTTCTAAATAGCATGCACAGCCTCCAGAATAACCTACTTGGCATTCTTGGCTTGATTGCGGGCCTGACAGTCCTCTTGATACTTGCATAACTGTTCAGGCATGACGTTACTGACAGCCAGTTTCAGCTTCTGCAATGGTTCTCTCAAGGGGTCATCCTGTGAAAAGAGGAGCAACAAAATAATCCTGTTAGATGTAAAAGAACATTTCAGATAGTTTCATGAAAATTTCTGGATCACTCCCAAGGTAAGACTTATGGAGGTACTATTTATGGACTGCAACAGACATATTCTACATGGCACTTGAGTCCTGTTAGGTACAACAGCATTATATAAATGCACATATGTCTCACATAAGTCCTGAGACCAGAAACAAAAAAACATAGCCACAAATGTGTCATGAATATCCCAAAACATTATGGCATGTTCTCTCTAAATAATGCTTTTAAATTAAGATAGGGAAGGGAAAAAAAACTTAAGGGGTGAAAAGTGAGATAAGTTGACCAAACAATATTTCAACACTTCCAAATAAATATCATATTAATCAGGTCTCCAAGAACTGTGGTATAAAAGCATCCTAGGTAATGAGCAAAATATTAATATGCATTGTATTATCCAATTACTAGATAGTTATTACATGCAATTTATGTACCTGAAAGGTAAGGACTATGTATTTAGAATTGTCTCCAAATATTATGGACTTTAAACATTAAGGTAATATACTATACACTTTGTTACATGCTTTAAATTCACTTTCTACATCTTCTGAATTTACATTATTAATTTTAATTGTTTATTGTGAGGAACTAGAATATTCTTTTAGTCTATCTGCTTAGAAATAGCATTTGGATCTGGTTGCTTTACAAGCAAGTACCGAGATCTCTGCATTCAACTTCACATACTCTGCAAGATTTTATCGTGGATTTTATCTACAGAATCTAGTCAAGGTACTTCAGATCACAGATCACTTTTCTATTCAAAACAATCTTCAAAAGAAAAGTAACTGAAAATGGCATAAAAAGTATTTGTAAGACCTAGTCACAAAGGGGAATTTGAACAAAGAACACAGGTTGCGTCATCTATTACTCATGTAGCCTTCCTTTTTCCTTGATACAAAGTGAATACAAAAGTATGGTTTTTTTAGCCTATCATAACCATTATTACTGTGGCTTTCTAATTCTGCTGCTTTGGTATGTACCCTGTGACCTCAGTAATACTTTGTGATGACAGCAGAAACACTCCTTAATAGCCTGTACCCAGCTTTCAAGATGAAAGCACTTAATTCTCAAATAAAGACTCTGAAATACTTAAAATATTTGTTCCTAACATTGATGCCTTAAGTTCTAAGTTCTTCTGTTCTGCTTGGGTGTGCTTTTCCGTTGTGCCTGGGTGATGAAGACAAAACAGTCCTATTCCAGCTGGGGACTCAAGGACAGTTTCTTCAAACTTCAGGCCATAAGCATAAACAATGTGGAAAGAGGGTAGGCCAGCAAACAAGCAAGCAGGATGAAACCTCATGATTTGAGACTATTAATTGGACAGTTGATGCTTGCATGCAAATGGACTAAAATCTGTAAAGGTGTGAGATCTTGTGACCAAGCCCTCTTCTGCTTCCATCTTGGAGTCATCCAGCAGGGGCCACAACTGTGGCACTGGTACTGCCAGGGTGTGGCCTTTGAAGGCCTCTCAATAAATATCCATTTTATTCCCCTTAACTCCGTGTAGCCTCTGTTCCAGCTCCGCTAGGCATCAACGTAGTCACAGTATGAGGTAGATGGAAAGAAGCCTTTAAACTTATCTAGCAACTGATTCGAAATATTTTGCTTGATTTGAGGTGTGTGGCTACTGCTCTACTCTGCTATATTCAGTCCTCCTCACTGTCACATAACTGACTCCTGCTGGAGCCCCTCTCCCCGTGATTACCTGGACATTGAGGTGTAACTTCTTGAGGCGCTTTATCAGCGTGTCCTTATTGCACGGCACGAAAGCCTCCAGGTGGGAGTACACTCCATTGCGGATGGCAGGATTCACATCCTGTAACTGGAGCTCAATACTGGCAAACAAACAGGAGACGCTCAGTCAGATACGCACTCCAAGGTAAAGAAGACATCTGAACAAAAACCTAAGGAAGCTTTGGAAGCATAGCATATTCTAGCTAGGCATACTAAAATTAGAAGCTTGGGATAATTTTCAGATAAGCTTTTTCATAAAAGCAAGAAGCCTTATCAATGGCAAGAAGCCATTCATGTATGCGCTTGTCCAGCAACGTTGAACACTTATTCAAATTTAGTTTATGCCCATCACTGTGAAGCAAAATTGATATAATTTGACCATTAGTTGTCTAGAGATGACTTTCGTTTCTTAGAATATGAACACAGAACTTTCTATATTAAGCATTTATTTGAAGATTAGAGAAAAAAATCTGGCATTTGCCCTCACAAAAGCTGAAGGTGTTTTGAGTTACAAAAGTGGGAGATAGGAGGAAGTAACAGCAATTTTGTTGAATTTCAGATGAAGTCAATGACCAGGGAACTACACAACATTTGACACCGGATAAAGACAGATAGGCATGACTGGAATTGTATACATATATAAATCTCTTTAGCTAATAACTAGCTTAGACTGATCTACCTTCATTGACTTTTAAGGGGCTCGTTGGAACAACCTCTATAATACTTCCTCTTCTGTACTTTTTCTTTCACCCCTTTCCAAAAAGGGAAGGTTCTACAGATAAGCACTTACTCCAGAAGAATATTATTCATGTCCTGTGTGAAAAACTTCTTCCTGCCTTCTTCATCAAACATCTTGGCAGCCTGGAAACACAATGAAACAAAAGCATCCAAGTTCATAGAGTATTTTGAACCAACAATCTTTGTACCATTACTTTTACACCCATATCACATCCTTGTTTCCCAAATAACATTACTTGGAAAAGAATAAAGAAAACCAAGCTATTCTGAGCTGTTTAGAAAAAACCTGAGGATTGTTATTTTTATACTCAAATATACACACCTTGGTCTAGGGCAGACAATCATTCTGTTTAGGATCTGCCTGGATCACTGATGTTAACACATTCATCTTTTGAAAAACCATTAAGAAAATGGTAGATGCTTTATCACCTCACCACCACCAACATTCTACTATCTCTGTTTTAAAAAGAGAAGCATTGTTTGACAGGTCAAGAAGGCAAGAACATTAACTAACACATTTCTACTCCATCTTTTTCTACCTGTTATGTGCTTCATCCAGTTAGATCTTCCCAGCTTTCTTAGTTACATATCTCCAACCTTCACTGCAATTTCTACAATGGGATTATGCATGCTAGAGGAATACCTCATCCCTCTTTCTGCTGCTGTCCAGCATTCTTGCCATCTTTACACTTTATCTGTAGTATTTTTGTCTGGTCTCTTCCTGAGTCTGGTTGCAGGGGGGAAGACAGCCTTATTTATATACATATTTCCTTTTATTACAAGTTTTTACTGATCTTACAGAAATTCCTTTATCTTTGTTCTTATCACCTAGATCCTTTCTCCCCACAAGGAATGACGGCTTATAGGAAAAGGTCAATTCCCTGTACCATTCCACAAAAATCAGTAAGAACCTTTCTCTAGTATATATCTACTCTGCAGAATTTTAGAAGTCAAGAAAAAAGAGCCCCACTTTGAGAGGCCTATTGTCATCTTACATATTGGCATTGGGACCAAACAGCAATATCTAGAGGAGCTAGAAAATTATATCCATGCAGAGAAGTAGGCCAGTGTGGTGCCATTATAGCGATGGACAAACATTAGATGAAGCCATCATGCTATGAGGTTGAATATTCAAATAATTAGGAATCTTTAATTTTGTCTTTAAAAACCCTGTAGAATAGTGACTTGCAACAACACAGCTAAAAACTACAAATAAGTGCAAGTGTTAATATGATTAAAGTAATTTATTACTATTAAATACTTACTGTTCTTGATCTTTATAAAGAAAGAAATTTTGTGACATTGCAATTAAATTGAAAGAAAAAATTTCTAAAAATTATTAATTCTACACTGCACAGGAAATCAGCGTGACACTCTGTCAAAGCTGTAATGTAGACCATTGGCTGAATGCTTTATTGCTTCAGTCATGAACACTGATACTGGAGTTTAACTTCCTGCAAGGACTGCATTCCACTCATTGTTTTCTACCATAAATTGAGCTGCTGAGGGGATGGTACTACCTGTTTAAGAATACTGAAGTATTTTTCCTGCTAAAAAAATTAGAAAGGTTATCAATGCTTGCAAATGATAGGACACCAAAAAGATAAGTCAGAAAGTCTTAAATCCAGTACCTTTATGCCTAATTAACACAAGGATTAGAATAATCATCTGGTTTATATAAAGCAGAAGGAAAAAGTTTTGACATTTTGGTCCCAGGTAGACCTTGAAAGGCAATTCCAGCATTATACTATTATGCTGGAGAGCATTGATGACTTTTAAAGAGACCAACACCGGCAGATTCAAAAACTTTATCACTATTACTAACTATGGTTGGGTTTTATTTCCAGATTATTTTGACAGTGACCTTCCAAATAGATAAAAACCCCCTTTTACTTACTTTCCTGCTTGTGTACAATATTGCCTTCTGTCATGGTAGTTCAAAAGAATCCACTCAAGGAACTAGAACACATTAATCTACCAAAGTCAGGAAGTTTTTATTGCCTTTAGTCAGTGGCCTTCTAATATTTTTTTAATCTCAATATACTACAGCCATGGAGCACAGGCTTCTTCCTACAGGCCTCATAAACTTTTCTTGGTGCTAAAGAGTTCTAAAGCTGTGAAAGTCTGGTAAATATTTGACAAGACTCCTATTTTTAGTGCTTTTTAGAAGATGTCTGATTGCAATTTACAGGAGGTATGGAAGTTGCAATCCTTAAGTCAACATACAGACTAGTTACTCCCCAAGCATAAACTTAAACTTTCTCTGCTCAGCCAGGAAGCTTTCAGAAGACACTGTTAAAAATGGAAGACAGAAGAGTTCCCAGCTGGTCTAGTGGAAGGTGTCCCTGCCAGCAGCAGGGTAATTGGACTGGATGATCTTAAAGGATCCTTCCAACCCAAACCATTTAATGATTTTATAAGGAGTTATGTCTTCAAAGACCCACTGAATCAAAGATGCCTCCCAGCTGGTTTGGGATTGTTATACAGAAAAGCAACATGAATTAACTTGAGGTAGGTTGCTAACACTTCCTGACTTTTGGCCTAATCCAATTCTGCACTTTTGCAAGAGGTTTATTGTTGATTCATAGCAAAATTAACCTGCATACTGAAAGGTAGACAGAAACGCCTTCATTTTAGTAAATATTAATTCCTTGGCTGTATTTAGCTTGGTATGTTTAAAAATAAATAAGAAAACTAGAAGACATTTCTATACAGGTAAAAGCAGAGCAAGCTGTACAATGGTTTAAATTATTTTTTTTTGTCCAAGAAACGTAGTAACTTGAACTGCTTTTTCAAAACTTACTATGAGTAAAGAAAAGCTGCACTTTATTCTAAGTAAGGAAAAGCTTTAATATCATAATCTGAACAAGCAACAAATTTATTCTCAACTGAGGATAACATCCACAACTGACACAAGGAATATGTAATACCTTAATAGCTCTGATCCCTTTCCATAACTTACTGGGATATTCATAACTTGTTAATTTAACATCTTTCATCCTATTTTTGAGACGTTCAGATTCCATTCTAACCTTCCAGAAGAACAAGTTCAGTTTTGTGGTTGGTTGGTTTCTTTTTTGCACTTGGGTGGTGGTTTCTGGTTTTGGTGGCTTTTGAAATTTTTCCCCCCCTTAACTGGCAAGTTAAAGCCAAAAAACCAACACATGGATTTGTAAGCTGCAGTCATATTTCAGGTTACCTCCTCCAAAATAAGAAAACACTCATTCCATTTTATCAAATAACAATTCAAGTTAATGCAACACTGGTATTTCCATTATGGAGAAAAGCCCATAAATAAATGAACATTACAAGATATCGTACACAGACAATTTAGAAAACCCTGTTTCCACTGTGAAACAAACACTGCTCGAATAATTGACCTGCATCATCTGTCCCTTTTAATCTGAGTATAAACACAGGCATTAAGATTGCCATTAACATCAATTCTTTCTTTCTAAAGTTTCAGTCAACAATTCAAAGATGACACTCAAGGTCCTAAATTGTTCTTCCTTGTTCTCTCAGATTCTTGACTGCAATCCACTACCAGCAAATTCATACTTACTGTTCGAAGGTCTCCAATGCGCTTTTCAAGTAGCATAGGCAGACCTTCTGGGAGGGCAGGCACCTGCTTGGGTGTCATGACCTGAGAGGTGTAGGTTGCCTGAGTGACATTTCCATTCTCTCCTGACAGCTCAGAGACCGGGCTGCCATCAGAAGTGCCATCAAGCAACTTGTCAAAGTCAATATCTCCCAGCATCTCCAGGGCACTTTCTGTTTCTTGCAGGAGCTCAGGTTCATTTGTGCTACCAAAAATGGAGAGGACAGGATCATTGATCCTAAGATTCAAGTCAGATATATCATTTCCTGTACTGAGAGAAGAGGAAGGAATTTTAGTAGGGGTGGAGGTTGCAACAGTCACTGGAGGTTTTGGACTAGGTTCCTTCTTCCTCATGGCTTCCTTCTCCTTTTGAAATTTACGGATCATGGCAGCCAGAGAGAGCGAGTCTTTATACAATTTCTTTTTCTTCTTCTCAGACTTGTGTGAATTTAAGGCCATTACTCTGTAGAGGAAAGAAATCTTGTTAGCATGTGACTTTTGAGGCCTTAGTAACTTTGAATAACAAAACTCAAAGTTTAGTACAATTAAAAAATTATCAGGTGAAAGAACGAAGTACTTCCTGCTTCCATCTTTAAACCATTTCATCAATTACCACAAACCTTAGGTAGTCATGTGATTATATGTTCTCCAACTTCAACTTATTTGTTATGTTTCATACACATTAAGGCAAAGGTTCTCATCTTGACTTCTCAATTTAATTATGGAGAAGCTGGTACAAGTGTTAAAACTCACGGCAGATTTACAACATAAAATACTTAAAACTTGCCTCTCAAGACTGCTGAATGGTGGCAGGTTTCCTGTACAGCATATACATTAAAAAATTCTTTTCATTGCTAAGGATTTTTAAATGCAGGCTCAAAATCTATAATCTGCTTAAACTGAGCATTTTCCACCAATTTTTCACCTTGATGAAAAATTAGGTCAATAAATTTTCAATATTCAATGTGAATATTCACAGTAAGACAGCTTCCATCCGTTCAACAAGAATTTTCTAGAAGCCAGTTAAAAAACCCCACCACCTTAATCCTTCTATACTAACCTCAGAACTTAGGAAAGCACAAAGTCAGTCAGAAATAAGTAGAAGAATAATTAAACTGTATTTACAGCTTTACAGATGAGACAGACAGGAAGAAAATTATTTTTCATTAGAAGATGTAATTCCTGGTGTATGTTGGGTAGGACAATGATGCTTTTGCTATTCCTAAGACTCAACTTGCTTTCTGTGATTTGTCTTTCCTTATTATTCCTCATTCAAAGTTAAAAAAAAATAGCCCATAGGACTGAATCATACAAAAACCCCACACAAACTCTGAAACAAAATCTATAAGCTATTAAAAAGTGCAATATTCAGAAGAGCTGTAATAATCTTTCTATGGCACACAATTTTGAAGCCAAGCCTCAAATGTAATTCAAGGGTTCATATAACAAAAAAGAAACCTACCCCAATTGCTTAGGAACTTTCATTTTCCGAGGTTTCTTCTCCTTTTCTGTCCCTTCATCTTTTCGCTTGCGTTTCTTCATTCCACGATCTTCACTTTCTTTTAACTTTGCTATCTAGAAAAGAGATCAAATAAAGGACAATGATTCTTCCACCCTGAAGGACTTCTAAAGCAAGAAACATTCTGCTTTTATACTTTCCAATTCAGAGCCAGGAAAAAACACCTCAATGTGTGTAAAGGCAAATGGTACGATGGATTTCTAGTAGCAATGGCAATTATTGACAAGTGTTAATCATCAGTTATTTTTAAACAGTTATGAAATTTAGAGTTTTCAGTAAGAGACATATTCTAAGGCAGACTGCTGCCTGGTCAGTATGGCCAATGGCTACCTTGGAAGATGGAATTTCCCCACCTTCTTCTGCTAGCACAGTTTCCTTGCTGACTATGAAGTTCCACACATGGAACATCTCTGCTGGTCAATACAGACAACTTGCCTCCCCCTCCCTTGCTGAGGGTGCAGGGCAGGGGAAAAGAAAGCCTTCAGACTGTGCAAGCATTACCAGCAACAGGCAAAATTCAGGAGTAGTTATCAACACCTTTTCAGTCACAAATCAAAACCATAGCATCATATAGGCTGCCAGAAGGAAAGTTAACTGCATCCCAGTCACAGTCAATACAAGAACCTTAAAATTAAGAATTATTGATCAGGAAAGGACACCAGGAAGCACTAAGTTCTCAGAAATGGCATGGAACTTGTGAATGTCACATTGCAATTATGTTAGCACTGACTGTAACTTGTCAAAGTTTATAGAACAGCATGCTGTTTGGAAACACTGTATATATAACTTTAATATAACTATTTATCAACTGAGTTTATTTTAACAGGTATTTTGGTTAAAGTGTTATTCTCAACATTAGGAACAATTTCAAATCAAAGGTCTCATCTCATATAATTAAAATTCTTACAAAGTTACAGAATCATCTATCAGTTCAAGATGAGTGGACAACTTGTTAGGCTGTCTAAAAAGATGCTTAGTCTTTGCAACTGGACAGCCTGTGAGTATCCTGAGTTACTGAATGCTAGTACATGAGCCACAAAACAGAAAATGCAATAAAACCGTACCATGCATCGTTCTGCTTTTGGACTCTTCATCTGAGCCATTCTAAGTGTATCAAATATTTCCATGTCCACCCAGCTTTTGTTTCTGTATAAAAGCCTTAATTAAAATCACTCACTTTAGGTGGCCTATGCTTTTTGTCCTCTGCAAAGTCTTCGTCCTCTGATTCAGATGCTTGGCGAAACTGCAATGTACCAGTGTTGATATAAAACCCTCCATATTTGGTTGTCAGGGATGCAGGAACCAATTCATCATACTGGGCAGGAAAAGGAAGATGAATTTATTAGCATTTCTTAATAAAATAAACATGTAGCTCATTCACCAGTCCCTATACATAAAAACATACGTACAAATTCACAGCACAGCTTGCTAGAATAGATACAGGATAGCAACTCTATAGAAAATTTAATGGCAGAGAACATTAATATCACAGAGTATCCTTTCCACTTTCAAAATACCCCTTTTTTTCCTCCACAAAAAGGCAGGATTACAGCATTAAAAGTACCACTTTCTGCACATAACTCACCACAGTGTCTTGCTCAAAACCCTTCTCTTAAAAAGTTCTCTGAAATTTTCTTTTGTTAAAAATGCTGTCCCAGACATGACAACCAACCACAGAATTTGTTACCTTACTTCCAATTTTAGGTGTTTAATACAAGATTGCCTCTTAAACGAATATCACAATGCAAGGACTTTTTTCATTTGAAGGCAAATATTCTCACTCTGTTCAGACAATTTTAAACCACAAAATGTTCCAAACTCTATCAATAGTTTATTTTAAAAAGTACTTAGTATTTATGAATACATTTCCAAGTTAGAATTCTAAGTTGAATCTTGAAAATATTGAAGTCCAAAGACATAGAAAAAGCAGTCAATAATCAGTACAGTGGATGACAATATAAATTCTATTATTACGTGAAACCAACAACCTCCATGACATGTAAAATATACTGAAGACAAAATAGTTTACGAACTGCAAAGTCTAGTCTACCAAAGACTTTTAGACAGGAAGAAGAGTTATCCAGAAAAGTAAAAAGGTAAATATGTACTTCAACAAGGAAGCTGGAAAAAGGGCCTAAACTGGAGGCCAGCCTGGGGATTTAACCTGAATAAGTAGTTAGAAACTTCCCTGACTCATCACTTTTTATCTTCCTGCAACAGAGTTTTACAAGTAGTTCAGAAAGACAAAAAGGAAGAGGAAAAGTGGTGACAGCATTTATAAAGTAATCTAAGATGATATGAAAAGCTAGTGCAAGAAAGTGACAGAAACTACTAATTGAACAAAATGAAAGTAAAGTTGTTTAATAGTGACTTGTCATTCATCTTAAAAGACCAGGAGGACCATGCAAAGTAAACTTGAGAGTGGAGGTTGTATAAGACTTTCAGAGAAAACTCATGCTTTTTCCACAGCTCTCAGAACCAGCTTCATTAGGTGCAAGGAAAATGAAAGTAGAGGAACTAAATTATTATCCACAGCACTTAATAGACAGAGCAGACATTTTCCATTTGAGCTGACAGGGTATGAACTGAATTGGCAAGGCTGGGACGGTAAAGGATCAAAATGAAGAATACAGTAGTTGCCAAGGTAGAAGGAAAAAGCACACAGTCTAAGCTGGGACCATTATCATAAGAAGCAAAAGCCAACACAGTAAAGACAGACATGCAGAGCAGTACAGGAAGGCCTGGGTAACACACAAGTAAGGATTAAAGACAGTCCACAAATGAGGAATCATGAATCACAGCAAATTATCTGAATGATCAACACACAGTGTGGCACAGATCCACTGGAACAAGGCAACAAGAAAGGCAGAATTCATTCAATATGCAGAGTGAATGTATTCCAAAGAGTCAACAGGCAAGTAAGATCAGCAAGATCTGGATGTATAATCATGCAGTTGAGGTTTCAACAGCTTCTGTTGAGGAATATGAATTTAGTCAGACTTTCAAAGACCTTTATGACATTCAGTTCCTCTTAACCCTTGAGCAAGACTGCTTTTCTTTACCAAAATCTGTTTACCCAGTGCATACTGAACAAGGTATAGCTTTTAACTCAACGTTGTATTTTAGAAACAGGGGCCTGCAGACCACAGTGTAGCTAATACGCCCCCACTTTGAGCTAAGCTTACTATTTGCTAGTGCCCTAACTGAAAATTAGTATGTTTGTATAAGGTATTAGCAACAGAGATTAGGCTTCGTTTTGAAGTACTTCCAGAACTCCCAGTTAAAGGGAACATGGCTCTTGCAAATTCTTTTTATGAATTGTTTTCAAGACCTTTGCTTTAAACTAGTTTTTTCTGCGTATGAAATCACACAATTTATCTTATTAACAAAAACAAGTTTAAAGCCCTTTACAGTGTTCTGTTCTTCCTTACACATTTCAAGGGCAAGAATCAAAACAACTCAGACCTACAAAGAGATAGGACTTGACTGACTCCTGTGAACACAGATTTCTCCTATGACTGATTATGGAATCATTCTGCAGATAACAAAATAAGACTGATAGACTGACCATTCAAAAGCAGGTTCACAGATACATTATTTTAAACTATTGTCCTTGAGCTACATTACTACGCTTTTAGTGCCATTAATCCAATTAAATGTTTTGGTATGAAAGATAATTTTGTTTTTTAAAAAATAAGTTAACTCATTTCAACTTCATCACTATACCAAGAAAATGAATTTTCACGGATCATACCAATTTAGTTCTGAAATCCAGACCCACAGCAATACCTTATATTAATATTGTCTACTCTTGTGTCCAGGTATTTTGACCACAATCCTCAGATATTCTACGTGATCCTTCTCCTTATTCACCTCCCTTCCAGAAAACAACCTCCAAAAGTACACATGTGAAAAAGTTTTTAAACACTTCTGTACCAAGTCTTGGAAATGAGATTTGGTGCAAACATGTCCAAATGTTTTAACAAAAGTAGCTTGTTATATTATTTGTTGTGAAACAGCTAATACTTACCTAAAGGATAAGCAGGGATAATTTTTGTACCTTGCTTAGTTTATTTTTGAGGTAGTTCTAACCAGGTTGGGGTGGAGGGAACTGTTTAGTTTTCAGTAGCGCAGTGAATAAAGGCCAAGCTACTGCAATTACCTCAGATAAAGTTCCTTCAGTGAAATGGACTAAATATCCACACAGTTCACTACATGCTTCAAGATACTTCAAACATATAGAACTGACTGATCTTCTATGCTTCTTCAAGATGCAAAGAACTGAAATGCACTCTTTGGCTTTGCCATCTTTTTAAGGCTAAGTTTTCAAACAAAACCATATCTTTCCAAAACTAGAATAATATAACCTACAAGGAAATCTTGAACAAGGTTAAGGGGAAACAACGCATTGCTTTGGTAATCCCAGGAGACATCAAAAAGCAAGCACAAAGAGCTTTCCTGTGATAAAGAAGGTTTCTCTTCCAAAAAAGCATAGGCAAATTGGTGGGTTGGTTTGTTTTTCTTTTTACCCTGGGAAAAATGACACCAGCAGAGCACAACAGAAAAAAAGCATAAGAGATTATAAAAGATATAATATTTGGCCCAGGGTAGTCTCATAGGAGAATCCTAGTTTTGTAGTCAGGGTTATCATAATCTGTCAGCCTACCACAGCACCTCGAGAGAAATATCAGTACACATCTGTTCTCCTGTTTGTCCCCACCTCGACCAAAACCTCTCATACTCTTCCACAAGCCACCAGTGATAGGCTGTTAGTTTAAGTGACCTTCACTGCAAAGAGATTACATTCTTCTCACCTTGAAAACATTTCAGCCAAAGTTATAAAATGTGTGACCAGTCATATGACCACTTTTATCCGTACAACTCAATTTTTTCAGAGCTTGAGTTCTGACCTGACCCACAATGAGAATCTAGTTCACTGTGAAATAATTATGTAATGTATTACTTAATCTCTCCAGGTTTAATGTTACAGAACTACTAGAAGATTCTGTAGAAAAAAAGTTATAGTTTGATTTTCCCTCATTTAACATGAAGAGCAGACTTTTCATCTGTGACACTTAAGACAAATGCTCTTATCAAAGATCTGTTATTTTGGCAGGTTATAAACCTTCCTTTGTATTACATTAGTAATCATTGTTTGTGTATTTTTTGGGGAACACTTCGGTTCATTGCATTGCTTAAACAAATTAATCTACTCAAAGAATTGCTGATCCTAGGCCATGATCTATCCCTCTAGTAGCTCAGATTACTTTGAAAAGTGATTTTGTGCTCTTCAAAAAATTAAATCTAGCAAAATACAGGATGTTGCTACCCATTATTATTTCCTTCTCCTACAAATTTAAAGAGTGGTACTACACAGGCCAGATACAAGCCTCATGTGTTTTTCAAGAATCTATGCAGGTGCTGAATTTTCAGTATATTCTTATTCTTTCCTAAAGAAGGGTATGCCTTTTTGCAGAAGGAGCACAAAAATATTACTATTGCTTTAACATACATCAGATGTGTTCTGCAAATTTAACTGCCTTTGTTCCTCTAGCCATCTTGGTTCTTGTATCTCTTAGTTCTTGCATCTATGTGTTTGTTTGCTCAGCTAAGTGAGCACTATTCCCCAAACACACAACTTCCAAGCCTGGGCAAAGTGACAATGAACAAGGAAGACAGTACTAATATAAACACACCAATCCAGAGCCAATGAAACAGTTGGCAAGTGAACCTCTTAAAGAAGCTTTAATGCACCCTCATGTATTCAGTATGGATGAGGTTTGCAACAGCTCTAAAAAGGCAGCCTTTTCCTGCTGAAAAATGCCACAGTGTACAATGTCTCTCAATACACCATGAAAGTGTGTTTAACAATGGATCCTATGGAGTGCTTTTCTGTAAATTCCTCTAACATTTGCAGGTTGATAGCTTGGTTATTTTGTTAGGTTTTTTTAAGAGACAAATCTTTTGAAAACAACAACACTGCTTTCCATAGTTAGTATAAAACAAACACCTCAGAGTAGGAAGAATGAGAGAACAGTATCATGTTAGCCTAAAACTACATCTGGAGCAGAACCTTACAAAAATGGTAAAAATTTCCATAAACACACTGAGTTGCCATTACCTGAAGAGACACTGTTCTCACTGAGAAGTTTCTCAGATATTTAAGTCTTGTCCAAGACAACCTTACTGATAATCTATCAGCTTCAGGTTTTAGGGGCAAGCCAGGGTAGGACAGAAGAGGATATTAAATCTATTATATCTTTTTTAGTCTGGTGATTACAAGATGAAGATAGATTTATCCTGAAAACATGTGAAAACTGACACAGAACATAACACAGAACTTCAGCAGAGACCAAGCCCTTAAATTATAGAAAGTATTCTAGGGAACCCAGATAGAAAAAGAGCAATGCTGTTAACAATGTGTACAGAGTTACTAATACCAACACAAAATCTTTGAAAGGTTTTCTTTTAAAATGATCTGAGCTCTAGAGGTAAGATGTAGCTAAACAAAAGTAAGTTCTTCCTTTCAGCTGAAATACCTATTTTGGAAATCTTTCCATGTATGAGAAACATTGATAGGCTGGTTTTCTCTAGTCCAGCATAGGACTTTTTACATTAGTGTTTAAAAGGCTACTGTGGAACCATGATTATAACAGACTAGGTCAAATATTTACACAGCAGCCTGGGTGTCTCAAGAACTGAAGTGCCTGCTACCCACTGCTCTTGGCATTCACATTTAGCTTCAATTCCTGCCAATATGGCTACCTGGTATCATTGCTTCAAAAGACACTGCTTACAGATTAGTAAGTCAACAGGTTTTTTTTACATTCATCTGCTTGGAATAGGGGAAGTCTTTGGTTTGGATATCCAAGCCTTGTTACCTTCAAGTAAAAGAACACAGCACATGTTTTCATTAACACCATGTGTTACTTTAAATCTCCTCTTCTGCATTGTATAGCTGAAAGCTCAGAGAGTACTGTGTTCCCTTGCACTCTCTACCTATATAAAGCTTACATTGTGAGGAAGGTATTCAACCAACCAAATAATCAGAGGTCATCACAAGAGCAAGTAATCAGCCTCATCTGGTTGGATATACATGTGTGTGCAGGAAAAATAGAGTGGGAGAAAAATTATACAGGCATTCCACTCCACAGAGAATGTAGTAGTTCTGGGCAGCTTGCATTACAGCAAAACCTATTTTCAACATCAAAGCAGTGGAAACACTGAGGAGGGGCAGCTTTCTTTGAAGGTTGTGGACATTTTGTATAGGTCCATTAAGATAAGCAAAGATTAGGACTTGCCATCAGGCTAACCCCTATAGAACAGTTAGAAACAATAGTAAGCTGGTTTTGAGTTACTTTTTTTAACTGGAATTATCACAATTTACTGACTACAGTTAAAATGTTCAACTCAAGAAGAAGAGCGGCTCACATAGATTTCCTGCTTCCCTGCAAATGCATTTACCTCAAAATCTGTTTTTAAAAGGAAAGTACCTCTAAAGCTAGTGAATAAATCTGTTTCAGTGCCAAAGAGCTCAGTATTCCTTTCACAATTGTGACAAGAAAAAGGACTAAAACTCTGAGGAAGTTTTCAATTTTTTTTTTTTTCCTGGGATAGGGACAAGCCAATCCTGGAGCAATTGAAGAGGCACTCCTATTCACTTTTCAAGTGTTTGTTCCCAGGATATTATAGTTTATGTGTAAGAAAGTGTGTCTTCTAAGAAGTAAGTCCAGGGTCTGGTTCTGACACATCTCAGGGTACACAGCAATTTCATGGCTAGCCACACTGAAGATGAGCAAGCCAGACATGTAGATTTTCTTTCTGAACACTTCTCTTGCATCCAAGACAGAATGACGGAATAAAAGGTTTTGTTGAACTTCAATTCCTACATTGAAAGACCCTTAAGCTCTGCAACAGCAACATGGACTGCAGCTAGCACACTATATTTTCTTTTCTATATAAAAATGGGGATAAAAGCAAAACAAAGATGGCTTCTCACTAGTCTGTATTTGTAACACGGACAAGAGGCATAGTGATTTGTTGAGGAGAGCAATCTTTAGAGAATACACTATTTCTCCCCAATAGCTTCAACAGCTAGCACATGATGCAGCCATATGGTCCTCTAACAACTGCCTTTTGTACATTTTGCATGGACTCTGGCAAGAGACATAAGTAAATGCTCCTGCAAATCTACTGAATCTGTGCTGGAAGGAGGCACAGTATGCTAAGTATTTATACACCAGACTCATAATTTGACAGAAACCTGTGCTGTGAGTACTGCCAGTGTTCCAAATCTCCTATCAGGTCTGTGACAGGTCACAGTAAACCCCAGGAAAACTAGAACTTGGGTTAGGTATCATAAAACTTTAAAAGCAATGATGAACTTAAGCAACAGTGAGAAACTAGATAAACCTATAGGCTCAAGTGGTTTCTCAGCAGAAATGAAGCACATCTATTCCTATTAACAGATCAGCGAGACCAGAATCTGACCTTTGGAAAAGACATGTGAAGGCTTAGACCTAAATATTGTTCCAGCAGTACAACCAGAAGTTGTGGGATAATGATAGAACAGTTTAATATCAGCAGGCTCAAGGTCTAGACAAAAAAAAATTACTAACTAATCTAAGTTACAATAAGCACCTTACAACAAACTCTCTCTTCACACAACTTCAGACCTACTTTAAAAACAACCAATGCACACAGATAACCTCAGCCTGTTATGCACTGTGATTAACTGTTCAACTTCTGCTGAAAAAGGTATCAGCTCTGCAGACACTTTCTGTGCACCTCACACAGGTCCTAAGATCACTCATCGCAACATCTACATGCTAGAAACTTCACAGCTCAGGTTTACAGTTCTTTACTGAAAAGTTTTAGAATTTAAATGAAGGTTTGACATAAGGTATGCTAAGAAATTCACTTATGTGCTTTTTTTACTCTTTTCTCACAACTTCTTTTCATAATCTTTCCTCTCCCACTCACAACTGTAGCCTCCTCCTCCCCACAGCAGATCACTGCTGCTTTGTCCAGTGTCACTCAGCACTGGAGGAAACTGAAGGCTGGCAAGTGACAGCTCTTATTTTTGTTTGTTTTTTTTTAACTTGATAAACTGTACACTTCTTACTGCCATTTAATAAGGAAGAATTATAGGAGGTTTCTGAGTTTTTAGATCATCCAGTTCTTTCCAAGCTTTTTTATCATTTTCATAATTTCATATATCTAAGATATCTTCAAATGTCCTCTTAGAAACCTTTTAATATCCCTGATACTGCCTGCACCAAACGAACACCTTTTTCTTTTACCTCAAGATGTGTTTTCATTTCTGAAAAAATATTCAAAGTCCTGGTATTTAACCTGTTTTGTCTTAATTTTTTCAGACATATTCAATGTTTAGAATAACCATCCTATTTTTACTGGTTTTCAAGAAGAGAATAGCTTCCTGATGCAGGAAATCTAATGCCAGTAACCTACTAATAACCCAGAGAGCTATCTCAAGAAAATAAACAGAGTCAGTGTCATTTCAGTCAACAGTAAATGAAGTGCACAAATAAAAATATTTTCATTTCTAAAGCTGGAAAATTATTTGATCTAGGAACAGCTTTCTTAATTCTTTACTGCATAACATCTTGAATAAGACTACAAATACAGTAATTCATTGGTCTGCCAAAGTATATACCCTTTGCATTCACACCAGTTACAGACAGGTAGAAAGTACTTTCCCTTACCTTTCTTCTGTGTTGAAAAGATAAAGCACTGTCTCATGATTTCTTGTGGCCATGCTGAGGTTTACTTACCGCTTCAGAATTATCAATGAAAGGGTCTGTCTCGTCATAGCCATAGCCGATATCAATTAGATCCTGCAGGCGATCTTTCCGATGTTTGTGGGGTTTTCCACCCTGAAGACAAAGCAAGTGTTACATCATTTAGGAAACATGGAAGCAATGTACTAAAGCCTACAAAGCACAAGGCTTTGGAGGAATAGTCATTCAAGGAATTAGTGGTTTTGCTTCCTTGAAGATAGTCTAGATAACTAATAAAAACTTCCCCACACAGATGCATTCTAGCAAACATGCCTCACCAGAATCATCCCTGAAAGGCAGTCACTAGCTACCTTTTTCTGCAAGACCAAGATCTTCCTCACATTTTTTATTTAGAGATGTTTCCCCATCTTATGTTTTTAAAGTTTAAGTGACAGAACTGCTAATGACAGAAAGGTTGGGATAATTTAGAAAGCGTTGAGTTTTTCAGTATGTTACAGAGTCATTACAAGGGAAAATAATGATAGCCTAGAGTTCATTGAAGTGTTTGCCTACACAAGATGGATTAATTCTCTATGGCACATAAAAAGTTGAGTTTTAAAATATAAAATGTTACTTGAGTATTAAAGGCAGAAGCTGCATCACAAACTATGGATGGGCTCACTTACCTTCAGGAGACAGTAAAATAACTTTAAACTGCAAGTATTCTTTCTGTGTAGAAATTTCATTGTTAAGTCAAATAAAGACTCACAGCAGCTCAAATATTCAAGAAATCTAAACTTAAAGTTACACTAAAAGCATCTTAGGATCTAAGGCCTTGTTTCCTAGTTCATATATATTGTCAAAATCATCAATAAAATTTTTTAAATTCTCAAAAAAGCACTGCCCTCATTAAAGTGGTAACTTCCACGAATTCAAGACTTGCTCCTGAAACTTCTCTGCCTGCACCCTACAGCTCTGAGCATTCTTAAAGCATGTCAGTCTTTCTAGCTGTGACATCCAAATATCACAGTCCACTTGTTACTATGAGAATGCAGAAGGTTTCACCCTTGCTCTTTTATGAGACCTTTAAGCATCTCAACACCTCAATTTTAACAACATTTTGAGAACATGCAAGTTTGTAACAAAGTAAAGCATGTGCTCTTGCAAGCAAACAGGAATCTCTCGCATATACTTAAATAAACAAATGTAGTAAGACCTAGGAGAGAAACCTCAAAAGTGAGTTCTGCTTTTAATTCACATTTCCAAGCTAAGTATTCCTATTAGTCCTATTATCATCTACAATCACTCATCTGGAAGACTGCACATTTCCAAAATAGGCAGTACTTTTTTTAAAAAAAATAAAAGTTTGCTTGAGAAGGATGAGAGAAGAAAAAGTTAGAAAAAGGCAGCACTTAAGAATTCTGATTAAACTCTAGTGCAAAAGCTTATATAATTCATGATTCTGACTTAGGTGCCAGCAGGCTAAGAACACTTCATAAACCATACTTCACCTGTACTGATCTCACTAATGCAAAATCTCTGTACTACATATCTTGCTAGTAACCATCAACATGCTTCTTTGTGAGCCTAAAATCTTATGATTTCAGTATAATACAAGGGAAATAATTTTTTTTTAATTCCCAATACATTCTGACTGCCTGATAGTCAAAAAAAACAGGTATGGAACAAAGGTAGTAAGAAAAAAAAAAACAACTTGTAATAGCTGAATGAACAAATGCAGTCTTAAAATAGTATCTGTATTCAGACATACAAAAATATATGAACTGCTGTGTGTATAATTAAGAGATTTTCCTTCAAGCCTGGCTCTAACCAGTTATGTTTAAGGAACTGTGTTGAGACTTCATATGATCAAGATGTTAAGGATGCACAACTGCAGCAGAAGGATGAAGGGATATCTATGTCAGTGTCCACCATGCACTTCAGGGAAGTTTTATCACTGCAGCATTCCTCTAACCTTTTTGTCCCAGAACATAAATAGTCACAATACTAGATCAAATCAAGGTGTCTAGCTCCTGAAGCTGCAAATACCACTCATGCAAGTATTCAAAAAAGCCAAAGATGACTTTAAGACACTGCCATGTAACCTTGCATTTAAACATGCTTTGTCCAACAGGACTAGGAGTCAGGTGGGAAATATAATGTCAATACCTGAAGGATCTTGAAGAGTAGCATCCATAAATCTGTAAACTTGGTCTTTATGGTGAATAAGTTAATAAAAGCTGTAAACAGCAGAACCAGTAGGCACAAGAATATACAGAGCAGGAAGAAATGTTGGTAGAATAGAGTATTTCAAATGCTTTAAAAATGGTACAAAAATCTTTAAAGAAACTGTGATGGGATAAGGAACACCCACTTAAATTGATGTCTGATCTACAGCCAGGAAAGAAAAGGTAAGAATAGGTATCTTAGGCAAAGAGTGATCAGCAAAATTATTATGGAATATGCATCTATTACTTTTAGAAGCAACAGAGAAGGTAAAGAGTTGGGGAAGGACAGGGGTCTAAGATGACAATTTACTGAGGAACGTAAAGGAAAAAGAAAACAACTGAAGAATCACTGAAAGACCTTACAGTTGCTCTGAATTTAGTATGATAAATAGGCAATTGAATTCAGCATCAATAAAGCAAGGTAATCCACGCAAAGTAAGTAAAACCTAAGCAAAAAAAAAAACCATACAGCATGCTCCAAATTTATTATGCTGCTCAGGAACCACTGGAGTTGTTACACACAGTTCAGACTTTTGCCTAATCAAGAATGGTAAAAAAAAGTGAAAAGAGTGAGGACTCGTTAAAAAAAAAAACAAAAACAAACAAACAGAGAACCAAACCAGAAGTCATCACTGTAACACTGACAAATCAGGGCATCATACCATTAATATCCTTTCATTTAAAAAAAATTAGAACAAAAGAGAACAGTAAGCCAACAAGGATGTTTAAAGGTAAAAAAACACCACTTCCACACAATAACAAAGTTAAGACACTACAGCTGGAGAACAAAAGAGCTGGATTTAGATAACATCAAAATCACATGCAATGTTCAGAAGAACGGGAAGTATTTCTCTTTCTTACAATACAGAAACTATGGAGCACTACATGAACTCATCAGGTTTAAACAGTTTTTCAGTGTTTAAAACACATATCAGTGTTTTCATATGACAGTCATCTCAATACTCCAGTGCTGTGAAACACAGAAATTCAGTAATGATCTGGTAGATTTCTGGCTATAAAAACAAAGTTATAAAAAGATTAAACACGTAACCCTTGGCTTTGATAGAAATTAAGACACAACACAAACTGCCAGACAAGCACAGGGAAGTAATACCAGTGAACACTTGCTCTATTAGGCTCTCAAGTATGAGATTCCACTAGTGTCAGAGACTATGCTACCATCCATTAGATGGACCTTCATTTTGATCCAAGAGAAATTCTTACATATGTACAATATTGTCCAAGGTTCAGTATCACGTATTCACAACAGTGTTTGATTTTATCTAGAGAATAAAAGCAATCAAAACAACGAAAATGGGAACCTTTCAGAGCAGATTTTTATGCTGATGCTTAGTATGTGCCATAATTACAGAAGAGTTCTGAATAATCAAGTAAACAAATGATGCGTTATGCATTGTTTTACAAAAATGCACTTATTCATAGGCTTTTCTTAGTATCTGCAAAATATATCAGAGTGTACTGATTACATTATGAATACAGGAATTTATCTGAAAATAAGTAAAAAGTCTTCAAGGCAGACTGCTCTTCACGCATCAAATTTTCCAGAAGTACTGCCACATGTTATGATTAAAAACAATGTTTGACTCCATTTTAAACAGGTATTTTAGCTAACTAATACCTAATTAAAGGAGGATATAGTACTTCCTGTAAACCTGAAATAAAACCCCTTCATTTTTTTCCTCATACAACCACTGATTACATTTACATTAAAGCACTGTTAAGGAGTAACTCCAGCTAAGAAGAGTAGCCTTCAGCTGGTCACTCACTTGAAGAGAATGGGTATCTACTACATGGGATCCCTACTCCAACTGAAGTTATGCAGTGAATGTCTCACTACAAGAGGTAGAAGATGGCTGGATGCTGTCAGAACATGAGCAATTGTACTGGGTCAGTGTGAAGATGCAATTCCTCTGAGCATGGATGGCAAGTAGAGACTGATGGTTCTCATATCGGAAGAGAAAGGACAGGGAGTTTCTAACATAATCCCTCACCACCCTGCAGGCTTAGTGGCTCCAACCTAGTAAGTGATTATTTATATAGAAGACATGCCCTTTCATGGGGTTGGAAAGGACAAAAGGAAAGTCAGAATGAAAGGGAAGGAATCAGAAATGCAAGTAGTAATGAAGATGCAAGTGCACCACAAATTTGAACTGTTGAAAATTGTTATTTTTTGTTACCTACTGCTTGCTAATGGTTAAAAGCATCTATTTGCCCCTTTCTGTGACTAGTGAACATTGAACTCTGGTTTTCTTAAGTCTAATAAGATGTTTTGTCCATAAATGTACATGTTCAGCTTTGATGGATGCATAAACATACATGCAAAATTAGATTGCTTCCACTACCACTCCCTCCTACATATATTGCTTTACATACTTACATTGGCTTTCATCAACTGTAGTTAAGCAACTTGTTTCAGACATTATAAAATCCTTAACTTTAATAGTGGAAATGAGTTTTCTAAAAAAATACAACTGAAACATTTTTCTCTCCCATTCAAAAAATTATTTATCATTCAAATTTTAAGCAAACAACATTTTGGAACAGCCTGCACAATTCATATGGGATTCTCTCAATCTCTCCAAAAGATGAGAATTATTCTTTTTAGCTTAAGAGTTGATTTCGTTATGTATCACAGGTAACATGCCTTGAAACAGTAATTACTTCTACAGAATGTAATAGACTGGGTATTTAGAAAAATCCGCCTTTGCAGAAAAAAAATCCAAATAAGCCTGACAAAAAAGATTTTAATATGTATATTAATAGCAAAAGATACAAATGACTGCTCTTGTTTCCCTTCTTTATTATTGAGGTGTTCTATTAGTAATCCAGAATATCAACATGCCTCAGCATGATGCTGAGCTCTGATTGCCAGCTCAGACTTAATCACCTAACCCTACCCAAATGAATTCTTAAAGACCTGTTTGGGTGTGGTTTTTGTCAACATTTTCTGATTTCTACCTTCATTTACTAGTGAAAGGCTCTTTAGCTAGTGTTGTTCAAGTCACTCACACTACCTTTTCAGGAGCTGGTAGAGTATCTTTAGGCAGCTGGCAGCCGTAAGACATTCATCGACCAATTACTTACTATTTAACAAATAAGTTCCTATGGAAACATTCAAAACTAGTCACAAATTCACCAAGATTCAACAGTATTTAGCCCAAAGAGAAGAACTGTTCAATAGTGCACAACAATTACATAAAAATTCTTTCCTCCAGCACAGTGTAGAGCATAAATATCAACCTGCACCTATTACCAAGTTGTATTTATACAGAAGCTTTTCCAAGAATAGCTTCACAAGCTATAACATCTACAGATAAATCTATTTAGCAGACTTGTCTGATAAGCTTGTGGCAGCTTCAAGGTACTTAAATGAAATACAGTGAGACAGTCAACGCTGAAATGTGTAGAAGTCACTTGACAATACTTAAGCAACCTTAGTCAGGAAAAAACCCCACAACATTATCTGTTATCACTATTAAATATTTGTATTTTTTAACCAAGTGCAGTAACTCACGTATTTTGCCTCAAACTTCTTGGCAAGCATTTCTACTTCATGTCGCTCACGTTGTTCATCATTAAATGGATCCTCTAAATGAACCGATTTCTTCTGAAAAATGCAAAAGTTACACATTCATTTCATAAGAAACACAGTGCATCTCAAAATCTATTAAATGTAAAAAAAAATACTCTAAGTAGCCAAAATTTAATCTCTAAAAATTATTTTGATCATTGAATTATAAACCACCTACTTTTCTTCTGATAAGAACAAAACCAGAAGCATTAAGAAATACTCAGATTTGTATTTTCCCAAGCATTCCACTGAACCTCAAGCATTCCACTGAACCTCAACTAAAAGTGTAAGCATAAGAGAATTATGGCCATTTGAGGTTAAAAAGAATTCTCTAATCACAACTCCTTTTCACCTCTGCTTCCACTGGTCCCTCTAGCAGGTGTTATGATCCTTCTAGACACAACAGACAAGATGTATGTGGTGTGCTATCCAAGAGGGAAGCAGCCAGAAGACAAAAAAGCTCAGTAAATTATAACCATCATTAATGTCAGTCTTTTATCTAAACAAAAAATTACAGTGCAAGACTTAATTTCAGTAATCATAACTGTTAGCCACAAGAGATTTAATACTCCAGCTATACAAATAAGGAGGGAGTACCCCCTTACTTTTTTGGTGTTTTTCAGAAGAGAGGTTTTCACTGAGACAAAGTCAATGAACAGGGTATAGATAGTGTTTTTGTTTTTTAAAAAAAATGATGGCAGAAAAACAGAGTTGCCCTTCTTCAAATTGGAGTTCACATAAATACAGTAATTATTGGAAGGGGGAAGGTACCAGGATGTTAAAATATGGTGGAATGAAATTCCATTTTGCAGAATTTTATGGATGGCAACCACTTTTACTGCATATGGACTACTCACCAATGAATAAATGAAGATTTATGAAGAACAAAAAACCACTAAGTTCAGATCCTTCCTCCATAGTACAAAAAGCCAGTATATTGACTAAATGGTGACCAAACCAGCTCATTAGCATCAACACCACTGTAATGGGGAAGGTAAGCTAAGCAAAACTGCAGCCACCACATAATTATATTTTCCAGACTGAATATTTAGAGAAAAAAATAATAGAGGCTATAGTTATTCCTGAAACATAAATTAAAGCCATGCACTTATTTCCTGCAGGCATAATTAAATACAAAATACTGCCCAATTAATGAAACACCATTTTCTCTACTTTTAGTTGGGAAAAGCTATCCCTCATCTTCTGCTAGCATATGTGGCTTTTTTCTAACTGTGAAATGACACAACGTTGAGCCTCAAGTAAAACTTAGCACTTAAGTGTTAACTTGCTTCTCTCCATCAAACACTCAAAGCTGACTATCAATTTGATTAGTTAAGCACCACTGAAAACTCAAACTCAAGCAATTCTTAATTTTGACTGTTTCTAAGTGATGGATGGCTCTCAAACTAAGACATAACTACTTCAGCACCTTTAGAGCCTGTTTGACAGAAGCCAGCTTGAGCTTCTGGCTCATCCACTTCAACTTTGGTTTTATATACCAAGCCTCAGTTACCCCAAAACAAATGGGAGTGCACTTTCACTTCTGGCAGCATTTAAGAGGCAAATAAACCCTACAACCACACAAACTTATTACTCACATTTAAAACTTTACATAATTCCTCCCAAAAGATGAACTCTACAAACAACCCTATCAAAGGATGTTCTCTTTATCAAGACAAAAAAGAACAAGAACAGCACAAGTTTTTAAAATAAACATTTCCACTAGCTTCTGATTCAGCATAACAACCTAAATTTGGAATAATAAAAAAAAAAAAAAGAAGTTGTACTGCCAGATCAGTTCTGGGGTTCTCTACCACTTCATTACTACATAACTTATTTATTATAAGTTATAATATATATATAAAATAATATAATTATTATCATGGCCTATTAAAGCCATATTGAAAGTTATGCCTGTGCACCAGTCCTTGCCTTCCTTTGGAGAACTTTTCTTGGTTGCTACAGTTCCAAGAATACTATAAGACAGAAAGACAAGCTCCTGACTTTGTAATGTTTAATTTTAATGGGAAATATTATAAAAAGTTGAGCAACTTCTTATGAGGGAGGAGCCAACAACAGCTTCCATAAAACCAAATCAATTTTCATCCTACAAAAAATTTGCATAGTAAAAATAAAGTATCTGAACTGCTAATTTTAAATTGAAACTTTACTAAACCAACAAATTTTTAAATCTAAAACTCCACTTAAAACCACAACATTAACTGCCAATTAGTTACTACCTACTGGGAAAAAGCAAATCTCAAGATTTTAAGTCTTCCCTAATATTAGAGTAGCTTTTCTAGGTTCTACCATATAACAGGCAAGAAATTAAACTGACAGGTCAAGCATACAACAGGTTTTAAACAGGAGTAAAAGTCCAGAATCACTTTAAAAAGATCCTAATTTATGACACTTTTACACAGTAAATCAGGTGATTGCTCCACAACCCAGTAACAGAAGGGCCATTATGATCCATTCATTTTAATTTGGACTCTACAGAGCTGAAAAACACACAGGTTTCTTATAAAGCATTACGATCACTGTCCCTGCCTTAAAAGCAGTTTCTGATCCCAGTTGTACCAAAATCCCCTAAATCAATGCTCTCCCACCCCCAGAAGACACGGAATTTGCATCAGAACTACATCAGAAAGATCCATTTTTCCTTAAATATGTGATTAAGATACTGGTAACCTTCAGAATAAAGGTAGTTATGAAAGTGGGAACTGCCAAAGGGAAAAGTCAGCCTTTAAGTACTGAACCACTTCTAAACACTAACACAATTTTCACCTTCACAGAGCTGCTCAGAAAGATTGCACTTCAGAGAGCAGCATGATTATGCTACACTAATTCTGAGGAGTCATAACTGGCACTGTTTGCCCACAACAGCTGTAGGACAGGATGAACAGAAGGAACCTTTTAACTTGCATGACAAGATCTGAGGGATTAAAATCAGTCACTGATTTTTCTGTCTTCCACATTTGAACACAATCCAGTGCGTATATCCCTCCTACAGCAGAAAAAGTGAGCAGCCTGCTAAGTATAGTTACAGCACTGTCATCGCCTAGAAACACTTTGGTTCATAAGAAAAGCTTCAACCCTATTCAAGTTTGTGCTGGAATGTAAAAATCCCATGGCAGTATCAGTACTGGTATTTGATACTTGCTTTTATCACCAGATCTACCACAACCTTCACAGTAGTAGTTACTTACTTGCCCTCCGTCTTTTCCAGTAAGAAACATGCTTGCTCTAAAACTGCGTACTGGATTAAAGAGCAGCCACAACTATTTAAATCAAGTACAAATTCACTCATACCCTTAACTAAGAATGAGCAGTTCAAGTGTAACCAGCTTAAGGATATGCGTCTTTCTTTCCTACCTGGAACAGTGGGCCCTGTTGATTGGCTAATGCTGCTTGCTTCCTAAAGTTGTCTGCAGGAGCTTTGTTCTTAAGAAACAAAGTAGTTCAAGTATCAAACACTTTCTGCTTGGGAGGAACAAGCAAAGGAAGAACACTTCGGGTTTTTTTCTTAAGTTCTCAACATGTACAGGTATGGTTACCGGTTCAACATTAACTCTCATTTACCCCTGTCCCCTCCAAGACTACAAAAACTCCTCTCCAAGTCTGCTAATGATCACTTCACTGCTTCTCGAGGCTTATAGCAGAGACAGGCTTTCTTTATTTATATGCACACAGCCTAGGGACAACCTGGAATACAGACTGGCGTGGTCAGAGTTTCGTCCAGCTGCCGGTAAAGAGCTCCGAGGAAGGGAGGATGCAACACCTCTCCGGGCAGGGAAGGGGAGCGGCAGGGAGGTGAGCCGGGGTAAGCGGGACACAAGACAGTGGCGCTCCTCCGCCTCAGCCCGCAGCAAAGGCCAGGAGCCCTGAGCCACCTCAGGGACAAGTGGGAAGCTTCCCCTTCCCCCCAGGGGCACAGGCGCAGCCTCAGCACCAGGAGGAGCCCGCAGCCACGGAGAGGCTGCCGGACTTCCCTGCAGTACACCGCCCCTCCCGACGTACCGGGACCACCCCCGAGCAGCAACGGGTAGCCGATAACACTTATCGGCAAGGCCGGGGCCGCCGGCAGCCGAGAGGAGGAGGAAGCCCGGCGGGGCCCATGCCGGCGGGAGGGGAGGGAAGAAGGGGAGGGGAAGGTCCCGTACCCGCGAGTCCCCGCACAGCAGCAGCTCCGGGTAGCTGAACTCCACGCAGCCCTCCTCGGTGGGGTCCTTCAGCACCACCTCCAGGCGGACCGTCTGGCGGAGCGGGAGCGCCTCCCGCGGCGGCTCCTGACGCCCGCTCTGGCGCGGCGGTGGCGGCAGCGGCGGCGGCTCGGGCCGGGGGGGCTCCCGCTGCGGCGGCTGCTCGGGCCGGCCAGGGTCGCGGGGCGGCTCCGGGCGGGCAGCGCTGTCGCTGGGCGGCTCGTGCGGCGGCGGCGGCTCCGTCGGTGGCGGCTCACGGCCCGCCGGAGGTGGCTCCGGGTCGCGGCCCGCCGGCTCTCGCTCCAGCGCCGGGCTCTCGCCCTCGCGGCGCCGCACGGGTGACAGGCTAATGAACGGCACCCGGCGCGGCTCCGCCATCCTCCTCCGCCGCCGCCCCCCCCCGCCCGCCGTCCGCCGGCCCCCGCCTCACACGTTCGGTGACACCGCTCTCCGCGCTCCCTCCCACCGGCCCCGGCTCCTCCCTCTCCCTCCTCCCCGCTCCGCCGCCCGGTCGGAGCTACCCCTACGTTCTCCTCGCCGCCCCCGCCATCTTGGCGCCCCCCCACATAAATAGAGCAGCCCCGCAGCCCGCGCAGGCGCAGCCGGGCGCGCGTCGCCGCTGTTATTGCTCAGCTTCCCCCGGACGTCAGCGCGGCCGCCGCCGCCTACACGCCGCGGGCGCCGGGCCCGCCCCCGGTTGCCGGGGCGATGCGCACGCCGGGCCCGCCGCCGCCGCCTGTAGCCGCGGGCCTGCGCAGCGCTCGTCCTCTCGGGACAGCGGGGACCGCGGGCCTGCTGAGGGGAAGGTCCGTTGAGGTGCCTAGAAGTCGGCGGCTGCGGGTCAGGCCCCAGAGAAAAAGGCACCCGTGCGGGGAGAGCGGCGGTTCCAGCCTGAACGGCGCGGACGCGCCGTGTCTCGGTAGCATCAGCCCACACTGAGGGAGACAGCAGAGGACATCGGGGTTTGACAAAATCGTGCCGTATGGCGGGGTTGATCGCAGCTTGTTCCTATAGAAGAGCAGCCGCTGCCCAGGGTGTCGGCCTGCCTTCGGCGGCAGGAAGCTTGTTCAGCGGCCATGCCTGCTCTATAGGGCACTCGCTCTGTCTGCAGGGAGCAGTTCTGGATTGTTGGGAAAGGGCTGCTCGAGAGAGAGAGAGGGGACAACGCAAGGAAGGCAGGATTTGAGCAGCAGCGAGACTTCCCTCATGAGCAGGAGCTGCCTGCAAATACTGCAAGTGTTTCAGTCTGTCACCACCTACTTTGACAGACTGATGGCTGGTATTTCCAGATGGAGGTATGCCACCAAGGCGATGTGAAGTTTCAGGAAGCTTATGAACATCATGAGCACTGCATGCTCTAGCTTCAGTGGAGCAGAGAAAAAGACATTACCGTTTATGGGGCACTTTTTAGTCTCAGAAATACTAGATAGGAATGGGTCTATTCTCTTTTTAAAAAAATGTACTCATGCAAAGCAAGCAATTTACATCTATTATTTTACATAATGATAACAGACTATTCTGTGCATCACATTATTCCACTTTTCAAACGACATCCATCACTGTCCTTGATGATTTCCTGTCATTTCATATGAAGTCTTTTGACTTGACTGTTTCATTTCAGCTAGATTCCAGAGAAGAACCATGTTACTGAAAATTAGAACATCACTAACAGGGAATGAAGGGCATTCCAGAATACTGCTTGCAGCAGCAAGTCACTGGAATGACTAACCCGATCTGAGAAATGTAAACTTTCCTTTTGAAGCTTGAAACTTTGTTGAGCTTTATAGTCTAAGGGACTTGTTTTATCTTAAAGTCTTGCATGTTGTGGTGCAACTAGCAAGCTTAGTAGAGGTGGATGTATTCCTCAAGGTATGTTTCGACTTTCAGCATCAGAGTAACATGATTTGGTACTTGCACTTGTTCTATGTTGAGAATTTCATACAGCTTTTAGCTGATGCACAAAACAGGAAATGTACTTCTGGATTCAAACTGAGTGAGCATCCCTAAGCCCCAGACCTGTGGACCCTGCCAGGAAGACTCTCATTCTCATCAAAGTTTCTGTGTTATCTATTCCATTAAATTCTGTGATGGTAAAAAGGGGCCTTTCCTCAGAAAAACAGCTGTTTATTGCACATCAAACAGAAATCTTATGTGACAGTCACAAGCTCTTCTGCAGCTCTGCTGAACCTTGTTTTCAATTGCTAGATAGGAGACTAGACCTTGAAATAAATACAAGAAGAATACAACAGGTAGTTTGTTGACAGATAATACTTTGATATATCCATGGAAAATGATGAAGATAGACTCTGTATTTTCAGTATCTAATGTAAAATTCCTTTCTGTGTTTCAGTCTCCTAACTAAGATATAGGGGACTACTATTCTTCAGTAATCGATGTAGGGCACGTACTCCACAAGAAAATTAGTTTTATGAGTATCTGAATTAAGTGCTTTATATTCTTGTAGTGCAGATACATATCATATCTTGGTCAGATTTTTGACATGCTTTTTAAGCAGGGAGAAAAATAAGCGGGAAAAGAACAATCATCATCCAATCCATGGTAGGGTTACTGAGAAAACCAGAAGTAGTTCTTGGAAATAGTTTCAGGTGGCCATTTGTTCTGAGATTGCAGACCTTGATATTAGAAGCAGCCTTTCATATCTAAGGTTACTATGAAGGGTATGCCCCCTCTTCCTTTCTCCTAGGAGTTTAACTAGACCAATAAACCCTAACCTCTAAGCATCTTGGCGTGCACATCATATTTTTATACAGCTTAATGTTTATGAAACTAGACAACTAGTTAAGTAGTTCTGGATCTCTGCATTTAAAGTGAAGTCACCAAAGACAGTTTTCTCTGGATTGGAGTATCTGAACTAAATTATAAAGAAACCTGGCAGCAGATCCAAGCATAGCAGTTACTGGGAAATGTTGATATTACATTTGGTCTAAGATACTAGAACCATTTGGAAAAGAAAACAAGCAAATTCACTAGATCATAAGCTCTCAAGGAATTTGGTTTTGAATACGCCAGAAGAGTTCCAGGCTTGTGCCATTTCAAATACTGCAGTGGGAGTTAAGATTTGTAATTTATCCATACTTCGTATTCTGTTTTACTACCTACTTTTTCCTTTGTCATTAAGCTCAATCTCAGTATTGTCTGTACACAGTATAAGGTGCCGCCCTTCTCAGTGCAACACAAAATTTAAAAAGTATAATTTTTAAAAAGTAATTAGAGATGTTCTGCCAGTTACTTTGCTTTCTCTCAGGATATGGCCATGTTAAAATAGTCCTACATCAAATACAGATTCCTTCCCCTTGTATGTTATCTGAAGGACACAGAGAGGCACATTAAGAGTTTAAAAAAATTTAACTGCACAAAGAGAGTAATTTTGAGGTGATATTGAAACTGCTTTTTATTTCACTGGTGAAAGCCAGTATGAGTAGATCAGACAAAGTGGATGCTTGGAACTACAGACATTAAGCCACATCAGTGAGTGTCAGTTTGTTGACCTGCCTTAGTTTCAAATACAGAAAACAACAGAGAGAGACCAGCAAACTGCAGAGGCCTCTTCTTTGGTGCAGGTGGGATCCTCCTGCTCTGCTTTGGACTGGCTTCTCTGTCTGTAGCACTCTCATGCTTTTGGGCTGTTTGTGTTGGTTATGGTAGAGTCAGAGCTGTACCCTGTTTCATTACAGACCAGTGGTCACTGCTTCCCTGGAAAGCACTGTGTGGCTTCCTCTGAGCTGGACACCTCACAGCCGCAAGCCCAGGGTCCCACCAGGAAGCAGAGCTGTCCTTATCATCAGATATAACTGTCTGCAGGGAGTTTGTTTTCAGCTTCAAAGGCTATTACTTTACTTCCATGAGCTATGAGCCTCTTGTCCTTGGATGGGAATGCAGGAGAAAACATGTCCTGCTTGTATAATAATATTACATAATAAGCTTAGGTGGCATGGAATGGCAGTTTCCTTAAGGTTAGAACTGGGATCTACATTAGAGGTAGCAGCTCTAGTGGCAGCCAGCTCATACCAGTGGCAGTCACATCTCCACTGCTGAAGTCTCCAAGATGCTTCTATCAGGTTTAGGCTTGGTTGGGTTTTATTTTGTTGTGGGTTTTGTGAGTGGGGGTTTTGGTTTGGGTTTTTTTGTGAGAATATCCTCATTTACCATCAGCTGCTTCCTCACTATATCCTTGGTTTCTTATGGTCCAACCATGCATCTTGTTGATCCTTGTGGTCCTTTCACTGAATCTGCTGCCATAGCAGCTGCAGCTTCCATTTCTGTGTCAGGAGATGATATAGCTGCAGGTAGGTTGGTGTTTATGTAACTTTTACTAGACCTGCTGCTGCATCACAAGAATCCACTGCACCAACAACATGGCAAGCATTGCTGGTTTTCTGTTTAATAAGGCTTTCTGAATCTCAGTGTGGTTTTTTTAACTTCTCTTTCCTCTTACAGCTTTACTAAGTTTCTCCCTGCCAGATCCAGAATCAAGAAATAAACCTCACACTTTCTTTCTAAAATGAAACACCAGTGTCTTTCATACAATTTAGAAAACTGATTTATCTGCAGGATCCCTCCCCCTCATATTTTTACTACTGTTGTGCTTTTAAGTAAAAATACTGTTTCCTGAAGAATGTATCTAGCTTTCTTTCCTCAGGCACATGTATTTAAGAGCTGTTATCAGCAGATCTGCCACAAACTTAAGAAATCTGAAGTACACTTTTCAGTGAAGTAAGCTGTTTGGAAGGACTCTAGACAGGTACAGAAATGACAGATTCACTGTAGGAATGCTGTATGCATTAGCTTCAGGTAATTAGGATCTCCTTTGACAGGGCAGTAATAGTCACTTGTCACAATTTCAGGGCTGAGGAACTGTGATATTGAACTTTATCCCATACGTTTTTATTTGCTCCCTGTGAATTGCTCAAGCGTCTCTCACTGGAGAATTTGAGCCCAAGACACAATGAACTCCTCTCCAGAGCTTTAAGAAATGCTTTGAACAAATCTGATCAAAAAGTGCAAAGTTTCAATGGAAATAGGAAGTTTTAAAAACGGCAAAAATTTTTATGCAAAAAGTAGTTACTGCTCCTGTAACTGGAAGCACCTTTTACCTGTAGAAGTGGATTTAGGTGCATATTTTGCTCAGTTGCTGAGATGAGAAGTGGTCTTCCAACACCATGTTCTGTGCCAGAACAACATAAATGGCATGACTCTGTATCTCAGAGGTAGCTCATGAAAACAAGCTTGGCTTTTATCTCACGTAAGCCAAAAATCAGGGCAAGTGCTCATGTGAAAGAAGTAAAGGGATTTACAGGAAGGGATGTGTCATGGTAGTGTGAGCTCTTCAACCAAATGTGGGGGTGTTGGGATATCTATCATCCATGCTGTTCAGAAGAATATTCTCAATGAGAAATTTAATGACACAAGTTCTGAAAGACTGGTGATTTTTATGGCCTCCAGAACATTGTAACATTCTTTAGGATAATACAAAGGATAAGACTGTTGACTTAGAGGAACCTCAGAGAAAATTCAAAGCCTCAAGAGCTCCATTTAGATGGAGTTGCAAGTTAGGAAGAAAAAGCAGAGAGAGAGAAAGGAAAGAATTGCATCCTTGCCAAGGAAGAGCAAGCTGCTTGGAGAAGCTGCTGTGGGAACATCTTTTGAGCCTGGAGAGAAGATGAAATACTAAGACATTAAATATCAATTCTTAAGTAGGTGCACTTACCGAGCAGAACAGGGATCATTTGTTCCTTTGGATAATAGTAGCAAAATCAATTGTAACTAACAACACTTTTCTAGTTACATCTTATTTTTTACTTAGTAATTGTTTCTGCTTCTAGTTTCCAGATTTCTTGCTGGAGCAAGCATGCAACTTTTGTCTTTAAGCTTTCCTAGTGTGAAGGGTTGAGTTTGACAAATAAGCTGTAAAATTCTACAGTAGAAATGATTCCAGGTGGTGTCTGGACTCTGTCTTAAATGACATTAATTTGGGGATGTTAGCCCCTGAGATGTGTTCTCTGCCAAGGAGGGAATCCTAGAAAATTCGTCTTTGCAGGTTTACTCTTTACTTTTCTAAGGAAGAAAAAACAGAGGGGAAAAAATTAGTTATCCTTCTAAGTGATCACAAGAAAATTAAAGCCACTGAATTACCAACATAACAAGCAATAGGACAAGATAAAGTTGATCTCAAATTGCGTCAAAGGGGGTTTCAATTGGATATTAGGAAAAATTTCTTCATCAAAAGGGTTGTCAAGCAATATAACAGGCCACCCAGGGAAGTGGTTGACTTATACTCCCTGGAGGTACTTAAGGGGTTTGTAGATGTGGCATTTAGGGACACAGTTAGTGGTAGCTAGGGTACTGCAGAGTAAACTGTTGGATTCAATGAACTTAAAGTTGTCTTTTTCAACCTGAACGATTCAATTGTTCTTTAAAATAACCTTTTAGTTGAAATCCCGGATTTTTTTAAATTAATTTTTTTTAGATAGAAAGAATAGCAAGAAAATTGCATCTGAAATAAACACAGAAGGGATTTTGTAGAGGAGTACCGAGTAATATGCATGGGTGCACACACACACATACACACACATTTTTTTTCTTAAAACTACAAGTATATAGAAAGGCAGCAGATTTCAATGAACTGGCAAAGAAACTTAAACTGAGGAGCATCTGCCTATTACGTGTTGACTGTGTTGCTTAAACCGTATCTAAGCAGAGTTTAAAACTGAAGAGGAGCTGTCTTTGAAAAAAACAGACTTCCTTAATGGTAGCTCTTTTATGATTCACACCTGCTAATTTGAAAGTGTAAAAACACGTAAATCTTTACAGAGATTGAGAGGGATTATGTGCTCTGGGGAGTTGTCCCTCATTTTCTTCCTCATTTGCACAATTTCTTTACACATACTTGTGGCATGGGATGCTTATCTCGATGAAAAGCCTGTTCCATCAGGCCAGTACCTCTGGAGGCTGCCAAAGATTACCAGGCTGTCTGAAACTTTAGAGTCAGGTTGTTGTCTTATCTCTGTGTTGTTGTCTGCCGGTTTTATTCTCCCAATGGTAATGAAAGCCACACAAGAATATGAGTCATGATTTCCTATAGCTCTGCCACCCACCTGTAACAGGAGTAAGAAGGACTAGCCAGGTCGGGAGTTCTCAGTTTGAACTGAATTTCTACACCAAAAGCAGTAGTAATGCTGTTTAATGAGGTAAAAGGGTGTGGAAGTATTTCTCAGAAGTACAAAAGGTAATGTGCCACAGATCTGCCTTCACTCAGGTTTTCTCTTGTGGGTGCTGACCTAGTACAAGACAAACACTCCCGGTGTCCTTGAGAGCAGACTCAGGCAGACTGCTGGCTGGAGGAACCTTGGTCACTTGCCACAGTGATATTTTCTGGTTTTTAGTGAAATATAAATATTGTGATAATTACAAGAAACTTATTTTTATTAAATACTGTAATATATTTAAAACTATTATAGTTACTGTTCAGGCAACACCTGTCAAACAACGTTCATCCTCCCAAAAAGGAGAATTTAATGTAATACATATGTGTAAATGGCAAAGCAATCTTCTAAAAGTTATTCAGACATAGAACATAATATTTGCTATGACCTTGAAGAAATGTTATTCTCTTTTGTTCCTCCTTTCACTGTCAGACTTTACCAAAACTCCAATTTCCTAACCAAGTTTTTTAAGGCCTCTCAGCACTTTGGAAACTGCTTTTACTGATGTAAATTCCACACCTAGATAAGTGCACATTATCACAGACAGCTGAGAGTGATTGCATAAACAAATTACCACATTTTTAACATTCATACAAGCTTATGATCAGAATAGTCAGAAGCATATTTTGCATGTGCAGTTCAGCATTTTCATACTTCCATGATTTTATTTCCAAGCCAAATTGCCTTCAAAAAAGCAAAGCACATATTTATCACCGAGAATTAACTACATACTGAACTTGCAGATTCAACACAAAGCTGATTTTGATTTTATGCCACAGCACAAAATTATTATGAATTAATGCCACAGCATTAAAAATAGCATCTGAAAAATTACATATGAAAAATGATTTTTCATACATGAATAATTTAAATAGACAAATGAAATTCTTTAAAACTATTTTCTTTCCACCTCAAGTTGGATTTTGAGAAGACATGAAATGTGAAGTTTTTTGAGCATATTAAAACAAGTGTAGAATAGCAGCAATAGAAGCAACAATTTAAAGAAGAGTGGACGTACCTGAAATGCTTGTGAAAACAAGCTACATTTTCTGTATAACTGTTCTATTTCAAAAGTAATTTTTCTGACCTTAAAAGAATTACCCCTGACATTGGTAAGTAATAGTACAATCTACTCTTAACTGAACACTTCCCCACTGTTTTAAGAGACTGATTATTCTTAGGGTCACGTTGATTTCTAGTCTTCCACAGGACTTAGCATTTTACAAATCTGAAAATACCTTGCCTCGAATGCCTGTGAAGTGGGAGTGAGGCAAGTCATGCTCAGAGGTGGTGAAAGGGGAGGAAGGGAGAAGTACAAACCAGCAGTACTTTAGCAGTAGTCCACTAGTCCGGCAAGGCCCATCACATTAACGGGGAGACGGGAAGGGAAAACAGTAGGGAATGAGAATGTGCAGAACGAAAAGTGGACACAGGATAAAACCTGCTTGAGAATAACTAGCTAAATGAGTCAGGAGTCTTGTAAAGCTTGCCTCAGAAATTACTTTGTTTTGACTGGAAAATAGCTCTTTTGCCTTTAAATGGTGGGGGAAAACACCACAATTTTACATGGACAGCTTCTCAGTATGTTCAGTAATGACTAAGTTCAGCACATGTGGCATCATGAATAAGTCAGACAAAAGTAAGACTGAACTGGTAGAATGAAAACACTAGGATAATCATCAATATGGGAATGTACCAGGCTTGGTTTATCAGGTTCTATCATTTAATTTTTGTAACATTTTCTTAGAGACAGCTTTCACACACAGATTCATGAGACACAATGACATGTGATATGAGTTAATTCACCAGCTTGCAAAATAGATACTGAGTTTTGTCACATAATGGCTCCCCATATAATGGCCTCACCCATTAATGTAAGGCAAGAAAAAGACTACAAGCAGCTTTAGAGTAGACATGCATAATGATCCCATCATGCTTAAGAAGGAAAACATTATCTAAGAAAATTGTAGCTGTTACAATAAGCAATACAGCCGTTGGAATCAGAGCATGGTTCTTTTCTACATGATGTAAACAAGGTCAACATTATTACACATGTTCTTAGAATGCTACCTTTTATAATTCTGCGCTGTTGCATGTGTTTTTTCACAGAATTGACCACATGGAAATTGCTCACAGTGATCAAGATGGAGTCTAAGTCTCATCTGTCATCTCCAGTTCAGGACCAGCTTAAAGTGTGGTTTAAGAACTGCAAAAAACTCAACGCAATTCCTAGGTTCATGGAAGAGCATACATAGTATCCCACTTTTTAGTTTGATTCAGCTGTATCTCAGAATCACTACAAACTATGAGACAGCATATTTCCTGTTCAAATAACTGGAGACCCACAGTCTTGAAGATCTATTGTAAAAACATATTAAAGACCATTATTTATTTATTTACTGCATTATTTTAAATTCTTCTGTAGAATTACTAAGAATAATACAACGTGGAGCAACTAAGACAATTCAAGCATGTAAGCATGAATTGAAACAGAAGTTCTCTTTTTATTTGAAGAACACACTGTGTCTTCTCAAAAGTCACAGCTCTCTATAATTATAGACATTACTTTTATTTTTAAATCTATAAATAGGTGCTAGTGTAACTCATCAATTAAGCGGGACCTGTAAGGAATTCAGGAGCTGTCCCTTGCCCCGAAATGTGAAATGCCTGCTTTTGTTCCAAATGAAAGCTTAAGCTCTACAAAGTCAAAGGTAACCTTCTAGTGTGTGGCTAAATGTGATTGCAGGCCAAAAAAAGAGTTGTTTCAAATTATGCAAAAGGACTTGAGCAACTGGACTATCAGTCTGGGATGCTGAAAGGCTCATCTAATAAAGAATGAATGGGAAGTATCTCCTATCACATGGATCTTTTACAAGTTTAGCTGAATATAAGAACACTGCAGTTCCTACAAGTGCAACGCATACATTTCTGATGTATCATATACGTAATTTTAAAGAACATCATAATTCCATATCTGTAAGGTACATGTTAAATAAGTTGAGACTGACACATGATGAAAAGCAGCCATCAGACAGCAATAACAATGTCTTGAGGATCCTGGAAGTATGGAGGATCCAACAGACCCCTTGATGACCCAGATGTAGCTGTAAAACTGCTAATAAATAACTACAGAGAAACAAACTCACAATTAATGGGGATAAGTAGTCATGCAGAGTGATTTGCATAAGCTGGAAAACGAAGCCAACCTGAACAAAATGTATTCTTGAAGAACAAAAAGTAGGTTGTCTCTTCCAAAAGATAGATTGTATTCTGGAAAATACCAGTTCTGGAAAAATCCTAGATATGTCCCAGCCAAGAACCAGTTTAATGTAAGGTTCCCCCATGACAATATGGCAAAAAGGGTGAATGCAGTCTTTGAGTACCCATGCAGAACAGCAAGCAGCACTATGGAGAAGCATATTCCAATGTTACATATAGAGATAAATTATGCCCACTGCTAAACAGCCATGCTTTCAAAAAAAATCTCTTGACCAATCCGTTGCCATTATTCCAGCCTGCAAAACATCTTTACAGGGGAAGCTGTCTTTCATACAAATAAGAATTGACTTGCTGCACTTTGAACATACCTAAAAATAATAAAAAAAAACAACTCCAAAGAAAACCACCAATAAACCAAACCAAACCAAAGAATGCCAGGCTTTAATGGCCAACAGCAATGATGAACATTGTTTAGAGCTGAGTACTAGAAAACAAGGCTAAACAAGTGGAATTTAGAATTTAAGTACAATTTCTAAAAAAGCAAATATGATTTAGCCATTTGAATAATTTTCAAAATAAAACTATGGATTTTTCATTATCCATCTTCAAATTAACAATCCTAAGTTTTTCTGTCACATATTTTTTGGTAGGTTGAGTTACTTACTGGATTCAGCACTGGTGAGATCTACCATCTTTCACTACGTAGTGTCAGGCCAGCTTATCTAGCAGCTGATTAATGACTTGATTTTAAGGTTACTGGTAACACTAATGCAATTGTCTACTTATTCAATGACCGTGTAATAGATTGAAAGGGAAGAGGGCAATTTGGAAATGAAACTTCAAAAAGAGTGAGTGGAAGTTACTTATGGACATAACATAGAGGAAAAACGATTAAACAGTAAACCAGTGGGCAAAGTCTAGATATTTTCTTCAATGTATGTATAGTGAAACTACAGGTAGCAACAGCCATTTAGGTACAGTAATTTCACGAATACAAGCCGCACCAATTTGACCAAAAGTTTGGTGGAAACCTGGAAGTGCGGCTAATATTCGAGGGCGGCTAATACATGAACAATATTCTAAAAGCTGCCAATACGGAAGTGAGAGCCCGCGGCAGCCCCAAGCCAAGCTGGAGCCCGGCCGGCCCCGGCTGAGGTGGGAAAGCCTGGCAGAGGCGGGGCCAGCAGTGTGGGGGGCGGGCGGCAGAGCCTGAGCCAGCAGGGCGGGGCAGGGGGGGCGGCAGAGCCCGGGCCAGCAGGGCGGGGGAGCCCGGGAGAACTGGGGCTAGCAGTGCAGGGGAGCATGGCAGAAGCAGGAAGGCCGGCGGGTGGGGCTGCCTGGCAGCGGGGGAAGCCCAGCAGAATCGGGGCCAGCAGCGTGGGGGAGCCCGGCGGTGCGGGGGCCTGCAGTGCCGGCCAGGGCGAGCAGACGCGGCGGCGGTGCAGACGGGAGGGGGCGGCCAGCGAGCCTGGCGGCGGCGGCAGCCCTGCCGGCCGGGCGAGCGAACGCGGCGCGGGGCGAGCGAACGCGGCGCGGGGCGAGCGAATGTGGTGCGGGGCGAGTAAACGCAGCAGCGGGGCGGTGCTGACGGGAGAGGGGGGCCAGCGAGCCCGGTGGCAGCCCTCCGGCCGGGCGAGTAAACGCAGCAGCGGGGCGGCCGGCGTGCCTGCCAGCGGCGGCGGCGGCTGGCCCGCCGGCAGGGCGAGTAAACGCAGCAGCGGGGTGGTGCTGACGGGAGAGGGGGGCCAGCGAGCCCGGCGGCGGCGGCAGCCCTCCGGCCAGGCGAGTAAACGCAGCAGCGGGGCGGCCAGCGTGCCTGCCAGCGGCGGCGGCGGCTGGCCTGCCGGCAGGGCGAGTAAACACAGCAGCGGGGCGGCCGGCGTGCCTGCCAGCAGTGGTGGCGGCTGGCCCGCTGGCAGGGCGAGTAAACACAGCAGCGGGGCGGCCGGCGTGCCTGCCAGCAGTGGTGGCGGCTGGCCCGCTGGCAGGGCGAGTAGACACAGCAGCGGGGCGGCCGGCGTGCCTGCCAGCAGTGGTGGCGGCTGGCCCGCTGGCAGGGCGAGTAAACGCAGCAGCGGGGCGGTGCTGACGGGAGAGGGGGGGCCAGCGAGCCCAGCGGCGGCTGCAGCACCACCCGGCCGGCCCCGTCGGCAACCATGAGCGGGCCGAGCCTTCCTGGCCCCGCCCCGAGCCAGTAAACCCCGCTATGCCGCGATCCTGTTACTAATTGGCCAATTTGTGAAAGCTGCGCACGGATTCTCGCTACGAACGAAAGTGCGGCTAATATTCGGGGTGTGGCTTATCTATTGACAAAGACAGCAACATTGTTGAGGCACCGGAAGTGCGGCTTATACTCCGTGCGGCTTGTATTCGTGAAACTACTGTAATTGTTTACTTTGTGTCTGACTACCTAATAGCCAAGTTCCCCATTCACACTCAGACAGTTTTCTTATGAAGATCAATGAGCCAGCTTTCAGCTGAGGGAACCACAGAAACTTAAATGCCTGCTACAGTCCTGAGCTGTAATGTGACATGACTTCTTTCACAGTGAACTTGCTGCCTCCAGTTAAATTCACTTAGATGTTACTGTCAAAGCTATTGTTCAGGTATTAACAAGTTTAATTCAAGGTTGACCTTTTTATCCATCTGGAATGGTCAGCACCCAACTAAAAGCAATTACATGCTCTTTGGGATTTGGCTTTCTCTACTAGTCATTATTAATGCTATGATTGCTAGCACAGTACCTTCTGTGCATTCTCTGTAGCTTATTTTTCCAGAATCAGATGCTTATTCAGAGTATAGGAAATAACTCTAATTTCCATATTCTTCCATGAAATTACAATGATGCAGCAATTTCTTTCTGCCTTAGTCTTCCTTTCATTACATTATCTGAAATGCCACTGTTTCAATTTTATATTCACTTACT
Organism: Catharus ustulatus; assembly: GCF_009819885.2. Taxonomy (NCBI): domain Eukaryota; kingdom Metazoa; phylum Chordata; class Aves; order Passeriformes; family Turdidae; genus Catharus; species Catharus ustulatus. The sequence continues at coordinate 22,234,050 of NC_046224.1, read as the reverse complement.
CCTGACCCAATAAATTTACCCATTTCCCTGACTCTGCACATGCATTCTTCACTGCCTGCTACTGAATAGGTCACTTTTCTAGTTTTCCTCCACATCTACCTTCACTCCTAGCCATCCTATTTAGAATACCTTGACTACTTAAATTTCCACAGTTTAGGGAAATATGGAAATGGGCAGGGATAAAATTTTATCTATTCTTTACTAGTTTTCACATCTGTATCAGCTAAAGCAACTTCTCATCTCTGTTCTTTGAATATGACCTCAGATTAAACAATGGAACACACATTCTAGATGTATTTCTAAGGTAAAATAAACACTAGTTTTCCAGTACTTTTCTTGTTCTGCATTTTAATAGTTCCTACATATCTGTGAACACCTGATTTCATCACTTCTCAAAATTTCATCATCAGGGCAAAGCTCTGCAGTCCCCTGTTATATCTTAAATGATAAAAGCTTTATTATCAGTTAATAAAATGCACTGTGCTAAACCACATGTTATTTAGCCTATCAAATATGACAATATGACTACAGTAAATAAAGGTGAGGTTTAAAGAAAAACTTCTTCCCTGGTCACAGACAAGAGAATTTAAAATTGGTCCCCAAGCCCTTATGCTGTAAAGCCATCACATTTATTTCAGAAGATTCAACCAACATGTAAAATGGTCTGTAATGGATTTGGACGCTCTTCAGCTCTCCTGCAGGTTGAGTTTCAATAAAGGGAGTAATTAGATGCATTTAACATCTGCTACAACGTCACCAACATAGTTTTTTGAAGCTTTTTTTGAAGATTCATAATTGCATTCTGAGTCTCTTTCCAAGTTAATTAAAATGATATGGAAAAGAAAACTGCTGTTCAAGAGTAAAGTGTTTTGTAACTGCTTTCAGTGAAAATACTGCTCCTTTCACACCTCTTTTGAAAGAGTGTAACATTGCCCCTGCTGAAAGGCCTATGTGATGCTAGTGTGATCGATCAGTTTCTAGATTTAAGTACAAGTAACCACAACTATCAGAGTACTTCTAGACACCTAAACAATGATACCCACATTTTTTTGCTTAAAGCAGTAAAACCAGACACATTGTATGGCAGAAAGGTGTGCATGTTCCACATACACGCAGCTGCTTTAGTTTCAGCCAACTATCATAAGATTAGGACCAAGGCCATTGGCTTGCCTTTGACTGATTAATGAACATGCACTTAACAATCAGCCACAAACCTGCCTCTTCCACAGCAAAATGAATATACTATTTCAACTTCTGCAGTATGAAGCAACACAGACCAATCCAACATTCAACTGTAGATTCAAATCAGAGCTTTAATCAATGCACAGACAGTAGAGAATATGGTACTCTGAATTCCCCTCAAATGATAAAAAATACTTATGTATTTTACAAATTTATAAAATGTAAAGTTTCCTTTTAAAAATGATATACAAATGTTTTTTACTACCAAATATATAACACATTTTTATGTTACAACTGTTGCCTTCTCCTAGAATTATGTATTCCCTGAACGGTTTTCTGTAAAAATACAGTGGAGTATAATATACAAAATCCAAAAGTATAATGAATATATTGCTCAGGATGGTGGTAAATGCTGAAGAAAATAATTCAAAAGATCTTTATATTCATCAGATTGTTACAGTTCTCATGTGAGCTACATTAACATGAATAAATGTTTTGAGTGTTAAATTTCAAAGTGAGATTGAACAATACCGTCAATCAAGTAAGTCTCCAAGCTCTGAAAAAGATGATAAGAGAGAAAACAATCCTTAGACAAAAAAACCCCAAATTAAGGTATTGGTAACTGAAATTCATTCAGAAAAGGATACTCCTCAGAACATGGTTTGTATTTTACCCCAGACAGGTAATCTATAAAAATCCTAAAGAGAGACTTTTCACAAAGGCATGTAGTGACAGGACAAGAGGAAATGACCGATATTACGTTTAGCTTAGATATTAGGAAGAAATTCTTTACTACAAGGGTGGTGAGGCACTGAACAAGTTACTCAGAGCCGTTGTGGATGGCCCATCCCTTGAAGTGCTTAAGGCCAGGTTGCATAAAACTCTGAGGGACCTGAGCAGCTCTGAGAGAAAGCTGTACCTGCCCATGGCAGGCTGAAACTATATGATCTTTAATGTCCCTTCCAACCCAAGCCATTTTATGATTATATGATTCTATGTTAAGTCTTTAGTATTATCTGATACCCTAGTAATATCACTGTCACCATCTCTTTTTACCACATTCCATTACTGCCAAAGTAGGTTTGTCTGAGTCGTAACAATGATTCTTCTCCAGAGGCCAGAAGGCTTGCTGGAGAAACCCTGACACCATGCAGTAACTCATGTGGAGGAATGTGGGGAACATTTGAGGAGCACTTTGATTTTATGGACAGTTGAAACTACCATTGAAAAAATGAAACTTTGAGTAATAGAGTGGTGCAACAGAAAAAGTACCAATAAAGTTTTAATTAAAAAAAACCCCCAAAAAACGAACTTGCTGTATGTTTTGAATCTCACTGCAGGACACACTTTCTCAGTCAGGTCAACCTGCTTGAATGCCTAAAGTCCTGCAAGGAAGGAGACACCCAGAATGCACAGGAGAAACCAAGACAAGGCTGCAGCCAGACATACATCACCTCACCTGGCTCATTTTGTGACACTGACTCAAACAGGGACTCTGTTCTCCTTAGCCCACTTTTTCATGATGCGAACAATGTATTCTACTTGAGAATTACCAGTGCTCTTCAGAAGGTGCAGTACTTCCCGCAGAGTCTCTCTATAAATGTGAAAAGTAAAGATTTAAGTGAGGGTTAGACCTAACTGATACAATAAGCTACTCACATCAAACTATTTCACAAAACATGCCCTCTGAGACAGAGAGGTTTATTCATGTGCAGTGCTGGGATAGGTTAAAATGCATGCTAGATATGATCCCAGAGACGAAAAAAGCAACTGACAAAAAGGTCTTTTATACAATTGTAAAGAAATTATAAGTTAAAAAGAGTCACCAAAACGTAATTAGTTTAGTGTGTGCATATGTGTGTATTTGTATACATACCATCACTCCTGCAAAATTGTTCCCCAGAACAAACCAACCTTCAAAAAAAATCTTCAATGTTATTTGCTAGTCTTTAGTATGGCAACATCTAGCTTAATGTTGCCAATGCACTTTACACATAACACAATACACATAAACACAAATAACATAGAAATCAACATTCCTAATAGAATAAACCTATTATTATTAAACCTATATAAATCCTACTGCAGTTTGCCAGTTAGCTAACAGTAAGAATTTAATTGCATATTTTGAAAAACAGGCAAGTTATGTGTATTTTACTGCATCTGCTGCAGTGATTGCTAAAAGGACATTTGAAAGGTATAGTAGTTAATGAGATTATTCCAGCAGAGAAGTGAATAGAAGGAAGGTGTAGAGGCCAAGATACACACCTACCAGTCATGTAGGAAACAACTTAGGCCAGAGGACAATGGCCATCTGGCATCACAGCAGAATATTCACAAGGGAGCAGTTCTTAAATACAGCTGCACTACTCTCATTCCCCCATCCAGTGAAATGGGCCGAAAACAAAATTATCAGTAACACAGACGATTTCCTTTAAGCTTTCATCAAATAAGTATACTTGTGTGATATGGTGTCTTCAGAAGAAAAATTTTAATGAAAACACCGTCTCATCTAGTCTTTGTTTAGAGAAATCATGTCCTTCCTACAGTGTTGAGTAAATGTTTCCTTAATTCTGTTCTATGCACCTTAAAACGTCATGTGATAGTTTTCCATTCTTACATCATCAACATGAAATGATGTTGTTTTCTCCCAGTTCATGAACATACTACTACATTTATGACCTAGCTTTTCCTAGTGATGATGACTAAAGTATTTTGGTATTTTATCGTCCACAGATTACTCATAAATTATTCTTTACCACATATTCTATAACTGTTGGTGTGGAAGATAAACTTCAAGTTGAAGACTGCATATGGAGCCTCTGGACAGAGTGCCTATTCTCTGAAAGGTCAATAAAAGATTGGAAGATTACATGTAGTCCTAAAGCTGAGATTATGGTTCTGGTTTACAGCTAGCTGAAAATAGGAAAAGAGCAAAATAAATTCAGATACAACACAGAATACTCACTTTGCTTCTCGGCCAGCTAAGATCATTTGAAATACACCCACACAAGCACCTCTCTTGCCTTCCCAGTATTCAGGATTATTGTCCAGTCTCTCCAGAACATCAAAGGCTTTGGCTGAATAGTAAAACTGACGCATCTGCACAGAAAGTGAAACATTATTCCTGACCACCTTTCAGAAGGGGATTAAAAACACCGAGTTCAGTTTTCTGAAATCAGCAGTAAGTTGTAGAAGCAATGTGCATTTTCCTGTTTTTCTGCACGCAGCAAGTGACGCAGAACAGGGACATTGCAGTTGGGGAGATGGGAAACAGGTGGTATTATAATATCTTTTTGAGGTGCCCTTATGTCCTGGTTTGGAGGACTTGCAACCCAAGACACCTTATCCAGTGTTATACCAACTATACAAAACCTCTGACAGAATATCAAATTTTCTGTAGCATAGGAAAATCCAGTGTGTACCCTATCTTTTCTGCCTTGGGTTCTCTGCTTGTAATTGGGAACCAGAAGCAAATTGCTTGGCAACAGTCAATGCAAAAGGAGTGACCAGATTAACTGTGCCTTTTGAAGTCATCATAGCATATCTCATTTGGGCTGTATGAGTGTTCTCCACTTGGGCAAGCCTGAAGGGCTTGTTTGTGACTAGCATCTTCCCATGAGAGATCGCAGAAGGCAGATTGAGCACAACCTCCTGTCCTTTGGTAGCTGGAAGCCTGCAGAGAAAAAAGTGCGGGCTGTGGGAGCTACATTTGGAAACCTTAGTCAGAGAAACACTGGTTTTACAGGATGAGTAATAATTCTCTTTTCTTCACATAACTGTTGATTTGAAGCACTGGTGACTGGCAAACAATTAAATATATGGGAGTAAAGTTAGTGAGTATGAACACTATCAGATGTGTCAGCTAAAAAGAAAAATTAGAATACTGATCTATCCGAATTAGTATCTGATCTAGTTCCATTAAGCAGGTAGAGGTTTAATATTCTCCTTCCATCTGACATAAATCTAGGAAATGCTTCACCCCAAGTCATATGCTGTTCCCTATATGGATAATAAGGCTATTGCATAAAACACATCAAGAAATTAGCATGAAATCCTGCATGCCAACTTCTTCACTGAACGATTTCTATCAGCACAGTAACGAGGCATCCAGCTACACCAATTTTCAGGATACTGTTTACCTTGTTCCATCTATGCTCATTCTGTTTTCTTTTGAGCAAAGCCTAATGCAACTGCTTTCTTAAGTTACATCTCTGGTGCTGTCTGTGGACATCCAATATAATGTAGTATTTCAGAAACAACTGAAAAATGCCACATAAAATCACAACATGGACCTTGCCATTTAGTTCAAGAGGTATAAATGGCTGCTGGTGTAGAAAGATAAATTATAATACCAAAGTAAAAATTTTGGAGCAGTCATTTATGGCCATATGTAGACACATAATTAGGCTGAAAAATTTAGTTCTATAAATGCAACTTTTAAGAGCTCTAGATAAATCCAAAATGTGGAGCTACTTCTTTTCAGGACAAGAAGGTTTAGAAAATAATTTAGACAAAGCAATCCATTGATTTAAGTAAGACTTTAAATTATCTAGAGAGAAGTATTTTACATGAGGTCTGATTGTCAACTTGCTTTCACAAATTACATCTACGGGGAACACTAGAGGCATAACCACTTGCTTGAGCAGCTAGACTTTTAGAGTGTGATGGTAACTGGGTACTTGAAAGATGTACAAGAGATAATTATTTCAGTTTTACAACATTGTTTTTGAGACCACAAGGAGTCTCTCCCATTACAAACTTTAAGGAAAACACAATACTGCCCCCCCCAAAAAAAATAAAAAAACCAAGCAGCATGAAGTGTCTTGCTGAATCTATGCTGGATTTTTTTCTGTTAACAGTTTCTACCTATAATGAATCCATAGTAGGACAAGCAACTGTTATCATTGATAGCTCAAGCATGCAGTAATTTACCAACATTTTGATCAATGGGTTCTCTACCAAGAAGGTCTGTAGCTTGAAATACTGACTCATTCACATGGCTAACTCATTCACATTATGAGACATCCTGCCCTTATAAAAGAAAGTTCACTAGTGATGACAATGATAAAAAGTATCAAAAAATGACTGTTGGTACAGTCACTGAATTTATATGTCATACACCAAGCTCTAAAGAGAAAACTCACTTTGTAACAATCATTTGCAATGAGCTGCAATAGGTTAAAGGAGTCTGCTGAGGTTTCCATCTTCAGATAAAGCTTCCAGGCTAGCTGTGGTTTCTTATTCATAATATCTGCAATAACAAGAAAAGGCTGGAATTGTGAAAAGAATATGCTACCCACAATATTCAGTGGCAGGTGGAACAGATATTCCTGGATTTCTTTGTTTAATGTAAATGCCTCAGCCATGAGCATGAGGCTGGGAAGGGAAACTTGTCCTTATCTTCTGCCTTACTAATGATAACAGCCAATTCAGCAGAGAATCCCAGTGTCAAAAGAAATAATTATAGTGTTTACATCTTAATTTATACTTCATAGATAAGCAATAAAAACAACTCTCATGATTTCAGATGTGATTAAGGAACAGAATGGAAAGCATCAGGGAAGTTTTTTATGCAGGACAATGAACTATGGCAATCCATTTATATGGTAAGATTTAGGATTGTGCGTTCTTACACACAAAAAAATTTTAATTGACACCAAACTGAGGTCTTTAGTACTTGGTGCCCACGTCACTCTCAACATTCAATTCCCATGATTTGTAACAAATCAAAAGAAGAGGGCAAAGGCTGAAGCCCCTCTAAGTATAACAAAACTTGTCATTACTAGAAAAAATGTTTCTAAATTCCTGAGATCCTGTGTTGGTTTTAAATTTGTGTATATGACCAGAATTTTTCATTGGTCTTTAACTTTGGACACCACTAGTATACACAGCTAAAAATAAACAAATCTGAATCTTCCATCTTGATGAGGAGAAATTCTTCTAGGGTGTTTAAACACAAAGGTTCTATTTCCTGGTGATAAGAAGTCATTCTATTGAATCTATGGTTGGTATTCATAATTCCAGGCTCATTCAAACACTGGGAGAAAAGAAAATTAATTTAAGTTGTCCTTTCTTTTTCAAACCTTAACAGCTGCTCTGAGAGTACCTGGCTATTAACATAAGGATCACTCTTGTGCTTTTTCAAAAGAGGGACTGTTTAGCTTGTTGTATCTGGGTCCACTGTGTCTATCTATACTTAGACTGCAGGTTGAATGGGTGGTAACCAACAATAAACACGTAACACCAAATCACAGAATTTATAGATTCTTCTCATTTAGGAGGCAGCAAGACATCAAGTCGGATTTATCTCTCATCAATTCCAGGTACCATATACAGTAGTAAACAGCCAGTTCTCAATTTCCAACACCAATCTATCTAGAGCAATGCAGTTCTGTGCTAATCCAATGTTTTCTGACCTTCTCTTCAAGAAGAATTTGGCATAAATACTAATATAATACTACACAAAAAATTACATTCTGTCATGCAAAAGAATGCATGGTACTTTTTGCCCCTTGGAAATATTTCAGCACTGAATTGTTTACTACTCAATCCCTAATTGTACTCTGACATTAATGTATTACAAGGTGATCTGTTAGTGATTTACATACTTGACACAAAAAGATAACTGCATAAAGAACACTCAAACACAATCAAGTACTACAGCTTAATTAAAAAGGAAATAAACTGGCACATCCTAAAACAGAGCCATAGATAGGCATCCCTATGTGGGATGTGCCTGTCTGGAAAGATCATATTAGGAGATGTTTACTACATCTGCAATATGGCGTAACATCCAAAGCACACATATTTACATTCCAGTATAACTGCTGAAAATGGTTTGATAAGAAAACATTTTTGTATTGAGGCACTGCAAGAAAAACTAATTAGCCTAGGGAGTCTCAGACTCAAGTCCTTAGAAAAGCCCACTTCTACACTACTTTGAATGTGGCACTGCAGCTATCTCTGTACTGAGGTGTACTCTGCAGTGTTTTAAAAACTGGTTCAGAAAAAGTAAATAAGATTTGCTATAGAATACTAAACACAGCAACAGTTTCCTGGATTCAAAGAAATTCAAAGAAAGATCTCTTCTTAGAGTTTTTGGAAGAAAAAGACATGCTGGAGATTGTAAAGTATATCCCTCAGGCACAGGAATTTGGAAAACATGTAGAGTAATATGGTAGGAAGAAAAATACTGTGCATGCTTGCCTGATTCCTCTCTTCCCTAGATATCTGACATTGGCTAACTTTGAAGGCAGACAGACCCTTGAGTCTGACCAGTATGAATGCTTCTATTTTGTGTTTTACTCTGAACATTTCACATTTCAGAGTTGTGACTTTTAAGACAGAAAGTCTTCACTCAAGCAATTGAGCAGACAATTGAGAAGAAAAAGGGTCACTGGTCAGGACAAAGCTGTATTGACAATACTATAACAGCATTGCACTGAAGCAGTAATTGCTTATAAAAGCCAGAGGTATGAAAGGTGCAATAACCACCCACACTATAACTAGTGCAATCAGCTTTTCACTTTCATAGTCCTGAATCCACCTACAACATTAAATTCAATTAGAAAAGTGGATTGCCAAGACTGACGCAATAGAGGAGGATCTGTATTCTGCAATGTTGAGAGTAAAGTGACTCACAGCAGCGAGCCAGCCAGCTAAGGTAAACAAAATCACTTTTTATCTTCTCACTCTGGATCAAAAGGAACACCTGCAGGAAGAAGGAAAATAAAAGGTTATACATGCACGTACTTTTAAACAAACAGAAGGCAAACCTTCCTCATTTCAACACACAGATAAGGGTTTAAGTCACACAACTGCTCACAAGAAGAGTTTGGGTATGCAATGCTGTGTAGGGGGCATCCCTCTGTGTGGAGTAGGTGGAGGATTCACATAGTGCCCTGTTTGTCAAGGGACTTGTGCAGCTTCAGAACACCAAGCTGTGCAGAGGGTGCGGCCTGCCCTGAACGAGCGCCAGTGGGCAGCCATGCAGCACAAACAGCACAAAGGAACACTGGGCCTGTGGGAAAAGCTATTTGGAATGTGTTTGTTTAGAAAGCAATGTAAGAAATTATATTAGCATCTTCTTGAAATACTGGAAGTTTCACATTTGGATGACACTTTCCTTCCATACGTGTCAGAGATCATTCCAGGTCTGCAATGAACCATTTCTAATCATTTCGGTTTCAGTAAGGTTCTCAGGCAAGGCATTCATCTTTTGTACCTTACTGTACAAATACAGGTTTGTTACAGTCTACACAAAATGGGATGTGTGTGGGAAGTTATACATTTTAAAATGTACTCTAGGTTTGCTCAAAGAAAAAAAAAAAGCTATTTATGCCTCTCTCGAGTATATTTGTAACTATACTGGATGCTACTGGCAAAAATCAAAATACTTTTACAGGAATAGATGTATGTACCAACAGTGAGTTACACCAATTACTGACATTTGTATTGCTTAAATATTGCTGATCTCCTATTTAGGGGGGGGAGGAAAAGGAGTAATCGGGAAGAAATGAAAAGAAAGCACCATCATCACTGTAAGAAGCACTTCAACATATGTTTTATTTTATCATGTTCAGGGAGGTATGCTTTTAAATAACTTAGTAAGTGCCATGTGTATATGTTTCACAAGTTTATGAGACACTGGGGAAGGCTGATCTTTACATGTAACTGTCATCACAACCCAAGATCAGACATGAGGCCAGATGAATCAATGTAATTATATAATTCTGGTATTAAATGCATCACCTATATAGCACAAGTTTCTGTAGAACACCTTCTAAAAACACAAGAGGAAAAATGTAGATTAACAGGAGTTTACAACTTTGTGTTTCTTTGTGTTGCCTAGTTGCTGCTAAAACTTACTTATAGTATTATCATTCTCATGGAGTTTCAGGAATCAGCATAACCTGCTAGCACAGTTTTGAAAGATTTTCACGAGGCTAAGTGAATTGACAGTTTGTTAAATTGAAATATATATCCATTTTCCTCACAGTCTTGGATATTTTTCTTAAAGAGAGATGCAATTTTGGGTCACAGAAATTTAGGGGTGAGGGTGCTGGATGGGAGGGTAGGGATGGGGGTGGAGAGTCAAGTTGTAAAACCAGGGGTTCTTTGTTATTGACAAATCTGGATAGCTAAAAAGTTGGAAAGACCGGAAAAACAAAACAAAACAAAACATAAACCCCAAACCAACAAAACTTATGATTCACTTTAGACTATGTGATGTGGGATTTTTTTTTGTGGCTTGTCTTCTTTTCTGGTGTTGTGGAAAATGTTGCTTCCACCTTCATAATAGCTATTTGCTTTTGCATATTTTAGTTGTAATTAAGTTTCTGCTGCACACAGACATAAAAAAGTACTGGGTTTAGAAGTTAAATCTCTTCCAGCTGCATCTGAATGCTGCTGAATAAGATAGTGAGCACTTCCTCTTTTCCTCCCACATATCCCAGAGGAAGATTTTCTTTTTAAACACAAATTTCTAGGGACAACTAGAAGCTTTTAACTATTCAGTCTTTTACTTAGCATGTCCTACTCAGTCTGTACAAAAAGAATGCCTGGGATCCCAGACAAAGCGTAGAAAATCTGATTAAGAGGCCATTCTTTGATCAATTAGAGGTAGCTGCAAGCACTCTTGTGATGCACCACAAGCAGCATGACTCCCTGTATACCTCACATTATAAGATTAGCAAGATAATCTTTTCTGAATAGTGCTCACTGAGAGTTTCAGTTCCCCTAAGAAGGGGAAGAAGATGTTCCACAGAACCTGCTTATTTTCAACCAACATGAAGATCTGGGTGAAGAAAAGGAAGGAAAGAAAGGAATATGGGGGAAATGTTTCCATTGCTGTTTTTCAAAGAAAATGAACACATACCTCTTCTGCTTCGCTAAAATTGCCCATTGCAGCTTTGGCTTGGGCATAGTTGAAGTTAAAAGTGTCATTGTTGTAGAAGTAACTCTGAAAAATATGGACAAACTCAAATAAATACAATTTTAAAAATCTCCTCCCACGATAAAATAAAACACATTAAAAAATATAGCCTCAATCTGACTCAGATCATATAAAGAAGACAATGGGAAGGAAAAAGAAAATCCCACATTAGGAACATACGGTATTTATAAACAGTGGGCAGAAAAATTATGGACTAGCTTTTCCATCCTACATTCATAACTACAAACACTGCTGAAACATTCCACAATGTTAACTACAAGAGATCTGGAAAATGTTCCAAGCGCAAAATTGCAGTGGCAGCTTTTGTGGGTATAATTTTCACTTGAGGCCTGTGAAGACATGCTGTGCTACCATGGTCTCTTTCACTTCCCAAACACTTATTTCACCACTAGGGTGGGTAAATAGGCAGTTGACTTCCTTGAGTCTTAAAGGCAATGAACAGTTTGTTTTTCTAAAACTTGTCAAGGTTTATCAAGAGATCCTGTGCATCTGGTTATGTGATGGATGCTAATCTGAAAAAATAGACCTCATGATGGAGGTGGAGCCACAACACTGGGCTGTAGAAGGCAGCACACCAGGTAATACGACTTCTTTAAGCAAGCCTTGCTTACAGGTACCCTTCTCTGTAGCTGAAGTGTAACACTGAGTTTTTCTCTCCCATAACACTAGATAGGACACATCTGGTTTTGGACACATCAGATTGAACTAGCTCTATCTTTTCTGAAAAGCTACATGGGTCAAAGCAGGAAATGTAACTCAAGGTACAGGTTAGGCCGATATTTAGAGTTGACCTGATCACAGTCAAACTGAAATATAACTCAGATGACCAAAAGTCAGCTGTGTTCTACATTCAGCACTGTCCCACACTGCAGTAGAGATTGCAGAGGTAAGATAGAAAACAATACCAGATGCAAGCATGAATGAGATTGAGGATCCCTGCCCAGCAGTGGTGCAGCTCTTAGGAGACAGCATGAGAAAATAGGTGGTTTATCCAATACAGTTACTAAAAGAAAGCCTCCCTGTGTGCATACAAGCAAGGTGTAGGGAAGAAGAAATGTTTTTCCTTATACATTTATAAAGGAAACTGAACTTGTGTAGGAAGATCAAACTTTTGGTTTTTTTCCCTCTTTAGAGTGAGGAGGAGGTAAATAGTTGGGACTGTACAAAAGGTAAAGGAAGCAAGGCACAAATCCCTTTCCCAGTAGTATCTTCTTTTATGATGTAGGGACACTGAGCAACCTCTTCCTTTCACTGTCATAGGCAGTCTACAAAGGGTACTGATTTAGTTCACCCACATACATCAAGCTAGTAAAAGGAAAGGTGAGGGAGTACCACTGTTTGCCAAAGGCCCAGGTTTCACCCAGTCTATGGTAGTGTATAGAAGCCAGCAAATACAGCAAGCTTGGTGACAGCATGAGGAAGAACCAAATGGGGTGAACCTTAAACTCAGTTTGTGAAAGCATTTCAGTGCTCTTACGGTGAACTAATATGAGGATTATGACACTTTACTGCATTCTTTCCCAACAGTAGTTTCATGTGAATCAGCACAAGTCCCAGGTTGAGCAAAGCTGGTGAGCTAAGCGCTAGTTTTACTGCGTGAATTCTTTCTTCTGTTCAAGTAGACCCCATTGTATTTTCTAATTAAAATGGAGAAGAACTTTTGTCAACAACCAAACTTAGAAAATGTGTCATTCTGTCTTGGTCATATAAGTGTTAGAGACCAGACCTACTGCAAAACCAAAACCAGGAGAAAGGAACAAGTGCTGCTGATAATACAACACATTTACAGCAGCTAGTTTCTTTTCTTTCTTTTTATTTATTTATTTTTCAAAACCACATTATATGTACTGGACTTTACTCTTTTGTGGTCTTTTTAGAAGTCTTCAATGTTTTCATAAAAATCAACTGTCCTCTGAGTGATGTCCATTTCAATGAGATGCTGAGATACCAGCTTAAAAATGAAGAATTCCCATTGTGGTCACAACTCAGCAGAGCCTGAATCAGGTTGTTTTTCACTCAGTTAATACCTGACAGTGTTATAATGTCACCCTCGGGGCAGCTGGCAATACATTTATAGTAAGGTGTCCTCTGAGACTTTCTTATGCCTAAAGGAGTTTTAATTGATCATGGACGAAAGTGGTGTTTCTTGAGAAAATACTAAGCAAACAATCTTCATAGAGGGCAGCCCCATTTTTAAGAGCTGCAGAGATTCTACAGAAGTTTGTTCCTGTGAATGAAACGTAAAGTTAAATCCATGTACACCTTGCCTGTAACATGGCACAGAAAGAACTATTTTTGCATCCCTGTGACCTATAGAGAAGGGAAATGACTTAAGTAAATCTGAATGCCTAGTCTCAGCTGAAAAATTATGAGAATGATCAATTACTTCAAAGGAAACAAGCAAGAAGAAAACTTGTAGCAAGCAGCAAATTTTTGTCCCATATACCTTGGAGGTGGTTTGCAATCATATTTAACTTTGACCTTTTCAGGTTAGAACTAGTTGTTTAAAAACCTTTTCAAGGAAATTGAAAGAACTGAGCATATCTGTGGAGTAATTAATTGCACTATAAATGCAAGAAATACACAGAATGAATTCTCTGGAAATTACCACCCATACCCATTGGTAATAAACTGAGACCAGATGACCAGTTCTAACTAGAAATCCAACTTTTAGATGGCCCAAGTAAGGCAAAGCAATTCTTACTGTTAATTTCCTTTTCTTCAATTACACACATACTCCAGTTTGGAGTGGTGGTGTATCTCTGCATTCCACTACACTGGAGCCATTCCAGCGGCAAAAGCCACTGGGATTTCTTCAAAGGTCTCCTTCCAGACAAAGTTTAAAAACACTGCACCTTCACCATTTTTTTCACTCAGCAGCTGCTTTTGGGCACCATTACAACCACATGTTTTTCTTTAGATCTGATACTCCTTATAACATTGTAGTTATGCTCATCTTGTGTATCTCAATTCTTTAAAAAATTTCTCTTAAGATTCTCATTCCTCTTCCTACCAAACAGAGAGCTGTTTCACCTCTTCTGTAAAACCACTGGAACAAAACTGCAGTAATTTATTCTGTAATACCCTCCAGCTTCCCTCTTTCTTCACATCTTGCTTTAACTATGTATCTGTAAGTTATCCCCATTCTATCCACTGATCTGATAACGCTGCATGATGTTGACTTCAAGATTCTCTTATCTTGAAAAATGCAACATTGCCTTCAGGGTACTCAGATAACTTCTGCAAAAATAACATTCCAAAGTTACTACTTTGGTAATACTGCCCTATTTTAGCCCTTCAGTGACTGCTTTCCCTGTAAAATGTAAATGTTATTCCTTTCAGAGTGCTTCATGTCCTGTCGTCCTTACACACTCTTGCTCACAAAAATGTTGTCCCCAGTTATTAACCAGCGGCAATAATCTCTATCACTCACCTGATAAGTCTTAAGAAAACAGTTGGGTTTTTTCCCTCCATGCTCCCCACCCCATAAATATACACTTTTTTTTCATTGTCTTCTTCAATTATATTTCTTATCTTCTGTGACGCCACCAGAAAGCCTGATAATGGTTAGATTAAAAGTGTGATGAGTCCATCATGCCCACCATGCTGCATGGTACTATTTTCTGAATTGCTTCTTTACATTTTAATCCATTTACTGTACTGACCACTTGTGTCCCACTATCATTCCTATGTTTTATTTTTACTGTTTATTTCAGTATCTTTTTATGTTTCCATTGTGTCTCACACAGTACAGTATAAAAGTAGTGTTTCCATACATTACAATACTGCCAATATTAAATAATAATACTAACCTTGATTGAGTTGAGGTAAATTAGGACATTAGGAAATTGTCTAAGAAGAAAGAAGCAGGAGGACATGCACTGCCTCCCTGGAATGGTGTCTAAAATTCAAAAGAGAAATGCAAATTTGTAGACTTTAACAACACATCGTAATGGAAATCATTGCCAAGATTGCTGGCACCTATAAAAGAAGCTAATTTCTAAAAATAGTGTAGCTTGCCTTTTCAGGCAAAGGACCATACTGGAGGTTAGGAAAAAAACATTAGTTCATCTTGTCAACTCTCTCTATAGTATCTAATAACTTTTGCAAGACTTTGTTCAACAGCAAACTCTACAGAGACAAATAACAATTGTACTTTACAAACCTTTTCTGTGACACAATTGACATAGTATAATTTTACCATTAATTATTCTCACTTTTAGGAAATGACACTTTATACAAAGCCTGAGTTTGCCATTCATGCACCACTAGCCTTCTTTCTTTACAATTATGCTTTTTGGTTATCCTGGATGAAGAAACTCTAAATATTTTAATTTTAGTTTGAGTAAGACAGTAAACTTGATATACTGAAAATATTGTTATAAAAAAGAGTTAATACAGGAACAGGTAAAATACTCAGTAGTATCAGACAGTATGGAAATTAATGCATTTGGGATTACCACATTGCTCACAAGAGGTAAAGCCATAACTAAGCTTGACATACCAGTTCAAATGAGCATCACTAAACTTTGCTTCTCTCTATGTCTTCATAAACTTTGTTGGCACCATATTATGCTCTCACCTACTCTGACATTGCAAGCTGTGATACTGAAAACTATCTCAAAGCTTTTTTAAAGATTCTGAAGTAAGCTTACTAGGACTAATTTTTGTTAGACCCAGCTGGTAGACATGGATGAACCCATGAGAAGGCCTAAATGGAAGTGATATCAAATCACTACAAGTGATTGTTAGAGAGGATGCTGCTCTGTGCTGTTTGGAAAGGTGACAAGAGATAACATCCTAAGGTTACCAGTATCCCTGAGGTACTCTGCTCCTGACTGTTGGTTACCATCAATCCATTCACACCAAGAAATTAAAATAACTTTTCTGCTTTAAGAAATTTAATGTAACAAAAGACCAATATTTTGACTCCATACCGTCACACAAAATCGAGCATTCAACTGGAAAATGATATTCTCCTTTAAATATGGTAGGTAGTAATTACTCCTGGAAAGCACTATGTAAGATGTCAATATACATTTCAAAGGAAAGTAAAATATTCTCATTTGTTATCTTTTAGCACTAGGAGATACTAAGCTTGGATGTTCTGTCATTTCCATATAGACACAATCAATTCTTATCTATATCTGAACCATACCACTCAGTTTTCCAACTGCAGAAGATTATTTGAAACTGACCTATACATTTATCTGTCGTTTTTTACATGCAGGCATAGTTTTCATGACAAATATATGCCTTTACCACACACAGAAACACAGAAACAATTTTATAAAAAAGAGCCAAGAAACACTGATTAATGAGACTACAGATAACTCAAAAATACCCATTTTCTCGAAATTTGATTTTTGAAGTTCATAAAATCACAATTTATTTTGAACAAAATTTTAAAAATGCAAAACATGCAAAGAAGACTTAAAACTGAGGGTGCATTTTTAGTAAAAATTAGTCACAGTAATAAAATATTAGAAACACAATATTCCCATAAATTATTTGAGTGCTTCTAAATTTTAGTATTTATTCTTATGTCCACATTTTGGCAGAAAGTTTTTTTTTCTCTGCACACCACCCCCATATATTTTACTGAAAGATACCGTTAAAAAAAAACCAAACAAGTACAACATCTGTGTATCTCATACAACTCAGCAATGAATACTGTCTAGTGACAGAAAAACTAGAATTTTCTAATTCACCCCATGAGGCTCATGCAAAAAGAGGAAAAATTTGTCATTTGAAATAATTAGTTAGGGTGACCTAAGAGAGCCTCAAAGAAAAGACTGCAAGAAGTTCAGAACAAATGTTTCATTCCTCTTACCCAACATCAAATATGCCTCAGTTGGTCCTAAAAGAGGACCACTGAAAACAAATGGGGTGCTCATTTTCATTATGCTTGCAGTGGTTTTGGGTAGTTTGAAAGAATTACGCTAAGCATCAGAAATACTGTATTTAATGGGAATGTTAATTTGTTTTCACTGATGTTCCTCTTGCCCTATTTCCTCCTTAAAAGAAATCTGATCTGTTTAATTTCACACCCAGTTGAGACCCTAATACAAGTGAATGAAAACTAACTATAAAAATCTACTTATATCCTCCTTTGCAATGTGTGTTCCATTTCACATCATTAGGATTAAGAATTTTTATCAAACTTAAAAAACCCTCAAGCTGCTGTTTGGGTGTTCTTTCTTCTGCTAAAGAATGAATATTGATTCCTACACTCTAAGTGCTTCCTGGATGGTTTTTAGTTTTTGTTTTGTCTGACTCCTGTTAAAGTGCACAATATCCAACATGAGATTAAGTGTGTATATTCAATGGAAATGACTTGCGTATTAACTCAATTTACTCCATGTTCCTTGAACCTCTAAGGCAGAGATCTAATTTAAGAAAGCAAAGGGCTTAATTGATGACTATAAAAGACTTTACAAATAAATGACACTGTGTTCTTCCTAAACTCCTGTTGCTGCTTTTCTTAATGCAGTCAATGGGATTTCTACAGCTAACAAAAGCAAGTAAGAAAAAATATCCCACATCTTCATTTTAATCCATTATTTTTTGATAACCCACATTAAAATAAGAAGACTTGTACACTGTTGTGGTTTAACCCCAGTTGGCAGCTAAGTACCACCCAGCTGCTTGTTCACTCCACCTTCTTGCCCCTTTAAAAAAAAAGTAAAACTTGTGGGTTGAGATAAGAATGGTTTGACAATTGAAATAAAATATTGTTAGTAATAATAACAGTAATAATCACAATGAAAAGGGGTGGGGGGGAGAGAGAGAGAGAAGAATAAAACAAATGATCCAGAATAAAATTGTTTGCCACCAACTGACCCATGCCCAGCCCCTCCCCAAACCACAGCAAGCCCCTCCCCAACTGCCCCCAGTTCATGTACTGGGCAGGGTGTTCTAGGGTGTGAAATAACCCTTTGGCTCGTTCAGATCAGCTGTCCTGGCCATGCTCCCTCCCAGCTTCTCGAGCAGTTCCTCACTGGCAGAGCATGGAAAACTGGAAAGTCCTTGACTTTGCAACAACTAAAACCATCACTGTATCAACGTTATTCTCATACTACATTCAAAATGCAGCACTGTACCATTCTCTAAGAAGAAATTTAACTCTACCCCAGGCAAAACTGGAACATAGGCCCAGTTGCAAAAGACACAGCAAAGGATTTCCTCACTCTAGCAAACAACAATCTACTTCTGTATTATAAATCTGCAAAGCAGCTAAGCATCTTGATGAAGACATTAAAGGTCCTTGCAAGGACTAGTTGGATGGGAAGTGCTGAAGCATGATGTACACACTTGAACAGCATGTACATCAACAGCTTTTCCTACTTAGGAAAAGCCCAAATATACAAACAGCAAGAATTCTGTTCCCTTTTCTAAATCTAGCAAAACAAATCACCACAAGTATTCAACATAGTGGCTAATATGCTAAGTTACCTAAGAACATAAAAACTATTATATTGGATCCAAGGTTTGTCTACTTCAGAGTTTGCTGGGTAAAAATATACAGCTACTGAAAAAAAGATATTCTAATTTCACACATGATACATACTGTGATATGTAATGGCACTTCTGCTGAAGTTTATTCCAGCTTCCAACAATCTGCACTGAGGACTTCTTAATCACCACTGAAAAATTTGTGTTAAACAGCCAGAGGACTTTTAATCTACAGCTTTTTTTCACACATTCTGGTTCTACAAGTTTCTCTATAAAAAAGTTGTGTTATGTGAAAAAGTAATTAACGCCATTTATTTTCATTGTCTTAAGTGGCAATTTTTGTCAATGCTCTTTGATTTTTGTATTGTACAGTAAATAACTCTTCTCTATTCCCCTTTTCCCTGTGATTCACGATGTACATAATCAAACTCAGTAATAATTTTTCAGCCCATGTATTCTGCTTTATTTCATCTTTCATTTTCTCCTGCTTCAGGAATCTATCCCCTTTCTTTGATCATCCTTGTTGTATTTATTGTATCCTTTCTTGATCTACCATTTTAAAAAAGAAATGTAAGAACCAGAACTGTAGACAGTATTCAAGGAAAAGAATCACATCTGTATACAATGACACAGTAATTATTTTTGTTTCCTCTTTCCTCATCAATTCTTAAGATCCTCTTCAACTTTTCCAACAATTTTGCTAAATTTAATTTGCATATTATTATCCAGTCTAATATAGTCTTTCACATCTTCCATCATTATGGAAGCTTTTATTTGTACTACTATGGGTAATTTTGCACCATTGGCAAACCTAGTCATGTCATTATTTGTCTCCTATAACTCATTAATTATGAATACAAGTTCTTTCTTTAGAGAAACAAAAGGTTCTTTCAAGTGTTCAAATCAGGTGCATTTTATCCTTTTCAATGCTATTTCCCTGTAAATTTTCTGCTAGAAATGAGAAAGGTTATTATCCAGCTTCTCTTCCTAGAATTAATACTGTGGACATTTTTTGCTAACAAGTGGATTTTGAATTTGACTATACTCAGATGACTGTAGTAGAATTGTAACTTCATCATAAAATCTCAACTCAGGTGCTACATAATCCAATATTGGTCCAGAGTTACCTGTTCACTTGTGCTTTTTCTAAGAAAGATAGAAACAAAAAGTTCATGCTGTTTATTATGCCATGTAATTTCATTTATTAGGTCAACATGGGCAGAACAAAACTCTTCAACTATTATTTATCTTTCTATATAAAATCTATAACCCATTTAATGTGCCACTCACTGTTCCTATCCAGGCTGGTGAATAATTTGGCTTCAATATGGTGAGTTTCCTATCTAAACATAATTGAAAACAGTATTATTTTACCCACAGATAAAGAAAATACATTTGTTTTGAGAGAAGTTTTCTATAATATTTAGAACCATTTTTCCACTGGCATAATCTATTTATCTATATTTATGTATTTTTATTTATGTACGATCTATGTTTATTTAATGTACAATCTCCATTGTACATTAAATAGGAACAATATCCTACATGTTACCTTCCTATCATATAAAAAAATTATTTTAGTTTTTAGCTTCCTCTTCTAAAGTCAGGTGTTCCACTTTATCCAACTTCTTTAAAAACACCTAATATTTGTATAAAAACACTTACATACTTGGGATTCATTTGTTAGTTTTTTTATTATACCCTACATAACTACAACTGTTTGTCTCTTCTATTTGCTATCTACAGTTTGTTGATCTCCATCTGTTCTTCATTTGAGGTTAAACAAAACCCCTCACACTATTTCACACTATTTTACCTTTAAAGGAATTACCCTGAACTGAGTGCTCCTCTCTGTGGCAGTTTCCTCCCACAAACTTTTAAGAATATGACAAAGCAGCTCTTATATAGAAGCACCAAGAGGGTAAGATGCTCACAGCAGTGATGTTTCCTTTTATCTCTGATTGGAACCAATCTTTCCCATAGGCTCATTTTTTTCAAGTAATCCACTTTCCTAATTGTACTACATTTCTGTTGTCATTCCCCCCACCCCAGCCATTGAAAGGTTGAAGTCTCAGCCTCTCTATCTTTATTTTCCAAATGAATTTAAAACTATTTCATAGTAAAATTCAGACTTCTGGCTTCCTAACAATTTCAATTTTGGGCTGTATCTTAACAAGAAATCCTTTCCCTGACTATCTTTTCCCTGACTATCTCTGTATTTTTATCCATGTGTGCTCTGGTCACTTGTCACACCTGCATGACTGTTATAGGCATTAAGATGTTCCCACTAACCAAGTCCTCCACTGCTATAACTCATATTGTTTCTTCCTGTTTTCTGGGAACCTAACTCTGAAGAGATAGCTTCAATGCAAAAGGAATGAGTTAGGGAAATCTCATCTATAGAACCACTTCAAGATTTCCAACGTGAAATTCTCTGATGCATGACCTCAATAGTACCAGGGGTGCAAAGGGAACAGAATAGAATGACTCAACAGTATTTCTGAAACTTTTATCAGTGATGCCACTCTGTCTCTGGAGCTCCTCTTCAGTCACCAAGGTCACAGGAGACAGCATCCTGTCTCTGAGGACTATGAGCTGTCTGCACCATAAACATGCACAAGTTACTGACTTAAAGAAACAATACTAAGTGACAATGACTATAAAGGAAACTGGCAAGTCCCATTGAGTCTGAAATTCTATGTTACAACTGCTGACTATTTTTATTTGGGATTTTTGGTTTTGGTAAAGAGAAGGGAAGAGAAGAACTTGGTTTGGTCTATTATTGAGTAAGTAAAACTAAATATTGAAAATATTTGGGGCATGGTGGTGGGTAGGTTATAATGCTTTTTTTTCTCTCTTATTCAAGCAAGAATTTAGTCCCAGAGCTTCCATTTATCCCTGTAGCCAAAGTAATTTTCACATTTTTATGACCCTTAGTTTCAGGGCATGCTCCATGCTAGGACACTATGTACTTGACAGGCTTTCATTAGTGGTCCTAGATTTGTACCTGTGTATCTCTGCCTGTGAGATACAGCCACTTGTTTCATCTAATTAATTAGGCTGGTGTCTTCTGTTTCTGTAATGGGGATTATTAGGCAAAGGCAAGCTGCCACAGAGGCCTTCACAAAGACTTGCAGTTTGCAGTACAGCCTCTTTTCCAGATTAAGTCATATAGTAAGGTTTGGAACTTAGACTTCTAATTTTACCTTGCAAATTTGTTTTAGACAATTTAGACTTTCTGAAAATCATCCTATAGAAACAAAAAGCCTAGAAATAGTCCTGCTAACAGTCAGCAGTTAGATATGATGGTAAATACTTGGATATTTTAAGATGGCTCACTTAATGGAAAAAGAGTATTTCAAACATACCACATTCACTGGCTGATTCCCCTACTAACTGGAAGAACTGTTGAGCAATTTTCAGATGATCTCTCTGGAAGAAGAATAAAAAAGAAATCCAAGATGAGTTCCAGGGTTGATGCTACAATACACAGTGAAAATACACTCTGAGAAACACTTCGGGGGCAACTAACAGATAAACCAGGGCTGAAGCAAAATCAGAAAAGGTAAATGTGCCACTCTATGTGCCTAGATAAAGAACATTTACAAAGCAAATGGGGATTTTGGAAACAGGATAGAGAAATCAAATTCATCTTGATTTACTATCAAGTCCAGCAACAGAAATTTCACTAATTCGGGACTGATTATTCTACAGGAGGAGTTTAAGAGACTCAGAGATCCTGCAATCTAAATAAGACATGACTGTATCTTTCACTCATTCCTGTTTCTACAGATCTGTTCACACTGTATTGTAGGAGAAGCTGGAGAACCTCATAGGCTTTACTCACCGAGCCCATTTCTTGTCCAAGTGCTGCATTTACCACCCCTTTGAGGATGTACTCCTGGAGAAAAAAAAAGTTGAAAGGGATCAGGGAAGACATGGTGAAGATTTCAGAAAACACACATATGCCTATGTCTGCGTTATTTTCTTCATTAATTCAACTCTATCATAACTGAGTTTAGCAGCTAGCTGGTTACTATGGTAGTGTTTAAACACAGTACTAATTTAGTCCCCCAAAATACATTCTGCTTGCTAGGTAGTCGCTTCTAAATCTGTTAGATGCAAAGGGGCATTGTGTTTTCTGGTAAGTCTTACAGTCAAAGACAAAGCACCAGGAGGAACACGGTAACATCCTTTCATGCCCTCTTCACCATCCTGTCACCAAGAAGTGCACTATTGTTATACTAAAGCACAGATCTCATTTCAAATATGCACATTGGTTAACCATAACCTCTGAAATCCTTGCTGAAAAATCCATAGTTTCTCTCATCAGAACAAATATGTCAAGAGGTTTGGGCTCTGTGGCCATGTTACTCAAGTGAAATTAGGAACAGAAGTTGAGTACTCTGTAACCTCTAGTATGAGAAACAACTATAGTTTAATTCTTCTCTGAACAAATTTTTCTCAGCATGTAACACTCTTTTGTCTTACCCAAATCTTACAACTACGGGTTATATCTATAAACCTGTCTTAGTAAGTACTCCTGATAAACCAGGACAGCCCTGTTACAGAGGTAAACACAGAAGAAGAGAGACATCTTTCAAGAAACCAAGAGACCAATGACAGAATGTAACAAAACAATCTGAGAGTACTAGCCAGGATAGTAAGCAATTGTTTTAGCACACCAACTGTCATACAGATGCCAAATTATTATCCTACAGGCATTGTGACAAAGAAGAAATTTGTGACAAAGAAGAAATACTCAAGGAGGTTTTACAAGTAGTTTTGCAAGTCTTAGCAGGGAGTTCCTTAAAAGTGTGAGTGATAAATGAAAAAAAAAAAGGCACAAAGATTCTAATTTCAAAATGTGATCAAGAATTATTAGCCAAGTGTATCGGGACAATATCCTACAATAGGAACAATAGCTGCAGAAAACTGTTCAAGTAAGTTTTGCTATACTGAAAAATGCAAGAAGTGTAAAGCAACATCAGAAGACACTCCTCACTCCTTGGCACAGAATCACCGGATCTGTGTTTTTGAGGTTTTCCTTTTCCCTCCCTCCCTTTTTCCCTCCCTCTATCCATCTAATTCTTTACACATACTCATGAAAGGTCCCTTCTATGCCCAGCTATGTGACCTTTGGAAAATAAACAGCAAAGAAGAATAAATCAGACTAAACATGCTGGAACAGCCACAGAAGAAAACTAGAGCAGCAGCCAAGGGATACTGCAGTTTTCACTCACGGCAGCCAAAGTGTGATGGGATTAGAAAATACCATTTATTAAAACTGCTTAATCTAATCTAGATAATTTTAATTTTCATGGCTTCAGGACAAACTATATGACCATTTCAGCTAGCAAATCTGAGGGATGAAAGCCACCACCAGGCAGACAACCAGCTATAGTTGCAAGGGGGCTTTTACATATGCAGTAATTGTCCATTTCCCAAAATCAAGGCTGCACACAACAGAACTGTATTGTTAGTTGAACCCAGGTGGTACAGTAATAAACAGGTTAAGTACTCATATATGCACATACATAATACTTGATGCATGCACATTAAATTTGTTTTTGATGAAGGGTTGAAAACACAAGAGTTTTAAGAGTGGAAATGGGGCAAGCTGTCCTCAGGATACCAGTTTTGTATGTGGCAGATTTCATATTAGTTTATAACCTCTGTCTTTATGTGCCATGACATCATTTTCCAATTACCTGTGGAGCTGTAGGTTCCAGGTCCTTAATCAGGTTATAAGCCTCCTGCACATCATCTGAAATGCCAGACATTAGAATGCATGACAACCTATAGCACACTGTAATAGAACAAGTCACTCATCCTCTACAACATTCCCCAATAGTCATAGACTAAAAAATAAACCATTTAGACAGGAGGAGAAAGGTAACTATAAATCATTTTGAATTTCTATCACGATGGTGATAGTTTCCTAGAACTCAAACAACAAACACAGAGTGAGTAATAGCTTCTTTATTACTATAGTTTTCCTAGCAGAGATGGTTTGGCCCCTTTGTTCATAATCCAATGGCTGTCTTCTCAACAGTACAAGGTCAAAATAATAAATCAACCATCCTCCTGTACTTCGTTTTCTCATATTCTCTATGCTGAAGAGTTGAAAAACAGGATGCATGTTTGTGCTTCAGTCATTCCAGTTCAGAGCATATATCATCAGCACAAGTCTCCATTCATCAGAGACCTTTGAAGTTTTGGAGAGACAGCTGTTGTCATTAGAAGTAAGAATTTCTCACTTTCCTAACCAATGCTGCTACCCTAGAAAGAATGGAAATAAAATGGAAACTTAGCCAAGCCAGAAAAGAGGTTTTTGTCTGAATTCCCCTTGACCTTCTTTGTCAGTACACAAGTAATTTGTATATCACAGTGAAAAGCAGAACCTAACTACTGAAAATTACTGCAAGGTTAACAGCATATGAGGAAAGAAGATTGATTTTCAACTGATGCATGAGATGCACTTTGTTTCCATGTAAGTAGAACATAATTTGACACATATGTTATTACCAATAATATCATTGTTCAAGATAATTGGTAATAGTACCAATATTGCCTATAGTGACAATGGTAACAATAATGAAAGGTGGCTCGGGACAGCAGACATGGATTTACCCATGCCAAAATGTACTCACTAATTCAAGGCATGACTGGTTGTGTGAATAAGGATATAAAAGTTCATGCTGCATACCTTGACTTTAGCAACGTCTTTGACCTGGTCTCTCATACAAACTTGAAAGATAGGACTGGCTAAGTAAGACTATAAGAGGATGGAAAACTGGCTGGATTACCAAAGGACAATGATCAGGTGTACAAAATCCAACAGGTGGCTCATTAATCAAATGCCCCAGGGACTGACACTGTTCACTAACTTATTTTTATTAATGATCCAGATGATAGCATAGAGTTCCCTGAGCAAGACTGCAAATGACAAAAGACTGTGAAGAAAGCTCCCAGATATTGAAAAGCAGCTCAGTAGGCTGAAAAAAATGGGCTGAAAGAACTCTGACGAAGTTCAGAGGAGACAAAATGGAAGTCTCATATCTTACTTGGTTTGAAACATGCCTGAGCAAGTCAGGTGGGGAGCTGACTGGCTAAAAGGCAATCTGGCAGACAGTGCAACAAAGGAGGCCAACTGCACACTCGATCTTAGCATGAATGCAGCCATCACAGCAAGGGAAGGAATTCTTTATTTGGCACTTGTGAGGTTGCACATGAGTACTGTGTCTAGGTTTGGGATCCTACGATCAATACAGACACTGAAACACTGGAGTGAACCCAAGTGAAAGCTCCCAAGGCAGGAAGAGGGCTGAGGAGAAACTGAGAGAACTGAGTTTGCTTACCTTTCAGAGGAAAAAGGATCTCAGGGGAGATCTTATCACTGTCTACAATTAACTGATAAGAGGGTACAGAGTAGATGGAAACAGGTTCCAAAGAATGAGAGAAAGGCAGTGGACTCAAGGCGTAACAGAGGAAGTTCTGACTAGATGCTTGTCTGGACAAGGCTTTAAGGAACCTCATCTAATTGGACCTGCCTTGAATCACACAGCCAGTCAACCCACTGCTGAATAAAAGAACACCATGGGAGAATAGGAATAGCCCTGAAAAACCCAGATATGATTCAAAGAAGCTGGCAATGACAGGAGACATACGAGTAGAAAATACTTACCAAGTGATTCTGGCTACCTACCTGCATTCTTCAGGAACTGCAAAGTAGATTTTAATGAAATATCTTGTTCACAGACACTTTGGTTCATATTTTGTTTGTGCTGTATTTACAGAAATGATTGTCCTTGCCTTCACAGGACATATGCCTACCATTCTCATATATTCAGGCAGAGGAGAGGTCCCCTCGCTAGAAACAAATAAACATTTCTACCCCAAAGCCATCTCCTGCAACCCAAGAAACTCTAATACTATGCTGAAGTAGGCTTTTTTTGAGTGTACAGTATTAAAGCCCTTCTCTGCAAGCTATGGGAACTTTTACTTCACCTATTTTACAGCAGAACAGAAAGTGAAATAAATTACACTTACTGCAAAGAAAAAAAAAGTATTGAATAAGTTGAAATAAGATGAATTAATGTCAACCCTGAAGCTATGAAAGAACCAGAGAAGGTGTATTTACCTTGCTGGAGATAGTAAATCACAAGATTCAGTCTTGCCTCAGGAATAACATCAACCAGAGGAGGTAGGACTTGCAAAGCCCCTTCTCCTCCTCGGAAAACCACCTGCAGAGAAAAGCAGCATATTTATAATCATGTATCAGAATCTTTTCTATGAAAGTTAATTCAAGGAAATTAATCCTTAAATTCCTACATAAACAGTAGGAAAAGGTGAGTGGCTCTGGCATTAGCTTAATTCCTGCTTTAATACAGCTATAGTGTAAATTACACAGTGTGACAATCTTCACTCTGAAGAATATAAGTGTTTAATCCATACATAAAGATTAACTTATTTCAGCTTTTAGCAGCTCAAAAGAGGATATGTTACATATTAAAGATTTAAAAGAATAACATAATCTGAGTGAAGGGAATACATACAAACCATAAACTTCTTATGATGTATTCATATGAAAAAAATTAGGCTAACAACTCCACATTTATTTAGAATGACACAGGACCCTAAAACAATCAGGAGCAGTGGATTATACTCCAGTTTCACATGCCAGTTCCTCCAACAAGATCTAATGTACTTAACCAATAAAGCTGATGAAAATACCAACATACAAAATAAACAACACTAACTTACAAAAGTCCCATTCGAAAGCAGTTTTAACTTCTGGGGAAAGAAGTGTTAGCTTGTGATGACTGCTCTTGAAAACTGACAAAGCAAGTAACTGTCATTAAACATGAGCAATCTACTGTTACCAGTTGTTCAGAAAAACAATAATAATACCACAGAAGGGAAAATTAACCTATAGTTACTCCTAGTGACTCTTTTACTGCAGAACACTAAAGTATTTTGGTTTTACGAGCACCTTTTTTCCTAGAACTCCTTGCTAAGTACTTTTCAGATGAAGGCCATTTTCATGAGCTATCTTTATTCCAGTCAAATTGTTCCTGTATTAAATAGAGTTCAGGGTCATCTTGACTTGTTTCTACAGTGTCTTTATTGAGTGGACTCCATAAAATATCTTGCAAAGGTACTCTTACACAACATATATTATTTTAATATGCCTTCACGAATAAAAGCAACTAAAAGTATTATTATTTTCTTGACATATTCTCAAACCGTCAGGGAAAAAATCCAGGAAAAAAAAAGTAAATATATTCGATGGCACATACTGGTAGGATTCCTGGAATTGGACTTATATGGCAGCAGAGACTCAATTAAGTCTGCAATTTTTCAAAATATTCCATTTTATGAATCATCATGAAAAGCTCTACAAGTGAGTGCAGTTCATATTAAATCCCAGAAATGCAGTACTTACCAGATTGTGCTTTATGAGCTCCTTGCCAAACTCAAAAGATGATGAGGCACTGTCTGTCAAGTTCTTGAGCTCTGCCTGGAATTACATACATTCCAAATTTTTAACATAAAACCAAAAAAAGCACAGAAGCCTAAGTCAAGCTTCAAATGAGCATCAAAGCTGGCAACAAGTCACCTCCATTGGTGTTAGATGACTAGAAGATTTGGCCTTTCCACTTCTATTTAATTATTTTAGCCATTGGGTAATACATATAAACACAAGATCAAAAGGATACTGGGAAAATGGTAAGACCACTGTGCACATATGTGGACAGATGGGTTAATGCTAGGGAAACTGACAAATAGGTGACATTCCTAAAAGGACACAGTGACAAGGTAAACGCCATTATCATCTTTACTGATTAAGACTAAAAGAAACATGTATGGAATCTTAAACAAAAATAAAGGTGAGGACTGTCCAACAGATACCTCTGCAGCCTTTCCATTGTAAAGTCGGAAATGGTTACAAGCCTTAAGGTTAAGAGCAATGGTGCTGTCAGGAACTTGCTGAAGATAAACAGCTAGCACTTCCTGTGATACATCATAGTAATCCAGTTTGTAATAGCACAGGGCCACATACACATTCAGAGCCAGGTATTCCCTGCAGGAAAGAGGATTAAAGAGAACCTTTAAATCCCACCAGATAGTTTAACATTTCCCCACTACAGTGCATTAAAATCAATGAATAAAAAGAAAGCTCTCACATCTATACATATTTTACAAAAACATCAAAATTGGTGTTTCTGAGAAATGCCTAGGACTTCTCTACTTCGTCAGCTTCAGGACAGATTCACGGTAGTTTTTTCCACAGCAGCTACTGCAGCTTTTAAGAATTACCAACAGAACTTTTGGTTTGCACATCTGGGAAATAGTGGCAACTTCACACCAAGGACACGTGCAGAACATGAACACTGTAACTGGCTAGCAGAACATGTTTTTCTAAGCAATACACTCAATTTAATATCCACGGGGTTGTACTGAGTACAATTATTTCAAAAAATCCTTGTCATTACAAGCAGTCAAGCCAGAAGAACTAGACAGAGAAAAGACAAGCATTTGTGAAAACTCTAAGTAAAAGGAAAATTGTTACGAAGGTTACTCATTTAGCTTTGAGTGATTGTTTCTGCAGGGTTTGGAGTTTAAAATCTCTTTCCCAAGTATTACATGATATATGCATTATGATGGATTTCTCTGAAACATTCAAAAGGAGATAGCGCCAAGAGATAGCAGTATTCTGGAACAGCAGTTTCTATTTTATTAAAAATACTTCCAGCCACTTATGAATTCAATTTGTTCCTTGTTAAATTCTGAACTAAAAATTTCCAGAACATGACAGAAAAACCCATCAACAAGTGTCACAGAGGATAAACAGAAAAGGAAAGAATTTCAGACTTAAAGGAATGCAAGGAATTCTACATAAAACCCAAGAACGGAACCCTTCTAAGGAAAGCTGAGAAGTGAAGTCAGTAATTCAAGCAAGGTCACGAGATTGGCCATCAGAGGGGAAAAAATTAAAAGAAAAAGCAGATACATACCCATATATCATTTCAGAAGAAATGAGTAATGAAATAAAAAAGATATCAGAATGAATTAACCAACAATTTTGCAAAAACAAAACAAGAGAGAGCAGACTTCTTTTGAAATGTGGTGTTTTCAACAATACTTTGAATGAACAAAATTGAGGAGCTGCACCTGGTGCACATTCTCTGATAGGAAAGGGACATAGTAATTGTGGAAAATGTCTCTTTTCAGAAACCAAGCAACTATTTGGAATTTAAATACCACCAAAAACAAAGACGCTCCAGTAGGGTTTAGAGATGCGCACCGATTGTCCAGCAGAATGCGCTTGTAGATATCAATAGCTTCTTGGTAGTGGGACCGCATGTAGTGGATGGATGCCAGGCTAAGCTGATCTTCTGTAACATCTTGCAGGTTCTGGTGAGAGCTCATCAGTTTCTTTTCATCACTGAACTAAAAAGAAGGGGACATATCATCAGAAGAGATAAGCAAGAAAAGCTTTTTAATTAATCAGGTTAGTTTTGTCCTTGCTGGTAAACAGCATTAAGTATCAGGAAAACCACTGTTAAAGTTAATTTGACCAGTGGAGAAAGACAAACATTCAAGAGGCAGATGACTTCAAGCTGGATATTAGGCTAAAACTAAGCACACATTTTCCTTCAAGGTGTGATTTAGATATAATTACATGTCATGTACTTTGATGGATAAGAGGGAAAGAGTTGAATTAATTATTGCACAAACGGAATTTCGCAACACAAAATTTCATTGTAATTATTCAAGCCAGCAAAAATTTTGCTGTTTGTAGATCCAAATCTAATGTCTCATGAATAGCAAAAAAACACAAGGCTTGCAAACACACAAGCCCTAATTTTTTGAAGTGTTCTTTATAGCACTAACAAGTTCACTTTCACCTCCAATTTCCAGTTTCTCTAACTAAATTACAGTAATTTCAAGACTATAAGGTGCACCAGATTATAAGGCGCACTTCGGGTGTCAGCAAATTTCCGAACTTTTGCCCATATATAAGGCGCACCGGACTATAAGGCGTACTTTTTTTTTGCAGTGAGGATCTGCCACTGGCTCCCCTCGCACAGTTGCTGGCTGCGGCCCCGCCTCCACCCGGCTGCCGCGGCCCTGTTGGCTCCCCCCGCAGCTCGCGGCTCACACTTCCGGGTTGGCAAATTTCCGAACTTTGTCCATATATAAGGTGCACCGGACTATAAGGTGCACTTCTGGGTTCGGGCCAAAATTTTAGTCAAAAGGGTGCGCCTTATAGTTGTGAAATTACTGTATTTCTTTTTAAATGCTTTACTGAATAGCACATAAAACACACACACAGAAGGCTAAAAACAAGGAACATTGTATTTGTATTACAACAGTGAAGTTGAGGCTATTTACCTAATCAGTCTTCTCGAATCACTTATTCCCTTAATCACTGCTTTCCTTTGCTGGTTTTGCTGATTCAACAGTAATTGTTAATTTCTCTTCGACACAAATTCTAATACTATATATATGTTTGTCCACCTATCTGCTAGTTTTTCTTCAAATCCTTCTCCTCTCTCTTTGAGCCAATCACAAAGTTAAAAGATAAGTTGCTTAACAGAACTAAAGGCAATGATAAAACTCGTTATTTCCAGAGACCAACTAGATAAAGAGAAATTGCATATTTCCTAGTCCATCACAGACATCTGTAAGTGCCAATGCCACTGTAAAAATGCTTTAGGATTTCTCCCTTAAAACTAACAGATATTTAAGTAAAGAGAATCTGACTTCAAAGCTAATATTCAGGATTCATACTTCCTTTTAAGTCAGTGTCTTTAGTAGCAGAATGCTTCGCAAGTATTTTGTATAGGATGGTACAAAACCTAATTTAAGGGAAGACAGCTATGTGTGGTAAGTGAAATAAGCACTTAATTGTTGTTGAAATTAAATTAAATTTCATGCTATTAACAATATGATTTCATGGATACTGAACTACTTAAAAGAATCAGTAATAGCATATACACCATTTTGGTCAAATTGCTATGTATGAGAGAACTACAAGTTAGGAAAACTTGGTACATTTAGGAAAAAAAACGTAAAATAGTGGCTTCTACATTTCTGATTCTATTAAGGTTTTGTGCTCCTCATGATCAAAAATACCATTACATTCCTATTGTATGACTTATGTAAAGTGTATTGGTAATACTTTCCTAAGAAACATGCTGAGAGAATCTATTCTGGGATCATGTTTTCATACTTGCTTGCTCCACATTTTAATACCATAAGGTGGTTATGAAAAATGTTTGTTCTTCTGCCACCACAGGCATTTTAATTATTCTGCCAGGTTGCCAGCATAAATTATACACTACCAAAATGAAAAGAAAACAAACAAAGCAGGAGTGAAGAAAATACATCATACCTTATGTGCCAGGTGAAAGAGTAAACGGTTCTGGAGACCACTCTTAGGTGCTGAAAGGGAAATTCAGTAAGCATTATTGTCATTAATTACTCACAAGGTATCTCTTTATATATTTAATTTTTTTTTTCTCAATAGACATGAATGCACCCCTATTCTTTCATCAACTATCCCAAGTACAGTTCTTCACTGAGAGCCCTTTGCAGGTCATACCTTGGGGGAGGTTCTACCAATTTGAGACTGGTTTAGAGGTATTCCTATCTTCATTCCCTGACTGTTTTTTTTTAAATCCCTGTTGAAAATAATTTTTCATTGGCCTCTACTTTCCATGAGCCTTAAAACGTCTATGAATTGTTTTATCATTTTCCTGCAGTGATTTCTCAATAATTCACTGGTTTTTTGGTGGTTTTTTTTGGTGACACATAGGCATAGCACCTTTGCAAAATAAAAAGTAGCAACAGATAAACTCAAGGCTCCTTCTGTGATGTTGTCACATTTGAAGTAAGTTTTGATTTATAATTCCAGGAATCTCAACAACTTCTAGTGTATTGAAAAAACTAGTGCTGCTACCATTTTGTTAGGCCTGCACATTACATTATACTTCTAATATTTCTTCTGTCCTTAGGAACGAAAGACACACAAAAGAATTCTACAGCCAGAGCAGATAAGATTCAAACTAAGACATGGCAAGAGATTTAAGGCAGAGATCTTCCTACTAGAGCCAGTAAAGTTAATGAAATTTCTTGCTCTAGCAGGATTAGGAATTCCATAGAATTCACTCCATATGACACAAATTGTAAACCGCAAAATTTTAAGTTACTAGAGCCTTTTGCTTCACCAAGAGTGACAAATGTCCTCGTCAAACAAAGCTATTCATTTATTTTGCAAGCAATCTTCCAAAAAGTCTTCCCTTGTTTTCTGTACTTTTCCTGGCCTAATGAGCACTCTCATTCTTGCTCAGACCAACCAGCTGGTAAACCACGTTCCACAGAAGGGGTGTACATGGAATCTTTACAAAAAGCAGAATTACTTACTGTGTTTATAAGCCCACAAAAGTGCAGAGTTAGCACAGCAATAGCCTGTAACACAAGGCTGTAATTCTTCTGACATCCTAAACCATAAAAGAGGGCTCAAACCACCAATCCCTCCTCCCCATCACCCCCTGAAGATGGAATTTTTTTTTAAGCAATTCAGGGAGAGATTTTCAGGTTTCATACTCTTTCTTCACATAATAAGTAAACTTTGTGACACAGTGGACAACGCCAAAACCCAGGCCATCCTGATCAGATTGGCAGCACAAGGCTGCCCACCTACTTCTAATAAATACAGCAACTATGTCTTCCCTTTTTTCCTTAGCAAGGTGTGTTAGTTAACCATGTTCCTAGAAAAATGAGTACAATGCATTGTACCTTTAAAGAACTACTAGAACTCCAAAATATAAAGGTGGTATGAAAACACTCTCACAAGACCACAACATCTCGTAAGATAATTCTAACAGAGCATCAGGTTAAGAAGCTAAATGGTCTTCAGCCTAGGATATAGGTGAGAATTAGGCTATTTATTAAAGCACAGAAAGTTTCTGATCTTCAATAAATATTGCATAGGCAGCTCTAGTAGTATAACAGACACGATAGCATGGATATTTCATCCACTGACTTAGAAAGTGAGACTACCTTAATTTAAATGCATGCTCTTCCCTCTACATGTTCCCCAGGACTAATTGATAGGTTTTAATATCAAAGTTTAGAAGCACTGCATATGGACTTTACATGTGCTTTTGTGAGAAACTTCAACCACAACCATCCTTCACAATTCAAAACATTTGGTCATCAAAGACTCCAAAAATACAAGCAGGACAGATTGTGCGATTTATACTGGAAATAACATACTGTATAATCACAGTACTATGGGTAAAGACACCAGTGTTCCTTTTTTGAGTAGGTCTTCTTTTTTTTTTCCCTTTTGAGTGTGTTTTAGCATTATTTTCACTGTGAAGCAATACTGCCAAGAATCTAAACCAAGGAATTTTTGTTTTACTGGTCAACCAGAAAGTGCAGGCTGCCCTTGCAAACCTGGCATCTGATCAGACATTGAAATTATTATTTACTTCTTGGCAAAAGCTGGGGGGGTTAAGTCACATTATTTAACACCCAAAAACAGGTGAAAAATTAAATCTGAGTTTTGATGGTGTGCATAGATATATGAAGGGTGGAAATGTGTCCTGCTTCATAAGATATTACATGACACTAGCTATCTGAT
The DNA here is from genome assembly GCF_009819885.2 of Catharus ustulatus. Classification (NCBI taxonomy): domain Eukaryota; kingdom Metazoa; phylum Chordata; class Aves; order Passeriformes; family Turdidae; genus Catharus; species Catharus ustulatus. The sequence goes on along the minus strand of NC_046224.1, from coordinate 22,199,794 downwards.
ATTCTTTAAAATAAGTTGCTTAAATATAGCCCTGTCAATATAGTAAGCAGAAATACAGAAACATTCAATATCAGCAGTTTCTTTTCTCTTGGTGCCAAATGCATTCTTTGAGGAAGACAATGAAACATATGAACAAGGTCAGGTTTCAGAAAGAAGGGGGTCACAAATATTGGATAAAGATGTTGTCAATCACTGGAGCAGGAAGTGATACAACTGCTTCATCAGAGATGATTTTTTAAGGGACATTAATTTGTTCTTTTATTATTCTCTGCTGCTACTGAATTTCATTGTCACTGATCTATTAATGCTACAAAGAACCACAATCTTCTACTTTTTCAAGACAATGACTATTTTTTTTTTAACAGTTCTAAGTAGTCTTGGGATTCTTGGGAACATAATGTACATGATGAATGACAATGCTGCATGGCAACAAACTGGACCCTGCTCCAGGTCTAGTACTGGCCTTGTAGTCAAGCACTGAAGTAGCTCAGGACAGGATATATCTCATAACAAATCCAAATAATTCATATTCTATAGAGCCCTTCACACATCAACAGGCATAGAACACACATTAAACACACCTAACAGGAGCTGGTAGGAACAGAGCAGGGCTTAGAAGCCTCCATCCTGACAGTAGAAAATATGACCAGAGGAAACCTTATTCTCCTTATCCCTGAGAAACAACACTCTGCTCATCTGAATACAGTAGCTGAATGAAGCCCTCTGTGCCTCAAAACCAAAGTTTCACTAGTGAAAGGGAAAATGAAAGGGAATGGGGAAAATGTTCCAAAAAAACCATAGTGCAGCAGTGAGGTTTACACTTTTACACCATTTGAACAGTGTAACTGTTCAGAATTTTCTTGAATGAAATTTATAGAGGATATTCACTGAAATTTTCCCGTTCTCACAAAACTCAAATGGCAGTTCAGCTATGCACAGTTACTTCAATACACACACATTTAATTTCAGTCATACTAAGCACATTAAATTAAAGATCATCAAATTAATTACTCCTGGGCTGTAGCTTAAAAAAACAAAACAAGAAAATAAGGTTAATGGCTTTTAGAGTTTAAACATGTGATATTTTCCCTTGTGTGCCTTGAAAGTTCCATATATGAAAAGGCTGGTTCAAAACCTCAGCTAAAATGCACCAAAAAAGTACAAGCAACAAGGCAGATAAAATCATGCAGGTGAACGTGCAATCCTAAGAAAAGGAAAACCCAGTAACTGTTCTGTGCCTGCTTGTAACTGAACATTTTCACTGGTGACGACTATTTCACACCTGAAAAACATTATTTCATGAATAAGCAAAACCAGTTTGGAAAATGTCACTATTATTACTAACTCATCTCTGGTCTGCTTTTGTACGATATTGCTCCTTTCAATATAGCCTGTAAAATGAGTTCTCTGTTCAGTTAAACCACATTCAGCTCTGACACATGCAGAGATGCGAAGAAGCAAAGTAATTACAAAGCTTTTCCCATCAAAAATTGGAAGGGATGAAAAAAACCCCAGCTTTAATGAATGGTTCAGTAATACAACCCTGTCTGTGCATGAATCTTAAATTTAATTCTAAGATTCCATTTATCCTAAAAAGACTGTTTTTCATAACAAACTTAACTGCTGCCCCACTAATGTGCACATTTTGTGGTTAAAAAGAACAATTTTAGTTCTTATGCTTTAGTTCTTAGTTTCTTTCTTAATGCAAGCCAACAGCTTCTGAGAGCACTATGCAGGCTTCTAAACACTTGGATTCAGTTGCCAGGATCACAGTCCAAGTGTGCCAGGCTGAGCTTCTGTTCTTTGGCCTTTGTAAGGCACAGGAACTGTGAATGCAACATGAAAGTACTAGTTTTTATAATAAAAAAATATTAATTTGTTGTTTTTATTATTATATACTAAATCAAGATCAATAGTTTAAGCCTCATTCAAGACAAGATTGGCTACCCACAGCACAGAAAACATATGTTCAGCCAATGTGTGAGAACACAGACGCAAAAGGAGTCAGCAAAGCATCACTTGACAGCTTCACTATGGGATGACAACAAAACAACAGTAGCTGACTTGGAAGTAACTCTGTCTTCACCTCAGAACCAGGAACATTAGTAACTGCAATGTGAGTGAACAGCAGGGGTAAAGGAGAAGCCAGAAATATCTGAAAGAAATTTGGAAGAAAGCCTAGAGGAGGTAAAATACAATTATAATGAAAAACCTTCAAAGAGGGATTTTTCTTTATTGCCTTCTTCTCTAGTTCTTAGCTTATATTTGCAGTAATTATTTTTATATGACTTTTGATATTCAGACTTACTCTTTCCTGAGAGAATCAGTGAATCACAGAATGGCTTAGATTAGAAGGGACTTTAAAGCTATCTAATTCCAACCCCCCTGCCATAGCCATGAACACCTTCCACTAGCCAGGCTTTGAACACTTCCAGGGATGGAATTTCTCTGGGCAAGCCCTCACCACTCTCACAGTAAAGAATTTCTTCCTTGTATCTAATCTAAACCTACTCTCTTTCAGTTAAAAACCATTCCTCCCTGTCCTATCACTATATGCCTGTGTTAATGGTCCCTGTTCCACTCTCTTATAAGCCTTGTCTAGGTACTGGAAAGCCTCAGTGAGGTGTCCCTGAAGCCTTCTGTTCTCCAAGCTGAAAAATCCAATTCTCTTTGCCTTTCCTTATAGGAAAGGTCTCTATCCCTCTCATCTTTTGGTGGCTTCCTCTGGACTTGCTTCAGCAGGTCCATGACCTTCCTGTGCTGAGGTCCCCAGAGCTGGATGCAGCACTGCAGGTGGGGTCTCACCAGAGAAGAGCAGAGAGGCAGAATCCCCTCCCTGGCCCTGCTGCCCACACTGCTTTGAATACAACCCAGGATACAACTGACCTGGGCTGAGTGCACATTGCTGGGCTGTGTCCAGCCCCTTGTCCACCTGCACTCCCAAATCCTTCTTGGCAGGGCTGCTCCCAACCTGTGCATCCCCACTTGGTTGTCTTGAATTTCTTGAGATTCTTGCAGATCCACCTCTCAAGCCTGTCCAGATCCCTCCAGTTGGCATCCCACCTGTCAAATGTGTGAACCCCACCACTCAGCTTGGTGTTATCTGCAAACTTTCTGAGGGTGCACTTGATTCCTTTGCTTGGGTCATTAATGAAGATATTAGATAACATTGGTCCTAAAAGGGACTGATGAGGGACACCACTGCTCACTGATGCCTGTTAGGACTCTGAGCCATTGATCATTACCCTCTGGACCTGACTGACTCACCAATTCCTAATCCACCTAACAGTTTACCCATCAAATCCATATCTATACCATTTAGAGAGAAGAATGTTGTGGGGAACCATATAAAAAGCTTTACAGAAGTCCAGACAGATGCCCTTCCCTTGGCCACTGATGGCCATCATAGAAAGCCACTAAGCTGGTCAGGCAGGACTTGCCCTCAGTGAAGCTGTGCTGGCTGTCCTCAATGACTTCCCCATCCCCTCTATTCCATGAAGTTTGAATCAAATAACAACGAGCTAAGAGATCAATTCACATCTGTTATAAAAACTTGCTCCACAAGAGATTATGGACTATGTATCTGTATGAATACATTAATTACCACATGGCTTTTAATGATAGTTTCCTAAATTTTAAGTATCCTGCAAATTTTTCCTCATTAATGGAATGATGGTTAACAATAATTTCCTTAAGCAACAGCAACAGTATATGGGAAGAAAGAACTTGATTTGATTTCAAGAAATTTACCTGTTTGTGTGGAAAACCTATTCCAGAAATCTACCTGGTATTTATGTTCCCTTTCACACAGATATTCTGTCACTGTAGAAATCTAGAATTACAGCTGAAACTAAATTAGTTCTCCTTAATTTATTTTAGCAGTATGCTACCTTCAGGGGTTTAGCATAACTGCAGCAATAAACAGCATGCACTATACAAGAATTCAGGCAAAATAATCCCAAAATAGCAATGGTAAGAAGCCTAATATTAACACTACCTGTAATGTTTTTCAGCGGTATTCAAGGCAGTACTGGATAAATGGTGTTCTTCTAAAGACTACCTGTTCAAATGAAGTATTTTGCATCTTCAAGATCTTTGCAAAACCATGGAAGAGAGCACAAGATGACATGGCCTCAGCTGTCAATACTATATTGCAAACAGCCACCACTGATGCAATCCTAAGTTGTTAAAGAAAACTTAAAAGAGGATCTGACTTAAACAAAAATAAAAAGAATATAAGAAAGATATAAGAAAGATTGAAAAGGGAATACACCACACTTGGAAGATTTCAGTGGGGAAAGGACAAGTGTTTTAAATCCTCAGCTGTGACTGCTTCCCCACCAAGCTTAAAGTAGCCAGAAATCACCAGGATTACTGTACTCACAAGAAAGGTTTAGCATCTCATTATAAAAACTGGCATGCTCTCCTTCTTAAACAATTATGTAAAATCATGAACTGAACTAACCAGGACTCAACTAATATGACCACTCAGTTATGTTCTGTTCGCTCCATCAGCTACGTTCCCTCTCACTTTTGCTTTCTTAATATTCCTACCCTTGCTTCCAGTACCCGAGTAACTTAACTTCACCCCTTCCTCTGCCACTCACCATTCTACTAACTAATCCGAAGGGGCATGGCAAACATTAACCTTCCCTCCTCTCCAGCTCACAGTTAATAAATGTGCATGCCCATCTGTGTATGTGACATCTCTAGAACGGATTACTCACAAGATGTGAAGCTGATGACAATGGCTCCAACTGGTACAGGATGCAGCTGCTTGCTTTCTCCATGCTTTAGGTCACAGTAACACCTCAAAGCTCTATCACCCACTTATTTTTAGATTCACTTCAAGTCCTAAGTTGCAAACTCCAAAGTTCAAATTTGTGGTACATTAAAGAGTAAATTATTTGTGAACATTAGAAATTTACACACATCCTGAACAATACAAATCACAAAGCTCTGCATGAGATTTTTTTACAATTGAAAATAAAAAAAAACCATTTCCAGTTGTGGGATTCAAGCTCAGCATGATCTTTCTGAGGGATTTTAAAGAGATATGAGAACTAATTATTTTTTAAAAATGCTACAAAGCTGTCCTTTTGGAAGGCACTCCTTCACATCAGAAGAAAGCACACCATTATTTTCTTCCTACTCTATTTTCAGCCCAAGACAATAAGACTAATGAAATAAAGGAGCAAACTCATCCTTCAATAAGAGTTTTATCCTAAGAAGGCAACAGTCAGAAATTGAGTGAGATAACGCTACTATTAATTGTACTTAAAAAGCACTGAGATACTATGGTTATAGAAAACAATATAAATCACTAAGATACATAAAAAGTGATGGGCAACAAAATTAAACTACAGAAACATTTTTAGGCAGTAAAAATTGCCCTGGAATCTAATTTCCACTCCTCCTCTTTAAATGATCCCATGCATGTTAAGAGTAAAGTAGAACTGTAATAATATGGCTACTGAACTCCATGCCTTGAAGAATCAGATACCTAACATCTGACTTACAAGGCAATGAGACCACCTACTAAGTCGCTCAAAACACCTAAACAGAGTTCTTGTCTTCATCAGGGAGAATGCTGAATTCTCTCAGATGCTTATTTTTTTTAATAATTCCACTGGCCTAATTTGCTTCATCTGCACTGGCTCAGAGACACAGGATCAGTCAAAAGAAAAGTAACCTTTTGCTGCTGCTGCTTGGTATATGCTGGGTTCTGTATTTAGAAATTAGTAAGATAAATTAGCTTCCAGATGCTTCTTTCAGTTCCAGCTGCTCCACATGCCTAAGGTATTTTTAGGAAAGAAACTGCATCATAATTCTCCTACTAAATGAAAGTTAAAATTAACTAACCCCCAAACAAAACCCCGACCCCAAAATATTTCTCAGAAGTATCCTTTATTGCATACTTTGTCTGGAAATGACTTCAAGTGTTCAAATCAATAAGTAGTCTTTTCCAACAGAGCCATATATCTCACCTTTCAAAGCTGCTTGTTCTGCTTGCGTGTACATCCCCAGAAAAAAGTATGTACAGGCAAGGTTCACCCAAACATCTGGACTGCAAGTTGGTTGCCTGGTTAAGGCCTCATATTCCTGTAACAGAAGAGAGGGTTGACTAATAGCACATACTTGTATTAAATATCATTCCTTCTTCCATGATTTTACAATGGATCATTAAATTACTGAGACTGATCACTTTATTCTGAAGCTCACTGCAGTCCTTACAACAAAACTATTATGTTTTAAACTATGTCCCTAAGTCTTTTTTGTGCACAGCAATATAACAGACCACAGGGACAAGCAGTGCCATAAATCATCATGTGTGAGCACAATTTCTGTCAATACTGAAATCACAGATATATGAAACATATTTATATTATGAATACATTATTATAAAATATTATTTACATATATAAACTTCAATATATAAGTTATAAAGGCATCTCTATAACCAACTTCTCTTGCATTCCTCAGTTCTCCTCCAGTAAAAGCCTGGGAGCCATGAACACCAGAGAAATCTCTTCGTGAATACTTACTGGAAGAAGTGTTAAAGGTGTTTTTGTAAATTTGTAAGTAGTGTCTTAGTGTATATTAAACTTGTGGAAGTGCGTGTTAAGCCTGAGATTATGCAATATAATAACATCAAGTGCAGTAAGAAATTTTTCTGTTATTATTAATAACTAAAATAAGTATTTTCAAATAGTGTTTAATCTCATCACATCCTTTTTTTAGTTCCTATTTTTGTGTAGGTTTTATAATTACATGTTAGTACAGTGGTACATGTATATAATTTATAATGTATAAATGTGTGTATATACACTGGGAGTGTGTACTTTAAAATGTTTTACTAATAGGGGTACAGCAAAATTGTTTGGAGATCACTGCATTAAAAGACAAGCTTATATGTTGGTATTGGGCAAATTCAAGATTTCCTTATAGATAAAGATTAGTAATTTGTAGTAAATATACCTGTTCCTAACTTTACCCATTTTAAGAAGATTTACAGCCAACAGCTATAGAAAGGCACTAGATAGCATATTCTGGTATTTCTTACACATCCTCATTCATTACATATCCTTTAATTCTGCCACATAGACTGCTTCATTTCTTGTTATTTATGAAACAGCAAAAACTTAACAGATCAATCTTTCAATCTACTTTTTTTAAACAAAAATACCACTTGCAGCCACCAGACAATTATACTCCTGAAGACAAACATCTTTTCTCACAGTAACAACAGGTACTAAAAACAGTCGCAGGGAAATATCTCAATCCCATTTTTTTCCTGTGTCACAGTTCTGATAAATTCCTTGGAAAGACCATCCCAATGGAAGTGCCTGCTACAGGTGCTCCTGCTCTTCATCCAGCCATGGAGATAGCAGTATAAGGCAAAGCAGGCAGGGTCACATGAGGTTCTCACAAGACCTGCTAAAGGAATGTTATCCATGTACTCCGATCACTGCAAGCCACTCGTCCCTTCCAGGAAAACAACCCCTTGCTGACTCTGTACTCATTCTCGAAACATGAATTGGAGGTCCCCTCTACCTATGGAGAGTTCATTAGATTGAGCCACTCTTGAGTGGAAGACTTCTTACCTCTGGAGAAAAGAACACACATATACATACAGTACAAGATAAAATAAGCCATGCCCAAGGGACAACAAATCCCAAGAACACAAACATGCTGACAACAATAAAGTTTAGAGTTTGCAAGCATAAAGAATTTTTTTGCTGTCAAGTAAAAGTAAACTGCACTCCCAAACAGAGCAGATACTGGTAAGGAGCATCCTTAAAAGCCAGCTCAGTTTTGCTAGTACTTCAGAGACTTCAGACTTCAGCTGTTCAACAACATTTACAATAAATAAATATAAATATAATATAAAAATAATTATTATTAGCATTTAAAAAATAAAACATTTATATTGAGGCCAACCTTTCCTACTGAGGCCAGTTTAATCTTGATGTAGGCCTGTCATGGTGCTCTGAGACATAGGCCACTTTTATTTATTAGGACCATTTGGAATCTTTCAAAATTCATTCAGATTAAATGCACCCAAAGGTCTCCTTCAGCTAGGGCTTCAGGTAGATTAATTAGAAAGACAAAGTGCATAAACACAAGTCATGTTCTGGCTTGGCTATTCAAAGCAAACAATACATAAAGAGTGTTCTAGTAGTATTAATGTGAATCTATGGAAATAGTAAATAAAAATTAGGACTATTAGTGCTCCTTATCCTGTAGCTCTGGGCCATGTGTCCAGACTATGTGCTGTTGCCCCTTTTCTCACTGAAACTCATTTCAACATCAGTCTCTCAAAGTCATCAGACTCTCTACTTCAAAAGAACTTTCCTCACTCCTTTCCAAACAAACCAACCCAAACAAAATACTCTCAAACCTGTTCTAAACTTTTGCCATCCAGCATTAACAACTTCTTGCTATTTTACTCTCCTCCTCCTCATGCCTCTATCACTAGACACACACACAATTTTCCTCAAAAGCAGGCTGCTAGGTTGATTGCCTACAACTATGGACATGTACTGATGATGAGGAGGGCCAACTCAATGCCCTTATTACTTGTCTGGATTCTCCAAGGAGCCAAAGAGCTAATAAACAAGCCAACATATATGGCTGCTCCACAGGTGTTCAAATGAGATACTTACTGTAACCAGGCTACAGTTGTGATAGAGAGGCCTAGAGAACTCCACTTTTCACTTTTTACCTTCAGCTATCAGGAACTGGAGTGCACCTGTATTCTCACACTTCCCACAGAATTATTCAAGCATGACCAGATACTACTCATGGATGAACAATTACCTGAGTACAGCCCTGGTCCTTCCATGATTTACCATTTGATTAAAATTATCCTGAGCCAAGCTGGCAGGAGTTCCTGTTCAGTGAAGTGGTGGAATGGTTCCTACTTCTCTGCCAGAGGGAGGTAACGGATTGGAGAGACTATTGCTGGCTGTATGTAGGTTGTAGGATTCTTACAAAAACAATGCATTGAAGGCTCAGGCCCAGGGATCATTCTTTGCTCTCATGTGTGCAGTTCATGAGCCAAAATAGCATTACCACGTCCAGCAGCTGCACCATGACAGCATATGCCAGCATCCTGTGTCCCTAGAAGCAGAGGGTATAGACTGAAAGTGTGAAATTTGCTCTTGAATCCAACCAAGAAGTACACCTGCCTGCGCCAATTTGTCTTGTAAATTAAAAATAAATAAATAAATAAATAAATAAATAAATAAATAAATAAATAAATAAATAAATATAAAAATAACAAAGCCTCGCTTTCTTAAGGCCCAGCTGATCCAATTTATAGATCAGGCAGCTTAGAAACAGAATAATTCGCCTGATGTTCTAGTTCAGGTACTTGGATGACACTGGGAAATTTTTCAGAAGATTTAGGATTAGAGCCATGAACAAGCGGCAGCTGCTGCAGACAGACAGATGGGTTTTCCCCCATTATGGACACTAGATGTGGAAGATTCCAGAAAACTAATTCGACATCACCATATAGTAGGGAAACTCTGGTTGCCATATGATACCAGGAAGCTACTCAGTAAAAATAAGTTTGTCCATGAAGGAAACTAGTCAGTCCCCAAGGAAGAACTGCACCATAACTGCTGGAAGAGTCAAGCCCATAGCAATACCATTTGTAAACTGCGGTACAGCAGTAAGGATGATCCCACCAGACCAGTGTCAGTGGCATAACCTTTGAGAAAGGCATCTGCTGTTAAGAAGGGGCAAGTGTGACCCTAGTGAGGCCAAGGTCAGTGCTCTACCTAGAGGATACCTAACTGTTGTTAGTATGCCTGTGATAAGAGAATGTGAATTCTCTCAATTGAATGTAACAGTGATTTTGCTGTCATTCTCTCTGAAGATATTCCTGGAGCTGGACATCTGTGTGTTTTTTACTTCTTCCCCGTTTCTCCCAGTGGTGCATGCTGGCCACCTCGCCGCAATTCCCAAGCTTCTGCAAAAGTTGCTATGCAACCAACACGCTTGGCTCACTATGAAAGTATAATCATTATTAAAAACATTGAACAGTGTGATTTCTGAAGACCCTCATCAGATACATGGAATGCAAACCATGAACTGTGCATATAGTGACACAGACTATGTGTTGCCACTTGCAGGAACACACAGGAGTGTGAATCAGTTAGATAGTGTGCAATGTCATTCTGGAGAATTCTGCAGAATCCTTGACCCATAGTATTTTATTTACAGTGCTTTTACCACTCCCCAAAGATTGCTCCAAGATCTCAAGGGTATATATTATCAAGGAATTTGTCCTTGAGAACACAGTAACAACACCTCTGTAAAATAGCAGATGAGGTAACACCATTTTACACATCAACATGGAAGTTGATAACTGAAAGGCAGTTCAGTCTCCATGGTGCAATGAGACCTACAGACGTAGAAATTAAAACTAGAGTGCTCTGTCCCCGAAGAAAATAGGTTGAGATGCACAGGCTCATTTCCCACATGTCACCACAAAACAACAAAGCTATCAGGACTTATCACTGTGCAAAAAAAAGTATTAAATCTGGAAAGACAAGCCCTGTGATCTCTCACTTAGAACATACACAAACAAATCGCTCATATGAACCTTTTATTGTCCCTTCTTGGGCAGAAAAATGGGGAAAACACAACTATGTTGCAGTTTTTAAAAGCCTGAATCAAGAGCATCACCTAGTGGTGAATCAAACACCACATGCAAAAACTAATTGGGTAAGCGAAAAAAAAAAGGCAGTTGCCTTTTCGTTGAAGGAAACATACAAAATTTATTCTGGCTATAAAAGCATCCACTGGGTATTTAAAAAAGCAAAATTATTTCAAATTTACTTTCAAATTATTTACTATTTCAAAGAAATTGCAAGTTATTTTTCTTTTTTTTAAACTTTCGCTCCCTATTAACACCTAATGCCTGGATGTACATTAACTAGAGCAACTGATTGTTCTATTTATAATATTTAAATTCCACAAGTCTAAACATGAATAATAATTTACCATGATTGCCTGTACTACTATTCTACATTCTCTACTGTGCACACTGTCAATTTGATTCACTGAGCATTTCTAATATCTCCAACAGATGTTTATTTTCTTTATTTTTTTAAAGAGCAGAATGCCTTGTGCCTTTCTTACTTAGAAGCTTTAGAGTTTTCATGTATGCATCTTGTGACCATTTATCTAAAAGAGAAAAATATCATCATTGTTCTATAATCTATTTTCTTTTTACTGTCTTTTGTTAATACTTTAAATTAACAACTGTTTCTAATATTAATTCTGGTGAAAGCAAGTTCAAAGACTGCAAAAACAGCTATACTTCAGTCACACTTCACAGTGAAGGAACACAACAGAACTCTAAGAGGCAAACATTAAAATGTACATATTTGAACAATTAACATGTATTTTAGTGACGTAAAGCTTTCAGAAAAAAAGACCACCTCATTTAATTGAATTACCTAATATAAGAAAATGCAAAGAAGAACAATAAAGTACATTAAATGGTAAGGGGGAATCAACCTCCAAAGAAAGAATTTTTTCATACCTATCACAGATAAGCTATACAATGCAGACAGAAAAACAAAACTGTGGAAACCTAGCTGCAGAAAGGAAATGATGGATTTACGACATTAATTATGACATTCAACAGAACAAATTAAGCTACTGAGCCTAGTATCAAATAGGTCAGTACCTAACATTCAAAAAGTTTTATTTTCATAGGCAAAATACCATTTTTTCCCCAGTCCAAACTGCTTCCCACAGCATCTGCCTTATTACTGTACATTTGTACCTTAACTGGCTAGCAGGTCTGTTCCCTATTACAGACTATCTTCCTCCTGTTTTCATTGCTTTATCACAACAAGCCAATTTCCAAACTCGGGAAGCAGGATTTCCCCACCTTACCTCCAGAGCTCTCTTGTAGTCGCCCAAATGAAATGCGCAGTATCCGATCCAAAGGTTGCCATCCTCCTCCTCCTCACCCACGTGCTGCTTAAACTTTGTAGATAACAAAGAATATAAGAATTTTGTCAGTTTCCACAGTTTCTAAAGCCCCATAGATAATCAAAGCAACACGAGGCTATCATATATCGCGGATGGTTTGACAGCTGCGGCTGTTACTGGGGTGAAGCTGCTTTCACATTTTGGAGGGCAGCAGCAGGCAGCCCGCACAGGCCAAGCCCGGCTCTGTGAAGCGGGGAGCAACAGATGCCGCTGCAGGGCCCCAAGGGGGCGAGAGGGTCAGAGAGGGGAAGGGGTGCTCTCGCCCCGCAGCCCTGCGGGCACAGGGCTGGCAGTTCTCCCGAGGGGAGCCCATCACCTCTAGCAAGGCGATCGCGCCGGTGAAGTCCCTCTGGGCCAAGAGTTCTTCCAACTGTGGCACCTCCTTCCCTTTCTTCCTCCGCCTGTCTCCCGGCGGCGGGGTACCCCCCACGGCCGGCTTGGCCCGCGAGAGCATCTGGGCAGAGAGCAAAGAGGAGCCGGCTCAGAGCGGGCCTTCCCTAGGGGGGAGGCTTCCCCCGCCACGTGCCCCGTCCCGGCGCCCCTCACCATCCTGCGATCCCTCACCGCCCCTCACCATCCTGCGATCCCTCACCGCCCCACCGCCCCTCACCATCCTGCGACCCCTCACCACCCCACCGCCCCTCACCATCCTGCGATCCCTCACCACCCCATCGCCCCTCACTATCCTGCGATCCCTCACTGCCCCACCGCCCCTCACCATCCTGCGACCCCTCACCACCCCATCGCCCCTCACTATCCTGCGATCCCTCACCGCCCCACCGCACCTCACTATCCTGCGATCCCTCACCACCCCATCGCCCCTCACCATCCTGCGGCCGGGCCCGGGCTCCGCGCTGCGCCGGCGGCACCGTTGCCGGGGTAACGGCGGAAGGCCGCGGCGAACGGGCTCCGGCTGGCGACCGAGGCCGTTCCCAGGGTTCCGCCAGCCCTGCGGGGGACGGCGATCTCCGCGCGGCCGCTCGGTCAGAAGAGCCGCGCTGGTTCTTCCCGCAAACCCCGTGGCTCTTCCTTTCCTTGCCTGTGGTCCTCGGCCGGAACATCCGGGTCCCGCATTTGGGTCGCAACAGCACCACGGGGTTGGCACACGATGGCTGAAAAGCGGCCAGGTGGAAAAGGACCTGGCGGTGCTGGATGATAATGGTTGAACATGAGCCAGTGTGTGTCCATGTGAGCAAGAAGGCCAATGGCATCCTGGCTCACTCGTGAGGCCGCACCTCGAACCGTGTGTCCAGTTTTGAGACCCTCACTACAAGAACGGCATTGAGGGGCTGGGGCTTGTTCAAAGGAGCGCAGCAAAGCTGCTGAGGGGTCTGGAGCACAAGTCTAATTGTGCCAAAATAGTTTTTTTTTTTCGCCCGGTTTTGAAGAAACCAAACCATACACAGAGTCAAGGTCTTCGATGTATTTACAGTTCTGCACAGAAAGGGATGCTGGGTGGCAATTTCACAAAACCAGCATCACAACTTCCAAAACATTTCAATGTTTATACATTTCAGCAGACAAAGGCATTAAGGTCCATTGTGTACAAGTTACACAGTTCCCTTAATAACCACTGTTCTGTCTTCTATTGATTAATGATTCTCTCGATTTTTGTGCTGATTAGTCCACATACTCAGTCTTTCTCTTGGGTCAGTGGCCGTGAGTCAGTGGTCACAATTTACCCACTGCCAATTACCTTTTACCCAGTTGGGGCTGATTCAGCACAGTTTCTGAGTTGTCTTTATTAGTTTCTTCATTATCTTGGGGGTTCTGCCAAATGTCCCTGTGATCTACATTCCCTGTGTCCTGTATCTGTGGTACATCCTTATTCCCAAGCTTTGTTAACCTCCCTTTAGGTCTGAGATCATTGAAGCATGTCAAGCCCTAGACCTTAGCAAGGCAATTCTTCCAACAACTAATTTGTCTTTCTAACACCTGGACATCACTTAGAGCTTGCTTGTTGCTGTGTTTCACAGATTAAATCTCTCTTTTATTAGTCTTCAAAGTATACAAAGATCAAACATCAAACAATATATTTTCTTAAGGAAATTTTTACAGATTCCACATTTTGCAACATAATGATAAGTGGCTGAGCTGGGGTTGTTTAGCTTGGAGAAAAGGAGGCTTAGGTGAGATCTTATTGCTTTCTACAGTTACCTGAAACGTGGTTTTATCAAGGCGAGGGTTGGTCTCTTCTCCCAAGTAACAAGTGGAAACAGCTTCAAGTTACGTCATTGGAGGTTTAGATTGGGTATTAGGAAAAAATTCTTCACTGAAGGGGTGGTCAAGCATTGGAACAGATTCCCCAGGGAAGTGGGGAAGTCGGGACATGAGCAACTGAGAGACCTGCAGTGTTAGGTTGATGGCTGGACTCAGTGACCATAGAGATTTTTTCCTTCCTTCCTCTTTAACTTTCTATGGTTAGAATACACATCCATGGACAGAACTAATGGACTAATGAAGTATCTCTATTTCTACCTTTCTACCTTCCTTGAGAAGAAATTTCTTTTCATATTCTATCAGAAAAAAAAAAAAACAAACCAGGTTCTTTTTGTTTGGTTGGTTGATTTTTTGTTTGTTTGTTTTGTTTTGGTATGAATAAATATATCCTGTCATATTACAATCATCTGTAATATAGATTAGCACTAAAGAACTGTGTGCTGCTTCTTCAGAGTATGGGTTCCATATTCACTGTGTCCCAATCACTTCAAGATGGCTTGACCTAGGAATGATACATTCATCTTGCAACTCTGAGAGATTACTCTGCAACCACGAACCACTGGAGCACAACAGCACCGTGAGAGTGTCCCTTGTTTATGAATATGCTTTCATACCACAGACCACAAAGAAGGAAGGTAGACAGTCCACTCTCCCACAAAGGACCTCTCTGCCAGAAATTAATTTTTAATTATTTAGTCAAAGTGATAAAGAGTGTTTGGCAGTGATTTAATCTGCTTTTATAGCTCTTCTCTATTATGAAAGGTATTATTTCTCTCAGGAGAAAATTAATTTCCATAAATAATTCTGAAATTATTTGCCTTTTTAGACATTTGATTTCATATAGTCCAGTAGATAGTACAATTAGGCAAGATGATTTTTTTTTAAAGAAAAAATAACTGAAAATTTAATTTCACTACATTGCTTTCTTCTGTTTTTTTTTTTCAGCAATTCTTTCAGAAGACCCTGATGTTCTAAGGATCAACATAAATACAGCTAAAATATTGACTCAAATGAAAGAAAGCTCTCAGCTGCTCCATTGGTTTCTTCCATTTCCAAGTGGCTCCTGAATTTGTATGTGGTGGATCCAAAGCTGGGGAATGCAAAAGAGCTAAAGATGCATAGTGCCAGTGAGTTAGCTGTGGGCACAAGAATGACAGTGTCAACTGTGATAAAAAGTGATAGAAGCATCAAATTGATGAAAATATTTTTAACATGTCTGGTATAGAAATTTTTACTAAGATGCAATACAAAGTAGGTGGAGATGTTACTATTTTTCCTAGTATGAAACACTAAGAAGACAATGAATAAATTAAAGACAAGTCAAGAATTTTGTCTACTCTGTAATACTGAAAAACTGCTGCAGTTCTTACTTTCACTGTTCTTTTAACCAGTGCTATTATCCTGAGTCTGTGAGCTGTAAAATGATTAATGATCATGTTTATTTCCACACATAATTGCTGGGAGAATGGGAATTTACTTACACTAATGGCAGCAAAAGGGGAATCATGCACCCATGACTAAACACCAAGATAATCATTAGAGGGTGCAATAAGTGTTTAAATAAAAAATCAAGAGACTGGAAAGTGAAGTCTAAGAAAAGGAGAGGAAGGAGGGGAAGGAAATTTAAAAAAAGGAGAGAAAGCAAAAAGCTAGAAGTGGAAAAAACTCATCATCATATAAACTAAAGCAAAAGGTTAGCACATGACCTTTGCATCAGCAACAATCATGTGCTTCAATTTCCGCAATATCTGGGTAAGATCATGTCCTTTCAGTAATGATGCTTCACCATGTTCTTCATCTTGTACCTTTGAAAATGCACCTGACAACATCTGACATCTCAAGATAAATGATACACAATAGTGAGAGCAATGATGTGCTCCCCTGCTACATCTACAAAGGCAATCCCTTGAGATGAGAAAATGGGAAATGATCCCTTTAAAAGCAAGGAACTTGAACAATACTTGCTTCTTTTTTTATGGTGTCAGTAACTTCTGAGTCTTAATCTACCCTGGATAGACCACCCATGAATAGAGAAGCTGAAACACATAAGCTGATTGATCATGTGCGCCTTTAATGCTTTTGTTCAGTCTCTATTACTCAGCTCAGGAAGGCAAACAACAGGCATGTCAGTTAAAGACCTTCAAATGGTGACATGAAAATTCATAATCTTTATTTTGGGAAAGGGAAACTTTAGTTTCCACTCATGTATGTATCTGTGATTTTTATGGGTCTGTGGGAAATGCACCCTCAGAATTTTTCTACTATTTCCAGCACCTACCTGTCATCAAGATTCAGTTGAGTTAATAAAAAAAGCTGTTCTTGTATTTGATTTTAGCATTACATTTAGGTAAGTTTTTAGAAGTTTAGGTATATAGAACCAAAAGAGGGGAGGCAAGACAATTGACTGGTTCAGTATGAGTCAGTGTCAGAACTGAAAATGCGATGCATGGTTAGCTGCGTCCACACAAACTTATCCAAGCCAGAAAGCCACATCACTGCAGGTGCTATGTCCCAAAGAATGCATTTGTACTGGTTCAGTACATGTGCTGATACATTTGCAGAGTGTTCCACTGCCGTTTGGATTTACAGGATCAGGTGTGCACTAGTTTGAAAATCTCATAACTCCATCCCAGAACAGTATAAACATGTGTAATGTTCAATAAAAAGAGGTTAAGGAAACTGAAGTACATGTCCAAGATGTAAATTATTACACGCTCAAGCCCTTTACCTTTGGAAAGATAAACAGAACAGATGTTTGCCCATTAAGGATAGTTTACATTTGTCTCTTGACAGGGGTGTATCCTGCGAGTGTGTAACAGGCGAACTGGTATGCTGAAAAAGTAACTGTGTCCTGTCACTCTGGAAACAAAGTCCTTTAGAGAAAGAAAATAGCAGTTAAGAGGAAAGACTTCCTACTATTTGTTTTTCTAGTATACAAGTTAGGTGGATAAATAGTATTCACATCAAAATGTATGTGTGTTGGGAAAAGGTTTACAGGAAGAAGACTTTCTTAATTGAGCTACATGTTTATGATATATTACATATTTAGTTTTATCTTCTGGTATGTCGCAACGTAATAGATCGATAGGAAGATGGGGCCACCACCCAAGCTGTTGGTAAAATGATGGAATTCCACTTCTCTTACCCTTGTCTGCAGTGTGTTCCTCTTACTAGATTGGTAACTTGTGATAAGAGCAGTCAGTGCTTTGCAGTGTAATTTCATTCTAATCTGTGTCAGCAAGTAAATTATGGCAGCAACCTGAACTCTCAATAACCCATGGAAATGACTATATTGTCATGCTATGCTATCAGGATCAGGCATCACATGACCCACATGTTTTTATGTTGGTTTACAGGCTTGTGTCTTATCAGTTGCTGGTTCCAAAGAATTTTTCTTCATGTTCTTTTGTAGTGAATGAGAAAGAAAAAAAGATCAGTTCTGAAAAGTCAATATAGCTGCTATGCAGCTGCTATATATGTATACTATATCTATGTATACAACTGCTATATATGTATACTATACAGCTAAATTCATAATAATTTACATTATTGTCTTCTAAGTCTAGATAGTAGAAGTATTGTAAAAATAATTTAAAAGATGGAAAAACATTATTTCATATCCGTGGTCTCCTCTCTAATACTGAAAGTTAAAGAAGACATCTTTATACTCTCCAGTTGAAACCCATAAGTTACTGACAATAAATAAGCACAGATATTACAGTGCTGTATTTTTTTTTCTTTTCTGTCTATAACCATTTTTGCGATTCCAAACTCTAACAAAACAGAGACAAGGGAAACTGAAACATTTCCTTTTTATTTCTCTTCAATTTGATTTTCAAAATATTTTTAAAGACAGGGTAAAAGCTGTTGAAACCCTGGACAATCAATATAATTTGGAATCAGACTTAGTAATAGTGGGTAGAACTTGAAAACAACATCAATGTTTTTCAGCATTTATCCTGTTGGGTAAATACGATCAACTGTACAATATATAATGTCTCATGCATATTTATTATTAAAAATTATGTTGTGGAAACAATGTTGACAGCCTCGCTTATTCAAAAACATAGACGTGATAGATTTCAGGCCACTGAAATAAAGGAAATTTGTTTTCAGAATTAGTGAGAATTAGGAACATAAATACATCTACTGTTATTTTTATTTATAATCTTTTCAGATTTTTTTCTCTCTCCCTTTTTCACATTTCTCAATTCTGCTATGTTGGAGACTTGCAACATCTCTTTTATTTTAATGGAACCTCATATACTTGTGTGCTATTAAAGTTCGTGGCTCCGTAGAAAATAAAAAATAATGTGCAACTGTGAAAAACATAATTTGATGACAACAACTGTAATTAAATGACATTGAGAAATAATTGTAGCAAATATTCAGGGAAAAATGACATTTTAAAGGACACTGTCAAAATATGTTATTCTGCAAAATAGGATGATTGTGTCACAATGCGTGTTTCTTTATAAATTAGTGGCTTGAAAAATGCTACCTTGGTTGTCTTTGGTACCACAGAAATTGAAGACAAGCTCACAATATGTTTGTGTTATTTTCAGACTTATTAGGACTATCGTTACCAACTACCACAAGTAGCAGTTTGTCTGACTGAAGGCACTCAATAACTTCACCTAATTCTTTGGCTCTTCTGAGATTTCTGGAATTTTCATTCCATATATTCTTTCTATTTTCTCTTCTATGAGTGGTCAAGCGGAAATAATGATTTGTAACTAAGTTAAAAATAAATTAGACTGCATGTCAGTAATGAGATCCTAAAAATGAAGTGGTAAAGGTGTTGGAGATAGACAGTGCATCATTCAGTTGCAATACATTATGAGCTGATAGGCAAAGGGACTCTGTGGTGCCCAGACTGATCTATCATTCCCATTTGCAGGACTTCAGACTCTTCACAAAAAAAGAGAAGTCACTGAAATAAGGAAAACCATGTCACATGCAGCATTAAAAAAGGAATGGAAAATGTTCTATAGACCATAATCTTTCATAGACTGAAAGAGGATCAAGTCTTTGGAAGTTTTTGCTCTTCTTTTTCTCTGACTCTCCTTGAATTTTCTAGAAGACTGAGAGAACTTCTCAGAGTAGTTTTAGATCAGGAAGTCAGTGCTGATTATTAGTTGCAAATACACTCTATAATATCTAGTTGCTTATTATCCAGTAAATCCTAGGGCAGAACAAATACAGTGCTTTAAAGTGCTGTAGAACCAGTCACTAAAAGTCACTTTCCACTAAAACAAATGATACAGTACTCCAGTGAGTTAATCTGAGGTGGTATTTCTAATCTAACACTGACTATAAGAATACCTAAAGAGAACTAATATGGTGTTTTGTAGCTGTCTAATATGTGGACATGTAATGATGGTGGTAAGGAGCGGAATCTTTTCTTCAGACAAATAAATACAGGGCCTGCCTATCAGAATCATCCCTATGCTGCTGAAACCAAAATAAGTGATAAACTAGTGATTCAAGGGGAGACCTCCATGAGCTGTTAATCATGCTAGGATTACAAAGATGAGGGCCTCAAGCTGATGTTTACCTAAGAACTGACTTCTTGGATAGACACTTGCACGTAGTGAAGATATGAAACACAGATCTTTTTTGCCTTTCTGCCACCATTATAGCAGTAGCTGATGCCTGGAAGCCACAGCTAAAAAGAATCCACTGAGGATGTCAGATGCTGTTTTTTAGTGCCTTATTCCTTAGTCAGTGATTACAGTAATTTCACAACTATAAGGCGCACCCTTTTGACTAAAATTTTGCCTCGAATCCGGAAGTGCGCCTTATAGTCCGGTGCGCCTTATCTGATCTACAAAGTTGCAAATTTTGCCGACTCCCTGGGAGTGCCCCTTATAGTCCGGGGCGCCTTATGGTCGCGAAATTACTGTAAATCTCAGCACTTTTAAGGGAGAATAACTAGTTCTAGAAGATATGTTTTAAAGATGTTTTGTGGGTTGTCAGGAGAGGTTACATTATGCAGGATATTGCTGGTGTTTGAATTTCTTGCTCTGTTTCTGCACTCATGAGAGACACTTTCAGAGGAAGGCAGTTATTTGCATTTGCCTTTAGGACGCTTCCATTACCTGTAGTTCTGTTGTAAGCCAGTATTTATAGTTAAAGTCACCTACAGGAGTCAAAAATCTTTCTTTTTGCCTCAAATACATAATGTGCCTTCTGAGTTTCTGAACTGGATCCTTTGCTGAGTAATCCTGGAAGTGTGAGAGGTGGATCATGTTTGGAGAAAAGTTACTAGATAATGACAGAGATAGTGGACAGAGTACTCTAGAGAGGTATGAAAGGTTTCTTTGTGTAACTGTCTGGTTTGTATCACTGTTAACCTCTTGGGTTTATAAACTGCTAGATTGGAAATTTTGAAATAATTAGATGAGGTTGGCTGGGATCTTTGGGAGCATAGCTGTGTTCTGCAGCCAGGACACAATGAATGGACTGGCATTTATGTCTCATCTCTTCCTCAGGGCCAATAATGCCTTAAGCAGAGGCAGCAACAAGGACAAACTTAGAGAAACTTGTTTTTGCTTGTGGCAAGCCTATGAAATTTTGTGCTTTACACATCTGACTCATTTATTTACTTTTTCTTCTCTCCACCCTCATGAACATCTGTAGTATCAGTAACTGTCATATTTACAGTGCAATGACAGAGCTTTTCTTTGTCTCTCTTATGCCATGAGGCAGATGTTAGTGATCAGTCTGCCAGGCAACTGTGTTTGATGTCCAAAGCCCTAAGGTACAAGGGAAAGTGCGGTGTTTGACAGGTTTCATGGAGAGCTTGTTTCATCCTAGCTGCTGCCTTGTGCCACACTCTCTAATGTTCCACGTCACCAGATCTTCTATCATGGGAGTTCCTTGAGAGGCTACACACACACCAGGCAATTAAAAAGTTGCGAAGTCAACTATTAATTTTTATCATATTCTGGCCGGGACTGTGGCATTGTGATGGTGTAGGACAAGGGAGAGGGTAAAAGGAAATGCTGTGTTAAGGCTGTAGTTGATTTCACCTTTTGTTTTTAAGGGACAGTTTTAAGCTGCTAAGAAAACCAAATAATTAATAGATAACCAAACATTAAGATACGAAGCCAGGGAGACCTCAGTGCCATTACATACTCCCTGTGTGACCAACTGTGTAAAATACTCAGTTCTAGTTTCATTATCCATGCTGTTTCTCCCAAGTAGGCTAGGAAGAGTATAAAAATGCAAAACCTGCTTTGGTGAAGTTAATGATAAATCTCTTATTGACTTATATGGGATAAGTTTCAAGGACATTGGAAGTACCTGTAAAATGAGCTAGTGATGAGTAGATGATCCACATGAAAAGCTGTGTTCCATTCTCAGTCTGTGGCACTAGCCAGCCATACTAGTCCACATGTTTACATGACAGACTGTTAATTTAGAATTACTGTATTATTAATTACAAATGCTAGATTAAATATGCAGAGATGTTTATGGACTACTTTTAAATGCCAGATCATGTTCTTCTCCGGGTATTAGAAAGATTCAAGCAATAGTAATTTGATATTAAAATAGAATTACATAAAAAGGTCTGTGTAAATATATCTGAGGTGTATATTCAATGCCTTCTAAATATAGGCTTTGAAAGAAGCCATGAAATTGAAGTTTTGTTTATACCATGAGGTCTGTTACTTACATTGTTTCTGATTATTTTCCTTATTTGCCTTAAAATTATTTCAGGAAGTAATAAAAGTTAACTGATTTATTATCTGACAGCCTCGATGTAGGTTTCAGTAGAAAAACGGAAGCTGTTGTATGTGTGCATGAACACCCCATATCCAGCAAAAGTACATTCTATACTTTATTTAAATTAGTTTCCTTTGTGCTTGAGTTTTCCTTAAGGCTTGTGGGTTGGTGGGGGTTTTTGGCTTGTTTGTTTGTTGTTTGTTGATGTCGTTTTGTGGGTTTTTTAGTGATGCCATTTAAAATTTAACTTTGGTCCTGCAGGTCTGAGAGACCTTTAGCTTTGCTAATCCTTACATGATGCAAGAGGTTCATCACATAAAATAAGAATATCCAGGGAGGATATTTGAGGAGGTGGGAATGGGCGATGAGAGCTGTGCTGGGAGCAGATGTGTCTGGGGCAGACCTGGAGCACTTTGGTGCACAGTGCTGGGCAAGAGTGAGTGGACAAGCTTTGTACTGAGTCTGTAAGAAGAAAGAAAGGCTTTGATCTGAAGGACTGCAAGTGGGACATTTTTGCCAACACAAAAAGTGCTTCAGTGTTATAAACTAAAGGAATGAAATTAGTAACTTATCACAGAAGAAAATACACCTTCGATTTATGAGCTCAATCAGCAAAGATGGTGTGGTAGCATAATCAAGAGATGTAGGGCAATGCAAACATGAAGTAACCATCTGTTTTCCTCTAGGCTTTAAAAGACCTTATATTTTATTTCCATTTTGAAGAGTTGTCTTTATGGTTCATTTGTCCCCTCCCCTTTCTTCTCTCAGCTTACGCCGGTGATGAAGAGTTAGTACACTTATCAGGCAAGGTTTCTGGTAATGTTTCAGTTTATAGCCTCAGCCTTTCCATAAGCAAACATTCTCAGCAACCTTTAGCCTCTCTCTTTTCCTGAGTTTTGTTGCTGCTAATTTTTCACCTTGAAGTGCCACCTAGTACACTGGAGGGACGGGCAGAGGTGAAGGCAGGGAAGGGCATAGGGAAGTGCAGGAGAGAAGGATCGCACAGCCTGTCTTTGAATCTACAGAGTGGAAATCTCTTCTTTCTATCTATCCAGGAACAAAATCAATGTAGAGTATCTGAAAGAGAGTTAGAAGAGAAAAAGGAAATGGAAGAGCATACACAATGGGTCTAAACTGAGTGATGATGAAGCAACTGGTATTGCTGCTGGCCATTTGGCCTTTGTTTTCCTCACTGCAGCTGCTGAAGCAAGTGGATTCAAATCGGTGTAGCAACAACAATTATGTGATCAATGTGATGCTAATGAACTACTCGGATTTCCCATCAAGTACTGATAGTTTGAAGTTAGCTGTGAAACAAGCCTTGGAAAGGGTACAAAAGGAATTCCAGATGACAGGTAAGCCAATGGGTGTTGGTTACCCCTCTCTTCCTGTGATTTCTTGTCATACTTTGGGCCACAGTTTTGTACTCATCTGACCTTTAGTGAGGTGCTTCTCATACCTTCTCATAGGTTCCTTGCTTGTCCATCTTATGTAGGTCTTATGGAAATAATGACCTCTCTTTGTATAAATAGAAGTGCTCTACAAATGGGCAGAACCATTTATGTTTTCATGGTGTTTGGACAGAGTCTTCCTGCATGCTTCTCTGGAGATGTTCAGCTGGTTTTGATAACGTGTAAATTATTGAACTGGATCAGACAAGACCAGTAATCCAATGCAGTAATTGGGTTGCCCTTGCTTCTTCTGACTGGATTAGCCTTTACTTTCTGAAAATAATTTTCCTCTTGACCCTATCTGTTGATCACATCATGATCTGAAGTGTGAAGAATCTGCAGTCTATATTTTCCTCCATTTAGAGTCATGTTGCTTTTATTTGTTGTGATACCTTACCTCTCCTTTCAACATCACTGATCTACTGTCACTCTCTAGAATATTATGGGAAAAAGAGATTCCAGGGAAATAATAAAAGAGATAGTATCTATTCCCTATCTGCCCTTTAGTTTAAGAAATTTTGTCCAATTTTAGTGGAAAGTGGTCTCTCAGTTACTACTTACAGAGCCTTTAAAAATTTGCCTAGTAATGGCCAACACTAGAAGTACTTTTAACTGAAAGTACTAACACTCAACAGAAGTCAGCAGTCCAGTGGAGCAGACTTCACAAGTCACGTCCATAGTGGTGGGGCTTAGGTTGTAGGTAGGCTTTGCAGAAGCAGAGAGACCTCAGAGTGAAAGACTTCTCAGACCTGTGTCAGAAGGAGAGGGATAATAGTGTATTAGTGGTTACCTGTAATTCATGATGCTGTTTGCTTTTACATTTGTGTTACAGGAGAAAATGTTACAGTGAATGCCACCTTCCACCCCTTTACTTCATCACTCTATGTCTCACGAGCCTGCAGTACTAGCACCTGTGAAGGTGTGGAGCTCATCAAAACCATTTATGTGAGTAGCAGACTTCTTTCCAGCTGCCTGGGTGTGCATGTGTGTCTCTGTCTTTCCTTCCTAACCTTTGCTCCTGCTATTCAGTTTCAAAGAAATTTGACAGAGAAGCGAAGTTTTCAAAGAGAAGATGTTCCTGTACGTTTTGTGATAAGAAGCAGGCAAATTCTGGAGACAGATTCTGTGAATGCTTCCAAGAGACTGCCTTCAGCTTTTGGCTCCTTTTCCTATGCTTAAGTTGTCCTCCTTTTCATATCTGCACAACTCTTTGTGTGGTCAGACAACCAGAGCAATCCATTTAAAAAAACCCCCAAATAACAATTAACTGAAAAAACCCAAACCAACAACTCAAACACTCAAAACAGCCCAAGCAGAGCAAAAAGGTCCATTTCCAGCTGGATCAGA
This sequence comes from Catharus ustulatus, assembly GCF_009819885.2. Classification (NCBI taxonomy): domain Eukaryota; kingdom Metazoa; phylum Chordata; class Aves; order Passeriformes; family Turdidae; genus Catharus; species Catharus ustulatus. The sequence goes on along the minus strand of NC_046224.1, from coordinate 22,175,027 downwards.
TCCTGATCTGGTTCACCATCAGTTTACACAATACACAAAGGAGAGAGCTGTGGTGAGGATGGGGACATGTGGGCAGAGAAATCATTATCTTGGCACTGTTACCAATAAAATGGTTATGGAACTATGCCCAAAGGGCAAAGATGAAGTGCTTGCTTCTCACTAGAAGTCACAGAAGTAATGTGAGAGGAACTATGTGAATACTTTAATATGAGGAAAAGCTTCAGTTAAAATCAGTGCATTACAAGAAGCTGTGTTTTTGAAGATTTTCACACCTCTGAGGGAAACTTGGCCAATCCACTGAGAACTTTCAAGTCTACTAATCTATGATTATGCTCTAGTCTTTGCTAAGAAATTGTCCCTCATGACATACAAAGATACAGGTCAGGCTCATTTGATGGTCATGGAAGGATTTTTTAGAATACTAGTTTCATATGCACGTAACTAATAATTTTTCTGATACACAGGACCTTGTAATACCAAGCACCTTGTCTTCTGCAAATGCAAATTCTTCTGGGGTGTATAATTTCAAATGTGCAACTATAACAATATTTTAATCCTTACTTGCTTTCTGTGTCTTAACAAATACTCTTACCTTTTTTTTTGGATTTCTGTGACTTTTTTCCTCCTCCCCTTTATGTCTGTTCTTTTAAACTTTCTGTAGCTCCTCTCTTCTGTTGCTTTTGCTAGGTAAATTCTGTGACTCCTTATATCCTACAATTTTCTTCTTCTTCCTTCCTCCTCTCTCTTCCAATTCTCTGCTTTATCCCAAATGACCCTTTTTGATCCCTTGCAGGATTCTGGCACACTTGGCTGTGCTGTCATAGGACCCGCTTGCACTTATGCCACTTTCCAAATGGTCACGTAAGTACCAATTCTTCCCCCTTATATTGTGATGTTAAAGATGTCAGCTACATGAGACACCTCAAGGTCTATAGTCAAGGCAGTAAGACTTTTATGCACAGTCACTCTGTTTGGTAAGGTGGAAGAAAATCCCCTTCCAAAGCCTGTGGATAAAATTCCAGCTTTAGTAGGGAAACTTCTAATTCCTGACAGTAAGTTGAATGGAGAGCAGCCCTGCAGAAAGGGATCTGGGGGTGCTGGTTGGCAGCAGTGTGCCCAGGAAACACAGAGGGCAAACTCTTCCCTGGGGTGCATCAGACACAGCATCAGCAGCTGGTCAGGAGAGGTGGTTATCCAGCTGTTATCGTTGGTGTTGGGGCCTCACCTTGAGCACAGCCTGGGCCCCACAATTTCAGAAAGATGTGCAGGTCCTCGAATGCTTACAAAACTGGTGAAAGGGCTGGAAGGCATGTCCTGTGAGGAGCTTTGGGTACTGGTTTTGTCTAGTTTGGAGAAAAGGAGGCTGATGGAAGGCCTTGTTGCTTTCTACAGCTTCCTGAGAAGGGCAAGTGTAGAAGGAGGTGCTGATCTCTTCTTCCTGGGATTCAGCAACAGGACAGGTGGGAATGATTCAAAGCTGTGTATAGAGGTTGGACATTAAGAAGCATGTTTCTAGCAAGAGCATGGCCAAACACTGGAACAGGCTTCCTAGAGAGATGGATCACACCTTAAACCTGTCATGCTTAAAAGGCATTTGGAAAATGCAGTTAGTCGGTGGTCTTGTGGAAGGTGTCCTCGTCCATGGCAGGGGGTTTTGAACTAGATCTTTGAGAACTCTTCCAACACAAACCATTCTATGTTTCTATGAATAACATGCTTTAGCTTTTTGTAAGTCTTGAAGTAGTCAGGACTGTATTATTTTTGTAGGTCCCTTTTAACTGAAGTAATTATTCTATTCTAAGACTGTCAAAAAAAAAAAAAAGAAGCCTGTTTAATTAGTGAAACACTCTCCCTGTCATTATTTATTACATCATCTATGTCTTTTTCTGTTGCAATAAGTAAAACCCCTGTAACTGGATAAGTGAACCTTACCTGGAAAATAAAATTTTGTCAGAATCATGCCAGCAACTCTTACAGCCATGGTTTTTGCATGCAAAATTCCCTGTTATAAAAAAACCATACAAGAACAAAAATATTTTGAGTTTAGTCTGATAACATTGCAGTATTCAGGAATATACATTTGTTCTTAAAAGCTTACTGTCTCTGTGTATAAAAAGATCCTTGTTTTATAAATTCCTTGTCAGCAGAGGGTTGCTTTAATTTTTTCTCCCTGACTGCTGCTCTTGTTCAGTTCCTAAAATACACCTTTGTGAAACAAAAAGATTTTTCCTTTGAATTGTAGGAGTAAAGCTTTTTTGATGGCAAAAAACTGTCACCCTGCAGCACTGTCCCAATTAGGAGATTAAATCCATTCCATGGTAATGGCAGCCAGCAAGCAGAAGCCTGTCCTGAGCCTTTGGTCTCCTGTCACAACCCTTGGGGCTGAAATGGTGTGTGGTACCCAAAAGGGCAGGGCTAACTGAGGACTGTGAGAGGCTGTCTAGAGCAGTTCAACAGGGCTTTTTGGTACCAATACAGACTTGAAATCTGTTTTTGTTCTTGAGGAGCCTTCTGGTTCAGGTTCAAATTGTGTTACACTAACTCAGGGCAAAGCAGAGGGTTAGGCGAGGATGGAAATCAGGTAGCTGCCTTGATGTAACAGCAATCTGTTCAGACTTGTCCTCTTATCTCTTCCTTCAGACTTGAAACAATACTGAGCCTGCCAATGATCTCTGTAGGGAGTTTTGGATTGTCCTGTGACTACAAAGATAACCTAACCCGCCTTCTGATCCCAGCCAGGAAACTGAACCAATTCTTCTCTCATTTTTGGAGAGATTCTAAGCTGCCATTCAAAACCACGACCTGGGAATCTGTCTACATTTACAAGAGAACTGAAACCTCAGAGTCATGCTTCTGGTAAGATCTGGATCCACCTCTGACCCAACTATTGATAAATGTCTCCACCCTCATGAAAACATGGTTTTGCCAAGTGTTCTTTCAGTCCTACACTTTGGGAGGGACCCTACAAGTACCAAGGAATGAGAGAAGGAAAAGATGAATTGTAGCTTTTAGCTGTAGCACTTACCTGAATGTTTCTTGCAGTCTATTTTAAATATTTGCAAGCCTTTGCTTTTCCTTTGGACAACATAGCCCAGATGTTGTCTGTGCTGAAAATACTCCTTAATATAAATAGTGTGACATGAGAGGCTCCTCCACAGGCTCCCCACCGATGCCTTTTTAGGTCAGGAGTCTTACTAAGCTCTTAAAATGTTTCGCCACATTAATGGCTTCCAAAATTCAAACTGTATTTTCTTCAAACAAAATTACCCCAGTGATTGCAGAGTTTAAGCTACGCTCTCACTAGTTTGGAGCAAAGGAGACAGCTTTATCATTTTGTGACCTGAAACATCAGGCTGTGCTTGATTCTCAGAAATGCTGGGTTCTCTCCTTGCCTGAAAACAAAGGCTACTTTTAGACAAATGGACTCTTTAATATGCCGGTATTTATAATTACTTTTCTATTATTGAGTCTTATTTAACTTTCAGCTCATGTGAGTGTTTGTATGCTCCTTTGATGATTAATTTAAAAAAATCTAGTTTCTCCTACTAATTTCATAAATGTAGCTGAAAGGTACCAAAGACTTCATGGAAATAACTATTATATATGTTTCTAATTCATAACCTGAGGGACTTGCAGAATTCTAAGCAAAATTTATAAGATGTTTGCTTCAAATTGATAGAAGCATATACTTATGGAATATTTTGGATACAGAATTAAAGGGGTTTTTTTCTGAATTTAGAGACCTAAAACCTGATCTCCATTTAACTCTTTTGTAGGTATTTATGGACTTTTATTGTTTCCTTCTTCTTTCTTAGTATAGATAGCAACTTGATCACATGATATAATTGCTATGATTACCTCTTCTTGATGTTTTGAAATATTCAGTGAATTTCACACATCTCTTAGTACAATCCCAGTTCCTCCATGTTTGCAGCTGTAATTGCCAATGCACTACACAATCTTTAGCTAAATCCCTTTAATTCTGCAGGTTTCATACCTTTCAGTGAAATAATTACATGGAAGTTATTTCTGACTTTTTCAAGTATTTCTTATTTTACTTTTTAAAATGCTTTTGATCAGGATCTTCTTTATGACTTCAGAATTGTTCAATCCCCTTTATTGTTGAATTAACAACAACAACAAAAAAATTTGTATCTCTCTTTATCCTAATTTAGTTATAACAATGCATCTCATCCTGCCTGAAACTGTCATCATAAAGGTTTTTGAAGTCCAATTTTAAAGAAGCATTTTCTCTAAAGCACAAGTATTACTGCATAAGCTAATTGTTTTTCCCATATACATTATACATATAAAAATAAGTGAATACTCACAGTGATAGCAAAATCAGTTTATGTTTCAACTATGCATATGTTTCTGTGAATTAATGGTTAATGATTCTGTTCCTGAAGAAAAAAAAAAGGTGAAAAAGGAAACAAAAGTTATTTAGTAGCTCATTGGATTGAGATCTCAGTGCTGGTAGATCAAAGGTTTTGTAGTTTGAAAACAGAGAGTTCTTTTGGTTTTCCCTCTGCATTAACTTTATTTCAGATAGAATATCTCTTCTCAGAAATAACATATTGAAGCAAGAGAAGCGTTCAGGAGCTGATTGTTTTTGCAAACTTTACTTGATTGCTTTTTTTGCTAAGTCATTTTTCCCTTCCAAGTTTTAACTGATTCTGTATAGGTTTTTCATTGCTGCTTTTCTTCGTTTGCTTCTCTCACAGTCAGGGTACATGTATGGTTTTTGTCTCAGTTCTTTCTGTAGTTCCTGTTTAGTCCTTTGAACCTTCACATGTGCCTTCTTACATTACCACTGATGTCTTACATGGCAGAGCTTCCTGGCTCTGCCTCCCTGTTAGTCTCACTTCTTGCAATTTCCTCATATCCTTGATTTTTTTTTTAATAGTTATCGTCTTATTACATCATTGCATTTTCCAAATCCATCCTTTGTACAACCATGCTCAAATACCTCTAGTTGACTTTCCAGGCATTTCTGCTTCTTTCATGCCATGTATTGATTCTCTCACTTTTATTGCTGCAGAAAAAGTTTCATACTAGCTTATAAACACTCTTGTGTGCCCTGAACAGCCTATCTTGCACTGTGTTGATTTAGGAAAATGTGAGGAGTTAGCAATTTCCTGACAATATCTTTGCTCCCTTGTGCCAGGTACATGAATGCTTTAGATGCTGGAGTCACAGAGTTCTCTGAAAAACTCAAGTTCAAGGATATTTTAAGAACCTCAGATCAGCTTAAACAAACTGTGAAAAATCCAAACCGGAAAAGCAATGGTAAGGAGGGGTTGAGATTGCCCTGCCCCTGCAAGTGAATTGCTTTTCCAGGGAAATCAAACACATCCCTTAGGTTATAGGGAAAGCCTTTCACCAGAAATGGTGGAAACAAAGATATACCATATTACATGGATGTAAAGATAAAATGACACAAAGTTCCTAGATTCCTCTCTTCATCCTCACAAAATATGGGAGGATACTCTGGTTCCAGAGAGCTTTTGGCTAAATTATCCTGTCTAGGCACAAGCTCTTTTTTTGTGAGAGATTCAGAAATGCAGTTATCACGATTTCTCTAAGAAGGGTTTAAAATACTACAAGAATATAGATACTGCAAGCTCTCTGTCATTCATGTGTTTGCAGCCCTAGTACATTTATGGACCTCATTTTGCCATCAAGGGGTACTTCTAGAAATGATTCATCTAAACTAGAAAAAGGAATGAATAAATAAATACCTCCTCTTCTCCTAAGACTAAGCACCTGGCATCAGCAGGCCAAGTGAGTGTGAGAGTAAGCAAGCTAATGAAACCATTACTTGAAGGCCATTTAACCTAGATATGTTCATACTGAGTAGCTATTATGGCACCACAACTCCTAATGCTTCTGTGAGTGAGATAATGGTAGTGCTCTGGTGCAATCAGACAGAAAATGGTGCAGGTGTTGAAGCACCTTTTACCACTTCCCCTCAGATATCCTGGTTTTACTGCAGAGAGGCTGGAGCTCTATGCCTGGGCCCCAGTATAGCACAGATAATGTGCCTTAGCCCAGAGCTGCTCTACTGCCTGCTACTCAAACATGGGCGAGCAGGCAAGCATCCTCTTCTTGTCTGTAAATCTCACCAATTTGTCTCCATTTCTGCCTGTTCTGTAGTGATCATCATGTGTGGGTCTCCAGAGAACGTCAGTGCAGACCTAGGGACGGAGAAGGTGGATAATGACATCGTTATCATCCTGATAGATCCTTTCAAGTAAAGTATCACTTTTTCTTTTCTTATTTTCTCTGCAATTTGTTGATGGATACAGATAATGGAAATAGCCTGAGTATAACTGTTTTGTTGAAGAAATGCTCTTTCACAAAATGTTTTCTACTGCCATCTTTCCTCATGTCTTGCCATTTATGTAACATGCATAGTGTTTAATTCATGGCACATCCTCTACAAAATCCCTTTTGGTTCATACAATATTTTTCTAAGGCAGTGACAGAGCAGGTAGATTTAATGTCATCCTGTGGACACTTCAGTGCAGGAAACCATAAAAGAAGCACAGAGTCCAAAGTCAGAATGGTCCTGAGATATGTTTCATTTGAGATATAGTACATTTTTCATACACTCTGCCCAACCAGACAATTATGTAAATAGGACTTATGGTATATTTTTCTAGACTATTTATTAATTTTTAAAAATTATTTATGTGATATAACTGTACTCCCAGTTTATAACTTTTGCACTCTATAACCATCTCTTCAACATCTTTATAACCACAGAAACATAAATTCTCAGAGAAGTTTCTTAGTATTCAACCTAAGTTTTATATTGTTTAATTTCCTTTTAATATTGCTAATTACAAAACTCTTTATAGAAGATATCTGACATAAGTTTACCTTATCAATGGTATCCTCAAAAGCCTTGGCTGTGTACGAAGACTGAGAGCTGACCTCTGGCCCTAAACCTAAATGACACAGCAGAAATTACATCTGTACAACTAAGTGTAGTTACTTAAAACTAGATGTGTTTTGGGTATGGCCTCAGTTGCCATAGCAAGTCACAGTCTGGGAGAAAGTTAATTGCCTGGGACAGTGCTGGTGGTGTGGATGGATTGATGGATGGATGATCACAAGGCAAATGTGTGTGCCCATGCCTTGATGTTACTTACAGTAATTTCATGATTACAAGCTGCACCTGATTATAAGCTGCAGCTCCGGGTGTCGGCAACATTTAGGTCTTTGTCCATATATAAGCCACACTGGATTATTAGCTGCACTTTCGTTTGCAGCGAGGATCCGCTGTGCAACCTTCACAAAGTTACCAATTAGTAAGAGAATCACGTGATCACGGGGTTTTCTGGCTCGACCCCGCTCGGGGCGGCCGCCAGGGAGTGGCTCCGGCCCCACTTGCCGCTGCCACCGGGAAGTGGGGGAGAGGCGTCCCTGGCCGCTGCCGCTGGGAAGCGGGGGTGCAGCGTGCCCGATCGCTGCCGCCACCGCACTTCCCAAGGCCGGGCAGCGCCACTGCGCTTCCCAGGGCCGGGCAGAACCGCCGCACCCCCCGGGGCCAGGCAGCGCTGCCGCTGCGCCGCCACTGCCCCACCACCTGGGGCCAGGCGGGCTCCGGTTTGGCTCAGGGCTGCTGTGGGCTCGGACTTCCGGGTTGGGAAATTTCCGAAATTTGTTCATATATAAACCGCTCCTGAGTGTAAGCCGCACTTCCGGGTTAGGAGCAAAATTTTAGTCAAAGTGGTGTGGCTTATAATTATGAAATTACTGTACTTCACTGTTGCTGTAGCAAAAAGATTACATGAACTTCCAGGGCCAGTGGGACTTTCCAGCTCTTGTGTCTAAAGCTGACCATAGCAGGTCAGTTCTGAGAAACTCTGGGTTAATGACTACAGAGATTTAATCTTTGGTTCCAAACTGGATCCTGTTCAGGTTTTAACAGGACCCTCTCTATCCTGCACGCTTTCAGGTTCACCATATCTGTTTTTCAGAAGTGCCTCTAAGAGCTTTCAGTATCCCACAATTTTATCAGGGCAATAGGAATCCCCATTTCCTGAGGCAACTGGCCTCAACTCCTGTTTCTTTGCAAATGCACAATGGGAGGTGTGTATGTGAGTGCTTTAACACTGGTATTCTAGGTATAATCGTTACATTACAATAGGTGAGGTTGATTAGGGGATTCTTTGCTGTGATATGCATCCTTCTGATATATCCAGCTGCCTCAGGCTGCTTTATATGCTGGCCTTCTTAAACTTTCTACAGACTCCTTATTTTGCTGATCTCAAATCACATTATTCTTCTTAAAAAACCAAAATACAGACAGATGTGTTAGATGGAAACTCAAGCTGTAGGAGAGAGAGTAGGCAAGTCCCATGCTTCTACAGGAGTGAAGTGCCTCTGGAAAAGTGATAGATTTAAATTTTCTTCAGCTCTGATCTCTCTGGCAAGCAGGACACAAACACAGTCTTTAAGTTTCTCTCAAGAGAGGTGGGATGCTGGAAGATTATCCAGTCTGGTGGAGTCTAATGAGGTTTCCTTTTCAACTGGCTAGTTAAGTCCAAGCCTGGATGAAAAACATTTCTAAATTCTTTAGGTGAAAAGTGCATTGTAAAAGTCAGAAGCTTCAGGGAAAGGCAGGGACAGGGGTCTGGTGTCAGAATCCAATCAGATGGCACTGGAGCAGAGCCTATGGTCTCCAAAACGTCTTAATACAGTACTGACTGTACTGCACAGTCAGTACTGACTGACAAAATAAATGATCAAACATGAATAATGAGAGAAGGCTCATGCAATTATTTTCTTTCTATCAGTCTACCCATAACGATGGCAGATGCTGTCAGTTGACACTAATATCTATTGCTAAATTCTTCTTTAACATGTGAATCTGGTGGTGGCCAGTCTGTGAAGCATTTCCAGATGGCCTGTCAGGGTGATGAAACCAAAGATACCTGAATGCACAACCTCTTCTGCTTGTTTTAGCAGAGTTTTCAAGTTGACACAGTTTCCTCTGATTTTCCTGTCTCACTGAATTAAACAAATGAATCAATAATCTGCTCTCCACATTTCTGTGATTGTTGCATTCCCTCCTGTTAAATGCTTTTAGTGAAACTCCTGCTGTGCTCAATTCTAGCAGGAAATATCAAAATTAGAGGAACAAGCAAAAAGAGCACAGAAGAGCTCAGGCACAGTAGAGAAACAGAAGAGAAACAGGCACAGTAACATGAAGAAACTATGATTGCAGTATTGTGGATTCCAGGGAGAAACTGAGTTTTAATAAATATAAACTCTGCTTGAAAAAAAAAAAAAAAAGAGGAAATAAACAGGACAGAAAACAAACAGTTACAATAATAACAGTAGTTCACAACAACCTTTGAGTGTCAGATTGGCAGATCTCCTTGATATTACCTTTTAATATATTTAGGCACAAAAGCTGGCATCAGGGAAAGAATGATATATGGAGTTGTGTGCATGATGAAATTTTAGTTTTAGAACTACTGTTTCAACATGGTAAATAACAGTGCTGTTGGGAACAGGTGAGTGATTCTATCATGAATAGCACTGACCCTGTTGTTCAGCGTTCATGGGGTTCTTGTGCTTTGCTTTGCAGTAACATGTACTTCAAGAAGAACATCTCAGCTGATTACATGCACAATGTACTTGTCCTGACTTTGCCACCAGCTAATTACAGCTATGCTTACAATACTGTAATCAGAGACTACATAGACATGGAGGACATCCTGGTAAGAATGCTATTTTATATCTGATTATTGCATTTAGTTAATTCCTGTTCATGAATGAGGAAATGAAAACTAAAAATGCTGCTGTAATCATCCCCTGTCATGCTTCTAAGCTGATAGATCCTTATATTATTGCAGGATGGCATTTTGTCCTGATGTAATGATGTCAAAATATAGTATCATAAGGCAAATCTGCAGGCTGTCATATTCCTGCTTTGTGAAGTTCAACTCAAACTTTTAATTTGTTCTGCAAGTGTCATATCCATGGGGCATGAGGTAGACTTACAGGCACATGCTTTTTCCACTCCATATCTGAGTGACTGGCAATCTTACACGTAGCTGCAAGGCATCATGCAAGAAAGATCTATATGTGTAATTGAGATGTGAGTATGGAAAGTTCAGAACTAATAATTGTTGACTAATTTGTCTGTGCAGATATGTCTAGGAGATGATAACCATTGCAGTTTCTTTCCAGTAGCTTTCCAGATAAGCTTCAAAAACAGGAACCTTTTTTTTTCTGCAGGAATTTTTTTTTTTTTTTTTAATTTCCAGAAAAGCAGAACCTATGAAAATACTGTATTTGTATAGTGAAACTCATACTCCTGCCATCTGCCCAGGAACCAGGTCCTTAATGTAGAGTTCCTCTGAGGATTTGTGGCTTTGATCTCCATCTCTCCAGCACGCACCCTGAAGCTTCTGGCTTCTAGATCCCCCAGCCTGGGCTTAGTGCTACTTGGGTGCCAGGTTTATGACAGGTTACTGGAAATTCTGGCACAGCTCCTTGCCCCTGAGCTGTGGCCACTGGGAAGCCCAAATTTGCTGGCACTACACTGAATTATCTCCACAGAAACTCTAATCCAAAGCCAGGGTCTTTGGGACACACTGAGCAAAGCAGACCTGCCAAGAACCTACAGTGTAGGATTTCTTGAATCCTTTGTTCCAGAATCAGCATGAGAGACCTTAACATTGGCCTCTTTTAAGTTTTCAGCACCTTCCTGTCTTCATATATCAAAAATATATTTTGTTTACCTTTCTTTTTTGAAATGAGAACACTCATGTGGCATTGGCCATATACTCACTTAGTGTTCAGCAGATTCTGGTCTTCTATGCTGGAGTTTTTGCCAAATGGAGCCAATCAAAGTTATTATGTCTTTATGGCAGAAACATGAATTCTCAAATAGCCATTTTTAAATTTTCTTTTGTTCTAGATGGAAGATGACTTTCTTGCCGGCTATTTTAATGCAGTGTTGCTGTTTGGACATAGTCTCAAGAAATTTATCATCTCCCAGAGCCCAGTGTCAGCTTTCAGTTTAATCCAGGAATTCCGAAATACCACTTTTGAAGGTAAAAAAAAGTACCATCCTGTGCAGGGTTCACTTAATTGATGAGGGGAAAGAAATTTGATTTTAAACACTCTTAGGATAAGTCACTTCTACACTAAATAGGTCCAAGCCTTTCAGTGAGTTTTATTCCCAGACTTTTTCTTTTTATATGATTTTTACAAGGATATTATTTTCAGTATTTGATGTCCAAAATTACAGTAATTTCACGATTATAAGCCGCACCATTTGGACTAAAATTTTGCCCTGAACCCGAAGTGCGGCTTATAATCAGGTGCGGCTTATATACGGACAAAGAACGAAAAGTTGCTGTTTTAGTTTGGAGGACAGGTGTCTGCTGAGAAAAGCAGGAACTTCTCTTTAAAATGGAGAATGTAAACCCCTTCCCTCCAAATTATTATAACTTTGAAATTAAGGGGCTTTCAGGCAAAAATATGGGAATTAGCAATAACAGTTCCTTTCTAGGGAAATTAAAATAGAAATACAGTACTACAGAGAAACAAACTGCAAACCCTGACAAAGTCAGAGTACAACCTCACACCCCGTCAGGCAGGGTGTTGGTAGCAGTCCCATTAAATGGTGTCTGCATCCTCCTGCAGTGACAGATGTGGTTCAGTTGAAGCACTGCTCCTGCAGAAGGTGCAGTTTCCCTCTGGAGGGCCAGTGGTGATGTGGAGAAATCCAGTTTTCCTCTGGAGTCCAGTGGAGAAAGGGGCTCCCATAGTGTCCCAAAACTTCTGATTTCATCTTGGTAAGAAATGTTGGGCTCTTGCCCCTGGCTGGAGCAACTTCCAATGGGATGCAGTAATTTTATCAGTCACACAGTGGGACTCAATGGGCCATTAGCAGAAAATGACTTGCTGGAGGAAGGATGGGTTGTGAAAAGATAAAGAACAATGCCCCGCCTGGTTTCAATGGATGGCCCATTAGCAGAATATCTGCCATTGAGATAAGGATCACTGCCCCCACCCTCAACAGATGGTGATAGAATAGATACCTTTTATCACACTCTGTATTGTAACATGCGGCTTATAATCAGATGCAACTTATATGTGGACAAAAACCAAAAAGTTGCTGGCATCCGGAAGCGCGGCTCATCCTCAGTGCGGCTTATAATCGTGAAATTACTGTACTCTGACGTCACTTGACTGAGTTTTAATGAAGTAGTTTCAACATTTTCCAGTTTACAAAGCCAGGTAGGCCTGGGTGCCTGCAGTGTGGGTGTAGGCCAGCTGACAGTACGTTGGCTCTTCTTAGTCAGCTCTCTTGTTCCTCCCACAGGTTGTCTAGCACTGGTGGGCTTTTGTTTTGTAGGCCATGGGCTTAAAATCATAGAATTCAATCATCAAGAAAAGACAGAGGCAAAATTTACACAAAGAAGTGGAAACATTATCTCTCTGGGAGTATAGTCCCAGTTCTTACTTCTTCTTCATCAGAAATCTGAACCAAAATGAAAGTTTTGTGTATATGCCCACCTACGTTCAGCAAATATGTGTGTAAAAGTTTCCCAGATTTTCCTAAGATAGGAAAGGTTGCAGGCTTGTCTTTATTTTAACCATGGTATCCAATACCTAGCAAAATACAGTTTACTAATTCCTCCTGGAGACCTCATCCCTTTCTGAATATCAGTAAACTCATTTATTCAGTTTAAGTTTGAAAGTTAAGTTGCACAAATGTTTTTACTCATCCAAAATAAAGCACTGTAATGCTCATCATAATTTATCAGTTTAGTTAAAAAAAAAAAATCCTAAATGTGATGGGTGTTGAATCACCTTCGTTCTTTCTTGTGATAGATTCTGGTACAATGGGGATTTCATACAATAATTATTTTGATATTAAGAAAGTGGATCATGAAAAAGTCAGCATCAGTTTTTGAGGTGAAAAGGGAGAAGGTAATTGCTGAACTAAAATAATGTTGATACTGAACTTAGGAGAAATAAGACAAGTCATCTTCAACAGCAGCAAAAGGAGAATCTGAAGCTGATAAAAAATCCTCCTATACAAAAAAGGAGAAAATTAAGGTGAGACTTTCAGGAGTGGTGGATATTGGCTAAGCTTGTGCTCATGTTGAGGCAATTGGCTTCATGGGAACAAAGTCAAGCTGTGCTGAGGCATTTGAGAAGTTCCACCTTAAAATCCTTGTAATGTGCTACACAGACAATTTCTCAATGTGCACATTTGCTGACATACAGAGAGGAGGCTAAAGGTAAAAAGAACATGGTTAAAACATCATTATTAGAACTTTGAAAAGAATAAAAGGAATGAAAGTATCCTTGTATTTCCTTTAGTGATGATAGATTCAAACTGTAGGTGGTAACAGGCTATTTTGCTTCTCGCTTCCAAAATGGTCTCTTCTAGGTAGGTGACTCCAAAATTCTTGGTATGCTGAAGAAACCTGACAAATATATTTTCCTTTAGCTAGAGGGAGAGTTTCCTCTTCAGTGCTATCAGTTCAACACATTTTATTGGATTTTGTAGAGAAAGTGTAGTGTGGTAGTAAAAGAGAAGTAGCACCACACTGAGCTAATTTGTATCTAGCACATACATGAAGAAGAAAAATACCTTAAGTATCAGAAATGCTTTTATTTATCCCATCCTTACTGCCCCATATTTGTGTTTCTGAAAACGCAAGCCCTCTGACTAATTCCATGTGTCTGCAGGTGTACTGGGTCCTGTGATTCTAGATGAATTTGGAGATATTGATCACAATCTGACCGTGCTGTACACATCACAGACTGCAAATTATGTACGTATGTCCAGGGTGCAACTGTTCGACCTTATATAGGAAAGGAGAAACAAGAAGCCCTGTACTATTGCAAAAGAATGATGAGAATAACTGCAGCAGGAGTGGTGGAGTGCCAAGGCATTCTGTGTGTGCCAGAAGGGGGTCATGTGAGGTATGCTGGAGACTGACAGGATTGATGTAATCTGGTTATTCAGTAAGTGAAGTGCAGCTGATATTTTGTGGGACTGGTAAATATATTTTCAGAGAGAGGGGAGGAATGAGAAAGAATATGGCAGCCAAACATACGGCTACACTAAGAAATACACCACTGTAGCTGGAAAATTAATTTGAGTTTGGGCAATACATTTATTAAGGATAACCTGAAGCAGGGGACAAAAGAGGGAGAACACAGCTGCTGACTGCATTTCTTCCCTCCTCCCATCCATAGTTCAAACCTCTTCTGTATTTCAACACTCAAAACGATGAGACATACGAAGCGACTAAGAGCCCCGACTTCATTTGGAAGAACCACAAGCTGCCCAGTGATACTCCAGGCACTGGTGAGAAACCCATTAAACCTAACACATACCTCTTTGAAGACAAATCACACAGTCCTGAGATCCACCTGCTGTGTGATCCAGCATGCCACCTTCACACTGCTCCCAGCCAGTGATGCCAGGAGCCAGGTGCAGAACAGGATCTTTCCTTCTCCTGCCTCATCCCCCCATGTTCTCTGCCTGCAGTCCAGTTTGAAACCTTTATTTCTGTTTAGGTGCTGATACTGAGTCTCTTCAAAACTCGATACTGTACCAGTCATTATGAGGAATACCATGGGATATGTCAGAAGAAGTCACCCCCAAACAAATAATCTTCACTAGAGGATGGTAGTGATGTGAACTGCTTGAATGACTGTTCAGGAAAGGCAGCAGAATTAAGGTTGTGATGAGTTATCTGATTCTTCATTTCTGTATCTGATGGAGCATGGTGGCCTCTGCTTCACCCTTTATCATTGTTGTAGGGAGCTGGGGAGAGTGCACAGTGCAGATTCTCCAAGGTGGTTCTCTGGAGGAGTCTCTGAGAAGAGCTGACTCTTTGAAGAAATACCATGGGAAACTAGGTTACACCTCTACTTGCACCTGAACTAACAAATCTAAAATCTCAGAAATCACCACCTCCTTTTCTTTTGAGTTTTTGGTGACTCCTAGATGGAATTTATTTCACCTTCTTATTTAGCATAGCAGAGTACAGCCTTGTTAGTCTGACCAGGCTGGGATTGTTTGCCCCTTTAAGACTGCTGCCACATGGTGATTGGCAATGGAAAGGGCATATGCTTCAGGGTATGATATGCAGAATAAAAATTATTGCAGTGGCAATAATTGCAAGGGTTAGTGCACAGTGGGTTAGTGTTCACCTGAGTCATTTCATCAGTGAGAATCCTGAGATGCTGCTGTTAAAAGTCTCTGCTAAAGGCTTCCCATTAATTTGCTATGCTGCTTTACTCCATTAGGGAATAAGCAAAACATAACTGGAGAGATAAACATCTTCTGCTAACCAAGAGCCCATTCACAGTAAGGTGGTAAAATGGATTTAAACATTTTTATTTCTCAGTAAAGTAAATCAGATGCCCTCAAATTAGGCTTTATCCCTCATAAGAGAGGCAGGACCCGTGGGAGTTACCAGGAGGAAGGAGACAGCAGCTTTGATAAGACTCAAGTTAGTTCTGGGAAGAGCAGAAGGATTTCAGTGGATTTCAGTGGAGCTTTTGTTTTTCATCTCTAGCCAAATCTCTGGTCTCCCTTGGTGTGACCATGAGTGCTATCTGTGCAGAGACAGCAACACTGCACACATCAGCCACAGGGTCTCCCAGCTCCATGAGCTCTGTGCTTTCTGGCTTCTGTCTTGATGTTGCTCCAGTCCCATTCTCATCCATCCCTTGGGCCCCATAATATGTTGTGTTGTTAGTGGATCTGAAGTATCTTTCAAATATTCCCTTCAGTATGTCCTTGTTTGAAGTTGCTGCACAAGGGGGGAAAAAAATTGCAGAAAGCCAACGTCTACAGATGTCAGTAGCTTAACATCTAGTTCTTAACTGAAGCCTGACACCATGGCCAAACCATACTAAATTAAAGTAAAACTGTCTTCCAAAGGCACTTGATTATTTTGTTTTCACATTTCAAATAATAAACCTTCCTTCAATGTGATTCTAAATAAATATATGCCCCCAAAAAGGAGCATGGTCAAAGTTTAAGTAATAACTGCACCTTGCTAAAGCCAGTCAAAACTTTCCAACCTGGAATACCTTTTTTCCTCCAGGTAGGTGAACAGTGCAGGCAACCAGAGAGCCCTGCTCCTTCCTAAGCTGTAACTGAGAACAGCTGACCCTGTTCTGCTGCCTACCTTCCTCCTGCTATTCCATGAAAAAAGTGGGGGTTCATCCATATTTTCCCCTTAATCAGAAATTTTTAACCCTCATTCTAAACATGGATAAGATTTTTCTTCAATATGCAAACGTTTCTGGTTCCAGAGGACCAGTTAATATGTGGTGCACTCTCCCTCTCCTTGTTGTAAATCTAAGAGCCAGAAGGTGGTAGCAGAACCTCAGGAAAGGCAAATTACGGTCCCGCAGCACTTCCATGGGAAACTATTATCTGTTTATTGAAGCTGCATGCCACAATTCACAAATCTGAAGTTTCAGACAATTTTCATCCAAAATGTCTTTGCCCATTCTCATTTATGTCTTATTTCATAGTGGTGACTTAACTTGTGGAGTAAAACGATAGTACTGATGGTGTTTATCAGACAGTATCGGATTAACACTAAATTACCATGAGGCCCTTAGTCTGATGAAAATACTGAAAGAAGGTAGGGAGATGTGATACCCAGAATAAGAAAATCGAAGCAGAAATCTGGGTCTAAAATCCAGAGGAGTTCATAAGCTGAATCCTATGTCAGATACAGGCACGAAAATTGGTATGTTGAAAATCCCTCCTCAATTGCTGCTTGATCCTGAAGGCAGCTTGTGTGTGCAAATTTGATTTTTATTTATTTACTAATTTTTACACTTGATAATTTTTTCTGTGTACCTTCATTTCTGTTTCTGGGCACCGAAAGACAGAAGTATATTCAGCTCTTTTACTGTCCTTAATAACATGACAATCTGCAAAACTGGATTTTCCTCTGCCTTTTTTGCCTGAGACATTTGCTCAGTAAAGTAGGCACACTCTAGACATGTGACCACCAGCTGAAGCTCTGTGATACTGGCCTGTTATTCTTCAAAGGAAGTTGGTGGCTGTCAGCTTTCCTTCCCAGTAGCCCCGAGCTCCAAGAACAGACATGAGAGAGGCTTCAGTTTACTTTTCCATAGTAAGACAAACCAACATTAAAACCTTAGTCATTTCCTAGCCTTGTTCATCCTGCCTGCCTGCTCAGGATTAGAACCCTTGTGTACTCTGTGGTTTTTGGGTCTAAGTCCTCAGATGTCTGAATAATGTGATTTTCAAACTGTTGGCTCCTGGCAGCTTCCCAGGCTACATTACTGGCTTCGTGCTGCCACCAGATTAATTTCCTCCTATAGCATATTAATTTCCTACTGAAGAGTATAGTCCAAGCAGTAGCACCATTGCCTGGGTGTCCCTACAGATTGCCCCTGCCTCAGGTGGGGATGTAGGACTGCACTGCTCTGGGTCATGCTTCATTTGACATTGAAAGAGGCAAGTGTCATCCCAAGGCAGTGCTGCACTTTACCAAATCCTCTCAATTTGGATGTGTCCAAAAAGTATCCTTTGTCAACTACTGTGATTTACACGTGGATGTGAGGGTAATTTCTTAAATAGAATATTGTTTTTCAGCATCTTCCATGAAGTTGTTTATTTTTAATTTTTTCTTTTCTGCAGGCCCACACATCTTGACTATTGCTGTCTTTACACTCACGGGAATTGTGATTCTGGTTCTGATTGTCTCTTTGCTGATTCTAAGGTACCAGCCCCTTTGGTTTCCTGTTTGTTTGTCCTTGAACAGTTTTCCCACTAGGACAATGCCTTTGATCTCTCCTTGAAGAGCCATTCATTAACTTACCTTACATACCTATGTGGTTGTCCCTAGTGTGAACTCTGGTATATGCCAAGTAGTGCTTGCATCCATGGTGTTGTTATGAGAGGTTAATAATCAAGGGAGAAGATGCAGCAAGGCTCAGTGTTCTTGCATCTGCTAAAAAGCTCTGATTCCTATACATACAGAGCAATATAAGTCACAGATCAATCTTCAGTTTTTCCACTTTACTACCCATATTTGGTTTTCTTGGGATTCACTTTTATTTATTTAATGTGTTGTTGACATAAAAGTTTAATCTAGAAGATGGTATATCTCTTGAGACACTGTAGGAGTCAAAATATCATGAGGTTTTGTTGTTTTCATTGCATGGATCTATTCCTTCAACTCAGTCCAACAGCCTGGATAAAAATTTTTCTAAGAGTTTGGAATTTCATGCAGCATTTAAACTCCAGATTTATCATTATGGAAAAAGCAGAAATAGAAATAATTGATGCCTCCTTTTGATGGAAGAAATCCCACCACAGTTCCACAGTATAGGATTTTCTTTAATCTTAAAAAAAACTAACTTACCTTAGCATCTGTTTTCAGTCTATATCTTTGTTATATATAAGAGAACTTCAGAAAAAGCAAGAAAATCAGATCTTAAGAAAAGTTTATTAGAAACATGCTACTCAGGCTCTCTTATTTTGAGTAGACCAATCTGCCTTGCTAACTAAAACAAGGGAAGAATCAAAGATAAAGACACACAACTCTTACACATCCAACTGTACTCAAGATACGTAGGAGCTAATCATTGTCACATCTAAGCACTGACATAGAAACAGACAGTAAAGTTTGCAATGCCAATCAAAATTAATAAACAAAAGTAGGGACTTGTAAAAGATGCTATACTTTTTCATATCTACAGATGCATAAAATATAAAAATTCTGTTTAGATGATTAGATTACTATTCTACACATATCACTGTGATATTCCCAAACATCAAATATAGAAGAGATTTCTGAGAATTTTTTAGAATAAAACTTGCACTTTTAGTGTCAAAATAATAGCAAACTTCTCAAATATAATTGCTACCAAAGATTGTCCTCTAACAAGCAAAGGAGAAAGTCCTATGAAAATCAACAAAATGCCTCATTATTCGTTCTTTATCTCCTAAGTTTCTGGGACGCTTGAACTATTCCACAGCTGCCTGTGAAGTTCTGACTACAAAGTAAAAAGTCCACGTCCTGAAAAACATATAACTAAATATTAGACCTAGTCGATTTTAATTCAGTTTGATGTTCTTAATCCCCGGCCAATTCCAGTTTGAACTGTAGTGCATCCTAATGACACTCAGACACACCTTACAAAGTAGAACAGAGAAAAACACTTCTTACTGCAATTGTTGGTCTTCCTTTTCTTATGCAAATATATGATAAAAATGTAGTGAACAAGGGAATATTTGTGTTATTAGTCAACAGTATGGGTTCTGCCATTTGGAGCATTTTCCAGCAGTCATCCGTGTGTTAGGATTCTCCTGCAAACTCTCCAGTCAGTCCTGTGGGCTTTTTTTTTTTTAGTAGAGGAAGGATTTGCACAAGTAAGGAGATAATCTGAGGAGCACTAGCTGTCTTGTAGCTTTTCTCTAAGACAGTTCTTGCTCTGAAATTTTGTAGGGGAGACAGCAGTTTCTTTCTCCCATTTCCAAGGACTCTTCCCTCATTTTTACAAAATGTGCAGAATACAAGGGACACCCACAAAAAGCACCTCATCACTCAACACCTCATCTCCTGGCATTGTATTCACAGCAGTTCTTAGTATTCACTGTTGATGGCAGGACTTCCTTTGGCTTGCATTTGCTTGTGGGACCTCTCTTCCAACCACATTTAATAACATGGAGGAGAAAATTATATAAAATCCAGATGGTCTTTTATGCTTTAAATTCTTCTGACCACCCCTGAGACTCTGGCAATTGGCTAGCAGTTGTTCTGCTAAATGTGTTCTGTTCTGCTGCAGAATGAATGAGCATTCAGGCTTTCCTAAAGCTAGGAGAATTAAAGAGTATCCTCAAATTGAAAAACTGGAGAAGAGCCACAGGGCTTGTGCTCAAGTCTCATCAACCTGTCACACCATCCTTGTGTCATCCTGACACTGGATGCTTCCCTGTCCTAATCTCCTGTTGCGGGTTTCGGTTCACTGGGAGGATATTCCACAAGATTTCTCTTGTTCTTCAGGAAGTACAGGAGAGATAACGAGCGCCGGTGGAAGAAATGGTCCCATATACCACCTGAGGAAATCTTGCCTCTGGAGACCAGTGAGACAAGTCATGTTAGTTTGAAGGTAAGAGAAGCACAGTGCCCAAAACTGGGTCTTGGATCCTGTCTCCTAAAGACAATCAGTGCTGGGGTTTTGACGTGTTCTGACTATAGCACCCTACGGTTCTGGTAGGACTGGTTAACTTTTTTTTTTTTTTTTTTTTAATTTTTTAATTTTTTAACCCACACTTGGTGTATTGAAGAAATAGAGATTGTTCCCAGTCTACTGCTCCCTAATAGAATATACCTATTCCCATCAGTAAAGCTTGTTTTATGATGGGGGAATGGGCTGGGTATTGACTTACAGTCTGTGTCACAAATGATTTCCCAGTGCTTTGTTATGTTTTTATAATGCCCAAGAGCATGAAAACAGCAGGTGGAGGACCTGGGAGTGGCATGGATGTTCCACACTTTCTGCATCATATGGTGACCCTCCCTAGAGAGAGAGAGGCTTATGCTGTGGCACACACAGACATTACAAATCTCTCTGGACCTGTCAGGTGGGGAGTAGGTGATAATTGCAAGTTAATTATTCTTCTTTGTTCTCAGATTGATGAAGATAAGAGACGTGACACCACCCAGAGACTTCGACAGGGCAAGTATGATAAGAAGGTAACCTGACTGCAGTGTCCATGCTCCCTTCCTCACCTTTAGGAGCTTTGGGAGGACGTCATTCCACCTCCCCTGACCTTGCTAAATGGTTTGTTCTTATGGAAGGAGTAAGCCATTTGTTCCCTGTCAGCTGCTTTGTATTTTGTTTACTGACAGAAGGCTAAATATTAGACTCCATGAACTCCTAGCCCAGGAGCACAGAAGCATAAACACAGGGACTAGAAATCTGATATATTTTGGTACTGAAGAGATGAATAGGTTAATGGAGAACAGGCCATTTACGTGGCTATTCTTGTGCATTCAGTGGAGCTGTCTGCCTGACTAAGGTATATTCTTGTTGAGTTAAAATCTGCACAACTGATAGATCTAAATCCTTTGAAGAAAATATAGCTCCAGTACTTATTAGCTGATTAACTGAAACTCCAACAGTGAAGCAGTAGGTGGGTGTTTCTGAAGTATTTCTTTTTATGGACATTTCTTGGAAAAGAAAGATGAATTGCTGTTTTACTAAACCTATGATTTTTTTCCCCCCACTGTTATTTTTTCTTCAGGTGGTGATCCTAAAGGATCTCAAAAACAGTGATGGTAATTTCTCAGAGAAGCAAAAAATAGAACTGAACAAGGTAACTGTTGCACATAGGAACTGGACACAGCTGGGTGGGATGGAGTCTATGAGTGAAGTAATTGCTTTCCACTGTCAGCTCCAACAGCCATTTGTTTGTGCGTGTTTGTGAGGTGGACAGGTAATGAGTTCCTCAAAGGATACTGCTTGATGAACTTCATTTTTGTTATGTGATCTCATCACCACTACAGAGTCTTAATTGTGTGCCAGTCAAGCTGAGGATGAATGAAGTAATTCATGCGCTGTCATATGGCCTTACTAAATCAATTTTTATAGCTGGTGCTAAAAGGCACTGCGCTCTTTTGGCTCATATCATACTAATTCATCAGTAGCGGAATGTTGTAGTTAAATCTTATTATTGAATGTCAATTGCAGCTCTTTAAATATAAGTTACTCCCTGCTGACTTCTGCATACAGATCTTTCAACATGGGAGATTGATTTGGCTGCAGTACTGCATCTTTTTTGAATGGTTTTCCTTTTACACAGCACTGCTGTATTGTGAAGCCAATAAGCTCTAAAAATACCTCAAAGTAAACTACAGTTGTCTATTTAAAGGACAAGCTTCATAATATCATGCAGTATCATTAAATTTTTATTACTTGCTCATTTACTGACTGATTCACAATATTCTGTCACTCATAATGGCTATTCTGGTCAGCTGGGAGGTTTGATAGAGAGGCAATAATAGATACTACAGTGGGCTCTGGAATTAACTTGCAGTATCCAACAGCAACCACTCTTATCTCCCTAATCCAGAAGGCTCTGGAATAACAAATATGTTCAAGTATTTCACTTGGTGCCTTAGTATATTCTGGTTTAAGAGAAACTCATAAATCTTATCAGGAGCTGAGATAAAAAGCCGTGTCACACAAATATCCATGTCCTATGTTTCTGTACTAAAAAATGATTGCTTTTAAAAACAGATTAAATGTCTCTGCTCTAGCTCCTACAGATTGATTATTACAACCTGACCAAGTTCTATGGCACTGTGAAGATAGACACCATGATCTTTGGGGTGATTGAGTACTGCGAAAGAGGTTCTCTGCGGGTAAAGAATTTTAAAGGTCTCCTTCTGTCCCCAAATTATCAAATTTCAAAGTAAGAAAAGAAATCCCCATCTCTGTGCGTATGATCCTCATGCAGCAGCCATAGACTGAGCAAGTGGCGGCAGGTTTCTGATTCTAAGTTTCCTCTCCCTTGCTTGGTTCTCTCCACCCTTCCCCAGGTGCTGCTGTCACTTTGATGGCTCTCAGCAGCAAGAGGCCGAGGTGAAGTGGAGCCAAGGAACAGTACAGGCCCAGGCCACAGTAACAGCCAGTATTTGTATTGTGTCCCCTATTGGAAGCATATAGGATGTAACTTGTTCTTCATTTTCCAAGCTGTAGCTGTTGTTTCTGCTGATGTGATTGGGTACCACAGAGTGTGCAAGGACAGAAAAAATAATATATTCCATATTAATAAGGGAGAAAAATGGCAAGTTCTGCAGTATAAGGGAAAACAACCCTTAATTTCTGTTTATAAAAGGAAATGGTAAATTGATGTTGGCAAAAGTATGGAAAGACTGATAGTTTATTACTACCAATATTATTTCAGTGCTAATCATGAAGTGGTAATCATCAGCTCTTCTGAGGGCATATATTGTCTCTGCTTCTGTGATCATACAAAGACTGTCATCAGTAGCAGTGGTGTCTGGAACAAACTCACAGCAAGGCAGCACAATAATTGTTCCAAGTTATTTTCTGGTAAACTGGCATACTAATGGAAGTTTACTTTTATCAATGGATGTGATCGTGGCTGAAAGAACTGTAAATGACTGGCAGGCAAAGATAAAGCAACAGTTTACTTTGAACTTGTAAGGCTAGGAGTAAATTGGTAGGAAATGGACTGTGAACACAAAAGATGGAAAATTCTATTCCTTCCTCTTGCACAAATTGACTATTTGTTTCTCAGCTATTTTGTGTTAATAAAGACTTGTTTTGAAGACCAAATTCACAACCTATTTCTAATTGCAGTAACCCCTCTTTTCTGTAGTCTCCACTTTTCTAGCTCTGTGTAAACTTAATTTATATTTATTATTCCCTATTTTTTGAGTCAACTTCTGTTCTAGTGCTCTATGAAAAACAGTTGCTGGTTGAAAAGTGTGTAATTTGTATATCTGTATCTCATTGTCTGCTTTTTCCCTGAAAAACTTTTCTTCTCTTGACAGGATGTTTTAAATGATAAAATATCCTACCCTGATGGCACGTTCATGGACTGGGAATTTAAAATCTCTGTCATGTATGATATTGCCAAGGTAAGTGGACTGCTGACAGTGCAATGTAAATCAACCTGTGCTTTCTTGCAAAACTCATCCTCTGAGGAGTGCAGCTCTTCAAGGTCTTCTTTCCTAGAGGTGTATGCCCTTCCAGTCTTTTCTCCTCTTGGGACAGGTATCCAAGGCAGGAGAAGCCAGTGGCTTTCAGACTGAAGGAGGAAATAGGGGCCAGAACTGGCTTTGGGCTATTTATAAATAAACAAATTAAGTATACTCCAAAGAAATGTGACCCAAAGATCAGAGGCTTACAATCCACTGACCAGGAGCTCCGATAAGTAGGGCTTATGCAGTCACAAGCCCTGCAAAAGACACTGCTTTGCAATTTGCTTTGTGGCCTCAGGTTAAGCATACAGAGCAAAACTGTATTTTTTCAAATCACAGAATTATTCTAATATATATCCAGAGATGGGATCAACTTTTTCTAAACAAGCTGTTTATGTACCATCCCGATTTTCTCACTAGAGTGAGAAACTCTAATTTCTCACTACAGCTATCCATTTCAAGCAGTTTGAGAGGGAAAAATTAATCTTGTGCAGAAATCAAGGCTGGTTTTCAGTAGCTTTCAGCAAATCCTTGCTTTTTAGGTCCTTGTGGTAGGAAAAATCAATGTGCACAGTAAAGGAAATTCTGTTCTACATTAGAGACTTGTAACTATTTAGTAGGTAAGGACCCTTTGTAGTTCACTGATGTAATAATTCATTATACCTCTACAGATAACATAGAGAATCCTCTCTGTCTTTTTGCTAGTGCTCAGCTACTCTCCTCTTCCTATTGCTGGTTTGCAGTTGGATGATCCTCCTGTTTCCCTACATGCACCAGTTCAGCTTTGGTCTCCACGATGAATGACTCCACTGTGTCTGTTCTAAAGAGATATTGAAAATCTTGTGCTTTATTAAAGCCCCCTTAATCCAAATTGTCACAGTTTGTTGGCCTTGTTAATGACTTTCAAGTTCAGTTAACGTTCACTTAAAGTTTCATTTTAAATAGAGGAAGTTTCCCTTCTTCCTCAAAACATCAAAACCTAGGGTATTTTTTAACCTTTTGCACTTCACCTTCAGACGTTTACATAGAAAATAAGGATTAATACTGTTTCTGTTTATGAGGAAAGAGAAATCCCAGTCCTTTTGAAGGGAGTGACCAAATGCCCAATGACTGCATTTGTACTGAGACTTCACAGCCAGTCATTTGCTGCACCATTGCAAAGGAGACATGGCATCTGAAGATGGATTAGCATAAAGCATCTGTTATGTGCAATGGCTCCTGAGCATTATTAGCTGGGTTAGTAGAGATGGTTCACAAACTCTTCATGAAAACTTGTATCTATCTAGGAATGTCAGGAAAATCACTGTTGTTTGGATGATCTGTCAACCTCTCCTATACCTTGACTTGATACTGTGGTGAAGCTTTTGGGACCTATATGTTTCCATGAAATTCTAGTACTGCTTTTTCCAAACCATATCTTCTAAATCTCCAAGCACCCTGTCTATACTTACTTGAATGGCTTTTCTTTTTAAAGAAGTCATTCCATGGCCTCTTAACTCCAGTTCCTCTCATCTCAGTATCTGTCCTTTTCAAGCCCAGCTGCAGCATTCCAGGCTATTAAAATACTTATGACCAGGTGCAGCAGTTCCTTTGCCTTCCTTTTGAGATGCTTTTCCCTCTCCACACTGCCACTTTCATACGCTCTGTTTTTATCATGGCCCAAACAGCCCTCATACTATGCTTGCACATACTATGCTGACGCATCTGTTTCTGAACAAAGGTTGGGTTACTTGTACTTCCTGGCACAAAAAGTCAAGGGATGACTATTCTTGGAGCAGTCTCTAGTTCAATGGAGATGGTGGGGTGGCCAAAGGGGAAGCCATAAATCTACTCCATTTATTTCCCCCCAAATCCCCCACCTTTTGTTTATTTTTTGCTATCATAGCTGCCTCTAGCATTGATGGGACACCGTGTAGCTACATGGATTTGGCCATGTGACCAAAGAGCTCTGATGAAAGGTCTGCTGAGAGGGAATTGCAGTAATCAAGCCTTGTAGTTATTAATGCATACACTGTAGTTGCAATACTATTTATTAAATAAGTGGCAGCTGCAGGATATTGTGCAAGGGATTGTAATATTCTTGCATTGTGCCAGGAAAAGGTTTGTCAGTCAGAACTAAAGCTCCAGAGCAAAGGTTACAAGAATGCTCAACTATTTGGAACTATTGTACTGAAAGTCATAATAAATTTTGAAAATCACATTGTGGGTTTTTAATAGGTTCTGTGTTCTCAGGTAGGTGCATAGGATAGTGGGGAAGAAAGAGGAAAATTTTACCAGGTACATCTATAAGACCTTTGCCTCCAGAAATTGTTAACAAGAAAGCCTTGGGGTAAGGAAATCTAAATTACCTTTGCCTGTTATTTGATGCTGATACTAATTGGGAATTCTGCTGCAGTAATGGGAAATATTTTGTGGCTAATGAAAGCAGGAGCTGGGAGAAGGCGCCACTGGAAGAAATAGGGCCTAAAGCAGGCAAAACATTCTGGGTAGTATCATCACGGCTGTGTGCTAAAAGCTGCTTAATCAAGAAATGTGTTCCTTCAGTACAGTGTGCACACAATCTCTGTAAATTTGGCATGGTCTAGATAGGTCCAGGATAACCAGTCCAACAACATTCTCCAGAGATTGCATCTTTTGCAGGCTGCTTGTGTCTCAGACATACATCTGCTCTGTCCAAAACTCTGCTCTTATCTCAGTGATCTCTTGCAGCATTTACTGATTCATTCCCAATTATAGATAACTCAGTATTTGAAAAGAAAACCCACCATGTCATACAGTGTATTTATGACCACATGAGCCATTTAACCCTGATAAAATTCCATCTACCAGTTATACAAAAGAATGAGCTACACATGTAGGAGCCTAAGTGGAAGATCATTCAGAGAAGAAACTAAACAGATACGACATACCTGTTCTAGCTTCCACAGGATATGGATTGCACTTCACATACTGAGCACAAAGAAAAGAGGACTATAGGAAGAAAAACAACCAGCAATAGGATATAAGTAGGTGTGAGTTTAAGTAGTTCAGAAGAGTGAGATGAAACAGAATAAATAATAGCAAGAGGGTACAAATTAGCATACCTACTCCCTTCTTCAGTTGACACCCACTTAATAATGATCTTTTCCTGCTGTGCTTTTTAGTGCTAGTCCTTTCTCATGAATTGCACCGTATTTGAGTGTCTTAGACTAAATCATGTCATTTCAGAGGCGTTGAGTAAAAAGGGGCAAGCTGCACACCTCTGTATGCATATGTATGCATGTGAGATTCAGGAGTCTGAATCTCAGGAAATAAAGATGAAACCGCATTGGCCATGCCTCATACTCATTTCAAGTTTAGCTCATGGATAGCTGGTATGTATTGACTTGTACAGAGAAAACCATAAACAGTCATGTCAGCAGAGACCTTTATGGCTGTCTAGTCTCATCTTCTGTCTGGTCTAAGGCCTAGTGCCTCATCTGACACATTCTGGCTTGACTGCTCTGGAGCCCTGTGCTTTGCAGTTGGAGGATCTGCTGCAATGTTTCAAATAATGTCTCTGGTGTATGGTGATCTTCAAAGATGGTACAGACATAAGGAGCAATTCCTCTCACACCTCTTGTGTTTGTTGGATGAATATGTAGTTGGAAGCACTTCTTTGTATGACATTCCATGAAATCTATATTAAATTTACCAAAAAACCATTTATTGCAAGTGAAATTAAAACTTAAGTGGGAGGAAATATATTTCCTTAATTACTTGTTTTCTAATATTGACTAAACCAAGATGCTATGTCAGATTGTTGTTAACTAAGAGGAAGGATGACCTCCCATGATCCTTCCTCATTTCTTAACATTGACTGTTCCTAAGATCTTGGAAAGTCTTTGTAAAATAATAATATGAAAGGGAATTGTGATTTATGCATATCCATTGCAGATGAAGTCCATCTAATTACTTGCACAGATATTATGCTAATATTCACATTCTTGAATATTATTGAGTCTGGTAACATCTGAGTGTCTCACATGTAGTTGTGCTATCTTTCTCTTTTATTCTCAACCACAGGGGATGTCTTACCTGCACTCAAGCAAAACTGAAGTCCATGGTCGACTCAAATCAACAAACTGTGTAGTAGACAATCGCATGGTAGTGAAGATCACTGATTTTGGCTGTAATTCAATTCTGCCTCCAAGGAAAGGTAAAAAGATGCCCAGGTGGACTCTCCTTCATGGTTTCCAATCTAGTGGAATTTTCTTACCTTCATAGACCACGATGCAACTTTGATTCATATTATAGCAGCCTTTATATAATTTTAAGTTAAATTACACAATAAAAGAATTACTAGCAGGAAGCGAAAGAAATTAGACAGTGTGAGAAGGAAGGAAAGACAAATATTCAAATTTTAGTGTAGAAAACAGAGATTTCACCTGTGATTGAGATGTAAGGAACATTTTCAGTATCCAAGTCCTTCATGCAAACAGCTCTGTTCAGCCAGAGTACTCAAACGGTGTGAAGAAAAAGAGGAGTTAATTTACCATAAATCTTGTAATTGATTAGATACATGTATTACCATAGTGTTCTGTGATATCATTTACACATTAACAGGCATGACTGATAATCCTTGAAGAAATCTCTATTGATATGCAATGATAATTCTGTTCCTTATTCCTTAGTTAGGAATCTAGTAATATATGCTCAACCAGATTAGAATACTATTAGTAGCTTTTCTTTACATTTTGTATTCACCTTACAAAACAGAACAGTCCTTTCTACTCATCTTTCCCTTCTTACTTGATCTGTAATGAAAAGATGAGCCCATCTGAAATTATGTCATATGTATCTGTAGAGTAGAGGTATAATAAGCACAGCACTGTGCTGTAACTGCAGCATATGACATGAAAAGAAACTGGTTGCAACTGGTTTGGAGAAAATTTTTATATTCAGACACAAACATACTAAAGAGTACCAATAAGAACATAAAAAAGGACTAAGAAAAGTGCACTGAACATAAATGTTCTATTCATTCTTCATTTTACAAACTATTTAATTAATTTTATATTATTATTCCATTGTGATGTATTTATCTTCTTTTATTGCTTGTAAGCAGCCTCAAAATTTCTGGCTACTCAGTCTATGTCCTTGAAGAAAACTCACTGTTTCACAAGAGTTCCACAGATTCATTGTGGC
Source organism: Catharus ustulatus (assembly GCF_009819885.2). Lineage (NCBI taxonomy): Eukaryota > Metazoa > Chordata > Aves > Passeriformes > Turdidae > Catharus > Catharus ustulatus. The sequence goes on along the minus strand of NC_046224.1, from coordinate 22,146,126 downwards.
TGGATGTTACAGCTTAACATCACAACACTGTCTTCAGGGACACTGTGTTCAGATCACTGTTACGATAATGTCACCAGCATGTCACAGTTGTTGTACCATGGCAGCATTCTGGTTTTGAGGTATAATGGTGCTCATTGTACTAGAAATACAGATTAATAATTTTTGTAGAAAGCAAGTAGTTATGAGCAGGTAATAAATACTGTGTCAGGCTCAAAAGCACTTGAGAATTATTTCAGTAGCTTCCTGATATCAAGGCCATTGGGAAATATTGCAGTCTTGTCATCAGACACTGTGTATAAAAAAACTTCTTGCATCTCCTTGCTCAATAAATTATAGCTCAGGGCTTTTTTATTATAGCACTGGCATTCCTTGGTCTTATCCAGATACGTAGGCTATTTCTAAGAAGCCTGTGAAATGTGGCTATGAAAAGCAAGTTCATTGCCAATAAACATAATTTTTCCGAAGGTGTAAGAGTCTGCATCTACAGTGGAAAGTAGTAGGGTCAGCAAATTCCAGAAAATTGAAAATTACATCAGAGGTTTATCTAACCTGTATTGATGTCAGCTTCTGAAGAAAAATGCTAAAGTAGGAGATACACAATACCAGTGGGCTCTGGACTGGATATGAAAAGAGTAAAAGCAAATGTCTTTGTAGCTGGTGGATGGTCTGAGAAAGATCACCCTTTTTACAGTAATTTCACGATTATAAGTCGCACTATTTTGGTCCGAACCCAAAGTGCGGCTTCTAATCAGGTGCGGCTTATCTATGGACAAAGAACGAAAAATTGCTGTTTTAGTTTGGAGGACAGGTGTCTGCTGAGAAAGGCAGGAACTTCTCTTTGAAATGGAGAATTCTTCCCTCCAAATTATTATAATTTTTAAATCAAGGGGCTTTCAGGCAAAAATATGGGAATTAGCAATAACAGTTCCTTTCTAGGGAAATTAAAATAGAAATACAGTACTACAAAGAAACAAACTCCAAACCCTGACAAAGTCAGAGTACAACCTGACACCCCATCAGGCAAGGTGTTGGTAGCAGTCCCGTTAAATGGTGGTTGCAGTCCTCTTGCAGTGACAGATGTGATTCAGTTGAAGTAGTGCTCCTGCAGAAGGTGCAGTTTCCCTCCGAAGGTCCAGCGGTGATGTGGAGAAATCCAGTTTTCCTCTGGAGTCCAGTGGAGAAAAGGGCTCCCTTAGTGTTCCAAAACCTCTGTTTTTATCTTGGTAAGAAGTGTTGGGCTCTTCCCCCTGGCTCTTCCAATGGGATGCAGTAATTTTATCAGTCACACAGTGGGACTCAATGGCCATTAGCAGAAAATTACTTGCTGGAGGAAGGATGGGTTGTGAAAAGATAAAGAACAATGCCCTGCCTGGTTTCAATGGATGGCCCATTAGCAGAATATCTGCCATTGAGATAAGGGTCACTGCCTCCACCCTCAACAGATGGTGATAGAATAGATACCTTTTATCACACTCTGTATTGTAACGTGCGGCTTATAATCAGGTGCGGCTTATATATGGACAAAGAACGAAAAGTTGCCGACACCCGGAGATGCGGCTTATACTCAGTGCGGCTCATAATCGTGAAATTACTGTACTTCTTTCCCTTTACATCATTCCCCATTGCCATCTTGATCTTCAGACCTGTGGACAGCTCCTGAGCATCTCCGGCATGCTGATGTATCTCAGAAGGGTGATGTATACAGCTATGGGATCATTGCTCAAGAAATCATCCTGCGCAGAGAGACGTTCTACACTGGACACTGCCGGGACAACAGAGGTAATTCCACAGATTTCTCCTCTATTACAGCCTTCTGGGATGGTGGCAGCTGGAACTGGCCTGTTCTCCATGTTTTGTGAAAGGCACTGTCTCTGATAACTTCTTGAACAGCTGCTCCTTTCTCTGCGTAGTGAATGAAGAGCCTGTTTGAAGGATCTCACTGTGGGGGCACGTGTCCCTACTTCTCTTGTAAATAAAGTTTGCATTGAGTTTTCTTGCCCTTTCTCTTCCCTTCTCACCTGGAGCACAGCATTGCGGAAGTTAACATTATACATTGCTGTCCAGACATACTGTAACATTTAAAGGCCTCAAAGGTTTTTCTATTTCGACTTGTAAACAACATGTAATATGCCATTTATTTTAGGCAGCATAAATCAGCATTGTCAACATAGAACAACAAAACCTCAGCATGACATACGAACTGTTGGCATTTAAAAACTGGCAATTCAGACTTCATTCAAGCTGGTTATAATTAACTTCAGCAATTTAACTTCTGTCAGAAAAATCATCTCCTCCTGTAGTGCATCTATTAAACTCTGTATTGTGCATTTTGTGACATTGTTTTTGAGTGGCTGTTGTGGTTTTAAGCCCAGCTGGGAATTTAGCACCATGCAGCCACTTGCTCAACCCCCACTCTCTACTGTCCTTCCCCCTGTTAGAATGAGGAGGAGAATCAAAGTAAAACTTACAGGTTGAGGTAAGCACAGTTAAATAATAGAAAATAAAGTAAAATACAATATATTAATGATAAATTATAGTAATAATGATAATAAAAAGGGAAAAACAAGTGATGAACAATGAAATTCCTCAGTACCTGCAGACCGATACCAGACTCCCCTTCCTGAACACAGACAATCCTCCCTCCAGGTAACTTCCCCCAGTTTATATGTCAGGCATGACATTCTTTGGTGTGGAATATCCCTTTGGTCAGTCTGAGTCACCTGTCCCAGCTATGCTCTCTCCCAGTTTCTTTTGTGTACCCCCTCACTGGCAGAGGACCTGAGACAAGTTTTAGAAAAAAAAAAAAAAAAAAATCTTTGATTTAGGATAAATACAGCTTAACAAAATACCAAAACATCAATGTATTATCGACACCATTCTAATTCCAAATTCAAAACGCAACATGCTAACAGTTTCTGAGAAGAAATTAACCACCCTAGCTAAAACCGGGACAATATCCACCCCTATCCAGCCTGATCACATCCCAATTCCCAGAATCCAGGCATTATTATATACTAGAACTGACAGAAAAACATGTGTGGGTTTGGGATTTTCCTAGTGACTAACAACAGTTACTAACAACAAATTTAGACATTGCCTTTACCTCTGAGTCATTCTGTTAGATCCGCCTCACATTCGTTAAAACACCTAGAGCAGCAGCTCAACAGCCTAATAGCTCTTTTACTGAGTCACATTTGAGAATAATTTTTGTGGCTTGTTCATCATCCTACATTATCAAAAATCTGCATTCATATTTGGGGAAACACAGTTTTTGACATCACTAACTATAATATAAATGAAGATCTAAATGAGATTAGAAATGGCTGTTCCCCTTAAAACAAACTCTTCAGGATTCCATGCTTAATAATAGGTAGAGAAAATAAAGCTTTTCTATTCCTATTTCTTGAGAAGAGGCAGGCACAATCCTTATGGATGCAGGAATTTTACAAATATTGCCAACGTGGAGAAAGGAAAGTGCAATACCCTACCTTGCTCATTTTGACTTGTAAAGCAAATCCGTAGCAAACTACATTCTTTTAACTGCTTGTTGAGCAGTTTCAGTCTTTCTGCATTGTGTTAATGATTATTAAGTTCAGACATAGTGTTTCTTAGATTTTCTGAGACGTGGTGGCATCCTCACTGCTCTGTGTTTGACTCTGGCTGTCATAGTCAGAACCTGGTTCCTTGTTTTATCTTTGACCTGTATCTTAACACTGTATTCTGTCCTTTCCAAACAGCATGAGGTTAATCTATGCAACTTAAAGAATTTGTAGCACCTAAGCTAGGTACCTAACAGCACCTGAGTGATGTTGCTGGAGATGGTTACATATTAGTGTGTGAGGTAAGACAACAATAAATTTACTAGGCATGAGATCCATTTGCTAAGTCTGAGTCCACTGTAACTTAAAAAAATAATCTGCTTTGTAAATGTCATCTGAAATTATATATTTTTCTTTCAGTGAGGAGATTGTTTTCTCCACAAAACTTTTTTCCATAAAAGCATTATTAGATGTCGAATATGCATATTGCTGCTCTAATGGCTTCTGGTATTATTCTTGACTTTTGTTTATGCAAGTTGAGTAAAATGTGTTCATCAGTTCATCAAATTTCATGTAACAGAAAGGAATTAGTTTTATTACATATTGCTGAAATTGCCCCTCATTTAAATGCCTGATTCACTCATTAGCTAAGATGAGCAAGACAGTGAGCCATATTTATTCAAACACTTCTGCATTTTGTTTGTGGCATCATATAACTTTGGAAGACAGTAGCTCAGACTTGGGTGGTCATTAATTTATAAATATCCAAGATAAAATGAAGGGAAAAAGTACCAAATTAGAGTCAGTGGTAATGGACAAAGAAACGGCCCTGTTGTATGCTAAATTAATTTGGTTTTTAAGTCATGAGAGAAACTCTTTCAATGGCTAGGCTATCAGAAGTTAGTCTCTGCAAATTAGAAGGCATGATATTGATATTTCAGGACAACTGATAAAACTGCTTCTCCAGGCTTAAATGACAGCATCAAGGACTGTGTTCAGACTTTAAAAGACTTATTTAAAAAACCGCATACCTGAGCTCCATCCACCAGCTTAGAAAAATTAAACTCTACTTTCAGTTACTCAGTGAGCCAGTTTTCTCAACATGAAAATATGTATCAATCAGCTTAATGTACAATAATATTGCTGCTAATGAGAGAGAAGAAGTCCCATGACAGGTATACAGAACTAGATTTCTAATGTGTAGAAGTAAGTAGGTCACAGTCCTCTTCACTGACATCTCTGCAAGAAGCTCTTCCCTGTCTGGTTACTCCACTCTTCTGCACAAACACCTCATTCACTGCTCAAGACTGTGAAATCTTGCCATGTACCAACGCTCAGTTCAATCTACTGCCTTGTTCCACTACTTTCTGCCACTGACTAATTGCAGTACTGCTAATAAGTGCTGTTACTTCCTTGCTCAGGTGTACATGGAAATCCAGCACATTCCTCCTGCATGCATGAGCCCTACACACACTTTCCTGTCTCCTAGCCCACAAAAGACTTCTCAGCAGTTTCTCCACTCTGTAGCATTTGGGAGACTCATGTTTTCTGCTCGTTCTCTATGTAATTTCTGTATTAAAAAGTTGGAAGCTGCTGTATTATTTTGGAGTGATCATGCACACTGGGCATGTTTAGGCAGCTGTAGCTGCCTCAGACCAGTGCAATTACAAACCTTCCTCATGTCATCCTAAATATAATCAGACATTATTAATAAATAATCTGTTCTGATTCACAGATCCTTTTCAATTTCCCTTTACTTCAGAAGTAAAAAATTAGTTCTCTTTTTTTAAACAACCCCCTTTCCCCTGGAATTCTTGAACTCTGCAGGAGAAAAACGAAGGAAGATGTTTTTGCTTTAGCTCTCTCTTGCTGTGGCTAAATTGAGTTGTGCAAATTCAGCCTGATTTTAATGTGTTCAAAGTCCAAATAATTTTAATAGAATGAGTTTAATGACTAGGAGTACAAATGAGTTAACAAATGCAATGCTTTTAACCCATTTATATTAATAGCTTAGTTTTTAAGGAAGTTAAGCATCTACAGGATGATTTGAACTGCTCTAATGAGCAGCATATATCTCCACACTTTTGGTCAAGTTGCAATGGGCTTTTCACATTTTTTTTTACTGCAATTATACTTCATGCTGAGAGGAATACTAATAATGCCCAACATGCATTTGGGAAGATGCCATAACCATGTCTACCATGACCCAAAAATATTCATGTACATTTCTATTCATTTTGCTTTCAGGGGCCTTCAAGCCAACCTGTTTGGTCTTGTGCCATATATTTAGAAAAGTTACAAAGTTGAAATTCACATCAAAATGAGAGAACTGTCGTCAAGACTTCCGTTTGTACAGTATCCTGTAACATCATAGACTGCTATACACAATAAATATCTTTCTTACACTTTTTTGTTTAAAACGTTGATCTTTTTCATGTACTAGAGAAACTTTACAGAGTGGAGAGTGGCAAAGGAGCGAAGCCTTTTCGACCAGACCTGACCTTGGAAACAGTGGGAGAAAGACAGATGGAAGTAAGTTAATAATTAATGAAGCCATTTTCTGGGTGATGGGTGGAAGTCTTGGCCAAAATAAAGCCTATGATCATGGGAAGGTGAAAGCTATGCATTTTATGCCAAATGCCCAAACTTCTGGGAAGAAATTGCATTCTGTAGTTTTTACCAGCAATGTGAAATATGACTCATGGAAATTATTTCACTGGAAAGAAACAGACACTTATATGGTGCCACTCTTCTGACTTTTTTTAGATATTCTTGAGATGGGATAAATTACACCTCAAGTATACATCTCTCCACTGATATAGCCCCTATGGCTTCTTGCTTGGGTGCAAATGTCTGTATTGTAGATATTCACATATTCAGCAATCAATCCCATTCTTTTTGGCTGAATAACCAGTTTCAGAAAAATCTCAAACAGAGAATGTTGGAAATATAATTTCCACAGCATTTACCACCATGTCAGTAACTGTGTCTGGCAGCAGTCTGCAAGACTGGATCCATTTACCTTCCTTTCATTTGTGTATTGCAAATTCAAGTTAAGATATGTCACTAGTCATCACAGAGTTCAGATGCCTGCAATGAGTGTTCTAACCATAGATTCAAGTCAATTAGTCACACAATTTAATATGTTGCTAATCAAGATTAACCAGAAATTCCCTAATGGACTGGTGTTGTTTAGCACTACTCTGTCTATATCCATTACTCAGGTGGACTTTTCCTTACATTTTTGTTTGAAGGTATATACACTAGTAAAAAGCTGCTGGGAGGAAGATCCAGAAAAAAGGCCTGACTTTAAGAAAATTGAGAGTACTCTGGCTAAAATATTCAGGTGAGTAGCAGGGGCTGTGTTTTTTAAGATGCTCCAAACTCCTCCTCTATTAGAAAGCTCATATTTCTAAGTGTGTAAATTGATGTGATTATGATTCAGTCAGTGGAAAATCCTAGTGTCTTCACTTAGATCCTCTTTTATTCTTTGGCAGAAAAGTAGGTGAACATGTGAGCATGCATATTTTGTATACATACACCTGTGTACGATGTACTAGTTGAGTGAGGGTGAGATGACCACCATACCTCAAATTGGTACATTATGAAAGTAGCAAGCTGGATAATTAAGGATTTAAACCAATCAAGTAATTCCCTCCCTGTCTCTAGTCAAGAGTTGGATAGTGACTCATGTCATTTAAGTTTTGGTAAATGAATGCGCATAGATGTTTGAATGATGATTTGAAAGTTTGGATGGTCCCAAATTAAGCTAACTAGAAATGTTGAGTTGCAACTCACAAGAAGTATTAATTACAGGGCTTTGGTGGTACAAAGTTGTGGGAAAATAATAAGGGTTGTAGCTGGATAAACCCTGTGGAGTTACACAGGCCTTTCACCTGGACAATGCTGCATTGTTCCTGCAGAATTTGGTATGAATTAATTATTCCAGTGATCAAACTGTGAGCTTTTAATCACTTCTCCTGGGACATTGCTCCCCAGTTTTTATGGCTCTCTCCATCAACAAACCCCAACAGCATCATTTTACACTTTACATGGACAGAACAGCTGTACTGTGCATAACTACATGTATCAGTTGAATAACCTTTCTGCAGCTGAATATAGACCTTCTGATTCAGCTCATCCTACAAAAGCAAAGAGGCTACCTCTTGTCACATGCAATATGGTGTTCTCACATGGGTCTAAGATGATGCATCCCTGATAGAAAATTTTTAAAGCAAGAGTGATTTTGAAGTCCTGTTAGATACAATACTAATCTGGTCAGCCTGGTCCCAATTACTTTCAGACTGCTTTGGTGAGTGCAGGCTGCCCAGACGAACAGGGGTTTGAGTGGTTCATGTTGCCACACTTCTGCTCCCAGGGGTTAGTACACTTAAGTCTGCAGGATTTTGTGAATAAAACTAGCCCTGGGGCTGTTTATTGTTCCACTGTATTCTTCCATCTTCTAAATAGACAGCCCCAAATTCTCGTAATTCTTCTGGCTGAAATCCCCATCTAAATATTACATGTAATTTTCTACCTACTATTTTTAGCTTCCTCTCAGAATTTGAGCTTCTCAGCTACTTTTTACGAATGAATGTTCCTGGGTTACCTAAGGTAATCTGGAGTTGACAGTACTAGCAGGGTTAGGTGATTGAAGGGTACTTTAAGAATTACCAACTCCAACTGACACATGTGGATTACAGACTTTCAATTCATCTACGATGGACTTGAGGCACTGTGCATTCTAAGTACAGGGAAGCCAAACACTGGAGAAGTTTTCTGTTGCTGCTTTTTTGCCTCCTTTTAGCTGCTCTCAACAATGTACATCTATCAGTCTTTTTGATTCCTGTGTAATTCTGTTATTTGCAGTAATTTCCATGGCCAAACCAATGAAAGCTACATGGATACCCTGATCCGGCGTCTACAGCTGTACTCCCGGAACTTGGAACACCTGGTGGAGGAAAGGACAGAGCTGTACAAAGCAGAGAGAGACAGAGCAGACAGGCTTAACTTTATGTTACTTCCCAGGTAACTGGCCAGGAGGATTTCTGCTGGCATTTTATTTATGTACATCCAATTCTTGCAGAGTAGGGGATAGGATTTAATGTTTATGTTCTACTTTCTTCCCATCTAATTTAATCCTGCAAGGAAAGAAAAAAGAAGCAGCTGTTGCTGAGCTCTCCACCCTATGGTAGAATTTCATGCCCATTATCTTGTTCAATATTTTTCATGCACAGGATCCCCCTTTCCAGCATAAGCCTTTCTTTCACTGCCTTCCAGGGAACACAGATCTACAGTGATCCCACATCACAGAGCTCTGCTCTGCTCCAGAACCTTGCTGGTTAAAAGGAGTGTCTTCAGCTGAAGAGCAATAGTGGAGCCCAACTTCAGGCTGGGGTTTAGCAGTGCAAGAGAGGGGCTAAGGTTGGCTGGGCCATATTGGACTAGATGAATTCTTCAGAGTATGCTATAGGAGAAGTGTAATTGACATTTTAATATTGATAATACCCATAACTTGGGAATTACACACATTTGGAATAGTAAAACTATCCTGGCATGCCATATTTCAGTAGTCAGGTTATTGATTTTATGACTCATCACAAAAAAAAAAACCCAAAACAAACAAACAAACCCCAACAACAACAACAAACAAAAACCCCAAAAAACCCAAACAAAAAAAAACCAACCAACAAACAAAAAAAACCCAAAAAATAAAAACAAACAAACACCCCCTTCCCCCACACAAAAACAACCAAAAAAGTGTTGGTTCAATCCAGTTCTAGTTTTGAGGGAAATCAGGAATGATCTGGCTGATCTCCTCACAGTATAGACAGTGCAACAAGGAATTCATGTCTCCTTCTACTCTTTGTTATTCCTACTACTCTGTTATTGTTTCATTGTAGATGGAACACCGCATTGTGCAAAACCTATAATTTTCTGGGTATCTTTCAGTTCTTTTCTTCTAATATCACCACTAGGAACAGATATTTGACTGGATTTAGAATTGCAAGGAAAAGAAGTTCCCTCTTGAATAGACATTGACTGTCATGGCATTGAATTTTCCTTCCATAAATTACCAGACTAAGATATCTCATCTGCAATCAGGATGAATTGATGTAATTATTATAATGAAATTACTTCTGTGCTGGAAAAACAGAAAAATATGTCTGTTATTACTTGTTGTATGGGTAGAATGTAGGTCTACATGTCAGGAAGTTCAGAATTTCAGTTTTAAATTTGACCCAATATCCCTGTTTCTGACCTTAACCAAGAAGCTCAGTTGCCTGTGTCTCAGTTCCCTCATGGCTATTCCCACACTTGAATTTTGAAAGTCTATAGCGCATTAATTACCATAGTAAGTGCTTTGAGGTCCATGTCTGAAAGGCATTATGGGCATTGAAAATGTGATTATAATGGCAGTTTTTAGCAAACTATTTAATCTTTCCTACACAGATAGCAATAGTGTGATTGGGTTACATGAAAAAATACCTTTAGTAGTAAACACTAGTCATCTGTGTTCCTGCCTTCTCTATTTCCACAGGCCAGTAGTAAAGTCTTTGAAGGAGACTGGCCTGGTAGAGCCAGAGCTGTTTGAAGAAGTCACTATCTACTTCAGTGACATTGTTGGCTTTACCACGCTCTGCAAATACAGCACTCCTATGGAGGTCGTAGATATGCTCAACGATATCTACAAGAACTTTGACCACATTCTTGACCATCATGATGTTTACAAGGTGATTAGCTCTGGACTTCTGCTCATTTAAGGTGCATGATGTGGTGGATTTGGGAATCTGCATTCTAAGCAAAGCAAAAAGAGAAAAAAAACAGGTCAGGATTAATTCATTTAAATATGCTCTCACTGTGCCTACTTTTACCAAATTTCGTACAGTAGGTGGTCACACATTTATTAATTGGAATGTTGGGTATAGTTATAAACACTCATATACCCAAATGGTGTCAGCTACCTTAAACTAATCAATCCGGCTCTCAGGGGAAGAAATGTTCAGTCATGAACAAGAGGATCTGATAAAATCTTTCTGCTTTAAACTAAAGAGATACTTTTCTATGTCTGGAAATAGTGAGCTCTGATTTCATTTCCACAGGTGGAGACCATTGGTGATGCTTACATGGTGGTGAGTGGTTTACCAAAGAGGAATGGAAACCGGCACGCCGTGGACATCTCCATGATGGCTCTGGACATCCTCAGCTTCATGGGATCTTTTGAACTGAGACATCTGCCAGGGCTGCCTGTCTGGATTCGCATTGGAATTCACTCTGGTACACAGTAGTGCTAGATCAACAGTGACAATGCTGTTGCCTGGTTTTGCACAGAATTAACATCCATACAAGATCATACACCATATACAGCTGCCCTCCCCATGAAGAATCAGATTGAAAAAAATGTTCATAGAGGAAGAGTAACAGAAGTAAATAAGTCACTATTTTGTTCCTCCTGTAGTCAAATAGCCCATAGCTATTAATTCACAGCCTAAGTCAGTAGCTAGGATGAGGAACAGCCACTGTTCCTGGTGTGATTAAACCAGTTGTATCAAATTGGATTTGATACAGATTATTTTTCTCTGACTGAAGCGGAGATCAGTCATGGCCAGCTATGCTTATCTAGGCAAAAAATGCAAGGCTGTATTTTGTGCTTTTGGAGGCCACACTTTTGTTGAGTCTGTGTGGGACTTAATGTTTTAACTTATCTGTAAAAATATTTTTTGTCAAAGGAGAACTCCAGTGCAACAACTTTGGGAAATTCCTCAACCACCTCAACACCAGCTGCCAGGGAAGGAACACATCAGAGAAAGTGACTGAGGCACTGGGAAGCCTCTTGAGGCACCACTATTCACCCTTGCATAATGAAGCTTATTCTATTTTTCTCTTGCTTCCAAACCTGACAGTTAATAAATGTACTTTTTTGTTCCTGCACAGAAGCTGTGCTTAAATACAATCAACACTATGCAGCGGTGTCCTTTTTATGATCTTATTGGATTATGCAAGAATAACAGAGCTAGGCTTGGTTTGTAGTGGGAGACCACAAGATACTGCGGGAAGTGAGGTAGAAAGTATTGTCATTAGTGAGGAATGCACAGTTCAACCAGGCGCTGGTTGCAATAGTGATACACCTGCCAAATAAATCAGGTCTCTTGATTCACCCTTTTTTTCTCTCTGCATCCCATTTCTAGGTCCATGTGCAGCTGGTGTGGTTGGAATAAAAATGCCTCGTTACTGTTTATTTGGAGATACAGTAAACACAGCTTCACGGATGGAATCCACAGGCTTGCGTAAGAATTTAATTTTAGCTGTCAGTGTAACAGGACCAAAGGCTATTGGTTAGTTTGTGACTGAAGTGTCTGTTTTCAGCTGAAACCAATTTATTATCAGCTTGCAGAAGTTTTAAAGAAGCCCTATTTGTTTTGATTACCAATTATTGTCCAAAGTGACAGTGGGCACTTCACTGGGCAATGAAGAGTTGTTCCTTGTTCATGCTTCAGTGCTGGTAACAGGGAGTTTGTAGGCTGGTTCACTGCCCAAGTTCCTCTGGAAGATATGATAAGTGTGTGTCTGGAATTTAATTTTACTCTATGAACCACAGATTTTAGTTTGACCTAGAATTGTATTACAGTTTTGTTGTGTAAATACACTGACTGTGTATTTTAAGTTGAAGCAATTATGTCATCAGCTTCACCAATAGGGAACTGAGGCAAGAGCCAGTTTTCCCTCCTCCTGCCCAGTGTCTTCACATGAGCATTCTCTATATAGGTCACTCACAATTACTCTTTTCCCTTTTGACATCTCACTACTACAGATACCACTGTCACCTGTATTTCAGATCAAGGGCGGTACCAGCTATTCCTGCCTGGATATGCTCTGTAGTGGAGTCAGATTTTTCATACAGCAGTGTAATTGCTTCTCATTTAATTTGGCTCTCAGAATTTATGGTGATAACAATTGAAGGATTATTATAGCACCAGTTTCTACATATACTTAATGTGAGATGTTTCCAGGCTGAGCTTTCATTGTCTCTTTTGTTTTTTTAGCTTTAAGGATTCATGTAAGTGGTTCCACAATTAACATCCTGAAAAGAACAGACTGCCAATTCCAGTATGAAGAGAGAGGAGAAACATACTTGAAGGTAACCTTTACCATGTGCAAGCATGAACACAGAGAAGAGGAATAGTGAAAAAGTATTGTATAGCTGAGAGTACCCCAGAAATTAATTAACAGCTGGGGAACAAGGATTACTGATCAATTGGTAGTCTCTAGTGGTTGAAGACACTTCTATAAAGACAATGTAGGCAATGAAGAGCTCTTTAACTCATACATTAAAGCAATATAAAGGTATGGAGAATAAATGAAACATACCATTTGGAACAGAAGATTGTAGAGTGAAGTCATCTGCTGAAAGGGAACCTGAATCTAGTGTTAATTTGTTAATGCTTCAATATCTACCAATCCATTTATTTCAGTCTGTTAATACTTGTCTGTCCTTGGGAGTTGATGGCAGGCAGCACAGCTCATCTCTCCCACGAGCTGTGTTTCAGGTCAGGGAACAAGGTGTGTACAGCTGCATCTCCCCCATTCTTCTTCTTCTCACATCTAATTTGTAATCCTTTGCTGTCAGCACCAGTTACTCAAAATAAGCAAAGACAAACATGGCAATGTTCAGTAGAGTATTATTTAAGTAAATTAACTACAGAAAATTGCATTCTAATCCCAAAACTGTGGTTTCTCTTCTTTGTCATATATATTTAGGGCAGAGGAACAGAAATTACCTACTGGTTGACGGGTACTGAGGACAAGAAATACAATCTCCCAACACCTCCTTCTGTGTAAGATGATCTTTTGATGTGAAAAGGGAAGAGAAATTCCCATTCTTTGCACTTTAGCCTTTATTGTTACTCCTTGACACTTGTTGTGGATTTTTTATACCATTGAATTTGCCTTCAGTTTTTAGAGGCTTAATAGTGTATGTGCATATAAACATGTAAATATTCATTACATGGGACAATGTGTGTGCTGAAGGTTGTTTGTCTACATAAATGTTTAGCAGGTTCTTTGCCTTGGAAAGGGTGTAAGACTTACAGGACAAGTTGCAGATGTGATAAGAGCAAGAGACAGACAGGAAAATAAAAAACACTAATATTCCCACAAGTTTAGTCCTAGTGGCACCTGTGTGTCACATTACAGGAAGAGGATAACCATGACTGAGTGTGCAGCTCTGCAATACCATGAACTCTTGTGGAGGAATTTGTAAGAGGAATGAAACTTGCAGGATTTCAAGCACTATTCTGCTAGTGATGGACAAAGATGCTGTAGTACTGCACAGGAATAAAGCCTTTGAAAATTAAACAAGTGCTTACTTTCTAACATTTAGAGAAGTTATAATTAAAAAAAACAAGAGGTTGATGTTCCGGAACTGAGACATCATTTTGTGTTGGAATTGAATAAAATATAGCAATAGTGGAAGTGAAGTTTTGAGCAACTATGCAAAATTGAAGTCAGGATATCTTGTTGCATTTTTAGTGTATATTTTGCATATAAGTACCTCAATTTCCTGCAAACACACTAAATGTGAAAGTCCCTCACTTTCTGCTCTAAACACCTGGGTACTTCACTAAGTCGGAATTTGTTGCCATCTGCTTTGAAATGACAGTGTTTCATTACAAATTGAAGCAATGATATTGCAAATTGGTGTTTGCCAGATACGTGGGGATCCCTTGTCCTGAAATGCATAAGTAAATGTTTAGCTTGCTTCTACTGTAAGTTGTGAGTCTTACACAGTATGTTCTTTGCACAAATAAAATTCTCTGTTCATTTATTCCCTAAAAGAAAAGAAGAGATTAAGCAGAATACGAGGGTTTTCTCAGGGTATTTTCAAAATAGATGTAATCAAAATTTTTAATCTGCTACAGAATCTCATGAGCTTTGTTATTATTTCAATGGAAACTACAAGTGAGCAGGAAATACTGTCAAGACTACCTCATGATACATCTCTTTTGTAAACTCAGAAACTCCTTTTTTAAAATTAATATGATCTGTTGAGACTACCTGTTCTCAACTATCTGTTGAGAATTATTGAATTAGCAATCTTCTGAAATACAACTATTGAAAGTACCTCCTGAGCAAGATCACAGTGATGTTTTTGTTTTCACTTCCTCATATACAATTGCCCCTTAAAAATTTTCCTATGTGGGGTACTCCAGCAAAAGCCAAATACACTGAAGAAATATCTGAAACAATGGCAATTCTATTACTGAAGGCCACCTAGTAGAAGTTGAATAGTTCAAGTCCTGGTGCCAGTAATGGTGTTGAGAGCTAAAAACTGTTTTGATTAGGATTGAATCTAATTTGTGTCTTCCTTTTCAAGCAAGTGATCATGACTTTTTAAGGTCAATAATGGCACAACTCCAGACCTCTTGTGCAAAGACACTGACCCTTACTATCTGGAAAACTCACATGAAAATCCTGACTTTTGTTCCCAAATTAAGAACTGGAATTTGGTCCTGCCCGCACTTTTTATCAGTAGTGTGTGAATGTCATTAAGATAAACATGGGAATAGAAATGTTTAAAAATCTCTAGGGACCTGAGGAATGTGAATTGCTGATTTTTTTTCCCCCATCCTGTTGATTTTAGGGAGAATCAGCAGCGGTTACAAGATGACTTAGCAGAGATGATAACCAATAGTCTTCAGAAAAGGGAAAAAGAAGGATCCAAGACACAGGAGCTGTCGCGGGTAGGTAGCTACCGATCAGGTACGCTGGAATACCTGCAACTGGTCAGCACAGAGAATTTTACCACGTATGTTTAAAACCGGATATCTAGTATGACTCAAAAAGCTGCAGGAACTCTCTGGACAACTTCATGTGGAGGCTGGAGGCTTACAGATTCTGTTAGAGGAAAAAGAAAACACCTTTTCAAGCGTTCTTTTTACCGTCCGACCCGCTATCAGTAAATCAAACCTCTCTTCGCTGTAACATTGAAATTGTTGGATGACTTTGTTAGGACAAATGCAGCATGATTTGAGGTAAATGAAAATGTTTGCACTTGAGTCTGAAAAATAGTGGGGGTTTTTTGTTTTAGTTAGGTTTTTTTTAAACTGTGATAGCCTGTTCAACAATCCACTTCTGAAAATATTCACAGCAAAACCTTAATTTGTCATGATCTTTAGATGTTGTATTTAATTTGCAATTTTTATTTGAAGAAATATATTTGAAAATATCATTAAATATATCATATGTAAAACCTGGATATGTTGCTATTTTGTTTCTTCTGCTGTTTTCCTCTGTGTTTCACATTTTTTCTTTAATCAAGCTGACTTTGTTCAAGACACAACACTTCTATTTCTTACACTGAGAGGTTATTCCAGAAGTATGGTTTCTAAAGTTTATCTGAATCTCCTGGGCCTGAAAAAGGAAACTGTCATTCTTGCAAAACAAGACACTTTCATATCTTTTCACCACTTCTGCTTCTGCCCTCAAACCAGAAGTGAAACAGAAATTAAGGAAATAAAATTATCTAGACTTCTTAACCTCAAATCTTTTCAATTCAACTTTTGGATGCAGTTTTACAGTCAAGCAGATTTTACTCAGATGACTGTGTCAGTTCTTCAACTGACACTATAGCACTGATATTAATAAACAGCTTTAAAAAGCAACAAAAGCACAGGGGCCGCATGTGAAAGAAAATCATTCACATGAAGAAGTAACATCTAGTGAGTGAATAACATCTGCTTTTGCAAAGGTCTTTTGTGCATTGCTGGCTTTCAAAGCAGAACTACTTCCACCATTGTCAAATATTGGTCAATATTCATACAACAAAATTGGTGCAAAATCTATTTTATAGTTTTGAACAGCATTTTTGCTCAACTAAAAAACATAAAAAGAATTAAAAGAGAGCAATCCAGTTGCCTCTGTTTTTTCTTTTTAAGAGAAGCTGGCTTGTAAGAACACATCCACACTTCAAAAGAACAATGTAGATGTAAATAGATCTGAGGTGCAAAGATTACTGGAAAAATGAAGAAATGATGTTCTGTAGGGCTTATACTCTTACCTAATAAATGTGAATTCCTACACTCAGGAATGTGATACAAATAGCAGAAAGTGTGTACCCAACAGCCATAGCTTTCACATTATATATAACTGATCTGAAACTCAAACTGGCAATATCACACCATCCTCTGTCTCTGTCCAAATGGAAACATTCATTGCAATGAAGATAGGAAAAAAAAATACAAACCCTGATGTGCTAAAACTGGTATGTGTTAAAAAGAGTATGAGTACAATAAAAATATAAAGTCTGCTATTTCCTACCTCATGGTGCCAATCAACAAGCTTTGTCTCTATGTCTTTGTTCTTGGGTGTGACTGCTGCACTACTGGGCACTGCTGGGCTATTCTGGTTGCTGTAGCTGAAACACTCAGCAAATACAGCTGTAATGCAGTCACAAGGGCTGGACTCATCAAGCCTGAAGATGACCATTATGATTACCCCAAGCAGAGCTGTTCTGATCTTTAAGTTATACAAGTGACCTAACTCCTCTTTTTAAAGGAGAGTTTTATGGGTTCCATCCTGACATCCCTGAGATACGAATTATTTTAGAGCATGTCTGCTGACACTGATTGAGAAAATTATTTCAAACAGTGCTTAGTTTTCAGCAGCCCTTCTCTTTCCAGTGTTCTTCAGATGATAATTTTTGTATTATTTTGTGAAGAGAAATAGCTACTTTAGCAATGAGGTGATGGACCCATCTTCTGTTAGACTTTTTCATATGGTTCTGTCCCTGCACATACGCTACTTACACATCACAATAAAATCAACTTTCACTACTCTTTAAAAAAAATCCTGGTCTCTGGTTTGAATATCTGGGTTTTTTTCCCTTCTCTCTAAGTGCGAAGGAGCCCAGAACAAAGCAGTGATAGATGTGGAAGGATCCTTGCAGCCTGGAGATACAGTGCTCTTACTCTGGGCTTGGGGCCAAGGCTTGCTATTTGGCCTGAACTGGTTGGCATGTGACCTTGTTATATGAGGCTATTACAGACACCGGTATCAAATTCAAACTGTCTTAAACAATTACTGAAACACAAAGTCCAAATAATAGCCCTTTTCGGATAATGGCAGAATACCCAACACTGGGTGAGACAAAAACACAGTGCCTCAAAATGGTCTTAATCACGGGTGTGATGAAAAACCCCATGGAAAGTTATCTTTATCTGTAACCCTAGGCAAAGTTCTGTTCCCTCATCTCGTCTGCCGGGACACACACAGCAGTTGCTGTTCCCAACAGGGCTGAAATCTGCCCTTCCTGTGAAGCAAAATACATAGTTGGACAAAGCATCGCCCAACACCTCTTTCCGGAGGCCTTTCTTGGTAAACCTTCGCCCTTGTAGGTTAATCACCCTCGGGAAGCGCAGGGGTCCCACAGGCTGGCACCCTGCGAGGCCGGAGTGGTTCCCACACCTCAGCCAGGCCTTGGGGTCTCCGAAGCCGTATCGGGGCAGGAAAGATGCCGCCGCTCCCGGGGTACATGCCGGCGGCCGGCGCGGGCAACAACCGTCCCCGGCAGGGCCACCTCCAGCACGGGGCGGGTGCCGGAGGAGGCGGGGGCAGCGGCGAGACCTGCCCTGAGCCAGGCAACTTCTCAAAGTCCCGCCGCCTCCAGGCGCTCGGAGGAGTCGCGGGGGAGCAGCGGCATGGCCCGGACGGGCGGCAGCGTGTGCCGCTGGTGCTGGGCGCTCGTCCTCCTGTGGGCGGCGGCGGGCGGCCGCGCAGGTGAGGCGAGCGGGGGCGCGGGGGTGGCCGGCCGAAGCCCCCTCGCCGTGGTGGGCGGGACGAAAGGAGGCACCGGGGCTGTCCCGCGAGTGCCCCCAGCCCCGGAGTTGCCAGGCGGTCGGGAGGGGTATCCCGGCCCGGGCTCGGCTGTACAGAATGCAGCGCGGCTCTCCCGGGGTACCGCCGGGCTCCGCGCCCCGCATGTGGCAGCCGCGCCTCCGCGCCGTGCTGCCCGGGACGCGGGTGCGAGGCCGCCGGGCCCCCGCTGCCCTGGCCGGGACCCCGCAGGCCGGGCTGGCCCCGGCCCCCTCAGGGCTGCTCCGGGAGCGCCTCGCGCCCCGGCGGCCGGGCCGGCGCGGCCCTGCTGCCTCGTGGGTGTTCGGTGCCGGCGCTTTCTGAACATCCTCCCGCTTCCCTGAAGGGGCGCGGGGAACCAAAGTGAGGATCCAGCAGGTGGGAAATTGCCTTGAGCTCCCAGCCGAGCTGGTTTTCAGTGTCATATGCAGGCACGGGAATCGTTCAGGATGAAGACTTCGTTACACATGCTGCAACTTGTGGCTAGCAGAGTTTTAGTGCTGCCTTTAGTGGGTATAGGTCTGTGCTTCAGAACTCATGCGGAGTCCCAGAACGGTATGAGTTGGAGGGGACCTTAAGGGTCACCTTGTTCCAACCACGCTGCCTCGGGCAGGGACACAGTATCTCGCTCTTGTGCTGCTTTCAGTATATTCTGAAGGTTTTAAGGGCTGGATTCGGTGCTTATCCTCCAGGAATTTCCCAGATAATGTATTAAGTGCCACAAACCAAGGAGAAATTCACGTAACAGATATTGCAATGTGTGCATAACGTTACGAGCATATAATTTTGTGGGCAGTCCTATCTCATCTTGCAGACAAAACTTTAAAAATTTTACCTGGACTGGCAAAAACCTCAGTTAAAAGGACCGAAGGCAGGGTCAGCTGTGAATTATCTAGAGGAAATTAAGGAAGTTCAGGATATGAGGTAGTTTCGTCTAATGCCCAACTGATTTCCAACATCATAATCGAATTATTGGTAGAAAACTACAAAGGAGCAAATAGGAATACCTTTAGGCTATTTAATAGAGTAAATGGCTTTCAACATTGTGAATTGTCTAGGTTCCATTTGTTTGGTTTTTTAAGATGAAACCAAATGCTTCATTGTTTTTTAACATTTTGAATGCCTTGAAAATTATTTATCATAGACATTGGAAAATGTTTCTAGAGAATGTTCTTTAATATGACTTAAATTGAGGTGCTCTGAGATTAGTGAAGCTACTTGTTGAATGGGTATTTTTGTTTCTTCTGGGTGACCTATACTCCAGGGACCTATAACTGTTTTGGCAAATTTGCTGCATTTGCTAGGCTTTACTAGTAAGTATCCTTGTGAACATGAAAACCATACAACACTGAAACTCTTAGTTGATAGGTCACATTTGAATATTGCTTTTCACTGATGTAAGTCCAAATCAGGGGATTAGGCTTCAAATAATGACAGGCCTGTTGGAAGCAAATTGAAAAATTACTTAGACCTGAAATGCACAAGGAAATAGGATGAATTAAGGCCAGTAAAATAGAAAATGCAAATAGCTTATATTCAGGCAGGATCAAGAAAGCATTTGCTCCTTTATTTGAAAACTACTGGGCTTTGTGATAATTTCTTGTGTGGTTTAAGCTAATCTCTAAAGAAGTCCTGAAATATTTTTGTTTTGTAATAGATTCCAGTCATAATAATGTATTGAAATATCCCTTGTCCTTTAGAGTTATACAACTTTTTAGAAATAGTTAAAAGGATACTTCAAAAAAAAAAAAAAAAAAAAAAAAAAAAAAACCACAACAAAACCAGAACAAAAACGCATGGATAGGCAGGATCAGAGGAGTGCCACAAAGATGATCAGAGGGATGGAGCACCTCTCCTACAAAGATATGAGCACGTAGTGGCAGAACAAGGGGTAGTGGTTTTAGACTGAAAGAGGGCAGACTGAGATTGGATACAGGAAGAAATTCTGTGAGGGTGGTGAGTCACTGGAACAGGTTGCCCAAGTAAGATGTGGATGCCCCATCCCTAGAAGTGTTCAAGGCCACGTTGAATGGGGCCCTGAGCAACCTGGACAAGTGAAAGGTGACCCTGCCTATGGCAGGGAGGTTGGAACTAGATGTTTTTTCACTTCCAACCTTTAACATTCTATGATTCTATGCAATTTTTAATGGAAAAATAGGTCAAGCTCTTTCAAATTAAAAAATTGGAACAGAAACACCCTTATTATGGTTGGCCTGAAATATTTAAATGCTTTACTGTGATAATAGCATCACATAGTATAATCTTTACTACTGAACATTGGTTGTAGGGGAGGGTATACTGAAATCAAATGTGCAGTTTTGTTCTAGATTTTTTTTTTAATTTTGAAGTGATGCACTTCCACTTTCAGTGGAACAGGAGAGTGATAGAGAGTTACATCTTCCCTATTTAGTGGAATGTTTAAAGGCAGAATCTATGAAGAACACCTCTACAAAAAAAATTACTTCACATTTGGAAAGCCACAGGTAAAAATTAATAGTTAAATTATTACAATTAGTAGTTAAGGAAACCAGTAGTTTTCATATTACTAGGAGATGCTCACAGTTGTTAATTTAGCTTGTTACCTGTGAACTAACCAGTGTTCCATTGCTTGTGAGTTGTCTTGTTTGTCAGACTAAGGAAAACTACGAATGTTATTTCTCACCCCCAGACCTTGTAGTTCTTTCATCTGCAAGGAAAAGAGTTCCACTCCTTTCTCTAATTATAAAGTCCAGTAACCTAACTTGATACATGTATGTTTTAAAAACAACTTATAGCTGAGAAAGCATAAGGAAAAGCAACTGTTGCATATTGCCAAATACGTTTTACTGGCTTTCTTAAGGCATGTCAGGTGTTATTTTTGTTGCTCTAATTTATTTAATACATATTAGTGTTTTTGTTAGATTGTCTGGGGCCATCTCCATACTGCTTTTTTTCATTTTCATCTTCTCTGTCAATTCTGTTCTTTTATTGCAAATTGCTGCCATTCCTTCATGTCCTCTTCAGCATCTGCTTTCCTTGTTTCATCTCATGTCAGTCCTCTATCTTAGTATTTCCTTTAATTGCTTGTTTCATATTCTAGTGCACATAGTACTCTCCTGCTGCCGCCAAGTAAAAGACAATGTCCAGTTTTAACATAACTTTGGAAATGCCTGTACTGAGCCCAAAAGGTAGAGAACAGATGTTTCAGTTTGAAATCCAAAGGGAGCTCTACCACCTCCTATTCCTGGCTGAAATATGTGTCTTTTTCCATTATTTAGGGAATAATTTTGACAAAAAGCAAATATTTCTCACTTGCTGTAGAAATTCCAGCAGTCTCCCAGCTATAGTTCTGGATCTTTGGCAGAAGGGTTGATGCATCTTTAAAAGCAGGCAGCTTTCAGGAGGGCTCCTCCCAGTCCCTACTGTCTGCAGAAAGAAGAAACTCCTTTTTCCAGGCTTGTTCTCGTTGCACTTCTGCACGTCTCTCTCCCACCCCACTGCTGGTTGTGGTGAAACTCTGCATTGCTGATGCTGTGCACTTCTCCTGGCTGGCTCACGGAGGGGAAGGGTGATTTCACTGTCCTACCCTATCCCTCAGGATTTTGACTTCTTCATCACACAGTGTGTGCTTTGGTGTGTTATTGTTGTTATTCTAAGCAACAGTGCTGTGGAATAGGTAGAACTTATCACAGTCTTTGATTCTTCAGAGTCCTAGTAGGCTGAACACTTGTAAGTCTTTGATTTTGATAATGAAAGTGTGATTTGTAGGTTCATGGAGACATTGCAATTTTTTTACGTGCAAAAATTGACCAATATGACTGCTGGGATAAGAGGTGCTAGGGCCTCTGCCTCACCCTCCAAAAATAAATGTAAAAATGCCAATATTATTCAATGGGAAGGCTCCTGGTTTTTTTCAGAACTCTAACAGGATTGTTTGAAAATACACATGTACTTCTTGTATATCTGTATTCTGTGTTGTACTTCTGGATGGTTTCCTTGGCAAAGGCAGTCCTGCTCATTTAGATGAGCCCAAAATAAAATTGTAACAGATTAGGTGGTATGAAACACTTTGATTACATTGTAGTGTAAACAGATTTATAAGCTTGCAGTTTTAACTCCAAATGCAAGGTGAAATGAGATGATGAGTCAATCAGAAGAAAAAGCAGTAATGGGAAATAGTTTTTTTCCAGCATTGTTATTGAACTATAGCAACTACCTTGATGCCATTCATTTAAACGCCTCTCAAGGTTTGTTGCAAATTATCCTATAATTTAATGTTTTCCCTTCCCTCCTATCCTCTTTGAGTCCTGGTTTTCTTCAGGTTAAATTTGTCATGTAGGGAAGCTGGGGCAGGGCAAACTCCAGGGGCAATTGAAAAGTTTGTTCTAACTTTTGAAAATAGCTCTGTATGTTCATGCTCTGTCAGAGCATAAAACAAAGAAACCCAGCCTGCTGTGTAAGAGTACCTGTGTCAGATGGATCTGTCTGGCTTTGGCACCAGTTTTCTTTTCCAAAGGAAAGCAACAACTATTTTGCTTTAGGCAGACACAGTTTCTGTATAGGTGTAATAGGTATTCTGACATACCTATTTAGTTTGCAGGCACTTATAGCAATACCCAACTGCCCTCGTTCCTCTTGACTTCCAGCCACCTCTCCATAGCCCTCTGAAGAGATGGAAAGATGGTCATGGTTTGCCTTACTTTATTCTTTCTCTTTTAATCTGTTCCTCAACATCTTTGTTTACTGTGCAAGTAGTGTCTCCTCTGCCCTGCAGTGGGTTGGAATCACCCTCCCATTTACTGCTGGACAGGTGAATTGTGTTCTGCTCTGACCCCTTGCATCACCCCCTGACTTTTTTGGTATGTAAGCTTTAGCTTTGTGAGGTGGGCTTTTGGCTTTTTTCAGTGATGGCCCTTATCAACTTGCTCTTCTGTTAATAGATTTTTCAGTCTGAGTGATTCCCATGTTTACTTCTAACCTAAAGTAGAAATTACTGCTTCTATTGCTAAAAGATAGTTAAGGAGGCAGCAGAAGACTAAGCTCATAGCTGCTTGAAGGGTTACTGAAAGTCTGTTGTGTCTGTCCTTTAAATAGCCTCAGTACCTGGCAGGGGAAAAACATGTTTTTTAAACATGGTGTTCCAAGTCCCTGAAATTACTTAACCTCTAAATAAACTCATGTAACAACTTCTTTTCATAGAATGTGGAAAAAACAAAGTTCTTTCACTATTAGAATTCTGGTTCTGCTGATGCATTTTCTGTTCCCATGAGAAGTGTCTATAGTACATCATGAAGGCTGACCTGGTGCACAGTGGTACAAAGCCTAGCTGGAGGCTGGTAACAAGTGGTCTATGCCAGTGGTTGATACTGTCAACATCTTCCTCGGTGGCCTCAGTGATGGGGCAGAGTGTACCCTCCGCAAGTTTGCTGATATGCCAAAGGGCTATGCAGCCATTCAGAAGGGCTGTTTATGAATTTACCCCTTAAAACTTTTCGAATATTTCTGTAACCTCTGACGTATGATTTTTTAACTCTTCTCACAGTGATGTAGAAGTGATTTGATCAGTCATGCATAGAGAGCTGATGTAATCACAGCCCATCTTAGGGAGGATTCAATTAAAATTGTAGGGTATGGATCTTTTTTGATTTTGTTGTTTGTTTGGTGGTTGCTCTTTGTTCTTCAGCTTTGCAGGATCAAAACACAAATAATCAAGAATGTTTCTTAAAACAGCAGACTAAATGGAACTCTGAGAAGTCTATTGCCCTTCCTTCCTGTTCATATCATGCTTGGCATCAATTCTGTTTCAGATGGATGATAGTCATTGTGGACCTTGTAAAGGATTGTATACCTTGCTGTGCTTTTGTCTTTAAGCTTGTGATCCACTGAGTCCTAGTGCTTTCTGTTATGCCACCTCAGGGATTGGTTCCTGTTGTAACCCTGTACACAAGATGTATTAAGAATGGTATGTCCCTTAATTCCTGTGACCCCTGTAAATCTATGGACTGTCCCTGTATGCCTCTCTGTTATCCTACTGGCAGAAAGCTAAGTTTCCCCTCCCCTTTCCTGACCCTAGAAAAGACCCCAGACTTTGGGAAACTTTCTCTTTGCCCCCTGGAAGCTATAAAATTAACTTTTTAAAATTTCCAAAATACTGTCTAGACATTTCAGTATTGTGTAGGAAACACCTACTTAGGTTTGTTTCCCTTATCTCCTTTCTTCTCCGCCACAGAACTCCGCTATGCAACTGTGTACTGGAATAGAGCTGAAAAAGTACTTCGGGTCAGCGATACACTGGACAGGAGTGGAGATGCTTATGGCTTCTACAACAACAGTCTACAGACAACAGGCTGGGGAGTCCTGGAGATCAGAGCAGGCTATGGCACTCAGACCTTAAACAATGAAGATATTATGTATGTTGCTGGCTTCTTGGAAGGCTATCTCACAGCTCCGTAAGTACCTCAGGAAACAACTTAATTCATGACACTTCAAGTGGATTACTGTACTTATGAGGTTTTTTTGTTTGCTTTCATTGCCCTAAATTCCTTTCCATTTAAACTAATGATACATTTTGCAGCTGTCTGCTGTTCTTTTCATTAGTAGCAGGTACGAAGTATAGCTTTTTCATTATGGGATGAAGATGTGCCCTCCCCTTCTCATCCTGCAGGATCTCCCAACACCTCTGTGAGACAGATGGGTACTGTAACTGTATTACTGGTTAAGTAATGTAATCACAAAATAATGTAAGTGTGAGGAAGTGCATAAGGAGTAGCAAAAAGTGTGGTTATTTCCCCAGCCTGTAGTTAGGTGACAGATCAGGCAGAGAGAAATGCTAGCAAGGTCTGCAAGGCTTCCTTAAGGATATTTTTCAGCAAATACTGTCAAGAAGCTGCCGGACAGCAGATACTGGAACTTCACAGTGTAGGAAGTTGTCTTGGCCAACTTAAAAAAAAATAAAAATATGCACTATAGGCCTGAAGGCAGACTGGAGAGTGTCTAGAAGGGTTGATGATCTCCTGAGGGACTGAGCCTTACCCACAGTGCACATATATGAAAAGTTACAGAATTTTGTACTTGTTACAAATCTAGTGCAGAAGATTTTTTTTCTAAAATAAAACAAACAGAAAAATCCATAACCCCAAACAATAGCCAACCAAAAAAATTAACTGAACTTTGTTCCTTCTGTGGCTAAGTTGGAAGACAGACTGACACTATGAAATACTCATTGATAGCAGATGGCAGTGCTAGGTTGGACTTGATGATCTTAAGGGTCTTTTCCAGTCTTCTAAGAGATTCTGTGATTCTTTATAGCTGGTGATACAGGTAAGAACCAGGGATGTGGGTAATTGTTGAACAAGCTCCATCTTTTGCTCTATCAGCATAGTCATAGGAAAAGAAAAATTCCAAAATTCTGGTGCTGGGACATAGCTGGGAGAAGTTTGCAATGACTGCCATGACTTGACTTTTTGGCTTCACCAACTTTGCTTTCAGAGCACTGAAATAAATACCCATAGGCTGTGTTGCACAGGTCAGCAAGGGAAGGTTGTCTGCTGAACATTTGTTAGATATGGCTGCTGGGCAGGATTATATTCATTTAATTAGTAAGATATTTTAAGATCAGTTTAATGTTTATGGATAGTTCTCTGAGCATATGATAATGTGACTCTCTAGTAGGTTTTGCTGGTGAGGTACCTAGGTACACACCTGAAAGTGTGTAAAGGAAATTCAATAAAGTAGTATTTGTGAATAACAAAACACTTCTGAGAGAGTGACGGAGTCCTAAAGTTCATAGTGCCCAACCTGTACACCAGACAGGAAAGGAAATGAAGTTCATGAGAGATCTGTTGTTGGATTATTTGCTGGGAGAGATTACTGCCTTGCACTATTCAGTTGATGTAAACTATCCCTGAATCTGGGGAATGCTAACATTGAATTTAAAATATTGTTAAAATTGGGTATTGTTCAGCAGGCGTTTTTCCTAAGGCTTTACCTAGGTGTGTTAATCAATAGGTGATTAATCTTAAGTTTTGTCATCCTACAGGTAGCCCAGTCCATGCTAAGCTCAATTAGATATAGAAAGTAGTGCTGTACTAGGAACAACTCACACCCTGCTCCTCTTCTGCCTCCACAGTAGATTTATGTGTCTCCCTGGGTTTGAAACAAACTGCAGCATAAGCGTATTTCTTACTGGGGCTTACAAACTAGTTTTTTCTGTCAGGTTGTGTAAAGCTATTTTGGCTAAAGAAGGTTTCTTCAGTGACTAAGAGTACCTTTTGAAAATGTTTCAGGTAAGGAGTAGAGATGAAACAGTGGTTTACTCTCTTGGCCCTTGATAAGACAGAGAACTAATTACTTCAGGTTTTAGCTGCGTGACCTCTGTGGGCTTTTATTTGGCACACTGCAACGAATGAATCCTTTTATAGACTGTGTTTGCAATTTCCTGAATTGCAGAAATGAGAACTCCCTAAGTCTGCAGATGTTGAAATTGCACTCAGAACTCCATTTCTGCTTCATCTTGCCTAGAAATTCAGAGAATCCTAATTAATGTGCAGACAGATGTTCTAGCTATGGGACAGTTAAACAGGTCTTCTTAAGTGAAACTGGGAAACAGCTTTTCTCAGCCAGTAACTCTATTCCCATCAGATTGCCTGGCCCATTTAACCTGTCTTAGTGAAACTCTAGCACCATCACAACTTTTCTTAGAGAAGGTGTCTCTAAACAGTCTTGTTCTCCTTTTGCATACATTGGTGCCCACAGCTCGAGCTTCCCTTCTAAGTTCTTGGTAAGAACAAGGGAGAGTGTAGGTACATGTTTAGCTTTGGGGAATGCTTTATTTGCATTGTCAGCCATTTAGCTGCTGGAGTGAAGACCCTGTGTGTGACTTACCTGTACCAGCACTTCAGGTGGTTCAGGCACAGCCTTCCCATGTGAAAACATTGGGTGTGCTTGGTAATTGCAGGGCTTTTTAGTGCATGGCTGCCTGTAGTCTGAACAACTCTAGTGTCTCCAGCTGTCTTGCATCCATATGTGGTAAAGACTCCATGAAGCAGACCCAGGGTAGCTCTTTGCAGTAATCCTAGAAGTCCTACTAGAAAGAGCTCTGATGTGATGCATTGGTAGGAAGGAAATGTTGGTTCCTGAACCCATGTTGAAATACAGGTTCCTGCAGAAGCTGTTGGATGAGCAGGAGGTCCAGCCTGGCAGTGCCTGCAATTTGGAGACCTTCAGGAATTCTCAGCTAGCTCAGGTCTCATGTCACTCTTAGGGATGAAGGAGAGTTTCCAGATACAGCTAGGCCTTTAGCATGTAAGCAAAAGAGTGACAGAGTATCTCTATTAAAAGTATATGCCTTGCCTGTAGTAGGAACCTAAAGAGTCTGTAAAATAAGCAGATTTTTTTAAAATCAAAATATGAAACATACTAGAACTGTTTTATCTTGGATTACTGGGGAAGAATTAATCTCAGCTCTAACTGTACAGGTCAGTGGTAGAGAAAGCAATAGTCAGACCAGTTTTCCAGTGACGGCAGAAATATGTAAGTCTTCTCTAAAGCATACTTCATCTTTCTACTCAGAGTATGAGAGTATCCATGTGTTTTGGAAATGCCTAGTTTGACATTGGATAAAATCAGTCATAGTGTCTATAGCATCTGAGGATCCAAACACTTGTTTTTATCTCAAATCTCTCACCTTTCTACAAAGTCCAGTCATATCATCTAGCCAAGGTACTTGCTCTGAGTTTTTTAGGTGTGAATTTCCTTTCCCAATTTCTAACAGAGTAGTGTTAATGAGGCCTGACTTTACTTAGTGGCAGAATACGTCTAAATCAGTGACATTATTTTAAATCAGTTCCAACTAGGACATGCCAGGTGCCTAAGAGCAGTATTTAAATTTGAAGCAACATTAATTTTATTCTTTCCTCATATAGCCTCAGCTGACCTGAGTCCTGTCATCTTCCTTGCTAATTTAAAGAAGGAGAACTCTTCTTTTCTGGTTTTAGGCTTGGAATTCTTGTCCCAGATTTGCAATTGCCTTGTCTTTGTCCTTAGATGTAATTGCAAAGCCTTACTGTAGTGATCCAGTGTAATTCAGAGAATAATGCCAAATTGCAGAACACACAAGCCATGCGCATAGAAGCTTCGTTAAAGCAGAAAAAGCTGAAGAGAGCAACTGGGGGAAAATTCTTGATAACCTTGGCCATTAAAACAAAATTAGTTCCAGGAATTGTCTGTCCTCCGTTAGCAAATAAGAGTGAAAGGCATTAAAGAAGGTGTTTTCAGTCACATGATTCTGACCTAACCCAGTCATCAGTCATGACAGCTTAAAGATACTACTGCTGTAAAATCTGCATCGTGTTGCATAACCTTTGAGTGCAAAATAGAGAGTAGAGCTGATGGTCAAGTCTGGAAACCTGATTGTTTGTCCTGGCCTAGGCAGTGGTTACGCCAGTATCCTAGCTGGATATTATCTTCCTCATCTGGCTGTAATCTCTAAATGATCATCTGCCAGATGGACCAACTTGTGCTATTTGCTCCTTTTTAAACACAAGAGCTCTGATTTCTAGTATGGAGTATGTTATGCTCTAGTTGATTTCATCTTTAAGGACTTAACTTCAAGAAAACAAATAAACTCTAACCAACCGAGCAACAAAGCCTTTTCAACTTTTTTTTTTAGACTGTTAATGTGGATAAAACAGCTAACTGAATTTAACAACAGAAAAAAATCCGAAGAATTTTGGTCTTCATAAAGCTGAATCTATTTAGGGATGCCATGAGTGGGAGTTTCTGAGGTAACATGTAGGATCATCTTATACACACTTAAAAATGGAGATACTTAGCTTAAAGAGAAAGGAACATGGTTATGAGCAAGTAAAACCTGCTAGATATGGTGAAATTCTCTGTCTGAAGGGTGAAATGAACTGAATCAGCAAATTATATTACCTTTGCCTCTGTGGGATTTTTTGATTCCAAGTAGCATAACTCTCCAGAAAACTATTTTTATTGTCCTTAAATTAGTGTGCTAATGCTTTCAAGATGCTTCTGGCCTATAAATATTCCCTGAAGGTGCAGTTTTGCTATGAAGTAGTTCTGTCTCATTCTTGCTTATCTTGTTTCCATTGTGCAGCAGTTTGAGCAGGCATTGGCAAAAGAATTTATTTTAAGTCACATTTTAACAATACTTTTGTGTTACTTTTGCTATTTGTTATGCCCTGGAGTGTTTTCTGTGAGTAGGAAAAACTACTTTTTGGACTGTGTTGCTTGTTCATCAAGGTGTGTTAATTAACTGGTTGGTAAACAGAAGATGCAAAGGAATAACTCCTGTTACTCTTGTTCTTTCAGGCAAATGTATGACCATGCTGCAAATATGTATCCACAGCTAATTAAGACTCCAGCCATTCGAAGTGGAGTTCAGAATTTTATGGCGTATGTATTTAATTGCTAAAAATAAATCAGTCAAGACTTGGGGTTGGAGTATGACAGCATTTTTTTATTCTCTTCCTTATGGGCTGAGGAAAAAATACGCTTCCTTTCCCTCTGATTGAATGCCATTACTATTAAAAGAAATTCTAAATATACATCAAGTGCATATACTCTTCCCTAATTTTGATTCTTTCAAAGAAATGTTTAAAACCATTGGTGCCAAAATGTCAATGAATTCTGAATGTCATTCTAATAAAATTCCTTTTCTTGAAAAAGTTGATATTTTCAATATTACACTGAACAGTAGTCTCCAGGCAGCTTAATCTTTTTAGTATTGTGTATCCTTTCCTTCTTCTGTTAGTTTAATATTTTATTCTACCACCAATGTAAGTTCTATTCTAATCACCGAAGTCCTGATTCACTTTTCTCTTTAGCTGTAAAAGTCAAAAGTAATTCTGCTCAAATAATGCAGCTACACTGATGGGGTACCTACAAGTAGAAGAACCAGGTCAGGCACTGGGAAACTCAGCTGTGTTTACCAATTATTTTAATCTCCTTAGACTTGTGTTTTTTTCCATTACAAATACTTGTGTGAAATGGTCACTTTCAGGGATTATTTTTTTCAATCTTTGCCTTGTCTTGCCCTTTCCATAAGGGGTTGAATATCTGGCTGTTATTGGTGTGCATATATAAAGTTGATTTGTTTTAGCTTATCCAAAAAATAGAACAAAAAAATCTTTAGTGCTCCCTTGCTATCATTTTCTCAGCATTGCTGTGCTCCTCCTTGTGAGAAAAATGGGATCGCTACCATGTCAATGTGTTTGTGTTTTTTCCTAGAATGACACAGCATAGCAGTTGTATTCCCCAATTTGCATTCTTAGATGAAAGGGGGCAATGCTAGGTATTGCTTTTCTATTGCCTCTATCCTCAACTCCTGCATCACTGCTTTACTTTATAGCAGTTTCGCAATATGGGTTGCTGTGTTGCCTTGGAAATTCTTAGCCCTAAATCCTCTGACCATATCCCTATTTCCTTGGACATACTTATTGCATCTTGTTGTTTCTAGAAAGCTAACTCTGGTTGGTTTTCTCATCCATATGTGCTGGAAGAGTTTGCTTCCTATACAGGTTTGTCCTCTTTATTTTGCTACTTTATATAGTACTGGATGGATAGATACAGGAGGATGGAAGAGGCCAGCATCTGATCCTCATTTCCTGTTCTTTTGTGGCCCTTTGTGCACAGCAGAAGAGAGAATTCTGAGAGATCCTTATGATGTTGGTGGCTCTTGCCCTAGGGTCTGTTCAACTTGTGTTGCCTCATGCCCTAAACATGGGGGATGTGGCTCTTGTCTGGATCTGGCATAGGGTACAGTTGTTTGGCCTCCCACCTGTTACCCAGAGGAGCATAGACGTGGTTCTCAGGCAATGTTTGAGCACCACCAGCAGAAAGCCTTCATTGCACTTGAATGTGGAAAAGAGAAGGAGACTCTTCAAATGTCAGTCTATTTTTAGTCTTAAATAGACATTTAAAAGGGAATGGTTCATCTAACCTATCAAGCACTTGTTTCCGTTTACTGACTAGATCTGCTATAGCAAAATCCTCCACAAACAGAAGTGTAACTCCTTATTTGACACTAAAATCTGATAGAGGCACATGATTGTTGGGTATTTTGCTTAAGTCTGAGCATTTACACTTGGGGGATATAATGGTTATATCTGCAGGATTTCCAAAGTGTGATTTGCCTCAAATATTTAGTAGGACTAGACCATTCTGGGTCATAATGTATTTTCCCTTCCCTGCATTATCAATTTTACTCTAAAAAAAAACTCAAGAAAGCCCCAACCTGTTTGTTCTGCTGCAGGAAGCAAGATCAATGGACAAGACAACAGATCAGAAATAATAAGGGTGATCCATTTTGGAGGCATGCTGGCTATATTATTTCACAGTTGGATGGTCTGTACATGGGAGCCGCCGAGTGGGCTAAACTACATAAACAAACAGTAAGACTACTGCACTTCTTTTTCAGTGGCTGGGGCTGGGATGTCAGTTGACAGACATGGGAGAAGGGAATCCACTTTTTAAAAATAAAAAACAAAAGCAGGATACTTACTGGCAAGTACTCGTTCTGCATACCATTCTGCAAAATCTTTAGTGGCTTTTCAGTGTAGATAATGTGATTGAGCACTCAGGCGTGTAACCACAGATTCTTCACAAGGGACTTACATTGGGGGTGGCTTTTGTATCCATGTGAATGTTGGAAGGACAGATACTTCTAAAAGTGCTTGTTGCTGTCACTTTACAATCATTATTAAACAAATGACCCTTTAGGTATAAAGAGTACCTGCAAAAGAATGAATTAAAGCTTTCATTCTTATTTCCAAGCATTAGATTTTAAATCCTAAAAACATTTCTATCTTAGAGTGTGTTCTACTTTATTGAATGACTTCTCATTTTCTATCTTTTAAGTCTCAAAAATATATGTTTGCAAAAGATGTGGTCTGTGTTGTGGTCGGTCACAATGGTTAGATTTCGGGGTTTTGTTGGGTGGTGGTTTTATTGGGGGTTTTGTATTTTTTCATCATTTGTTTATCTTTGATTTCAATTAGAATTGTATTCCAGATCATCAGTTTGTTATGTAATAGCAGAACTCATTTAACTCCAGTAGAGAAATGGCAATTATAATGCTGTCCTAAAGTCTAATATCTGATAGATTTTTCAGTGTGAGAGGAAGGACTTGAGTAATTGTAGTTGACCTTCTTACCTAGGTTAATCATACCATGAATTTTGAAAAGTTGGGAGTTCTGAATTGTCAATACTTGCGTTTTAGTAAAACGTACATCTTTCTTGCCTAGAACTCACTCTGGGACTTTCATGAATGGGGAGCCAGCTCAAACTGGAAAAAAAAATCATTTGTAATAATAATAATCCATCCTGAGGGACCTGAGTATTTGTAGGGGAAAACACTAGAAACCTTGACTTTCTAGGAAAAGACCAAATTAATACCCTTTTGTAACTCCTGTACCTGAAGAGCCCTGTCAAGCATATCAGGTTTGCGTTTTTTTGCTGCTTCTGATTCTTTTAGATTCATGTGGCGGAAAGGGAGAAATGCTGGTTTGTGTCTGAGTTACTTCTTTGTAATAGGTGTGTCCTACCTGCAAAGCGTGTTCCTTGATACTTGCTTATTTAACTATGCATTTGATACTAAAAGCACTGACTTCTGAAGTGTTTGAATAATTTTTATCCTCTTTTTAGAGATCTCACCGGCATGTCTATGTAAAAAGGGTGCATTTAGTGAAAGTTCAGATATGTGGTTCAGGCTGAAATATTTGTGTCCTCCATTCTTGAATTACATGCAGGAAATACATTTTTTTTTCTTTTCCCAAATGTACTTGCATTAGCTGGTGGGATTTGTTTTGATTCTTTTCCATGATAGTCACAATTTTAGCTTTGGACATTATCACCTGTGTTGAGATGCATGTACTTGCACTCAAAACAAAAATGTTCACTGTGTGTGTATTTGAAATGGTGCTGCTGTTTCCTCTCTTTGCCACAGCCAGTAAGTTAACATCAGTTCTTATCTTTGAGTACATTTTGGACAGCTGCTCTTGCAGCTATGTCCTTGGTTTTCCTTGGCATCAAAATGACACCTGACATTCTGTAAAATGTTCTGTAAAAGTACAGGAAGTTCATTTTGTTGGATACCATGATAGTTTTCAAGTACAGTAATTTCACGATTATAAGCCGCACCATTTTGACTAAAAATTTTGGTCCAAACCCGGCAGTGCAGCTTATAATCAGGTGTGGCCAATATATGGATGAAGTTCAGAAATTTGCCAGCCCAGAAGTGCGAACCTGCAGCAACCCCGAGCCGGAGCCCACCCAGCCCCAGCGGAAGGGCAGCGGCAGCGCTCCCTGGCCCCAGCAGCGGGGCAGCGGTGAGCCAAGCCCACACAGCCCCGAACCAAGCCAGTAAACCCCGTGATCCCGTGATTCTGTTACTAACTGGAAACTTTGTGAAAGTTGCATGCGGATCCTCGCTGCGAACAAAAGTGCAGTTTATAATCTGGTGTGGCTTATAATCGTGAAATTACTGTACTTTTGGGAGATTAGCCTGCAACAGTGTGTACATATTTACTGCTGTTAGGATCTCCTTCAGGAAACAAGGCTTGAAAGCTGTTCCTCCAAGTTTATATGGGTAGTAAAAACAGGTGCAGATGCAAAGTTCC
This sequence comes from Catharus ustulatus, assembly GCF_009819885.2. Classification (NCBI taxonomy): domain Eukaryota; kingdom Metazoa; phylum Chordata; class Aves; order Passeriformes; family Turdidae; genus Catharus; species Catharus ustulatus. The sequence continues at coordinate 22,112,117 of NC_046224.1, read as the reverse complement.
TGGCTAGCATTCTAGCTTTGACAAATCTATTTATCTGAGAATCAATTCAGTGTCTGTAAATTGTTGGCATTTAAAAGCCTCAAGTAAATTCACAAACCAACAAAATGACCAAAAACACCACCAGTATCTTCCTTATTGTTGTGATTAAAGAAATATGGATTCAAAGTGCAGATAAATTCACCTCGTAGATTATTTTTTTCTTATTTTTAAGTATTGTACTTTGGTTCAATTATCCCAATTGTTTTGGATTATTTTTGGACAACAACTCCAGTAACAAGTACTTTTCTGTTACTCAATTCTCAAAATAAAGCAATCAAGGAAATTTCATATTGAAATTATCTAAAAAATTCTGGATATTTTTAAAAGCAAATCTCATTCCTATTGCATGTTTTCCCTAGTGCCTTGAAAGTCTCTTTTTACCTCTTTCCTTTAATAGATACATTTTGTTTCATTGATAAAAGAATCCTTCCCATGTATTTATTGTCTTTGGATTATCATCATCAGGAACAAGTCTATCTTCTGATCTCTAGTAGTTCAATAGTTTGGGTTTGTGGTGGTAATGAACATCAGAAATATTAAAAATACCTCTTGTGTGAATTGTGGCATTTTTCTTACCCACACTCAAACAAAAGAAACGTCCTAAGCCCCACACAAAACCGAGCCAACATTTGACATGTGACAGTCTGTATTTTGTTGCCTGATGTTCTACTTGCTGTTGGGAAAGTTATGTGTACTTTTAAATTCAACACATTATTCTGCAGATGTAGAGGACAATTGTTCCCACTGTCTTAAGCTTAAGCTTAAAATAAATGCTGTAGAAGAAAGACTAGAAAGCTTTCCCCCTTAACTCCCAAAATACCAGAGACCTGAGGAAGAGAAGGGAAAGAGGAGATGGGTTTCAAGGTTCATGTTTCCCTGCACCATGAATGGTCATACATAGACAAGATGCTTTCCTGTACACTGTGAAGTTGTTTGGTTGACACGAGTAGGCTAAAAGAGATAAAGGAGATGAAGAAAAGGAACTGTGTATACAAAGTCTGTGAATTGTAACATGAGCACTAGGCAAAGTTGTATAGAATTATTTCCTTTTCAGAAGAATGGAAACGGGCTGTTTCACAGCTAATCTGCTTTTAATTTTTTAGTTATGTTTTCTAGTACTATGTGTGGCAGTTTGAAACCAGAACCAGATACCTAAGTGAGAGTAGGATTACATGCACACAAGTAACTCTGAAATGTTCAGTTTTTCTGCTTGCCCTTAAAATTCAGATTTCTTTACTTGAATGTTGTAGAACCGTTGTGTCTACCGCAAGTAACTGAGCCTTACTGCAGAAAGAAAATTTGGACTTTGAATGGTTTGATAGTAGCATAGTATATATTTTTTTATTCTTCATGAAGGAAATGCTTTGTTGTACTGTTCTAAACTTTGGGGTTTTTATTGTATGGAGTCTGTTCTCCTGAGGATTTTTAGGTAGGTGCTTCCATTAAGACCTGCATGAAGGCAATGAACATTGTAAACTTCTGTATTTTGAATTTGATATTTATTGATATCATTAAGAGTGATGTCAAAATTTGAATACATCTTTAGGTTAAAGTGTGACATTATTCCATCTGGTTTAGCAACATTTTATATCCAGTAAACAAACCCAGCCCTTTGTCAAGACAATTTCTGAGGGAGGGGCACTCAGAGAACATAAAGCCTTTTCATCTGCCTAATGCTCTACCAACGCTGTGATTAATCTTGGGCTTGTCTATGCAGGGATATTACTCTTGAATAAGGAGGTGTCAGAGTTTTAAATACTAGAATGACTCCAGGATAGCTGTCTGTACTTCCTTATTTTGTACTCAGAGTACAAAATAAGGCTTGGAGAAGTTACTGGAAAACAATTGCTACAGAATAACTTGCCTATTTTAATATCCCCTGTAAACAAACCTTTAGGGGTGGTTCTCTCCTTTCTGCTACCCTTTTTAAGTTTATTTCTTCCTTCCTTGGATATAACTCAAGCTGAAATTGATTTTTTGTTTTACTGTTCAGGACAGGACCCTAGAGGAGCCACACATTCTAGCAGAAGGACTTTTGATGACTTTATCACCTCTGCTTGTCAGTTTAGTTAATTCATTCTTCTTCAGGATCTAAATGACACATATAAGGAGTTTTTCTGACATTGCTGTCAGAAAAATTGTAATAAGCCTTATATCACACACTTGTTATGATGCAGTTTCTTGGGTCTAATTATTGCTAGTGGACACTGGCTAATTCCTCCAACAGAAGATTTCTCCATATATCCTGGAAATCAGTTGTAGTTTTTCTAAAACTGGGGCACTCAGCCTTGTGGCAGATGCTTCAGACCACTGCTGAAGTTCCCAGATAGGGCCTACAATGCAGATTCCTGTGTCTTCTGTTTGAATGCATTGTTTTACTAAGTTTTGCTTCTTTTTGTTCCAGAGGAGCACAGTGCTTATGTGATGTCACATCAGACACTCTTAAATACAATACCAGATTTATTCAAGGAGAGTAATGAATTTTTGGAAATAAACTGGAACAAAATTTGCTTGGCCCTCAAAAGGGGAATGAAAACAGAACCCTAGGGAGTGCTTAACAACATCTCTGCATCTCTGATATTTTGGCTGGCTTTGGCAACTGGCAGCCTCATCTCACCCAATGCCTTAGGAATTTGTATAACCTGTGCTTTGAGTGCTTTCTTCCTGCTCGCTACTGTTCTGTGCCTGCTGTTCTGAAAGCTTCATTGCTTCGCATTTCTAATTTGAATGGACTTCTTAATAGTTACAGAAGTTTTGATTTTAAGTGACAATAACAAAGCACAGAAATGTGAAACCTTTCAAGAATGCACAGGCAATTCTGACTGATGCTGTAGCAGTATCGGTGTAGCTACCTGTAGATATTACAGTGAAAGCAGGTTTTACGAAGGAGAATATGGAGTGGTAGCAAATGGATGTCAAGTACGATTAAAATGTCTTAGGGCTGGCTGAGCAATCTCATGCAAGCCAGTTTGCTCCCTTTCTGGTGGTACTGTAGAGTGGTACCTGTGTGAATCAGACACTGGAAAATGGCTTTTTCTTATTGTGTGGTCAGTTTTCAGTGCAGCTGGATGGGGAAAAATGGTGCTTAAACAGTGCCAAGTCTCTCTATATGAATTCCAATGAAATAGAAGTAGTGACTGGTTTGTAACTGATTCATACTTCTAAGTTGCTTAAAACTATCCAAGGACATGTCTCTTGATGTTGTTCCCTGTTTGGATCCTTACAGCAAAAACATGATGAACTAAAGCAATGTTAACATACATGAAAGTTTGTTCTGAATTTCTTCTTCAAACTGTAGCTGCTACGTTCTGCCATGAATGGTATTAGTTGTCAGAATGGCTTATTTCTCTTGTGTATAAGGAAGGTTTAATTCCTTCCCATGGGATGCATGGACTGGAGTTTACATTTTTTCTGGTTTTCCTGTTGGTTATTCTGTCTGCCAAAGCAGCAGATGGATAGCACAAAATTCAGCCTTCTGAATAAAAAGTAAATGGACTTGACGCTGTTTAATTTTTCCGTGTCCCCCTTTACTGGGGTTTGTAGAGAGATCAACTATATGGTTTAGTAACAGTGATTTATATTGTAAGTAATATGTTTCTTTGCTATATGATTATGTGGCATTGTAAAATTACTATTCACAGCCCTACCGTGATGTGTGTTCTGACTTCTCTTCCTTTAGCCTTGCCATAATGGAAAGGCATGGTGAAAGCAAGAACAGGGAAGATTTAGAAAACAGTGTTTGAAGCTTGAGGTTAAACCATTATTAAGCTCTTATTTTTGAAGAGGCAAAGTAAGAGAAGGTTCTGAAGAGCATGTTGCACGAGTTACCCTGTTAACCCTGCCTAGCTCAAAGCATAAAGAGTTTTCTAAAGCACATAGCAGAGTGCCTTTTGACTGACTTTCCTTTCTCAGCTAGTTTGATGGTATTGTTAATGTTGTTTCCCAAAAAGCAAAAAATTACCTCAGTATATCTGTAACAACAGACTGATTGGTGTGCTGCTTGCAAACAAACATTAAGGTTTCTTGAGTTACAGTTACATCTTCCTTTTTGCCTCAGAAATCATAGCATTAGTAATGTCACTACAAGCTAGATCTTGAGAGTTTTCCTCAGTGCCTGGTGCCATACTGAGTGTGAGCATCTGGACCTTGTCAGTAGGCATTTCATAAACCATACCAGAGTTTCCTTTGGGAGCAAAAGAAAAATTCTAACCACTGAGGCTGTCTTGATGTTTTTCTGTCTCGAAGGGTTTTTTATTGTCTTCTCCTTTATTCAGCCACTGAGCAACTTTGATATCCAGTTTCTGAATGCAGTTGGAGACCTGTTGGACCTTATTCCTGCATTATTTGAATATTCTGCACGTGGTGGACAATGCAATGTGGATCGAGGAGGCCATGGGAGATACCAGTGGGACATGGGACACTGCTCTGCACTGATCAAGGTGAGAGCCAGAACTTAATCTCTGGTGGCTGTGTTGGTTTGCAGTGTCACAAGTTTGCATTTCTGGAATCTTCCCTGTTCATGTTGCAAGTGCATAAAGAGACTTCTGTCAATGATCAAGATGCATTTATGCAGTTGTCATTTGTGCCTCCATAGGATTTTGTGTCCAGTTTTTCTCACTTGTGTTCAAGGGAAGGGAAAAGACCAAACCAAACCAAAACCACAGAGATGGATGGTGAAAAGCTGCTAGAATTACTAGGGAGTGAGGAACTACTGGGGAGAAGAGACTGAACAAGAATAACTCATTTCACCAAGAGAAGTGAAGTCTAAAAAGGGGTATTGTGAATGACTACAAATACATTGGGCAAATAGGCAGGGGAAAAAAGGAAAAGGATTATTTGAACTAAAGGAGTGTGCTAACATAGAAACAAATGGGTGCAAGTGGCTGATGTTTTCTGTTAATAGTGATGCCTTTGAATGGCTTTCCAGTAGAAGTGATGAGAGAAAAACCCGCCACCGTTTTAAGATAAGTGACTGATGCATCATGGTGGCAATTACATTTTTCAGTTTAAATTATTAAGGAGATTTAATTAGCATCCGGAGACTCAATGTCATAATATTGCAGAGCAGCAATATACACCTTAAACTGAGAAACATTAACTGAAGCATTTGCCTACAGCAAATCGTAGAACCAGGAAAATATATATATATTAATATATATATTTACCTTTTCAAATTGAATTTACTTGCATTTGCTTCTGTATTTCAAAGAGAACCAGAGGAATTCTCACAGAAACAGCATGTTCTAAATTAATATTGGATATGTTTGTGAAGATCCGATTGAATGTGTGAATAGAAATATTCAAAATTAAACTGGGAGAAAACCATATCATGTGATACAGGTATCCCAAATAACCCCAAGGTGTTTTATTTTGTAAAAAACACATGGGCAAGAATTGTTTCTAGAGGTTTTAGAAATTCATTTAGTACACAGCTAGAAGCACAAGAATCTGCTCTTTCTTCAATAATGCAATTTTTCAAACTACTTAAAACAAATAGTTCTCCCAGTTTCTATCAAATAGAAAACATGCAGAGTATTGTGGGGTCTGAAATTATTTATCTTTCTGTTTTCCAGGTTCTACCTGGATATGAGAATATCTATTTTGCCCATTCCAGCTGGTTTACTTATGCAGCCACAATGAGGATATATAAGCATTGGAACTTCAATATAGTTGATCCGTACACCAGCACCAGCCGTGTCTCATTTAGCAGTTACCCAGGTAAAGTCAAGAAAACCAAAACAATGTAGATACTCGATTTGGCATGGACCACTTTACTGACTTGTAGCTGTTCTGGCTGTGAAAAGGATGGAAACTCAACAAGCACTGGCTTCAATCTACCTTAAAACTTTCAGCCACCAAAAGGACAAAATGCCAGCTTGAGTTTTCTGTCTTGAACATGATACTGTTGTCACTGTATTTTGTTGTTGATTAATCACCTTCAGTGCTCTGAATAGCACTGGTTAAATATTTTACCTCTGGCACAAACATGCTGCTTTGAATTCTGCTTGTATAGTCTGCACGCATCTCAAGTGCTGAACTCCTCATTGCCTATAGCATTCACATGTTTGGTAACAGCAATTTCGAGCACTTCTGTTTACCACTGTGACATGACTCCTTGATTCCTGCTGTAATGGGATTATTACTGAGGGTCAAATACTCACTGTTTGAAAGTGTATCAGCTTATTTGATGTTGGGTCAGAAGCCTTCAGTTGTTTTGTTTTTTTTCCTTTCCCCCCACATCTTCCTCTTCCAGCTTTTCTATAAGCTGTTACAGAGGGGAGTATTTTTTAATGCTTATTTGATGTGTTGGTAATGTAGCCAGCCATAATATTAGACTCTCTTTTGGGAAGATTAGGCCAAATGTTAGAAATTGCCAGCAAGTAATGTTTGAGTAGCAAAATCTGTACTCTTGCTACAGAATGGCACCAAGAAATGGGAATGTGAAAAACCAAGGCAAATCTATAACTCTCTTAGTGCTGACCTTGCATAAGTTTTTAGAGGTGAAATTTCAAATTCAAAAACACCCAGTCAAGAATCTTCATAGAACATTTTAAATGAAGTAAGTACCCTAGGAGACTGTCTCATTCTCGTGAAATTTTGTTTGTTGATGATTTCAGAATGTGCCTTGTTCCAGTGCCTTACTGTAAGGCAAGGGTCCTTCATGTTTTCTCCTGGGGTCACAGAGTAAAATTATTCATATTATTTCTTTATTTACTGAATTTCAGAAGACAGGCTACTACATGGCAAAAATTAGTATTTGCTGTGACTCAGTTTAGAGGTTCTGAGGCTATTGACTAACCATGATTTGTGTTAGGGTGTGCATTGTGGTACAGCTGGAGGGCCTTGCACTTCTTTGCTCATGTTGTGAGTGAGAAGGTAGGAAGACAACCAGGAATTACAGAGTCCATCCCAGCTTCCCCAGCAGTTACCAGTGTTCTACCACCAAGTTCAAATGTCCATTGTTAACAACATATCTTCTCTTTGCAGCTTTCTTCCCTTCAGAGCTGTAGTAGTTCTGCAAGGGCACAGTCAAGTGGGAATTAAGGGGAGTTGTAATCTCTGTTTTTGCAGAATGATTTCTTCATTTGCTGTTTATTTCCACACTAACTCACCTTAATTGTCACTTGAACTCTGCTCATAGTCTTCATCTGCTTGAGCTGCATGTAGGACAGTTTTGTGAACATTTGGAAAGGAGGAACGTCTCTGAACTGAAAGCTTGAGCTTTATTGTATTTTTCAAGCTCTGGACATGAGTACTTCCTGTGACTGGTGAATCAATGCATAGCAGAGAGAACTGAAATAGTACTGAGAATGTTGCTGTTCCTCACAAATGTTGAATGAAGTTGTGCTTGTTTGAGGTAGTAAGAAAGTGATGATAGAAACAAGGTAGTGCTGTGTTTTGCACCACATATCTATTGGTGGATCAGACAGGAACCTTCACTTTTCCTCCCTCCATGCCCCTTTCCCCCCCACCTCCAGTCAATTCTTTACACTGCCTATTGAGGCATTCAAAGAAATGGGCCCAACTAACTGATAAAATTTGTGATTTTCTTTACATAGTAGGAGGGTTGCAGCTTCCAGGATTTCCATCCATTTTGATGTAGCTCTTTTGAACTCCATTTAGGAATAGGAATGTGCCATTTTGACCAAGCACTCTAGTTTGGATAGTAAACTACCTTCTCTGTGCTGAACCACAGTCTTTTAAAGTATGTTAATTTGATTTTAGCAGTTTAAACAATACAGTTGAAGAAGAAGAATTGAAGAATTTGACTTCTACCTTTCCCGTTCAAGTCCATTACTGGGATCTTTCTTGGTTGAGCTAGGTGGTGATATGGGAGTAAGATGGCAAGTTGTCGTGATGGATGACTATACATGTCATATACATATATATATATATATATATATATTCATTCCTTTCACGAAAGGGGGTGAAATCTTGTGATTTCAATGTTTCAATGATGATTATTTGGGCAAGTTTCGGTCCATTTCCCTGCAATTCTTATAATTTCATTCACTTTTAGTGTTTTCCCTCTTTTTTTTAAAAAGCATTTCATTTCCTTAACATCTTCTCCAAACTAATTTTTCAGCTTTCTTCCTTGATTTCAGCATTTTATGTGGAGTAAATTTGGCAAGTTTATGTGCTTTTGTGCTTTTCACTGCCCCTCATTTCATCTCGGTGCATTTGGTTGCAGTCACTCCATTTCAAAATTTTCTGGTTTCTTTTCCATTGCATTTTATTTGATCATATCTCCTGTCCAGAGTGTTCGTTAGACTTTGTCTTCTAATTTCAAGATTTCATTCCCTTTCCTGAAAGGAAGGCAAGAGAGTGAGGTAGTTTGTGTCTCTTTCTTTGAAGTAATCTAGTGGTAGTGCAACATAATCCTTCCCCATAACTTGAGGAGGAGCTGGGAGGAGCAAGCCATGGAAAAGGTGGTACCCTTTGTTCTTGGGAGTACCTTTCTCATGAGGTATTGCCAGATCATTTTCTGCATCCCTGCTTCCTCCAGTATGTGTTTAAAACCTGGAGGGAAGCAAAGGAAAATGTCTGATGAACTTTGGAGATAAGACCAGAGCTGTAGTGTGGGGTGTATGCTATTTCTTAGTGCCTAGGAGAGATGAGCAAGTGGAAGGTAATCAGCTAATGGGTGTTCAGTCTTGACATGAGAAGTAGCTGGTGATTTTCTGCTAATCTGGAGAATACCTTTACTTTCCTATATTCAAGTGTGTTTATACACCAGAGCATTGGGCATCTCAGCCTGGAGCTACTCCCATCCCTCAGTGGTTTAGACCTCATAGCTTTGACTTTCAGCCTGTAAAGCTGACCCTTTCTGCACTTGAATGAGCACAGTGACCTTTAAAAAAACCCAAAAAGCTGATGCTGTTTGGTTCAGAAGACAGCAGTCTACCTCTTTCAGAACAATAGCAGCCAGGAACGTGCTGCCACCTACATGCTCTTTCATGTGCTGACTTTCTGGAGAGCGCTGTGGCTCAGATTGCAAAAAATGCTTTGCTTTGCTTGGCTGATTAATATCATAGTGAGTGAAACTCCAGACTTTGGAAACTTCAGTTTTACAACAGGATTTGGAAAATGAATCTAAATGGCTCACATCCAAAAAATACAATGCTTGTTTCTCTGTAGAGCTGCCAGGTTCATTGGAAGGAGGGGATAAAAAAATGAAAAAACTTGGAGTGTTCCTAACAAAATGGGAGGTAGGTTTGCAGAGATGGTTTTTCTGGAAAAACATAGAAGAAGCATACAGTGAGTTAACAGCTTCTATTACAGCTGATTCTCATACATGCTTAGAAGAATGGCTCAAGTGCACATCAAATATCTGCTGGTATCTCTAGACTTCTCTACCCAGGTTTTATTTTTCTGAATGTCTTTACCATAGGTAACCTGCTGCTTGTGTTTCAGCTTCCCTTTGTTTCAGAGTTGCCTATGCCTTAAATCAAAATGATGTATGCCATCTTGCAATAATTAGGCTAGTAATGGTGTATCATGGAGGGCATGTTGTGTTATAAAACATTGCAGGATAAAACCTGGTAAATACTAAGGCCTGAAGGAAATCCCCTTCTTTTCAGCTTAGCTGAGCTTTGCAGTTTTTTTGAATTACAGGGTTCAACCTTCAGTTAATTCAAAATCATTCCTCAACTTGCGTTAAGTCAAGTTTTTCTGTTCTATCTCAGTTGTTGATTGAAATTGAAGAAATAAACTGCTTGGTTGGTTTGAAGTAGGACACTTGGCATTGTCACCCACAGGAACTGATGCTCAATTCACATCACAGTTTTAACAGTTTCAGTTACTGTCACCACTTGACGCAGCAGATTATTGCTAGAGTATCCCATGTCTTTGTATAAAATAGACTGGCAGAGCCAAGTTTAGGATGTTTCTGTTGTCCTTACTTACTTGAGAGAGATCTCTGCTGATAATGTACAGAATCTATTGACTTGCTCTCCATGAGTAAAATACCAGATGCCAGGGTGCTCAGTTTAGTCTGGTATTTTTTTAGAGAACAGGTGACCACACAGTGTATTTTCATGGATCCGTTCTAATTTGAGAACTTGCTACTTTAAAGAAATTTTTCTGAATTAGAGCCCTTAAACATTACTTTTGCTTGAAGGTGGTCTGCCTTTTGATAAAAGCCCAGGAATAGAGCTGGGTTGTCTTTCTTGCTCTCACAGGTTGCTGACCTTTGCGGATTGCATTAACAAAGCTGACTGTGAAAGATTTCATAGAGGAGCTCAACTATTATGGTGTAGCAACAATATTTTTTAGCATTTTGTACTCTTTGAAGACTGATGTTATTAAAAACTTCTTAACAAAAGTTTAGGTTCTGTATGACTTCCCCATCAGGAGCTCAGTTAACAACCTTTTTTCCCCAGCTTGGAAGCCTCTATCTGCTGAGTAATCTAAAAACCAAGTTATTTCTGCTCTACATGCACTCCCCATGCTATCCAAGGCATAGCTGACCTTTGAAGCTCTGTATGCCACCTCCCGGTGAAGGGTTTGCAACTGGACCTAGCACTTCTGTTGGCATGTAACCTGGAAGGGAATCCTGCCTACAGATCCATCACTGTATTGACTTTGCAGAGCTGCCAGGCATAAAAACCCCCAGTGACAACATGTCAGAAAGAGGAGTAGGTAGAGCTTCTCGTACACAGGACGTGGTTTATGATTTAAGAGATGCCCGTGTCTTGGAGATGCTTTTAAGATTACTTAGACAGGAAAAGATTGAACTAGAAGGAAGATTTTTCTGCTTGATATAATACAGAAGGGGTTGATTAAGGGGATTAGTTCAAATTAATTAAATTGTGTTGTCTTTACAGAGTAAAAATCTAAAACTGATACTGGTTGATGAAAATGTTTTTATGGAGTTTGTGCTTTGCTTTGGTTTTCATTGTTGAATTTTTATATTTTTTTAGTTCCCTTCTTTGTTAGAAACAAGCACATGATAGGCATTTAGTGTACGTAATCCTTAGCATAAGGCATAGGTTGACTTACGGAGAAGCTTCCAGGCTTGGCACACAAACACAAAGTAAATGCTTTAGACAGAGAATTAGGTGTCTTGAAAGTGTGACAGTTTCTCATTTCAAACTGTGTTGACAGGTGGGCCTAAAGCCCTTGCAGAAGTTACTTCCTCATCTTTAATCTTTGTACAGTTTGAGTTTACACACTGTCTTAGGTTGCACACAAGCATGCCTTGACTCATCCATATCCTCATGGCTTGTCTCTGTTTTGTTCTGTGAGGGTATCAAAGGTTCACAAAGGTAACAGATTTTGTGTTATTTTTGTTCAAGGCTTTTTGGTGTCCCTGGATGACTTTTACATACTAGGCAGTGGCTTGGTAATGTTGCAGACTACCAACAGTGTTTTCAATGAAACCCTCATTAAGCAAGTGGTGCCTGAATCCTTGTTAGCTTGGCAGAGGGTCCGCATTGCCAACATGATGGCAAATGATGGAAAAACTTGGGCAGAGACCTTCTCAAAGTGCAACTCTGGTAAGTACAGCTGCATATGCATCTTAGGAAAAAAGATTTGTTCCCTCTACCTCTTGTACTTGTTTCCTTCCCTTGGCAGGACGTGTAACCCTCTCTGTTCTCATACCCAGGAACCTACAACAACCAGTACATGGTTCTAGACCTGAAGAAAGTCAAGCTGCAGAGGAGCCTTGATGATGGTGCATTGTATATTGTTGAGCAGATCCCGACCCTTGTGGAGTATTCTGATCAAACAAATGTTCTCCGGAAAGGTAATAGCTCCTATAGTAGTTACTGGCTTAGGAAAACCATCTCTTTGTGCCAATTGAGAGCTGTGTTTTGTACTAGGGAAAGAACTGTTGAACAGTAGTCCTGAGTTTAAAGGAAGCCTCGTGTGAGCACCCCTCAGCTTTGCGTGAGCATCTCTCTGTAGCCAGGTCAATTGCAATCTGTTCATTTATCTGGTATGCTGTGGCAGCAATGCAGTGAGCATCTGTGTCTCCTAGAAGCAGAGGAGGGAGAAAGACTTTGTCTCCTTGCTTGTTTGCATCCTTGCCTTTTTTCTGGTGTTATTTTGCCCTGTTATAGAGACCATTGAGGGAAAATGTGAGATCTGTTTGGAGCAGTACTAAATAACTGTGATGCTGTGGGCTACTTGAAATAATTGTTGAGTGGGTCACCTTGCAAGAAGATGAAAATTTGAATACCAGAGAAGTTCTATGTTAAATTCATCTCCTGAACTTGTCTGGATCTCTGTTTTCTGATAAATATTTCCTCTTTAAAAGGTTCTTTAAATCCCTAGCAAGACTAGCAACAACTTGATGGAAAACAAACAAAAATCTTGGTGAAGCAGAACACTCACTGTCAGTTTTAATTCGCAAGTGTTTACTAGATACGTCATCAACAAAAAGCCTGAGCCTTAAGTGTGTTTGGTGCTTTCTGCTCCTCACATGCTGAGGGGATAAATTGATGAATTGCTCATCATCAAAATGATGGGAAATTTGTCTATGTTAGCAGCTGGGGTTGCTTCTCTTTGAATTTTTTCCATGTGTCTAGCTTGTTGGAAAGTTCTGGCTTATTCCAGGCATTGCCACATTATCAGTATGGTTTTATAAGTTATTTCTTATTGCTAAAGTCCCATATCTCTCTCTTATGCATCTCTGTCTCTTTTTGGCTTCCTTTGCCTTGGGCTTTGCTTGGGGTGCAAAGAAGCTCATAGAAATCCTCTAGCTCTGGCACTGGAAACATTGCAACCCCATCATGGCAGTGCTATAGCTGTGCAGAGAGCCCAGGCTTGGCAGGTACCCCAAGTTCCTTTTCAGCATTTTGGAACAGCTGTGTGGCATTTTCTGTAGGACTGAGCCAAACTCCTGGGCTTGGGCACACAGTAACCACTTCTTCCCTTTGAGATGTTATAGCTGCTGTGTTTTCAAAGGTGGCAGCATGCATTAGAGGTTACACATTCTACTTCACATCTACTAAATGTACATTGGGCATATTGAATAACAGAGCAGTCAGTCTCTGGGAGTTTAAACATTGGGAGGACAGCCTTCAGTACACAGGGTGGGCTAAGCACTGCCAAAGTGCAGTTTTGGAGGCCTCAGCTGCTGTAAGTCACCACTGCTCCTGTAAGCAGCAGATCTGTACTCCTCCATGTAGGACACCAGACAAGTCCCATCAAGGCCCCTGCCCTGTTCCCAGGTGCTTGGAGCATCTCAGGTGAAGGAGGTTTATTTTTCTCAAGAGCAATGCTGGCTTCAAGTGTTTGTAGAATAGCTGACCCTGGCACACTCCATCATTGCCATGTAGCTGGTGTCCCAAGATACACTTTGGACACTCTAGTTTGGTCAGAGTGAGTTTGCCACCAGCACTGGCTTTTTAAGTCTCTTTGAAGCATAAACCTAGAAACAACAGAGAATGAGAATTGAAATCTCAGGTGAACAAAGGTAGGTAGTGCTGTAGTAAGCCTTGTATTGAGGAAAAAGGTAGCATTTCCTTATACAGGTTTGAAAATGGAAAGATTTTTTTTCTTTATAGCTTCTGTCATCTTATTTTTTAGGCCAGTGCAGATGAGTTCTCAAAACCAGACATCTCTTACATTGCCCTTTCCAGGCAAAGATGTCCAGGTCCTTTCTGTATATTGACAAAGAAAACTCAGGAATACTTTAGAAGAAGAAGTATTTTGATTCAGGGAATTGTTGCTGCCTTCATGTCATGCCCCTCCCCTTCCAACCTTACACTCTCTCTTGACTTGTTTTTAGTTGCTGTGCACCCTGCCAAATTTCACTGGCTTATAGCAGCCCTTGGGTAAAGCTTGGCTTAAGTTTACTGCTGCACTCTCTGCATGGGATTTGCAGTCTTGCTGAGCCCAAGACACAGAAGAGCTCTTGCTGGAGGAGAACTGCAACAGCTTCCTCTGTTTTAGCAATTTTAACAAGAAGTTTTTCCAGGTGGGAGAAAAGTGTCATCTGCATGCACTGTGTTCATGTTCATGTGAGACAGTTGCACCTTTTTGAATCACAACTAAACTGTACTGGTTTAGAAGCTGATGTGTCCATATCCTCCAGCCTGTGTCATTAGAGGCTGGCAAGTTGCTCATTTCTGGAGGACGCCTGTGTTACAACACAGCCTGTACACAACCTGTTTCCTTCAGGTAGGCTCTAGGTCACGTAAGCAAATGCCAGCAGACAGGGTATTCCTGTCTTCCCTATCCCACGTAGGACCCAAGCTGGTGAGGCCTCCACTCAGGCAGTATTCCAGTGCTTACGCTATCTGTGTAGCCTTCAGGAAGTTTGGTTTGTATTTGTTTGTATTGCTCCCAGTGAGTTCCAGTTGGTTTTTTTTTTGAGCATCTTACACCAGACTCCTCACGCTGTGCTGGGCTGATCTCAGTACATGGAGCCCTGCATTTACCAGTGCCTAGATAGTAGATCTCTTAGCCAAATACTGATGCATGTGATTTGAGAATGAACTACAGGGAATGTTAGTGCTTTGGAGACAACTTGAAAGTGTGCTACTCCTGGGCCTAGCTCAGGCTATATATTTGCTGCCTAAAAGATAGAAACTATTAAATGTTAAGGTATAGGTATCTTCTGTTATTTATTCCAAGACTTCCTATACTCAGATTCGGATCTGGAAGGTCTCCTGGCTCATTAGAAGAGTTTTGCACAAAGGCAGTTTTATGTCAGTTTTATGTCACCTATCTAAAACTCTTCTCTGGAATCCTGCCTGGCATCCTTTGCTCTTCGGAGTTAACAACACTGCAGGATTGCTTTTGGAAAAGGTAGAGCAAGACTCTGCTCTGCTGATCAATCACTTAACCTTCAAAGGCAGCTACTGGCAAATGTGCAGCAATCCCCCATCTTTCTTTATCACTGTGTGCAATCTCCACTGCACAAAGTGTGTGTGTGTGCTGGCCTGCTTCCTTTCACCCCGAGTAGCTCTGTGGTCTCCGTGTGTTTGTGTGTGTCAGTCCCTCCCTGACATCTCAGCATGATTGTGTTGTTCTGCATTGGTAAGATGGGAAGGGGCACAACCAGAGTGACTTCAGGCCTCTCACTGTGAAGTTTGGTGGAGGTAAATGAACTTGCAGTCTGTTGAGGTTCAGCAGGGAAACCTCTGCAAGAGGGCTGTGGCCACGCTGCATGTTCAGGCTCCTGCAAGTCTGATCTCAGCTGTTTTGCAGGATGAGTCCTGAGGGTGGAAGTCTGGGGGCGGGTTGCCTGGGTACGCAGTCTCCAGTGGTGTTACACTGGGAGTCAACCCTGGTCATGCCAGTGACTGTTGCCTTACTGTGTTCAAACCAGTTTTCTGTGTTGTTCCTCGACATGCTTCTAGGCAGTGCAACATGGAAAATTATTTATTTTCTTTTCTGATACAAGCAAGATCATCCAGCTTTTTCAAGCGATTAACAGATTGGGTTTTATCTCTGGCAGGTTACTGGCCTTCATACAATATCCCTTTCCATGAAAAGATTTACAATCTCAGTGGGTATGCATCATACGTTGTCAAGTACGGCATGGATTTCTCCTATGAGCTTGCTCCAAGAGCAAAAATCTTCCGCCGAGACCAGGGCAAAGTGACCAACTTGGAAAGCATGAAGTACATCATGAGATACAACAGTAAGACACCTGTTTGTGTGCTGTGGAGCTGATCTTAACAAGCAGTGTTACGTTTGTTTCTTGGATTATAGTGGGAAGCTGCAGCCTCACATACAGATCAGTTATATTGTCCTAAGTGCAGAATACTAACAAAGCAAAAAGGTAACACAAGCTTATTTTGGAGGTAGGAAAGTGGGCTAAAATTGCTCTATCAAGAACAAGGCCCCTCGGGCTTATTTGACTTTTCCAGAAAACTTCTGACTCCAAGAGAGAGTACTCCAAGGGACTTCATGGACTGCTGTCACCTAATACATCTAGACCTGTCAATCTTGAAAGCCTTAAATCCTAGGCAACAGTTAGATGTGATCAGACCAGAGAATTTGGTATAAAACTTAATGACTTTTTCCATGTTCAGGCAAATGGTCTTTTGCAGGTGGGATAGAGTTAATTTTCTTAGTGGTTAGTACAGTACTGTGTTTTGAATTTAGTATGAGAGTAATGTTGATAGCTTAAGTATTACTTAAACTTTGATGTTTTAGTTTTTGGTAAGTCAAGGACTTTTCAGTTTCCCATGCTCTGCCAGTGAGCAGGTGCACAAGAAGCTGGCAGAGCATGGCCAGGACATCTGACTTGAAGTGGCCAAAGAGATATTCCATACCATTGAACCTCATGCTTATTGTGGAAATTGGCTGGAAGGGGCTGATCATTGCTCAGGGATGGGCATTGCATTGGTCAGCAGGTGGTGAGCAATTGTATTGTGAATCACTTGTTTCTCTCAGGGTTTCTCTTGCCCTCCCTCTCCTTTTTAATTTTATTATTAACAATTCAGTTCTTGAAATTGTTGTTATCTCAACCCATGGTTTTTACTTTTTTCTGATTCTTCTCTGCTTCCCATGAGGGGTGGGATTTGGAGGGATGTGGATGAGCAGTTTTGTGGTACTTAGTTGCCAGCAGGGGTTGAACCAGGACAGTAGGTAATGCTCTGTTGTTTTTTCCTGACAGGGTTCTCCTTAACTGGATTAAACCCAGCTTAATTAACTTCTGGCTAAGCCATCTCAAAATACTGATAGCTTTAGATGCTGTATTTTTATTCCCAATTATAGAGAACTTGCTGATTACTGGGCTTGAGGTTTGGGAGGCCTCTCCTAGAGTGGGGTATCATTCCTGTCTGGGCTGTGAGTAGCAGCATGCACTTACCACCTTCCCCTCCTGGCTTGCAGCTACTGCAGTGGTGTTTGAAGGTTTTGCTCCTTGACACTTATTTTAATCCAGAACAGGAAGACAGAGGCTCTCATTGCTGCATTTCCCCCTTTCCTCAGACTCCCCCACCACCCTCCCACTTCCTTTTCTCATCTGCTTTTCTCTCCTGACAAAGTTTTTACAAGCTTTCATAATGTGGAATTTCATCAGGTGGAATTGCAGATATTTGTGGTTAGAGGTTGGCAGTGGTGCCCCTGGATTGCAGAGGTAGCTGCATGGTCTTGAAGTAGGAGCTTGTCTAGTTAATGTCCTGTCTTGAGTGCTGACTTGTAGCTCGTACCTAGGGAGAAGCACAAATGCAATGTGACAGAGTGCAGTTACTCAGCTTTCAGTGACATCAGCTTTTTGTAAGGGGGCTAACTTTTCTGGTTTTGTCCTTCCCACCATTTTCCACCCCAGACTATCAGCGTGATCCTTATGCTGAACACAATCCTTGCAACACCATTTGCTGCCGGGAAGACTTGAATCCTTCTTTACCTGTGCCTGCAGGCTGCTATGACTCCAAGGTAAATTACCTCAATTTCAACATCTGCTGAATGTTGGCTGCAGCCTGTTTTGTGCTCCCATCAGACCTGTAGCATGTTTCTCTGCACGAGGGCAAGCATGGCCAGGCATGTCTGTTCCCTCTTTTCATGATGTCCCAGTGCTTGGGCACCTCCTCAGATGGGAATTCTCTGCAGAGTCTCATTTCCTGTTCCTGACATCAGTCTTGGCACAGTGGCAGAAGATACAGGAAGAGGTGCATAAAACAACTACATCCATGGGAGCTTGTGGTGTTCAGAGGTTAAACCCCAAAGCCTTATAGCAGGAAATGAGTCTTCAGCTCACTCAGGGAAGTAGACTGTTGTACAGCCTCAGCCTCCTGTTCTTTAGGACTCTGTAGGTGCCTCCCAGAGCCCACAAGAATGTGGTTGCAGTCTCACTTAAGGTTTACATTTATAACAGCCTGGCTCTCTAGTTAAAGCCACCCTGCTCTGGGGCTCCACCTCTCTGCAAAACTGCTTTCTGAAAAGTTGGTGAAGATCACATTGCATTTGAGGGGAATGTGGGAAAATCCTTAGACCCACTGTCCTGAAGAAAGCAGCATTTATTTTAGGCAGGTTATATGGTATTTTCACTGTGAAGAGCAATGCTGAAGTAAGCAGCTGTGCAGCCCTGGTGTGCTGAAAAATTGTATGATGTTTTCACCTGTGGGCTCCACCCTGCTGCATTTCTGGATTATGAGTTTGGTTGCTAGGATGGGCCAGGAGAGGCTATTTTGGTGTCTCCACAGCTGTGTATTGCTGTGGACAGTAGTGGGAGACTCCCAGAGCTGGGTAATACAAGAGGAATGCAGAAAATGGTTTTGTAGAGGGTCTGGTAAGGGAGTGGTCAGTGCATGCTGCAGTGCCTTAGCCAGCACAGTTAGGCAAGGGGAGTGGGCTGGGCTGGAGGTGGAACAGGGGGCCTAAGAGGGGCATTGAAAGAAATAACCCAGAGCACAGGCCAAACCTGTTCTAGTTATAAACCCTACAGACAAATATAGTATCTGAGTTTGGGAAGATGGAGCAGGCTGGGGACCTCTTTGGAGACAGTGAAGAACAGCACAGAGCCTAGGTAGCAATATTAACTCTGTGCTGCTTTTCTCCACTCCTGAATTACCCTGACATGCCCGAGGGAACAGCCCAAGTGCTCAAATGCAGCAGAGCTTAGGGCAGACCCTCTCATCTGCTTGTTGCAGCCCCATGAAGCCAGGAAGGATTGTCCTGGGGGCAGATGCTCTGGCTCTTTCAGCCTGGCTAGTGCAAGGGCTAGAGGGCAAGTGTGGGCTTGTGCCCTTCAGCACTGGCTGCTGCGTGGCCTGTGCACTGGGCAGGAATTGCTGCCTGTGCGTGTTTCCCTCTGCTCACTTCCCTCACCTTATTATCAAATCTCCTGGAGCTGGGATGGGGATGTGCCCCCCCTCACGCTGCCCTTTTGCCCCGTGTTGCTGTCCTTTATTCCAGGTGTCGGATTACCGCCTGGCTGCAGCGTTCACCGCCTCTGCCATCAATGGCCCTCCGGTGCAGGGCGGTCTCCCGGTGTTCAGCTGGAGACGGTTCAACAGCACGCGGCACCAGGGCCTGCCGGAGTCATACAACTTCGACTTTGTCACCATGAGGCCCATCCTGTAAAACCAGCATCAATGTCCAGAAGAGGATTTTTTTTTAAATGGAAGTTTTATTTCTTGTGTAATAAATCGACCTGGATGTCCACATCCCTGTGCCTTATACCTGCCTTCCCGTGTCTGCCTGCTAGGCACTTCGTACTGATATTGGCTGTTTCACTGCCATTCAAAACGCGTTCCTTTCTCCTGAGCTGTTTGGGTGGCCCTTCTTCTGACGAGGATTGATGAGAAGCAGGTGGCACAGTTTTCTGGTAATCTGATCCATCATCACAGCTGTTCCCAGAGCAGGAGTGAGGACCAATGCCACCAGTGAGAGTGATCTGTTTCTAGTAGCAACATGGGACCTGTCTCCAGGGCTGGGCCCAGCCAGGTAGCTGCTTTGGGCCATGATGGCCCTACCTCAGTGCTGGCTTGATGTCTGCCTTTTGTCTGAATAGTGTGCTGCAAGTTGCTTTCTATCAAGCACATGTTCTCCATTGCAGATCAGTCTGTTCTGTACAGGATGTGTCTTTCAGTGGCATTGTCAAGACTTCCTTTGGGTGGCCAAAGCAGCTGGCAATGTCAGGCTGCAAAAGAGGGTGAAGGGAAGCAGCCTCATGCTTTGGAAATGCCCCTGCCCCAGGCTGCAGGGACAGAAATGTGATGCAATGGATCTCTTACAAGGGATCTCTCTCTTGGAATGGATCAGCCCATGCTCAGTGCTATCTTCGCCTGCTCTCTCAACTGTGGCAGGGGAATGTGACAGTGAGATTGCTGTGATGGCCAGGGCTTTGCACGTTATTCCTAGTTAGCTGTGTTTACACCAAGGAGTCAAGTCACTGGGCTGTCTTGTGCTAGATGTTCTATGTATAATTAAGTAAAACAAAATAAACAGCTCTTTCCTCATGTCCTTCATGGTCCAAGCTAAATAGTGCACATCACTGCCCTTTGTTAAGAAGGTGAAGAATGATGAGCAGTCTGAAGTTTTAATGAAGCCTCTAGAGTTCAGCTTGTGTGATGGAGGGAGCAAGTTACTGCAATACGGGTGAGATTCTACCTAAATATTAGGCTGTCGCAGTAAGGGTGATTTTTGCCAGGGGAAGAAGGGGAACAGAAGTTCCAGCAAAGCTGTTGTTGACGATGAAAAATCCATTAAGGGACTGAAGTGATCTGTTTGCTGAGGTAGGAGGTAGGTGTGAGATGCTGTGTGCAGAGACCTCCTCCATGTGGTGGTGGAGTCACTGCCACAGATTGGATTGAATTGACCTGGATCAAGCAGGCTGCAGCAGGCATTAAAGGAGGACACTCAAGGAATGGAGCTGGGTCACGAAGAGCAGTGCAAGGATCTGAGCTGCCAGCAAGCAGAGGACCAAGAATCAGCTGCTTGTTTGAAACTGGAAGCACAGAGGGGCTGGAGGATGTCTTGACTTCACTGTCACTCCTGGACAATGCAGCAACATTGCAAGATGTATTTACTACTTTTTCACAATTTTATATAAAAATACAAATGGAGAAGTACTGTTTAAAATTTGGTCCCTGGGGACCAGGAAATTGCCAATGGATTACTGCAGTTAACAGTGTTCTTGACCCAGGGCACAGCTAGATGCTTCTATCTACAGGGACTGGACCTGTGTGGCACCTGTCATGTGCCCATGACATGACAAATATGCCTGGAAATGGCAGTTCTGCCTTTCTCTCACCTTGAGCCTCCTACCCTGAGGTATGATCTGCTTTGTCCTCCAACCCAGAGTTGTGGGAAAACAGAGCTCTACTTTTGGAAGTCCCTTAAGTATTTAAGTATGTAAGTATTTTCACCAATGGGACTTTGTGAGCCTTAGAACTCCAATCCATGTGAGTATGACTATTTTTTTTGCCTTTAGTCGTGCTGCTAAAGGCTGCTGCACTCCTCCTGCTGTGCTGTACTTTGTGCTTCCTTTGTTGCCAGTCCTGACCACAGCAGTTGCAGCTCCTCTTCCCTCTACAGCTGCATCAGTGACCAGAGGAGGGTTAGATAGGGTTGCATGGCCCTGTAGGAAGGTGCAAAAGAACTGACAGACAATCGCATGAAGTTTAAAGGTCTCTTTGAGTATCTTATTTCCTTCTGCAGATCCCACTTGTAATTAAAAAAAGAAAGGTATGCTCTAAGCAGAGGATTTGTGGCAGAAGTTGTCACCTTTTTCATACCCCACTTCCAGGTTTTTCCAAGTCCTGTGGCTTCTGACTCTTAAATTTCAGGTTTTTGTGTTTGGCTGAAGAGGGACTTAGTTGGTGGGGAGATGGAAGTGGGAGGTGGTTGTGATAAATCTCTCATGCCATAATGAAAAAATCCTCTTCAGTCAATGCCTAGAAGAAATTACTTATTTCAGCAGGACCATCAAAATTGTCACATCTAATGCAAGCTTTCACATGCTTTACCACCCCCCTTTTCTGAAATTCAGTAGCAAACTCAGCCCTCCTGGTTCTAGTAGTCACACCCTGCACAGCCTCAGCTCTAACTGGGGCCACAGCCTGTCACAGCATCCTCTGTAGCAGGAGGCACAGGGCAAGGTTTTATCAGTGCCTGGCCAGGCCAGGCTGCACAGCACTTCAGGGAGAAACCAACAGCACTCCTTTGGCAGTCTCCTGGTGATGTGCTGCTGGCTCAGATTTGCTTCTCAGCTGACTCATGGGGTTTTTTTCATTTTCCTCAGTGGTGTGCAGAAATGGACTTTGCTGTTTGTACATTCTGCTCTGGGGCTGTAGCACTTGTTTCCAGACCTACCATGGAGTGTGTGCCAGAGCCACCCTGCAGCAGTGTTCTGCATGTTCACATTCTCACTTTGCTTTACTTCAGCAGGAATTGCAATAACAGCAGTACTTGAGCAGAGTAGTTATGCTGCATTTGATGATAAAACATAGGTTCTGCACTATGTGCAGTACATATACTCTTAGCCTAAATAGGCAGTCTGAGAAACTAAGGACTTTCAAGTGGGATTGTGCTGAGGCATCACTTCACCAGAGTCCATAATCTTCTGGTCAGTGACTTGAAGCAAATTTTAGTAAGTGCATAGAAACTAATTATTACCATCACAAATTAATTACATGCCCTTGAAGTATAGACTCAGCACTAGCTCAGGGTAGGCATGTCAGTAACTCCATGTTCTAAGTACAGTAATTTCACAATTATAAGCTGCACCATTTTGACTAAAATTTTGGTTCAAGCCCAGAAGTGCGGCTAATAATCAGGTGTGGCTAATATATGGACAAAGAACGAAAAGTTGCTGGAGGACAGGTGTCTGCTGAGAAAGGCAGGAACTTCTCTTTGAAATGGAGACTGTAAACCCCCTCCCTACAAATTATTAGAATTTTGAAATTAAGGGCCTTTCAGGCAAAGATAAGGGAATTAGGAATGACAGTTCTTTACTAGGGAAATTAAAATAGAAATACAGTACTATAAAGGCACAAACCCCAAACCCTGACAAAGTCAGAGTACAGTCTGACACCCTGTCAGGCAGGGTGTTGGTAGCAGTCCCATTAAATGGTGTCTGCATCCTCCTGCAGTGACAGATGTGATTCAGTTGGAGCAGTGCTCCTGCAGAAGGTGCAGTTTCCCTCTGGAGGTCCAGTGGTGATGTGGAGAAATCCGGTTTTCCTCTGGAGTCCAGTGGAGAAAGGGGCTTCCTTATTGTCCCCAAACCTCTGTTTTATCTTGGTAAGAAACGTTGGGCTCTTCCCCCTGGCTGAAGCAACTTCCAGTGGGATGAAGTAATTTTATCAGTCACACAGTAGGACTCAATGGGCCATTAGCAGAAAATGACTCCCTGGAGGAAGGATGGTTGTGAAAAGATAAAGAACAATGCCCCACCTGGTTTCAATGGATGGCCCATAAGCAGAATAGCTCCCGTGGAGATAAGGATCACTGCCTCTACCCTCAACAGATGATGATAGAATAGATACCTTTTATCACACCCTCTATTGTAACACAAGACAGTTGCTGACACCCAGACATGCAGTTTATAATCAGGTGTGTCTTATAATCGTCAAATTACTATACTTTGAGTTCTCTACAATTTGGAAGCAGAGCTGGGTCCAAGAGGCAGATTTTTCCAGATTTTTCCTTCTAGCTGTTCATTGGTCTCAAATGTGTTGCACATCTGTCACCATGCTGTTCCTGGCTTCTACCCTTGAAGCAGCTGGGTGGGGCAGAGCCTTCCATGATGCCTGCACTGAACCACACTTTTATTAATCCTGATTTCATTATCCCCGAGTGATGCACTTCATGCTGTGCACAGCAGCTGCTCCCTGGCCAGGTGAGTGGGCCCCTCATGCTTGAAGGGGACCTGAAAAACTCTGATATTTTGTCCAAAGCCTCTTGCTGAAAGAATGACCATTGCTACAGAGGTCAAACTGGCATCTTAGAGGGCAAAGGAGAGCAGCACCAGCAACTGGATTTCCATTCCTGTATTCATCTGGGGCAGCTCTGGGGTGCAAGTCACTTTATTCTGTCTGTCCATACTTTGTAGAAATGCATGGAAAGCAACTTCCCAGAAGTTACAGCATTGCTTTGTTTTTTTGCTTTTGTGAGGGCAGCACCATGCAGTTGACTTCCTGGGAATGACCAAGAGCCAAATCCTTGCTGCTCAATGTTACTTGAGCAAGGTGGCAACACCTCTGAAGAGGAGGAGCAAGCTCTGGGCCCTTTTTTGAGAGAGTTGCCTCCTGAGGTGTCAGGAACTAAGCACAGATGACTCACAATATTAAAAACCCAGTAGTTTTATTTCAAAGTATAAATTCCAGGCTTATCAGACAAAACCCCACTACAGGTAACACAGACACACACTAATCTACAGTACATACAAAAATCAGGAAAGCTGGCAACTGCCTAGTTTAAATTGGACATTAAATCAGTCCTACATTTTTTCTTTTGTATTTACAAGTCCAGCTGCAAAACAAAACACGTAATCAGATGTGGAGCTTTCCAACAAAGGATTTTGCACATTTGACTTCTGATAGCCAATAAATTACTAAAGCTGAACAGGAATCCCTGAACAACTACTACTCAGCTATCTTATTTACAGCTAAACCCTATTAAGACAGCAGTACAAATATATATATATGTGTGTGTGTGTATATATATGTATGTGTGTGTGTATATACACACACATCTATACATATATATATATAGGCATATGTATATAAAAGAGACAAAAAGAATTCTCAGCCTGCATAATGACAATGAGAAAGATGCCTTGTTAACTTAAAAGGGATGAAAAGGAAAATTGATTGATTTGCTTTCTCCCAGCTATCCTTAATTTTTTTCCTTCTCCTCTCAGAGGTGATTGGAAGGGAATAGATTTGCATGGCAGGGCTGGCTTAGTGTTATTTGATCTCTTCTCCCTCCAGTGTTTTCATACAATACCCACCCCTACCCAAATCAACAAATTAAAAAAATATATATTTAATATATCAAGCTTCTATTCAAAATACCTGCATAGATACTTTTTCACAAAAGGAGAATACTTGAAGGGTGTATAAGAAGGCAGAATCACAGCTTGATTTTGTACAGTGTATGCAATACTCATCTGAGGAATGGCTGACTCGGGAGCAGGAACAGACGTGATCCATCCCTACATATAATATTATTTTTTATTTACTGTACATTTAAGACAAACAGCATCAAGGAAGCGCTGAAGTGGCTATTTCTGTTACAGTACAAAATGATGTTCAGATCGTACTATTGAGCTAAGTCGTGGTCCCAGTGAAGACTGAGGGGTTTTGCCTTTGTTTTCAAAGGAAGCAGGGTAAGACCCCTTAATTTTACAGGGAGAACACCAGGGGTGTTTCCAGCCTCATGCTAAAAACCTTGGGAATGGGTGTCTCAGTGATCTAACATGGCCAATGACAGCACAGACAATTCCAAGGAGCAATGTCAGACCAATGCATAGGGAAGCTGCTCAGGGCATGGAAATAATTACAGGCTGAGAGATCTGCATTCTTGTGTTTTCTGAAGCCGCCACTGGCGACTGGCGACAGTACAGATGCTATAACCTACAGTCTGCCCCTCCTAGCATTTATGTTTTTGTATTCAATAAAGTTTTCTAGTCATACAGCAAGAGGAAAGAGGCCAGTGAAGCTGTAACTAGGAGAAATGCAGAACACCATTTTGCCACCAGCACTCCACAGCAGGGCTCCTCTCCAAGTATTACTACTTTCAACCTGGACATCCAGATGCCCTTGTATCACACAGAGAAAACAATCAACCTAAAACACACCAGAAGGTAAATGAGGATGGAAAACACAGCTGTAGTCTGTGCTGTGTTTGCTAAAACACGGCAATTCGGTCCAAGGCAGTACTGCTGAAATGTCATATACCCAGAGGCATCAGCAAAACACAGAATCACAGAATTCAGACACACAGTCAGGAAGAACTTTATACCAAGCTATTTAAAGATGGAAAAACTTGCATTAAGTGCAGAGAAGAAACCAAACCAAACACTTCCACTTAAAAGCCATATAGAAATTCTTTGTGTATTTGAAAGTGGATTATTGGAGGCTTCAGCAATTGACTTCTCATTAATGAAGAGACCAGTCTAGAAGCAGAGTATTAGCACACCTGTACTGAATTTTGCCAAATATTTTGGTAATACTTTCAAATAAAGTCTATAAATGAAACAAATTGTTTCTGATTGATTGTTGCTAGCAGAAAGTTTCTCAATAATTTTAATTCCTGGAAGGTACAGCATAATGAAACCATCAGCCACTTGACTACATGGGAAAAACTGCCATGAGGCAAGGAATTAAGCACTACTCGTGTTCGTTAGCAAACTCACTGCAGAGATCTCCACAGTGACAGTGACTGCATAGAACTGGCATTGTTCTCTCTTTGGGCATCAGTGATTTAGGGCCCATCTCCCTTGGATGTCTCCACACCAAACGAGGAATCTCAAAGTCAAGCCATGCTTTATCACATACTTCTCCACCAGTACTTCTCAAGATACTGAAATCGGATCTTTAACAGCCCTGCTGGGATGAAACAACAGGAAAGTGATCTTTCACCCCAGAGCTGTGATGTCTTTGGTCAACAAGAGTGTCTCACAAAATCCTGCGAAAAACCCAGAACTGCTGCCACACAGACCAGAAATGGATCTGTCAAGACAGAAGCCAGTTTTTACAGTCAGTTCAGTGAAGAACTAAATATTTAGTAAATAAATATGAGTCTTCTTTCTTTAATGATGCAGCCCACAAAACCTCCAAATGGAATGACAGCTCATCCCTATTAATACCTCCATTGGAGGAAAGAAAATACTCTAATACAGGACTTGCACCCCCTGCCTACCCCAAAGGAGACAAACTTAAGAACAAAGGATATCTAAATGGAAGCTCAAGCTATAATAAAGCTCACATATAGTTTGGGCTGGAATCACAACTAAATAAATCAAGTAAGTTCTAGGTTGTATCCTCATGTTTATTTTAATTTTCAAACTGTTAAACTCCATAGTACTGATATGGCCAATGGCTCTTTGGTACCACCTCAAAGACACGTTAACAAAAGATTGCCCAAGGACTTGGCAGCCATCAACTGGAAAGAATTGTTCTAATTTTGATTACAAAACTGTCCTTATAAGAATCCAAATTTAGTTTTATCTCCATAAATAGACTAAATGCATAATTAAGTCATTATTCCTTGAAATAAACAAACAAAACATTTACTTAAAAAATTCAGGCGTTTTTGATAATTGGCACCAGAAACACAGGGACAACTGCAGTTCAAAGGAAAGGTTACACATTGTTCATACAACTGCAGTTCATAGGAAAGGTTACACATTGTTCATACACAGTGTGAACCTTCTCTGAGGATACTTGGACTTAGCCAGAATTTTTGCTTGTCCAAATCAACAGAACTGCTATACTTTTAAATGCAAGTTTCCATACAGAGAATATCCATTACTCATCTGAGAGAAGTGACACTCCCTACGTGAAGTAGGGCAGTAAACCAGGCAGAGGTCTACAGTGCCATTTCTTTCAGTGTAAAGGTTCTAAAAAAAGGAACAACAGCTACAGAACCCATAATCTAATAACATATTTCATCAGCCCTATTTAGGGATTTAACTTCTCTGACACTTCTTCAATCTTGCTTCACATTTCAACATGTTGGTTTTGAGAAAGAGAGCACTGAAATGAAAAAAAGGTCATACTCTGCAGCTTTGCTATATGGCAAAGTGGATTTAAAAAAAAAAAAAAAATCAAAATCCTTCCTCTCTAAACCCACAGTCTGGTTCTACTGGGCAGGAAAGTAACTGAAAATTGTCAAAGTTAAAACCTTGCATCTGCTTTCTTGTCCAGGTGCATTATAATTTTGTTCTGCAAAAAGCAAATTTAACGTGTCAATGACAGTGGGGTAGATGCACCAATTGCTTTTCTCAGCTCAGAAGCATCCTGAAAGCATCTATTAACATTTGCAATCACTCACAAGGTTTAAGCCAGCATCTAAAGTAGTTTGTAAACGCCCTTGGCTGTGCTTGCTTTCTGCAGAGGCAGGCAGGTGATGGAAAAGAGCAGCACACTGGGAAGCCAGCTCCTCCTCTTGTACTCACTGAGCATCCAAATGAGTGCAGAAAGATAGAAGCTTTCACAGCACCGCACCACAGGGGTTTCTTTGGCTGAATTGCAGCATACTGCTTTCCCTAAAGAACCAGGAAAGGCTCTGGTGGAAAATAATGTCTGTGTACTCAATATTCTTGACAGGACAAAAGCAACTACTCAAGAATTATAGTAAGGAAAGGGTTGAATGATACTGCAGATAAGAACAAATTCACCATCAGTAGATGTTACACTTCTTGTCTTTACAGAAATAGTAATTACTGC
Source organism: Catharus ustulatus (assembly GCF_009819885.2). Lineage (NCBI taxonomy): Eukaryota > Metazoa > Chordata > Aves > Passeriformes > Turdidae > Catharus > Catharus ustulatus. Next base: position 22,084,272 of record NC_046224.1, on the reverse strand, counting down.
AGGTCTGGAAAATGAGAAGCACTGATAAAAGACTAGAAGGGTAAAGGAAAATAACTCAAAGCAAAAAGAACAGCACAAGGTATCTGGCTACATTTTATTTCTGAAATTATTCTTTAAGGCACAAAATAAATCTAAAAAATAGGGCTGGATGTATGAGGGGAGGGGCAGAGAAACTGTCTGAACTAGAGAGGTGAGAATGCAGTCTTTACAATCCAGTTTCAGATCTGATCGGGAAATATTCCCAGGGTGAGTAAGGGAGGATGGTGAAAATAGAGGAGCATTCTTAGAAGAAGAGGTTGTAGGGTGGTTTTTTTCCCACCACCTCCAAATTTACATGGGCTCTTGGCCAGACTCAAGTTCCCTTCCTTCCCCTCGGAGAGCTTATTACAGCAGTTTGTAAGGTAAGACCAGACCACTCAAATCTCCAGTACAAAAAGCGAGACCTTGAATCACCCTTCATGTCACAGCCTGCTGACAGAATGCTGGGGGGCAAGAGGCAGATTGTTCTTGCTCTTGTGTTGGTGTCTCAATAGATATTACAGATGTGTACGTTTTACTTCACACAAACTGCAATTTACCATTCTGTTTCCACTCTGAAGCAGAATCCCAGGCATTTGGGATGCTATTGAATAAAGGATAGTAGGTATCTAGGTAGAACACCTGTCATGGAAGGAAAAACAAAATTTTCAAATGGCCAATGACATTAACTGTTTAGAAAAAACAGGTGTTCTTGCTGCAGGTCAGACTTAATTTTTCTTTTGGTTCTGAGTGCATGTAGTGTATCACACAACTGTCTAAAATAATCCTGCAGAGTGGATTTAAAGGTGAATTACATGCATGGGATCAATTTCTCCCAAAACTGGGGTAATTCTTGATAGGAGGATAGGTTTAAAGGGTCCAAAGATCTCAAGTTTAACTGCTCTGGGAAGAGATCACATCTGTGGACTGGGGGTCACAGAAGGGTCCAAACCGTCCATAGACATCCTTAGCCCGGACTGCAAAGTAGTATTTGCTGCCAGACACAAACTGTGTCAGAGTGCACGCCATGGGCAGCGGCAGCGCCTTCACCTCCCCGATCTTCTTCCACTGTGAGGCCATAGTGGCACTGGGGTCCTCGTGGTAGGCGTACAGGTGGTAACTGTCCACAGTGGCACAGCTCCGGTCCACCTCCATCACGCTCCACGACAGCACAATCCCATTCTGGCTCTGTACCCGGGCCAGTTTCAGCTGTGGCTTTTGAGGTGGGGAAGTGTTGGCAGCTTCAGGGGGCAGACGTGGTGGCTGTGGTGCCTCTGGAAGCGGGGCAGGATGTACGGGGCGCGGTGGGTCCTAAGCACCAAAGAGTAAAAAAGGAAAGGTCAGAATCTACAGCAATGGAAGGAGGCTTTAGTTCATCATTCCCCAGGTAACTGGAAGCAGATGAGCCTGCAATCACCCAGCCAACTCTCAGTCCTGTGTGCAGAGGCAAGACAGCAGCAGCAAATGATGAGAAGGGGTGGGATCAAGGATGCCATAAATTCTTAAGTTATTCTCATAGAAATCCCTACTTGTGAAAATTATCATGGCCACAGTAATTTCCCTGTATTTTCTTTGCTTCCCAGCCAGGACGGGTTGAACTCAACACTTGTCCTTTACCAGGACTGAGCAAGCAGGTTCACAATGACTATAAGCCAATCTACATTTGAGCTCCTGTCCCCACATTACCCAACACCCCAGGCAGGGCATTAAGCTAACAACTCATCTTTTTTACAGACAGGTATTCAGTCACAAAAGGAAGAAAAGGTAATGACGCCACATAATTCCATCACCTTAAATTAATCACAAAAGCTCAGCTTCACTTTCCAGAAAATTTTAAAATGTGTCCTTCCAGTGGTATTTCTTTTTTATACTGCAAAAACAGTCCTAGGTCTCTCATTTATATTTGTTAAGATGAATTTAGGAATGTGGCTACAGTATACTTCAAACCTGACATCTTTGAGGTTGGAATCTGGGGTAGTTTTTGGCATCTTAAGTGTTCTGTGTAATATTTGCTTCATTTATTCTCATTATTTATCACTGGGGAGTGCATAAAGTTGATGGTGTCTAGACTGAAAGGATGGCAAGCCACCTTCTTGGCAATATATTTATCATTTCAGGACACCATAAGTAATGCGACTGCCCAACAGTGACTGTACAGGTAATGTATTTGAAATGAAATTAAATGAGTCAGAAAAAATTCTCAGATTCTTACTAAAAGAGGTTTTAGGTGATGCAGCAGTAATCACCCTCAACATTGACTAAAAACCTCTGGAGTTTGGGAGTTGGCAACCTTGGAGATTTGGTCTGTACCTTGTTCTCCTACCTCAGTTTTGCAAACAGCTGTACTGAAAACTGGTCACACAATTCACAGCCAAACCATGACTGAACATTTTACTGGCAGTTCTATACTCCTGAGTCACCTGCGGACAACTGATGCACTAATTTTCAGTATGTTCTCCTGGCAATTTGGAGAAGGCCAGGGTGAGCTAACACATTGCACAGCTTTTAGCATCCTGGGCAGGAGTTGCTGTAGGTGACTGGGTGGTGCCATGCTGAGAAGTGTCAACAAGGCATTTCACTGTTGTGCAGCTCACACTAAGAGCAGCCTGAGAGTCCCAGTGCAGGGACAAGGCTGCACATTGCACAGGTGACTGGGGAGCCCCACTCACAGTGAGCGCTTGCGGCGGTCGATGGTGCACCGTGAGCTGAGGAGCTCCTGAGCCCAGAGTCAGCCCGTTGTTCACCACGTAGGTTGTCTGAGGCATTCGGACGGTCACACCTGCAAGGAGCACAACAAACTGAGTATTCAATGCTTACAGGCAGCTAAACAGAACATTGGAAGACTAACTCGGTTTAGCTGGATGAAGTCAAATTTCAGACAGGCTCCACCAGCTGCCAGCAGACCGATGAGGCACTGCATTAACAACAACATCACCTCCCATCCTCTGAAGCTGTAAAAGTGAGAGAGCAAGCGCTTGTGTTTGCAGAGGGGACAGAATGTTGTTCTAACGCTTTGTAGCATGAAAGAAATGGGTGAGGAGAAGTGTGGGAGCTTTCGTGTGAAAAGAACAATTACATCATTTTGGATTCATTTCTGTAAATCATTTTGGATTCAGAAATGAAAAGAGAAATGGTGCTGGTGGCACAATGTTATTCACTCAGAAGGCTGTGCTGTGGATGGCACTGAAAGCAAAAAAAAGCTAAGTCGCTGTCCATGAAGCCTGTTCTCCCTCACAGAACAGACTCCATGATGGACACTGTTCACAGGCATCACCATTTCAGTCATTCCCACAGTAAACTGACCTGCCTGGCAGGAATAACCTAGACAGTTTTATAGCCTTGTAAAACTCCTGCTAGCTACCACATTTTCATTCTTTTTATATCACATCTAATTCTCTTAAGTAACACTTTATCTATTCACTGTTGGAACATACATGTTCTGTGAAGTCAAAGCTTTGGCTGTCCCTCCATTTCTAGAAATAAAAGGTTTGGTGCAATCTCTATGATGCTCTAGTTCCACACTTGTGTGAGACTGAAATATTCTAATACTCCAGAAGACAAGGTCATGGAGCAACACATTATCAGGAAACCACAGCTAGCTATTGTATGGCAATTTCTCTTCCTAAACACTCATCAAGCTACAATCCATAGGGGATGAGTATCAGAAATCTCTAATCTGTAAGTCCAAGACAGGGAGCTCAGAGTGCTAAATCTTAATGCTTTAAGTGCTAAATATTGGGTAGGTACTTTGTATCTTTTTCTTACTGGAATCTCTCTAAGAAGCTGATGAAGGTGTGTGAACTCCTGTGGGATAAACAGTCACCTGAGCTGGCTGTTTCTCCTCTATGAGAACCAGTAAAATATCCTGGTTTAGTATGACTGCAAGTTCTGTCTCAGGAATTACAACCATCTGAAGATGGTCAGAAATGCCTGAATAAGATATAAGATACAGGCATAGCTTCTAGGTAGGGACAGTAGTCACTTGAGGCAGAAGTACAAAACCGCAATTTGCAAAGCACTTTGGATGGGTTCTCACAGTCAATTTTTCAAAGACAAAGTGCAGTGATCTTACTCAAGAAGCATCTGCTACTGGTACTAAAGGCTGTTGCAATGATAATACAAACCAATAGAAATCAGTAGCAGCATCGCTACCAGGACATCACAAAAGTGGTCACATATTCATAGAACAGGGAAATTTATGTTAAACATAACGGTGTTAAAATAACTATAGTGTAGAAATTGTGGGGAGCAAAAAAAAAGACAGTTAAAATGTACCACTTTGTAACAAATTATCATTTAAGTTCTTTATTCTTGACATCTATTACTCATTTCAGAAAATGAGTTTGCTGCTAGAAGGTATCAGTTATGCATTTGCAAAGTCAAGGGGAACTTGCCAACACCTCTACTCAAGGAAACTCAGACATGTATCAATTTCTGATACATCCAGTGAGAGATTTCATCTCTTCAGGCCTTGAGAAAGGAAAGAAATTTGCTGAGCACACACATCAGAGATCATTAAGGAATTAATTACATAGACCAAACAACAAACCCAAATCAAAATCCTAAATGCCGCATCCATCAGGCAGAACATACTGAGCTGTGTCACAATAGGAAGCACACAGAAGGAATCATCCCCTACCTCCAGTCTGTGGGGTGACTGGCCTTACACCTGGGCTGGTCATGACAGCTCCTCTTACAGGACTCTGAGTTGGTGGTGCAGGAATAGTGGTATAGACCACCTGATGGCTAGCAGCGGTTCTTGGGATAGGAAGTTTGGGAACAGCTGGAGTCATGGGCCGATGAGTTACATTCACTGTTGTTGGAGCTGAAAAAAAGACAGCACATCCTAAACCTGAATTCCATGACTCAAAACCATATGCCTATTCCAAGGTACACATCTCCTTTGGAAAACTGACTCAGCTGAGCCATGTAAAATAAAAACGGTGTCTGTTTTGGATACTGCAAGAAAAGTGAAAGTAGCCTGAACAGTATTTTCACCTGAAATAAAGTCATACATACACAGCTTACTAACAGAAAAGATAAATATAACATCTCCCCCACTCCCTGCAAAGGTACTGTGTGTAAGAACAGTGGAAGAATATAAAATCCCAAGAGTCTGCAGAACACAGCAGTCATAAGATAATCCAATGCCAACTAATCTCCAGCAATCATATACAGAAAAATAAAAAAAGAAAAAGAGGACCTATGTTTCTTTAGAAAGGGAAAAACAATCACACTACAAAGTAATATTTAACTAGGGCTAGAACTTCAATGTCAGCCTTGTCATTCCTTCTGCCAAAAGAATTCATTTCCAAGTGCAAGGGGACAGACACAGGAGTGGTGCTGATAATGTTTTCCCCCTCCATTACTTAAAGAAGGCACAGGTTTCTTCTCCTTCACTTTTACCAACAATAGTATATTTAATAATTTCCATGACCATCCTTAGCAGGATGTCTTCCTCTCCATGGAATTAAATCGATCTTGAATTGTTTCCAAATCAATAGTACTATCTTTCTCCTTTATCAGTTGAAAAGAAAAAATGTTATGGGAAACCAACTAGAATGAAACATTATGTATGAAGTGACTCAAACATTCCAAATATTCACTTTAAAAGATTAGCACAATGTAGAGCACACAGCAGTCTAATTCAAGAAAGAAAAAACCAGCCACTGCACTCACACAGTGATGTCAAATGAAGTTACCTGTGGGTAATACATGGATGGTGGTCTGGGAAGGGCCGCTTGTTGGCACACCTGGCTGCTGCACAGGGCTTGGCTGCAAAGGTGGCAAAGGCTGCAGGGGTCGAGTCAAGGGCTGGGTGGGTATGCTCAGTCCTGTCACAGGTGCCTGGCTCAGGTTCTGCTTCTGCTTCTTGCCATCTGCTTTAGAATAAACAAAAGATAGAGACATTAGCAAACAAATTTTAATTTCTGAATCACAGTTTCAAATATCAGAGTTTTACAATCCTTTCCTCCCTCTCCCATTTACAGACTGGTGAGGATATTCCAAGCATGACATTTCTCTGACCTTTTCTGCTTATGCAAACAAATCTGCAGAAAACTCATTAAATTCTCCTCACTTTCACCACCACAACGTCCCTTGCCCAGACACACTCCACAATGTTTTATTCCATTATCATGAAGTCTACACATTTCAGAGCAATTTGCAAACTTGAATTCAGTGGAACACTGTGCCAAAGTCTTTTAAAGTTTCTATTAAAAAAACCCACCTAAACCTTTAAAGGTGTGAACACTGCAGTACTCAGATTTTGTTCCCTAAATAAGTCCTGTCCACCTTTGATGCTTACATCTTTTTCTTTGCTTTCCTTCGTTCAATCTGTTAGCCAGTCCTCTTGCTACTATTTTGAATTTTCACGGTATTTACTTAACAAAGGGGAAATCACTTTATTATTTATAGAAAACTTTAAAAAGCAGATTTGTTATCACACTGACGCCGTCCTCACATGACTGACTTGTGATACCGACAAATATTGCCTGTATCTGTAGTTTACTATTGCAATACTTTTTCCTGCTTTAGTTTATTTGTGACTACATAAAATATTCATTAGAGTGCAAGTCTGTATCTAATCAACACTTTGCACAAGTTGATTAAAGAAGAATTGAGATGCTTTCATCTGGACATTAAAGCAGTAATGGGCAGAGGAGCCACCTCTGAAGAACTAAAAAAATACACAAGAGATTTTAATGGCAGTCCTCAGAAGGATTCTTCCCTAATAAAACTGTATATGCATCAGCCACTAATTTAGTAAAAGAGCATAGAATATAAAGATGACAATACATAAATACTGATTTTACTCTTGAGAAAATATAACAATATAGTGAGGACCAGATTTAAAATGTTTAATTAAACATACCAACTAGATTTCAAAGCATTAAGAAAGGGGTTGATGCCAACATAGCTCAAAGTATTGGGGATTTTAGCAGTTTGAGACTATTTTGATGGTCTCACTGAGTTGTGTGTAACACTAGCTGCTGACAGCTTAATGTAGCAGTACACTTCACAAACTGCTATGATTCTATGAGACACAATTATAGAATCACAGAATCATCAAGGTTGGAAGAGACTTTCAAAATCATCTAGTCCGACCATCAAGCCAGCACCAGCATAATCACCCCCAGACCATATACCCAAATTTAAGACCTCAAAAATAAAACACCACCATGAGTTGCAGCCCATATTGTCTTTCCGTAGTCTCAACAGCCAAGCTACTTCACTAAAGCCACTGGATGAAAATATTCTGTTTATACTGTTCTGGGTTTTTCTGTCTATAAAAGAAGCAGTGAAGGGATGCTCATTTTCAAAACAAATGGTGAGATAATTCCTGCTCCAAGCAACTAACAGGCCTTGTTCAAGCTTCTTTTATTGTCCACAATTATGAGGGATTTTCCAGTGTTCAATAAACTACTTGACTCCAAAGATATTTCTATTTCAATAAACTACTTGACTCCACAGATATTTCTATAGAGATGCATATATCTGTTTACTTCAAATATTTACAGACTGATGCACATCTCAACTACCACTGAATAATTTCAGTGATGTGAGTGCATTCTTTGCCATGGCTTAGAACCTTTACACCCTACTGCTGCTGTAAATGTGGTTCAAGGAAATATCAGAGTTTGGACAAATATGAGAGCTTTTCCAATTTTGCTTCTGTTTTTAATTTCACACAGAGCAAGTTCATTTACCCTTGGCAAATCAAGAAGAGCCCTGCTGACATGCCAATGACTGGAAACTAGGTCAGCATTGCACCACCCACAGGAAATGATGACACATAACTAACTAGACTTCATTAAATAAATGGAAACAAACAGCAAAGGCTGTTTAAGTTTAAAAAAAAGCAGCAAAGGAGACTGGGTACATAGTAAGCACAGGACTAAGGTTAAAAGTCATTATGGAACAGTTTCCAATACTAAATGAACACAGCATCATATTCACAACAAATGTGGACCTAGAGGAGACAAAAGTATAATCTATGGAAATGAGCATAAAATAGAAATTGTTACTGCTGGAGGTGTAAGCAAAACTCCTAATCTAATACACAAAACCGAAGAGAGACTTAGTTCCATGCCAGAACCAGTCTACAACGCTGCCGTTATAGCAGAAAGTTTTGAACAGTGTTCTAGTTCATAACTGGTAAAGGTGGATTACAAAACAGCAAGCATGCCACAGGCATGTTCAAGAGTAAGAAAAGAATTATCCAGAGAACTACAGATTTGTTAACCAGATAAAATACCTTATAAAATAAAAAACTGATTATGTATTTAATAATTTGATGATCCTTTTATAAAAAGGCCAGCAAGGTCCAAAGTGCAAGTATTGCAAGATACTTGCAGACAGAGAAGCATCTAGATTACTGTTAACATGGGTTTCTCAAAAATTACACACCCTTCTCATTCACAATTTTTGCACACATCAGAAGGTATTATTAAATATTAGTAGATATTGAGGTCTATTTAAATACCTTTTACAAGTAACAGAATTAGGTTTTTTTATGTGGGTGACAATTCTAAAAAAAATAAAATAATCAGGAACTGAGTGTTCCCCACAACACTATGTAAGTGTTGCTCTTCAATTTGATTTAGTATTGAGTTAATATTCCTGCAGGAAACATAATAATGCTGAAAGTATTTTCTATCCTGGGGTTATATAAATCTAGGAGAAAATAAAACCTGCTCCACATTTGCTGTAAACAAGTACAGTGGAGAAAATATTTGGCCTAAGGTCTGTAGATGCTTATGATCATACAAAAGCTGTTACAAGTGTACTCTTCCTCTGTTTAACCTTGAAGTTATTATCAGAATACATTCCCAAGAAACTTGCTCAAAAATCCTAGTGCTGTGTTCTCACTACATGGTGAAACTCAAACTTTTATTAGGGCTTCCTATGTTTCTCTACAGCTTATATAAAAAAACCCACTGGCTTCTCACACAAATTCTAAACACGAATTAATCTGCATTGGCTTCAGACTATGAGCTTCTGCTTTGCAGTGAAGAGACACACGGGAGCTAACCTAGCACTAAAGCACTCCACTAACCTTCCTCCTAATGGAAGGACAGTATTCTAAGACCTGACAACTAAGTGGAATGAATCTCAGAATATCCCTCTGCATAAATTTTCAAGGAATAGCTCAAGACCCTACAAAGAAACTGAGGAAGAATTAAGCCGCAATGGAGTTACAACTCTGTAGCACTCCCACCTAGAGAAGCTGTCTTACAGTTGCACATGCAATTTTGGTATTGAGCTTTTATGGCAATTGTGAGGTGAACATCTACTTAATGCAATTAGGAAGAAAAAAAGTTCTCTGGAAAATTTTATTCTCAGAAACTTTTAAACAGAAAAATATTAGCTGAAATATATTACAATATTGTGACATGATACTTTAAAATATACCACAAATCCATTTTAATCTATCTGCTGGGTATCTTTTACAGAACATTAAACAGGACTGGAGAGGTTAACCTTACCTGACAGGATTGCACAGTCCCAATCCAATGCAACCACCTTTTTATCTTTTTGAGAATTAACTCTCAGAAGAGATGACAGTGATAAAAACTTGATTGCCTCAGCTATTCTGCTACTCAGCTCATCAAGTCAAAACCCTGCCTGAAAAGGGACCTCTGGTGGCTGTGTAGTCCAATTTTTTGTTGAAACTGGACTGTCAATAACAACCTATTCAAATGATCTGTGGTTTTGCCCTGTTGAATCTCAAAAACATTCAAGAGGACTGTTTATACCATCCCTCTGCACAGCACTATGGTGACTTCTTTCCTCCTCAAGCTGAACTTGAACTTCCTGAACTTGTAGTTCATGGCCACTGTCCCTTACTATATCATTTGGCACTGCTGAAGAGAGTTGTGCTCTGTCATTCTTGTAACTATCCTCCAAGTAGCTGTAGGCTGCTCTTACACTGTTCTCTTGCTTAGATCTTCGCCAAACATGTCTGTTGATCTCTTCTGACAGGTCATGCACCCCAGGCCCTCACCATCCTGACACCATCCAGTGCTACCACAACTACTTCTGAGCATGAAGAAGGGGAAGCCAAAACTGGACACCCTATTTCAGCTGTGGTTCCACCACTGTCAGTTTGGGGAATACTTCAATTGAAATGAGAACACACTGCTGGCTCATACTCAATTCACTGTGCACCACATATCCTTACTGATAAGAGATGCAGATAGTCAGCTATCTGAATTGCATCATGCTTCCCTAATACTTGTGTACCTCACACATTCCCCTTTTGGTGATAACACCACATGGAACTGCTCAAGGCCAGGCTGGATGGGGCTTTGAGCAACACTATCTAGTGGGAGGTGTCCCTGCCCACTGGCCTTGGAATGAGATCACCTTAAAGATCCTTTCCAACCCAAACCATTCTATAACTCTATGATTTCTTTCTCACTGGAAGATGCGATCACATGCCAAAATTATTTTCTACATAAATATAATATAATATAAATGCAAAACAAATCAAGTTATTAAGAATGCTTGCATAGAACTTGAATGTACAATCTAGAGAAATAACTATCAAGGTTGTCCAGAGGAATCAAACTTCTTGATGGCTGGACTTCAGAATGTAGCACAGGGACATGCATTTAGAGACCAGACAGAATGAAAACTTTACCTCCAATAGAAATATGATTTTTTTCCCAATGAAAATGACAGCAAAATACATGGTCTTAAGTAGAGACTCATTACTTCCGTGAAGTACTATCACTCTTCACTAATCCAATGCTAACTATAATTAGACTGTCCTACATTTACAAAAGATTTATATAAAAAAAACGTTCTTTTAAAAGATGAAGTGCATCCAAATTGCCAAAGTACATAAGAGCATGGTTGTATTTACTCTGCTCTTGGCATACAGTCCCAAAGCAAACAACAGTTTGCATTTGGTCATTAAACTCTTGCACACAAAGTGTTAGTTACACAAAAGATTAGAAGCTGTAATACTCTAATGGCTAAATATCACCTGTAGAATTAAAAGGCCTTTAATTATAATCAGCAAACAGAAAAAATAAATACATCTAGAAGAGCTTTCGGAAAGATCATCAAGAACTCAAACATCTCAAATTACTCCTCAAGACTGAGGTATTTAAGCATAGATAGCACTAATGCTTATAGTAAAGGAATAGTAAAAATCTTTCAGACTGTACACAGAATTCCTTTTATTTAACACCTTACAGAATTTTTTTAACAAGACTCCTATCTAACTGAAACACCAAGAAAAAAAAAATACACTAAGCAGAAACAGAAGTTTATTACTTTCTGCCACTCACAGGATGAAATAACACTTGTAGCTCAATTATCTCTGCAGCTAGGCAAGTATTTTTCACCTACCTTGAGAAGAGCTGTCATCTTCTTCATCCAGTGTAAGATCAATGACACCTCCTGATTCACTTCCTGTGAGCTTCAAGCTCTGAAAGACAAAACTCCTTTGTTTTGCAAAAGCAAATCCAGGGAACACAGGTGGAAAAGGGACATATACTGAACATTAAGAAGGAGAGGTCTCAGAATCGATACTTATTAGAAAAGAACTGATTAAATGAGCAAGGAGAAGGTAATTTCAGACAGATATCCCTTGACTTGAAAAATATGTGATAACCAAATTACTGTATTGCAGTAAAAAGTATTAAAGCATTAAAGTATTTTCAGCTTCGTAAGCAGTGAAAGCCCCTGATGAATAGTAGCATATTGCTGTTTTACAGGTAAATACGTAACGATTTGCTGTTATAAAGTATATTTCAACTATGACTCCTAACAAGTTAATCTGGTTGTAATCTGTCCTTTCTTCTGTAGTGGTGTAACTTTCTGACAGAGCAGTTATCAGGACTATATATTTACCTGTACTCAATTATCTATGAAACAGCTTTGCCTGTGTACTAATAAAGACACTGACTTCACATTAAGAAAAAGGGAAAGCTACGCTGGAACTTGAATGCTTACAAAACACATCAAAAGCCATCAGAAAACTCCAACTGTATTCAGGAATTTCACTACTGTATTCTCATCCATTATGACAAATTTTAGCATTTATTATTCCACATACAAACTTATTTTCAACCTTCCCTTTAGAGAGCATGAAGGGATCTTTTAAGCTATTGCCCAGGTTAAATGTTTTAACAAAAAACCCTGGAAGATCACCAAACAAGATTTATCTTCCAGATCAACTCCTGTCCCTTGGTTGGTCAGACTGCAGAGATTACCAACATTTCCCCTATGTGATAAGAAAAATATGGGGAGGTCTTATATATTTCTGTGGTTCTAAAGATACTTTCTAGGAAAACACCATGATTATATGAGTTTCTACTTGCTTAAACTTGCTACAAAAATTAGTTGAGATTTCTTCTTTTTGTTGTTATGTAGAAGAGATGATCACTTATTGTTGGACTGAACTGCTACAAATTTATGGATTAGCTTCCTTAGAACAAAGTTACAAAAGCACCACAATTATCAAAAATCTCTGAGCAGTTAACATGGAAAAAGGCATAAGTTATCAGACCCACATAGTCTGTACAAATGCTGACATGATACACCCTAGGAATATTACAGATTTTTCTCTGCAGTCAGATGGTGACAGATGCACAAAGCCTAAGCATTGAGATTATCTACTCTATGACCTTTAATTTGGGCAAAATTAAGCCTTTAAGGAAGTCTGAAAGGCAATTCTCACACAGGCAAAGCTTTAAGGAGAGGCAAAAAGAAGTATTGTATGGTTACTAAATGCAAGCAGAAGCTTCCTGAATTCTCAGTCACTCAATTTGGAGTGCCTGACGTGACAGTTCTCTATATTACCCATTATTACAACCTGATTTCTTTTTGCCTTAAGTTCTGATGCTGCCACTGATGAAATTTTGCTAATAAAATACAATACCAAATTTAAGTAAGAAATATTAACTACTTATGCTCACAAGTCATAGAAGAGATCTCTGTAAGGACTCATCTTTCTTATACATAAACAAACATATTTCAGAATTAACCACGGAATTCTTCTGTTGAGTGGTTGCTGTTTAAAATACTTTCTAGCTTCAGGTTTCTTAGTATGATGAGTTGATTTAACCAGCTGAAGCTTCAGAAAAAGGCACATAATAATCAATGATAAATTGATTAGCATAAAGTCAAGAGGAATTTCATTCCAACTGGATGATCTTCCCAGCCAACAATGTGTATTTTGAAACATGGCTCTCTCTGCCAGGAGAAAGCAGATTGAAAAATGGAGAGGGAAATTTAAAAGGAGTTAGATAAAGAAAAAAACCTAATATCAAGCTATTAATTTCTTCCTACTAAAAATACATTAGTCTGAAGTAATTTCCTTTCAATTCTTCCTCTGCGAGGAAATCAAAACCCTTACAAAAATACTCTGTATAACAGCTAACTGTTTTGAAGCCCTACTTGACTGTGCCAATTGAGAAAGTTCTTTGAATTTCCAAGTCACCAAGTGTCACAACATGCATTTCTTTATTTTGATGTGTCTGGAAGGCCAAAATCTTGATTTAGTTAAACAGGCAACTATTAAACCAACCCTGCCAACAAGGTCTCATACATGCAATTCTCAGGAAGAAAGAACTTCTCTTGGCGAGTCACACTATTCGAGGTTTTTTTACTAAATTACCCTCAACAGCAATCTCCTCAACAGGAGCTATCTAGAAGTAGTCAGGTTCTTTCTGCAGCCTACCCTAGGAGCTGCAGGTCTGCAGGGCAGCCTTTGAGTGGGGCTCTGTGGTACACCCCCACTCCTGGTTCTGAGAAAAACATCCCTGCAGATGCTGTACTCAATCCACAGTACACCCTGAAGTCCTGTATCCCCAGCTTCCCCTGCTGGATTTCCCTACTTCACCAACCATGCATTTCTCTCAAATGAAATTTAGGGGTACAGGAAAAATCTTAAGAAAACTTGAATTGTGTTTCCTACCTAGAGGAGCATGGTGTAGGCAGGGTATCTCCACACAAAACAGACTGTTCATCATTCATGCCTGTCATAAAGGTCAGGATTTGTACTATTTGCAGCATCCACCTACACTCATAAGGAGGAGTATCCATTTCTATATCCCATAGTGTTGGCACACACAGTTTTCAGATACTTGCAGATCTCTCAAATTTGAGAATGTAAAGGAAATTCAAGAAGAACTGGCAATTGGGTGGAAGACTGGCCCACACTTTCCCATGGTAAAACTAAGCATCTCCATGATCTGAGAGAGAAACTTCATCACCTTATCCCAGATGTTTCTGGAGTACTGACACAACCAGAATGGTTAGCACCTATAAATTTAACCATGGGGCATCATCTCTGCGAAATACACCTAATAAAGAGTTTTCAAAAACCCTGTGCCCAACCAAACCAGAAAATAAAACCACCTCTTTTTACTATCACGACTATTTTACTCAGAAGTTCTCTCAGGGAAACTTTTTGTAGTACAAGGACTTGTGAAAACTCCAGTTTAGAACAGAACTATGTTTGAGGAACGACTACAAAGGAACAGCCACTCTTTTCTTCCTTAAAAAGGAAGAAATGGGATTCTGTGGAGAAGACTGCCATGTTACACATTAGAATGGAGATTAAGACATGCTGCTCTGAGCAAAATTAGAACCCAGTTTCAGAATGCTTGAAGCCCTGATGAAGTCAAGGGGGAGCCTGGCATTGGACTTTCAGTCATATATGAACAACAGTTCCATTTGTGACAAAAACTTGAAACAAGAGAACAAGCCTTTCAGCTCCTAGTATTAGATTTTAGCAAGCATTTGGGTAGAAACTGGTAAAGCAGAAAAGTGTAGTCAAAGCATTCTGGTCTACTATCACTTTTTAGCTATCTCCAAACACAGGAAGCCAACAAGATGAAACTGCTTCAGCTGATCTCTGCAGAAGAACAGATGATGCCATCTTAGCACCTTTCTATCAGTGCAGCCACATTAGTAAATAATTAAAACCATTAAACTCAACAACATGCACATGTATTGTACTAAATGAAAAACCAAAAGCAGCAAGTTGGTATTTTGAAGGAAATTCTGAATATGCACTTCTCTATTCACACGATATACACGATTTAAAAAGTTTTGGTATTATATAACGCCACAGTTCAGTTCATCGCAAAGAGAAAATAAGGTTATTGATTGCAATGCCACCTGCTTTTCATAAAGGAACATTTCACTATGTAAAAGTGAAAAATTAAGGGGAAAAAATGCAACAACTAAAAAATACGTTGCAAAATTAAAAAAAAAAATTCAGGCAGTAAAGATCAAAATTCTGAAGATTATGTGTGGCAAACCGACACAGTGCAGACAATTCTATTAACAGTTTCTACTAAAATAAACTAGAAAAAAATCTGGAGGTTGTAAACCAGACAACTAATGAAGCATCACACCACCACAATAATACATGATGCACCAAGGCGTTATATAATAGCAAAATCAATCTTAAATTATGGGGAGCAATGTTAAAAATATGTCTTGAGAATGGGATGCATGTAGAGAGAGTAGCAATACTGTGTTTGCATGCATAATTATAAGGTTAATAATCCATTTTGAGTCATCTGTATACAAAATTACAGATTTCAAGCACAGTTTAAGCAGTTGTGAAAACTACTTTTTTATACATTTTTGAGCATATTTCAGCTACAGACTGTTTCAGTGTCAGATTGATCACTCCTCAACTGTTATTTTTTTCCAATGCAGTAACTCCCACAAAATTGAAGTAATTATTTCAGCCTTGCAAAGATATAATGAAAATCTACTCTACCAGATATCAAATATATTTGTCATTTCTTACCAAGATGAAAAGGAAAATTATAATGTAAATAAAGGAAGAAGTTTACCAAGATCAAAGTTTACACAAACAAAATTTCCCAGTGCTGCAATACATGTTTTGATAGTGTTTGGTTGAATATTTGTGTAATACTCAAAAACACTTTTAACAGACACATTATGTGTTGCATTCACATGATTGCTCCATTCCCCTTACCCTTAACTGGTACTGTGCAACACTTCCTACAGAACAACAATGCAAGCAAGGAAAAAAATGAATAACTAGTTATAGTAACCCCTAAGTATTATATACCCTCACATTTCTTTGGTGTAAAGAGCAGATGTTGGCTTGGCTACCCCTATTAACAAGAACACAAACAAGAGATTGGTTGTCAGAATAGTTGGGTTTAGATGCTAGCGATCCTAGTCCTGATTGGAAATTACAAAGAAACACTTGACACAATGCTAGAAGTGATATTCTACAGCTATGATTCTCCTTTTCCTTTATCAGAGAGTTAAAAGGGTATATAATGAACATAAACATACATGGACACACACAGAGATCTCTTTACTGGTTCTTACCCTTTGAAGGTGAACCATCTACCTTATTTCCCCAACAGTATCATGTGGGATGGCCATCTTATTGAACAGTAAATATATTTATAATACTTTTCAGATTAGTTTACTGCTGCTTTTAAAAGCTATTAACCATGCATGGAGTAATGGCATAATCAGTGAGATAGTTTCAATATCTCTCCCAAATTTTTTGGCCTCAAATAACAAATTTGAGCTACAATATACAAGTATATTTAGCCATTAAAAGCTGTTACTGAGTAGCAGTTGGGGGTAGTTTAAATAACACAGACACAGTCGCAGCGAACGACAATCACTTTAAAAGTCATGTGAGAATGGATTCACTTTAACCATGTTCCTTAAAATAGCCATCCAATTCAGCCACATGACATCCTGCCAACAACTTCATAATTTAGTTTTCTAATTAGTCTCAGGCAAAGGTTCCACCTCACAGATGAGAGCTAGTGGCATTTTAAACAGCCCGAACATAACCCCAGGGTCAGAGACAAAAGTCAAGCAGCCCATTTTACATATATAACTATATAGGTTTATTTTGGGTGACAAAACCATGAAATGCAAGGAAACATTCATCAATAATGCTTCAACAACAGAGAATTAAAAGCTGCTTATAAATTGTAAGTTGACATAACCACTTTGCTCACATTATTTCCCAACAGACACTCAAAAAGTTTGTTACACATTGCAGAGTAAAGAGATAGGAGTTATAAATGTACTTTATTAATGTTTTACCAGATGAATTTCCAAATAGTAAGCAAAAGTTTAAATTAAACTGTAGCTCAACCAAAGAAATCAAGCTATGTCAGAAACAATGGGAAATGGATAGAACACTGGTGGACTTTCACTTAATAAACTAATAGTAGCCATAAAGTGAAATGCACAGATGAAATTTAGACTGAAAAACAGATTTACTCCTGAAGAGGATAAGGGGCTCATGAAGTAGGGAACAGGGGAAATAAAGACTATTCACCTGACCTGGTGTTTTAATAAATAGAATGCAAACATTCTTGAAGATTGAATTAGGCCAGACATTTTCAGCACATCAAACCCTGTTAAGATTTGTTCACTGTTACTTTATGTTACAGTGTAATAAAACTACTTCCATAGTTCTCTCAGTATACCATAGCTATGCTTATATATAATAGATAATATATATAAATACTGTATTTATAACTGGGATTCATACTAAAATACTTTAAAACCATTCTAAAGATTTGCTATATAATGAAAAATGCCTTTACCTCTGTAACAATAACATTTGCCCCAATACAGTAAAAGTGCTTGTCATGCCTTCAGAAACGCAACTCAAGGACCCGAGGCACTGGAATAGCCATTGGTAAAATGACTGGGACCAAATAACAACCCTTAAATTTCTGTGTACACAGAAAAAAACTGAAGATGAAAGACTAACACAAGTAGTAAGATGTCCCTTCCACATCCCTGCAGACACTCCTTTTGGAGCAAGAAGCACAGAAAGGCTGAAAAGAAGAAACAGTCATAGAGCAAAATCATACATCCAAGCTGCATACTGAAAACTCTGACTATACTGACCTAAACAGCAACTACTGAGAAGCTGTTCAGCTCAAGATAACCAGAGGTACTAGACTAAAATCACAACAAACCCAAGAAGAAATTCAGTTTCAAAGCATCCTTCCAATGCCTTCAGGTATTTGACGGTGTGACAGTGGAGCTCTTCACATGGTACAGAGAAGGTGCACATAAGCAAAGAAAATTTAACATACTTTAAGATACCATGCCAACTTCATAAAAACAAAAAGTAATTAGAGTACCCCTTAAAGTAACAGCTGAGATTTCCAAACTTCACAGGAAAACACGGGGAAAACAAGTTCTATATTCACAACACTAGTACCAAAGTTGAATTATGAAAATGAGACGCAAAAATTAATTTATGGAAGCATTATGTGAGAAACCAGTCATTCTCCACTGTTTTCAAGGTCATCACCATCAAAGAAAATGGAATTTAATCAATAACATAGCAGTCAGCATTAATTTAGCTGACTTTGTCCAAGTGCTGGTTTGCTTTTTGTTTGTTTGGTTTGGCTTTTGTTTCGTTTTTTGTTGGTAGGTTTCAGTGGTTTTTTTTGGGGGGTTTTTGGTTGGTTGGTTGGTTCTGCTTTTTAGGGATTTTTTTGCAACTGAAATTAAACAGTCTTATTTTAGGAGACGATCTAATTGGAAAATTCAAGAATCATGGAAGATAAATTTCTTTCAAACAATGTATGTTATATTCGGATTTTTTTAAGTGAATTTTAAATGACTCGCGATCTAACATTAAATTTGCAGCCAAAGTATAAATCTAAGTTTAGACAAACACACTATACTTAAACTGTTGTTTCACCAAACAGATTCACTTACAGTGGAAAAATACAGGAGAAAGATTTTCCAGTAGAAAGATGTTCCACTAATCAGCAATAATTCAAAGTTTACCAGAAAGCTTAGTAAATAATAATCCCAGGTCTTGTGAAGCAATAATACTTCCAGGCCAAAGGAGGAATACTTTCTCATTTAAAAAAAAATAAAATTCTCGCATACAAAACCCCAGAAGGTAGTAATACTGCAGTCAGCAGCTTTGAAGTTCAAACTGAGGCTGGTAAAAGGACACTGCACAGTTGGTGCCAACAAAGTTAAAATTTAACAAATGAGAATCCAGAAATGCCCAATTATAAGCCAACAGAATGGAAGTCAGGTTAGAAGCCAAATGATAATCAAAAAGAATGAGACATGCCAAGATTGGCCAAGAGAGTCCCTTTTTCTATTTTAATCACCAACTAGACTTGTGTTGAAGAATGAAGCCATCAGCAGTTTGCTGTTGCCCTAAGTAACTCAGATGCAGTTAGAACCAGAGCAAGGCATCTGGTCGTATGACCACAGTAGGCAGCAACAGGGAACACAGAATCATCTCCTGACAACACACTTTTTTTGTTTCTGGAGCATAAATGTTCAATGACAATATCCCTTAAATTTAGAAATCTATGTTACCCTAAAATATCCTAGAAAAAGTTACTGCACAGTTCTCCTACATTTTGAGAACTATTTGCCCTTTGTTTTTTCACTTGTTCTTCTCACCATTTGAAAGGATCCCTTTGTCTACCAGCTCTAATTGATTTACTTTAGGTTTGACAAAATGATCCATGCTTTCTTTACTCTAGTCATTGATGTCATTAATTAACACTCCTACTAAGGAAGTAAGACTGTGCAGAAGTAATTTCTAGATTAACAATTACATGTGATCAACTATCTCAATCATTGATGAGTTTTAGATCACTAAAGAACTTTTAGAACCTTTTAACCGCTGTCGAGTTTTAGATCACTAAAGAACTTTTAGAACCTTTTAACCGCTGTCGAGTTTTAGATCACTAAAGAACTTTTAGAACCTTTTAACCGTTGTCATCATCCATTAGAAAACAGAGCACTGTGTTGGTCTTACACTTTGGAAAATTGATGCAGTTAAGTATGAATAATCTATGCAAAGCCACAAAGGTAAATATTATCAGCCAAGATAAAAACTCCAAAATTCAGGCATCAAGTCCTCTGTATAGACTGCAGCAGTGTCTCTATCGACTATACACTGTAACAGAGTGATAAACCTCGTTCAAAATCTGAGTCTATCCCAGCAAGAGAAGTTCTCCACAGAATTAAGAGTTGAGCATGGTCAATTGGTCATTTCAACTGATATTTCCTCTGTTTTGTCCATCGTTGAGCAACATCAACACTTCAAGTGAAGTCCTTAGTGTGATAAACCGTGAGTGTGAAGTGCATGTGTGTACACACATTTGAAAAGGACAAAGCAATTTATATTTCATTGTTAATATAATGGAAAACAGTTTTAAATGCTACACTGTTTCTTCTTCTAAAGTGGACCAATCAATCTGTTATTCTATAACCAGCTTTCTATTTTTATTTACAGAAAGATCTCTTGTCAAACTCTATGATGAAAATTATTCACATCCACTATGTTGAGAATTTCTAACCTGTAAAAATCTACAGAAAAGATAATGACAGGACCAGTTTACTAATCTGAAGAAATTAAAACCAAAAATAGTATTTGGACAGGGTTCAATGGGGAAGAACAAGATGTATTTCTTGTGAATTACATATACTGACAAAGACTAGAGTGCAAAGATGACATGGCATGTCATGAAGGGGGTTGGTAGGAGGAAATACAAAACAAAAAACCAACTCTCACAAGTTAAGCACAGAGACAACACACACACAAATTACCTGGCATTTAAGCAAGAAATTGTTTTCAGCTCTTTTGAGAATGCTTTCCCCATTTCATGCAAAACCAAAGAGATCCCAATTTTAATACCACACATATCAATAGTGCCCTCAGAGAACAGAAGGACTGGAATCTTAAGCAAAAAATATTAAATAGGGAAATGAAAGACCTGCAATGCAAATCTGCAGCTCACTGAGAAAATCAATTTAGAAGAAGGCTTGAAAAAAAATAAAGGCACAGTCCTCTGGAAGGTCTGATAACAATTTGAACAGAGGGTGACAGTGGTTAAGCAAATCCAGGTGTTTTCATGCGTATATATATATTTGTAGTGCATCTGTGTCTATTTCCTTCAGCTTCTACTTTCTTGGTGCTATTCAGTAATCAAGTATTTGATTTGTAAGATGCTACATTAGTGCCAGCAGGCACAAAATGGTATGATAAATAATACTCTTCACAAAATATAAAAGCCACAGTCTTGGTGAAGAAAGCATATCTTCAGCTAAGTGGAAATCAATATCTCCCTTGAATGTCTTTTAAATAGCTCTGCTCAGCCGCTTGGAAGAGTCCCAGCTGCCACAAAAAGTCATACAAACGCCAAGCCCTGCTCTGTTTAAATTTCTGCTCCATAGCTCACATCTCAAATGAGAACAGAATACTTCTTGCTGAATTAGACCGTAAGAAATTTCCTTTGTAAACCAACTAAAAAACAAATCAGGTAATTTTTTCATTTTAGCAATTCATCTGAAATCAGTTCTGTTACAGAAGTATCAAGTCATCGGTTCTTGTTTTATCGCACGCTTTATAAAGACAGGTTTGCTACAACAGCCTTGAAGGGGACCGGCAGTGAGGTTCCCACTGGTCATGCTCTTGGGGAGAAACACCTTGGACAAACTGCGGTTCAACAGGACTGGGCTTTTGCAGTTCAGTGCTGGGTTTACCTCAGGGACTAAAGCCACAGAGGCAGTGCCAGGTGGCACCACAGATTTTGTAGGGAATACAATTTTGTTTTGTTCTAGAACAACACGTTTTACAGAAGAGGTGGAAGCACCAGATACTGATTCTTTTACCACTTCATTTGGGATCTTGCTGTATCGATAATTGGGGGCATTATTTTCTATTATATCTGACCAGGCCCTGTAGCGAACCTCTGCAGATCCCCAGTAGTGCCTAATAGCAGACTCAGAGCGATGTCCTGTCACTGCCATTATTTCCCTAGGCCCCAGTCCTGCTTCACAGAGTAGCTGGATGGTGGTAGTTCGGAGAGAATGATTGGTGTACCGCTGAGAGAGCCTGGCTGCCACACTAATCCTGGGCATCATGGTACCCAGGTAGTTCACACCCATTGGTTCTCTTTTGTACCAGACAGGCTGCTCTTGCATTTGCTCTGACGTTAGCTTTAGAGGGTGCAGGTAAAAGGCAGGGGGCTCTGGAGGCAACTTGGACAAATAAAGCTCCAAGGAAAAAACAGGACAGTTTGGGTCCCCAGGCATATCATACATTTTACCCATTTTATGAGGATCTTCTCCGTTTTTGCCTTTGCCAGGATATCTAAACATAGCGTATCGACGCCCGTTCTTGTCCTTCTCAACAACAAATGCATCTGGAGCCAGATCTCTTAGAATTTCCCTCCCTCGCTTGGCAAAATGCAACTGCAAATCAAACCACACCTTGTTGACAAGTGCCAGGGGACTGTGCAAACCCAGCACACCAGATTGCTTAATCTTACGCAAGTCCTCAGCAGCTATAGGAGGATGGTGGTGAGTCTCATCCTTCCCCTGCATGCGCAGCATCTTCAGCACACTCACAAACACCATGTTTGCACTGGCAAACTCTTTGTCCTTCATTAAGCAAATCTGACGATTGTAAGGTGGCATTTTGAGATGCCGGTTTAAGCCGGCACGCATTGACTTGTAGCTTGCCACACTGTAGGTATTTCCATCATGATTTCTTACTGTGTAATAAAACTCTCTTAAGATATCATTCAGTTCACTTACTGGGACCAATTCAAAGCTAGGATCCTTGCCATTTTTGGCCAGCCACTGTTTTAATAGGTTAGCTGCCCATCCAGTCTGCTTGTGGGTGTTTTTGATGCTCTTAGCATCTTCTTCCTCTTCCTCCAAGCCAAAGAGGACATCCTCAGGGAAGTTAAAATTCGTCTGTGCTGCTTCTACTGCTTCTTTATTTTCTGATGAAGTCTCTTCCTGTTTCAACTGCTTTTTGAAACAATTGATCAAAGTTGTACCATCAAATATGCCACAGGTATACGGCACACAGCGAACTACTTTTTGATCTGAGAGCTGTGAAGTGTAGATAATATGTAGCATTTTGAATTTTACGTAACAAAAAGTAGGTGGCATTTACTGGATTTTCCAAATGAATGGCATGTCAATTCCGTACCTCACTAGCCAATTAAAATGCATCAGGTCCTTTTTCAACCATGGCATTACACATGCTTTAACTGATTTCACAGAAAGCAAACCTAGAACATACACTGCACAACAGATGACTGAAAATCAGAAAACATCCTATGTCTTTTATTTCCCTCCTCCTAGCTCACCTTCCACTGCTAAATATCATTATTATACAATCTGTTTTTCCAATTTTTTTCCACGTTAAAGGATCTAACCGAAGAAAAATTCCAAAATGTGTGTCTTATACTGAAAATTAAATCTTAAAACTGTATTACTGTCATCAATTGTGGTACTGGATTTCCTACTAACAAGGGTTTTTAATAGCTATAATCCACAGGTATGTTTGAAAATGAAGTTCCAAACAATCTTTCTTTAATAAATGCCTTAATAGAAAGGTAGAGTGAGGCATAGTTAATACTCTAAAATACTAGCTACCTTTGCCAGATGACTTTCAGCAGATGAAAACCAGAACATTATCCAGTATATTTTCTTCTTGTTTTGAAATACAATTTAGATTAACTGTACCTTGTGACACTAATGAATTTGGAAATGTTATCTAGAAAAAAATTAATTTTATTCCTCTTAATAAAATTATTTCTGGTTAACAGCAACAGTTAAGGATGAGGTGCTTCGCAAAACGTCCAGCGACAAAGAAAATTATTTATGTAAAATTTTAAATAGCTTAATTTCAAACTTTAAATTTCAAAGCAAGTTCAACAAATTTTAGACAAGGAATCCAGAAGTATTGCAAGTTATCCTTTATCATGAAGTAGCTATTCCTTTAGAAAGTTTATTTTCCTTTTTTTTGTTCTCCCATGATATATGGCAACCATTAGAATTTCAATTTTAGTTTCTGGATTAGTGTGGGAATGAGAGCATTGTAATAATTTATAAAATATTTGTAGCTGTAAGTTCAAGCCATTCAGACAAAGATTGGGCAGTCTTTTCTTTGCATGTTATCTTTGTTTTAGCAGACAATTTCTAGTCTGCTCCTGATTTACCAACTCATCTACTACAAAAATCCCATCAGAAAACTTCTGAAAAAATTATGCTGCAAATAACAGTGAATCAGAAGAAAAATAAAAACTGAGAGGAACTAGAAAGTATGGCACAAAAGAAACTAAAATTATTTCATAATAATCGATAAAGGTAAAAAAAATCTCCTGTGGATTGTAACTTTAGAATTTTACATAGAAAAAATCAACAGCCTACCTGTGTTGTTCCCTCAGCAGGTCGCTTGTTTGCCGAAGTATCTGTTGGTGGCCTGCTTGTCTGGTTTTCTGAGGGGTCAAGAAATTGTTCATTTGCAATATCTCATCAGTACTAATACTGCTACCCACTAGCCATATTTGAAGGCAAATATTCAGTATGTGACATATTTCACATTTAGCCCCAGTTTTCAATTATAAGTATTCAAGTTTGATTAATGCGTCCCTTTTCCTTGTAAGTTTGACAATATAGTAAAAGCTTTTTCTATAGCTCAAAGTATAACTCCAACATCTCCTCCCTCTGTATGTATACTGATAAGCTATTCAACTGAAAAATTAATAAAATTATTAAACATTTCCATACAGAGAATGACCTGACTGAAAAAAAGGATGGTTAAACAGACTACAAAATATATAAGAGGGGGAAACTGAGTACCTTTAGTAGCTCAGGCAAACAGTAAACTAGAAATTTAAGAAGTTGCTTTAATATTTTAAGTAAATACATAAATTCAAATTCTGTTCTCATTTTTTTTTTCATTTTAACAAGAGCTTATCAGCAACAATGTTGGCCCAAATCATCAGTGTTTCAATTCTGGTGAGAAAACTACTAGGGTATGAAGTAAGTCTAAGGAAACTGCATAAAATGAGACATTCATTGGACAAATAGGTCATCCCTGTATCTCATCAGTCACAGCCCTTTTTATGTTGTTTTAAATCACTTCTATTTGCTTTAGAGCTAAGAGCCAACATCAAACATAAATGCCTAACTCCACAGAGCACATATGTTAGCATAGGTAACTTAGATATAGGAAAATGAAATGAAACTAGTTCTGATGTCAACTTCTGCTTGATGCCTTCTAACATTATGTCAATAAGGCACTTGCTTATAACTCCAACTCGCACATCTTGAAGATCTCTTATAAAAAATTCAAGGTATTAAAATCAGAAGTGCAGACAACCATCAGAGCAGGACTGAAGATTGAGCAGAAGTATTTTAAAGTAATTAATAGAATTATCGTTATTTGAACATATATTGTGTTTAGAGACTATTTAAATACTGTAAGGGAACTCCTTTGGAATTAGGTTCATATTCAGTTGGTTTTTTCCTCCCATTTTGTTTACTTTTAAGTGTTTTGAAAATCAAGTTACAATTATACTTTCCTTTCAATATGCCTTTGCTTAGAAAGGTAACTCATTATTCTCAAAGGCTGTATTAAAAATAAATACCAAGTTCTTAATGACAGAATAGGAGTTTCTGATTAGCACTAGGAATTATGTAAATCAAATTCCAAATAAAACAAAGCTGACAAACCCACACTGCTGACTCCGTCTAAGGGGAGTTTATTTTCAACAATGTCTGAAACAAATTGTCATAGAGATTATTTTGATCTTGAAAATTTCAAGAGAAATGCAACCGAGAAGAACCATTTCTGTAGAACACATCAAGGAACAGTTTTCCACAGAGTGCAGTTTCGTATTTCCCTCTGACCACTATCTTCCTCTGTCAGTGCCAACATTCAAGCATCACTTACCAATCTTGGGTGCTGCAACAGTGGGTGGTTCAGTAGGAGCTGTACTACTAAATGCAGTGAGAGGAACCTTCATCTGTAGGGGTGTTCGACTGGAGGTCGCATTATAAAGTCCTGGAGTACCCACTGTGGGCAAAGAAGTCCTTGTGGTCTGGGTAACAGGATGTGTAGAAGGAACAGCCTGTACTGCCAACGTTGTGCCTATTGACCCAGCACTGGCTGTAGAGTTCCTTTGGATACCAGGACTGGGCACATGTGGGATGGTATTTGGTTTAGTTGCGCTAGTTGATGCCAAAGACATTGTAGTTTTGGTAAGACTACCAACTGTAGATGAGTTTTGTACAGATATAAATTCAACGTTGCCTGACTGCTGGTTAGAGACCAAAGTCCCTGTGTGACCTTGCAGAAGCTGAGTCTGGGATGACACTGCCACAGGTACATGCAGGATTACAGGCAAAGATTGCAATGAGACAGACACTGACTGAGTGCTGCCAGTGGGCACCTGGTTAGCGCCTACAACTGTAGCTGTGTTAGCTGTGGGAAGCACTGCTGTTGTCAAAGAGCTGGTGGAGGACACTGGAGTCTGAAGCTTAGGATGTCCACTGGCAACTGCTGGAGGAGCAGCAAGACTGGAAGCAGGCACTATACACAAAAAAAAAATAAAAATTAAGTACTTGAATCAAGTGGGAAGTTTCACTGCAACACAGCAAATGGAAATGATTTATGATGAGGGCAGTGAGACACTGGAACTGGCTATCCAGAGTGACTGCAAATGCTTTATCATTTTAAGTGTTCAACATCAGGCTAGACAGGGCTTTGAGCAACTTGATCTTGTGAAAGATGGTCTGGTCCATGGTGGTAAGGTTGGACTAGGTGATCTTTAAAGGTCCCTTCCAACCCAAATAGTTCTATGATTAAGGTAGTGTATAATTACTTCTTTTTGCAAATAAAGGCTATAGGTACTATTTTTCTCCTATAGTACCTATAGCAGTACACTCTTTTGTACACTCTGATATTCAATGGCCTGGTTAAAGATATAGTCAATACTGCATTTCTGTTTACAAAAAATGTTAGAAAAAAAGTTAAGGAATTATGAAACAGGCTTGAAGAAAGCTCTGAGATTTAACTGTTGAAAACACAAAATACAGCTTTTTAACACGCATTACAGAAATGGCAGAGCAACCGGTGCTTCAGAAAACAAGAAAAACTATGTCAGTTATGACTAGCTTGCCTTGTATAGGTAGGACCTTGTATCCAGAAGGTTCTACCAAAACCAAGTATTAATGTGTCAGAGAACATATAGACTTTTATGCAATAAAATTTCAGAATTAATTCTGAAGATCAGGAGCAAAATACACTACTGAAAGCCAGTACATGCAAACTGTAAGATAATCCTATGGGAAAGATTCAGCATTCAATATTAAACTATTTTTACAACCAAGGACAGTGAGACTATAATGAATAAATTGATGGTAAGTTTGAGTCTATATTCCCTATAAAATTTTAATCTAGAAATTCCATTTTTTAACATGACTCCTTTAAGAAATGGGGTTTATAATTGCTGTTTAGTTTCCCACTCAATTTCTATAATCATTAGGTAGAGGGAAGGATATAATCAGCATCCTATTATGATCAAGCACACTAAGGGGTCTGAGATTGTTTCAGTTCTTGGCAGTCAGTTTTGCTGCCATACTCAGCATGCAGTCTCCTGAAGCATCCAATTTACCACAAGTTCTTGGCCAAATCAATACATTTTTTCCCATACCTGTAAGCCCACTACACAAATATAAACTGGAAATGTGGTAGAGAATTAAAAATAGTGATTTTTTTTTTTTTTAATATCAGAAACAAAGGAGATAAACCAGTTTTGCTCTGTTAAGTTAGTTGCTTCTTTAATGGAAAGCAATAAAACTTCAAAGAAATGTGCTTATAGTTCCATAGGGAGTTTCTTACCTGGATTCACAGGAGCTTGAAAAGTTGCTGGTGTGCTCTCTCCGACATTCCTCTTGGACTCCAGCATTTGCCTCACTGTGCCAGCATTTCTAAGGAATGAAGTCTGAGTTGGCATTTCTTGCAGTAAGCCACATAATGTGTATTTATGAACAGTACAATGGTGAAAAAATCCCTAATTTTACAGCTGTTCTTGTCTTTGAAATTTTATTTTCTAAACACATTTTTTGCTTCTCAGGCAAATTAAGTTAGGATATTTCCCTAATAAAAAGAAGTATGGAATTATTTAAATTTTCAAATCCTTGCACCAAGCTTGCCTTCCACCATAAGAATTTTCCTGGTCTTGAAATTAAACTTCCACTATTACCTATAATTTTTTAAACACTAAAACTGATGCTAAATAACATCTAAATTTAATCAAGATTGGGTTCAATTCTGTCAACTCATGACTTCTGTAAAAGCAAATCAAATTTTACAAGTGAAGAGCAATGAAGGAAAAGGAAAAACGCTTTAATTAAAAAAAGGGAATACAGAGATTATCTGAAGTGTCCTATGATAAATTTGAAGACTGTCCCAGTGATGTGCTTTGCTTACCGATACGTGGCATTGTTTATGTTTGCAGTGTCAGGTGCTGCTTTCCCTGGAGATACAGGTGCTGCTCTCCCTGGAGATACAGGTACATTTGCCACATTCTACACAGAAAGAGAGAGAGGGGCAGTAAGAAAACAACTCTAAGCCAGTTTGCAAACTTATGCTTTCATTCTATTTCATATCCATTCATTGTTGTGTGAGAGATTAATTTTCTGTAGTCAACACTGCAGGAGAAACTGACATATTTTACAACAATCCAACATCTCCTTAGTCCTACTGGCTCCTTCTGTATCCTCTTTCCTCTTCCCACTCTCACCCCTCAGATTTAAGGTAGTGGGATGCACTTTTATTTACACTGTACTCTTCATACTGGGGTAAATTAGATTCAGTTACATATAGGTTAAGGTGTTTTCACACTAAAAATAGCTAAGGAATCTTCTGTACAAATCAGAATTTCATAACGGATATTAAAGACTTCTTTAACCAAACCAGAGAAACCTGATTTGTCAATGCCATTGAACAAACAAGTTACATCTTCCTGCATATAAATTTCCTTTGTTTTCCAACACAAGGTTCAGGTTAACTCAGAAAAAAAACCCCAAACCCCAACAAATCTAGTTCTTACTTCCTGTCTCTTCTTCAAGTCCTCCTTGGCTGCTCCAACCCGCTTTGTCAATCTTGCAATTTTAGTCTAAACAGGAAGAAGATGAAAACAAACAAAACCATAAATCCCCAAGAACCAAAGAAATTTTACAAACTAAAAGACATAACTAAGATATCAAGTCAAAGGTTATTTTCATATCAGGAAAATTATTCTTCCTTGAAATACAGTACAACTATGTTATTTTCAACTATACTATACAGAAAAACAAACATATACATCACAATCACGGTATCTTAGAGACAAGTTTAACTATTTTCCTTCCTATTCACAGCTGCACAAACGAAATCCATCTTGCATCTTCACACAAAACTACATGAATGAAAACCTTATATGATGTTATTAATTTGACACTCTAGTTGATGGTTAAAGGTATTGGTAAAACTCAACATAAAATGTCTTTGGCAACTAGAGGAAAGAGCTGTATAGTGGGAAATGATCTTGCAAACTCAATATTTCTTTTAATTAAAGAGGTAAAATAGCCTTATCATTCAAATTCATTATGAGACAAGCTTTTAAATGTCTTATCAGTTCTAAATTCTTTGTGTTTTGTGATGTTCATGTCACCACTATGTACATATTTTCTATAAAGAATGCAGGAAAGCATACTACATTCAGCACTAGCTATTTGCTTCCTTGCTAGAACATTAACAATTCACACTCTGGGAAACAACATGTGATGTAGAATGTTTGAAGTCCAGTGCTACTGTTCAAAGTCCAGTGCTGTTGTTCTCTCCTTTCTGCATGTTCCCTTTTCCATGCAAATTTCCAGCTTCATAAAAACCTTAGATACTTTCATACTTGGCTTTTTTAAAAAAAAATGTCTAACTGGAACAGAAGAATAGAAAAGCAGTCTACTAACAGCTAATGAGTCAGTTTGCCAGATGGAAGATCCACTTCCAAGTTTCTGTAGGATTAATTAGTTGCTTCCCTCCTCCTGAGTAGGGAAATAGTTTTACAACTCAAAAGGAACATTTGTATTTGCTGCTCCCACACCATCTCCTCCCGTTGTAGAGTCAAAAATCATTTCCCTACTGGCAACTGTAGAAACCTTACTACTAAATATTGAGGAAGTTATTTTTGAATTTGACCCTAGTATGGAGTGAACACACTAACACTCACCTGCATTTCAGTAAGCACAGTTTTATGCCTCTTGTTGCATTCTACTTTCTCCATTCGAGTTTTCAAGTCTGCCAGAGTCTTGTCAAATACAGCACACTGTAAAGCGTTAAGTTTTTCTTCCAACAGTCTCTGGATAATCTGCAAAATTGTTACACAGAAAAAACAACAATGTAATCCCAAAATTTGGGGGACCATCTACAAAAATATTCTCAACTCTTAACAAATAACCTGCTATAAACAGAACAATGACAACTGTTGTGCCCTGTCAATCAAATAAATCCACAGTCAGCAATAACCATGTGGTTGCACAGCTAAGTTTTGACATTTTGGAAAATACAAATGGTTTGCCATTAATTCAACAAATTCATCTCCTTGCAGTATGATAAGAACAGAAAATCTTACTACATATAAAACGAAGCATAACAACAGAAGATTTTTTTAAAGTGCAGTGCTTTCATAAATTAATTGTTCTGCTTACTTTTCTACTTTTGAGAAGGACATTGGCATCCAAAGAACAGAAACTTAAGGCATTCAACAAAAACTTTTTTCTGAGATGAATCTTCCCCTAGCAAAAACTGCAATGTTACCTCTCTTGCAGAAGCTAAAATCTTAAGAAGACTAGTTTTCACAAAGTCTACTTGATAGAAGTTATTACTTAATGCTTTTCTTCCTTCTATACCTACTGCACTGTAAGAAGTTCTCAGGAAACAAAATAAATAAGCAAGTAATGTGGTTCAAGTTTTTGCCATTCTAAATTAATGAAGTTACAATACATGCTAGCTAATGAATTAATGCAAGAACAGCACCATTTCCTTTTCTTCAAGACCATAGGTTCCTTTGACAACAGTGGTGCAATCAGGTTACTAAAGCTCTACAAAAACCTGCAAAATGCCAGGTTGAAGTCTTGTTTGGAGACTGACTTTTTTTAAAAGCTAGGCACACAAAGTGCATCACATATAAATTTCATCATGGTGCAATACATACTTTGCTAACATTTTCAGTCTAGAGTCAGATGACACTGAATATTTTATACATTTCAAATGTAACTCCTGCAGCACAGTTTTCAAATGGTATTTGGTCTCTTCTTAAAAGGAGGGTTATGTAGAACTTTATATGAATTAAGCACTTTTGCCATTTGAATTACATCCAATGTTCAACCACAAAAAAGAGAAAGTGTTTGGGGACACAGAGTGTGTGTGGAAGGACTGCTAATTCAAAGATGGTAACACAAGTGACAGGTGTGTGTATATGCTCTTTGCTCTGCACCTCTATTCTACCTTTTGTAATTTTAGGTCAACATCCTTTCTGGTTGTAATTTTTACTTGGAGCTCTGCTTCATAATCTTCTCCCATGTACCGACGATGTTTAGAATGAACATTGTCCATGTCCTCAGATTTGGAACGCTTTCTCTTTGATGCTTCACCTGGAACAATGAGATACAACGGCTCATGAGGAACTCTTGGAAAAACAGGTATCTTCAGAATGCCATGATTACTATGATGTTGTCCTCGGTATAAGCTTTTTTATTCTAAACCAGCAGGAACGCCTTTGGAAAAACATGCTTGATGACATCAGAGTACAAAACCAGTCCTTCTGGTATCTGTACATTACTGCCCTGTCAGGGAGCTGTGCTTTGTGATTCACCCAATCACTGCCCCAAATGCAAAATGGTCCCCCATCTCCAGAACTTCCCTCCAGTTCTTCCTGCTCCTATCAGCACCATCCTAAAATAAACATGGCTTCTGAGAAGCAAAATAAAACCTCCTTCCAAAAAAGAAATCCTCTTCTCAGAATTCCAGCCAAATAAAACTACATCTCATTTAGCTATACCAGCAATTAACTCTATTTACCTGCCATGAAGTTTTGACTTGTACCTCTAACACCTGAATGAAAAAACATTCAAACTCTTTTTTTGCTTCTTTGTTAAGAAAGGAAGTAAAAATCTAACAAAAGAACAGGCTCAAAACAGAACTACATTATAAAAGAGTCATTTTCATCACAATGATGAAGCACAAAACAACCAAGGAGACCTCATTCACTCCTCAAGCTCCTAGCACCGTGTCCAGAAGGGAACTACAGGAGTATCAACTTTAACTTAATCCCTGAGAACACGATGGAGCAAGTAAATCTAGACAGAAATCATCTCTAAGCTTATTAAGAAGGTGATGATGGGGAATAAAATGGATTTATCAAGGGGAAATCACACATTATCAGCCTAATAGCCTTCTACAATGAGACCACTGGCTTCATGGATGAGAAAAGAGCATCTTTAATAATGCTTCTGACACCCAAATCATCCTCAAATTCTTGATGTATGCCCTAGATAATTGGACTGGCTCAACTGCTGGGCTCCAGAAACCATGATTATTGGCACATAGTCCAGCTGGAGCTCAGTAATGCACACCAGCACATACTACCAACACCACCATCTTTATTCATGACCTAGATAATGGGGTAAGAGGATATCTGCAGCAACTTGCAGGTGATACAAAACTAGAAGGAGTGATTTGTACACTCCTAGGAGGTTATGCTGCCATTCAGAGTCACACTGACAAACTGGAGAAATGGGCAAACAAGAACCTCATGAAGGTTAAGAAAAGGAGATGGCCAAGTACTACACTTGGGTAGCAATAAAACCATGTATTAGTACAGGTTGGGAATTCACTGGTTGGAAAACACCTTTTCAGTAAAGGTGCTGGTGGTCTCCATGTACATGGAATTGAACATGGGCCAGCAATGTCCCCTGTCGGCAAAGAAGGCCAACAACATTCTTGGCTGCCTGAGAATGAGTACTGACAGTAGGTTGAGGGAGGTACTTATTCCCCTCTGACCAGGGAATGTGAGCCTGAACCTTGAGTCTTTTGTCCAGTTCTGGGTTTCTAAAAAGAAAAAAATGTGAGCATACTGGAGAGTGCAGTATGTAGTCACCAAGATGCTTTAGAGATAGGAGCATTCATCAACTGGAGAAGGCCATTACAGGAGATTTTATCTTGTGTGTGAATTACCTGACAGGTGGAAATGAACAAAGAGCAAGACTTTTAGTGAGCAGCAGTGACAGAAATGGAGAAATGGATGAAAGTTGAAATACAGGAATTTCCACTCAAACATTTAAAAACATTTTACTGTGAAGGTGCTCAAACACTGGGAACAGAACACTGGAAATTTGTGGAATCTTCACCTGTGGAAATACGCAAAAACTGTCAGGACATGGTTCTGGGCAAACTGCTTTCTAGTTGACCTGGTTTTTAACAGGGGCATTGGACTAGACAATCACCAAAGGTCCCTTCCAAACCTAATGATTCTGTGCTTCTAACACATACAATCCAGAGACACATAATGGTTTTAACATTACATACTTTTCTCTATTTGTTTCTCTTCTTCTTTGTGGACCTCTTCTTTATCTTCATACTCCTTTTTGCTCTCCACCTCTACCTCTTCTATAAACAGAAGAAAAAAATCCATGTGACACTTACTTAGATCTACAAAAGTCTTGTAACAGTCCTATTTTGACTAATAGGAAAACTTACGAAAAATCATGTGAGGGAAGGCAAGAGAAATAAGTATTAAAAAATGGAATGAAAGATATGAAAAAAATAAGGGGATACCCTCAAAACAAAAATTCAAACTATCATGCAACACATTAAGACTCACTTCTACATTTGCTTAACATTCAAACCAGAATTACTGAAATGTAATTATGAGATTAATATGTTTCAGTTACCTCTGAAACAAAATGATTTATTTTTACTATAGCTGAAGTTTTCAACAAATTATTTTAGCTTACTTTTCCACTTAGGGAGAAAATACTAATATGTTTCTCTATTTACAATTGGTAACTTCAACCATAATCTTAATGATAGGAAAGACCTAGATTTAGGTCAACAAATATTACTTCTACTTTGAAGTTTCTTGCTAATATAAAGTATCACAATTTAGGACTAGTCATTTAAAATTATGTAATTTAAGAAATGCCTAAATAGAGAAAAATCTGAAGCCACCAAACACACAAAGATAAAAATGACAGCACTTCCTGAAAAATTTTATATGTTCCATGAGCTTCCATTTTATGTTTCGTACATATGTGTATGAAACAAGCTTCCACCATGTGTTTCTGTGCTTGCTAGATACAACAATGCCTTTAAGATTACAACAAAATCTATCCAGAATATAATACAGCAAGTAAGCATCGTTATGCACATCTTGATCTGTACACGTCTTCATTTTTCTATATTCATTTTGTTATTACAGTAGATTTCACAAGCTTTTCTAAGGAAAGTTCTGGTTACAAAGGTATGCTTGATCCTCTCTTAAGTCTCCCTTCTATTATGAAGAATATTTAAATTATTTCAAACAAGTTACCTAATACATCAGAAAAAGGAAGGAGTCAAAACTCAACAATGCCATAACCTGGCATTATGAGATTTAAATTTTTCTTATTAATGTAAAAAAAAAAAATAATAATACAAATTCTTCAATCCAAATCTGATTTATTACTTTTAAGGTAACAAATGAGCATGATGCCTATGCCACCTGCTTTTTAAGACTTCAAGATAAGCTTGATGTATTTAATTACTATGAATAAAATAAGACTCATTTAGCTATTAATCTAAAGGAGAATTGCTAAGTTTAGGAAAATTTTTCCCATAATTCAGAGATTTTAATATTCAGCTGAAAGACACAAATATTTCACGGAAAGATACATATACCTAAAATGTCTTTAAAACATGTTACAAACTTCAAAACTAAGGTTTTTTTCAGTTCTGTATAGAGGACACGTAATTCCAGGGATGAGAAGATCCTTTCCTTACTAACTTCCATTACCGTGAACAATTAACTAAAAGTGGTTTAAACATGACACCCAGCTAAATGTTTCTCTAGTTTCAGGAGGAGGAAATTTCACAAGTGGCTATCAGTTTAGCTTTCACTGTCAAGCTGTGATCTCATTATCCTGATGCTAGACAGGCAGAAGCAATGAATGCAACCCCGACAGCCTCCTATGAGCTTGGTGTATCATAGTAAAGTTTTACTTGGTTTCTTAATTTATTCCAATCATTTTTCACTTGCTTTCCTCAAATGCCATTTTATCAATGTTTCCTCAAAAGTACCTACTATAATCCTGAAATATTTTTATTGAGTGGTCAGTTCTACCTTCTGATCAAGTGTTGTACTCATGTGAACCACTTCACAGATGACCACAATGAGTTTCACCTGCCATGTTTGTTCCTCAGTCAAACAGCATCGTAAAATTCTCCAGTTCTTCCTATCAGCAAACTGTCATCTGTCAAACTGTTATCATTCATTTTGGGAAAATTATTAATTCGGTCACAGCACAGTCTCTAGAACTCTGAATTTATTTTTCATTCTTCAGCTAATTATTTCCCCCAGGAGGCCTTTCCATTTAACCATTTCATTTTTAAAAGTTCTTGCTAAGAAATCACTTGTTTGGACATCCAAGAGAATTCACATCAGGAGTTCCTTGTCACGTGTCTGCTCACACAAAAAAGCTCCAAGGTTTTCTGATGTATGATATTTAATTATAAAAATCTGCGACAACATGATTATTATAGCTACTAATTCCACTTGGGAAATACATTCTAATAATCTGTACTTTTGAATAAAGTCTTCTAATATTCACTGTGGTCCAGCCATGTTGGTGTCTCAGTTACAGCCACACAACTCTGAGTCATAAACTGTCATTAGCCAATAAATAAAACAACTAGCCAAAAGAATGTCTTTTCACCAAAAATAAGAGTCTGAAAAAGTATTGCTGGATACATTAATTTTAAACTTCTGCAAACCGTAATCCAGTATTTAATACTCATTTCAGTCTTTTTGCTCCATAGCAAATTCCTTTGTGACTCTAGAATGTTTTCTTATTGGGTAAGATGAAAAAAGTAAACCTAATGGCTTCAATGAGAGAAACCTTTAACTTCAGTTAACTTCAGAACAAAGATAACAAATTTATTTATCATTTTCATTTCATAAAAGGGACTCTTAACACTACAATTTTGATACAATTACACACAGCCATCTTCCCCTGTGCTTCTCCCACCTCCAACAGTTTCTGGAAGACTAAGTGCACAACTATGGTATCACTTTTCCAATCTCATTGACAACAGCTAATGCCTAAACAGAATCCTTAGGAGAAACTATGCAGCCTCCCTTATCTCTATTTAACTAGCATAATTTAAAGATAAATACTAGAAAAGGAGGAGTCTACAACAGCGAAGAGACATTCTCATCCCTGTTTCTCTAGCTGCTTTAGACACTGAAGACTCAGAATGCCACAGTCTCATCATTAGTAAAACAATATTTGAGAAACTATGGTTACTAACTTCCCAGAGCCTAAAACCTGAATCTTGTTTAAACTATGAAATTTTTTACTCAGTCAGACATATTTAAACACCCTTGGGTTAATATGGACATAGTTTAATAAAAGCCATACAATGGGGAGTTAGGAGGGGGAGGGAAAAAACAAAAAAATAATTCCAGCCCCAAGATAATTTGAAACATCTTCCTTAATTACTGATAAAAGAACAGCATCATCTGTAAATTATTACTCTTTTATTTTCAGAAGTGCAATAGTATAACAATGACTGTCCATTGTTAAAAAGAAAAAAGCTTACAAAACTGTATGAAACAGTATACTACAAAGGACATCCATTCAGCTTAACTTAGAAAAATATTCTGCTAACTACATGAAGAGATCCCACATGTAACATTTAAAAGAATCAATCAGTTGCCATAGACAAAGCAAACTTAGATAAAAATCACTTAATTAAATGAATAAATATTATATTATATGAAAATAATACATAACACCTGCATTTTCATTAAACTTTTCCAATACTGTCTTTCAGTGGGAAAAACAGTTAAAAGAAGTTGAGACACACCTGGATTACGCACGTGTTTTCCTTATCATTTATTTGCATGTTAAGGAAAGCTGAAATCCTTTCTTCCCCATGAAAGCAGTAAATGAATGCATTTCTCCCAAATTTTTCTGTTCCCTCTCTGACAATTACTCATCTTTCCTTTTTCCACCTACTACCTCAACCCAAATTGGCACCCAAATTTACAGAGCATGAAAAACACCCTAAACAAAACATTAAGAAAACAACAAAAAAACCCCCCAAAACTAAAATCCAAAACAAATATACAAAAAATCCCAAATCTCTATGATGACCATTTTTCAGAGCTAAGTTACTTTCCTGGGCCTGAATACCTTGAAAACTAATACTACATGACATTACTCGTGGGTAAGATTGCCTTTTTGATTTAGAACCCTGCCACTAGTGTGTTATTCTAAGAAATGAACAACATCCCAACCTTGAATAGAAATTAGTGACTTAGAAAATTCTTACCTGGAAGACTTGACTTGTTTGGTAGTACCACTTCAACGTGTTCCTCCTTCTCATCACAGGGCTCCTCTTCATCAGACAGTACTAAGAAAGCCTCTTTTGGCAGATTTTCATTGCTTTCCTGCTTGGATGGTGAACCCAAACAGTTGTCTATTTTCTCTTCTAAGTCAGGGACTGTGTCATCCACTGGAAGTAGAGAACTTTTAGAAAAACAGCTCAGATCATCTTCAGCAGGTGCTAGTTTTTCCAAAATTGGAATAATGTCATCTGTTTCCATACACTCAGTATTGTCTAAGCTACTTTGACTTGGTTCATCCATTATCTTCGAAGTAGTGGTTTCTGAAAGTCCTGTACTGTCTTCTTGTTTTTCCTCATCAGCTTCCATACTGCTAGAGATGGCTGCTTCTCCAACCACCTCTTCAACAGCTACTTCTTCAGTCCTCTCTCCCTCACCAGAGGAACTAGAATTAACAAGTAAATCGTTTGTTTCTACCTTCTCTTCAGGAGAGTCACTAATATCACAGACTGATTTACTTTCACCTTCCGATGGGATATCATTCTTTCTTTGGTCCAAATTATTGTTTCTATTATTTTCTTCATGGAGATTATCTTTACTGCTACCAACTCCATTTTCAGCCTCACATTCTACTGCAGCATCAGTTTCTTTAGCTTGCTCAGGAGTAACATTTTCTAAAGACAGCATTAGAGGTTTGGATTCTTTGTCACTTAGTATGTTTCCTGCCCTACTTTCAGGGCTTTTGGTCTCACTAATTTCATCACAAGCTGTTTTTCCTTCTTCAGAGTTAACGCACAAGTCAACCATGCCATTAACTTCTTTCTTGTCTTCTGTACAGTCTGTATTGCTTAAAAGGGAATTTATATCAGAATCTCCATTCTCATGTTTTCCATTTCCATTTACGAGTTTCACTTCAGTTGTCTTCAATAACTCCTCTTTAACTTTATAGACAGCTTCAAGTTGCTGCCGATCACTTACTCTCATTGTTTTTCGTGCTTTAAAGACTTTTTTCTGAGGCTCCTCTGTGCTATCCATCTTAGCCCTTAAAAAAAAAAAAATCAGAAAGAATTGTAAAGATAAAAATTTATCATTATCATATTGTACTGCTACTAAGAAAGACTGGTACATTTGGTGTGTTTTAAAGTAAAGTAGTTGAAATGTTACTGACAAAAACAAAAAGCACCTGTCAGCATTTGAATTCTATTTGACTTCCCAAAAAATGAATCCAAATTTCTCTATATGCTGCACAAACACATTTATGCCAAGGTCACAGAGATCACACTATAAATACCATGCATAACATTCTAACTAATGGATCTAACATCTAACTGATGGATCAAGAATATTTCATCCTTCTGAAAACATTTACAGTAATTTCACGAATACAAGCCGCAGTAATTTGACAAAAATTTTGGTGGAAACCCGGAAGTGCGGCTAATAGTCGGGGGCGGCTAATATGTGAATAATTTTCTGACATTTACAACCCCAGACGTGCCAGTCAGGGCGCCGAGCCAAGCACCTGTCAGTAAAAGCCGGCATTCCGCGATTGTTACAGAGTTACTGTGTTGTCCTGGCTCCCTGCAGGCAGCACGGGGGGCAGGGAGAGAGGCGGGAGAGCTCTCTTCTTCCCTCCTCTGCCGCAGCCCAGGGGAGGACGGGGGAGGGGCACACCGCCATTGCCGTGGCTCGGGGAGCCGACGGGGGCCCTGCGCCATCATTGCCACGGCTCGGGGAGCCGACGGGGGCCCTGCGCCGCCATTGCCGCAGCCCGGGGAGGAGGGGGGGTGCTTTGCCCCCGCCCTCCGCCGCCGTGGCGGGAGCAGAGGGTGCTCCGTGCCTGGTCGGCGCCACGGCGTGAGCAGGGCGCTCTCTCCGTGCCCGGTCGGCACCGCGGCGTGAGCGGGGCGCTCTCTCCGTGCCCGGCCGGCGCCGCGGCGGGTGCGGGGCCAGGACAAGCGAACCCAGAGGCAGCGGCCAGCCCCGAGTGGCAGCACCGGGCTGGGCCACCTGGCCCCGTCAGCAGCCCCTAGCGGGCCGAGCCTGCACAGCCTTAGTTGAGCCAGTAAACCCCCCGCCATGCCGCGGTTCTGTTAGTATTTGGCAACTTCGTTGCATGCGGGTCCTCGCTGCGAACGACATAGCGGTTTATATTCAGGTGCGGCTTATTTATGGACAAAAACTGAAATATTTGCCAACACCCAGAGATGCGGCTTATACTCAGTGTGGCTTGTATTCATGAATTTACTGTAATTTCATAAGTTTTAAACAGAATTAATAACTGGGGTAAACGGCAAGATTTTTACATCAGGTAACTTTTAAGAAAATTTCATTATAGTTACAGAATTTCTCAATGTATCATTAAGATACATTTTTCTGCATGAATAAAACAGGCCTTCATCCTCCACATCCATACAATGGTTGAACTTGGATTTTTAGATCACTTTCATTCGGTTTGAAGTAATATTTTACTAAGACTATTTGTGGTCAAAAAAACTACAGGTATCGGAGCACCTTGCAGAAAAACTTGTTTCAAGAAAAACTGGTGTGTTTACCCTCAACAGTTATATTCTTCCTTCCACCAACATAGGTATTAAGAAAAATAAAAATGTTTATTAAAAGTGTAAGAAAAATGTTAGAAAATCTATTTTATCAAATAAAAATAGAGTTAAGTTCAGCATTACCTAGGAAGTTATAATGATTTTGTTGAAATACAACAAAATCTGATTTAATCTGTTTCCATTAAACAAAAAAAATCCATTGGGATTAAAAAAATATTTTTCCTCATGTGGTCTTGCCTAATTGCTTAGTTTTAAAGGATTATATATGATAATGTTCAGAAGCAGAAAGCATCTAAGGAAGGTCTTACATCCTAAACCTAACTTAATAACTAAGATTTTAGCTGGTGCTAACCAATTTACATCTACTAAAGCTACAAACCATCATAGAGTTACTCCTATGAACCATACAACTTAACAAAGTTTCTCAAAAACATGCAAAAATTATATTAACAGTAACTAAAAGATAAAATTATCAGGCAGTTATTTCAATACGACTTTTTTCCCCTCATAAGGACAAGACAGGCAAATGTTTAGAACACTAACACAGCAGAATTAATTATTAGAAAAAGGATGCCCTTCAAATGCTTAGTATGATTAGTTTTGTGTCAGCCCCCAATTCATTTTTATTTACAGAGCTAAAAAGTTCATTAATAAATTGCATTTTGTCTTTTCAGGTGGGATATAAATGATTTAAAATTTTTTGGTAGAAGAAAGCAGGACTACTGCCAACACTAGCTCAGATCAATGACAGTTTTGTGTGACCACAGGTTCAAGAGCATTTGGACAACCCTCTTGGGCAAGAGGAATCATTCTTGGGGTTGTCCTGTGCTAGGAGCTGGACTCAATTCCTGTGGGTCCCCTACAACTCAAGATACTTGACAATTCCACTATTCTATGCACCAAGCTGCAAAAGTCAGAACACAGATGCAACAGCCTCTAAATAACAATTTGGCTCCACTCCATTTTGTGGCCAACCTCATCTACAAGTTTTAATTCAGCAATCCTAGGGTTGCACTTCAGCATTCTCTTCGGCAGACTGAAGTTCCCTCAGTATCTCATCACGGGTCACATGCTTTAGCTCCTATCATTTTCGTCTGCTGGATCTTTCCTGGTTTCCTAATGGTTCCATTTGGAATAATTTTTTGTGAAGGAAATTATTTAGCATTTATCCCTAACAACAATACTCTACATTGCAAGGTAAGAATATATATTCTAAAGTACAATATGAAGTCTAACTGTAAACCCCACAATCATGACACACCTCACATTACAATTCTAAGGCTTAGTTAACATGACTTGAGAAAAACAGGGACAAAGCACAAAGCAAATTTTAATATTTCCTTTTAACAATGAACTCCCCTTACACTTTTTTTTTTTTCAGTTTTTTTTTCTGCAAAACAATCTAGAATTCTCAGACCTGAGTTACTGATAGTACTTAACACTTTGACTTACACCTCAAGAACAGATTAACAAATTTTGACAAGAAGTTGTATCAGGTCTATTTACAGACTCTCAATAATATCATTATGGCTATTTTTTTGGCCATTCTGACCTAGATTTTCGGAACTGGATTGTCTACTACTGCACTGCCACTAGTGGGAGCAAAGTATAACACCAACAGAAACAGAGATCTGAAACACCACTTTACTAGAATTGAAAAATCTCATTGTGAATTGAATTCTCATCATATAACCATTTTCAGTCAGATGACTTATGAACTCCAGGAGAGCTGTTAATGCTTTTCCAGAGCTGCC
This sequence comes from Catharus ustulatus, assembly GCF_009819885.2. NCBI lineage: Eukaryota > Metazoa > Chordata > Aves > Passeriformes > Turdidae > Catharus > Catharus ustulatus. Next base: position 22,042,506 of record NC_046224.1, on the reverse strand, counting down.
CACATGCTAAATACAATTTCTTCATATTCCTTCAGAAGAGAAAATATCTAATGCAAGAATTTTGGAGGGTACAAAAAGCATGTAAAAATCTCTAGTGTTTTGGAAGTGCAAGTGCAGTTTTTGCAAGCACATCCCTCCTGTCTTCCCAAGAACTCTGAATGGAAGGCAGACATTTTCACATCATTATAAAAGCATGTCTGAGACTGTCATGTAATAGAGCACTGACCATCATACTCTTGTTCCATGCATATAACCCAATAACCAACACACATGCCGTTACAGATTTTTTATCTTAGAGGCAATTTGGAAAAAAAAATAAATCAGGCTTAGCTAACCTTGAACAAGTTCAAGAACTCCTAATAGGTGACCCACTAGTGAGAATCCTCTGGTAGCACAGTACAAGAACAAGGCCTTGGCACCAAAATCACAATACAATAGTTCGAACTCCCAGACTACAGTGTTTTCTTCTATAGGCATTACCCAGAATTTACAAAATCTATTACAAAACTCACAGTCTTACTTTTCTATGACCAGAAAATACACTAACAAATTAATGTAACATTTACAGATGTCTTAAAATCAAATTTGTAATTTTATTACTTGAATAACCATGTAACTTAAGTTTTCTGCTCTAATTTCCTTTAAGTCAACTAAGCAATTTTTCATTAATATTATTTTAAAATAGAGTAAATACAAAGAAAATAAAGGACACTTCTTTTTACACATGCCAAGAACACGGTCTTAAAAAATACAAACATCAGAATCCCTTTATATTGATGCATCCATACTTTTTTATTGAAATAAATAAAATTGGATGAACAAGCTTGAATTTCTAATATATTTTTAAATTATGTTTACTTTTTATCTTAGGATGTTATCCAAAATCTAGTTAAAAACAAAGCACTAACAGTTCTAGAGAGAACCCGTAGGAAATACCAGCTTCTCAAAATTCCACTTTTAAATGGTTATGAGGATAACTCACGTATATTTTCCTGCTCAATCCCACAAGTTTTTGCAAACAAAGAGTATTTGATTAAAGTGACCAAAAATATTCCATAAAAACTACTGTAATAAAATTGTAAGCACAGATGACACGAAGCAGTGTTCTGGGTTCATCTTTCAGCAGCAAAAGATCTTGTACCAGGGCAGTCCAGTCTTTAAGCATTTCCAGCCATACCCACAAGGGAGCACAGTGCAGCCAAAGAACAGATTGCTTGTGAGAGCAAAGTGAAAGAAAAACACATGAATTGGTAGTGAGTCCAGACAGATTTGGTCACACCAGTGTAAGCCAGGCATCCACCATCTGATAAATACTGGTTTCCAGTCTTTCAAAGGGGCAAGGTGCACCCCTTCAGAGCCAACTACATGGATTCAGCCTTGCACAAATGAAATCTACCAAGCTACAAGTACTCTAAATGAGTGTATTATAGTAGTTGGTTAACAACATAAAGTTCAGCTGTATTTGTGAAACACCTCCCTTATCTGATGGTTGGGTGGTTTTTTTTTTAGTCATTGTGTGACCAACTCACAAGGAGGAAACCAATGGCACAGGCACCAAGCCAACAGAGGAGCATTCTTTCATTTCAAAGAATGGCTTCTGTATGCATCAGCACAAAATGACTACAGCATGTACAGCTACCTTTGTAAGGGTTAAATGCTGCAAATGAAGTCAACAATTCTGATAGACCAATATACACATGTTCATTTGTTTAGATAAAAAACTCCTTTTTTTGTTTTAAACTTTAAAGTCATACATAATTAGTCCCGTGAAACACAAACAGATCATTAGGCACCTCCATCCAAAATTTAAAAATTCTCATGATGAAATGTGTGCTAAATGCCACAAAATGTGCCAGTGTAGCTAAAATATGAAAAGGTCTCTTTTCTGAGCCAATTAAAAAGCTCTCTCCACTGCCTCATTTTTTATCATTCTTAATGTGTAGAGACGATAGCTCAATAGCAAAAAAGAATTGTATTAGCTGGCGTGGATCAGTGTGTTATGGTGTGCTCAGGTAAGCAGTCCATGAGCTGCTCAAAAGGATAAGCCAATCAGCAAGGGGTTGCCTGAATCCTGCCTAGTGACAGGCAGCAGGCAAGGAGAAGGTCATGGGAAAACAAGGAGGGGAGGAAGAAGCTGCAATCTAAAAAATCTAGAGAGTAATGAGGTTTGCATAACATCATGGGTCTAGAACAGCACCAGCAAAGGGCTCCTGGAGGGCATGCAGCACTAGCCACAAGCAGCACAACCATAAAACATTTACCAAAGCACAAGAACTACATGGAGGAAGTAAAGTTCACTGATAATGAACATCAGTGCTCAGATGTGCAAGCCTACTTAAAATGTAGCATAGCCAAATGAAAGAAAGTGAAGCAGCAAATGGTTATGAGTATTGTGTTCTAGATGGAGAGTTCCAAAGAATAAGAGTGGTGAATAAAACCTACCTTTTAAGTAGTGGTTCATAAAAAGCAGTTTTCAGTTGAAATCCTCCATAGCAATTTTGATATAAGTGGTCAGAAATTTTAAAACTATTTTAAAAGAAAAAAAAAAAACCACTGTTTGAGACCTATCTTTATAAAAGATGTAATTAAATAACGCACCAATAATTTGGTTTTCTGTCACTAATACAAATCTACTAATCTGACTGAATGTAATACATACCACCAGCCTAGTGAGCTGCACATATAACTGCACCTTTGTTTTTAAATATTAGAAAACAAAATAGAAATCACGTGATTATTGTATGTGCAAATAACAAATAACTCTTCTAGCACGCTACAGACGATTTGAGGTTTTGTCCCTTTTAGTCTAAGGTTACGTTAGTGTTAGTTGAGAGTAGGGAGAAAAATGTACCATGAAAAAAAAATTTTAAAAAATTACATCACCACCCTGTCCTATTTCTCCTAGTGCACACACATATCAGAACAAGGTAAAGTGAAATTAAACCCCCTTTAGCTGATTTGTCCCCGCCACATCCCGAACTGCGGTTCGCGGTGCGGGCAGAGGGGCACGCCCCACTGCGGCACAGCCCTGCAGTGCCTCGGGCGCTTCCCAGGGGGCGCCCGCGGGCCCCGCCGGGACGGACCCGCAGGCTCGCTTCCCATTGGCTGAACGGAGCAGCCGCGCGGCAGCCAATCAGACGGGAGCGCCTTAAATTCCACCCAGCAACAAGCCCCACGCGGCAGACGTCGGGCGCGGGGGCGCGCGTTAGACCAACGGGATTTTCCAAAGGGCGCAATCGAAAGCCAAGGGATTTCCGTCTGACACCTGGAGCTGCACAACAGCGCTGACCCACGAGTGGGGGTGCACAGCCGCGATAAGGAACAGGTGTTTAATGCGCGGGAGCATTTTTAGGCGATCACTGAATTCGTGCGATGTTGAATGCCAAATCAGAAAAACTGCTGAGATACAACCTAGGTTCAAGTATGGCACCTGGACAACCTTCCTTTCTTCAGATCCTGTGCAGTGCCACTGATTTTTTAGTATTCCAACAGAAAATTAGTGTTTTGATATGACTGCAGTATGAGTTTTGCCTTGAAAGCAGAGGCCAACCTCTCCACCTTTGCCAAACTGCCTTCTGAAATTCAGCAAAAGATTGAGCCCAGTATGTATCTATGCCTAAGAAAAACACCCGCCTACACAGTTAAAACCTTCTTAAATCAGAGTAAACTTACAGCACGTTTTCAAACAGGTTGGTCTTATTGTGTGTGTGATAGTGTCATGTACAAACTTGAAGAATGCTCTCTCATCACCTTGGTGTCACAAAGTTAAGCACTTCTCCACCTCAAGAGGGTAATACCTCCTCTGACATTGGCTCATGAACCTGTTTCTCATACCAAATTTTCGAGTTTTTTTGCCCCGTAAGGCTTTGACATCTTGTGTGGAAAAATTAATTCCTCCTGGGACAAAGATGACTGACAGATCTATTCACATGGCTAAGACATTTCATCTGCTGGTGGCTTTGCAGAATTGTTCTTATACGTTCATCACTGCATTCTTTGGACCATAGCAGAATGGAAAACAAGTGGAAAGTCTTTCCCAGACAACTTTTACAAGCAACTCAAGTCCCTTAGAAACACACATTATTTAGCACATGGAACTTCAAGCTGATTCCCTAAGAAGTTTTATCTTTTTCGGTATACTGAATTTTAACGGCTGCTTAGATTATTAAACTGGTAAAACTGCAGGACTGGAACTCAGCCAGAGCAACAAGGCTGTGATAATGTGTTTTCTTACTTCCCACAAGTGTTAGAGATTTCAGTTATTATCAACAACTCAAAACATCAGCTTTCAATTCAGCTGTGACATCTCCAAACACTAAACAAATCCTGCTGTTTTAAACCGTGGTAACAACAAAATCCAGCTTTCTTACAGAAAGATTTTTTTTTTAGCACAAGCCAGAACACTAAGAAGGTTTGGGTTTTTTTCATAAAAAAACCAAACTGAATTTGAAGTTGAATTCGTGCATTTAAAAATACATTTGATGAACATTATAATACACAGTCTCAGCATTAGATGACAGTTCCATCTCTGGCATAGGATAAACAGCTTGAATTTCCTCACTGTTATCCTTCAATATGAGTAGGACCTAATAATTCCATAGATGTGGTCACTAACTGCCAAAACACATCTACATCTAAAATCTTACCCAAATTCTTTGACATTCCAAATTTAAAACTTGAATTAATTGTTCATGCACATGCAAATCCAAAAATATGAGACACACTGGAAAAGAAGAATCTTAGAAAAAAGACAAGATCTCCTGATCATGCTTTTGTTTTTCTATGCATTATAAAATATAGTATTTTTTCCTTTTATAAGAAAATTATTTATAAATTTTAGATGCGTAATTTTAAGCAATTCAACAGGCTAGAACTCTGACATGCTACCACTAACATAGGCACATGTGCATCCCTTCTGTTGGGTAAAATGCGGAATGACACTATTGTAATGAAAAAACTAACGTATTAACCCTGAACAGTATATTATCTAGACTCTAGACTAGTTCCCATATCACATATGCAACTAGCTGTAGCAATGTAACCTCAGCTTTCCAACTGGCAGCTCAGTGATATCAGAATTCAGAGGTGAGCTACCTGATGCCGACTGTGGTCCCAAGAGTCACTTCTCAAATGCCAGAAGAAGCAGAAGTGAAAATAAAACTTGCAACAAAAAGAGGCGATACTGCATTGAAATGCTACTGTTTGACACCCTTATAAGCACCTTTTATGAGGGTGTTTTGTAAAGAATGTGTTTTCTCAGGAACAAAAAAGCAAGCTGAAAATGGAACTAAAGCAGCAGTTGATAAGTTGTGTGTTGGAAGGTTATCAGTATTTTCCCCCTTTCGGTGGAAGACACCGTTTCTGGGCAGGGGCAGCCCACTTGCTGCCTCACCCACACCAGACCTGCCCAGCACAGGCACAGGGTGCAGGATGGAAGGGGCACATCGCCAGGGCGCGAGGAAACCAGCTCTTCCATAAACTCATCCAGCTGAAGCCTGCTGGGCACTCTAAGATGTTCAGGGCAGGGAGGCTATTTCCCCTTTCCCATATGAAAGGGTGAGTTTTCTTTGAGCGAGTATCTGAAGCAGGCCAAGGCAGCACCTCGGCACCATCTTGTCCTCTCGTCAGCTCCCTACCCGAGGGCAGGGAGATTTGCATACCCGCTCGGGATTGGCTGCCGCAGAGCTGCTTTGCAGCAGCCAAATCTGCCTGGCAACAGGCTAAAAATAGCCCGCGCTGCGGCTGGGCGCGGCACTGCGGCGGGGCGGGAGCGCGGCTCGGCCGGCGCGAGGGGCCGAGGCACGCGCAGCCGTCCCGACGTGACGTGAGGGCACGGGGCACCAAACGCCCTCAGGGTTCCGGTGGGCCTTTTTCAATGGCTAAAAAGTTCTGCAGTCGTTCTCTTTTCAAAACAAAAGAAACTGTCATAATCTGCACACTATCTTCTTTCTCGGTTTCGCGTCTAAGCAAGCTGGAATAGAAACCATCTTTCTTACTGTAATACTCCACGTCGGTTTGGTGAGGTGGCAATGGAGTAATCCACAACACCTGCAACAAACGCCACCTGATCCTTCCTAATGAGGACTTTTACACAAAGTTCTTGGCTCCTGAGTTACCTCTTGTTAATCACAACTCACCAGGAACACACCTGTACCATTCCTCCACTCGAAACTAGACAGTGTGGGATTTGGAAGGACAAGCAGGATGAACTAAGAAAAGAAACTGTAAATAGAGAAGGCATTTTAAGAATAAAATTTAGATACAAAACGAAGTCAGTAAGCACAAAGTCTTGAAAATAGTAGGTACATACATGTTCTAAGATAGCAACTCCAGCAGTAATCTGCATGTACATAACTATGACTTCAGCCTACAAAACAGAAATCATCTACAGAAGTTTCATTTTCAGCAGTACTGAACTGATAGTATAAACTCTCCTGACTGCAGCAGAAGCAAATAAAGAGGTTTCCACACCTTTCTATTCAACACATCCACCCCCAGCTTTGTGTTTCATGGAACTAGTAAAGGCAGGTGAAAGCCAGCACTGCAAGATGAATGAAGCATCCAGTGTACAGCTGTCTACCCTAGATCTTTGGGAGCCTGAAACCTGCCATCTGATACATAAGGTATCAGATACATAAGCACTGCTAGAATGACAAAAAAAAAAGTATTTTCTCTACGACTGTCACTATTAAATAAGAGGAGCAAGAAAAAAAGTGACCAAAGTAGGTGGTTGGTCACAAAGACCACTGAAGACAGTTACTGTCTTCTGAATGACTCAACAAAACAGAATTGAAAAATTAAACAGAAATCCGAATAGGAAGTAAGACAACAATTTGCGCATAAAAAAGCTTCAAAATAAAATTAGGGAGAAAACCCCACCATCACCACCACCAAGCAAACCAAAATACACACATTTTCTTGTGAAACCTACAGTTTACCCAAACTTTATTACCTGTACCTAGTGTTAGGACTGTTTGTCACAAGCATTCTTTAAGGAAAGGTGGCTTACTGCATAGCTGTTAATTACCTGGTCCTAATGCATATTACTAGAAACTGTCTCCTACTACATTTTTTCATTTATCAGAGGCTAAATGTCTCCCAAAGGAAACTAATGTTGTGAGATGATGGGAACTAGAAAAGAAAACGCCAACCTAATATTCTATGCATTACTAGATACAGAAGAGGAAAAAAACACACAATATCAGTACTGGTAACACATTGTATTAATATGCTAAGGATCCTAGATAATGCGGGTAAATTCATGTTTTTACAATGATCAACAGTTGCTTTCTAATGAAGTTCTATGGCAGTCAATTTCTTACTGTACAAAGCATGCTACCAGAATAAGACTTACTCTAGTAAAAGTCTATAACGGCAGATTGAATTCTCTTGGGTCAGTGGGTGGACAATTATTTTTCTGTATTTGCTCTTAGGCAAAGATTTGTCACATGTCACACTTGTAAAGACTAGTAACAAAGATTACCTGATGTGTCACCCAAATGACCCTTTAAATGTTTCATAATCTAATACAAAAGCAACCACTGCATGGATGACTCCTTAACATCAGCATATCTGGAACAAGCTTTTGAGAGACAGATTGCCAGATTTAGCTCTTTGCTAAGCTGCCCAAGTAACAGGAAGCACAAAGTAAACCTACAATTTTTAATGTAGTTGCAGTCATAAATAAGAGAAATAGAACCAGCTTTGAAAGGAGCTTTAATGACAACAAGTAGCCTGAAAGGATACCAATTCTTACTGTATTCTTCCCTTCTAGAACCTTTGACACACGCACCTACTCACCATACTGGCTGCATAGACAGCAGACAGATCTTGCTGTGTGTCATTTACCTGACTTGTTAGGAGACTAAATGCAATATCTTAGATTCAATTCTTACCATATAAGAGAGACTCTTTTCTCATTACTTACTGTCTTGTTGCCACACTTCTAAATTCAATACCAGTAGGAATAAATTTTGAAGTGATGCTACACTCGTTTTAAGTAGCACAGTTATATTGATCTATATCAGCAGCACCATAATCAACAAAGCACAGAACGTTCATCTCTGAGGTGATTACACCTAATGCTAATAATTCTTGTCAACTCACATACTCTGAAAAACAAAGATGTTTAAACAAAACCAAGGAAGAAAATCCATTTTTTTTTTCCAGGATGGGGCTAAAGTTTGACTGAAATCAATTGGGAGGTAAAGAATCAGGAAAACACAGGACTTGTGTGTCAATAGAAGACAGATGTTGGTATTTGGTTTTTTGTAGAACAGGGAGAACATGATTCACTGAAACAACCTTCCAAAGGACATGGCAAGATCCTCATCACTAGAGGTTTTCAAGATGCAGTTGGACAGGATGCCAGATAATCTCACCTAGGCACTCTTCCCCAATAAAGACCAGACAACATGATCTTTCAAGGTCACTTCCAATATAATATATTCTATGAACTATGCTGTACAACTGATTTAGTTATCAGAAGATCAGTATTAGCTGTCAGATATTAAAACTCCTCTAAAATGGGACTTTCAGAGGTGTCAGATGTCTACTCCACCAGTCTTCTGAAGGACTGTTACAACTTCAGCAAGAGAGCAGTAATTGCACAGTTGAGAAGGTACCTTTCAAGATAAGCAATCATCTACTAATAAGCTAAGTCATTAAAAAACCCGCCTTCTTTGAATATGTTATATACCTAGGCACATTTTATATACTTCATGCATTTTTATTTAGATACATATGGTTGAGGAAGACATGATCAGACAGCTTACAATAAGAGAAATCTGAAATGGTATTAGGTTGTGAACTTCAGAATCTAATTTTATTTGCATAGGGTTTTAAATGTAATTCTTATAGATGGAAGGTAAAAATATATGAAAACAACAGATCATCAGGCTGAAATAAGCATAAGTGAACTTATCCTTAAGGCAGTTTTCTCCCAGAAAAACAAATTCATCTTGTTTGATACCTCTGATCATATATACAAAAAAATTAGTACACCTAAAGTAAGATTGTTTCTGAAATTAATTTCTAATTCATATAAGACAGACTTTTATCACACCTGAAGTATGAGTTCCAAGCACCTCAATTCCCCTTCTTTGGTCAACCAATAGAATTAGTGGCTCCTTTTCCATATTTTTTAAATTGTTTTTTTTTTTTTTTGACTAGTTAGTCTTCTGATGTGGCAATATAAACTATTCCTTGAGTAAATACTGCTGTTAAAAATAGAGAGAGATATATTTAAAGACACTGCAAAGAGTATCCAGTTTGCCAGGCTCACAGAAAGTTATTTTCAATTTTAATTTATGAATATCCATAATAACAATGTAGAAAAACAGGGTGTTAAATAAAAACTGCTATGAATGTCTTTGTTCTTAGGGCAAGGCACACTGCAAGGCCCAAGAATCCCATTCTAGAAGGGAAAAATTATTTTCGGAAGTCTAGACTAGGGGATACCACCAATAGACAAAGTCTTTAAGTGCCTGTTAAAAACGTAACGCTTTTTTGGGTGGGTTTTTTAATTCTAACAATTCACATGAAAATATCAGGATAAACTTGAAGTTCAATGCAATACAACACATTTTTTTGTATAAGCTCCTCATACCTACAAAACTTGATTAAAATAAGCATTCTTAAAATTCACACGAATTTAAACTCTGTTTTCATACATAGGTTTCAACTATCACAACCCATTTTCCACCTGCAAAAAATTATTTCAGAAGAATATTTGAAATACCTCATAACAACTAAGAAATAGGATTTCAAAATATGTTGCAACAAGGGAAAATATTGAAATTTATATTATTGAGATATAATGAAATACTTCTTTCCCCTTGTTCTGCAACTGCAACCCATGTGCAACTAATCCAGTATAACCCCACATCAATTGGGAAGACAAGTCAAAGTACAGGAAAACTGGAGTTTATTGCTACTATAATATAAAATTTAAGACCAAAATATTTGGTAGGAAGTCTTCTTTATCACTAGAGAAATATGAATTTGCAAAATAAGTTTTATTGCCAGGTTTTTGTTTCCCATCCCTGACAAAAGCAGTTTAAAAGGTTCACCAAAATGAGGAATAAATCTGCGTAAAATTTCACCAAAAAAACCAAAATTTCTTTAGCAATCCTGCTTCAGACACTCACTTTACAGCAGCAGTGCTGCTGTAAACATTCACTGTATTAATCTGTAGCTACCAGAGACTACCACAGTTGCTAAGCAACATCTTAGTTTTATTTCAATTTTGATATTTGCCATTTTGGCATATTCACTAGAACCTCACTTGTTCTTTAAATAACCTCATCTCATTCCACTCCTTTCATAACTGTTTTATGAAATGCAAACTGATTTTTCAGAGGAGAAAGGGGGGTGGGGGGGGGAAGCTTCCATTTTCCTGTGCTTTTCTAAGTATCTATGCATAGATGAAATATCTAAATATTTGCATGTGCCAAGAAACAGCCACCATAGCGCTACAGAAACCTCATAGACATTCAGCAATCATCTGGCCTTTTCTGATTTCTGGCTTCTCCACCTAAATTAGGCAAGGACAGGAAGCACAGAATTTCATACTAACAGCAATATAAAAAAATCAATACCACAGAGCAATTAGCATATTATCTAGATTTATTCTACAACGGAGTAAACTACTACTCTGATACATGAGATTGAACCTCCTCTCAGTTAAAGAAGGTGCCACATGAGCCCATACATATTTTCCTTCTATCTTACAAAAACGGACCAATGACCTCCAGTGACATCAAGCAGCAGATTTCACAGTGGCAGGAAAAGAAAAAAGATTGCAAAAATCCACACAGTCAACATACTTCTTGGGATAATATTGCTATGAGGTTACAGCTCCTTAAGAGAGTGCCCACACTGTCACGTAATCCAGAGGGGTTTCCTATGTAACAAGTAAGCATCCTATGCCCTAGACTCTGTACATTTTGCACACAGTAATAATGCTCAAGTATAAAATAATAAAATATTGTATTATTTTTATTATTAAATTTAAAAATAACATTAAAATAGTATTCACAAGAGGCAACAAGCTTTTCAGAATTCTAGCAGAATGAGCACCACCACTGCTATGAGCACCACCATCTTTAATAGTTTAGTCTATATCCATACACAGTCCCGTTCTCTCCTGTCCTTATTAAGTAGCACTTAAGCATTAAGAAATACTCTTCAATGTCTTCTTAAAAGGGTTCTGTTACATTAACTAAATACTGTGACATCTCCCTTTGGTTTAAGTAAGGATTGAGGAGAAAGGGGAGAGGCTGAAATGCTAATAATTAGATGTAGACTCTTGTGTTGAGAACTGTAAATACCTATGTTTTTATGAAATACATAGATAAATAAATAAGTAGAATCATGCATGCACTTCAAGCAACAGTTCTTCAAATCATTGCCTTCAAATGATCAGGAAAAAAAGCAAGTGCTTAATTACCCTTTTGAAACAGGAGATGGCAAACCTAATGTTACACAAAGTCTGAGATGTGGAGTAAAAAACCAATTACCGTATTTTCACGACCATAAGGCACACCGGATTATAAGGCGCAGTATCAGTTAACGGTAAATTTACAACCTATTTTCATATATAAGGCACACCGGATTATAAGGTGCACTTGCACTTCTTTTTTTTGCAACGTTGATCTGTGTGCAACTTTCGCAAACAAACAAATTACTAACTGAATCGCATGATCGCGGAGTTTACTGGCAGGTGCTCAATTTGCAAACATTTTTCATGGATCGGCGTGGCCTTTAAACGCAGCCTAAAAAGAATCAAAACACTAAAAAAAATACAGAGAAAAATCACTCACTTTTCCTCGTAATCCGCTGGCAACTCCTGAGACACTGTCGTCCTTGTACGGATAGAGAGCTGCTGTCGCTTCTTGAAACGGAAGCACCAAGAAGGCGCCGCTTTGAATTCACTGATATTCATTTCATGTGCAATCGCTTTGGCTTGTATCTGAATAGCGACAGTTGAGAAACTTCTGCCAGCTGCTCTTTGTTCCAAAATCCATTGGTTAAGTCTGTTTTCTATTTGCGGCCATCTTGCTTTACGGCCGCTGAAACGTTTCTTCGTCTTCTTTACAAGACGTAGGTTATCTTCTTGCTTTCTCCAGTTGCGCACCATGGACTCATTAATGTTGAATTCTCTAGCTGCAGATCTATTTCCATGTTCTTTTGCGTAGTTGATTGCTTTCAATTTAAAGTCTGCCTCGTAAGCAGCTCTCCTTTGTGCAGCCATTTCGAAGTCACTTTGGACTTACAGGACTTCTGATCTCACAGCACACTACTACCGCGTAAAGTCGGGGTCGAGGTCAACAAGCACCTAGAATGAAGGAAATGTGTCCGTCTCCCTGTTAACACCCCCCCTCAATAACGCTTTCATCCCCAGGTAGGCAAGAGCTTTTATCTGGTTTATCATGGTCAAAACCACTCAAATTGTCAAAATCACCACGCCCAAGCAATCTCCTAGTCTAAACAACGTAGGCAAATCCACTTCAACCCATTTTTGCTTGGGAAAGGTGTGGCGCAGTACCAGTTAATGGTAAACTTTCAAACTATTTTCATATATAAGGCGCACCAGATTATAAGGTGCACTTCCAGGTTTTGATCAAATTTTAGGATTTTAAGCGCGCCTTATAGTCGTGAAAATACGGTATCGAAAAGCAATCCAGATATTGGACTTTCTCATCTTGCAATATGAATCTTAATGAAAAGGAGTCAATTAGCAAGTGCTGCATCGCTTTAGCAGCTAAGTACTATTTATTTTTTCTGCTGTGGGATGACCAAATGTCAGCAGCCATTTCTGTAGCAAAATCCTAGTACAAGGAATGTGAAGAATTTTCTGTCAATTACAGCTTGTTGTTAATATTACAAAGGAATATGGATATCTAAACATAGGAAACTGAAATTAAAATCTGTCGTCTGAAGGCATTTCTTTCCCATAATGATAGAAGAATCCGTATTTGTGTTTCCTTGGTTTTTTAGCCTAAGATCCTTGAAGGAAAAAGGAGAAAAAAGATACGCAAAGTGTTCTTTTGACCACAGCAGTCAGAATGTTCTCATGCTAGGTTTCTTAGAGGATACAAAAGCAAAATAAAAAGCAAGATTGAAGTGATGTTCCATCTAGTCAATAAAGACCTCTGCCTCAAATGAGATCAACCTACACTTCCCCGAAGTATTTCTTATGCCTATTTACTAATGACTCCAATGAGGTTTGCCAGTATGCAGGATGCACAAATAATTCTGTAAGGTTTTCCTGGCTTTAAACTTCACATCTAGGATGACAGGTTTTAATTTTTTTTTCCTGATGAATTATTTTCAAAGCCACCATAAACCACAGTTTTCAGTTACTCAACACCATCACCTCTGCACAGCTGCTGGCAGCAAATATGTGGACAGAAGTCAGCCAGCAACATTTTGTTCATGCTGACTAGTGACATCATACACACTAACTTAATGAAATGCACCTAGATATATAATGTATTTAGGACACCAGAAAAATAGGTCTAGAGCCACCTCCAATGCCAGTGTTGCATTCCTAAGCGGAAAGGATGGAAGTCAACAACAGCAGAACATATTTCTTCCAGTAATGAGGTCATTGTTTTGCTTGCTGATGCAAATTTTCAAAAGTAAAACAATATTACAAATTCATGAAGCATGGACAGCCTGCACAAAACATCAAACTTGTATTTCATAGTATTATATAATACCAAAAAAAGGAGCTGCAAGTTTACCTCTACTGATACATTATTTGGCAGTGATTTATCTGGCAAGAGAACAGTGCGTAAAAAGTTTTTGAGCTTAGTCTCAAAAAACAGTGGCCAGGTTGTAGTGATAGTGTCCAATGCATTTATGAATTGGTAATACTTGGTCTGCAAAAAGACTTCTTCAGTGAAGAGCTCAAAGCAGTTCTACAAAAAAACACCCTTTATTTTACTGTTTTGTGAGGAGGAAAAAGCAGCTGATGAAGCAACAATCCAGTAATACAATTTCAGGAACAAAGAAGAAACATGAAGAATTTATACAGCTATTTTAGACTGCTTGCCTCCCCAAATGTCATAAAAAATCATATGGAGAAAAATGCATAGTCACTCAGGGCAACCATTTACAAGAAACTTCATTTTTGTTGCGTAGAAGTTTCCCAAATACGACCCAGAGTTAGATGCCAGAAGCAGATGGTAAGAACTATACTTAAAAATGCCTCCATTGATAAAATGTATAAAAGCCACAAAGGGAAGCATCTTCAATTTTCACCATTTAAGGTTTGCTGTAAGTCAGCCTCCAGAAAGGGTCTGCCCAGGAACACTTGTCAACAATCTGTCTCTTGCCTGGTGAGCTGGCAAGCCAAAATGCTTGTTTGCTTCCTGGAAAGGACAGGCTGCAGTTTCACCTCATCCCAAAAAATCATAGGCCAGATTTCTTGTCGAATGAGTGAAGAATCATACATCCTTTCTTCATGTGCTGGCACATAGCATAGCTGAAGTGCTCCCTGATAATTTTTCAGACTAACTACAGACACTCCTGATGAATTTATATTGACTTACTGGAAGGAGTATCTCAGAAAATTATTCTCAGCCAATTCTTTTAAAACTCATGGATGCAGATTACAAAGACCTCCTTATACAACCTTTGCTAGGAAATATCTATTATGGAATCTTCACTATCTTCCTTGTAACTTCAAGTCTTCAAAAACTTGAGTTACCTACATGACCGTACAATAGAATCTCACTTTTATCTAAAATAACCCCAAAATATTTACTGTGATGTACCTGTTTTTCTTTCACTATGATTCTGTTATCATTGTCACCTACAGTACTGTTAGAGTTCTCAATTCGTAACAAATCCCACATTTGTTATCGTTTGCTTTACCAGTCAAGGTTTTCCTCTTAGGAATATTTCATTATAATCAGTTTTCTACATTTTTCATGCTCTACTCAATGCCATTTCTCCGTTACCATCATCACACTCACACTTCAAATAAAGGAAGGAGAGGCTCTAAACTGCTTCCTTCATATAAGCAATGAAAGCAAGACTGGTTCTAATGGAATTTGACATTTACAGAAAACTTTCTAGTTGTTAAATGTGATTTTTAGTGTAATTTATTTGGGGAAATCTACCATACACGTGTGTTTGTACTCTCACGCAGTACTTTTTGTAGTCTGGACATGCATATTAGCAGACTTCTACATGACGAGCATAATTTTGTCCATATCAAATCTTAAGTTAGCACTAAAAAGTTATCAAATGTTTTAAAGTATATGAGCTAACTACAAACTGCAACTCATTTGGCCCATACTGTAGGCATGCAGCATTTTTCTCTGCCATATGAATGCAGATGTTTACCTTTATTACCGTTAAATTCCTCCCTCTGCAATACCAACCAGTTATAGTTCTCCGCCTTAGGATATTTACTCTACAGACCTTAATTCCCAGGCCATTTCAGAAGGCCTCCAATATTCCCAATAACTATCACTGCCATATCACTGCCATTTTAAGCTATAATAATTTATCTGCTTATTTTGTCCTTCTGCCTCTTTAGTTTAATTCTTAGTTTTCCTTCAACCAAAAAAGGCCTGTCTGCTTCCAGTTCCCCATCCCTATCTTGAGCTAATGTCTGCCTTTAAGTGGCCATGTTTTGTTGGCTTGTTCATGCATCTCCAGTTTTATCTTTTCTCTAGGTTAGTGACCATCCTTTCAAATAATTTTCTTCTACCATCTCTCCAATCTTCCAAGCTGTCACTACTTTAGCTTGTAAAATAGAAACAACAGACATATTTGTGCAGAATTAGCACATCTGCCCCATGCAGCCATTTCATGCACTACATGCATAACCACAATAGAGCATATTATGTAATCAGCACTTAAATTCTGTTAAAATTTCCTGTTCCTAGATTATCTTCTAATGGGGAGATCATAAAATCACCATATTCTGATCTAGTTCCTTTCTTATAAAAACAGCTTTTTAAAAATGTACATATAGGCATTTAAGTATATATACTAAAATATACATGGACAACAGTTCAGTATCTAATTGCTTTAACAGTTTTGTAATCTGAAGAAGAAAATTCAAACTACAACCAGGATAATGAAGATCCTTCATAACACCATGAAGCTGAAACACAATTGATGGATTCAACTTTGTCAACGATGCACCCTTTCCAGGCTAAGCTCTCATGATTGCTAAGCCTCCATGTGCATCAGCTAGTGTCACTATAGTGATAAAAATAGCACACTAGCAAAACAGTAGAGGTTTGAATCAAACAAAAGATGTAACATTACCAACAAAAACTACATACTCCAATTCTGAATATATTTAAACTTTTACTAAAGTAAATAGTCTACAATAATTTCCTACTAATATTCCCCCTAAAAACAGCAACCCCAATATAATTACAGCCAGAACAAATGACTTTTGGGCTTCCCAGAAAATGCACTTATATTCAAATTTAATTCCTGGCATTGTGCCAAAGTGGGGGCTTGGGCACCTAAATGAAAAATTAATTTCAAAATCCTCTGAAACATGAATGCAGAAAATTAGTTGATTCTCTTACCTGGTGGAAAGATGGCACGTGCAAAATGAGCTTCCTCCTCTGAGTAAGCCACTGGCATGCAGCTCATTTGCATAAGTATTATGAGCTACAAGTAGACTTCCAGGTCGGCCATCTTGATACTAAGATCTTGTTTTGTTTACATAGCAGGATGAGTACTGGTTTTTAGCCAGCCTGAGCTATGCTGTTCTACCTCTCAGCTAGTAGCCTACATCTGTTCGTTAAAGCCTGCTGGAATTCCTACTTCTCCACATAGCTGAACATATCAGAGTGCCCCTGCAGCTCACTGAGCATGCCACAGCCTCTAAGGAAACTTGCAACTGCAAGTGTCTCCAGTTGTACTCTTTGTACTGCCTTCTGTGCTGCCAACTATTAGTGCTGCAGCAACTATGTGCAGTGAAGTACCTCCCACATACCACACAGTAGTACCAACAAGCACAGATTTATTACAGCACAGCACAACACACTGAAAAAAAACAAAGCAAGCTGAAATTTCCTCTGTATTTTCACTGACTAGCAATCTAATTACACCTAGATTCCTTTGTACATCTTTTCACATTCATCAGTGCTCCTTTTTCTGTCCAGAAACCAGAGTGCTCCAGCAGTCCGTGTGAAGAAGTCCATGACACATGTTAGCTGCTGCCAACACGGAGCCAGACTGCAGTTACAGGTAGCTGGCGCCAGTAAAAATTTACATAAAGGGGCCTGATTTCAAGACTAAATTGCAGTAAGATACTGCTGAGCAAAGCCTTGCCCCTCCCCACGGGTTCTAGAATACACCTTTCTAGGTATTTGCTTACTAATAATCCAGAGCCGTGTCAGAAGTCAAGTGCTGTTCTCATAGTTCATATAAATGAAAACTCACAGTAGTCTGCAAAATAAATTTCACCTTGCAGCCTGTTTCAAGTAGGATGCTGCAAACATTGTTCACAGTCATCCTCTAGTAATAGAAGTAACATTAGAAAAATTGCACTGTGCTAGGCAACTAGGTATTCTTAACCTAGTATTTCCAGTATTTTGCAGATTTCCAACAAGAAAAATATAGTTCCAGGTAAGACAAATTAATTTTTAACATAATACTGACAAATAACATGTGTGGCCATTTAATTAGTTGTCTTTATTTCACATTTAACTTTTCTTAATTAGTTAGGTCTAGGAGGAAAAAAGAAAATCTCTCAGCCAGAATTGCCTTTTCAAGTACTTCTACGGTACAGTGACAGGCAGCAGCAGAAGCTTGGATTTCAGCCTCACATTGACTTTTAATACCTAACCTTTTTCCTTCCAGTCAAAGTCCAATTAAATAAATGGATAAGTTACATTTGACAAATGTTTATTCTAGAAGTCACTGTACTTTTTGGGGGGGCAAAGAAAAAAGCAAGAAGGCTTTCAGAGTGTGCATGTGTGCACGTGTGTGTTTAAAGGATGATTCATTTGCCCCCCTTGCTTGCTGCCTTGCAAGAACTCTTAGGGCATGAAAGAATCAATGCAAATAGGTACACTGTTACACTAGCTGTAAAGACAAATTCCTGAAATTTTAAATAAAATCAAGTTCGGCTAACTACACATTTAGCAATAGGCATCTGTAGCTGCAGCCTGGCACCATTTAGTGAAAAAGCAAACTAATGGAGACAGGGATGCTTAGTGATTTGAACATGGCAGAGCATCTCAGGACCAGAAGAGCCTGCTCTACACCCCTGGCCCCTTCTAGTTCCCTGCATTGTTCCTCTTTAGAAGGCCAACAGTGTCAAGGCTATATATATTAGAATTATATGCCCCATTTTCTGCTGTAAGCATATTTGCTCATTTATGGCTGGTTCTAGGTTATTTGAGCATAACACAATATGCTCATCTGTAATGTCAAGAAGATACTATTTTTGTGTCTGAAAGTATTTAGCAATGCAAATTACTCCTCATTTGTTGTTGTAATTTATCCTCACCTTTTGCATCCAAAACCCTAGAGTGATTTGTGATGAAGAGCTAAGTATTTTTCCAGAATGCTTGTCACATTAGTGACAATCACTAACATCCCTTTCACGTTACCTGCATCTTTTGACTTGCTTTACTTCCAGACTGATTTATATATGCTAGCGCATCTAAGTGCATGCAGAACACATCTTCCAGTGATTCTGCTGTCATTTGCAGAATGAAATCATCAGAATAACAGCTTCAGAGCTTAAAAAGTAAAAATTAAATCCCTTAGATTTCCCAGAGATAGCTGTGTCCCTACCCTCCCCCCTAGCATTATGCACGAATACGTGACTAACAATATGGTTGTTAACACAGTAAAACCCATACTGCAAAAACAAGAGCCTTGGAGCATTTTCTGTTCCGGGCTCCGGTCCGCTCTGGGAAGTCCAGGCCAGAACTTGCCGGCAGCCCCGCGGACGAGCTCTGCATCTGCAGTCTGCGGGAAGCACCACCCCGCTTCCAGAACGTTCCGGCGGAGTCACCCGCACCCCCGGCTGTGCTTTCCTCCCTCTCACAATGACAAAGCTCAGTTTCAAACACAAAACGCTTTCACAGAGAGGAGGAGCCATTGCTGTAGGAGTTAGAAACGCACCGACTCGGTTACACAGGGCAGAGGGGCTGCCTTGGGAAGGGCTGAGCCCCAGACCAGCGGCAGCCTCTGTCTGCCATGCACGGGGCTGGCATCCGACCCCAAATAAAGTACAGGGACCCTTCAGCAGCCTCCAAAGTACGGGATTTTTTTTCAGCTTGGGCTCCCCCCCGCTTTGGGCAAGGGGGCATGGGGTGGGGAGCGTAGCTTGTTTTGTCGTTTGTTTTGTTTGTTTTTAATTGGAGATTCTGAGACAACAAACCATAATGTATTCAATCATAATTCTCCGGTGACTGCCACTACAGAAAAAGCCAAAATGTCTGCCTGCCTTTTCCACGTTTTGCCCATGTCGGTGGAACCACGTAAAAACTGTTATATAATACTCAAAGCCAGTTCTCTTCCTCCAACACGCAAACGACTTCCTACTCCCCCACGGGAAGTGACCTTAAAGAGCAGATGTTGCAGTCAAAAGTAGTGAGACCAGCTGTGTTTAAATTAACTACTATTAACTGTATGGGTTCAATAGGTACTAATCAAGACAACATCTTAAGAGATATTTTAATTTCTCTCAAAATAGGTAGAGAAAAAAAGTCACACAAAATTATTTCCCCAATCCAGAGAATTTTGAATATTGAAGCATTTAGTTGACAAAGTTTGTCTAAAACAAAAGGGAAAAATCCCATAAATCCAACCATGATGAAATCTGTCACAAGTACCTTGACCTAAAAAAAACCAAAACAGAACAAACATTAAACGAACAAAAACCACCCACCATAGAGCAAATGAAAATGAAAGGCCCTGAGCCTTCTGACAGAAGTCCAAAACACATGCCTTTCCCTGACTTTTCTTCTCCAAAACAGAAGAGATCAAATTACTGTTCACTTAAGAGTCAGCTAAAACTTTCGTAGTTCTCAGAATGTTCTCACATTAGTGTTTGAAAGACACAGAAAATTATGTATGTTTCTGAAGCTGAAAACTGTTTATCAAATCATTATCTTAGCTTATGTGGTTTATTTGAAGATATTTTACAGCAGATGCCTGTATCAGCAGAAAGAACAGGAAGGGCAGGAAACGGGGGAGGAAGGACTGAAAATACCTTTATCCGCTTTTCTATTGAAAAAAAAGGGGTAAGAAAGCATCTAAACCAGGTAAGTTCCAGACTAACAGTCTAATATGTTGCACTCCCTTTCTTCTAGAAATGGAAAATCTTCAGTGTAAGTATTCTCATAAACTTCAAAACTTCCCCAATTTTGCTCACTTAAATTTACATGAAGAATTTTATTATTTATTAAGCAGCTGACTATTCTCAATCTGAAAATCAAGATAATGGAAGACAGTAAAAAAATTCAGCTTATTCATGATTCCTTCCAAGACAGAATATGCTTTTAAAAAATCTACTAAATTTTACAACTAAAAAAAGAAAGGTCCAATACGACTGTTTAATAACAGTCATAACATGATTAAGTATTTAAGATTCCAGACAGTTCTAAGAACTTGGTAACCATTTACTTCCACTTAAAGAACCAAGTAAGTCAGCTGTTTCAAAGTGATTTCCATATTAAACAGTATTGCATTCGTTCATTCAAGTCTGTTCCAGAGTCCATTTCGAATCCTGCCTGAAACTGTGTGCTCCTGAAATTTCTACCAAAATAGAAGATGCAGCTGTGCAAATTCAAACAATTCTGAGTTTTAAGAGGACTATAAAAAAAATCAAGCCGTGTTAGAACAGTTCCAAGCAACTATGATTTAGTCATGAAAAATGATCCAAATAGTTGGTGCATAAATGAAAAGATAAGTAATTACAAGAAAATTCTTCTCCTTTTGAAGTACAGCATTTGCAAGGGGAAAAATGGGAATCTATGTGCTTGCAGAGTAAACTACTAGTTTTCTTCTGGAAAGTATTTCTCTTGGAAAATCATGTAGATTTGAAACTACTACCCTATCAGAAACTTACTTAACTCCCGATAATATATCCTTCAAGTTTACCTATCAGTACAAAGCTATTTTTTCTAGAACGCACCAACGCAAGAATACTGACCGCAGTTGGACAATGCATCTTGCATTAAAACTGTACATCAGTCAACTCAGTTGAAGTTACTGTTTCATTGCACACATCTATTCCTGATTCAAAACATGAACATCAAATTTATGTTTTTAATAAGGGGGGGCGAGGGTTGTTTAGTATCCACTCAAGTACCCTGTATATTTGCACATGAATTGGTAGTTTTCATATTTTTTTTATTATTAAGACCCAAACTATTAGTACCATAGGAGTGAAGAGAGACGAGATTATGCTTTCAGCTACTAGTACTACCATAAAAAAGCATTACAATGTACTTGGATTTCTGAAAATGGGAATGTATCCCATATGCAAAAAAGGCTTCAAAACCTACCATAATTTTAGCATTCCAACACCTACATTAGGAAAGAAAAAAGGAAACCAACTAAAAAAAACCAAATCAAACCACACTACCCATACAGTTCATACAACAAAACACTATAGCTCCCTGCTGGGCCAGTCAGTCATTTTGTACAGCACTTCAAAAAACTGATCTGTGTTCAAAATGGCCTGTTAGAAAGCAAACCAAAACCAAAGGGAATGGGAAACACAGACAAGAGCTTTCTCTGAGCTCTGGCAATCACTTCATACATTTTCTGTAAAATGGGAGTAAGCTTACTCTCAGAAAAAAAACTCACAGGCAACAAAAACTCACTGGAAGTACTGTATAAAAGACATGGTCTGAAAGTATTTTATTCAAATGTAATACATATGAGAAAGCACTCTTTATAGTGATTGTCCAAAATACTCTATTTTTCATGCTCCCATTACAGCAGAGTTTAACAGAGAAATCATAAATCAACCAAACAAATAGCACTGAGCAGTATTTATATGCCTGCTATTTTCTTTAAAAAACCACCAACCAATCAAAAACCCAACCCCAAAAAATCCAACAAACCACCACAAGATGTGTATGGTAAAGTATGTTTTAGACATAAAATATAATCCCTTACAGAGATTATAAAGGTGGAGTTTGGTGATCTCAAAGAATGAAATGTTTCTGCATCCTGTGAACAATGTAAGTTCCTGACATCTGGAATTAATGAGCAATAACTGACTAAAAAACACAAACACAGACCTCAGTAATAATTTATAAGATTGGGGTAAGGATAACTCAGTATCTTGCAGAAAACCAGGAAGATTATTGTTGCATTACGCTATTAATCTACATTCATTAATTGAGGTAAATGAATGGCAAAACTTCACATTTTATCAAGATAAGAGTTTAATTAGAATTTGTGGTTTGAATTTTCAGACATTTTAAAGTACCCAAATGTTCCCAGGATCTTAACTATCTTATCCAGTCAAAAAAAGCCTCTATGAACTAAAATCTGCTGTAAATCAAATTCACTAAACAAAGTTTCATTAGCAATAAAAATAATAAAACTACCTGCTTTTCATCACAATCTCTAACCACATACTTGCATTACTCCTCTCTTTATCCTAAAGCAGAAAAATTCTATGACCAATTACTTAGAAATTTACTAGCTAATTGAAGTCACCAATCCTTAATCACTCGCTTTAAAAATTCTGTATTTTACTGACTTCATTTCTTTTTTATCCAACAAACAAAATAAACATGGAGAAACGACGTCTCCTGACTATCTGACATGCAGTGTCTGCACAGAATACTTTGTGGCTTTATAAACACTGTTGACGTTAACTGTGTCAAGATAATACATGAGAATAGATATTTAAAATGAATTTAACCACCAAGTGCTTTGCTATAAATTATACTGAAAGCACCAAATTAACATGCAGAAATTCTGAGGAAGGACTAAGTTTGTCGGAATTTAGACAAGCTTTCACATCCCGAGCGCTAAGTTCAACTTCAGCCAGGAAAATACTATGAGCTACACACTGGTGAGTTACCCAGCTAGTTTGCTGCTCCTGATATGTTTCTGGAGAACTTCAAGAAGCTTCCTGTTTACTTACTCTTGGTTTAACTTATGTGCAGCTTAAGAACCTGTGAAGACCTAACTAGGTGTAAAACACAGAACAAGATGATATAGAGAGAGAGTAATGAACAAAAACACCTTCTTTATCTTTATTCTCTTCTGTGTGAAAAAATGTTGAGCATTACTTTTATCCTACCTTCATCTCCCGGGACACAGACAGTACATTCTAATGTCTTTTAAGGATGATAGCTAGGCCACCAACCAGTACCATGCAGCAGTATACACAAGGCCATGTGTAGCACTTTGAAACTCAGATTTCAATTCAGTTATACAAAAGAAATAGCAACAGATCTCCAATCTCCCACCTTCTCATTTCCAGCAATTCCATAAAATTTGTAGTGTTATACTTGGGTAGCAAGTAAGCGCTACTGGCAAAACAGTTAACACTTATATAATCACTGATTTTCTAATGTATTTATATATGCGTTTATTACATTGAAAACATGTTAATCTAATCACTCAGTTACAAAACTACAATAAAGTTTGTAAAGAGTTTATTTCATTTTTCAGTTAAAGTATGAAGCAAGCATTCAAGCACAGAATGAGAGCTCTTCTGGCCTGCTAAGAAGGTAAGCCTAACAAAGTAATTTTATTAGCAAGACAGGATATTTGACCTGTCCTGTCCCACCTAATCTATCCTGTAACTGAGACAGGACAGAGGTCTGTAAATTAATTCAGTGAGAAAGCACAGAATAAAAATAGCACAAAACAAATAAAATCCCCAAAAAACCCAAAACCGAAACCAAACTTCAAAACCAAACCACAAACAAAAATTAAAAAAATCCAAACCCACTCAAACAACATTCCAGCATATTTTATATAGTTTAGAATTAGTTAACTGTGCCGAACCAAGATTTTAAATAGCTTCTCGGCAAAGTAGAGCTGGTGCTCACCTCTAAGGTCTGGAGCACATGATGCTAACAGCTCTGCTCATCATCAGTCAAGCTGAACTGCTACACTGAAGTGCACTTTTCATCCATTCTGAAACTGCTCTGTCTCAGCTGTACTGAAAGTAAGAGTAATATGGCTGCAGTGCTCGCTCAAGACAAGCCAATCAGAGACAACTCAGCAGGAGGTAAAACATTTCATAGCAAAGCACCTCCATCTTTACCACACTGCAACAAACTGCACAGGTGGGATGGGGGTGGGTGTGAGCAGAGAAGTGGTTTCTTTGACAGGCAGGAAGTGGTTAATGCACAGCTGCAGCACTGCAGTTTCCTAGCACCACTGGTAAAGAGAAAATCTAAATAAACCAAAAACCAGCAAGAGGCAATCCTGCTAGGCATGTGATCCAGGGTTTGTATCACATACTTCAAATCTCTCACAACTCCAAGGCAGTTCAGAATTCATGTCACGTATTACAGTCACAAATACAGAGCCAGATCACACACAGAACTAACCTTAGGGAATAGTTTTCAAGAGCAGGCTTACTTCAGTGCTTCTGGAAAAACAAAAACAAAAAAACAAAACCACTTAAATTAATCAATAGCTTTGTATTGCTCTATCTACTTTGAAGTATTCTATATTATTAGTTGCCCAATAGAAATTTTATTTGGGGAGGAAAAAAGGAAGTTCACTTTATTAGAAAGCTAGCAAAAGCCCCAAGAACATTCCAGAACTTCAACAGTTGCAAAAATCAGGTATTAAGTTTTTCAAAAAAGACCTGTATTTAGAATCACTTAAGGAATTTTGATGTCATCTTGTAACAGAGCAGTTCCCACAGAACTGGTTTGAGAACCTACAAGTGGGGGAGAAAGGGGTTGTCAACCTAAGACACAAATCTTAACACAAAATCAAATTCAATGCAGCTTTCGCGCTACTGTTTATTATCACTAATCATGCGCTCCCATAGAGGCAACACTGAATCAGTTCTGGAGAGAGCTCCTCTGTATCTGCCTCACTTCTCTACAAAAGCCAAACTTGTCTACTTTAAAATACTTGCAAGAGCCCATGGGGCAATTCTAAAGAAAATCACTTTTGAATTATACCTAGCCTTCTAACAAAAAATAGTCTTTGTGATCCAAAATTAGCCCAACATAGTAAATCACTCCCCTCTAAAAAGTAGAGGAACATGCCCTCCAACCACTTCAATTATGAAAAGGGCTAGACTTATGTAACTTTGCATATCTGTTGCCAGCTGTAGCTGGTTATTTCAGGATTGATTAATCATGCTAGCAGTAGTTGTCTGACGCACTCATCAGTGCTACAGTCAGTATTTCTAACTTTAAAAATGGTGAAATACACCATCTGGCTTTTCTTTTTGTCCTTGTATTAGCGCATGACCTACAGTACAAGAAAGGGCACATGCCACATATGAGACAGCTCCACTGATTGTCTCTGATAGTATGGTACAGATCCAGAAAACTAAATTAAAGTCTACTTGAAGTTCAAATGCCCAAAAGACTGTTTCTCAAAAAAACCCAACAAAACTCATGAACATTGGAGAACAAATTCATTACAGTTAATTTCAAACTAGCCATTACGATGAAGCTTTTCTTCACCAACACCTTTTACTAAAGTAAAAAGCAAGTCAGAACCAATTCAAAAGAAAAATTTTCTATTACCCAGTTACATATCGCACGTTACTTACTTTGAACACTATATATACCACACCACATTCCCATCATTGTGGGAATTTACAGTAACTTAAGATTTCAAATTTCAAACTTAAATATTCCATTTGTATAGCAAATTACGTATATACTTTGATTTCCCCAGTAGCAATGTTTTAAATAGTATTGTGTTTAGTGTATCTACAAAATTTGTACATCAAAAAGTGAATTCTGACTGCAAGTCTTATAATTTCAAGAATATCACCAAAAACATAGGGACATTCTAACCCAGAATCCAAGAGCTGCACTTGTGTAACACTTCATGTTATGTAACACCGAATCTTTGAGCTTGATGTATGGACAACAATGACTTAAATAGCTTTGAACAGGCAAAACAAGTTGGCAAAAAAAAATTCAGAGAATGCTTTCCCTGAGTCAGAGAAAACAGAATCCATGTCACAATTCTGTTGCTACAAATGTCTTGCCTTGTCAGAAAGCTTCAGGTATATGCAGCAGCACTAATACATTAACAGACACACGGATGCAGAAAATATTACTGAACAGTAAGAAACCATATGCATAACTCAAATATTCATTTATATATACCCCCATTAACACACACAAAAGTACGTTATCGAAGTGTGTTAAAAAGTTATTAATCAAACTGATCTTAAAATAAAATCTGATGTTTAAGTAAACACAGATATGAGTGGAATAACTCCTCTAAAACTGCTTTGGCCCAGGAAATGTTACAGTGAACCTGCACTAATGTGTAATTCTGTACTAGCAGGACTACAGTTTTTTCATTGCTACTTAGTATGGTATTTATACAGATTCTCTAGCCAAAATCCCAAGAGAAAATAAAGCATTTTAATAATGCTAGAGATTGGAATTTAAATTTAACATGTTATATTAAGTTTAACAACCTTTAATCCTGCCCTCTTTTGATAACACACCAAAAAACTCTAATATCTTCTCAGTAAGTTCAATTACTGTAATCATAAATTAAAACAGGGCTTTCATTTTCCCAATTTCTCATGAACATCGAATAAGAAACACAAGAGAATGTCATTCTGTTGTTTCTTTAATTATTGCCCTGTGTAAGTAACATCTTCTTTGCACATACTTCTTTAAATATCATTACCTAGAGCCACAGTTCATACCAGGACTCCTCCCCTGAAGAATCAAGGGTAGGCAGAAATTTCCATCCTTTCAGAGAAGGTTTTACGCATTTAAACATAACAAGGGCAGGAGAGAACCAGCCAAAGCATGAATACTTTATTTTGCTCAAATTAGATGCTTAGAAACCAGTTAGCTACATATCATCCTTGTGTCCAAACCACATCCTATCCACTTTCCTTATTTACCCTCTTCCTTTATTGATAGTTTTTGATTTTTGCATAGCGTTTTATATGTTAGTTAACATTAAGTAGATAAAACCATTCTTACACTGCCAAAATTAAGGAAAAACTACTATTTGTACCCATCTCAACTGAAGTCTCAAAACACCATCCACTGAAACCCTTTTTTATTCCTGCTTTCACACAGGCCAGTGGATTGACTTCAAGAAACATCTTGGCTCTCACTTAGGACTTCACAAATAAATACTACCTAAACTGCTGGAGGAAAGAAAAGAGCTCATAATCATGAGACAAGGAAGACTATAGTTAAGAAAAGTCTGCACAGCATTTAAGGACTCTTTATAATTCCAAGCTGCTTGATGGTAGGACCAATGAGGGAAATTTTCAGTGCATTGACTGAAGTCAGCGAGCATATATGTTAATGTGTTTAGGCATATTTTTGAAATAAACAAAATAAACAAAAAATTCAAATGTAACAACTTTTAAAAATGACTTCATGGAAGCTGCAATATGCTGGAGGCAAAGATAGAAGTAACATGGCAGCTTTTGAGTTATTTGGCTGGGGTTTTTCCTTTTGAGTGGGACAGACAAGAGGGATATGTTTGGGGTTTTTTTATCATAACACTTTTTTACACTACAGTGAAATTAAAGTTAATGCTTTAGACACCACAAAATGACAGAATAAACATACAGGTTACAGTAATTTCAGTACAAGCCGCATGGAGTATAAGTTGCATTTCCGATGTGTTGGCAACGTTGATGTCTTTGTCAATAAAAAAGCCGCACCCAAATATTAGCTGCACTTTTGTTCGCGGCGAACTTTCACAAAGGCGTCATTTAGTAACAGAATCATGGATCACCGACCTTGGAAACATTATTTCCAAGTGAAAAAAGACACAGACCATAGCTGCGGCAGCGTACCCTTTATTTACAAGCCCAAAAAGACACGAACAATAGTGCGGTTATTTTGCAAGCATTCCCAACGGATCCGCGTTGCCTTTAAACAGCAGCTCAGCCGCGCAGGTACGGCCCGGCACCTCTCCTCCTTTCCCCTGATCCACGGGAGCACAGCCCGGCCCGGCCCCTCCCCTCCCCTGATCCACATGAGCATGGCCAGTCGCGCAGCCGCACAAGACTGAAAACACTTTAAAAAGTACAGAGAAATATCACACACTTTTATCAAACCGCTGAGAGAACGCGCCGAGGGAACTCATCCCGATAACACCCCCCACCCCTCATAACGTTCGCAATCCACAGGCAGGCAATAAGCTGTTTTCTGATTGGTTCATCATCAGAACACCGGGAAACCATGGATTTCAAACCATTTTTGCTCAGGACAGGACTGGCATGGTACCAGGTAAGGGCAGATACCACATTTTTGATAATAAATTAGCCACCCCGGAGTACTAGCCGCACTTCCGGGTTTCCACCAAAATTTTGGTCAAAACAGTGCGGCTTGTATTCATGAAATTACTGTACTTCAACAACAATCTCCCATATCCCCAGCCATATAATTAATAAAATCCGTTCACTGAATATGTGAGTTTACTTAAAGCGTTCTCAGAAACTGCTTCTAGAAGAGAAAAAACATTTTTCCTGTAATACCAAAATCCATGTGATCCTAACAAAGTAGCTCTATTAGTTAAGCTAAATATTTAAAAAATGTATTTTAAAGAAAACAACTTTGTACCTAGCCATCTAATTTCCTGAGATTTCAAATGACTTTGTTCATGAGAGAAATAAGAAGCTGGTACCTCCTATGTACAGGTTCTAATCCGTTGTAACAAGCACAGCTCAAGATACAAGAGGCATAGTTTACTTTCTCTTCCCAAACTACCAAAAAACCAAAAGGTATTTATACAACATACATTTACACAATGTTGTGAATTCCTTCATTGTGATAGGACGGAAACTGATGTACAAGTGAAAATCAGGCAATTATTTAGTACTGTATAGTTAGTACATGGCCTTAGCTACCATTATTTTCAAAAAAACCCTGAATGATGGGAGAAGGAATGGAAAGGGGAGGAGAGACTTGCTGCTAAATATATAGGCAGTTTTAAAAAGGATACACCAGCAGTACTAAACAAGATAAGGAATAAGCAATGGAACTAATGAATCCACATTTCCTACAGATTTATAAACATTGTCGTGCTACTTTTTACTCAGGTTATCACTGGTGCCTTACTACACCAAGCAAGTGAACACTGGACACTGGCCTATGTACTGACTAACAGCAAATTATTGCCCCAAAACAAAACATAATTTCAAAGTTCCCTCACTGCCAACACTGGTAGCCTCTCTTCCCTCCAGCTATTTGTTTTCACTAAGTTTGCAAGTATTAATTACTACTACTACAGTCATTATTAACAATTTTTAACTATTTTTGATGCTTACTATGCTTTATATTTACTGAAAACCAACAAGTTTTCCAAGAACTATTAAGAAGAGAACAACTGGTAATCAATGTTCACATAAAACTGGACTACTGTGCTAGAAATGAGCAGATTGCTCTTAAAATTTTTAGGGCTGTGGCACAATTAGAAGTTTTTGCCACATATCTGCATTGCATTTTTTCTGCTTAACCAGAGAAATAGACTTGTTAGACTCATCTCTCCCCGTAACTGAATTCTTAAGTGTCACTTTAATAACCTTATCCATGCATATTTTTATGTGATGACCCTGAAACTTAAGCCTGCATGCAACACTGAAGTTGCACATAAGCACAACCCCCGGTATTGGTACAGGTTGAGAGATAAACAGATTGTGAATGCCCCTGCCGAGAAGGTCTTGGGGGTGTAGATGGATGGGGGGTTGGATATGGGCTGGCAATGTGCATTCAGCCCAGAAAGCCGATTGTATCCTGGGCTACATCCAAAGCAGTGTGGGCAGCACAGTGGGGAAAGGGATTCTGCCCTTCTGCTTCTGCTCTCACCTGCAGTGCTCTGGGGTCCTCAGGACAAAAAGGACAGGGACATGTTGGAGTAAGTCCAGAGATGGACAACCATGATGATTAGAGAGATGGAGCACCTCTCCCAAGAAGAAATGCTGAGGGAACTGCAATTGTCTAGAAAAGAGAAGGCTCCTTAGATACCTTATGGAACCTCCCAGTCCTAATAAAAAGAATCTGCAAAATAGCTGAAAAACTTTTTACAAGGTTATGTAGTTATAGAATGAAAAGTAATGGACTACAGCTGAAAATGCAGTAGGTTTGTATTAGATATTAGGAAAAAAATCCTTTCCTGTGACAGTGGTGAGGCACTGTACTGCAAGGTGGTAAAACTGTGAATGCCTCACACAGATACGGTTTTGAGGTCAGGTTGGATGGGGTTCTGAGCAACCAAGTCTAGTGGAAGGTGTCCCTGCACATGGCAGGAAGGCTGGGAGTAGCTGATTTTTAAGGTCCCTTCCAACCCAAACAAGTTTATGATTCAGATTTATATTTCACTAAAAGCATTCTGGCTTTTTTAACACTATCCAATACAACACCAGATAAAAGCATAAAATACAAAGTGAACATAAAAGCCACATGCAACTGAGAATCTGCTTTCAACTTGAAATGCTTGTCTGGACAAATATATAGGCCAGAAAACAGCTAAGGACTAGAAAATTCATTAAAACCAATATATTCATTTTAAGTTAAAACCCCCTCCTCCAAACTAACAAAACAGACTCCCCTTTCTGATTCACACTTCCATTGCTCACCACAGTAAAAAAATATTAATACATTCTGAAGATCCAGTTTCTAGATAACAAGTGTTAGTACTTTATGTCTACAACTGATGACACTCACTTCTACAGTCTGTGGACTGATGCTGTACTTCCATTAGATGCTTTCAGAGACCTAAGCACTGTACATATGAACTCAGTAATTTATTGAGTGTATTTTTATATTACTGTATTTTTTATTTTCTATATCTTTATATTACTATGGAAGTACAGTGAGCAAGAAAACCCCTAGAAAAATCTGAACATGAACAAAAAATGGAAGACATCTAAAAAGACTAGCAACAGTACACAATCTCTTCGGGCAAATAAAAACCAAGATTCCCACAATGTAATGCAAAATTATTTTTTTAAGAAGATAACCAGAACTCAAAAGCTGACAATCTATGTTCCAGATCCCCCTAACTAATACTAAAAATATTTTAGTTACTTTCTTTGGCATCATCCAGTAGGCTTTAGTATTTAAACCAACGCCAAGGTAGACTTAAGTATGATACAATTCATATCTAAACTGTACTCATAGATTAAGACATTTTACAGCTACCTGACTTGACAAGAAAAATGCCACTTTAGAAAACAACTTTCTACTTTTAATGAGCTGTTAAAAAAAAATCCAACCAAAAAACCTTGCCGCACACAACAGCCCTATCTTACTCTCCCCATCCTATATTTGAATAAGACACTGCTGCTTGATCAACAGCTTCTTACAGTGCGGTGGAACTAGGAGAGCTTTTTCATGCAGAACACAGTGCAACAAGTAGAACTGAAACCCCAGGATTACAAATATACATAATAAAAATCAGCATTTATGTAGACTAGTTTACTTATTTTATCTTATTTACTAGTCCCGTTTACTTTGTGTGAATAGGTCATTCTTTCAAAGTGATGTCACATAGTAGAGAAAACCAAAGAGACCAATGACTGATGTTTCTCAAAAATACTAATAACATTAAATTTCATTGCATTTAAGAGCAGTACTAAAGAAAAACTTATTAAGAAGAGGAAAAAAATCCAAACTCCTCCTATTTACAGTTTTGTAATTTGCAACTTATTTCCTTCATTTGTTACCCCGTATGAAATTGTGATGTACACATATCATTGCCATAAATCCCAAGCCAAAATTATAATGTAAACATGGAACTAATCCATAATATAGAAAAACCACTGAGACTAAAACAAACAGGAAAAAAAAATTCACGTGCAAACTATTAAGTAAAACCAACATCCTGATTTAAAGGATCTTTTGGCCTTACTGGTTATATTCCATAAATAAGCTTCACATTTTTGCCATACATAGTTTCTGACAATTGAGGTAAACCTAATAAATGATCACACTATTAAAAACATCTAGATGATGAGAAATTTGATTGTTTTACCTTATCTTGAAAGCAAAGGACAGTATTTGGTTTAGTCAGCTTTTTTCACTCTGGAAATACTTCTAGTTTGTAACAAGAAACACATATAAATACAAGGAAAATTAAAACCAAGTCACTAATGACAAGTCAGTATTTCA
The DNA here is from genome assembly GCF_009819885.2 of Catharus ustulatus. NCBI lineage: Eukaryota > Metazoa > Chordata > Aves > Passeriformes > Turdidae > Catharus > Catharus ustulatus. The sequence continues at coordinate 22,010,218 of NC_046224.1, read as the reverse complement.
GAGTTCATTGAACATATAAAACATTTCTGTTTGCACCAAATTTTGCTAAAAAAATCCGTATTTAAAATCTAATTATTAATTAGTAACTTCTGTTCTTAACTTGTTCAGGTTCTTTCTTGGCAGGCAAAATCACCTCCCATGCTTGTAGGGAAGCATATGCCTATGTGTTTTGTGTCCCAAAGGGAAGCATTACTAAAGGAGCTTTTAGAGAGAAGTTAACACACTAGAGTTAATTTTGATTTTGTAAGTTTGTGAAATGAGCATGATAATACAAGCTACAGCTTATAAAGGTACAGGAAATGTGGTGAAAAAGACATGCATATCTCTTGAAATCAGCACCTTGAAAACACTTCATATGGGATACAAAATAAAGAGATCTCTCAATAAAGACACTTAAATAACTATTTAAATTGATGCATATAATAATAGTTATATCATTTTACAAACAAATGTTGCTATGATTAGTTTCAAGTCTACACAACATCCAAGACACTGTGTCTAAATTATTTTGTACGGCAAAATACAACACTGTTCCACATTATCAGAGAAAACATCAGCTCAGCACTGCTACAGTTGGTGGAAAGGTTGCAGCTGATAAAAACATCATTAACTCCAAGGAATGTACTAAGTTCTCCAAACGAAAACCATAACAAGAACCCACAATTATTGATATAATGCTCCTTGCGTTATATACAAATAAAAACTTCGTACTTCTGGAGCATATAAAACAGTACTGCCATACATCAAGAACAAATAGTGGGTGCAGTTTCCAAGATTCATGAATTGCATAAACCCTCATGCAGTTATTTGTGAGTTCATTTTATAATAGGCCTAACAACAACCATTAGCCCCATTTCACAGATCTGAAACTGAGAAATTACCTACCCAAGATCACGTATCAAACAGTAATAATTTTTGTGTTCGGTTTCTTCCCCTCCAAAGAATTCTTAATATCTGTGGCAATACTCTCCCTCATACCTTCCTGCAGGACTGCAAAAACCAGCGCCTAATTAGAAAATAACCTATTTTTTAGATTGATAGCTGATGGGTTGTGTATAGACTTATTAATTTTATATTTAAGCAGAGAACCACAAGCATGTATTTTAACTTCGAAGAGAGACAAATAAACGTATTCATAATAATACTGCATTTCCTTGTATAGTTTGGGATATTACACAGCTTTATCTATTAAAGTGCTTACTTCTGCTGGTTAGCATGGTAAATACCTAAATGCATAAGTGATGGTTTTCTGTAACTGAAGCCTGCATTTTTAAGCTCACAGACTGCTTCCTAAAACAACAGAGCTGTTCACTCCTTTATTTTAAACAAGTATTTTTCCATCAACATTTCCATCCAGTTTTTCCAGTAAGTCTGTCTACAGTAAGGGTCACAGCGATATGACACTACATGAAATTATTTCAAAATTACTGTCAAGCAACAGAATATCCCACTATCAGCATTTCCACTGAACGCCTGTGAGATCCAGGAAGAGTACGACGAACTTACTAGAACAACAGACAACTCAAGGGCAGCGCTACACCTCTACCAGGCCTCAGAATTAAATAAAACACTTATAAGAAAAGTTTCAATTTCTAAAACACGTAAGTTTAAAAAACCGTTCGAATGCACCTTCTTTAACTTAGCACATGGCTTACACTCTTTTGCTACGTTGCCAGATGTGGGCGGCCATGACACCTCGAGGAGCGGCCTGGGCCTTGTTTACTGGTGACATCGCACGAGTAAGCGCAACTCGGCCTTCTCTACTGCCATACAGAAACCGTTTGGTTTCCAGTGAACCAGCGTATCCATACAATAGAGAAACTGTGCCTTGGTGCCCGCCAGTGTAGGAACAGCGCCAGCAGTTTCCCCTTGTTGCTTCCACAGTCCATGCGCTGCGAGGTCCCACGCCCGCCTTGCCGGTGCGGCCCTTCCCCGCGGGGCACAGCCTCCACCCAGGCCACGCCACCCCATTTCCGGTAGGGAGCGAGGAAACGCTCTCGAGGCGCCGGGCGCGCCCGTCCCACCCAGACACGCGCCGTCTCCTCACCTCGCCCCGGCCACGCGAGGCGGGTCGCGCCCAGGCGGGTGCCCGGCGCTGCCCGGTGCGTGCCCCCGTCAGACCCACCTGCGCCCGCGCCGCCGCCGCCAACGCGCGGGAACCACGGGACGCGCAGGCGCGTCACCGCCGCTGCATTGGAGCCGGGTCACGTGCTCCCATGCATGCGCGTGTACAGCGCTGCAGCTTCCCGGCGCATGCGCACTGTGGCTGCTGCAGCCGCCGGCGCCGCCGCCGCGCGGAGCAGCGAGCGCCAGCGCCGCCGCCGCCGTGCCCCGCCCGCCCGGCTCCCGCGCCCCGAGCGCGCCCCGCGGTACCTGCGCCCTCGCGTCCGGTGGCAGCTCCCGCCTCGGCGGCGCCGCCGCTGCCGTGAATTCAAACTCGGAACCCGCTCTGGCCGCCAACGCCGCCTCCCGCGTCGCACGCGCCGGGCCGCTATGCAAATAACGCCCGAGTCTCCGCCCCTCTCTCGCTTTGCCCCGCCCCCTCCGTGGGCACAGGGGCCGGCAGTGGGGGTTGCTCCGGAACTGGCCAATCGCAGGGCCAGCCATCTTGGTGCCATGCAAATCAGCCCCCGCGATATTTAAATGAGCTGTGGCCCCGCCCCTTGGCGCGCAGCCGTGCAGGGTTAGGTGCAGCGAGCCGGGGCGCGCTGCGGCCGCTGCCGCGAGGGGGAGCTGTGGCGCAGCGAGGGGCGGCGCCGGGAGCAGCCGGCCCAGCCTCCCTCCCTCCTTTCCTGCCGGCCTCGCTTCCGTCCCGCCGCTTCCCGCCACAGCGGCTCCAGCCTGCGTGGGCCTGCAGCCTCGCTGACACCTTCGAGAGCCCGCCTGCGATCCGTCAGGCTGGCTTATCAGTGACCGGCACTGCTCGCTGCTCCGCCCTTATCACACGCATCTGGGCTAGGGCTGTGCCCGGCCAAAGCCCAGAGGTTTGGAGTTGTTTAGTAGGAGGCATTGAGGTTCAGGAGAGCCAAGAAACCAAAGTGTGCCTGGACACTCTGCTTTTAGGTGAATCTGAAGCACACGGGTTATCCTGGGTGCGCTTCAGGTCAAAACCACAAGGCCATTCCCCCATCCGCTCTCCATTTCTGCCTCAGGCACGGGGGAAAAAAACCCTACACAGCCTGATTTGACTCGAGCTGGAACTTGAGCTGTTTGTACCACAGCTGAAGGCAGAACTGACCAGCAGCTGGTCTGTCCCGTGAGGCGTGGGCCAGGTCTGGCAGGGAGACCCATGGCTCTGTGCTCAGGTACACAAGGAACCGTGAGAGTATAGAAGGACCTGTGAAGACTTCTCGGCAGAAGTACACCAATCACCTACTGCCCTGGTAGTGGAAAATAAGGCAAATAAAGCTCACGTTCTTCCTACTGAAGGTGTGAAAACCAGCATTTTGATTTGTTTTCTTGAAAACTGAGTTATATATTAATAAAATTCTTGTTCGTTATATATAGACCAAGCTGACCAGTAGGTTTCTTTGTCCATTTATGTAGTGCAACAGTATCTGTGACACAGCCATTTTAAGAGTCCTGTCAAGTGTGTTTGGTGAATTGGTTAAGGAAACTTTCCTGTCTGACAGTCCAGGAACCGCTCTGGCAGTCGTACTTGCACCAGCAAAGCTGAGACTGAAGCCGCTTCACTTCAGACTGAAGCAACTCCAACAACTGATGGGTGCCCCACTTTACTCCCTACCCTCACCACATTTATTCACTCAGACCATGTTTCCTTACTGTTCAACTCCAAGTTTCCCATAGTAGAGTCTCCAACATCTGGATCCTTAAAATAAATCCTGGTGCAACAACAGAGTAACAGCTCAAGTTGGTGCCTTGGAGAAGCCCTGAACAAAGGAAGCCCTGGGCTTTTATACCCTCAGCAGTCTATGTGCACTGTAGTCTGAGATCTTCCTTCTGAGTTCTTGGCTCCTGCCATGTCTCTGAGTGTCCCAATCACCTGGCCCTTTGCTTCCATTACTGTGCAAAGGGTTGCCACCTGTTCACAGCCTCTTGCCCCTCTGGGGCTCCTGCCACCCAGAGCTCAATCTGCAGCAACACCGCAGCTACACACTGAGCTGCCTGCACTGAAGGCATTCCTTAATGGATTGAGGGGCAGTGTTTTAGGGTTCTGCCATTCCCAGTGGTTTGCATGGTCTCTCTGCTATATTTTTCCATTGAACAGCCAAGACGGAACAAAGAACTTTATACGTGTGCCCATAAATTTGTGCAAATGTATCTGCAACAGGAATTTAAGAAAGGGATACTAGTCTGGAACTTGAACTGCTGAAATGGGAACATGCATCTTCCTCAGCTGTCTTTGCTGCAGGCATGACAATTTTTAATGGCAGAAATCCGTAACCATGATGTCTAAAACTTCCATTGTTGAGCTACCGTACAATAGTGGAATGCTTTGTCTTGAAAAAAGACTACTTGACTTGGAAGTTGAGTCTTCTGAGCTTTTGCATATAGTCAGAGAACAAGGCATTTCAGAAAGAAGAGGCCAGAACTACCCAGAAATGGGCAATTCCTAGCCATGCCTATTGTTTAACTTGTAAATTCTCTTCTGGTGAGCACTTTTGCAGGGTCCTTGCATATAAATCCTTCGGGAGGCAATCAGGAGTGAATGTTTCGTGGCTAAAAGATGAGTTTCCAGAAGACTCTGAATCTCTTAAATCTCTGTCATCTGTTTGAATAACAACTGGTGTTATTCCAAACTTAATTTTGCATGGAAGTCATTACAGCAATATAGTTTTGTTCAGTGCAGTACAATTCATGTAGGAAAGAGACAGTTAAGACCAACAGCTGGCATCAATCCCTTCTCTTTGGCAACCAGTAACAGGACCTGAGGGAATGGCATGAAGAGGAGTCAAGGGAGCTGTATTAATGCAGCTGCTATAGAAGTGCACTGCTATGGCATTTCAGATACCAGCAGAGGTAGTACAACTGTATCCTTCAATTTCAAGAGTAAATAATATTTGAATTACAAGATTAGGAATTTGAGGAAGGAAAAGTCCAGATTTTTGTCAACTGCTCTTCCTACGACTGGTCATAAGTTTGAAAAAGCAATAGTATCAGTTTATATTGGTCAGTATCTTTGTAAGAAGAAAGTTAAAAGATTTTCAGAAAAACACAACTTCAACTTGTCTCTATTTGTAAAATGTGAGAGTTTTCCTGTAAAAGCAATGTGCAAAGCAAACAGCACACTGGAATTAAATTAATAAGATACAAACTTTTAACATTATGAAAAAGTAGATATTCATCTAGTTTCCTGTCTGATTACTCTGTTAATGTATTCAAGCATTGTAATGATAAACACAGAGAAAAAAAATATTCCAATGCACTCTACAAAAATAAGGTTTAAAAATTAGTATCTTATGTGCAACAGAGAATTTCTTCTTGATTTTCAATTCTTCAATGAACTTAAGGCTTAAAGTCTGCATACAATATTTAATTTACTTATTTCCAGCTAATATTACAGGACAGCTGAATGACATATCACTAGAGAGCTGATTACATGATCCTTCTCTCTGTATTGTCAGATTGTGTTGCAAGTGTGATATTAACCTAATGAATATTTTCAAAATAATAACTCCCCTTACATGATTTAATAATTGCTAATGGAGACATTGCAGAGGCACAGTGGGAATGCTAAAAGGAAGAAAGAGAAGTGATGCATGAAAAAAGGTATAGTTTTCAATATAAAAATACAATTTTTATGTAAAGACAACTGCCAACTTCTATTAAAAACAATACAATCATAAGAAATATTTAGCAAGAGAGAAAAAGTAATTTTATTGGTACACTCCTTTTAAGTAATTAGTGGAAAATGTGTGTTTAAAGACCTCACCTTGCTAAATGGATGACACCTTTGAGCTAGTAAGATTTACATTAATTCTTTTCTGGTAAATCATTAGATTAGTCAGTACTTCTTACATAGTAATTGTCTAATAGGATGGAATTATTAAAACTTACCTGATTATAAACAATTTCTACACAGGTCAAAAGAAACAACATAATACCAGGAAGTAATTTCACTAACAAAAAAATTTTTGGTAATAAAACAGAAATCCTTATCTGACAACCTCATCTGTGATTTGGCAGTGTTAGGTTAAATGTTCAGCTTGCTGGTCATAGAGGTCTTTTCCAACCTTAACATTTCTATGATTTCAGTCTTCAAAAATTTCGCTATGAGAGCTTAAAATGTCACTGATAAAGGAAATGCATCTTAACTTTCTAGTGAAGAAAAACAGAAGGCTTTTAAAATTCCTTTTTCATACAAGGGCTTTTTAAAAAATGCAGAAACCTTAAATACATTTATGAAATTATGTTAAGACATTTCATAAATCTTGTAATTGTATTAACTTCACAGTATAAGAACAAAGAGCAGAAACATAGAGAATATAACCAAAATACTTGAGGAAATTTTACTGTCATTAATTAATTAAGCTGGTTAAGGCATTTGCCCTTAAGGTTAGTTTTCATAGTAGGTTAAATACCTTCCTATAATATGAATTTTGTAAAATACACTGTTATTATCTGTTATCTTTAAAGCTAGTAAGGGGATTTGGGGAAAATTCCTACATCTTCTCTATTAATCTCTGATTTTATGTTAATTTTAAAAAATAAATTTTACTGATTATGAAGTAAATATTCTCTTGCTTAGCTGTTTTGTGATCAAACTTACTTTGTTGTGACTTTGGTGTAGTAACTAATTTATTTGCTGGGCAGACATACTTAGTTTAAACACCTACCAGTTATTTTTCCCACTGAGTTGTGCTCTCTCACTTCACTAGCTTCTGCCTCCACCATAACAAATTATATCTAACTTAATTTCTGGTTTTAATAAGAAAATCTTACTTTGGAGCAGCAATATTTGTATAGTTCAGTGGTAAATACAGAGTCCAGTTAGTGACAAAAACATGTTTTTTACAGCTTCTTAATTTTTTTCTACTAAACTCAGTATTCTGAGATACAGGCAAGCATCTGTCAGTTTTTATGCTTAACATCTAGTAAGAAGTCTATCAGACATTGAAAGAAAAAGTAATTTTAATGAAATATGACATGAATGACAACTGGAATCTATTAAATGAAGATCCTTTCCAAAAGGATCTAAAAATAACATAAATTCTGAGCAGAATAATCAGAACATTTTTGTAAAGAATCGCTTGTCTCCTAATGTCTCATTTGATATGAGAAAATTGGGAAATCTAGTTGTAAAAACAGCACCTGAAATACACGATATACTCACTAGAAGTATTCATGTGGTGTCTATGAAGTAAGCTGGTTGCCATCGTGTGTTGACTGAAACTTAGTTCCTGAACACAGTTCTCTTTCCATTACTTCAGGAAAATTGCATTAGGAGTAGCTTGGCTTGGAAGATGTCTTTCTCCCTCTAAAAATACAATGCAAAGCAATACAAAATAGTCAGGTAAAGTAGCATTGCTATTGCAGTACAAATTGAGAAATTAGTACTCAATTTTAGCTCCCACAATACTTCTTAGATGCAGAATGCTTTATCTTCAAACTACACAGTTTTTTGAACATGTGTCAATTCATTAAGTTTTATCCGATATAAGTATTTTTAGAATTGAGTCAAGAAATGTGAAGAATATTTTGTATGATTCCTCCTTGGGAATACTTTTTGACCTGTTTTGAAGGAACCTGTCTGAATATGTCTTGAATGTAATGCATACTGGATGTTTTCAGTAAATAAACTGATCATCTCATCTGCAAATCATCCGAAATGTGTGGGCTGATTTTTTTCTATCCTAACTTAGTCTAAATAAATGAAAAAAACTTGACCTTGAATGTTGAGCAATGAAAGTATTTTCTTTAAAAGAAAAATATTCTATACTGGTAAATATATTACCCTCAGGGTGAATCATTTTTCTCTCAGTTTTCTTATTCTCAGCTCTAGCCTTAGACTTTTTTTCAATATCATACCTGCTTTAGATCTTTCTAGAAAGTGGAAGATTCATGGGTTAATTAATTAAAGTTGTATATCTCAATAAATGATGTGTATCTGGAGGAAATTGCCAGTGAAGAATCAGATGCAGAGTGATTTAGCAGCAACTTAAAAAGGTAAAATACTTGGGCTTAGCAGCAGTGAACTTTTCAAGATGATGTTAATTACATAATAACTGGGACTTAGGGTATCTCATTACCTCAATTGTATTTTAAAAGGTCTTTTTTTTTTTTTCCCTCTTTTTTTTTTCTTCAATCCCAGTATGATCAACCTTCTACAGACTTGCTGGAGACTTTGTAAATTAAAAACTGGCTGATAAATGAAGTGTGGAATGTAAAAAAGAGCTTGTTTGGATTTATTTACTTATAATTACCAGTTTTGTTACTTCTGTATTTCCAGCTTGGATTGAATTTTCTTCACAATGTCCTAAAGTGGAAATTAAGGATAACTTAAACCTTACTGTATTTGTACAAACCTAAAACCCCAATCACCTTTCTAAAAACAAGTCCATCAAGTTTTGGGTTTTGTCTGTATTAAGTTGGCCATTAATTTTTGCTAGAAGTCCTTGTTTTCCTTTAAAGCCTCTTCCTAATTGAAGTTGTCATCTCGTACTTTTTGGCTAGATTCTGAGTACTTTGTCATTACTTCCTCCTGTAGGATTGTATTATGTAGTAAACAAAGATGAATATTTCTTGTATAAATATAGCTTAGATAATATCGAACCATTTTTCCAATACTGAGGCATGTAATTAACCAAAACACATGATATTTACTGATACTGATTAAAGTCATCAACAAATGGAAAAGTCAGCACACTGCCCATTGGCAGTTACCACGCTCTACTTAATCATGCATTTAATTTCCATGACTTCGCAGAATAATTTTAGATTATTTTTCCAGAAGGTTGGTGTACTTGGAGAAGTCAGGAAGGAAGGAGGGAAGGGAGAGAGGGAGAAAGGAAGGAAGGAAGGAAGGAAGGAAGGGAGGGAGGGAGGGAGGGAGGGAAGGGAGGGAGGGAGGGAGGGAGGGAGGAAGGAAGGAAGGAAGGAAGGAAGGAAGGAAGGAAGGAAGGAAGGAAGGAAGGAAGGAAGGAAGGAAGGAAGGAAGGAAGGAAGGAAGGAAGGAAGGAAGGAAGGAAGGAAGGAAGGGAAGGAAGAACTGGTGACAAAACCTATTTACAATTTGGCTAAGAGGCTAACATGTACATATAGAAAAAATCTTATGTCTCTGCCACTGTAGCAGAGCCCTCTCACAGAGACATTCCCTATGATACAGGGACCTGAAATCACAGGCACTTTTGTCATTAAAATATACATTAATCCCACATTCTCCACAAGCTTCACTTACAACATGAAAAAAAAACCAAGCTCCCCCAAATTACTCAACTCCCTAGCAATATCCAGTCCGAGTTTTGTGCACTGCCCCTCCCAATTACTGTCATTATCTCTAATTCCTTCAACCACGTGTTGGACAACAAAACAGACTCTAGTGGCTTAGCCTTGCTTAACAGACAGATCCCCTCCCAGCTGATCTCTCACTCCCCCTCTTCAACAGGACCAGCTGGAAAAATCGAGTGGACAAACTTAAGAGAGTCAAGATACACATTACCAGTTACTACTGCTGGGAAAACACACTTGACTTGAGAAACATTAATTTATTCCCCATTAGAATCAATTAGGGGAATGAGCAGTACAAAAATTAAAACACCTTTCTGCCTCCCTTGAAGAGCCCAAAGTCATTATTGTGTAATAAATCATGTATTTCCCTTTCTTCTTTGCCTTTTGATAAAAAGTCTGAAATATTAGTGCCTTTTAACACAATCTGGTACAGGTTCTTGCTTTGTTTTTCTGCTACAGTCTTACAAATTGGAATTTTAATGTCTTCTTGACATAGCTCATCATATAAGTCAAACTATTAACTATTAACAAAATCATCTTTTCAAATGTAGCTCATTTGTTTCAAAATAAGGTGAACAACTTAGAAAACTTCAAAACAACACATTATTTCATCATACTCAATTTCTTCATTATGATAGGGTAGGGCCATATTTGTAACAGTCTTTTCAGTGGGAAAAACTATCCCTGTTGGAAGTGGAGGGAGAGAAATAACTCAGGCCAAAATCCCATAGATATATGGAAGATGTTACGCTGCCACTCACTTGAAGACATCATTTAGTGGTTTAGTGGTGAGCATGGTGGTGGTGCTGAGTTGACAGCGGGACTTGATACTAGAGGTCTTTTCCAACCTTAACCCTTCTAGGATTCTGTGATTCGATGGCATGTTCTAAATGCTTATAATATCTTTGAGCAAATTCTTTATTTCGCGTTTTCACCCAACTTTCAGATGCCAATGTGACTCTTTAGAATTTATTTTGAAAGAAAACTATGTTTTACTTTTAGTTGTATTATATTAATATCACTTAACGAAAACCATTAAAATATATTTCATTGAAAATGCAGACTTTTTAAACCAATAAACACTCATTGTGTGACCTCAGTTTATCTCTGTCTTTTGTTTCTAAAGAGAAAACACACAGAGATCTCTAGAACTTCACATCCTAACCAGAGTTAAATAGCCCACCCTCAAGATGTTAGTGCTGAGTTACTTGAAAATAGAGGAATGCATAACTTTTTATTTTTACCAAAATAAAACTTTTTGTGTGATAGATGACAGAGAAGTAGATATATCACAACACTTAAAATACCATACCTTCCACACAGTGTTTGATTAACAACAGACCTGGACAACTACAGAAATAATTATCAGAAATACCACTTGAATGTTTGATATATTTTGAAAGAATGTATCTATTAAAACCTGCTTAACTAATTAAATTTATTCAATTGTCTTGTCTTTCTTTACATCCTCCTCTTCATCATCACTCTTCCATTCCTGTCCCCAAAACCTGACCCACAAAAATATATTTTGAACTTGTATTGGAAACTGGTCACAAGTCACTGTCAGGGGACAAAACTCTGAACAAAAGACATGAAACCCTCAAGTAAATACTCATCTCTTTTCAGATTACTGACTTTTTAGGTGGATTTCTGTCCAGTCTTCTGTGTGGTTTTGTACTAGCATCATGCTGATGTCCAGCCCATTTACTTCTGAGATGTGTCCACAAGGCCTGTCTCTGTTTCACCTGCTCCAGCAACTCCAGGGTCTGGTATCTCTTTTGCCTTACCTTTTTCCAGGGTGTCCATGGGTTTCCACTTCTACCAGAAATGTGAAACTGCTCAGGGCTTCTCAGCTGAGAAAAAAGCAGGTTTATTCAATTTTTGTGACCCAACAGCAAAACCAGCAAGGAACTACATAGCTAACAATTGGCAAACCTGTAAGCTACAGCATTGGAGCAACAGCAGAAAACCAAAGTTGTTTTATATACATCCATCAAAACTGTGAGAACTGGAATAACCCTACAATTATACTGAAAAGGAGGTGAAGCTATGTATCCAGGAAAGCCACCTGCATGTTGCAAAGGGGTCATGGGTTTGTACTGTTTCAGATTTTGCTTGGATGAATAATTTTCTCATGCTTTGCAGGCTTGTGAGTTTTTTTAGTGGCCTTGCTCCCTCTAATTTTAAAGTGGCTTCTTCAAACTATTCAAAAGTAATGTCCATTTGGAGGAAGGATTTTGGGTTTCCCTTATACCATTCTGCTTCTTGCCAAGAATTAGCACCACGGTTTTACTTTTATTACTTACTTGCTAGGTCACTGGTAGAGTGGTAAGCAGTAAGTGTAGTTTTCCTAGAAAACGAAACCAAATGCTTTTAGGGATTTGTTTCCCACCTTAGATGATCCCTTCATGATGTCTCCTTTCTGGCCATGCACAGGCACGAGCACAAATGCCCTTCAGCTCCCTTAAGTATGTTCAAAGAAAAGTAATTCCGCCAACATATGGCATTCATGGAAACAACACACACATCTGCCTGTTGGCTGAACCGTGCCCACAGTGGGGTGCATGATATCGGGCTGCGCAGCCCTCCTGAATGCCCGGGTTCTGCTTTTAGTGAGCAAAAATGTGAACAAGAGGTTTTCATTGTGTTTCTCAGAGCCACGGAGTGGGCAGCGGTCCCATAACCATGTAGGGTAACACAGGGAATGTCGCCTGGGCTCGTTGGCTCCAGCCTATGGATGGAGCTCCAGGGACTCAGGGCCATGGCAGCCTCAGCGGGACCCATTCCCTGGCAACATGGAGGGATTTGGCACTGCCTGGCAGTCAGGGCTCGGGACAGGAGGTGCCTCCGGAAAGCTGGGAACAGGGCAGGGAGTGTGTGGGGGCGGGAAGCTGCCTTGGAAACAGGCCCCCAAGAGGGCAAGGGGCAGGAGCACGGATGGGCGGAGGTGCACGAGGCACAGCCAGGGTCTGTAGGAAGGTGCTGGATGTGCCGGGGCAGCGTTGGCCGTTGGTGCTGTGGGATCTGGCTCCAGCATTCCCTGGGGTTGGCTCCAGGCATGCACAGCTGGCCTTTCCAATCTGCTCTCCAATCCACAGGGCAAGCTGAGAGGCTGCTGGGATGTGAAAGGGCATTACAGACCACCCCTGCCCCAGTGTGGGTTCTCTTGGAGACCGAGATCAGAAGCAGCCCCTTGGAGAGTATCACTTTCAGACAGTGGAGCTGCTCTCTAAAATCAGGTCATCGGGGTTGTACTTCCCTTTCATCAGTAGCCTTAGTAACGCAGGTAAGTAGTACAGTTCCCTAAACCAGAATGTGTTTACAGAGACTTGCTGAGATCTGGACTTTGCATCCCAACAAAAGGAGGTCACAAAGTGAGAGAGGTACAGCAGAAACTAATGGACAAAGAAAGATGTTTGCATAATGATAGTTAACTTTTTTGGGTTTCTGTTCCAGACATTCTGAAAATTCATGAGTTGCTCATGCCAAATGAGTACAGTGGCTAAGACAAAAAGTATAACAAGGGTAAATATGCATGTGTGTAATGTGTCCCCAGCCAAACTGGGACACCCCAATTACAGTTTTATGCAAGGTTCTCATACCCCTAATCACTAACACAACACTACTAATTGCTAATCAGTAAAAGTCTGCAAAGCAACTATATTTCTGCAGCATTGTGGCTGCTCGTCTGTTGAGTCACACATCAGTTTTGCTAGAGTTACTTACAGGTAAGTAGGCTGAGAGAGTTGGGGATGTTCATCCTGGAAAACAAAAAGCTCCAGGAAGACTATATTGCAGCCTTCCAGTACCTAAATGGGGCCTATAGTAAAAATGGGGAAAGACTTTTAGCAGGGCATGTTGTGACAGAGCAAGGCATAATGGTTTCAGACTGAAGAAAGGTTACAGTAATTTCACGAATACAAGCCGCACCAATTTGACCAAAATTTTGGTGGAAACCCGGAAGTGCGGCCAATATTCCAGGGCGGCTAATACATTAACAAAATTCTAAAAGCTGCCAACACGGAAGTGAGAGCCCGCGGCAGCCCCAAGCCAAGCTGGAGCCCGGCCGGCCCCGGCTGAGGTGGGAAAGCCTGGCAGAGGCGGGGCCAGCAGTGTGGGGGGCGGGCGGCAGAGCCTGAGCCAGCAGGGCGGGGCAGGGGGGGCGGCAGAGCCCGGGCCAGCAGGGCGGGCTCACCCGGGAGAACTGGGGCTAGCAATGCAGGGGAGCATGGCAGAAGCAGGAAGGCCGGCGGGTGGGGCTGCCTGGCAGCGGGGGAAGCCCAGCAGAATTGGGGCCAGCAGCGTGGGGGAGCCCGGCGGTGCGGGGGCCTGCAGTGCCGGTCAGGGCGAGGAAACGCGGCGGCGGTGCAGATGGGAGGGGGCGGCCGGCGAGCCTGGCGGCGGCAGCAGCGGCTGGCCCGCCGGCAGGGCGAGTACGTGAACGCAGCGGCGACGCGGCCGGCATGCCTGCCAGCGGCGGCAGTGCCTGGCCCGCCGGCAGGGCGACTACGTTAACGCAGCGGCGACGTGGCCGGCATGCCTGCCAGCGGCGGCAGTGCCTGGCCCGCCGGCAGGGCGACTACGTTAACGCAGCGGTGACGCGGCCGGCATGCCTGCCAGCGGCGGCAGCGGCTGGCCCGCCGGCAGGGCGAGTACGTTAACGCAGCGGCGGGGCGGTGCTGACGGGAGAGGGGGGCCAGTGAGCCCGGCGGCGGCTGCAGCACCACCCGGCCGGCCCCGTCAGCAACCATGAGCGGGCCGAGCCTGCCTGGCCCCGCCCCGAGCCAGTAAAGCCCGCTATGCCGCGATCCTGTTACTAATTGGCCAATTTGTGAAAGCTGCGCACGGATTCTCGCGACGAACGAAAGTGCGGCTAATATTCCGGGTGCGGCTTATCTATTGACAAAGACAGCAACATTGTCGAGGCACCGGGGGTGCGGCTTATAATCCGTGCGGCTTGTATTCGTGAAACTACTGTAATTTACATTAGATACAAGGAATCAATTTTTTACGGTGGGGGTGGAACAGGTTGCCCAGAGAGGTGGTAGGTGTCCCATCCTTGGAAACATTCAAGGTCAGGTTGGATGGGCCCTGAGAAGCCTGATCAAGTTGAAAGTGGCCTTGGTTATTGCAGCAGGTTGAACTAGATGAACTTTAGAAGTCCCTTCCAACAAAATCCATTCTGTGACTCGAAGATAAATAAATATGTGTCCAAGTTTTCTTCTACTCTGGGCATTAAACTTGTGTCTCTTGCATCCACAAGATAAACCAATTCTGAGCTTTCTTCCTATCAAACTCTGCAATGGGAAAGAATTTTTTAAATTGTTTTGTTAAAATCCCTATATGTCAAGCTGAATTTCTGGTAGCAGACCTATTCTACAGGACTTCTGTGTAGCATTTTAGAATTGCCATTTTAGTATCAACTTTCCTACTATCTGTGAAGTTGTTATATTAGGGAGCAGCTGTTGGGGAGCCAGGCTACAAGCAAGTGCGTAGGCAGATTCACTGCCATAGTCTAAAAGTAAATTTGTGAAGTCCCAGATGAAGTCCTCCCTCACTCCCCAGTTCCTGTACTGCAAAAAAGCACTAACTACCCCAAGTTCTTCAGCCATCAGAATTCTACTGGAAGTACAAATCACTGTGACTACAAGTTCCTTTTATGATTCATGAGCACACTTTACTGCGTTTCTGAAGTGTAGAATTTTATTTCTGGTTTCTAGTTGATGTAATAAAATGCCCTGCCTTTCTGTCTCCCTCTTTGTCACTATCACCAGCACCCATTGGTCAAATTACGGTCTCCTGCATTAGGGAAATGTATGCTATTCTTTATCAGATATATGGAAAAGAAAAATTCCATCCATAAAGAAACCTTACTTTACACTCAGCTTGAGTTTAAATTGAAAACATGTTTAATATCAAGCACAGAACAGTAACACTTTTATAGTCAACTGTACTATTGAAAGCACCATATTTTATTTCAACAATTATTGCATGTGCCCTCGTTTTCTGTTTAGCAATGCTAAACAGTTACATATGAAGGTGAGGGTTTCTTCTGCCCCATGCTTTACCATGTGTATTGCTACGTTAATATACAATTCTGATTTTGTAAATGATGCCATAAACTTTGGGGTAGTGAGACCCGGAAACCCATAAACAGGGTAATGAGAAAGCAGCACTGTAGATCTTTACACTGTTATCTGACATTTGCACTAACAATAAAACATTTTAGGAATAAACAGGCTATGGATCCCTGACTCAGGAAGCTTCAGGCTGACTCAAAGTCTTCTTGTCCAATTCTACATCACCAAAGCTCCTGCACTGGCAGTACAGTGCTGCTGCCTCCCCTCACTCTGACACCCAAGATCACTCATGCCTGTCTGCCATGTGGTGAATCAGGAGTGGACACAGCCATTACTCCATCAGGATGTCCACGATACACATCTCTCAGTGTGCTGTTCTTCCCAAAAGCAGATTCCCTGAATGCAGCCTGAGATGTAACTTGTCCCTTTCCTGTTGAGGGGAATTGTCACAGGACAAAATGCAGATCTTCTTTGAACTGAAGGGTTAATTGCAGCTGGACTTAGAAGCTGAGATGCCTATGCTTGAGGAAAACAGTCACCTACTGTGGGTTTCAACTAAAGCTGCCATAATGTGCATTAAGACAATTAGCAATGATGCCCTAGTTTCTGAGCATCCTAGTCTGGGTTGCTCTACTTTAAGAATTAAAAGCTGGTTTTACTGTTCAGCTGCAGAATAAATAGGTCATTTCTTAGGGACATATAAATAAAGTAACTGCTTTTCATTCATGTGAAAAGCAACAGTCATCCGTATTTATATAAACTCATAATTTCATTGTATGTTTTGGAAATGCAAGGTTTTGTGGCCGAACACCACTGCAGGGATCTTTTCATTCTCTATTTCTGTCTCAAGATCCAGTGTGACTTGTTTGCATCTACAGTAAAGTGATATATGGAAATAATAAATACTAGAATTATACTGATTAAAGCTAAGATTCAAAGGGCAAAACATCCTATTATAATATCTTACAAAGATGTATTACAACAAATGTTGAATTTATTGTAAAAACCCTTTGGGGAAAAAAATACGGGTAGAATTTAATAATTTCCAACTCTGCAATTAAAGAAAATGGCTAATTTTCCGTAATTTTTTTTTCTGCTGGATAAATTTCATGGACATGAATTTTTCAGTTGCTCCCAGATTCTTCTTTTTAATGGGAAAAAAAAAAAGCAAAACAGGAAAGGTGTTTGTGTGGGAGAGAAGGAGGAAACTTTCATGAAGTTAAATAATTTTCAAGCTCTTTTATGCAATGGTTGCACTTGAATGTTCTCTTGTTGGAATTGTTGAAAATACTTAAGGTTTTACAGTGCACTAACACTTTCATGATGGAGTGTAAGGAATGCTTAAAATCTAAAGAGTAAGACAAACGTGAAGGACAAAAAAGAAAAAAGTAGAGCAAAACTGTAGCTGATATTTTTGTTCCATGATTTCTGTCTTGGTTTTTCAACTTCAGGGCGTGCCTTTATTTATACGTCTATCTGCATTATATGGCAGGGGAAAAAAAAAGGAAGGGCTTGGTTGGAGGAAAAACAAAGAGAATGAGAAGTTGGGAAGGACCGTTGGAGACAGGAAGTGCAATGCTGATGAAAGAAGGAAGTGAGAGCCGTAAGGGAAGCAGACAGGGTCAGGAGAGTTAAGAACAAAGAGTACTGTGCAATCACATCATCACTGCACCCACTGAATTCTTTTCTGTGTCTCCCAAACCCAAACTCTGGTGGCATCTTTACAGGAAAATGCTTAGTCTTGCCCTTAGCTCATATAAACACCGAGTGGTGGTGGCTAAGTAAATGACTGTATGGAAACTATGGCACTGAATGATGAGGTGTGAGATGATTTTTTTTGTAGGATTTTGTAGGATTTTTCTCCCACAGCAAGACTGAATTACAGCTGAGAACAGAATGCAGATAAGAAGGACCTATTTGCCAATGTCTCTGCAATTCTACTTCTGTGTATTTTGTAATTAAAGTAGATATGTGTAGTTAAGTAAGTCAAGATACACATTTACCAATTCAGGATGCCTTTGCAATGTCATGTCAGTTGTGAAATCTCACTGTTCACAACAGTTCATTTTAACAACATGTTCCTCTAAATTCCTCTCCTGAGAGGCAAGAAAGATAATGCACACTGCATGCTGTCCTCCATTACATTATTGCATCTGTAAGCGAAAGGTTACATATTCAAATCACTTCCTCAGCTGCATGACTGCACAGAAGTATTATAAAGTAGTATGAAACACTTAGAACAACTCATGAGTGACTTCTGAAGAGACTTACATTGTAAGCTACCAAGCCTAGTCAGTCAATTAACAACTAAGCCTATGTACTACTGTGCTCACCTTACCAGTATGCAATAAACTTGGGTTAATATACCTATGAAAACATGTCTCTTTGAAGTATTCAAAACAAGCAAGGCTTAGCCATATTTATGACCATTACATCACCATATATGTATTCATCCACGAACAGACTTGCATGTTCCTAACTGGACCTTCAGCAGGTATTTCACATAGGTAATAATTATTTTATGGGTGGTTCTGTTTCATCATGGAATGCCTAAATATGTAATGCTATTGGTATGAACATCATAGACAGCTGAGGAATGTTACAGCAAATGTGTAACAAATCATTTCCGCCACAGACCAATGATCACAGTAACTTAATTTTTAATGTAGCAAAACTCTCATTCTGTAAGGGAAGCATGTATGAAGTGGAATGGTACTGGACATTAATGCAATTTTTCCCTTTTAAAAAATAATTCAAGGTCTCTTTAAATCAAAGTTTTTAAAATGAAAAGCATGGAGAAAAAAATCTAGTCTTTTAACCAAAGCAATTGGGTTTTCCTTGGCAGTTTCCTGTATAAGCACGCTAGGAGGTGGGAACTGATTAACTTGAAACGCAACATAAGATCCTTAAAAATGAACAGCTCTCTCTTAAAAATATCCAACAAGAGAATGTGGAATGCTAAGACCAATTGCACCCTGTGTCCTGGTTCCAACCAGGATAGGGTTAAATTTTGCAGTGGAGGGGAGAGGGTGTGGTCAGGACCTGGCAGACCTTGCATACCACCTCAGTCATTGCTGGGAACGGGGAGGGGGCAGAAACTCTCCTGCTTCCAGGCCAGAAGGGGCTCCTGCTGTTGAGCAGGAATGATGGATGGAGCAGTGGGTTAAGGCTGATGTTGAGTAGAGGGAATAGTCAGCATGGTGTGGCTGTGATCAGGTCAAGCTCCACACTCTCTCTTTTATACACTTTTGTTATTATTTGTTGCTGTTCATTTTCTTATTTCAGCCTGTGATCTTTGCCTTTTGTGCCTCCAATTCTTCTCTCCACTCTGCTGCAGCATGGAGGCAGAGAGGAAAGGGGGAGTGGAGTAGCAATGTGTGGCTTGGAGTTTCAGTGGGAGCACTCAATTGGGGAGTGCCATTCCTACAACACCATGTTAATACTAGGGTATCCTACCTGTTGATCAGTGGCTATAGCATTTGCCTTCTGATCTTAAACAAGGAGATGATATGATATCCAGCTGGCAGCCAGTCATTAGTGGTGTCCCTCAGGGGTCTGTGCTGGGGCCTGTTCTGTTCAATATTTTTATTGATGACATGGATGAGGGTACTGAGTCCTTCATTAGTAAATTTGCAGATGACACTAAACTGGGAGTGTGTGTTGATCTGTTGGGAGGTAGGAGGGCTCAGCAGAGAGACCTGGAATGATTGGATGGATGGGCAGAGTCCAATGGGATGAAGTTTAGTAAGTCCAAGCATCGAGTCCTGCATTTTCGCCACAATAACCCCCTGGAGTGTTATAGGCTGGGGACAGTGTGGCTGGACAGTGCCCAGGCAGAAAGGGACCTGGGGGTGTCAGTCGACAGCCGACTGAACGTGAGCCAGTTGTGTGCCCAGGTGGCCAAGAAGGCCAATGGCATCCTGGCCTGTATCAGGAATAGTGTGGCCAGCAGGAGCAGGGAGGTCATTCTTCCCCTCTACTCAGCATTGGTGAGGCCACACCTTGAGTGCTGTATCCAGTTCTGGCCCCTCAGTTCAGGGAGGACATTGAGACACTTGAGTGTGTCCAAAGAAGGAACAAGGCTGGTGAGGGGCTTAGAACACAAACCCTGTGAGGAATGGCTGAGGGAGCTGGGATTGTTTAGCCTGGAGAAAAGGAGACACAGGGGTGACTTTATCACTCTCTACAACTCCCTGAAAGCTGTTTGTAGTCAGGTGGGGTTGGTGTCTTTCACCAGGCAGCAACTGAGAGAACCAGAGTTTCAAGCTGCACCAGGAGAGATATAGGTTGCACGTTAGGAAAAAAGTTTTTCACAGAAAGAATAATAAAGTACTGGAATGATCTGCCCAGTGAGGTGATGGAGTCACCATTCCTGGATGTGTTTAAAAAAAGACTGGATGTGGCACTCAGTGCCATGGTCTAGTTGAGGTGTTAGGGCATGGGCTGGACTCAATGATTTGGAGGTCTTTTCCAACCCAGTCAGTCTGTGCTTTTGCGATATTTTTAATTTTGAGAACTGCCATATTGTAGGTAAGAAAAAAGTGTAAGTCCATAGGAGGCAAGATCTGTTTGAGAACTTAGAAATATAGTGATGCTATATGTATGTGTACCTGAATTCAACTCACTTTTTCAATAAATATTTTTGAGGAGGAAAACCACTAGCTTCCTCTCCATATTTCAAATGTACAGTAATTTCACGATTACAAGCCGCACTGACTATAAGCCGCATCGCTGGGTGTTGGCAAACATTTCGTTCTTTGTCCATACACAAGCCGCACCCAATTATAAGCCGTTCTGTCATTCGCAGAGAGGACCCACGTGCAACAAAGTTGCCAAATAGTAACAGAATCGCGGCATGGCGGGGTTTACTGGCTCGGCTCAGGCTGTGAGGGCTCGGGGCTGCCAACGGGGCCAGGTGGCCCAGCTCAGTGCTGCCACTCGGCAGGGTGGCTCGGGGCTGCTGCCACTGGGCTCACTTGCCCCGGCCCGGCGCTGCAGTGGCAGGCGGGCACGGAGCCCGCCAGCACCCGCGGCAGTGGTGGGAGGCGGGGATGGAGCACCCCCACTCCCGTGGCAGCGGCACGCGGGGACGGGAGCCCCCTGCCTCTTCCCGAGCCGCGGGGCCAGCAGGAGGGAGCCCCCACCTCTCCCTGAGCCGCGGGGCCAGCAGGAGGGAGCCCCTGCCTTCCCCCCGGGCCATGGGGATGGCAGCACGGAGCCCCCTGCCTTTCCCCCGGGCCGCAGGGCCAGCAGGAGGGAGCCCCCCGCCTCCCTCCCCACTGTGCCGCCGGCACTGAGCCAGCTCCACCCGCTGCGCAACAGAGTAACCAATTTGTAACACTCGTGTAAATGCCGGGTTTTATTGGCAGGTGCTCGACTTGGCACCTCGGTTTGCGCTTCTGGGGTTGGAAATGTCAGAAAATTATTCACATATTAGCCGCTCCTGAGTGTAAACCGCATTTCTGGTGTGGGACCAAAATTTTGGTCAAAACGGTGCGGCTTGTAATCATGAAATTACTGTAATTTGCCTATCTCCTTCCAAAGAGGTGCTTTTCTAGAATTTTGTGGTATTTTCCATCATGTGTCTTAGCTTCAGCTGGGTTAATTTTCAACTGGTTGAGTTCAATTTCTTCTTAGTAGTCAGTAAGTGTGCTGTTTTGAATTAAGTATGAGAATAATAATGTGGTTAAACCATGACATTGGGGGAAAAAAAGATACATGGAAATCTATGAATTAATATGACAGGAAAAAAACTCAAAGAAACAAAACCAAAACAAAAACCCAAACCTGGTCCCAAAGGGCAGTGCTAATTATGATGCCCAGGTTTTAACGTCAATGTACACCTCTTAAATCAACATGACTAATGAAGAAAAGACTTGGAAGATACTTGAAAACAGACCAGTATGCCAGAATGAATGTAAAATTGCCTTAGAAGTGTTGTTTCATCTTTTGCCTTAGAACCCACTTATTCTTTTTAAAGAAAACCAAAGGAAAACTAATCAGTCAGTGGGACTCACATAGTTTCAGGAAATGGCTTTATACCCACCACATCATTATATCAAGAAGAGAAGGAATGACCTCATTACACCTGAAGACCAGCAAAGAAGAGACCTTTCTAACCTTCCTGCTGGTTTCTGGCTTCCCAGAGCAGTACTGACAAATAAATCCAAGAAGCTGGCTCTGAGTCATCTCACCTGTTTCAGTGCTGCATACATGAGAATCCTGCAGGAAACAGGGTCACACTGGATCCGTGTATGTTTCTGCTGCCTATGGCTCTCCATCGGCATTCTTCCACACCTGGATCAACTTCTCCATTTACTTGTGAACAGCTTTCTCCTGTTCTCAAATTGAATCAACCTGATGTCAACCTCCTGTCTAAACACAAGTGCACCATGCAGTTCAAGTGTTTGCAGTTACAACTTGTCTATGGGGCTCTGCAGAAAATGGTACAGAGCTCCTTTCTCTCCTTCTGTGCTTCAATATAGCCCCATCATGATCTCCCTGGCAGATCCCTGTTCTTTCTATGGAAGATCCTTCAATCATTGGGCCTTGCTCAAGCCAGGTGCAAAGATAAGCAAGGGGTCCAGCTCATGTTTTTCTCAACCAACCTCATCAATTCCTCACCAGCTAGAGCAACACTGCACAATTGTGATCATTTACCACAAGGTCTGAGTGTGCAATTAGAGTCAGCTGCAGATTCCTCAGACAATCTCCAAGTGAATACCAACCCTGTATAAGCTTGATGGTTGCACAGAAATGAACTGCAAGCGAAAAAATTGTTCAAGTGCACTTCAGACTGGGAAAATAAACCATCAAAAAGTGATAAAATAAAATGTCATCCTTGCTGGTGCTTGGCCTAGTATTTGGTCAATAAAGATTTGTTCAATTTTTTTTCTTTATTTCCACCTGCATACCTCTATAGATAGGAGGCTGTCACCTGCTGAGTAGCTGATAAAACTCCCAGGAAGAGAGAGGGTTGAAGGATAAACTTGCTGAGCTCATATCTCTATCTCAAAATGGCCAGAAAGGCCAGAAACCTGACAAGTGAAGAAAGCAGGTATTTCACAGCCCTCCTGTTAAGGAAACATTCCTGCCTGACTATTCAGGAGCATTCTGGCAGTCACACTCTTACCACTTTAGCTAATGGGCTGGAGGCCCTTTGCAGTGAGCAGCTCCAGTGAGCAGCCTGATGCCCTACACACCTCAGTCTCACACAGTCCAACCTGGCTTCCTTACTGGTTCAACCTCAGGGTTCTTAAGCTCCCAGCTCCTGCTGTGTCAGGCTATTTTGTGATCTTAAAGCAAAAAACCCCAACAACCCAGGATTTGGAATACTGGCTGGCAGATTTACAGGTTAAAGAACTTGCTGGCTTTTGGGGGTTTTGTTTCTGGTGGTTTGTTTGTTTGTTTGTTTCTTTGGAGTTTTTGTTGTTGTTGTTTTTGTGGGGTTTGTTGTTTTGTTGTTGTTGTTTGGTTTGGGTCTTTTCTGTTGGAAACTGTGTTACGATAAATCTCTTTTGACTAAGGAGAATTTTGAAGAAAATAAAATTCTATCCATTCTTGAACATCAGGGTTCAAACCTCCTGCCTTTTACTTCCCCCAAGTTTTTTTTTTTTCCTGCGCTGTCAGCAGAAACTTGAAGGGGACAAATTCATGTTATTACAGATGAATGCTGAGGTATATATTTATTTGTTCCTGAACTATTAACAGGCTCTGAAGACTATCAGGAGATGAACCAATGGAGATTATCTATCAGGATGATGAAGAAAGTGTCAAAACCAAAGTCTACAAAATTTCCTAGCATGCTCAGGTTCTCATTTAGAAATGCCAAATCTGAAAAGCTCAAGTTCATGCGGCACCACAGCATGACAAGTAAACATCATGCTACAATTTCAAGTTGTCCTTGGTTGAGATACCCTGCTAATGGAAATTACAGTAATTTCACGAATACAAGCCGCACCAATTTGACCAAAATTTTGGTGGAAACCCGGAAGTGCGGCTAATATTCCGGGGCGGCTAATCTATTAACAAAATTCTAAAAGCTGCCAACACGGAAGTGAGAGCCCGCGGCAGCCCCAAGCCAAGCTGGAGCCCGGCCGGCCCCGGCAGAGGTGGGAAAGCCTGGCAGAGGCGGGGCCAGCAGTGTCGGGGGCGGGCGGCAGAGCCTGAGCCAGCAGGGCGGGGGAGCCCGGGAGAACTGGGGCTAGCAGCGCAGGGGAGCATGGCAGAAGCAGGAAGGCCGGCGGGTGGGGCTGCCTGGCAGCGGGGGAAGCCCAGCAGAATTGGGGCCAGCAGCGTGGGGGAGCCCGGCGGTGCGGGGGCCTGCAGTGCCGGCCAGGGCGAGGAAACGCGGCGGCGGTGCAGACGGGAGGGGGCGGCCGGCGAGCCTGGTGGCGGCGGCGGCAGCCCTGCCGGCGGGGCGAGCGAAAGCGGCGCTCGCGAAAGCGCCGCCCGGCGAGCGAAAGCGCCGCCGCGAGCCGCGAACCGCGAGCCGCGAAAGCGCCGCCGCGAGCCGCGAACCGCGAGCCGCGAAAGCGCCGCCGCGAGCCGCGAACCGCGAGCCGCGAGCCGCGAGCCGCGAGCCGCGAGCCGCGAGCCGCGAGCCGCGAAAGCGCCGCCGCGAGCCACGAGCCGCGAGCCGCGAGCCGCGAGCCGCGAAAGCTGGAGCCCGGCCGGCCCCGGCAGAGGTGGGAAAGCCTGGCAGAGGCGGGGCCTGCAGTGTGGGGGGCGGGCGGCAGAGCCTGAGCCAGCAGGGCGGGGCAGGGGGGCGGCAGAGCCTGAGCCAGCAGGGCGGGGGAGCCCGGGAGAACTGGGGCTAGCAGTGCAGGGGAGCATGGCAGAAGCAGGAAGGCCGGCGGGTGGGGCTGCCTGGCAGCGGGGGAAGCCCAGCAGAATCGGGGCCAGCAGCGTGGGGGAGCCCGGCGGTGCGGGGGCCTGCAGTGCCGGTCAGGGCGAGGAAACGCGGCGGCGGTGCAGACGGGAGGGGGCGGCCGGCGAGCCTGGCAGCGGCGGCGGCAGCCCTGCCGGCGGGGCGAGCGAACGCGGCGCGGGGCGAGCGAGGCGCGGGGCGAGCGAGGCGCGGGGCGAGCGAAAGCGGCGCGAGCGAAAGCGGCGCGGGGCGAGCGAGGCGCAGGGCGAGCGAGGCGCGGCGCGAGCGAACGCGGCGCGGGGCGTGCGAACGCGGCGCGGGGCGAGCGAACGCGGCGCGAGCCGAGCAGCGAGCCCGGCGGCGGCAGCCCTGCCAGCCGGGTGAGCGAACGCGGCAGCGGGGCGGTGCTGACGGGAGAGGGGGGCCAGCGAGCCCGGCGGCGGCGGCAGCACCACCCGGCCAGCCCCGCCGAGCCGTGGCGCTGAGGTGGGCCACCCGGCCCCGTCGGCAACCATGAGCGGGCCGAGCCTGCCTGGCCCCGCCCCGAGCCAGTAAAGCCCGCTATGCCGCGATCCTGTTACTAATTGGCCAATTTGTGAAAGCTGCGCACAGATTCTCGCGACGAACGAAAGTGCGGCTAATATTCGGGGTGCGGCTTATCTATTGACAAAGACAGCAACATTGTCGAGGCACCGGGGGTGCGGCTTATAATCCGTGCGGCTTGTATTCGTGAAACTACTGTAATTGGTTCACTAACAGCATAGGAGAAATGGTGTTTAGCATCAAAATCTCTTGCAACACGATATGGATCTATTTTAAAACATGCGCTAAAGTAATTACATAGAATCCAGAATTTACAGTATAAAAACCAGATGGAAGCCATTTCTAATATACAGTGCAATGAAATCTGTTCCCAACTGAGCACAAGCACAACCCTCAGCAGATAAGGCTGGCCAAGAGAAAGGCATGGCTGAAAGGAATTCATGCATCTGATGTCTCTCCTTGACATAACTGTTGAACAAGAAGCAGCCTAACTGGGTGAAGCTCAAACAGCTGAGATGGACAGTTTTCTCCCAGGACCCCAGCTGAAACCCTTTTTTTGCAGAACAGAGCTCATCTCAGCCTCTGCATAGCTCGTTTGACCCTCTTCAAACCCCTCTCTGTGTGATTTCTCTCCAGTCTGAAGCAGAGTCCCAACCCCTCAAATGAAAGAGCTAAAATCTGCCACCTTACAAGAGGTCTCCTGACATTTATATATGGCTTATGTTTCCCAGGGACATTGCGTGCTTTTGGTAAATGGAATTTTCTTACAAAGACACATTTTCAATGCTCCTGCAAGGGAAATATAATGAGTATGTCAAACAAAAACCTGCATAACTTTTTGAGCCTTTTTCTCTCTGTGATTAAGTGAAACGAAGTCAGATTTCGTCTCTTCCCTGTGTTTCCAACTTTACTTCCAACTTGTATCACTGCAGAAAGATTCAAGGTCTTAAATTTATCCAGCAGCATTTTGTAGTTTTGTTTGCACCAGGAAAGGCAGATAAGATTTGGATTCCTTGCAGTCTAAGGACTGTTTTAAAACATATTTCCCTCTGATTAGAAATTACTTCTGGCAACCAGTGTTCACAGTTCCAGAACAGATAAATGTTCTGGCACTTCAGGGCTGAATAAATAATAAAAAAAGTAGATTATTTCCAAAATGATCCCAGGAGATCTTAAGGAGCTGAGAAAATAAAGCATAAGATCACCATAATTAAATAGTGTTATATTTATTCCCAGTTCAACTGAGAGAGGTTACTGGCAGAGAAATTTATGCATTATGAACCTGTGAACTTACCATTTTATGCACAGTCAGAATCACAGCTTGTCTAATCAGTATTTGCATTGATGGAAAGACAATCTGAAAACCAGGAAAATGTAGCTGTCAAAAACTGATACAGTAGAATCATACTCAGGAGTGGTACTTGGAAAAATTAATTTTGAGACTGGCTGCATCAGTGTCAATTTTTCTTTTCTGTTTTAAAGTAGTAACCAGCTTTACATCAGCCCAATGTCAGCTATCTGCAAAGTCCTCAGAAGTCTATTGAAGTTTTCCCAGGTGTGACTTGTAGTATGAAGTGGATGTTGTGACTTTCTGAAAGTGAAATGGCAAACCAAATTATATTATTTGGGCTCTACAGATCTGAACAATTTTTTTTTTTTTTTAATCTTCTTGGCTAGGCTTCACACTCTTTTCCACATGAATCATGGCTGACACTGTTGGAAAACGTGACTAGTGTTTGGACAGAACTTCTCTACACATACAGGTTGTAACCCTCTATGAACCAAAGATAATTACCTGTCATACAGCAAAAAAGCAATGGAAAAAGCTGGACAGTGGAAAAAGCTATTTGGGTCACCACACAATTTTATCACTTACTTAGTTTTAATCAGAATTTGCACACTACCTAAACTTCATCATGTTCTCTAGCTTCTGCACTAGACAACTTAGCAAAGAGTGATTTGAAATAAAGTGTTTTCTCTAAAAGAGTTGCTCCAGATTTTTCCTAGCAGATGTAATTTCTTACTACTGGATTTTTTTTTTTTTTCCCCAGTACATAGTGTTCCACCAGTACTTGTAGCGCTCTTGAATTCTAAGTGTAAGCATTCACAATGTGGAATGCACTGCATTCTAGTCTGCAGGACATTCTGTACATGCTCTGTTGACCTACATACGCCTTCGGGGGCTTGCACAAGGACACAAGGCAGCCCTGTTTCCTGCTATGAGTCATCACACAAGAGCTGTATTTAAATAGGAGGAAAAAGGAAGGGAAAAAACAACTAACAGATTCCAGAGAACAGCAAGTAGCAGCCTGTCTTTTTTACAGACAAAATTACAGGGGGTTTCCGTTTTAGTAACCATCTTGCTAGGAAATCCAATGTAAGTCAGAGCCTTGTGGTTTTTGTTACACTACATGTAGCCTGAGTGGAAAGACTGTATCAAGACTGTACTAGAGCAAAATGCTGACCTTGTCCAACTGTATTGAAGTAGTGATTGTCCACGTGTTTGTCTCCTCTAGTGTTCCACAGAGAAATATTAGGAATGCACACAAGCACAACCCCTTTTTATCAGTGAAGATAGTCTTATCTTGAAGAAGAAACTTCTAAAATCTGGATCAGTTGTGTGATGAGTGTGCAAATTTACCTTTACAAATACCAGGTCCTCAAGTTAAATTGCCAAAAAGGTGAAGTCAAGTGAAGACAAGCTCTGTTGGGAGGATAAGAAGTGTTATAAAGACTTTTTCTGGCTTAGTTAGCTGAGTTAGTCCTCAGCTTGTACCTTCCTCTGAAGCAACTAACATTAATTACTGTAGGACAGAGCACACTAGATTAAACCACTCTACCAAAGTACAGTAATTTCACGATTATAAGCCACACCATTTTGACTAAAATTTTGCTCCCACCCCGGAAATGCGGCTTACACTCAGAAGCAGCTAATATGTGAATAATTTTCTGAAATTTCCAACCCCTGAAGTGCAGACATGGTGCCGAGACGAGCACCTGCCAGTAAAACCTGGGATTGCGTGATTGTTACAAATTGGTTACAGTAGTTTCACGAATACAAGCCACACGGATTATAAGCCGCACCCCCGGTGCCTCGACAATGTTGCTGTCTTTGTCAATAGATAAGCCGCACCCCGAATATTAGCCGCACTTTCGTTCGTCGCGAGAATCTGTGCGCAGCTTTCACAAATTGGCCAATTAGTAACAGGATCGCGGCATAGCGGGCTTTACTGGCTCGGGGCGGGGCCAGGCAGGCTCGGCCCGCTCATGGTTGCCGACGGGGCCGGGTGGCCCACCTCAGCGCCACGGCTCGGCGGGGCTGGCCGGGTGGTGCTGCCGCCGCCGCCGGGCTCGCTGGCCCCCCTCTCCCGTCAGCACCGCCCCGCTGCCGCGTTCGCTCACCCGGCTGGCAGGGCTGCCGCCGCCGGGCTCGCTGCTCGGCTCGCGCCGCGTTCGCTCGCCCCGCGCCGCGTTCGCACGCCCCGCGCCGCGTTCGCTCGCGCCGCGCCTCGCTCGCCCTGCGCCGCGCTCGCCCCGCGCCGCTTTCGCTCGCGCCGCGCCTCGCTCGCCCCGCGCCTCGCTCGCCCCGCGCCTCGCTCGCCCCGCGCCGCTTTCGCTCGCCCCGCGCCTCGCTCGCCCCGCGCCTCGCTCGCCCCGCGCCGCGTTCGCTCGCCCCGCCGGCAGGGCTGCCGCCGCCGCTGCCAGGCTCGCCGGCCGCCCCCTCCCGTCTGCACCGCCGCCGCGTTTCCTCGCCCTGACCGGCACTGCAGGCCCCCGCACTGCCGGGCTCCCCCACGCTGCTGGCCCCGATTCTGCTGGGCTTCCCCCGCTGCCAGGCAGCCCCACCCGCCAGCCTTCCTGCTTCTGCCATGCTCCCCTGCACTGCTAGCCCCAGTTCTCCCGGGCTCCCCCGCCCTGCTGGCTCAGGCTCTGCCGCCCCCCTGCCCCGCCCTGCTGGCTCAGGCTCTGCCGCCCGCCCCCCACACTGCAGGCCCCGCCTCTGCCAGGCTTTCCCACCTCTGCCGGGGCCGGCCGGGCTCCAGCTTGGCTTGGGGCTGCCGCGGGCTCTCGCTTCCGTGTTGGCAGCTTTTAGAATTTTGTTCATGTATTAGCCGCCCTGGAATATTGGCCGCACTTGCGGGTTTCCACCAAAATTTTGGTCAAATTGGTGCGGCTTGTATTCGTGAAATTACTGTACTCTGTTGTGCAGCGGGTGGAGGCGGGCTCCGTGCTGGCAGCGTGGGGGGGGAGGTGGGGGCTCCCTCCTTCAGGCAGCGCAGCCTGGGGGAGAGCCAGGGGCTCCATGCTGCCTTCCCCACGGCTTGAGGGGGAGGTGGGGACTCCGTGCTGCCATCCCTGTGGCCCGGAGGGGAGGCGGGAGGCTCCCACCCCCGCTTGCCCCCACCGCAGGAGCAGGCAGGCTCCATCCCCTCCTGCCGCCACAGCTGGGGGTGCTGGCGGGCTCCGTCCCCGCCTGCCACCGCAGGGCAGCGCCGGGCCTGGGCGAGCAAGCCCGGCAGCAGCGGTGGCCGGCCCCAAGCAGCCCCGCCAAGTGGCAGCGCCGAGCTGGGCCACCCGGCCCCATCGGCAGCCCTGAGTGGGCTGAGCCCCCACGGCCCGAGCCGAGCCAGTAAACCCCGCAATCCCATGGTTCTGTTACTACTTGGCAACTTTGTTGCACACAGGTCCTCGCTGCGAACGACAGAGCAGCTTATAATCAGGTGCAGCTCATGTATGGACAAAGAACCAAATGTTGCCGACACCCAGAGATGCGGCTTATAGTCAGTGCGGCTTATAATCATGAAATTACTGTAATGTTTTCCTTGCTGTAGAATGTTCAGAGAAACATCTTGCTAGAAACAACTTTTCCTAATGTATTCTACTTTGTTTCTGTCAAAATGTTTTTCTGTCTTATAGGCAAGATGATTTTCCTCTCCAGGGACTATAGGCTGGGAAACAAAATAACTTACTTTTTTGTAAAAATTTAATTTTTTGTTGTCGTTCATTGTTATTTTTTTCATTTTGACAGGAACAGAAAAAACCCAAAAAACCAGAGGGATTTATGTGATAATTAAAATGTGGGGGAAGGAAGGAAAGAAGGTGAAGAACAGCACAGAGAGGAAATTGGACTCAGTTGGCTAATAAATAGAACATGGCAGATGAACAGCAAGAGGTAAAAAAAGCAGTCAAGGGACCTTTTTGTGCTCTTATAGTGAGAAGGCAGGATGGTGCCACAGGTGTTAAAAAACTAAATTAAAGGATTAATAATCCAGAACCTGTAATCCAGGTTTTTCCAGCTGTTTTCAGGCTAGGAATGACTGAAACTTACTCATTTGCTTGGCGGTTCTCAGCAGCCTTTACAAAATGAGCTGACAATTATTTTCTGAGGAAGTAGTGTTCATATCCCTCTACTTCAACACAGTTCTTGTGTTGGCAACCTCTGCTGGAAGGCTTATTACAGCAAAACCATGGCAACTAAACTTCTTTTTGCTTTAATAGGGGTCTTTTGGACATCTCAGAGAAGAACCACAAGGGGAAGGAAGAAGTTGAGTGGGTGTAAAAGTTCATATACTCCTACCCACACTTCACCTCTTCTGAGATTAGACAGTCACTGACAGTGTTCTAAGGCAGAGAGTTTTCTTTCAAAAACACCTCCTGGAAAACGTACCTTATTCTACTGTTATTAACACTCAACTGGAGGAGGAGGACAACACCAGCTGCACCATCACACCACAGGCTGGCCTTGAGGCTGATGTCACCTGAACAGGGATGAAAAGATCAGCTGCTTGCTCTTACCCCTAGTTGCCTGCCACCCCTTTTCCTGTGCTGATAAATCCTTTATGGAGATGTACTTTGCACCAGACAACAGAAATTGACAATTTGAAATGCAGCTTTACAAAGGGGAATATACTTTGGCTTGCTTTTTTTTTTTTTTACCCCCGTTTTCAGTGACCCAATTAACAGTGCAGCTTCACACACCATTGATCTGATTCACTGAGGAGGGATAAATTGCATTAGTGAGGGAGAAGTATGAGGAGGAATAAACACCTTGAGAGCTGGGATCTGATGCTCAGGAAACGGTATTTGGAAGAACTGTTTTGGGTCACCTGGTGAAGGGCTGTCTTTGTGGGAGCGCTGGGAGAAGCTGTGTCAGATGAGGTTTTGAGGTCCTGAAAAGCTCTTCCCCATGACACCAGCCTTGCTCATGGGTCTGGTCACCAGCAACTCTACTGCTTTCCTAACAACTGTTTCCATGGCACTGCCATGCAGATAGCATTAGTCATCCTGGCTGGAGGAGATGTGTACAAAGGTTCAGGCTCCAGTGCTAGTCACCTCTTGTGGGGGAGGGCAGCAGAAGGAATCTAGACAGGACTGGTTTGATGAGGGTGTGGTCTCTTTCAAGAGCTTGTAAACACACGGTCCACATTCAGCTGAACTGGCTGCTGCCCTATGCATTCAACCCATTCCTTCACTGGTCGTTGCAATAGCAACATAGGAGCTTAAGCAACAAGCAGTGGATGGAGGAATTCTATTGCTCAGAAATCTCTCCTCAGATTCCTTGGCATTGAAGCCTGAAATCAGAAAAAAAATATTGATGACTTCTTCCACCCACTTTTGGAAGGACATGCCACGAGCAGCACTGAACATAGGCCTTCCTGCAGTGCCAAAACAGGAGGCCTCCAGAGCAGCTCTGGAGCTCTGGTAGTGCCTTGGAGCTGATATACTCGTGTAACAGGTTTGACTGGCTCTTAGAGTTGTCAGCATTTCCAGCATAGTAGCCATCACCTCCTGGAAGCTGTGAACTGACAATATCTTCTTCCCCTCTTGAAAAAAAAAGAACAGAGTTCCAAGGCTCCTCTGTATGTATGCCTTCCCATACAATGATCTGTGCATGTCACTACCTCTCTCCAAGGGCTGGGGAAAATCCTTTGTTCTAACAAAAAAGAGCCAAAAAGACAAAAGCAATGGGAAACCTGTGCCTGCAAGTCTAGACATGTGTCCTCTCTGAAATTGCTTTGATCTGCTGAGGCTGGGAGATGGCACTGATGCTGAATATTCTCAAATGTATCAAGTCAAAAACATTTGTGACTCAATACTTCTACACCCAAGGCTTATCAACATGTCTGCTCAAGGATCTCTAACTCTTCAGTGCCTAGGGAAGCCCTTCTTCATGGTTAACTGTATCCTCAGACCTCTTTTGGTCTGGCTTTAAGATGGGTCCAGAGGCAGAGGGAAAACAAAAAATGGCTTGCAGACCTCCTCTCCAGCACCTCACTTAGGTAATGCTCTAATTAAGTGCAGGCACAGTCTCGTTCCATTTCTTATCCAAAAGAGTAGCTTGGATTCAGAACTTCTAAGTGGAACAAACAAACTGACAAATTCTGTCACTTAGAGTCTAAGCAAATATGTTATTAATACTTGCTTAGACATGAAGCTATTGCTGATTAGATCTTTGTGTAGATATTTTTGTTCTAAATAAGGAATATCCATGTGCAGTTATTGAAGAGCAGCCATTGCACTTTTTAATTCATTGCCTCTCCCAGCTCAACCTCATAGTGGCTGTTAAAACAAACACTGGAATTGAGAGTTTGTCTACCTGCCAATGTAACATTGATAATCAAAACCAGAATATGAATACTCTCGATGTTACTTAAGAAGGGGTGAGAATAGTTGTTGTGCTCTTAAATTTACACCCCAGCTTATTTCATAGTTTTTCATTTATACAGACAGCCCTTGACCCTTTTGGGTTTTTGCTGTGTCTCCCTAAAATACTGAGCTTTTGTAGGGAAAACTCTCTTAATTCCACATTCACTATGATGACATGATATAAAGAAGGACAAATATTGGACAAATACAAATATTTCAAGGGAAAAACTTACCTTCATGTTATTTGAATAAAAATTCCTGTAAAATAGGCAATGCCACTGGGCTTAATTTGTTCATCTCTTTATGGATGTTTAATGTTGAGTTTATTATACTACCATCATGTCACGCTATGTCCAGCCATTTTCCCAAGTAATTTCGTTTGCATCATCACACCTAATTCCATGGAAAGGTCCTCTTGCTGTTATCTGGGAATCAAAATATATTCCAAGCACAGTGTGCAAACATTAACACAAATGCTTCACTTATAGTTGATGATTAGTGAGTGAATATTCATTGCCAAAAAAATGATGTAAAAGAAGAAAAGCAGAAATATCCCTGGCTTTCATAAAACTTTTCTAATATTGAATTTTTAATTTCAGATTTTGGAACTGTTCTTCCTGATTTCTTAGAGTTTGACTGACAAAGCTAAAGAAAATCCAGCCATCCCAGTCTCCATGACTAACAGAGGTATGAGGCCAAAAATGCAAAGAAGAGATGCCGCTACAATGCAAGAGGCACTGCTGCCAATTTCTTTTTGTTCCAAGCAGGGGCAAAAGACCCTCAACTATTTATACATATCCCCTTGCAGTGTCTGCTGGTACAAAATGTAGCTATCTAAATAAACATTTCTTAGTAGAGGTAAGACCTGCTCTTAAATGTCCTGTGCCCAAGGACAACAGTGCATTCTTGGTACCCTTTTATAAACTTTGCTTTTATTGATTCATGTCTTCTCTGCCGACCAGATATAAGCAGATTGCCTAAATCACATGAGAACAACAATCTGGATTTGGCTTTAGGACTTGATCACATGAGAACACAGGGACAAGTTAGCTGCCATGATCTACTCAGCTTTCTGGGAGGAGTTGCAGCCTCTTGATCATGGTAAAGCCCTCGTTTAGGTAGGCACACATGATGGTTTTTATGAGATTTGCTGTACCAATGTGTCTTGGGTTACAATACAGGGTGTGATAAAAGGCATCTATTCTATCACCATCTGTTGAGGGTGGAGGCAGCGATCCTTATCTCCGCGGGGGATATTCTGCTAATGAGCCATCCATTGATACCAGGTGAGGCATTGTTTTTTATCTTTGCACAACCCATCCTTCTTCCAAAAAGTTATTTTCTGCTAATGGCCCATTGAGTCCCACTGTGTGACTGATGAAATTACTTCATCTCATTGGGAGACGCTCCAGCCAGGAAGAAAAGTCCAACATTTCTTACCAAAATAAAACAGAGGTTTTGGGACACTAAAGTAACCTTTTCTCCACTGGACTCCAGAGAAAATCTGGATTTTCTCCACATCACCACTAAACCTCCAGAGAGAAACTGCTCCTTCTACAGAACCACTGCTTCAACTGAATCACATCTGTCACTACAAAAGGACTACTGCCACCATTTAATGGGACTGCTACCAACACCCTGCCTGACAGGGTGTCAGGTTGTACTCTGACTTTGTCAGGGCTTGGGGTGTGTTTCTTTGTAGTACTGTATTTCTATTTTAATTTCCCTAGTAAAGAACTGTTATTCCTAATTCCCATATCTTTGTCTGAGAGCCCTTTGATTTCAAATTTGTAATAATTTAGAGGGAGAGGGTTTACATTCTCCATTTCAAAAAGAGGCTCCTGCCTTTCTTAGCAGACACCTGTCCTCCAAAACTAAGACACAATGAGGAATAGTAAATTCATCTCTTATGTAGAAATTTGTCTTGCCCTGTGCAGAGTGGGGCAGGAGGGGGCAGTTAATGGTTGAGCCTCTGTTTTTCTTTTGAGCAAATAATGCATTCCTCCTGGCAGCTCAGTCTGCTGGAGAGGAGCTCAGCTCTGAAATACGAGCGATGGTAGATGGGGGGAGGGAAGGTCAGTCTGGAAGGGTGTGGGAGAGGATTTCCATTCCAAGCACAGGCTTTTGGTTAGAGCACTATTGTTCACTTGGGCATTATCTGAATGATCAATGAGTAAAATTCTCCCTTCTTCCGTCTCTTTTTAAGCAATCCTAAGCATAAGGGAAGATAAACACTTTTTGCTATTTTTCACTGGTTTCTTAGTCCTGATTGCATTGAGTGTTTCACAGCAAAACTTGAAAGAACTTCTGCCTTTTCATTTCACATATTGAAGTATGGTTTGCTTAAAAATATGTGTCCTGCTCAAATTACATAATGAAAAAATTGGAACTATGATATACACCCATTAGGAAGACATAAATTAGTGATATTTTGAATTCTGCTGCAGTATCTCATCAGTTTTCAGTGGTTTTCTCTCACTCTGGGAAACATTTTTTTAATATATCTCTGCTGGCATTTAGAAAGTTATTCCCTGTGTTATCAAACACTGAACACTTTGTGTAACCTCAGCATTAAAGAAAAAGAACTCACAAACAATGACAGCAAAACAAGAAAGAACTTGTTTAAACAAATTACTTGCTGTGATAAGAGACAGTGTTAAAAATAAGCACGTGAAATTCATGACATTCAGTACATACATTCCTTCCTTCTATCCAAGGAATACACAACACAAATATGGGGCAATGTGTGATCCAGAACTGATGCAGTATCCTACTACTTAACCCAAATTATTGCTCAGACTTGGAGAACTGTGCTTTACTTTTAATAGTTTAAAAATTACAATGGAAGCAGGAGGATCTTTGATCAATTCTACTTGTTCAGAAAAACTGAATAGTGATATTGCTTAAAATCAGCAAGAACAGGAGACACCTTCTTAGAAAACCACTGGCAAAATATATTCTCCCAGACAGGTCTGAATTTACTTGCCAGTACATGCATATATCTAGTGACAGAAACCATTCTCTGGCACTATAAAGGAGTACAACTTTTTCTAATCTTGGTTGAAACAAGGCAGTTGTTTCTTAATGAAAGTGAATAATGAAAAATTAATGCTGAAAGAACGTTAGTCCAGTTCAGGAAAAGAAGTATTACACAGCATGTTCATGAAAACACCCACCACCATGAGTAAACTACGGAAATCGGAAAAATGCATTCATAAAAACTGTAACTCCAATGAATACTATTGTCCAATCAATGAATGTAATTTAAAAGGTATTTCCAGGAATATTACATTACTAACCTTATCCCAGATCTGAGGCAAAGCCTAATAACTCAAGACCAGATTAATCACAATTACTTGGTTATTTCATAGCTTAAAGGCCTGTAAACATGGATGTTTATAGATCATGGTCTGCACTGCTTTACCAAGACACCAAGATATTTTGTGCTATGAACTCGAAGCTAGACTATGCCAATCAAAACTTTTTAACATTTAGAAGATAAATCTCTGAGAAAAAAAGCAGACCTTATACTTGGGTCTATGGAGATATCTGGACCTCTAAGGATTTCTGGAAGTAAAGCTGAAAATCTACTTGTTCATTATTTCCTACTTTTTCTCTGTTTTGTTCTTCATTTAACCTTCTTCATGGTTTTTTCCTCTCCTCTGTTTCAGGTTTAATTTTTTTAAGTATTCTGGAGAGGGCAGTATCAGGACCTGGAGTTACTCTGTATCACCTCATATCATTGCATGGGCAGGGGAAAGGAATTCTCCTCCAGGGAAAAGGTTTTCCTTCTGGCTTAGAAAATGGGGCAGAGGGAACCACTCAGTGTTTTCTATTATCATTCTTTTTCTGTGACCATAATTTTCTTTCTTATGATCTCTGTCATTAGTATTGTTGCTGTTCTTGTTAATTTTCTTATCTCATTGCTGTTTCCAGTAAATTGCTCTTACCTTAACCTGTGATCTTTGCCTTGCGTGCCCTCTCTATCTTATCACAGTGGGGAGTGGGAAATGGGGGAGAGACAGTGGGGATACAGAATTGGGGAGTACAAGTCTTAAACCACAACACTTCGTCAACCTCCATCACTTACTGTCCTTTTTCAATATACAGTCCTTTCGTTTTTCCTCCTATGCCTTGTGTAGTTTTTCCAACCTGTTCTCTCTTCCCATTCTCTTCACCATAGTCACTTCTCTTCTGATGCTGTTTCATAGGACCTGTATTCAACTCTTCTAATTTTATGTTTCATTTTGCAAGAAAGGAGTCATAGTTTTGCCTTCATCTCTTCCTCCTTCCCTCTTTCAGTCAACTTCTGAGTAACCAAAATACTTCAGACTGTAGAAAAACCCAATGCAATTAATGACCGTGCTGCCATTTAAAATCAGGGAAATGTGTTATACCTTACTAATGTAAATTCTTAATCAAGACATCTACAGAGGGAGAGGTGTTATTGATTCTTCTCTGACCTTCAAGAAACTTTTCAGAGGTCTGGATGTAGCCATCATGGGAATTAATCAGATGTTGTGCAGCAGATCAGGTTTTCCCCTGCTTCAGGTAACTTAAAAGAGACTGCCAGACAATATCAACTGTAGTTTAGACAATTAAAGAGAAGTCTTATGACACCCTGAGCCTTTCCAGTAACTCTATTCTATTGCAAAAAAACACAAGCCAGAAAACACTAATGGCAGTTTTAGAGCATGGGACCTCTGGAGAAAAAAAAAAAAGCCCTTACCTTTAAAATTTATTTCTCATGATTCCCTGTTATTCATTACTTGCAATTAATTTTATATTACCAGACACTTCCTAATACATCATTACTGAGGGTTCAGAATAGTTTTAATTACAACAAATTGCCATATATGGGACTTTAAAAAGAATTTTTATGTTTTAGCTATCCACATTAGATCTTGAGAATTTTCCATGTTTAATTTCAGCTGGAAAGTATTTTTAAATGTTCCAAGCAAAATTAATTCATCTGGGGTTTTTTTTGTTTGTTTTGGTGTTGGCTTTTGATGTTGTTCTGTTGTTTTTCCACTTGACTTAGCATCACAAGGGAATAAAGCATTTTATTCTGTAAATTGATTATTTGCCAAGGTTCTTATTGCTGTGATCAAGTACCCAACATGGAGAACAATCTCTTCTTGCTCTCAAAGATTTGGAGAATTTTGGAGCAACAGTAAACTTGCCCTGAAACCAGACTACTTCTAGTCCCAGTTATCCCAAGGGACATAACACTCCCTTTTCCAGTGGGATGTAATTAGAATTCCCTAAAGCAAATGAATAAATGAAGTTTTTACTCTAACTGTTAAGGAAAGCTAGATTATAAACAAAGTACTATATGTGAGGTTTTAACACAGGTTTTAATCTATACACTGCTATAGAAAATGAAGCAAATAGAATAACACAGATAAGCAATTACTTATCTCTGAAGTATATCCCATTGTCTGTATTTTAATCCTCAATGGCAACAAGGTGCAAAACATCTTCTAATGCTACAGCAACATAGAATTTGATTTATTTTGTATGCATAACAAAAATCAAGAAACCTTGTTGAATTCTTAAGAAGATAGAGGAAGCAAAGAAAATGTCAAGTAAGTAGTGACCAGCCAGGATCAATATGTCCCCAAAGAAGGGAAAACAACACATCGTTCAAGTGTTGAAAAGATAAGAACTGTCAAAGAGCCCACATTTCTTTGTGTTAGCAGTAAGTTAGAAACTACCAAATGCTAACAATTATTTAGGCTTTTTTACAATTAAAATCAACAAAAGCTATTAACTAAGGCCCAATTTAGTAACAAATCTAGAGACTTCGCGGAGTTGTAAATTGTTAAAAAACATGAGCAATGCCCAGACTAACAATGGTAGCCTAGCACACAGCTTCTATCACCATAAAACCCACAAGGCTTTTGTGGATGTTTCCTTTGTTGTATAGTTTTGATTAATTCTGTACACTGCACACAGCCAAGATCGTGTGAAAGAAAATAATATGTACTGAAAACGTCAGAAAGAAGTATTGGAAAAGACCTCTAGGATGTTTAAGTCCAACCATTAGCTCAGCACTGCCAAGTCCACCATTAAACCATGACCCTAAGTGTTACGCCTCTGGATCTTTTTAATACCTTCAGGGATGGTGACTCCACTGCATCCCTGGGTGGTGTTTAATACTTGTCAATCCTTTTCATGAACAATTTTTTCCTAATATCCAGTCAAAACCTCACCTGATGCAACTTGAAGCTATTTCCTGTTGTCCTGTTGTTACTTGGAGAAGAGACTGATCCCCCACTTGCTACAGCCCCCTTTCAGGTAGCTGTAGAGTGAAAAGGTCTTTCCTGAGCCTTCTCTCCTACACACTGAACGTCCCAATCATACTTCAGCCGGTCCTTGTAAGACTTGGTCTCTAGACCCTCCATTTCTGGTTATAACTAGGAGGACGGTCTGCATAGTTAAATTTCAGCCAGGTCTGGGCTAGAACAAAGTCTCTCTGTAATTCTGCAAACACATGCTGTATACCACAGTGGCTTAAATCTTGAGCTGACCAAGTGTAATTACACAAACTGAAGTTTGATCAAGATGCTATGTTCAATGACCCGACAGCGACAAAAAAAAGATGCTCTAAGATCTTCTGGAAAGGTATTTTGTTAATTCTATGATTTTATACTCCATTAAAAACATTGGGCAAATTGAGAACTAAATAAAAGAATTCCATTTATAAGTATTCAATTTTATTAAGCAACACTTTACAGTATGGTTGTATATGTAGAATTTACACTAAAAAGACTGTATTTTTCTTTCATTTATCTTGTGGGACCCATGTTCAAAGTTTTTTGTTGCCTAAGCAACAGTGGATAAAAAACAATGAAAGCAAAATACTTCACTGAACATCCTATATAGCTTTAGACACTTGTGGTATTCTTCATTGTGCCTACAGAATCTTCAATTCTAGTCTTTGCCAATTGGTGAAAAATGACTGCCAATTCAGTTTTATTTAAAAATCTAAACCCCAGTAATCTGAGAAGAGTAGCAGAGCCTAGCAGTTAGCTGTCAGATGATGGATGTCCTGTGCAAGACGTAACTCGCAGTGACCTTCAGCAACTCCCCTTAACTCATTCTCACCTTGAGCGAACAAATTTTTCTCATGCCTTCCCCATAAACGGATCTGTGACAGAGGTGACACAATATTGTTCCTTTAAAGTGCTAAAGCCTAAACTCACCATGTAATGCATTAACCACAATATCTGAAATAGGCAAATAACAAAGAATCGACTTCATGTTTGACTCACTTATTTGACACTCACTCTTATAGTTACACCACAATGCTATAATAAACACTCAGAGGGAGATGGTGGGATAAAAGAACAGAGAAAAATGGTATTTTATAATTTAGACAAATTTCTTATAAAAATTTAATAGCCTTCAAACATGACAAAATTAACAAAGCAAATCTGACTGAAGAAACACCTATTCAACAATATTTAAGAGACACAGGCAGGAACCAGCTTACTCATTGAGTCACACTTCTCAAATCAGCATGGGTAAAAAATCTGTCTGCAACAGGAATTTACAGTTCTGCGTTGGCGTCACAAATAGTCAGGTCAAGCTTTCTGAATTGCAGAAATGCTTCAAGACTCAATATTCATGAAACTAAAGAACAGAAATGTTTTATTTAGTCCCTTTGTTCCTCTGATGAGCCACAGGTACACATTTTATTATTACAACAGAAAAAAATGCCACAGCAGAAGTAGGGCTAGAAGAATGAACTGTCCCATGGATTTCAAAATAATTTTAATTCCACAGTACATTGGGGGACTCATCCCCATCCTTTGGCAATATGGAGTATCAGAATAGTGAGAGACCAGAATAGATAACAGCACAGCTAACTTACCCAAATCACCACAGCTGACTGTACTGTAGTAACCAATATATATAGTAAGAAAATTTATTGTTCCATTAATTTTTCTGTCAGGAGGATCAAAAATGGTTGCTGCTAAGCTATATTTACTTGTGTATCTTCTTGGAAGAAAAATAAGGATATAAGTAACTGGCAAATCTCTTTTATCAATCACATTGAGCTGAAACACAAACCTATGGTCCAGTGGCTTTGTCCATAGCTAGCACTTATAAAACCTGAATTTGTCCAAACTGACATGTGCTGACTCCTCTGCAATTCTGAAGAACAAAATACACCTTCTGTCTCTTCCTACACCCTCAGATTCTGCTTGAGCTAGATTACATCCTGTGACTGCTTTGGAGTTATCAGAGCAGCTCCACTTCTGGCAAGATATGTGACAGTACTACTGTGTAGTCACAATTTTTATCAACGTCTCTAAATGGATATACAGAGACTCTAGATGGGTCGGAAAACTAAGCAAAAGACCGTGTTGTCTACATCACCATTACCACCTGTGTCAGCAATGAAAAACTGACACAGTTACACACCAAGGAACAAAAAAACCCCAACACAAACAATTAGTAAAACCACTGTTAATGTGGATAGGTGTATAGGGCGCATCTCTCATTTTTCAGAGTTATCTGAAAAACAGTATAACCCAGTGGGAGATGCAGGGATGAAACACTGAAACCAGAGACAGATCAAATACTCATGAGATTAAAGACACACAGAGAGCTAGGCTAATACAAAAAGAGGGAACAAGGCTGTTTTTGCACTTCAGTACGACGATTGAATGACTTACCTGTTAAGTTTATATGGCTGTTACCAGCCTAGTGTGACAGAAAAACCAAAAGAATGTGAACACCAGTTCACCAGACTTTGTCTCCACTCAAGTAATGGGTACAAGGGAAAAGTGTACCATTTCATAGAAGCTGCGGTGAATTTACTATGCTGTAGATCGCCAGTGAAAGTGGATTTACAAAATACAATGTATTGACAGTAATTCAGGCTGAGAAAGAATGAGAAAGCACCTTCTACTATTAAGTATTAAAGTGTGAAATTGATACACAAAGAAAGTCAGGAGTCTGTGGCTCAATGTTCCACTAAGAAGACACTTTATTAACGAGATTGGATCAGTCACTGGAGAAAAACCAGCAAATGTATTTCAGGCGGCATTGTTGCTTCCCCTGCCAGAGTTTAGATGCCATTTTGTATTTCAAAAGGTACCGCAGCAGACCAAATGTAATACTTATATATTTGTAAACACAGTGGATAAGGAACCTACAAAATTGGCATTTCAGACCTAAACCCTGAGCCTAATGGTTACCAAGAAAACCCAAGTTTTTTTCTTCACGCACAACCAGCGATTCAAAGGCTCCCCAGCCACCCCAGGACGTGTCAGCGGCGCTGCCACAAACAGCCTTGTCATTCCTGCAGCACGCTGGGCACACCTCGGCCTGGACTGCCCCTTGCTCCCGCCGGGCAGGACTGGCACGTGCTATGGGACCCACACGGGAGGCTGGGGGCAGCTCCCCGGTGGCGGCTGGGCCGTGTCAAGGACGAACACTGCCCTGCGGGCTGCCCGCGGCACCGGCCCCCTCAGGCTCGGCCCTGGGGCGCCCTTGCAGCCGGCGCTCCCCTCCCCCGGCCGCACAACCGGCTCCTCCGGCTGAAACCCTACACCGGGGCCTCCCGCCCCGCCGCCGCTCCGGGGCCCCGCGGGGCGCGCCGCGAAACCAGGAGCGGATTTCGGCTGGAGGCGGCTCCAGCTCCCGGCCGCGGCGTGGCCTTGCCGGGCCGTTTCGCGGCTGCCGGCGGAGGCGCTGTGCCCCGCTCCGAGAGCTCCGGCGATCCATCCCGGAGAGTAGCGCCCGCCCGGCTGCAGGGGCGGCCTCAGCAGCTGTTGTGTCCTTGCAGCGCCCCAACCGGCCCAAACCGGCTCAAACCGGTCCGAGCCGGATCGGCTTCCCTCTTCCCCAGCATTCTCCCGCCTCCTCCTCCTTTTCCCTTCCCCCTCGCCCTGGCCTCCCTCTCAGAGGCGCCGCAAAGTTGTGCTGCCCTGCGGCTTCCTCGCGGCACGGCACGGCCCCCCACCAGTGCTTGGGGGGCTGCTGCTCATAAATCCATTAATGT
The DNA here is from genome assembly GCF_009819885.2 of Catharus ustulatus. NCBI lineage: Eukaryota > Metazoa > Chordata > Aves > Passeriformes > Turdidae > Catharus > Catharus ustulatus. The sequence goes on along the minus strand of NC_046224.1, from coordinate 21,967,653 downwards.
TGTGTCTCTGTCCTGACTTCCTAACCCTTTCTATGTCCTCCACAGTGAGGGAATACTTTATTTCGAACATTTGGGGGTTTTCCACGTAGGAAACAAATAAGCAGAGCGACCTTTTCTGGTTTTGGTGAAAGCTGCCTCTCTAAGGACATGGCTGCACCGGGGGTGTTCCCCGTCTCTTGTTCCCCTGTAGTTGTGTGCAGCTTTCATTCCTGCGTGCCCCATGCTTAGCTACAATTTTTCTTCCCTGACACAGGACCCTAGCTGCTCTTCCTTTTTATCACAGTGTGTCTCCATTGCCAGCTGCCGCCATGGCAGAGAAAGGTCTCCCTGTGCCTGCCCATTTTCATCAGTCGCTCCCTTTATCACAGGGAACAAAGCTGGGTGTTACTGCCTTCTGCTCCATGCAGATACCAGGAAGATAAGCACACCCTGACTATGTCAGCCTATCACTGCGGAAAACACCGCTGCTTCTTTTCCTCTCCCTCGAACAATACATTCCCCTATTTTACAGATTGAAGGAAACCAGCCTACTCCATGTTGGAGAGGATCTTGCCTGGAGGTTTGACTTGCGTTTCCTCCAGCAGCATCTGGAGCAGAAGGAGAAAGCACGCCTCACCCTGGAGGTGCCAGGGATATCTCTCGGCCGCATGGAGGCAGTGGCTGGCACAAATTCTCTGTGGCTAAGTGGTTTTGTCAGGCGTGATTTTTTACCTCGCTGGAGTGGTATGTGTGCCTAAGTTTCAGGTAGCTCTGCTACACTTCTGCTGGTTTCTGAGCAAACTGTTTTTAGACCTCCATGCTTCTGAAGGCATTGAGGCAGCAAGCCTTACACACCTGAGGGGAAGGAGTAGATATATATGTAGGCCAGTCACTTCCCTGGCTTTGGTTTGATCTTCAGTTAAGTAGATCTATCAGGCAGCTGCTGCTGAAGATTTTCCCCACTTTCACCTGTGCTAGCTTTGGTATTGGTCAGACACCTCCAAAGCCAATTTAGTTCATTGACATTCTAGATGCTACTTCCATCCTCCAAGGGAAAGGTTCTGCCAGATCTGTGAGTTTAGCTGGCTCACCAGAGTCCAGCAAAATGCTGCAAACAACTGTAGAGTAGGTCCGCTACACAAGTGGGGTGTAGCAAAGGAGTAAACAACCCTGTTTGTGGCAGCAAGCCATGGCAAGCAAGATTAATTTGTTTCTCTGACAAGCTTTTGTGAACAATTCCTCTTTAACAAGGAGAGGCAGTCATGTGTACCTGCACCTGAATCTCTGGAAATCATTCATCATCCCTAGGGGTATAAGGATGTAAAGATGTAAAGATTTCTTCTAGAGGCCTTTCACAATCATGTCTGGATGTAAATATATGTGTATTGATTTTAAAGACAGCACAAAAAACAGGCAAAAGTAACCTTGTTGCTGTGTTGTGACAAATGTTTGCAAAATACAGAGATTCTTCAAGTAAAGAAGGAAGTAAAATTTCTGCTGTCATCTCTGACCCAACTGTACCATGCTCCCCGTCCACAGCAGCATGGTGGACAGTGTTGAGCAGTGTTAGTGTGTAGCTGCAGTGCAGCTGCTGACTGAGCTCTGGGCTGCAGGAAGTGGCTGGAGCAGCGGGCACGAGGCTGTGAACTGGTGCCAACCGTTTGCACAACAAAGGGCACAGGGAACATGTGGCCCAGCCAGGTGACCAGGCACTCAGAGGCACAGCAGGAGCCAAAGTCTCATCTGGAAGACCCTAGACTATCATGTAGGGCTTCCTTTGTTTGTGGTCCCTCCTCACTGGATCAGTCCAAGCTGGTTCTGCATTACTGTACCAGATAGATGAAGGTAGATGTCTTTGTGTTTGGTTTTTTTTTTTTGGTTGTTTTTTGGTTGTTTTTTTGGTGAATTTTATGAAGTTTCTTTTGACTTATTTTTCCAGTTTGTCAGGACTATTGCTGAGCAGCAACCCAATTCTTCAAGCATGTTGACCTCTGCTTTTCCGGTTTTCTGGCTGCAGTGTGAGAATTCCCTTCACCAGATGCAGTGTTTTATGGAAGGCTGTTCACTATTCTCACTGCCTGCTGGTGGAGGAGACACCATTACTTGCAGCAATGACCTGACAAGAAATTTCTGTGTGTGCAAACTTGCACATGTACATGTGCGTGCGCACACACACACAACCAAGTCAATCCTGTAAAAAGTGGAATTTATGGAATTCATTATACTCTGGTGGTTTGCAGTTATGCTGCATATTTATTTCAAGGATTTCCTGCTCCAGGAGTAAAAGAACGCTGCATTTCAAAACACATTTCCTTGCCTAGCTGTAAAACAGATGATGTAAGAGAAAAAGGGGGAAAAAAGTCTGATCTCACAGAAGGATGTGTGCAAACAATTGTCTTCTAAGAGGGACTAGTCCCTTTGTGAAAAGTATAGAAAGTACTGCTTCCCCTTCCCCACCTGATCTATTGCCTTCAGCTCTCATGCCAAAAGAAAATACTTGCATTTTAACATTTTTTCTTACAGATAAAAGTACCCCTTAGTTTTCACACCTTATTTATAATTTTCAAATGTTGGCAAACCTGGATATGGCTCTGGAAGGCTACTCCAACAAAGGGAAAGTCAGCGCTCTACCTCTCTTCCCTGTTCCCTTGCACTCTCTCCCTGGTTTCCTTAGAAAAGACAAGTCAGAGTGTGTCTGAAAGACTCTAGGGAAGGGGTTTGAGTTTTTATCTGTAACTGCAAGAATAAGACTAACAAATAAAAGAAAGTAGAAACCTTCAGGAATTTAAGGAATCAGGAAACCATTTTGCATCACAACTTAATATAGATTATTTTGTAACAAGCACATACTGCTTTGAAACAGGACTTGAAAAAAATCTGTTTAATGCAACATGGCTCATTTAGGATCAGCACCAACAGTCTTGATTTTGGCTATTCCCATCTGTCTCCCCCTCCTGGTCAATGGCTGTTGTTTTTTTTAGTGGGATTTTTGGGTAGGGAAGTCTTTGTTTAGCATTTATCCATACACAAAGAAGTCAAAGTTAATATGTGACTTAGCAAAAGATTTTATGTGTACATATTTGTTCCAGTGTTTTGAGTGGTAAAATAGGTATTTAGATATTTATATATTTTAAAATTCACCTCTGCAGTCTTGAAAACTTGACTATCATTGTAACTCTGAAAATGAGCCAGAGAAAATCAGGCAAGGGGAGCGCTCACTTTCAGTCAAGCTCAGGATGCTGAAATGATGCCAAGAATTGTGGAGCTGAGAGGTGGATGCATTTCTGAAGAGGTGGTGACAAGGAAAAGAGCTGGACTCAGTCAGTTTAAGGGAATTCGACAGTTTTGGTGTGTTAATTTTTTTTACTGACTTTTAAAGAGTTAGTATTGACATAACACACTGCAGACTACTAATATTTACCTTTTGCTTTCATCAGTCATATAAAATAAAAGTGTGTTAAAAAGGAGTTAATTTATTGTTGTGTATAATGAAAAGCCTGGGAACAGTCTGAGGGGTATTAAGATAATACATAATCTTCTTGCTTTAGTTCTGACAGTGCCTTTGCTGAGCAGGGCTATTCTGCTGACACTAAGGAATAAAAAGGAAATGTGTGGCCATTAGAAGCAAGATCAGGTGACATGGGAGGACTACAGAGGTACTGTTTGCTGAATTGGAGTTGAAGGTAGCTGGTACTGTGGGGAACAATAAAAAGGGCTTAAAAGTATTAATAGCAAAAGGGGATAAGAAATAGCATTGGTCAGTTACTTGATGAGGACAGTCACTTCCCAAACAGGGACATAAACTAGGCTAAGATGTTTAATGATTTCTTTGTCTCAGACTTCTACGCTGAAAATGAGCTCTGGGATCACCAGAGCCCTGAGCTGAAGGACCTCAACTACAAGAATGATGGTTGTTGTTGTTGTTTCGTTTTGTTTCATTTTTGGTTGTTGGTTTTGTATGTTTGCTTTTCTTTTCCATGTTAGCAATTAGTATTGATGCATTCAGGAAATTAAAGGACAGAAGCATAAAAATGAATTAGTATGGTGGTTTAAAACCAGTGGGGAATTAAAGTTCAAATAAGCCACTCCCCTTCTCCCTGCCTCTTCCTGGTTCAAAAGGGACAAATGCAACCGCTTGGGTTGAGATAACAATCTGGTAAAATAAACAACAATTAACATAAGTATACAAAGGAGAGGGTGATTTACACGTACAAAGGTGCTTATCACCTTGGCCCGGTTCCTCATGGCCTCCTGAGACAAAAAAAAGATGGTGGGCAGCACCCTCACCAGCACCATGTGGTCTCCTGAGAAAAAGGGGAAAATGGCAGCCCTTACTGCAGCCTGGCATTCTCCTCCTCTGAGCTGGAGAGAACAAAAAAAAACTGTAGAAAAATGCCCCAGTCTGGACTCTGCTGCTGGACTGTGCCACTCCTGAAGCACAGTGCCCTGCCCAGACTGACTGTTCTGAACTGCACTGCTCTGTGGGCTCAGACACGTTCAGCAGTATTTGGCTAGGCTGGATTACACAATCACCACTTGGAGCTGCATTTATCCTGAGGGACAGGGAGGGACGGGCAACATGGAGGGAGTGGCGGAGTCCACAGTGCTGGTTGCTGAAAGGTTCTCTGAGGAAGGAATGGAACAAAATGGCACACTCATGGTCTATGTTGATCTTTCTCTTTCCCCAAACTCACGGCCCCCAACTGTGTTTTCAGGATACAGAATAGCAACCGAGCCATGCCCACACAGTGCTAGGCTCTGCCCCCTTCCCAACACCCACAAGTAAAACTAGGACAGTGAGGAATGTCGGAATCTTTGAGTTGTAAGAAACTAGTCAATTGGAACATTTTTTTAATGTAGAAGGCAAAGGGAAAATCGAGCCAACATAAAAGATAAGTGACAAATCGCTTCAGAGAATATAAAGAAGAAATATAATAAAAACTTGAACAATTCTGTCTCAATGTTTATGTTTATAAGCAAACCAAGCATTCAGCAGCTGTGTTTTTTATGAAGAGTATGCCCATGTTTTTTCTGAATGAAGAATATATATTCTCAGAAAGTACAATTTCCTTTCAAATCAGAAGCAGTCCTTTAGGAAAGCTGTATGTCAAATAGTTTTTTAATTGTCCTGGATTGTCTTATGATAATTCTTCAAAATTGTCTACCCGTTAAGCTAACTCAGATCTCCTACCCTGACATAACAATGGGATTTTAAAGCATGTGTTGTTTTTTCCATACTTTGTCGTAACTGAATACTTTCCCTTCAGCAAACAAATATTCTGCTGTGGAAATATTAAAGGAAAGAAATGTTCCTGAAAGAAGCCTCCCTCCTTTGTTCAAAATGGTTTCAACCGTCACTGCACTGCTATTTTAATCTGGCAGAAGTACGGGTTGCTGTTGAATGGAGCAGGCTGGCTTTCCTTCTCCTGCTGTCTTCTGCCACTTCTTCCCACCACTTCCCGTGTGCCACTCACATGCCTGTGGCTATGTGATGTCTTGCTTGAGGGTGTCACTCCAGTTGAAAGCTTATTTTTCTTTTGCTAACCTAGTTTTCCTGACTGTGGGGAGTGCAAACAGTAATGCTAGCCCAGGAAAAAGTCTCTAGAGACAGGTGGAAGGTGGATTATTTTTTGATGTTTGTTTAATGGTCAGTTTAAGCTCAACAGGAATGGGAAAAGTCATTATTCGCTAATTTTATGAAGTATTGATAACTTGATTGAAAACTGATTTTCAGTTGAAATAATTAATCTTGTTTTTGTACTCACACACCTTTTGCTTTTCCGTAGAAGACAAATTGTCCGAGAACCACACAATTTCAGTTTGGATAAACAAATACAGTAATTTCACGAATACAAGCCGCACCAATTTGACCAAAATTTTGGTGGAAACCCGGAAGTGCGGCCAATATTCCGGGGCGGCTAATACATGAACAAAATTCTAAAAGCTGCCAACACGGAAGTGAGAGCCCGCGGCAGCCCCAAGCCAAGCTGGAGCCCGGCCGGCCCCGGCAGAGGTGGGAAAGCCTGGCAGAGGCGGGGCCAGCAGTGTGGGGGGCGGGCGGCTGAGCCTGAGCCAGCAGGGCGGGGCAGGGGGGCAGCAGAGCCCGGGCCAGCAGGGCGGGGGAGCCCGGGAGAACTGGGGCTAGCAGTGCAGGGGAGCATGGCAGAAGCAGGAAGGCCGGCGGGTGGGGCTGCCTGGCAGCGGGGGAAGCCCAGCAGAATCGGGGCCAGCAGCGTGGGGGAGCCCGGCGGTGCGGGGGCCTGCAGTGCCGGCCAGGGCGAGGAAACGTGGCGGCGGTGCAGACGGGAGGGGGCGGCCGGCGAGCCCGGCGGCGGCGGCAGCAGCCCGCCGGCAGGGCTAGCAAACGCGGCGCGGGGTGGCCGGCGAGCTTGGCGGCGGCGACGGCAGCCCGCCGGCAGGGCTAGCGAACGCGGTGCGGCCGGCGAGCCCGGCGGCGGCGGCAGCAGCCCGCCAGCCGGGCGAGCGAACGCGGCGCGGGGTGGCCGGCGAGCCCGGCGGCGGCGGCAGCACCACCCGGCCAGCCCCGCCGAGCCGTGGCGCTGAGCTGGGCCACCTGGCCCTGTCAGCAACCATGAGCGGGCCGAGCCTTCCTGGCCCCGCCCCGAGCCAGTAAACCCCGCTATGCCGCGATCCTGTTACTAATTGGCCAATTTGTGAAAGCTGCGCACGGATTCTCGCGACGAACGAAAGTGCGGCTAATATTCGGGGTGCGGCTTATCTATTGACAAAGACAGCAACATTGTCGAGGCACCGGAAGTGCGGCTTATAATCCGTGCGGCTTGTATTCGTGACACTACTGTAAATTGATAGAAGTGTTGGGTATATGATCTTGGCAAGCCTCTAAGGATCTGTTGTGGTTTAGGAATGGAAACCCCAGCTGAGTGCCACCACCAAGACTTTCCAAACCATGCAACACTGTCTTGCTCCCCTACTTTTCCCCACCCTCTCCCTCCTGTGATGCAATGGAGAGGAGAATTGGAAGCACAAAAGCAAAGATCATGGATTGAAATAAGAACAATTTACAGCAACGAAACAACGAGATAAGAAAATTAACAGTAACAGCAACAATACTAATGACAGAGAGTACAAGAAAATGATTCACAAATAAACCCCCTAACAGTAGAGAACACACTATCCCCACTGCATTTTCTCGACTGGAAGGAACTCTTTCTCCCTGTAAGACAGTTCCTTCCCTCACCCCTGGCAGTGACATGAGATGATATAGAATAACCTCCGTGTCCTGGAAATGCCTCCTTCTGCTTATTGTAAAAAAAGACCCCTTGTCCTGGGGTGGGGGGGGGGGTTGAAACCTGCTTGCAGGCTTCAGAAGTGTCTTGGATTGTTCTAGAGATTCGTAGGACTTTAATCTTTGCCAGGCGACTGAGAGAGTTGGCCACAGCTTTAGATCAGAGTGGTCTCATACAAAGCTGCAGGAGATTGTTGCTGCCAGCGCACCTCTGCTACTTTGGTTCTGTGTATTTGTTAAGTTTTAGTTAATATGTTCGTAACAAATGTATAGTTAAATGAGTAAGAAACTATGAAATGTACTAGTATATAAAAAATAATAACTTGAAACCAGTACTCAAAAAAGAAAGACTGCGAATTCACATGTGTAAATGCATGTAAAAATTTTGTTTCATACTGATGTGTGAATTTGCCTTTGTTATTTAGCCCTATGCTTTATTTCATCTTGGTTTGATAATTCCATAGCATCTGCCATGATTGCGGAAATGAACATGGGATTTAAAGTAGAACAGGTGTTTGAATCCCTATATGAAAGTTTGATAATACTCCTGGAAACCTAGGTTTAGAGGATATCAAGAATTTATCTTGGGGTCTTTTTGCATCATCTCTTTTTAGATTAGTGTGATTCTGAAATGTCTCAAAATACTTCAAAATCCTGAAGATGGTCAGTGAAATGTTGGCTGAAAAATACATACAGAAGCAGATGTAGTGCTGCTAAACCATCTTTTCAGTGCTATATTTCAAGTGAAAGAAACATCCAATTTTATTCATGAATCTAACTTTGTCACAAAAATGTGGATTAAAAATGTAGGAGTGAGTACTGGAAAAAGAGAAGGTCTAATTTACTGAGTTTTTTTCTGATAAGCTTTCCTGGGGAAGTGTTCAGTTATATTCAGGAAGTTTGGAAGCAGAATAGATTGATCAGATGGTGCAAAATAATCTGCAAGAGAGCTAAGAGTTGAAAGGGAATGGAAGTTGAGATGCAGGAGAGATGAGAAGGTGAATGAACAGGAGGTAAGGAATTGGAAAAATAGAGTTTGAAATTTTCTCTTGTCAAGTGATGATGCCTGTAAATCTCTGACAAAGGATGCTTGCTGAGAGCTGAATAAACTTGCTGGTTGCTGGCAATACAAGAAAGTGTCCTGGCATGCTCCCATACAGCTGCTTTCATAGGAATAATAATGTTGGTCCTATACTTCTCTACAGCATAGCGTGACTTTCGGAAAAAGAGAACAATTTCTGGATATGGAGAGAATGGGAATTTTCTATTAAAATCAAAATAAGTTCTTGGAAAGTGATTGTGCTTTCTGTCCTAAAATTGACATATTGCATATCATATTTCTTGAGCTTGGTGAAAATAAAATAACCTTTTTGTTAGCATATTTTTATACATTCACAGTCAAATTCCTGTGAACTTGAGTTGTTTATCCTGAGTTGTTCAAATCAGAGTTTATGTTTCATTTGTTTTTCAAGCAATTAGCTTAAGGGCTTTGCATTAGTCAGACAAATACATTCTATGTGTTGACTTTTCATGCTCCGTGACATTTCTTTCATTTTAATTTTCAGATATGGTTACAGAGACAAGATTGACATTCTAGAATGACAGCTAGGGAGACTAGTATCCCAAAGTCTACCACTTTAATCAAGAGAGAGAGTCATTACTCATGCAGTCCATATGTAGCCAGTGCAACCTGTAGTTGGCATGTGTGACCCTTGACTTGAGTAACCCAGCACTGGCCTAGCGAAGTAAACCAGAGAGAAAAGCTGCTCTTGTGTGATTTCAAAGCCTGTGGGCAGAATGGAAGGAAAGGAAGAAGCTGAGGAGAGTATCTTTGAATACTCTTTAGAAAAGAGGCAGGAAAAGTAAGTGCTGAAGTAGGGGAAAGAACTAAGGAAAAATATGACAAGAAGAAACACCAAATATAAAGGAGCTGCATTTGCATAGATCTCTGCATTCTACCATCTCTGGCTGCTTAAGACTGTTGGGATATCTGATAGCTAGGATTAGTGAGGTCTTGTTAACAATGGATAATGGATAACAATAATGGATAATATTGGATATTGCTTTGTTTTGTATAGTTGTATCCTATGTATCCAGTAAGGGCTGTCTGTTAGATGATGGAGTGTCTGTCTCAACTGCTGTCTGTTTTACTGATCCTCCCCTGATTTACTTCTCTGGTAACCACAAGAAGAGAGACTGTGCTCTCTCTCTTTCCAAGAGTCTTAGTGAGCAGGGAGAGGTGGGAAGACATACAGCAGTCTGCACCCAGGTTTGCAACATCAGGTTGTTGGCATTTTCAGTCTGAGAGTCAAGGGAGCACCTTAAGGGCACTTTATTGGTGTTCTTATGTGCAAGGTTGTAAATAATTTTCCCACCAGACTGATTTATGTTACTCAATGCAGGACTGATATATGTTGCTCATCTGCTACATGGTTTTGGTCTTCCTCTTGCCTGTGTTGGACCTCAACTACCAAAACAGGAAATGTTGATAATTTTCTTTGTTACTTGGGTCCAATGAAGGTGACACAATGTGTGGTGATTCTCCATGATTTTATTGGGTGACTCACGTAACAATTTTTACCATTTGTCTGCTTGAATTCAGGTAACTGCTTTTCTTCTGTGTAAGCAGAAGAGTGTGATTTGTGCAGGGACTTGTTATGCTGCCTTCTGTGAAGATGAGTGGGAAATGCACACACTGTGGGCTGTTTGTTAGGCTGCCCTCTATGACACTTTTATGTTCTCCATGAGTTTTATTCTTGTGATTCTGCTTCAGAAAAAGGAGAGCACAAGTTGAGATTAGAGATTACTGTGAGATACTTAGAATAGCTCCTTGCCCTCTCAACATCTTTTTAGCTTTTCTTGACTGTGGGAACCTGGGAATGCTTCACAGCTCCTGGGTTCAGCTGTAAGTTAGAGAAGGTGGAAAAGAACAGGAGGATGGCAAGATGGAAAAGAGAAGTAAGTGAGAGTTGAAAAAAAAAATCGGGAATGTAAAACTCCTTAGTCCTCAGTACAGCAGAACAGTCATGGTTCTATCTAGAACTACCAGTAGGAAGCAAATATTTTTGTGTGTGATTAAAGGTTGGTATGAGGGTGTATTCCCTTCCCTAAAGCTGAAACAAAAAAAGATTAATCTAAAAAGGATGTGAGTTTGAAAATATTCTATGATTTTGAAGACAGCACTGTTGTTCTTGTGGGGAATGATGTGAGACAAGAATTTTGTATCCTGGTTTTGACATTATAAAAGTGAAAATATGGAGATGGAAAAAGTAGTGAGTTCTCCATGACAGATCAGTGACCAGGACTGGATTAACAGCTAATGCTTGCAGTAACAACTAAGAGGCAGTAGAAAGGTGGGAATAGGGTAGGGAAAAACCCCAGGAAGATGTAGCATAGCAACCTACTGGGCTGGATATTATGTTTAATAAAGCTTTATTTAACAATACAGAGTTCTCTCATAGCACCTGTAGTATCTAACAAGTTTAACAAGTCAAAGGAAGTAAATTTGCTTGTGGGATAGCTTGCTGTTATTTATAACACAAATTGCTGAGACTTCAAATGTTGCCTGTGTCCTCACCATCTTTTTTGGAAGCATCACAACAGGTGTGTTTTTCAGGCTGTGTCTTCTACTAATGCAGTTTTGGTTGGCCCAGGTCACCTGAGATGAATTCTGTCCTTTTGAAAATACTTGAATTTAAACACTGCTTATTTGAATAATTACATAAATAATTGCCAGAGATTTTTGAGGCTGAAACTTGTTCACTTGTGTGAAAAGGTGAAGGTCCATGTGCTCCTGGGAATTTTGACCACCTGCATCTGCATTTAGATTAACTTCACAATGTCTTCCTTTTCCTGTGTTACAAATAAAGGCATAGTATGCAAGATTTGGATAACTTGGGGTATGTTTTCTTATATCTTTTTAAGTGGAACTAGGATGTTCCAAAGCAAACATAAGCTTTTGGATGAGATTGCTTAATGGTGTTGTGTATTTCTCTGCTTACGAGACAGCTGTGGAACAACAATGAAAGGAAAGATGTGCAACTCCCCACATAAGTGCTGGTGAAATGACTAGGAAAATAAAATGTGTAATCTTGAGAGTTAGGCTTATCATAATACCTTTTAAGGATAGATATGAAAGGAACATATATCTGATCTCCTTTTTCAGCAGACTGTAGAACTGCTCTCCATACTTTTAAAAACCAATCTCAGTAATTTCCTCTTAAAATTTCAAAGTAATATTCATTCTTGAATAAAAAATTTCAGTGAGTGTCTCTAGAAACATTGTTTCTATGAATAATTTATCTGTTAGATTCTATTTTGCCCTGTTTCATGTTAATTTAAGCTATGCTCAACTCCTAGCTTTCAGCATATCTGTAACTGCTTTTCTGTAAGACCAAAGGACAATTCCCTAAGAAAAGAAATCTCACCACATAAATCATCTCCATTACTGTGAAACAGATTCTTACCTTGCAGAGCTGCAAAATATTTTCTTAGAAAGCAAGAAATGATCTAAGTAAAAAATAGAGTGAAGAAAGAAAAAGTTACATTGTAATTTAAATTGAAGAAATTATATGGTAGCTAGTATGTAATAGGCTTTAAAAAAATACCATAAACAGTATATTATATTTTAATGAGTATGTGACTAAGAAATATTTTAAGTTTGAATAGCAGTAATAATGTCACTTTAAAGAACAGGGCTATGTGTACAGTAATTTCATGATTATAAGCCTCACTGACTATAAACCGCATCTCTGGGTGTTGGCAAACATTTCTTTCTTTGTCCATACACAAGCCGCACCCAATTATAAGCCACTCTGTTGTTTGCAGCGAGGACCCGTGTGCCACGAAGTTGCCAATTAGTAACAGAATCGCGGGATTGGGGGGGTTTACTGGCTCGGCTCAGGCTGTAAGGGCTCGGCCTGCTCGGGGCTGCCGACGGGGCCAGGTGACCCAGCCTGGCGCTGCCGCTCAGCGGGACCACTCGGGGCCGGCTGCCACTGGGCTCACTCACCCCGGCCTGGCGCTGCCCCGCGGTGGCAGGCGGGCACAGAGCCCACTGGCACCTGCAGCGGCGGCAGTGGCAGGGGGGAAGGAGCCCCCCCGCTCCCGTGGCAGGCGGGGATGGGAGCCTGCCTGCTCCTGCGGCGACGGCAGCAGGCGAGGACGGGAGCCCCCTGCCTTTCCCCCTGCGCCGCAGGGATGGCAGCACGGGGCCCCCCGTCTCTCCCCTGGGCTGCGCTGCCTGAAGGAGGGAGTCCCCTGCCTTTCCCCGCCTTCCCCTGCCTTCCCCCACCCCTGCACCACCCGCACGGAGCCCGGCTCTACCCACCGCGAAACAGAGTAACCAATTTGTAACAATCGTGAAAAGCCGGGTTTTACTGGCAGGTGCTCGGCTCAGCACCCTGGCTGGCACTTCCGGGGTTGGAAATGTCAGAAAATTATTCACATATTAGCCGCCCCTGAGTGTAAGCTGCATTTCCGGGGTGGGAGCAAAATTTTAGTCAAAATGGTGTGACTTATAATCATGAAATTACTGTACATGTGAACAAAGGTCTGGCATTTTCAAATGTTTAAATAGTGAAGGCTATTTGACGTAGGCAATACCTCATTGTTTTAAAGCATTATTAAAGCATCAGTGGGACACTAACCCTAGGGGGCATTTTATTTACCTTTTTCACAAAAAATAAAATAAAAAGTCATTCTCTTTGCAGGAATAGAGAGAAGACTTTTTTTTTATTTTTAATTAAGATTGTATTTTACTAAGTTTTTGAAAGTCTGCTTAGTTTTATGTGCCATATTAGCTTTCTTTCATTTCTGTTTGGGAAACACCAGTCTTATAAAACCAATGAAGAACCTTTGTAAAGTGGATAATATTTTAAAATTATTTTTATTCTGCAGTTATGCTGTGTACAGAATGCCCTTTTATGTTGTAGAAGGAGCACATCTATGTTTTCACCAGCATTATGGTAAAGTGCACCTCCCCAGTTTCTGTGCGAGAAAATATTTTTGTAAAAATTATTGCTTTTTTATTTCTATGTGGAAAAATCCAGCTAGTTTTAGAGCAAGTTACGGTTATTCAAACTGTTTATCAAAAAACCAGGAGAGATACCTGTTCTCACTTTAACCTGTTTCTCATTTGACCAGTGTTCACAAACATTTGGGCTTTTCTACAAAATAGTTCAGGCAATTAAAATAGTTTCTTTAAAGGAAAACGCCCTTTGGTATTTTGACAGTGTGGTCACTCCCAAAGTCTTTTTATCATTTAAAAGATTTGTGGTGTGCTTCCAGGAGAACAGAAATATGGAAGAAGAGCAGTTTGTTGTTCCACAGTTAATCCAATGTGGTGTGGGTTATGGGTTATCAAGTTTTTGTGTTAAAAGAGCTTTAATCAGGAGCCTTTGATCAGGAAAAATCAGGTCTTTATAGCATGCATTCTTGGGATATTTCTTTATAATTACAGCTAGAAGTATTCTCAAGTGTTGAGAATACCACTATGAAATGTGTGGAGTGCCTTGGAATTAGAGGGATGTCATAACAGTTGGAAATGAACCCAGCACTGGCTGCTTTGTTATTAAGAGTGTTTGTGTCTTACATGGAGAAGTACAGGCACACGTTATGAGCAGTTAGGATTTCAGATTTTCAAGAAACAATGCAGGAACCCAGAAATCTCTTTGCCAGAGTTAACTGTATGTGGTACTTAAAAAAAATTTTCCCCCAGTTAGATTATAATTCCCAACACTGCAATTTGTTAAGTGCGGGTTATATTACAAAATTTTTATGAGAATGGACTATCCTATATCGAATAATTTTTTTGTATTATCTTAGCAATGCTTCTGCTTTCATGTTTAGTGATTTATTGAGTTTTCATTTTGTGTGTCCTAACCTAGCTTGCAAATTTATTTTGCAAGGACTGCCTTTTATTTTATGCTTTTGCATAGAATAGAATAGAATTCTGACTGGACTATTGGGGGCTTACCATGAGGAATTACTATCTTTATTGTACATATAACGGGAGTGTGACTTGCAGTTCTAGTCTTTGAAAGCTGGCCTGTGTTCCGGTAAGAAGAGTAGTAACTCTCTCTTTTCTTATACTTCCTTTTCTTTACCAGTCCGCGTTTTTACCACACATAAACAAGATCTGCAAATCAACAATTCAGGGAATGCTGAACCAGAACATTTTTGAGGTTGGGGTTTTAGCAGCAATGAAACAATGAATTGAAGGGGTCTGGCTCAGCACCAAGAAGGCTGAGCTATGAGATGCTTTACCAATGCTGCCATCTCTTGGCCTTCTTTGGTATTGCCACCCTAAAAATTCATGGGACCAACAGTCGGATCCTTAAAGGAAAACCCAAGACCCCTCTCTCCAAACCCTGGAGTTAACAAATGACATCAACATATTTTTTTCCCCTAAAGCCTCTCAATTTTTATATAAATAAACTCCTTAAACACATAACTTCATTTACTTCAAACAAGGCTGCTTTCAGTCTTTTACATTTTTAAAAACTTAATTGCCTGGGTTCCACTAACTTTCAGGTTATTTTGAGTTGCTGTCATTCAAATTGAAAATGAACACAGAGAAACAGAGGAATCAAAATCGACAGATGAATTAAAACAACAGATCTATCCAGTAGTACTGTATGCTTCCTGAACTCTTAAGAGGTTTCTTTTATTACTGGAAGCCATTATGGAAGTAAATTGGAAGTACAGACTACAAAGTCTTTTTCTCTGTTCACATAAGTTGAAACTCCACTTTCTTTTACTAGGCAATGGCTGCTTTGATGTTTTTATGAAGTAGGGTCTTAGCTTGGTTTCCAGGTGGCCATCTAAAATGTTCATTCCAGATGATAATTCTGTGTGGATATTTTAATGGTTTTGTTTCTTTTTTTTTCTTCTTTCCCCTTCCCCCCCTTTCTTTGTCCAGAAAGATACCAGTTTCCATACCTGAATAAATTAATGGGAAAGTGTGGATTGCAATAGTCTTGTATTTTCCACAGCTTAACAAAAAGGTCAGTCTGGTTCTGGTGGTTCTTTTTTTCCCCCTCTCCAGTTTATCGGTGTTTTAAAATATGCAAGTTTAAGATTTGAGGTTAAAATGACAGGTGTCTTTAAGGTAGTATATATGTAAACCTACTGAAATCTGAAGGTATAATTTTGAAATTATTGAGATAGAATAATTTTGTAGAAACCTTTTGAAATTATTTCTGAGTTTTTTAAAAAAGCTCAGTTATTTTTTGATCTGTCATAAAAATTAATATGGTTAGGTATTAATTTGAATGGAAGATAACATTTCTCAACAGATCCAAGCTCTGCTGCCAGATGAAAATGAACTTGTTTCTAAATATACTCTATCCTGGACAGCTGGTATGATTATAGTCCCTGTCTTGGCAAATGCATTTGATAGGTAAAGATAATTATGCCTGTCTAGCTGTTTAAATTCTTTTAAAATACCAAAATGAGTGGTAGGCAAATGCAAGTTTTAATTTTTATTTTTTCTGTTTTTCCTCTATTTTTTATAATATAAGGTGGTACATTTCCAATGAGAACGCTTTGGGGTGTTCTTGAGAACTGGTTTGAGATTTGCAGTACTGCTGAGAAGTTATGTTTTATAGAATACTGGTTTGAACTGGAAGAGAACTGATGGTTCAGAAATACTCAGATTTGTAATATAATTTCATATCAAACCTCTTAGAAAACCTCACTGTATTGTTATTCTGTAACTTTGCTACTCAGGCATTTTAGTGGTGGGGGAAGACAACTGGGTTGGTTTATTTTCACATTGTTTTTTTATTGGTATTTTTCTTTGACTCCTTCTGCTTGTGGTGCTCTTGGCTAGGTAATTTATGGCCTAATAACAAGCTCTGGACAACTAGAGCTGGTTGCCAGAGGCCTGACAGTCAGATCTGAGAAGTGTTTCAAAGACACATTTACTTTGAAATTGCTTTTCTGTTCTTCCCCAAATGAAACCCTGCTACTACTCACATTATTTTTGGACTGGGAGAAGCAGCAGTGGAGCAGGGTTGGTGTGTGTTTATAATGCCACCTGAAAAACAAATTTTTTTGGAAGCTGAAGCTTGCTGGGGAGATGAGAATTGGGCCACTTCTGTTTGGTGAAGAGGTGGAGTTTTCAAAGAATGAGATGGGTGTTAGGGTAATACTCCTGAGGCCATGCCTAACATTTGCATTTCTGCAGGCTGAGGTAGTGACCCTTCCATGTCTCCCCTGATTCTCTGAATGCACATGCTATAGCCCTGGGCGTGCTGCTGTCCTGAGGAGGCCAGCAGAGGAGCATCCTGTGGCCTTCTGTGATCCAACAGAGATACCTGGCTCTGCCCCTGATGCTGCTGCCCCTGTTGTGTACGGTAGAGCTCCTTACTCAGCAGATCGCAGTGGCCATGTGGCTTGTGCATCACCATGCTCTGGGAACAGGGTAATGGTGGCATTGACTGAGGGCTCTTCAGAAATGAAACACTTTTTCTTTGAGCGGTTTGTTCGAAAGAGAGCAAGGAGAGTGAAAAATGGTTTGTCTTTGTGTGAGATACAGCAAGCAGAGTCATGTCTCTGGTGGTTTCATGAAATCTTGTAAATTTCTTTCAGTGATGCTTGGTCCAATCTTTGTGTAATGTCTGCAGCATAGGCAGAATCAGTCATAATATTTAAGGGAGTGTGAGGAAATAGTTGGGAAGCCATAGTTACAGCACGTAACTCCAGGTGATCCATTATCGTGACTTTCTAGTGTTTGCCACCCATTGTCATCCTTCCAGGTCGCAATGGCTTTCCTTGTTTTCCCAGATCCATCAGTAAAGACAGTGAGACCTGAGGGTGTGATGGTTCAGTGGTCTCAGTGATAATGCAGGGGTCCCATTTAATTGCAGCAGTTTATGGCTAGGTAAATGGTAGGTGATTTGTCCTGTATAATTTTGTAAAGCACTATGTAGTGCTGTGCTATTTGCAAAGCACCATTCAAAATATTCCTGTGGAACTGGTACAATGATTTTTGCAGGATCTTTGGCATTTAATTGTAAGCATCTTTGGCGACATTTGATAATTAATTATGCAGTCAATTCAAATATGGAATGTGTTGTCTTTTTAGGCTGGTGAGGTAAAAAACCCATTCCAGAATGTGTAGTGGATTGGACCACTGAGCGTCCCATTGACCAATGATACCTGTGGGATGTAAATCAGCAATAACAACTTTTGCAGTTGTGGAAACACCAATTTAGTGTAGTGGTTTGCCAATTTCAGATTTCCCAGCCAACACACTGATTATATTGTGGATTTAGCGCTGGCTAAATCTCCAGTGCACCCACTAGAATTATTTACTCATTTCTTGCTGTGATAGGATTAGGAGAAAGGCAAAACAGGCTCAAACTTTGAAGGGTATAAAGAAAACTTTATTAACACAAACTAAAAGGAAAAATAGTAAGAATCAGTATAAAACTTGGAGAACACTTCTCCTTCCCGCAAACCTCTTTCTTTCACACTGGCAATGTACAGAAACAAACCAGTCAGTTTACCATCTCTAAAATAGTCTTTCTCCAATTTATTTAGGGAGAAGACTATCTCTCTTCAGTCTGTGGAGACTTCTTCACAAGAAACAGTTCTATCATGGCTTCAGATTCCACACATAGCAGCCGCCCAGGAAATCTGCAATCATGAAATCCCTCCCATTTTTCAGCCTTCCCACAGCTGAATTTATGGGTGATGTCAACTTATGGGGCACACTTTAAGGATTATAGCAGTTCAAGGCTTTTTTCATCTCTGAAAATGGAGGTCTTTCTTCTTCCCTGAGGCAAAGGGGGTCCTCATCACTCTACTCCCCACCTCTGCTTAAACTTCTCTTGGCATCACAGCTACTTCAACATCTGCTTACTTCAACATGAATGCCTCTGCTCATGTCTACAATGTGAACACTTCATCCACCCCAAAATGCATTTCTATGGGAAACAAGAGTATCTGATTTATCTTCTCCATAGCTTTCAAGAGAAAATTTCAGTCCACAACTCTCCTCATCCCCTGAGCAGGGAACTGACTCCTCCTTATTGTCTGACTTCGATGTCTCTATGCTATTTTCTGTGCATGTCTTAATCTCTGTCTGTCCTGGTTTGAAAGACAGGTATTTGCCAAGAAAGGCAGGAATCCTTCCCTGAGATGGAGAGTGAAAATCCCCCTCCCTCCAATTTATTATAATTTTGAAATTAAGGGGCTCTCAGGCAAAGATAGGGAGTTAGGAATAACAGTTCTTTACTAATATATCTACAAGACAAACAAAAACACCAACAGCTATGAAAATTAACAACAAAACAGAACAGTAACTCAATTCCAGTCCTTTTTGGCCGCAGACACTCTCTCCCTGTGTTCAATGCCGTGGTGGGGGAGCAGGGAGAAGGATGGAGAAAGGACTTCCCTGCTCACCGTGTGGGTTACGGCGCTCGGCTGTGTGCTCAGAGGTAGCAGGCTGAAGCAGGAAGGCAGCAGTGCAGTGTCCAACAGCAGTGAATGTGGTTCCCGGCGTTGGGATGGCGGGGGGGTGGTAGGTAGCAGCCTAGGACATCTTCCTCCGACTCCACAGGCAAGAGAGTGGGAGAGAGAGCACAGCTACCTCCCACCTCCTTTTCCCCCATGGTCTCAAGGTGTTCCCCCTCCCCTCCTCCCCTTTTGTCTCTAGCCACCCAATTCCCAACCCTGTCCTATTCTTTCACTCAGGAGAGGGAACAAAGTGTCTGGAAGTCTCATCTGGGCAATGAAGGAGTTAATTACTTGCCTGGGCCTGCAGATGGTCATGGGATCCCTGCCGGATGGCGGCCCAGAGCTATTAATGATAGTCTTTCAGCAGCTGGGCCAGGAGAGCAAAGGCCCAGACAGAAAATGGTGATGGTTGCTCTTGCTGCATTCCATTCCAGGGGGATGTCAGCTCAGCACCCCCCCAACCCCAGACTCACGGGGCATGCAGGGAGAACGCAGCCCACCCGGAGGGTGCTGCTGGGGCCCAACAGAGCCTGGTGCTCAGCGTGGGGCAGCAGCAGGGCAGGGCTTAATCTTGGCTAGATGTTAGCAGTGGCAGCACTTCAGCCACGGGCCTGCCTGGCTGTGGTAATGAGGAAAAAAACCTGTCATCCCCGCAGGCCTGTGGGGGCATGTGGGCCTGGCCCTGCCCTGCTGAGCCTTTTACCTGTATTCAAGTAAGAAAGAGCGCTTCCCGGGCTTTGTTTTAAAATGCGTATTCACGGAGGTGTGTTTAACCTTCTCAGTTGTTTAATAAGTCGTCAATTGTCAAAGCAGGTCATTGATTGTTTTTTGTCAGACATAAGAGGAATGCTCTCAGAAAAAAAAATTCTGTGAATGTCTCCTTCCTTCCTCACTAAATGTATATTTGCAAAACCAGCACAATACTGTGATACAAACCTTTGGACATATCTGATACACTTGTCTGTTTGTTATGGCCCACTCTACTAATTCAGCTGCGGTTTTTGCCTCTGGTGTTAATTTCCTTGATGAGGTTAACTCAGCATCACCTTTAAGGAAGTTAAATAAAGGTGCCAATTGTGGGGTGGTTAATCCTAAATAAGATCTTACCCAATTAATGATACCCAAAAGCTTTTGTGCATCATTTAAAGTCTGAGTTTTAGTTGAGAATTTAATTGTTTGTGGTTGTATAGTCTGATCTAATATTTTAACTCCCAGGTATTTCCGTGGTGATTGTTGCTGTACATTTTCTGGTGCAATTTGTAAGCCTTCTTGTGCAATTTGTAAGCTAAATTCTTGCAATGCTCTCTTAAATTCCGGCCAAATTTGTAAAAGGCCTTCTCTGGTTGGTGTTGATATTAAGATGTCATCCATACAGTGATAACAATATGCCCCTAGAAACTATTTTTTCACTATTGAGAATGCCTGTGCAACATACCACTGGCAAATTGTGGTACTATTTTTCATTCCCTGTGGCAGCACTTTCCATTCCTGTCTTTCAACTGGTGGCGCATGATTGATGTAAGGCACTGTAAATGCAAACTTTGGGGTATCATCTGGATGTAAGGGAATAATGAAAAACCAATCATTTAAATCAACAATTAATGTCCCCGTTGGCAGACATCATAGTTGGTGATGGCATTCCAGGTTGTCAAGTACCCATACCTTCCATAACAGCACGATGCTGAGTCCCTGCAGCCCTCTGGCCACCCCCCCCCCAGCCCCCACAGGCCACCCTCCCGGACCCACACCTCTGCGCTCGGTCTGGCTCTTCATTTCCTCACTCATACCTTTTGCACGCTCTCCCTTCCACCAACTCTGCTGCAACACACAGACACCACTCGCCCCCCTTGCCGCCATCGGTACTCTCTCCTGATTGCCTTTACTGCCCCCCCCACCCCACCTGCTCTGGAAGTGGAGGACACAGGGGACCCGTAGCTGCCCCCTCCTCTTCCCCAAATCTCTATGGATTAATAATGGATTAATAATGGATTAATTTTTCTTTAGATTTATTTCTCTTATCAGGACTCCCCTCCCAGTGTTCTATCATCCAACCCAGCGGGCTGTCTCTTGTTATTTCGGGCAACTTACATTTTTTCAGTTTCTCCAGGGTTTTTCCTGGGGTTTGCTCCTTTTCTGTCCCATTTCTTTTAAAAATAAAAAAATCCCAAGCTACCATAGTATACTTTCTTACTGTGTTTCATGCCGGGACCTTCCAAATCTGAGAAGTATTGAACTGCAGTTTAAACTTTGTTTATTTCAATTTTTCCAATCTACTCACCTCACACAGAGAACCGTTCTGTGGAGCTTTTCGAAAGGAGATGAGCTCTCTTCTTTTCCTGGGCTTGAACTAGCCCCTGGACCGAGAGGTTTACCAGTTTTCCAAATCCTAGGAAACCTACCTCCCTCCTGATCCCCCCTGTGACCGACCCCCAAAACACCCTTAGTTTTAAGCTTGACACACGAGAAAGAGTTCTTACACGTAACGTTCGCTTCCCCTTCAACCAACCACGTCCCTCGCGGGATAGTGGAACTGCAATTTCTGGGTCCGCACTCACTCCGTGATCAGATCACGTCTCACCCATGTGCTCAGTCACACCTCACTCAACCACGCAATACTTACGGTTCCTTTTCCTGTGTGGATTCTTCGTGCACGTCGAGTTTTATGAGTGAAACAAAGTTGCCGCGGTTATCCGAGAACTCTGAGCCCGTCTTCCCCCTTTTTGATTGTGGCTTCTGGTTTTAGTTCGGGTTCCTGCCTGGTTCTGGGGAGTGCCCTGATTCTGCCAGGTCGCTGAAATCAGCGAGACGCCTCCCGGACGGAAAAGGGGAGTTCCCTCTGAACCCCAAATCAGGATCGCGTTGGGGTCACCAGATTGTTATAGATAATAACCGAATTAAGCCAAATTAACTAGTAAAACAGCAATTTTTGTTTTTGTGACCAAAAATAATGGTCTTGAGAAGCCACAAATGAAACAGGACAGCACCGAGTCTGGGATCAGTGCCAGGTGGACATACACGCTGATCTGACCTTTACCACATCAGATTCCCCTGTGTTCACACTGCCATCCCAGGGAGCCCAGCTTTTATACAGTTTTTCTGGCCTGAGGCGAGAGTTTCCTTTGTTTCTGCTGTGGATTCACATATTCAGATTAAATCCTTTTCTTGGTACTGCTCTGGACAAAGGTCCTTCCTGCACATCGATGAATCTTGATGAGGGCTGTGCCTGCTCCATATTGATGTGTAATTTTCCTTGGGAGTGCTGTTCTCGCTTACGGGAACCGAAACTTTGGAATGTAATTTTTCCCGGTGGAGATGATTGGATTTACGGGAACTGGCAATGGTATGGGGGAACTCCATGTTCTTTATCGGATGATCTTTTCCTGTTCGGTTGTCATCGTTTAGCTAGGTTTGTTGATATGCTAATTAAGGCCTTTGTCTATGGCTCTGGGTGCTGGTGGCAGTGGCTGAAAATTATCTTACTTTATTTCTTTATTTTATACAGCCTTCTTATATTATATAAACACGAATTATAACAACATATATCACAGCAATATTTGCTAATACTCATCGAGTTGTGCTGAGTGTGACTACTCCAGATTGTGTAACTGGGGAGATTCACGCCTGTGTGCTGTGAGGAACCTGAATTTGAATGCCAGGGTGAACCATGTACATGTTACATATTGAGTAGAAGTGGGTTTAGAGAATGTGCAAGATGTCTGGGGACCTGGACAGGCTTTTTTGTATCTAAGTTAGATAGTTTAAGAAGTTCTTATCCCCAACTGCTCAGTTTCCACCAATGCTAGAGATTTCAGTCTCCTCAGCTCAGCTAGTGCAATTGGAAGGATACTACAGTACATTGTCAGATCATCACCCCCAGCACCTTAAGCTCAGATAATGGGCTTTGAATAACAGTAGGTGAGGAATCCTTGCACCTTTTGTCCTCCTGGCAATGGGAGTGAGATCCTGCTGATAGGAGTGAGGAGTTGGGGGTGACATGCATCTGAAGAATGCTAATGTCTTAAGTCACTTCCAGTTTTCTGTAGAATAAACATGTGTCTAACCCAAGGCAAGGCTGGAAAGGTGCTGGTAAACGTGGCTTGATATTACAGACAATGAAACTTCCTGCCTCTGAGGGGCTTTCTGCTTTCTCAAGAGAGATTGCAGTAATGTGTAATTCGGGAAGGAATGTGTGTGACAAGCAGATCAGGTGTCCTTTCACTGAAATTTGTTTACCCTTTAGACTGAGGCTGAGCTACTGAAACAGTTTTGGGTTTTATTTCAGCATTAGAAAGTGCTATATCAACTGGCTAGTGATATGTCATCTTCTGCTCCATCACTACTCTGCATCTATTAATGATTAAATCCACATGGAGCTGTCTCATCCCTGACCAGCTGCTGCTATTGCTTTGATTTTGATGCCCTGTGTTTGGAATCAGATCCTAATCCACATCAGAAAGCAAACAAATGCCAGGAGCTGCAGTGCAGTTTATTTATTAAGATAGACTGACTGGGTGTTTGCTCCATTTCTGACATTTATGCAAGGCTTGCTCTTGTCCAGAGGTTATTACTGCCCAACAAATGTATATAATGCAGATCTAAGGACCACTCATTTATATTCAATATAATTTTAACCAATACTTGCGTGGCCTCATGTATGGGGAATGATCACAACTGTTCCTGAGCATATGTGGGGTTTATGTAGTCCTCCATTCTGGCTGCCCTCCCCTTGCCTTTCTGTCAACCAACCAGCACAATGACTTTTGTGTTGGTCTCTCTGCCAGTCTCCAGGAGTTCTCAAACTAGGTCTCTTGGCTGACATGGAAAGAAGGAAAAATTGCTTTTCTCTGACCCTGTGTAATAAGGCTTGGGAAGCTACCGGAGAGATATGGAGGAGAGACGTCTAAAAGCTGTTGAAAACAGTTGGGTAGAAAATAAATCATCATGGCAGGAGAAACATGGCTTTCAGCATGACAAAGAAACCAAAGTTTTCTGTTCACATCTAGTACTATGGGACAGCAAACCATGTGCTGCATGAGGTTTACATAAGTTTGTCATGTGAGATGAAGACTGTTCAAATCTTTAATCCTTGCAAGAAAAGAGAAAAAAATCTTCCTACTAGAGTATGTATTTTTACCATTCTTACCCAAATTTTCCTTGTCTTCACTGTTTTGAATGTGTATCCTGGAAAAATTAATAGTCTGAAATGAACATTTTTCACTTTGACTTGTTATTTGCAGTCAGATAAGGATTTTGTTTCTAAATAATGTTACTGTTCAGCATTCAGGCATGTTCTCAGGAGGAACTAGTAATATTTTTGTCATACCTCAGATGTGACTGTGAGCATTCCCTAATGTGCAGTAATGCAAAATTGCCTGTATGTGATTGGAAGGAGGGCTGATTTTTCAGGGTGGCGGATGAGAAGTGTTCTTCTGTTCCTTCCCACCGGCACCACTCTGATGAGCCCATCAGAGCACTGACGATGTGTACAATGAATGCAAAGCACATCGTGCAAATAAGCACAATAATAATAATAATGTTGAAGATAGGAAATGAATAATTTCTCTAAATGAAGCTTGGGCAGGAATTCAGATAGAAAGTATGTAATTAAACCAAGCTGGAACTTGATCAAAATACTGAAATGGTACTAGGAAAAAAAGAGAAAAGTTATTTAATGACTATTAGCAGGAAAACCTTGACTTTTCATTTAATCCGGAAAGAAGACAACTGCCAGCTCCAGAAAAAAATTGAATTCCCAAGAGAATGTCCCTCTTTCTCCCAAGTGGTTTTTCCACAGAGAATTTCTATGTTGGGCTGCCAGGATAATACTCACCAGTTCCAGAGTTGGGGCAGATATTTGTGCAGGAGAGAGAATTCAGGGCTTGGACCTGGAAGGACAGTGAGATAGGTGGTGGCTGAGCTGAGCGTGGCCAGTGCTGGCCCTGTCTGAGGCAGCAGGGAGTAGCAGGTTGTCATGGGTTGATGATGTCCAGATGTCAGGCACCCACAAAAGCCAGTCACTCCCTCCCTTCTGCAGCTAGACAGGGGAGAGAAAATATAACAAAGGGTTCATAGGTTGAGATAAGGAGCAGGAGAGATTGCTCATCAAGTATTATCACAGGAAAAACAGGCTCAACTTAGAGATATGAAGTGAATTTATTACTAACGATATCAGAGCAGGATAGTGAGAAGTGAAATAAGCTGTTAAAAACACCTTTCTCCCACCCCTTCCTCCTTCCCAGCTCTACCTCCTACTCCAGTGGCTCAAGGAGACAGGGAATGTGGGTTATGGTCAGTTCATCACCTGTGGCTTCTCCCGCTGCTCAGGGAGAGGACTCCTTCCCCTGCTGCACTGTGGGGTCCTTCTGTGCTGGTTTTGCACATACGACATTTAGTGAGGAGGGGAAAAGACACTCACAGAAATGATTTTTTTGAGAGCTTCCTCCATGTCTGACAAAAACCAATCAGTGACCAGTTTTGACAACTGACAATCTGTTAAACCACTGAGAAAGTTGAACATGCCTCTGTGAATATGCATTTTAAAACAAACAAGCCCGGGAAGTGTCTTTTTCTTTCTTGCACTTGGGAGGGGAGGCCCTTCAGCTGCTGAGATCCTGCCTGCTTCCCCCTTGCCCCAGCATGGCCAGATGGCCCGAGGCAGCTCGCTGAAATGCTGCTGCTGTTAACATCTGGCTGAGATTAATCCCTGCCCTGCTGCCAGCCAAGGCCAAATGCCAGGCCACCAGGCCCTGGGAGCAGCTCTGGGCCAGGCCCACCCTGCTGGCCCCTGTGGCCCAGCAGGGGCTGAGTCAGGCCCCCCTGGAATGGAATGCCGCCAGAGCAACTATCATAATTTCTGACTGGGCCCTTGCTATCCTGGCCCAGCCCCAATGCATCTACTGAAGACTCTCTATCGTAAATAGCTCTGGGCCACCACCTGGCAGGGATCCCATGACCATCTACAGGCCCGGGCAAGATATTCACTCCTTCACTGCCCAGATGAGACTTGCAGACATTTTAGTCTCTCCTGAGTGAAAGAACAGGACAGAGATTAAGACATGAACAGAAAACAACATGGAGACAACATCGACCAGAAGGGTCAGGTCTCAGTTGAGAGGGCATGAGGGGATGTCTTCTTAGACTGAAATTATTTTGTAAATTATGGAGAAGATATGATGCATAAATCAGACTCTCTTATTTCCCTGTAAATTATGAAATGCTTATGGGGTGGGGAAGTGTTCATACTGAATTATAAGCAAAGACATTTGTCCTGAAGTAAGCAGATGTTGAAGTAGCTGTGATCCCATAATAAGTTTGAACAGAGAGAGAAAAGAGAGAAGAGTGTGATGCCCTCTGCCTCCAGGGATGAAGAGAAGATCTCTGTCCCCAGAGTTAGATGAAGAAAACTTTGTTCTGAACTGGTCATCCTTAAAGAGTGCCCCATAAGTTGACATGGCTCATAAATCCAGCTGTGGGAAGGCTGAAAAGTGGGATGGATTTTTACACAGTGATCGGATTTCCATTCTCCCAGGTGGCTGATTCACTGTGACATTGAAGAGAACTGTTTTCTTGTGGAGAAGTCTCCATAGATTGAGCAAGAGAGACTCCTCTCCCTCAGTAAATTAGAGAAAGACTATTTTAGAGATAGTAAACTGACTGATTTGTTTCTGTGCATTGTCAGTGTGAAAGAAAAGAGGTTTGGAGGGGAGAAGTCTTCTGAAAGTTTTGTTCTGATTATTAATATTTTTTCTTTTAGTTTCTGTTAATAAAATCCTTCTTTGTAGCCTTCAAAGGTTGAGGCTGTTTTGCCTTTCTCATAATCCTATCTGTTGGGGGTTGGGTTTTTCTCTTCTTTCTGTGGAATTTTCCGATTCTGATGTTAAGAAAACTTGTTGGCCACACCCTAGCATGAGTGGCTAGAGACAAAAGGTGACGGGGAGGGGGAACACCTCGAGACCATGGGAGAAAAGGAGGTGGGAGGTAGCTGCGCTCTCTCTCTCAACTCTCTTGCCTGTGGAGTTGGAGGAAGATGTCCTAGGCTGCTACCTACCACCCCCCCGCCATCCCAACGCCGGGAGCCACGTTCACTGCTGTCGGACACTGCACTGCTGCCTTCCTGCTTCAGCCTGCTACCTCTGAGCACACAGCCGAGCGCCGTAACCCACACGGTGAGCAGGGAAGTCCTTTCTCCATCCTTCTCCCACCTGAGCCGCCACCGCCATCATCCTAGCCCTTCACAACTGCATGGAACCTGCCCCTCACCACGGCATTGATCACAGGAGAGAGTGTCTGAGGCTGTAAAGGACTGGAACTGAGTTACTGTTCTGTTTTGTTGTTATTTTCATAGCTGTTGGTGTTTTTGTTTGTCTTGTAGATATATTAGTAAAGAACTGTTATTCCTAACCCCGTATCTTTGCCTGAGAGCCCCTTAATTTCAAAATTATAATAAATTGGAGGGAAGGGGATTTTCACTCTCCATCTCAGGGGGGGATTCCTGCCTTTCTTGGCACATACCTGTCTTTTAAACCAGGATAAATTTTGGCGCCCAACGTGGGGCCTGAGAGCATTGAGAGGAGGATGAAAAAGGAGTAACAGTTCTTCAGTTACCTAAGGTTTTGCTTTAGGTGGCGCCATGTAGTTGAGCTTACCCTGGTTCGGGCCCCATGTGGTCACAGCTATATCTCTCCCATTTGCAAGCCTTTTTTTGAACATGGGTCCCCTCACTAAGGTTACTGTGGTTATTATAAAGCTAATTTCGTGGGTTGATCAGATGAGGAATTAATGGATTTTTAACTTCCTCTGGAAGGCAGCCACATGAACCCAGAGCTATTGCACTGTAACTGGGTGTTTTTGGGGTTGCTTCAATAACGGTACTTGCTGTGAGGAAGTGACAGCAGGGGAAATTTTCTCCCAACCCATCACCCAGTTTTTCAAGTCCACCCCACCAGTTTTCAAGGGCTCAAATCCACTCTAAATGCTAATGACATTACACTGTGGGTGGTGTTGCTGATATGCCTGTCAAACCTGTTCTATCTAACATTCAGAGATTAAGGGGAGATTGTCTTGGATAACAACCCTGATACCTACCCCAGAGACTAGGAATGCTGTCGAAGAGCCTGACCCTACCCCACAGCCCACCTCAGAAAGGAACCACCCGGAGTGGGTGGGGATTCTAGTGAAGGAGGTAGGCCAGATTCTGAAGGGGTACCTTTCCCCAGCTGGTGAGAAATCCTGCCCCTGCCTTAACGAGGGATAATCCGATGATGCTGCAGTGGAACCCATAGATGTTACATCTGTCCAGGTTCCAGCTGAATTGCAAGGGCAGTCACAGCCAGCAGCAGTCCCCCCTGTGGAAACTAGAAAGTCTGATATGAAAACAAGACACCTAGATAATGAGGATCAGAAAGGAGGGCCCTCACAATCAGAAAGAAAGCCAGAGGTCAAATTATTACTGAGTCCCCCTCATACGAAAGTCTCCGTAATCTGCGAAAAGACATTGTACGACAGGGCTGTGAGGCTTTTGCAACTTGGTTGCTTCGGGTCTGGGACCTTATGGGTACATGTGTGCACCTGGATGGTACTGGGGCAAGGAACTTGGGATCCTTGACTCAGGACTCATATGTGGATCAGATATTCGTAAGCGAGCAAGGCCTCCTTTCCCTCTGGGAGTGGCTCTTAATGAGTGTAAGAGAGTGTCAACAGAGAGAAAATGCAGGAGCATCACCATGGAATGCGCTGGAAGACCCTTGAGGAAGCAATCCAACAGCTGAGAGAAGTGGCAGTATTGGAGGTACTCTTTGGGAGGGAAGGACAGTATGACAATGACCCTGACAAGGTCAGGTGCACAGGGCACATGCTGTGGAATCTGGCAAACCTAGGGCCATCTCAATATACCACCTTCATTGCAATGATTAATGCTGATGAACACTGAGAAACAGTGAGCTCTGTTGCTAACAAGCTTAGGGATTTTCGCAGTATGATGAATGGCGCAATGCAGGCCCAGGTTTCTGCTGTGGTCAAGAACCTCCAAGAGGAAATGAGGGAGATGAAGGAGATGAGATGTGAGATGAGGGAGGAGATGAGGAAGATCAGTGCAGCACCAGTTCAAGTCTCAGGCCCCAAAGTTAGAGCCCAATGCCCCCCAGCTAGGGAGAGAGGGTATACCCCACAAGCTGACCTGTGGTTTTTACTTCGTGACCATGGGGAAGACATGGGAAAATGGGATGGGAAACTCACTTCTATCCTGGCAGCACAGGTGCGTCAACTCAGGGAGGGAAATGCTAACCAAGGGAGCTACACTAAAGTGAAGGTAGCCTCAACCTCCCATGACCAAGGTGCTGGGCATTACAGAAGGGAGGATGATCTGTCAGACCCACTTGAAGGAACCTCCACTATGTATGCCCAGGAAAGGGATAATTACCAGGGCTAGAGGGGCCCTGCCTCTAGCCAGGGAGAAGCACGGGAAAACAGGGTCTCTTGGAGAGTGTGGATCTGATGGCCTGGCACATCAGAGACACAGAAACATAGGGTGTTAGTTGATACTGACTCACAGTGTACCCTGATACCATCAGGACATGTGGGGGAAGAACCTGTTTCCATTGCTGGGGTGACAGAGGGATCACAGCAATTGACTTTGCTGGAGGCTGAGGTGAGCCTGACAGGGAAGGGGTGGCAGAAACATCTGATTGTAACTGGCCCAGAGGGTCTATGTATTCTAGGCATAGACTTTCTCAGGAATGGCTATTACAAAGACCCAAAGGGACTCAGGCGGGCTTTTGGAATAGCTGCTATAGAGAGAGAGAGGGCATTAAGACTATCAGAAAACTCATCTGCAGTAGGGCTCCTGAAGGTGGAAGAGCACCAGGTACCAATTGCTACCTCGACAGTTTACCGCCAGCAGTACCAGGCAAATCGAGATGCCGTGATCCCCATCCACAAGATGATCCGTGAGCTGGAGAGCCAAGGGGTGGTCAGCAAAACCCACTCACCCTTCAACAGCCCCATCTGGCCTGTGCGCAAGTCTGATGGAGAATGGAGATTGACTGTGGACTATCGTGCGTTGAACGAAGTGACTCCACCGCTGAGCGCTGCCGTGCCGGACATGCTGGAACTCCACTACGAGCTGTAGTCTAAGGCAGCAAGGTGGTATGCCCCCATTGACATCGCCAATGCATTTTTCTCCATTCCTCTGGCAGCAGAGTGTAGGCCTCAGTTTGCTTT
This sequence comes from Catharus ustulatus, assembly GCF_009819885.2. Classification (NCBI taxonomy): domain Eukaryota; kingdom Metazoa; phylum Chordata; class Aves; order Passeriformes; family Turdidae; genus Catharus; species Catharus ustulatus. The sequence continues at coordinate 21,937,724 of NC_046224.1, read as the reverse complement.
CACCTGGAGGGGCTTGCAGTACACCTGGAATCGTCTGCCCCAGGGGTGGAAACACAGCCCCACCATCTGTCATGGATTGATCCAGGCTGCACTGGAAAAGGGTGAGGCTCCAGAACGCCTGCAATACATAGATGACATCATTGTGTGGGGGAACATGGCAGTGGAGGTATTTGAGAAAGGAGAGAAGATCATCCAGATTCTGCTAGGAGCTGGTTTCACCATCAAGAAAAGCAAAGTCAAAGGACCTGCCCGAGAGATCCAGTTCCGGGGAGTGAAGTGGCAAGAGGGGCATCAGATCCCCGCTGAGGTCATCAATAAGATCACCACTATGTCTCCACCGACCAACAAGAAGGAAACACAAGCTTTCCTAGGTGTCATAGGCTTTTGGAGAATGCACATTCACGAGAACAGCCAGATTGTGAGCCCTCTCTACCTGGTCACCCACAAGAAGAACGATTTCCACTGGGGTGCTGAGCAGCAGCAAGCCTTTGCCCAGATCAAGCAGGAGATCGCTCATGCAGTAGCCCTTGGCCCAGTCAGGACGGGACCAGAGGTAAAGAATGTGCTTTATTCTGCAGCCGGGAGCCATGGCCTGTCCTGGAGCCTTTGGCAGAAGGTGCCTGAGGAGACTCGAGGCCAACCTCTGAGATTTTGGAACTGAAGCTATAGAGGGTCTGAAACCAATTACACTCCCACAGGGAAGGAGATCTTGGCTGCCTGTGAAGGAGTCCAAACTGCCTCAGAAGTGATCGGCACGGAAGCACAACTCCTCCTGGCACCCTGACTACCAGTGCTGGGGTGGGTGTTCAAAGGAAAGGTTCCCTCTACCCACCACGCCACCGACGCCACATGGAGCAAGTGGATTGCCCTCGTCATGCAATGTGCCCATATTGGAAACCTGAATCGCCCTGGGATTTTGGAGATAATTACAAACTGACCAGAAGGTGAAAATTTTGGTCTCACTGATGAAGAGGAGCAAAAACAAGTAACCCAGGCTAATGAAGCCCCACCGTATAACCAACTACCAGCAGACGAAACATGCTACGCTCTTTTCACTGACGGCTCCTGCCGCGTCGTGGGGATGAACTGGAAGTGGAAAGCAGCCGTATGGAGCCCCACACGACAGGTCGCACAAGCTATTGAAAAAGAAGGTAGATCAAGTCAACTTGCTGAACTCAAAGCTGTTCAGCTGGTCCTGGACATTGCTGAAAGAGGGAAGTGGCCAAAGCTCTACCTTTACTAATTTTACCTTTACCTTTACTAATTCATAGATAGTAGCCAATGCTCTGTGTGGTTGGCTGGAAAGGTGGAAAAAGGCAAGCTGGCAACGTAGGGGAAAACCAATCTAGGCCGCTGACGAGTGGAAAGACATTGCCACTCAGGTAGAGAAACTACCTGTGAAAGTCCATCATGTGAATGCCCATGTTCCCAAGAGTTGGACTAATGAAGAGCACTGACACAATGAGCAGGTAGATCAGGCTGCACAGATAGAGGTGTCAAAGATAGACTTATTTTGGCAGCACAAGGGAGAATTGTTCCTGGCTCATTGGGCCCATGATGCCTGAGGTCATCAGGGCAGAGATGCCACCTGTAAGTGGGCATGAGACCGAGGAGTGCTTATAAGGTTGTTCTTGAAATGAGTCCCATTTTCTGACTGTAAATCCTTACAAAGTGAATTAATTGTAATCAATACATTTTGGTGATGACTGAAAGGCAATTTGAAGACTAAATAAAGCAGGATGTTGAAATTTCAGAGAGTAGGTATTTGGAAAGGATTTGAGGCCAAAGGAGAATACCTGCAATTCTCTGCAGTGCTTGAGATGTGGCTGTGTGTGCTAATAGGATGGTCAAGCAGTACATGGCTGCATGGGCTCATGGGGAGAAGGAAGGATTGAACCTTCCTTCCTGCAGTGGAGACAAAGGAGGTGGAAATGCATGCCAGACATGTCATGGACCCATGCCCAGCAGTCCTCCAGCCCATTTTCCCCCCCAGTTTTCAAAAAAAGGGTACATTGCTTAAGGCAGGGGTTAATTCCATGGTTGTCTTGCTGCTTATTTGAGCCTACTAAACCCAGAGTGTCACCCAGCTGTGCTCTGGCTATGAGGGATGGTTTTACAGCCCCAGGCATGTTGGTATCTGTGGGAGACACAAGGGGCAAGGAAGAGTTTGCAGAGAAAGGCATCGTTGAATGCCACAAAGCTTTAGCAGTGTTAAGGTCAGTAATCTTGGAGGAGCTTCTAGCAGCTGGCACTCTGGCCTTGGCTCACAGGTGATGGGGGTCCAAGGCTGTGTGACTCCCGTGTCTGTGCTAAGCCTCAGAGAAATTAAAGCAGCAGGAGCAGAACTGCTCAGGCTGGAACAACTGAGGAAATGGCACCTCAGTACATGCCAGTTACTTAGGAATCCCAGGATGGGAGGAGAGGGAGTTTACTATGATTGCCTTCATAAACTGATCTATGATTTAGGCCTGGTTGAACATGTGATCATTAGGCTGTAATCTCCTGAGTTACTGGGAGGAAATCTACAATACGAGCCGTCCTTGGCTCCCTGCTGTGCTTGCGTGATGTGGGCTGCACTGGGGACTTGCTGTGCTTAAGGTGCTATGAACTGGATCCAAGCTTGATTTAAGGCAATTTTCTTGTAATTCACAGTCAAGCAATGGAATAGATCTGTCTTCTGAGAATCAAAAATATTAATAACTCCCTTAGATACAATTTGGAAGCAAATGAATACCTACATTTTTAGCTGAATTTGAGAGCGTTATTTTACTGTACGGAGATGAGCTCCATTAGCAGAACACATGAATTAAAACAAAGCAGCTTTATTTGCATTTTGGTTAACTGTTCTTGAGACAAGAAAGCTCATCTAGTTGTGAATATGTGGCAACGAAGATTACAAATGGTGCAATGGGGCTTAATCTTTAGTTTTTATATTTCTACAAAATGGCTCTCATACAGAAACATTGCCTTACCTACAGCTGAAATTTGTCACCATGGTAACCTTCTGAGTTTGGAGGGGTGGGATGCTCTAGGCAAATATGTGGCTACAACCTCAGAAATTGTTACCCAAACTGAGTTTCATCTCTCCTCTCTTTCTCTAACATCTGCGTGGTTCTTATGCACTGGACACTGCTCACATAACCACATCAGAGAGAGGCTGTGGGTATTTAAATGCTTTTCTTTTTTTGAAAGGAGCAGTGTTTGGGACAATTTCCTCCCTTATTTGACTGGCTCCATCGTTCTCTGGGTGCAGCTCCAAACCAATTTGGCTCTCAGAGGTTGCTGGACCATGCTGTGCTCCGATACCTGCAGTATCACCCACTGTTGCTGGGGAAAAGCAGAAATCCTGAAGTGGAACCCCAGAAGTTCAGCAGTGGGGGAGCATACTGTTAATTTACTGGCTTCAATATACACATAGCTGAAAATTATTAAAGCTTTGGAGAACCCTTGCTCACAATATTGTGTCAATGTAATAATATTTGAAAGACATGTCATTTAACTTGATCATTTAACTTCGGATTTTTATTTCCCATTTGTATGTCAAACTTCTTCACACTCCTTGCCCACGTTCCATTTTTGGGTTGTAGGAAAGTGGAGGAGTTTATGATTAAAGCTCTGGACAAAGGTTGTGCAGACTGAAGTTGCTATTAGTGAACTACTGCCACTAACTCTTGACATAACCATGGCTGAGTCATTCCATATCTTTCTTCCTTAGGTCCCTGTCTATAGACAATACCCTTTTCCTCCTTTTGCTTGTTGTGTGGGCATACACAGAGACAGCTGGTGTCAGGGATGTTCCTAATCTGTGCAGTAGTGCCTTGATTTTATCTGTGGCTTCTTGGTAGAGCTAATAAACAAACAGTGAATAAAAATGATTCAACGGAGTGCAATCACAAGCGAAGTGGTGACCCTACCTGTTTATTTGCTTTTTGAGAAGCTCTTGGCTTGCCACGGGAGCCACCATGAAAAAGGCCCTGTCATCTGAGTACATTCATGCCTTTCTTCTCCCTGTGGCTGACGTTTACATCTTCTTATCTTTACCCTGTAGGGTAGAGCAATCAAAAACATTCCTTTATGTTAAGGCAGGATGTGTTTGAAAGTGTTGTCTGGCCCAGGCTAGCTCTGGCTTCTGTGCCTGTCTTTGCTCCTTTGAGGCCACCTGCTAATCTGAAGTACATCACCTTGAAGTAGGAAGATCAAGTTCAACAGCCTCAGAGGCACTGGTAGGCAGAAGGAAGAATCTTCAGGGCAGTTTGAGCACTGGGTCCACTTCCTGGCATCTAGCACATGAGGCTGAGCTGACTGTAAATATGCACCCACCCACCACACTGCTGTCCCAGTAGGAACTGGGGGCAGAAAGCATAATTTTGGGGATTTTACAAGGCAAAAGAATATGGAGCAGAAAAAATAGCTGTGTTCACAGGTTATCATCCATCATCTCCCTTCCTTTACACTGTCTTCTCCTCTCTTTGTCGAGAGCAGCACAGCATGAGAGGGGAAAAAGGCACATGCTGAGGGTGCAGTAAGCTCTTGGTGTCCCCTACCTTCTTTCCCCTCCTGTTGTACACACTCCTCCTTTCATCTTGTTTAGGTTGGAGTAGTGGATCACGAACAGACTGTTATTAGGAGAAGGACCTTGCCATCAGACACTTTTAGACCCATCTTCCAGATTACTGATGTCCCTTGCATCTGCAGAATTGGGTAGGGAAATTTGTAAGAATGTGTTTTTCATCAAGAGACTTTTGGAGACATCTTCCTATCGGTGTGTATTGCACAAAATGGCTCCCTCCAAAGGAGGTAGGATCTCCCAGTCAACTTCGCCAAAATTTAAGGCAGGGAGGAATGTGAAAAACAACGATTTCCAAAATTATCTGAACATTTTTTTCAAGTAACTTAAATTGTTTGCAGGCTCAGACTGGCATGGGGGATGAATGGAGGTTGTGCTGGGTGCCTGTTGCATTCAAATAAATTGCTCCTTTCCCCAGAGTCCCATCTCCTCTGTGCAGCCAAATCATGTATGTTTGCAGGAGACAGTATGCTTGTCTTTCTCCCACGACCCTGCTGGCTCATTAGTGTTATTTCTGGAGGTCTTGTTTCCACAGTAACAAGCAATTACCATTGTTCCTTGGACTGCCAAAGTTACCACCAGCAACGCAGAGGAAGATGCGTTATTCTCTATATTGGGATAAAATGCCTTCATATGTCTTGCTATTCACTGAATGCCAATCCTGACGCAGGTCCTGTGCAAATAGCACACTCCACCCCCTGCCAATGCTGCTTTTTCTGGTATTAAGACATGCCAAATTCTGAAAAGATCCAAAATGATCTCCTCTGGTCTGTGGCTACACTGGTAACGACAGGGTCAGGATTTCAGCAGCAGAATGACTGTACCAATGGTAGCTCTGGTAGGAATATAAATAGAATAGCTTGGAGGCAGTTCTTTTTGCAATTGTGCTTAGCCCTGTTCTAAGTAATGCTGGCTAGTGACGTCAATGAAATACACTCTCTGTATTTACCCTATAGCTCCTACCAGTGTTGTGGTGGAGCTCCCTCATAGGAGTCCGGTGATGTTGTTCTGGCAGGGTGCTGTGTCTGTATTGCACAATCCTTCATCATCCCCAAGGGGTAACGTGTGTGCATCAGATCCAACCATTTCTTCAGTCAGTGGCTTCTCCTTTCCTGTTACCTTTACATTGCACACGGACTGATTCAACTAAAATGGTCTGTCAACCCCATAGAACGTATACCAAATTTCGTGCACGTCATAAAAAAAGTGGTCAGCTGGGAAGCTGAAGGAATATGGATGGGCTTTTGTAGGTGAGAGCAGTGGGATACTGGAATGCTGAGGCACGTTTATCAGGTTTCATGGCTTGGTGAGTTTTTATGGCTTTCAGTGGCTCCAGTTTCCAAGTGTGACTATATATTAAAAAAGGCTCTGGGGCCCTGTTGTAAGCTCTGAGCTCCTCTTAACAGAGTTTTCTTGTGAATGGGTGTATGTATGGATCTACATATACACACCCACTTGCCCAAATGACTAATAGCAGATGTTGGAGGGAGAACACAGCTTCTAGCTTTCATAAACCAAAGCACAAGGAGCCTTGCTCCAAGGAAGCTGAAACAGAGGGATCAAGAGGAGCATTTTAAAACTGATGGACTGCCTTGTGTGAAAGGTCTTGGAAACACCTGCACTAGAGATTTTTAAAAGCTGGACTCACCAAAGAAGGTAGAAAACACTTTTGTATCAGGTCACTGTATGAGTGTACTAGGGTGACAACAAACAAAGGGTGCTGCTTTGACAGCTACGAAGATTGTACTGCTTACGATGCCCTTATGGAAATAAAAATCCAACAGCAAACACACTGTCTTTTCATAGGCTGGAGAAAGGGATAGGCAGAAACAATTGTTGATAAGGTCCTTCATTCTTTGTTTTGATTCAAGTCCCACCAAGTCTGCAATGGTTGTCTGGGAAGTGAAAAAAAAACATCACAGGGAATGAGTTACTCATGATGAAGAATAGCCATCACCTTGATGTGAAATGAAGGTGGAGAAAGGAGTCAAACACAAGTGGAAGGAAAGTGCCTGTCCATCACATATCCATTCTAAAGACTGTGTCTAATTTCTAAGTATCTCTTAATTAGTAGAATTGAAGTGTTAGAAAGTCACTCAGTTTTCTTGTGGGCTTAATAGGAAGGCAAGTCAGCACTAGAGAAATGTTAAGAAAATCCCCTTGGGCATGTGAAAGGGGTCCTACCTAATTCAACAAGCTTCTGTTGCATCCACCTAAAGCCTTGGATTTTAGCATTGTCTGTATGTGGGGAAATAAATAAATAAATAAATAAATTTAAAAAATCTTATTTTCCACATGTAAACGAGAAGCTGCTTAGTTCTAAGTGACATCTTGGTTGGTTCACAATGAGGCTTAGTTTTGCATTGTAAGGAAAATGCTCCCACCTCAGGAGTGCACCAAGGCTTTGCTCTTGATGTGGGCTGCAGGGCAGCCCTGGTGCCCCAGTGTTGCAGTGGGTGTTGTGCCGAGCTGGCCGGCAGACACTAGGTGGAAGCCTTGGGTTGCAGTTCCACTGCAGCTGCTGGCGGCAGGAACAAGAGGACTTGTGCTTTCAGAAAGAAAAGCTTTTTCTTTCCTTCTTGCCTTCACATGTTAGAAAGGGAAGCCCAAGCTCTTCTGATGCGCCATGGGGTGAGCAGAGGAATGGAGGAGAAGTGTCAGTCCCATCCCGGGTCCTCCCTGCAACAGGATCTTGTGAGCAGGGCTGTGGTGGCAGCCTTGAAATCTGTGTTCTTGGGTGTGGTTGGGTGGCAAGATTGATTTAATTTATCCTGATTTATTTTATCCTCATTTATATATTCTGATGAGGATAATTTTGAGAAACCTGTGAGTGCATAAAAAAGTATTAATATTGGGATGAAAGTGAGTACCAATTAGCTGCTTTATCTTGCAACAAATGCTGGTTGATCCAGCTACAATAAAGTGCATGCTGAATTTATGATGATTGCTTTTGACAAGGCCTCCAATCTGAAAGCTATTCCAAATAGGGAGATTTAGAGTTAGTACAAAGAATGAATCACAGGTTAAGTGAGATCCAGATGAAACTTGAAATGTTCATTTGAGAGAAATGTCAAAGTTTATGATTTCAAGGTGTCTTGTTACTTTTAGTAATAAAATACTGTTTTCAGTGTATTCCTGGAAACAAAAAATTATGAACATTTCAATTAGATACTTACAGAAAAATAACTGATACTTTATTTTGAAAATTAATAAAGTTTTGGTATCATTTCACAATCAGTTGAAATGCAGAGTTAGCTAATGCCAAATCAAGTCTCATATGAGGCCGCGTTATGCAATCCTACCAGAAACATAACATACTATGAGTATAATAATTAAATATTGTTATGTAATTTGGTCCAGGTGATATTTTATATTCAAAACAAGTGATTTTTCTACGAAGTAATGAGTTTTCTATCAAAAGCAATAGCAGCTTTATTAGTCTGCTGAATGGAACAATTTAAATTTTTGCACTCTGAAATAGAATTGTTCTGGGTACTAGTTAGGGAACAATTGTTTTTAATATCCTGGAAACCTGATTTCAGGCTAATGGCAGGATATTGAGCACATCAGTGTCTCATTATTAACTGAAGAATGTAAAAACAATACAAGCAGAAAAATATGTTAAGAAAATAAAAGGTTTCTTTCAAAAATAGTGTTTTAATTTGAAAGAAAATCTGTAATTTTTTTTCTTTATGGCAGGCATTTCAATATTGAAATTTTTGTTTCAGCCTCCTTTTACATAGGGATTTTTTTATTTGTACTTAGAATTTTTTTAAAAAATGTTGATTTTATCAAAGTGGTATTTTCTGGTTGAAGACTGTTTCAATTAGAATTTTCTCACTAGTGCGAGCTGTTATGACACACTCCTCCTCCACCCTCTGAGCTGTGGTAATAGGGTGAGTGAAGTTATTGATTAATCTTCCCTTTTTTTTTTTTTTTAGTGCAATGACTTCGAGAGCTTCATGGCTGTTCTGCAGACAGATGCACGATTGTGAAACATCAATATGGACTGCAAATCTCTATGTCAGTCAGCTGCTGTTCCCCTCTGCATAACGTAATCCCTATCGCCACAGTGCCTGCACAGATACACGTTTGCAAAGATGTTTTTCTGGAGATAGCGTGTATAGCAAACACTCCCTTACTTGTTCTCATCTCTAGCAACATTATACAGAGTTTCAGTTCACAGTTCCCTGTGTTCCCCCTCCTACCACTGAAATGCAGCCAACTCTGAGCTGCGGCTATTAAACATCACACAAGCAACACCACAAAACAGATTGTGGAAAGCACAGGAATTCAAAGAAAAGCAACAAATTGAGTGAGGTCTGGGAAATGATAACAAAGGATCATAGGGAATGAATTACTCATGATGCAGAATAGTCATCGCCTCGATGTTCAGGTGATACCAGCATGCAAGGGAAAGTTTTTGAGGGTGGCACAAAGAGATGTCACTAGGAGCAGTCAGGTTTCAGCCAGGGAGATGAGCAGGTCAGCTTCCTTAACCACTGAGTTTTGTCAGTCTTTCAGAGTCCCAAGGAAAGGGCTGAAGGTGTCATGGCTTGGGGTTTTTAAAACTCGTCTGTTTCAAGACAGGTCAAGGCACTTTCAGGACAGATGAATAAAACAAGATGGAGCAAGTACTATATCTATTCCAAATTTTTATGAGTCTGAGAAAACAGTTGGGAGAAAGATGGAAAGGTCTGAAGGAATCACATGTACAAAGTGAGAAAGCAGTGTGAACTGGTGTGACAATAGCCATGACATGGCCAGGGAAAAGCTTCCAAAGACATTGCTCTTCTTTGACAAGAAGGTCATCTTCATGATGACCTTAAAATGAGAAAGAAAGAAGGGGAAGATATGCAGTGAATAAGAGGAAAGAAAAATGTGTGTGAAGGTATGTAGCTGTTTATGTGCGTGTGTAGCACAACAGGAATATTATTCAGGTTGGAAAAAGGATTGTAAGTGTCTGCATCTCAGTTTGCTTACTGGCTTGAAGAGGGCACCTTGGCACAAAACCTGCACATGAATTCTTGCTGCTTTAGGTAAAGTGATGAGTGGAGAAGGTTGCCAGACACTGTCACTGAGCATTCAATGGACAAGTAAGAAGCAACTGCAAAAGTCTGTTCCCAACTCAAGTTGCATAGCAACACTAAATCGTCAGATTGCTGTTATGTCAGTCCCTTACATTATCCCCATTATTACAGCCGGTTTTAGGAATCACGCAGCATGATGTTACTAGCCCACTTCACAGCTGGATGTGTGACCTTTGTCTCTTGCTGAATGATTCCATGTCATTTGCTGCAAAGGTGTCTCAAAGTAGTACACCCCTGAGAAAACTCTTTGAGGATCCATCAACACAGACCATAAGGAGAAAAGGATGTGCCTGTGCAGCATGGGGAAGGAGAGAGAGATCAGGGAACATCAATACCCTTAAAGAAGTCTAGTGTCTGCCAAACTTGTCAGGATGTGTGTTAGCCCATTACTTCTCTGAAGTGAGTCTTCATTGATGCAGTTAAAAGCCTATATTAAGGGATGAGCCACAGTTGCTCATATGTTTTGAATGCTTCCAGTGTGTGCTTGTGCTTGGTATTTGGATGTCTCCTGTGGACCATTGCTGCTGTGCAATTCTAACTTCCAGCCAGCTGTTTACTGCTTTTCAGTGTAAGCACCTTGTGAGCTGTTTCCTGGTGGAGATGCTGAAGTACTAAAGTAATCACAACATCATCATCCTGTGATGTTCAGACACTGCCAGTCTCTGAAAAAATACCTAGAAGTCTGCTTCTCTTGCAGGATGTTTCTAGTAACCTGCATAATGTCTTTCCTGGATGTCTTGAGTAGCACAGCATCCTCCTCCCTTTTTCATTCTATTGCTGCTTCTTTTGCTGGCACAAGATCCTGAAATGCCCCTACCATCTCTTCGCAGCCAAGGCAACCAGGGTCACTGAGTACCAAGGTGTGGCTGGAGTTTTAAGGATGCAAATAAAGTGAATGAACTCCTTTACTGCAACATCAGAGTGACATGGATTTAGGACACCAGGTGGAATGAAAATTACCTTACAGGGCTTTTGCACTGGATGATGGGGCGAGTGACCTGATAAGCAAGTAATTCTCAGTGATATATCTCCTTTCTGAAGAGTGCCTGGTTGTAAACTGTGCCAGCTTTTTCAAGATCACCACTGCAAATTATGATCCAGCAAACAGACCTCAGAAGGACAAGATAGACTGCCTGCTCCCTCTGTATAGAGTAATGGAATTATTCTGCTTCATTAAAACAACTGATGAGAAAACAAAGAGCCTCAAGACTCAGTTCCTCTGTTTCTGTGCCCAGAATGCAAAGCACACAAATGGCACAACACCTGGACTAGGACCTACAAGTCACTCTTGCTTGACATCAAGGAGACTGAGCTCAGGCAAAGTCTAACATAGCAGGTGATAAACATCCATGTATGACATTGCTAAAAGAGATCTGATAGCCGTGGAGTTACCCTTAACAAAGGAACATCTCTTTAATGCAAAAAAGCTTAGCAGTTCTTACAAAAAAGGAACAAAAGCTGTTTTTCTGATTTTCACCTTTCTTTCCTTTAGTACTCCCCTGAACTGTTGGATGGGACACTCCAAAAAGCTTATTTCCCTCTCCAGGAGAGAGTCTCCTATCTCTGTATTTTTGATGTATCTTGCTTCCCTGTGAGAATGAGGGATTTGAGAGCATTAGTGAGACAGCAGGTGTTGGAGTGGTCACTGGCACCCACCAGCTTTGTAGCTCAGTCATCCTGAGGACCATTCTAAGGAGGCATTTATCCAAGGGCTCTGCAGAGCAAATAAGACTTGTAGCTGCTCTGCATGTGTTTGTTGACAGTCCTGGCAGTTCAGTGAAGGAGTCAGTGCCGAGTTTTAGGCTGTGTCAGCCGGACTGAGAGGTTTTGTGTACAGTAATTTCACGAATACAAGCCGCACCAATTTGACCAAAATTTTGGTGGAAACCCGGAAGTGCGGCTAATATTCCGGGGCGGCTAATCTATTAACAAAATTCTAAAAGCTGCCAACACGGAAGTGAGAGCCCGCGGCAGCCCCAAGCCAAGCTGGAGCCCAGCCGGCCCCGGCAGAGGTGGGAAAGCCTGGCAGAGGCGGGGCCAGCAGTGTGGGGGGCGGGCGGCAGAGCCTGAGCCAGCAGGGCGGGGCAGGGGGGCGGCAGAGCCCGGGCCAGCAGGGCGGGGGAGCCCGGGAGAACTGGGGCTAGCAGTGCAGGGGAGCATGGCAGAAGCAGGAAGGCCGGCGGGTGGGGCTGCCTGGCAGCGGGGGAAGCCCAGCATAATCGGGGCCAGCAGCGTGGGGGAGCCCGGCGGTGCGGGGGCCTGCAGTGCCGGCCAGGGCGAGGAAACGCGGCGGCGGTGCAGACGGGAGGGGGCGGCCAGCGAGCCTGGCAGGGGCGGCAGCGGCTGGCCCGCCGGCAGGGCGAGTACGTGAACGCAGCAGCGAGGCGGCCAGCATGCCTGCCAGCGGTGGCAGGCCGCCGGCAGGGCTAGGGAACGCGGCGCGGCGCGGCCGCCGAGCCGGGCGGCGGCGGCGGCAGCAGCCCGCCGGCAGGGCTAGGGAACGCGGCGCGGCCAGCGAGCCGGGCGGCGGCGGTGGCAGGCCGCCGGCAGGGCTAGGGAACGCGGCGCGGCCAGCGAGCCGGGCGGCGGCAGGCCGCCGGCAGGGCTAGGGAACGCGGCGGCGGCCAGCGAGCCGGGCGGCGGCAGGCCGCCGGCAGGGCTAGGGAACGCGGCGGCGGCCAGCGAGCCGGGCGGCGGCAGGCCGCCGGCAGGGCTAGGGAACGCGGCGGCGGCCAGTGAGCCGGGCGGCGGCAGGCCGCCGGCAGGGCTCGGGAACGCGGCGGCGGCCAGCGAGCCGGGCGGCGGCAGGCCGCCGACAGGGCTAGGGAACGCGGCGGCGGCCAGCGAGCCGGGCGGCGGCAGGCCGCCGGCAGGGCTCGGGAACGCGGCGGCGGCCAGCGAGCCGGGCGGCGGCAGGCCGCCGGCAGGGCTAGGGAACGCGGCGGCGGCCAGCGAGCCGGGCGGCGGCAGGCCGCCGGCAGGGCTAGGGAACGCGGCGGCGGCCAGCGAGCCGGGCGGTGGCAGGCCGCCGGCAGGGCTAGGGAACGCGGCAGCGGGGCGGTGCTGACGGGAGAGGGGGGCCAGCGAGCCCGGCGGCGGCGGCAGCACCACCCGGCCAGCTCCGCCGAGCCGTGGCGCTGAGCTGGGCTACCCGGCCCCGTCGGCAACCATGAGCGGGCCGAGCCTTCCTGGCCCCGCCCCGAGCCAGTAAAGCCCGCTATGCCGCGATCCTGTTACTAATTGGCCAATTTGTGAAAGCTGCGCACGGATTCTTGCGACGAACGAAAGTGCGGCTAATATTCGGGGTGCGGCTTATCTATTGACAAAGACAGCAACATTGTCGAGGCACCGGAAGTGCGGCTTATAATCCGTGCGGCTTGTATTCGTGAAACTACTGTAACCCTGTTGCCATGGACTATCTGGAAGTACAGATATGAGAGACTATGCCATGGAGCCAATTCATGTTTGATAATTAATATGGCTTTTCCTTTTTGACTTGAGTCTTCTAGTTTATGGTGGATAAGACTGAGGGTCCCCATTGGTAAGTTGAGGATTCTTTTGTCAGACTTCACACTATGGTCAGACCGCTGTAAGATTTCTCTACATATATCTGTATCAGTTTCAGTCTGTATGTATTACCAAGTACCATCTTTGCAGTGCCTCAGCTTTATTTGACAATCTGAGTTTCCTATGACCTTTCAGGATAACATTTGCATGTTAAAATGTGCTGAATAAGGACAAATGAGAAATGCAGAAGAAGTGAAAATAGTCAGGTTTTAAAGAAAATCATCTTCTGTCAGCATTGTTTGCATGTGTGCTCATTTCTTACAAGCATTCAAAGGCTTGAGTTTCCTGTTGCTAGTATATGTGGAAAAACAAATGTCAAGACTGCACATGAGTACTTTCCATAAATTAATATTAAATGTGCAGACACATTTCATTTCAAAGTGCTTGTACACTCCTCTTGTCAGAAAACAGAATAAATGATGATCAGAATCACCACCTAGGGCTGGTTATTTCCATCTGTAGTTATGAAAGTGCTCTACAAGGAAGGTCAGGATCATAGCCTCCAATTTTGCAAATGGGAGACAGTTCCTCAGTAAAGCCACTTGTCTGGCAGTCAAAGAGCTTCCACCTCTCTATCGAACCTGCAGAGGCAAGTGCAGATGCACATTTGATTATTTTCACTTCCGTCCTTGACTACCCCTTTTAAAAGGAGTCACTCACCCTTTCATTTATTGCTCAGGACGTGAGGTTGTCCATCACCACCCAGCAGAGGCTGCTGTCCATCCTGTGAATGCATGTGTGCTTACTGGCTTGCATTTTCTCTCTGTCTCTTTTCCAAGGAGGAACTGAAGGCCTTGCTATTTTCCTTCAGGTCACCTCTGCTTCTGCCTTCAGTGCTCCTCACTGCAAAGGATCTCTTCTCCCATGGATCTCTTTTGAGCTGGCCAGAGGCTGCCTTCAGCAAATGTGCTGGCAGAAGAGTCCTGATTGTGTGCTTGAGTACTCTGTACCTTTCCTTGTGTCCTTATCTTGTTCTCAGGAGCCTCTCATTTTCCAAGGCTGTCAGACAAAGATTTGTAGTCCTGACTCTCTCTGCTTTCTTGTGTGTGTTTTCATCCTGATTGTCCCCCAGACTGTGCAGAGGTGCAGGAGGGTTATAGGGTGAGTGTGTTGTTTTGTGCCTGAGAAGATTTTGATAATGCATTTTACAAGGTTCCCTGGGAGGATGAGCTTGGTAGTGGCTTCAAGAAATGAAATTCATTCAGAAGGGACTTGATTGAAATATTTGAAGTAGCATGTATCAGAAGAGGTCTTGTTGGGAACATCTTTTCTTCATGTCTTTCCAGAAACTAGCAAAAGGCCATTTGGAGAAAAATTGGCAAATACAGTACCTGGCTACTTCCCACAGTGGTGATTAAACCATGAGGTCTGTTGCCACTGTATGTTCTGGAGGCCACAAATGGAAGTAAAAAATCCCAGTAGCTTTATGGAGTAAGCCAGTCTTCAGATTCCTAGGAATTGAAATGTTTCTTGAGCTGCTTTGTACAACTTCTTCTCAAGGGCTCTGGGGACACCAACGACCTGATTGTCCTTGCCCAGCATTTCTCAGGGCTTCTTCCACCCCGCCATCAGGCCCCCAGAGCCATCAGCCTCTGTCCCAGTGATGCTGCAGCAGGGATGTGCTCCAGCTCCCCACAGCTCTGCCCTGCTGGGCCATGGCCCTGCTGCTCCAGAGAGGTATCTGATCCCATGGGATGAGGTTGCCCCTGGTGCCTCCCAGACACTCTGCTTCTCCTGATGCCATTGGATGGGGTTGGCCCTGGTGCCTCCCAGATACTCTGCTTCTCAGCTAGGCTATAGGGATGTCCCTGTGGAGCCCCCAGCCTTCCTAGGTCCCTGGCACTTCTTACACAGTTTTGTAAGGCTGCAACCTACTTTATATAAAGTATATACCATCACATGCCATAGTCAGTAACATTTCTAAAGTGGGTGATTCTCTCCCAATATGCTGCTTTTATCAAAAGCAAGAGAGTTAATGCCTGCCAGGATATAGAACTTATTGCAGAGACTGCAAATGCGATACTTGGACAAGTAAGTCGTTTTACCAATGCTCTTCCTCTTAGAAGTGATCATTGTTAGAAATCATTGATCTTTTCCTTGTCCTCTTAGTACGACAATATCACAGCTCCAAAATGGAAAGCCTTGCTGTGTGAGCAGAGATACACAGATCAATATCCCTTCTTGTGGCAGCAAGTGAAAATGTGTCGTGCAAAGGTAGACTTCCACAGTCCTGTTAGCAGGAGCAGCTTGGATGTAAGTATCAAAAATCACGGCAGTTGAAATGGAAAAAGTGAATATAGACATTTATGGCATCAATCTGCCTTCTTTGGAATTTAAGTAGCGTTATTTGGAGGATAGTTGCAACATTTCATTATAAAACTTCTGGAATTTCTAGTGAGAAGGAGGGAAATAAAGCTAGAAATATCTGTGAAAATAGCTGTACCTCACAGTGTTTGTGCACATTCATTTCAGAAAGGCAGGTTGTGACCAGTAACAGGACCCAAGGGAACAGCCTGAGGTTGTGTCAGGGAAGGTTTAAGTTGGATATCAGGAGAAGGTCTTCACCCAGAGGGTGTCTGGGCTCTGGAACAGCTCCCCAGGGCAGTGGTCACAGCACCAAGCCTGACAGAGCTCTCAGGCACAGGGTGTGACTCTTGGGGATGGTGCTGGACAGGGCCAGCAGTTGGACTTGATGATCCTCTTGGTTCCTTCCAACTCAGCATATTCTGTGATTTGGTGATTCTGTAGTCAGCGAGAAGAGGCCAAGGGATCCATGTTTTAGTTAACACACACTCCTATGCTTACTGAAACTGCAGGCTACAATATCTTCTAGATTTACCAGCAGATATGTTGAAACTTAACAACCAGAGTCTCCAACACCAAAGTCCATGAACTAAAGTTTAGTCTTGGTACAGCCCAGGTAAATGTGATTCTGGCTCTTCCCTTAATGAGATACTCGAGCAAAACATGTTGCATTAATTGTGAGGATTTTCTTGCACCATGAAGGACAGAGGGATCATGGACAGATTCAACATTTTTTAAAAAAAGAAATAACTTTTCAGACCAAAGAGTTATTAAAATACTGGTGTCCTGACTTCCATCACTTCATTGTGTTGGATTGAGGGAGGGGACTTTTTTCTCTAGTAGAAGATTCTTCTTGAGTTTTTTGGTGTTAATGCCTGGGTCAAATTCATGGCCCAGCTGCTTCTCACGCCTAGGAGGGGATGGCTGGGCTGCCTTTTTTGCAATGTGGCAAAGGTAGGATCTGACTGTGCATCAAGTCTGAAGAATCCCATAGGAAGCCTCCCCACAGAGGATTTAACTTGTGATTAAATGCAAGACAAGGCTGCATCCATGTTAACCTTCTCTCTGCAATACCCAAGAAGGTCTCCCAACTCTCTCCTCCCAAACCTCCACCACTTTTCCTTTTTCTTTGATTTCTCAGCTAAAAATAGGGTGACAGAGGGACTGTGGGGTAAGCAGCTGGAGTAGAGCGGAGCCAGTTGCCATAGAAACCAATGAGCCATTTAGCAGCACTTGCCTTCCTTCTTTGCCTGTGGATTTATTTTTCCTCTTGTTCATGGAGGGCCTGTGTGGGGTGGCAGGAGAAATCCCACACCATCTGAGACACAGCTCCTGTGGCCACCTGGGATACCAGCATTCCCTCAAGATCTGCCTCCCTAGTGAGGAAAGAGAGAGGGAGAATGGACTTCAGATGGAAGAAGGGTCTGAGCTTCAAGGCTTGCACATACGCTGGGTTTCTCCCCCTCACCCTGGCATCTTGTTTTCCTCTCGTGCTAGATAGCACTTGGTTGGTGCCACAAATATTCAAAGAGGACTCTCCAGGCCACTTGTGCCCTGCCCTGTCTCTAAAGATGGCAAATAGCAGCAGTTGGGTTTTTTGCATATAACCATGTGCCGTTCTACACCCCAGGCTTGACTAGCAAAGACGGTAGTTTTGAGATGAACATATGGGTTAGAAGAAGAGAATATTCCTTTCTTCCCAGGTCTTCCTTCCATCATGAAAAATTACCATTTGGGTGATTATTTAAAATAGATGCCCAACCTACTTTTGGTTCACATGGGGCTAAAGTTGTTTTAATTTCACTGCATATACATTTCTCAGTGGGGAAAACCTATTTCCTTGAAAGATCAGAAGCTCTAAATGGAATACCTGAAACATATTAAGCTATAATTTGGCTACACCTGATTTAGGTTTGGAGTGCTTGATATTCAGTAGTTTTTTTCTTTTTTTTTCCCTTTTTTTTTCCTGAGACTGAAGAGACATAGATTGTTAGGTAGCACATACTTCACTAAATTTAAAAATAAACTTAGGAAATATTATCACTAGCAGAAAAGTACTAGATTGGCAGCTCTTGCAGAATGAAATCTTCTCTTCAGCCCTGAAGTGACAGAGCCAGTTTTGGTAAGACCTTCCCACACTGCTCCTCATCCGTATGCTCCAAACGTTGCTTCCTCATAACCCGAGTCATGCGAAAGAGCCCCAGCTGCTCACACCTGGATGCAAACCCCAGGTGTCTGCTGGCAGGTGTTATTTTCTTTCTCACTCTGTGCTACGTGGAAGTGGCAATTCATTAATGGGTGCTGCAAGCACAGTAAAGCTGTAAGGAGTTTGCCAGCAGAACCATGCCTGATAAAGCTTGCTGATGTATTGCTGCTCCTTCAGGTTGCATGTTACCAGCATTTCTGAAACTTAGGAGAAAAAGTCTATTGTTTAGAAATCAAGGTAGATAAAACTGAAAGCAGTTTCTGGAAATTTGGGCTGGATATTTTTTTCTCTGGGTGGTCTGAAATAGGGGGTTTTTGTTTGATTTCTCCTCTGAGCATGGAGGACTGAAAGAGAATAAATGGCATCACACAGCAGTACATACAGGAAAGTGTAAATGTTAAATAATGAATCTTTATGACATACCTGCAAAGTCAAATGTATTATTTAACTTCTGCTCATCAGAGAAGGCCCACCAAGTCGTGTGTGATGGAGTTAGAACTGGGTTAAAGGTATACCTGGGAAGACCTGAACACCTCCTTTACTGAGAAGTGGCTTAGATATCCCAAGGATGCCCTTCTGAAGTGGCTTAGAAGAGGTCAGCTTTAACTCTTGATGCTGACGCTTAGTATTACTCACCTGTACCACATCACTGACACCAGGAGGACCTACCTGTGCTCTGAAGAGCTGTGTGAACACTTGTGCTGCTGGGTGAGTTCGCTTCAGATCTCTGCAGACCTATAGAGGGAGCATGGAAGAAATATGGGCAGGGTCATGCTGTGTTCTGGTGTTGTCCTGGTTGGCACAGCATTCTTTTTGCAGCTCTTGCTGTCAAAATAATGCAAAATAACCTCGGGGTTTTGTTAATGTGTCACATCAGTGTCATTTATTTAGTTGCCCGTGCTTTCTTCCCTCTCCTAATTTCTGCCCAGGGTCTTGTGCAGCAGCTCACTTGCAGTTAACTGCTTTCCAGCATTTAACTGAGACTGCAGTGCAAAAATTTGAATTAAAATACATCCCCAGATTTAGGCAGCTTGATGCAGGTTTGGTGGTGGCCTATTTCTCAGTGAAATGTGTAACAGCAGCCAAGTGTCTTCTCTTGTATATTATTATGTTTCTTAATTTCATGGTGTGTTTTCTTTCTTTGTTGTAGTAGCCTGAAGTCATGCATCAAAACTCTTACTGTATTCATGAAAACATACCAAAGGCGAGCTTCACTGGCTAATTAAATCTTCTCTGTTGCACACTGGCAAATATGATAAATATACTTTTAAAGCAAACAAAATTTTCTATTATAGAACTTCTCCTATTCTATTCATCTGATGTTATCAGAAGGGTCTGGCCTAGGAGGCAGGATATGCTGAATGCTACCCAGGAAGTAGGAGGAGCAAGAATTTGGGGCAATTGGCTACAAAAGTAAAGGGGTGTTTGTACACAGAGGAATTCCTGTATGCTAGAAGAAAAAAGGTAGAGGTTACAAAGCAAATTCTTCCATCAGCAAGATCAGGAACTGCAATCTTCTGTTCTCTTTAGGAGTCATTCAGAGCTGCAGCTTGTTGGCTGCAGAAAGCAAATGAGATTTGGGAGGAGAAGAACTGAACCCCACAACAACAGCTTGTGGTGGAGGGGAATAGAGAACTGTCGAGCACACTGAACATCAACAACAGATGGGTTTTTGTGCAAAACATGGTGTCATGGTTAGCCTGGGAACAAAAAATGATGTCTTTCCATCTCTACATCAAAGCATTCAGGAAGAATAGGTGTGTTCTTGATGGTTTGAACTTATAGGTGGGGGTTGGCTCATTTCTCCTTCCTCTTCTTCCTCCTTCCTAAAGAAACCCTTTCACTTTTTTTCTCCTTCCTCAGGACCTTCATCTATGCAGAAAATGCTATCTTCAGCCTCTAGGGGACTGAGATTTTGGCACCCTCTAGTCCCTAATACTACTCATTACTGCCGGTTTAGCTGAGCTGATGCCCTTTCTTTCAAGTCCACAAGCTGATGTCCACATATTACTGTATAGAAGCATTGCTGGGAAATATATGGCAATAGATGGAGTGTGCTGAGTAAGCAGAAGAGATAAGAAATGACTGGGCAAGAACCAGCCGGGCTGGAACCAGGTCTGAGATGGTCTTGCCATCCAGCTGCTAGAAACAAAACTCAAAACCCAATGACTGGGTCTTAATGCTGCTGGAAAACTCTTTACTTTGCATGGCATGTATAACTTGTAGAAAAATTATTTGTTAAAAAAGTAAAAGTATTTACATATAAAATTATAATGTTTTGCATCTCTCTTTTCAATGTGAAATGAGTTTTTGTACTGGTTGCTGTTCACTGCTGAACTAGCTGATGGAGAATGCAATGAGAGAATCAATGGTAACTTGGTGTTTGGCAATTCAGCCACTGTCTGTACTGGGTCTAAGGAACCCCTGGTTTGTTCATCTGTTTTCTCTAATAAAGGGAACATAATAGTTCTAATAATTTTATTTTAATTAACATTAGATGCCAGTAAGGAAAAGGGAAGATTTTCTGCCTTTTTTTCATGTACTGAAGAACCACAGAGCTCAGGCATAAGACCTCCCTGGAGGGGAGTGGAAAAGGGTGCTTCCATGCTGATTGTGGATTCAGGAGGGCAGCATGGCATCAGATTACATCTATCTGGTATTTTAAGATTTCTTTACAATCTTAGAGTAGAATGTCATTATCTGAAGAATGCAGTCCTGCAGTTTAAGAGGAAATAAAATGTATTCCATAGAAAATTCTGCCGCTGTGGAAAATGTGGGGCCTTGTCAGAAACCTTCTCACCAAGGAGTGAAACCACACTCCAGACTCCAAGATATTAAGCATGAGGGGAACTCTCTTGCCCTTTTTGGTGAGATTGCAGCTGACAGTTTGGGCAGGAGGATCTGTGCAGTGAGTAGCATGAAGTGGGATAATGCACACTGAACACGGCGTGCTGGGAGACTTGCATACAGCTCTTGTTCTAAATATTGCCTTCAGACATAGCCTGTGGAGTATGTGCATAATGGCTCTGTGCTGGGATTTTTGCAATGTATAATCTTTGCCTCTGTATAAAATGGCATCTGCCACTGCAGACTGCTAGGCATGTTCTGTGCATAATGTTGTGGTGTTGCTGCATGTGTACATTGCTAATGCCTAGGCACACTTCTGAAATGATGAATATCTTTTTCTTTCTTATGAACTGGTGTAATGACAATTCCTCATGGAAGTGTGATCTCTACTTGCACTTCAGTAGTGCAAAAAGATCTGATTAATTATTTGTTTAAAGGCTGTAGAGATACTTTCTTCCATCTCTCCCCCTTTCATTCTCAGATAACTCAGGCATAACGTCTTTGAAAATTTTTCCTGAGGCTTGCCAGAATACTTCATCACTAGGATAAGGCCCAGGTATGTGCAGTCGTGCTTCAGAACCAAAGGAACTATTTGAGATTTGTTTATTTTGCAAACAAAACAAAGCCTGGCTGCTTTTTGTTGTTCTCTTTTCTAGGCTGTTAACTCTGGGTATTGTTCACTGTCAGTGCTAGCAGAAAATTAATAAATTTAAAGTATGACTCCTTTGAGCAACTGAACAGAGAAGTTCCTTCTCAGAATTACTTACTGCAAACCATTCAGAGCTTGCTAGACTGCTCTGTTTTCTATGGTGCTTTGGATCGTGACAGAAAGAAACTGTGTAAAAGTAAGATATTATTATTAGCTCCATTCTGTGTTCAAGCTGACTGATAACAGCAACTGTCCTCTCCTTTCATTGATGTACTTGTGAGATCTGTCAATCAAGGCTGTGTCAGCAGCACACGAGGGGGAGGGTGCAAGTGTGTTTATTTTTACTGTCAATTGTATTTGCTAATGAGACTGGAGTCCATTACTAGGGAGGGAGCCTATGTGAGTTAGTGACTGAGTCAATTCATTATCAAGTGCTGGCTTTCGTGCCAAGAATTGCTGGGGAGAACTGGAAATCATCATTCCTCCACCCCCAGCTCCCCTCTGTCTAACCTTTCACATTCACTCCTGATATTAACTGGAGATCGCAGCTGCTGGGAAACTGGCAGATACAATTTTACAAATGGATGTTGTCTGATGTCAACCTTTCCTCCTCCCCTCCCTGAGCATCTGACATTTCTCAACCAAACGGACAGATGATAGAGCAAAAGTGGGATTATTTCTTTATGTTTGTAATAATAATAATAATGACTTATTTTCAAAGTGCTTTTGCTCAGTAAGGAGTGGGGATGGAACAGTGTTTATCCAGCTTGCATTTTCCATATCATCTAATGTTTTTTCTGCCTCTCAACTTCCTCCTATTTCCACTTGATCTTTTCCTCTTTCTTCGTCCTTTTAATCACTTCTGGTCCCTTGCACATCATGTTGCTTTGGTGGTGTCCTCCTCCCCTGCCATCAGACATGGTCCTAGACCACTCTGGCTTTACAAACCACTGCTTCCTGGCCTTTTCCTGAACTGACCATATTCCTGACCCAACCTGCCCCTCCCTGGAGCATATTTCTTACTGCCTGGGAAGACATGCTTCATCCCTGCTTGAAATAAGAGCATGTGGTAGCTGCTCTTGGTATGAGCAGAGTTATCTGCAAATACTGGATAGAAACATCAGTCTCCCAAGCTCTCGGAGACACTGCCTTACCACTGCTCAAAGCAAGTGAAACCTCATTTTGCATGAGGCAGGGCTTCATAGTCCTAAAAAAGGATGAAATCATGACAAACTCCAAAGCCTTGGGAAGAATTTGGGGCCATCTGGCAGACAGCATCCTCAGATACAGTCTTACAGGACGTGCTCATCCAGAGCTGTCTCTGGTGACAGAGCGCTGTCTGCTGAGCCACCGACACAGTTCCTGCTTTGTTTCCTCATGCTGCTCATCCACTGTCGTTCAAATCCAGGCAGGGCTGTTTCTGTGGGAGCAAACCCCAAGGTTGTTTCACTACATATAGGATAAACCTGTGTGGCCTGCACATACCAATTGTCTCAACCATACTTTCAGAAAAACCCTTACTTTTAAATTCAGATCCTCTTTGTCTATTGCAACATCTTTCTCCAGGTATGCTTTTCTCTTTTCTCCAATGGAGCAATTCCTGTGTGATTCAGGAGGTGATTCTTGCATTGTTTCATTATTTCACACTCTTTTTTGGCCTTGCCTAGCCTGCCCACCTAGCTGCTCTGGTTTAAAAAGGTCCCCTCATCACCTCACACTAGATGCCAGAGGACAGTTCATAGCTCTCAACCATGACCCTAGTTTCATTGAGGAGGTGGCTACTGTTTTTTGGTGGATTGAAAAAGACTGGAAAACTGTTTTTAAACTGGGAGGAAGGACAGTGGACCTCCTGTGGGTAGACAGTAGAGGAACAGATATTCTGGGCAGTGCTCCTCCCTTGTCACCTTCGGGTAAAATGGGTTGACTTCATTTTACTCCACTCACTTTTAGCATTGTAGGTGGAGAAGAGGGAAGAAGTGAAATTCCAAACCCTTCTCTCCCCCAGGCAATAAAGAATCAGGAAGTCTTGAATGCTGCTGAGGTTGAGTAGATTCACCCCATCCTATTCCACCTTGGTTCACTGCAACCTATGTGGTAGGCTGTGGTTGTAGAACAAAGAGGAATCTCAGCAGAGGCAGGCTGAGGAATAAGGGGGAGAAGTAGAAAGTAAATCCTGTGAGCTAGGACAACATCAGGAGAGGTGGGGCTGAGAAGTTAATAATTCACTACTGGTCTTGCAGATGAGGAGGTGTGTGGAGCAAAGGGAATTACTGACACTTGTGGGGAGGAGCTGGATTTTCTGCATCTCTAAGTGGCCAGTCACTCCAGAGGTGGTCCATCTGCTTTTGGGAGTGCTGGTGACTCTGTAAGTGTTACATGTTGGGGAGCTGGGAATTGAGTGCTCCAAAGACTGTTCAAAAACAGCAGTGTTTCCAGAGGGAAAAATATGAAGACCTTGTAGTGACTTTTCTGGGTCCAGCTCCTGGGTTTCTTCAGTCTTTGAGGCTGGCTGTATTGCACTTACATTCCTAAATGTCTTCACTCTATTAATCCTTGCAATACCTCATTTGTAAGTCCTACCCTCCCACTACAAATGCAAAAGCTGTTCAGCAGAGGAATTCAAAGGACTTGCCCCTAGACTCACCCTGAGGCAACTTTATGGTTCAGGTTCCTTTTTCTTGTCTGTTACATCTTTTAGACCATGACCCCCTCCTGACCCCTCCCCTCATGTACCACCTTGCTTTCTTCTACTTATCTACCACAGTTCGTGTGAAACCTCCTCTAGTGTTGATTTAGCCATGTAAGAACAGTTTTCCTGCTTTTCTGCCTCAACTAATTGCTTGTTAAAAAATTTCAGCTGAAAGTGCATCTTCATAGCCTACGCTCTTGAATTTTTCTCTTCCTCTGCAATTATTTACCCCTCAAAAGTGGTTTTATTTAGCTACAGTATGTACATTAAATATGAAAATGTGGTTGACTTATTTAGAATAGTTATTATTGGATGATTTCAGATTGCATGATGAACATGAAGTAAATAAGCCTTGCTAAGTAGGTAGACAGTAATAGTCAAGGGTCAACTTCAATATCTCACAAGCTTTAGTTGCCACAACCTTTGTGGGTATAGGCTAGGAAGTAAAGTTCAGTTGTAATTTACCAGTGGACATTTTCAAGTCTTTGCCTTTCTTCTGTAGTTTCTTTAGTTCCTGTATGTTGTGCACTTGACTCCCAGCATGATTTATGGCACAGCCCAGAAGGTTGGTTGATTGGTGAGGCATCTTTTGTCCTGCAGAGGAGATTAAAAAGCAGTATTTTGTACTTACCTGGTTGTATGAGTACAGAAAAAAACTCAAACTCCAGACCTCCAAAATTCAAGTTAGTTTAAAAACTTTGTCAGTTAAGTTTGATCTAAAATTTGCTGGAGCTGTAATTTAGGTCAGATTTTAGGCAACCAGAGCCACTTTTGTTGAGTAGGTTCCAGCTTTATGTGTAATTGGCTGGATAGAAATACAGCAGATATGTGATGTCTGTGGCAGCACAGCTGATTCTAGCATCAGCTTTATCTGAGCTGAAACTAGTTTAAATTATGAAAAAAGTTTGCTTTTACTGCTCTGACGTAGCAACATCCTTCCATAGTGGGCAAGCATGATTTGTCCCAAGCGCTGTTCTCTCCAAGGTTGATTGTTTGCCTTTCTGTCCCATCTTCATCAAGAGCCTGCAATGGACTGCATGTACTAATTTCATTAATATGTTTGTATAATGTGTATCTACTTCATACTATACTTCATACTATATATATATATGTAATTTTCTATGCTTCTGCATGCTTTTCAGTATCTCAGTTCAGCAAGACCTGAATCCTCCCTTTTATTTGGTAGGGTGTTAGGACTTTCAGCCTGGAAAAGAGATGTCTGAGTAGGGCATGACAGGGGTCTAGGAGGATCACAGAGATGGATAGGAAATTACTGTTTTCTCTTAATATGAATAGTAGGAATCCCCAGTAGATTTATCAGTCAAAATCAAAAAGAGGCACTTTTTTTTCATCTGGTGCATGCATAAATTGTGGAATTCATTGGATGGTGTGAAGGACAAAATTATAAATAATTCTAAAAGCATCTTGACACATTTATGGAAAAAAAAAAAGAAGGCCATTAAGATCTACTAAACTCATTGATGCAGATGTGATCTTTGGCACAGAAAACTCTCAGCCACAGATATTTGGCTGTTGGGAGAATACAGTGGGAGAAGGATCACTGTATATTTGCTCTGTCTTCTCCTAAGCCTTTGCTTTGCTTCAGAGTACTGGGCAAGGTGGTCCTTTGGGTCCAGTACCAGACATATGCTTTGACAGTCTTAGCAATATTTCTTTAAAAACATTAAAATGGCTTGTTTGGAGCCAAGTTAAACATTGGTATTTAACTTCACCAGCAAAGAGGTTTTTTAACTATCTTGTCAGGAGTTGTTCCTAGATATGATCAAGGGACAACAGCAGCCTTTCTAAAGTTAGGACAGTCAATAATAATTTGGAAGAAATGTTAACATAGCTTGATTAAATATTAATGTTATGAGTCATAGGGAGTTCTTGGAGATTGAGGAGTATGGAAAGAAGCCTTAACTCTCAGTGGAACTTTGTGAGGGAGTTTTGTATTTAAGGTAAATAGCATATCCAGTATGTGTCTGAGAAATACTCAGGACAAGGGTCTTGCCTGAGATTTGGATCCTTAGTACAAGGACTGTGTTCTAGCATCTTTTAAGCTGGATGATGCAGAGAGTGAACTTCTGGCAGCTTAACTATAGCAAAAGCCTCTTTTTTGTCTCTAAGCTTAGCAATTCTATTTTTAATATATGGGTAGTGACAAATACACTATATCTTAAATTTTGTCTTAACCTCTTTGTCGTCTATTAGAAGTGCCTTCAGGGAAGACTGAACTCCAGAATCTCTATCTGAAGGGAATGTTGAACCATAAACCGCTCTAAGGGTGTCCTGGGATGAATTCAAGCTCTCTCATTAAGCTTTCTGAGCTTGTATGAGATCTGGCAACACAAGATGTCAATCTGAGAAAGATTTTTTTTTTCCATCAAAAAATTTACACAGACTACCATTAACATGAAATGAAACAGTCAGATGCATTTCTGAACCTTAAGGCTCTTCCATGAGTTTACAAAATCAGGCCAAGCAAATTTTGAAATGGTTTGGAGCTACAGTGGAAGCAAATCTTGGAGAAAATTAATGCAGTTGGAAGGGAATAATGCACTTTTTTGGTGCCTTTGTGTTCAGCTCTATCTTCCTTACAGTTGGCAAAGACATTTGTTCTGAAGAAAGGGTGCCAGTACTGGTGTGGATGAAGGTAGAGGTCTGGTGTAAGTAAAGGCAGATTTTGTAACCACTTATGATGTCCCCAATGTCTGTTTAACTTGAGACTTGGAATATGTCATGAAAGTAATGAACATTTCACAGCTTCCACTGACCCGAGCTTTGACATGCTCACAGATGTGCTAAGGGAATCCTGAGACCCACACATACCTCGTGGCCCAGCTTATTGCTTCCCTGTCTGAATTCCTTTCAGCTCTGAGCTCTTTTGCCTTTCTCTATGTTTCCCACCAAAAGGGCTGACCTACCCCATAAGTGGTTGTGTCTGACAGAATACCTGTCTGCCCTCTCCCTTCCCTTCATCATGCAATATATACTAAGCAGATTCTCATTATTGTTCTCTGGTAACTAGGCAACCATGAAATGTCAGCTTGGCCTAAATAAATAAGGCATACATATCTTTGTGATATATTTGAATCTACATACATGTCGTTATCAATATATGAGGTCATTTGAGCATGTCTGTACATGTGTGAAATCTGATTCTTACAATACTTTGCAGTTTCACCCATGATCTTAAAGCTTTTTGCTTAAGTATGCTCATGCTCTTGTGATTGAAATATTATCACTATCTGTAAATGACAGGTAAGTAAGGGAAAGTATAAAGAAATAAAGTGACATTTCAAGGTCACAGAAATACCCAGCTGAAAATGCAGGAACATCTTCTTGAAAAACGTGTGCCTGAATGTCCTGTAGCAGGTCCAAATCCTTCACCCCGTCACTATTTCCAGAATTGCGAACGGCAGACTGGCATCTCCCTGTCATTTCTCCATGCATCTGCTCCTCTTTTCCTCTCTCATTTTGCTCACTCATTGCATTGCTGTTGTTGTTCCCCAGATTTTTCCTGTTGTTCCCCAGTGACTGTACCGCTTCATCAGATGTCCTTTTACTGCATACAGACACCCTTAGACCCTCTCTGGCTTATTGTTCCTCTTTCTTCACTGCCACACCTCCTTTCTGCTCTCCAGCTCTGCTCCAGCCTGCTCTTCTTCCACCCTTCACCCACATATACAGAAATTGGCAAGATGCAGAAAATAGTCATTCCAAGAGAAACAAGTGGCATGACCTTGGAGCTGGGAGTGGCCATAGGCTGTAAAGAAAAGCATTCTCAAGTTGGAGGTGGAGAATTTGATTCAATGAGCACAAGGATTACCTGAGGAGGAAGAAAGAAAAACTACCAAATTTTGTATCTTCTCTCCTTTTCAAAAGAGAAGGATTTCAGGAAGTTTGTCCTATGTGAAGTGCATCTATTAAAATATTTTTTATAGGCCAGACATGAGTTCATGCTCTGGTAGTGCAGGACTAGTACCTTGGTATTTCAGCACCCACCAAGGAATTTCATGATGTTAAAAAAGCCCTTTAGAGAGTTGTGGGCTGGTCTCAACACCCTACTCACAGGTTAACGCTGGAGCATCTTTGTGCACTGACAGTCCTTTGTTGCCATCACAGATCTTTCCCAATATCTGTTCCAAAATAAAGCTCACCTCCCCTGTGAGCGCCTGGGAATTCCCCAGGATCTGTCTGTGTCCTGCTAGTGTGTTTCCTAGAGACTTAACCCATATATGGTTTGGATGCTGTTCAAGACCCAGGGCAAAAACTGAGTCAGGCAAAAAAAAGGTCTTAGTGGATCACTCAAGCTGTTCCTTGATTATCTAGAGAAGAATTCAGGTTTCTCAGGTTAAGGATCACTGCACGAAGTTGTTCAGCACTGAGAGAAACCAGAACCCTAGTTAAAAATAGGGATCAAGGACTGGAGAGTGAGGTTTTTTGTCCATGTGTGCCAGCCACACAATAGCAAGGGGGTATATGTACAGTTGTATGTTGAAT
Source organism: Catharus ustulatus (assembly GCF_009819885.2). Taxonomy (NCBI): domain Eukaryota; kingdom Metazoa; phylum Chordata; class Aves; order Passeriformes; family Turdidae; genus Catharus; species Catharus ustulatus. The sequence goes on along the minus strand of NC_046224.1, from coordinate 21,909,299 downwards.
TTTGCTTAGGAATGTGTTTATGCAAGCAAGAGGTTTGCTCTAACATAACTGCAGCTAACCCTGTGTAAATTGAGTGGGCTTAAAAGACGAGTGGGAGGAAAAGAACTGCAGCTGAGCTGGAGGCAAAAAGGGCAGGAACAGCTACCTTAAAGCATGACTACTTAAAATTTCCTGACCCATGTGGGCACGACTCCTCTCCCTTAGCTGAAAGCATACATTCATGGCTGTGCATCCGCACAGATCTTCCATCACATACATTCAGCCATGACAATTTTCAGCAGGCCCGTTTTCAGCCAGAATATAAACCAGGACAGATCCTCAGCTGGCTGCAGACACTAGAGTTGCCAGGGTCCTTTGGTGGCTGCAACCAGAGTCCATTGCAGGGCAGCAGCAGGTAGTTGGGACTCTGTGGCTCAACACATAAGAGATGCAGTCTTTCCAGGAAGGCAAAATCTCACTTCCTCCAGGTCCCTGCTTCCCCTAAGGTGTGCTGACTTCTTTTCCATGCACAGTGAATGCCATCCCATCCCACCCATCAGCAATGCTGATCTTGGGAGTCTGTGATGACACTAGGCAGAGTCAGGGCATTGGATGTCCTGTGATGATCCCAGTCTTCACACTGTTAGTGCAACCCCCAAAACATATAAAGGCTGTGCCAGATTGCATACAAAGCCTGGCTCCAGCTCATGGATGGCTTCATCTAGAGAGGTGATTCCAGGTGATGGGAAGAGGTAGAAGAGGAGGGTAGCTTTAGGGACATGAACCCCAATATGCCACTTACCTGGCTCATTTTAGCTCCTAGGATTGGCTGAGCCCCCTAATTGCTAGTGACAGAGGGCCAGGATATGTGTAGAAATATTGGTAGAAAGATCACAAGGGAAGGCAAATGAGCCTCATCCCTGACTCGGCCAGCCCAGCTAGGTCACCCAATGATGTTAAATTGCTAAAAAAGAGAAGTAATGGCTTTTAAACGATGTTTCCAACAGTAATTTCTCTTTTGCCTTTTACAGGGAAATATTCGGGGCAGCTGGTGGTGTAGCTCCACCTACCAGGAAGCAACAAGTCAGGCTCCACTGTCAGTCACAGATGGTGTAATTAATTCTTCTAGGTAGTGTAATTAGTCCATCCTATCAGCTACGTATTTTCTCAGTCAAAATTATGCTAAAGCTAATAATACATAAACCAGAGAAAACAAAAAGAAACCCAAAAAAAAAGGGGAAGCGATAATGGGAGGAGAAGGGATTAGCACAAAATTTACCAGTGTATAATTTTTTCTTGTTGTACATTTCCTCTTCCCTTCAGCTTCAAACACAATTCAGAACAACTGGTGAATGTAGCGAGCAGAATGAATACAAATTGGCTTACTTTAAATAGCAGCATGTAGGACTTAGCCAAAGTCTGCTTTCAGATGCTGAGGCGAGATAAGGCACAGATCCTGCAACGAACTCAGGGGGTGTCAGGGCTGGGCTCCTGCACTGTGCTCTGCCCCAAAGTCGGGGGGTGGGGGGTAGGAAGGCAGCGTGTCTGCTGCCCATGTGTGCTCCTCTTTGACTGGGGTCCCAACAGGGCAGACCTAATGGCAGGGCTGTGTGGAAACCTGGGTATAACTCTCCTGCAACACAATTTGGGGTGCATTGGCTGTCTCTGCTTCTGAGCATAGAAGCAGAGGCCATAGGTTTGGAATTTGGTCCCCAGAGAAGGGAAGGGTAAGTTAACTGGGACAGTACCCATTGGAGAGGTATCATGGCCATGCATGGGTTGGGGGACTATGGCTCAGAAGACGCTTGTGGACTTGTTTCCTTTCCAGCTCAGATGTTAGTGCAAAGCAGTTCTCTCAGATCCCCAAAATGTAGCTGCTGGGGTAATTTCCTAGAGTCTCAGATTTGAGGGTTGACCCTAGAGAGAGGACAACAAAAAACTGCTAGGTGAAGTCTTCCTCTACCATGACATGAATTGTTTGCCCAGAGATTGGGCAGTCATGGGGAGGAGGTGAAAACTGGGCTGAGCTAACTGGAAAAGGGGGCCTGTGGGGCTCTGCAATGAGCTCTGCTCTTGTCATGTCACCTTGACTCCCTCTGAGCTGTTTTGGCTCCCCAGCTTGCCCAAAGCATCCCATGGACTTGCAGTACCCAGAAGGGGAGAGGATGGTGGGTGATTGTGAAGGGGCACAGGGTTGGTGTTGTGCAGCTGGGGAGGACTTATTGGTGAGCAGGATGCGTCTGGCTCTCTGTGGTGGGAAGGAGGGCAGTGAATGATTTTGCAAAGAAAACTGGTGCTGAGAACATGAAGCTATTTTGGGCAAATAAGAAGATTCAAAGCAGACTGCACGAGTCACCCTCAGTAATGAGAGACTTCTGAGCACGGTCAATCTCTGTAATCACTTCTGTGTGAGCTCTCCAGAGCTGGGCAAGCTCACAAAGGTGCTGTGTGGCTCCAACATAGAGACCAGCACATGTTCCTTGGAGCATCCTGTGCTCACAGAGCTCCAGACCTGGGTGGCCCTATGAGGCTGATGCCCCACAGTGCCTGGGTGCCTCAGCCTCACTGCTGAGTGACCCCATAGCCAAAGGAGAGGGGGAGCTGGCTGAGTCCCTGTGAGCGCAGAGAGCCTGTTTCCCTGGAGATAGAGCTATCTCTTTCTAAGAGTGGATTTAGCCCAGATGGGAAAAAATTGCTGAGCGGGAACAAAGTCCTTTTTTTAGAGCTTGAGGAGGCACAGCCTTCCCTAGTGCTGACCCTCAAGTCTCTGAAAGCACCCTTTCCTCTGGGAAGAGGTAGTGAAGCAGCCTGGCTACTCTCCCTGATCCTAAGCCTGACACCAGCAGGAAAGGCTGCAGCATGGTGTGTCCTGGGGGAGGGTACAGTGTACAGGGCTCTGGCTCTGGATGGGGTGCATGCCCTGGGCAGCTCTTGGTGTCGTGCCTTCCAACCCTCCCAGCAGCTTCAGTTCAACCAGCTGAAAATCAGCTATGGTAGTGCTCACCTGTCATTCCTCAGTGAGCAGGGCAAGAACTGCCTCGTGGCTACCCCTTGACAGAGCACTTTGTGCTGCCTGACAAAAACCAGAATTGGGGTAAGTTCATGCACTGCAAATGACAAAGGCTTTGGTCATAGATGAGCTGGTGCAGAGCTTTTGACATGCAGATCAAAGTACAGGAACCCCAAGACCTGCAGTGTAGCTCAAGAGGGAGCTGGATGTGTCCCTCACCCCATGCTTTCCCAGGAAGGCTGAAGTGCAGAAGGGACACTGCTACTCACAAACTTTGTCCTTTAGAAGCTCAAGTAGCTTCAGGCACCACATCTTTCTCTTAATCTCCCTGACAATTTGGTTTCTGTCTTTCTCATCTCATTTTGCTTCAACATCCCCCCTAACACCCCCTATCCATCCGTCTGTCTTGTTGCTAGGTGAAAAACTTGGAGCAGCAGCCATGGAAGCTGACTCATGGCCCTGACATGGGAAACTGAGTATTGCGAGCTGCTGCCGAGTCCCACTGCTCTGGTGGGCTGCAGTTGCCCTGAGCACCTCACCTGGAACCCCCACCCATTCACCCTCCCTGCTCCTTGGCCTGGGGATGCCTCAGCCTTGCTCTGAGCCTGAGCTGTGCAGTGAGCAGCACAGCTTTGATGAATCTTCTTGTGTTTCCTGACTGACCTTGGACTTGATTTGTGGTTCTGCGGTGACTGCTGTACTGGCTTTGCTCAGGTGCTGTGCCTGTGTTGGTGATGGTGTGGTTCTGCAGTGCCCAGCTTTTCCTGCTTTTCCTTGTGGAGCAGCCTGCCCCTTCTGCTCCCTGAGAACCTAAAGGATCTCGCATGAGAAACCATCCCCAAATGTGTCACTTGTCTCTTCTCCATCACAAATACTTTTCAAGGCATTACTGAGAAGAGCACTGATAATTTTTGGCTTTCCTTACACCACTGCAAGAGCATTCAAAGTGTGGCTGTAATGAAATGGCTGCTTGGCTTCTTCTTAGAGACTTTAGAGACTCAGTATAGCTATGAGCCTTCTGCTAATTTTCTGGCAATCTTGATGTTCTTGCTAATTCTGAGTTGCCATTCTCTGTTAGCGACCTGGAAACCTTCTGCAGCGACAAGGATGATGTTTCACCTTGGACCATGTTTCTCCTACAACAGGGTGGTGCAAGGCAGTGAACACAAGGGAGCAGAAAGAGATGGGACTTGGGCACTGTGCTGCTAATATTTCCTAGGAAAAATATACAAGGTGGAGTGTGTGGGGGTCATTGCCAGTAAAAATGGTATTTAAAACTCTTCAGATTTTTCTTCAGAGCTAAAATTATGCAGCAATTTATAGTGTTCATGATGATCTTTCGTCACATTGTTAAAGAAGACCTGATAATCTATTAGCTTAACATGGCAATGTTTCTTTTTGGTACACAATGGCAAGCATTTAGGGTTCTGTATCTTTTCAGGTTTCACAGATCTCTAGAAAGCTGGTGTGACAACCACCAGCTCTGGAGCTGTCAGCCTGGCTTACACAGGGGCAAGGGAGGGGCATATAGCTCACCATTATAGCTTTCCACTAGTGCTTCTGATCTCATCTGAGTACTAAGGGTACTTCAAATTCATACTCTTAAATCTTCCTAGAGTGCAGGAAGGACCAAAGGCTTGATTTGGAGGCAGATTAATTTGGCAGAAAAATTACTGTTCTCGGTATCATGAGAGGAGACAATGATTTACCTGTGTAATTTTGGGGTTTTGTCATGACTACTCATTGTACAGTATAGGAGCTCTTTACATGCTGTTGAAGCAGCCTGGGCAGAACTTGGGGAAATTTGCATGAAGATCAAAGAATCACCTGTTTTAGGGTTTTGCCCCATTCTGGGAAGAGCAGTGCTAAAGTGATGAGGTATATTGGCTCACACTGCATAGTGACTGGGATAGAGCACTGAGAGCCAGACCAAAGAGGAGACTGATCGAGGGGAGGAAGGGCAGTCCACTGTCAGCATAGCTAGAGATCTCCACTTGAGTGTGTTGCACTGCGTGCTCTCTTCTTTCCCTTGTGCAGTTCTCCTATTGGGATCTGTGGTGCATCCTCATACACAGACTGTGGCTTTGAAAATGGATCAGACCTTAATTGTTCTTCAGCTCTGTAAATGAGAACAGGATTTGTTCCTTGCTCTGAAAAAGGACTTTAGTTTGGCTCTTCCACGAGGTGCAGTATCAGGCTGTTTTACATTTCACATAATAAAATGAAGTCTGTTTCTTCTCTTACTTTTGTGTATGGTATGCTGCTTGAAATAGTAGATATTTTTAATGTTTTAATAGCTTTTTATTAAAGGAAAATGGAAATGGAAACCACATTTCTTAAATGAATTTTATCTCTATAGCAGTTCCAGCGATTCAGATCTGTGTCAGTGCCAGTTTATTGCAGTCTATTTTCTCCTCAGTGAGCATCTGCTTAACAGTTCAGTGCAGATACAGACAGATAGGAACATTCTAGCATGCACCTAACTCCACCCTGGGGCATGGTAGAAGTTACTTATGGTACTAATTCATCTTTGTAAAGCAAAAATATTTTGGTCAAGCAAGATGTTTTGTCCACTGAACAGGTTAAAATTGTCTTAGAATAACAGAAAAAAAAGGATTGTGTGCTCTCCCTCCCACTGTTTCCTTAACTTATTTTTCCCTAGAAGCATTATTTAAGTAAGCTGTTGAATAAAATTTGTATTAATCTTTGTATGCTTTACCCTCATCTACATATCATTCTTTGGTCTTGTGTTGCAATGTAACCTAACTGCTATGACCTGTTATGACAAGTTGCAGAGCAGAAAGCGATGAAGCTCCCCCAACTCATGTTTTTGCCCTTTCTCTTTCTCTCCACTGACTACAGGATTAAGTATTTTTTTAATGCTTATGCACTGTCAGGTCAAGAAATGGATTCTATTACCAGGTGGAAAATAAGTACAGGATTGAAAGCAAAATGCTCTTGTCTGTGTTTATGGAATTGTTTAAGAAATACCATTTTGGTTAAGCAGAGCATAGAAACAGATATAATTATCCATGCTATCTAGACTGGAAAGAGTGCTGCGAGGGAGGATGAGGAGGAGAAGGAGGAGGAGGAGAAGGAGGAGGAGGAGGAGAAGGAGGAGGAGTAGGAGAATGGCTTCCTTCTCCAGTAAAGGCAGAGTGGTTTCTACAGTGGAAGAACTGTCCTTGTTGCTTGGGAGTGCCCAGTCAGCCACAGAATCATGGCGCAAAATGAGCAAGGTTCTTTAAACAATAAAGCATGAAACAAGACTCTTCTGTTCTTACCTTTATGCTCCTTAAATAAATAAACTTATTTTTGAGATGTTTCTATCAACAGGCTTTGTTGGAGCAGTGATCCTGGAAGGGAAGGATCTGATTGTAAGGGTCCTGCTGCAGGGTTGGGACATTGCTGAAGGGCCCTCAGTCACTGGGCTCAGTCCCGCCACTCTGAGGGGCCCTACTTCACACAGGCACACAGGTACTTGTACACAGGCACACCACCAGCAGGCCTTTGCTGATGTGATGCTGTTTTTGGCATGCCTGTGCATGACTACACCACCTGTAGGGGTGCTTGCAGAGCTGACACCTGAGTATTTGGTGGGGGAACAGGGATGTATCCAGAGCAAATGGACCCCTTTGCTATCAAACAAAAAAGGATTGTTTTGCCAAATCAATACTTCAGACTTCCAACTGGAAAAACGCACGATGAATTATATGTGCTTCAGAGAGATTTCAGAGTAATTTTCAGGATTTCTACTGCTGTCACGATCTCATCTCAGTGAAGGGAGCTGGCTGTTGTCTCCCATGAGAGGCCATTGCAGGGACTCAGCATTATACCTGCCAGCAGAAGGTCTGGCTATGGGAGCTGCGTGATGAGGCAGGGGAAAATCACATGGGTAGCTTTGGGGCAGTACTAGGCAGCACTAAGGGCAGCCAGACCAAGGTTTTCTGCTGTGCCTTGGTTTTGCTTTTTTTCCTCCTAAGCCTTATCTTACTTGGTAATTTGTGCTCCTTGTCACAGCAGGGGGACGAAACAGAGACTTCATTCAGCTATGTCTCTTCTGTCAGACAAGTGAGATACCTATGCCACTGCAGCCCTGACCTTGTGGGGGTCCTTTGAAATCACCATTCTCTGGTTTCTGATGGAGTATTGCCTTAGCATTGCCCACACTGCTGGCTGTGGCTTTAGGCGCACAAGAGACGTGGAAAGGCTTCTGCCTGCTTCTCTGCCAAAGGTGTGGTACAACTGTCTGCAAGAGCAATTAGGCTAGAAATCCCTCTGGACAGGAGAAACACTGGTGAAGATAGAGTAGGGTCCCCATAGATGAGGAGGGACCCTTAGGGCATGTGTTTTGAGCATCATGATCCCTCTGGGAATTGGTGGCTGGTTCTCCTCGGTGTGCTACAAAAAGCTTTAAGGAGAAAAGATAATTTCATCTGCAGAGGCTTTAGATAGCACTCACCCCACACTGACTTGGGGTGGGAGACTGATGCAGGGAGAGGCTCTCATGGGAGGTGTGTGGAAACCCAGCCTCCAAGCATCTCTAGCTGCAACTCCCACAGCAAGAAGAGTGTTTTAGCTCCTCATGTCCCTGTGACCTTGGTTTGGCACAAAGTGAATACAAAGCAAGGAGCGGTTTAGTGCTCAGAAGTGTAGCTAGCTAACTACAGCTGTCTTAGATCACCCTTCTGCGAGATCTACAGATTGCAAGGCAGGAATGGGGGTGGGGGAGAGGATTTAGTCAGCCGATGAGCCTGGCTTCTATGTCTCTTTTAAGAAAGCGGATTTATTGGTATTAAACATGTCTCTCTTAATGTGGGTGATTTAAAATGGAAATTGCCTTTGAAAGGGGATTTCCTATTAACTAGCTGAGAAAGAAAAATAGGATAATACCATCATCCCTATACAGGGTCCATAGATGAGATGCTGGAACGGAATTATTTGGTTAACTGCTGCTTCTTCAGAAATTATAGCTTCTCTGTAAGAGCGAAACTTGCTCAAATTCCTCTGTGAGGAATGGTTGTATAGATGCTTCCATAAAGTTATTTTTATGGAAACAGCAGTGATTTTACTGAGTCCTTTGGGCTTCAGGTAAGAACACAATAAATACTGATTCTAAGGACTTGTTCAAGAGTGTGTCCAGCTCCTGCAAGTTTTATATTTGGGGCCAGATGGAGACAGACACTCAAAGACTGGACTGAGTATTCACTTTTGTTACCATACAGTTAATGCCAATCAAAGCTTGGATTAGTTAATGATTTTAATAAGAAAAATAAAGCCTTGTCTATACCCAAATTTGCACTAGTTTAGTTCAGGTTGGCCCAGTTATCAATTTAATTAAGTCTATGCAGCCTCTTTATGTGGGAGGATTGATTTACTTAATCTGAAACCTTTCAGTTAGCTTTGGTTAAAATACATCTTTACAAGGGCAAGAGTGTACAGCCAATGGAGATGGAGGTGGATATATGTAACCCAGGTTTGGACAAACCAAATCCAGAATACTACCAGCAAACTGGTGCACATGGGCTGATTAATGGCGTCATTATATGCCACAGTTAGGATTTTCTAATGTCAGTTTACTATACCATGGAGCAGACATGCTCTGTCAAACCTAACAATCCATTTGGAAACCAACATCCTTCTCCAAGTCTTTCAGGACAAAAGACAATGTGCATTGGAAAGAAGTGGCCACAAAGTCTTCTGTCCCTCAATAGTCAACTTGGAGCACACCATGGAGGCGATCCCAGCCCCTAATAGTGATACATCTGGTAAAAGCAGTGTGCCTTTCAGCTATGAGGGCTGCCCTCGTACAGACACACATCCCTGATGGTGCCAGCATGTGAGCCACTGAGCTCAGCTTTCCCTGGGGTGACTTCTTAGATTGCCCAAGGCAGCCTGGGGAGCCTCTTTCTCAGCTGTGCTGAGTGAAGACAGCAGTTGGCTCACCCTGACTTCTCCACCTTCTCTAAATGCAGCTGACTGGAGGCAGCAAGGCCAAGCCTCCAATTTCTCCTGAGTGCCATTGGCGCCTTCCAAGAGTTTACTGCCTCTCATTTGCTCACAGTATCTGCTTAAAAACTCTAGGAGAGTGAAGCACAGAAGTGACCTTCTGCCTTCATCTCCCTTGTACAGGAAGTTATATGATTGTGATACAAGGGATTTGGTGTTTGGGAGCCACTAGTGCTGGTCCCAGGAGGTGCTGTGACTGGCACCTGAAGAAAAGCAGAAGAGACAGAATAAAGAGCAGCAAATAGTCACTAGAGGATCTTGCTGCTGGCTGTTTGTCTCCTGCCATTGTGCTTTACAGCCCCTGAGGAGTTTGTTCCAAAAGTGGCCAACTGGGGTCTGTCTGCCCTGTGGCTCTGGTGACTGGTTGAACCACCATCCTCCCCAGGATGATCATGTCATAGCTTCTGCAGAAGCTTTGCAAGGACAAGGTGTGTTTCCAAAGGCAGATAAAAACATTGTGCTTCATTTGAAAGATTGGGGTGAGGCTGGAGGAAATACTCTGTGTGTTCTAACAGTCCTGTGAAGAGGAAGGAGGACTTAAGGCAGGTAGTGGACCTTGGAATCATTTGTCTTGGTATGAGGAGAGTGAGCTGACCTTTAGTATGTTGCATAGAATTATAATCCAGGTTGGAAGTGGCAGGAGTGCCTGGGGTGGTGCTCTTGGTTGATGAGGGAAAAGAAGAGGATGGATTTGAGTGGAACTGAGCTATGGCTGGATGGAAGAGACGCTAAGAGGCAAAATGGTACCAGGCCCATAAGCTTTGGAGTGGATTTGCACCGGATTGCTGCGATCTGCCATGGTTGGTTGCTTGGAGGATTCATGTTGCTTGGCAACCCTGTTGTCAGCATTCAGATGCAATATCTGAGGAGGGGACACTGGCGAATACTCACTGGGAGAAGGGGGAGCTGGGGGACAAGGATGGGTACAATAACCACGGTGGAGATAGGGAGCTGGTGAGCATCTTGATGCTGCACAGGGATGCGGGCAGAGCAGGTGATGAGGAGGAAGGGCACTCTGTCTTGGTACCAGCCAGAGTTTTGAAGAGATACATGGAATGTGAGTGTGTGGGGATTCTGGAGCAGGCCTCCTCATGCCTTTGTGAAGGCATGCTGGTAAACAAGGGGGCTGTCTGTCCAGACAACAGGCTTTTTTCTGGTCTTTCTCAGAATTTTGGGCTCAAAGTCCCTGTGGAGCATACTTCCATGCTTCTGCAGGAATTGACTGAAGACAGGAAGGCAGTGGGACAGATTGCCCAGAGAGGCTGTGCAGTCTTCATCCCTGGATATTTTTATATCTGGTTAAAGACCTAAGCAACCTGTTTTGGTCTCACAACTGACCCTGTTTTGAGCAGGAGAGTGGACTAGAGCCTCCTGAGGCTGCTCCCAGCCTGAATTATCCTGTGATCCTATGACAGCTTGGGCTGCTTTTACTTTGTCTCTGTGCTGTAAGATGCCCACAGACTTCAGGCCAATACAGCACCTCTGCAGTTCCCAACCTTTTCAGCTATCAAGAGGAACTTGCAAACAAAAATGTCACAGATGCAATGGCAGTCAGATATGTAGTTAATACCAAAACCAGGTGTTCCTATTCACCCCCTTGAATCAGATTGTATTTCTTTGATGGCAGCACACAGAGGCACCAAGCAGAACTCTGTCAGACTTCAGAAGAAAGAGCAGATTTTTGAGGAGAGTGTCCTTTGTGATGACAACTCTGAAAGTGGTCTTTTGAGTAGTAACTCCAGGGGACATTTATCATTTGTACATATGCAAGATTCTTGCTATCATACAGCTTGGGGCCTATCATTACAAACTGAGATTGTGTGATTAGTTATGTCAGTTCTATGCAGTAGAGTTACTGGTAGAGAAGAATAATGCAGATCCTGGTGGCAGTTTGGGAGGATGGGGCTATCACTAGCCTAGTATTGTTCTTCTGTGTCCTGGGAAGTTAGCCAGTATCAGTAATCTCATCATGCTGTTTCCATTAAGCAAAGAAACCATACAACTCAGTTTATTTTTTGTGAGCTGGTTTATTTGCAGCTAGTGTGCCTGAGGACTTGTTTCCTGGATTACTGTAGAAGCAGATGATCATAACCAGCTTCCCTGCTCATTGCCCTACCAGTCAGGAGATACCTAACTCTGCACCATGTTCAAGTGCACTAGAGCCTCTCAGGTAAGCTGTCCTTTCAGATCCCTGGGTTTTGAAACAGTGGTATCCTGTTTGGTGGAGATCTACTCAATACTAGCCTGCCTCCAGCATCAGGTGACCAGAATTTTCCATTTGTGTCTAGTGCCTTCTACCAAGTATGACCATTGCAGATGGGGATTCCTGCAGCCACTTGCACTGTCCTCTTTGCTTCTTCCTTGAAGATTTGTGTGTTTGGAATAATAACAGTAGAAGTCAGACTTCTCTGCAGCTGTTATGGTCCCCTAGTCTTATTTTAAGTATGCTCAGAAAGGAAAAATTCTCAGTTTGCTTTTTTGGGGATAAAGGTTGAGGGAGACAGTGGGAATTGCTGAGGAACAGAGAATAGACTGAACTCAACTGTTAACTTTATGTTACCTGGATGCCTGCACCCAGCCCCAATCATCTTATCCTATTGCATGCTTTTTGTCAGAGATCCTATGATGTGGGCTTCTGGCTTTTCTTGTGATGGGGACCTGGTCTGGGGCCAAGGCCTTTTCCAGAATACTGTCTATTATCAACTCTATGACCTAGTATATGTGGGCAGAGAGAAAAAGCAATTCTGGACCCCTTATTTTTTGAGGCACTGTTTAGACTTTTTTTCCCCCCCCAGCTGCAAGTGACTTACCCTGATTCCTGCCTGTGTGCTGCAGACCATCAGTTCTGGGAGACATGAACTAACACTCCAGGGGTTCATGGTGTTCTCTGCATCTGGAAAGGCCAGCAGCAGGTACAGGTGCTTGTATACATGTGAATATCTTCTGAGTTGCTGTGCCATGAATTTGCACACATCCAGGACTCAGCATGCAGCCTTTAAGGCGAAAGGTGCAAAGGGACAGCTATCAGCTTCTGTTGATGGGTAGCAGCCTCAGTTCATCACTGAGGCTGTCACAGGAGGGGTAGGCACTGTCATGGTCCTCACTGTTTATCCCATCTTGATATGCCCCATGTCACTGCACACCTTGTAGTGTCCTAAAGGGAGTACTAACAGTTCTAGTTAAACAAATTCTCCAGTTGCTGGGCTCTACAAATTGTCAGCCTGAGGTGATAGCTCACCAAATGAAGAAAAAGGAGTCTATGCCATTATAACATAGGGACTAATAGATGGTTGAATAGGATGTTTGACTTTCTCTATGGGTATTAATGCAGGCAGTGTTGGGTGTGTGTTGGATGCCTACATAGAAGTTCTCTTTGTTGTCATGGCCAGGTCAGGCTTTCTTCTGCCTGTGGACAGTAACTTTTCTAGCACATAGCCACCAACCTGCATTCCAAATGATGCAGCTTATCCTAATTCTTGCATCTCTTTCTGGCTGTTTCTGGCCATCATGTACATTGCACTAGCCCTTCAGGTCCTGTTGACTTGTCACGTGCAGTCAGTCACCTGTAACAGCTTCCCAGGGTTTGCTGACATTTCCGTAGCCTGTTCCAGACACCACAAGACAGTGAGGCCAACAAGGAGCCATTTCATTCAGCACTGGATTTGCTGAAGTCAGACCTACCTTTGCTCAGTCTAACCACATCACCAGTATTGGGTGACTCCTGGTAGGTAAAGGTCTCTTTTGGTAATATAAATGTCCATGGCAGAAAGGAAGCGAATGTAATTCACACTTATAATTGACCAGTCATAAAATTATAGAATAAGCTGAGTTGGAAGGGACCCACAGGGACCATCAAGTCCAACTGCTGGTCCTGCACTGGACACCCCAAGAGTCACCTCATGTGTCTGAGAGCACTGTCCAAACGCTTCTTGAGCTCTGCCAGCCTTGGTGCTGTGACCACTGCCCTGGGGAATCTGTTCCAATGCCCAACCACCCTCTGGGTGAAAAACCTTTTCCTGTTATGACACCTAAATGACCCCTGACATAAATTCATAGTTTTGCCAAATAATGATTTCTTCATTATTTTCTCTCTCAGCATCTCTCTTCTCTCTGCATCCCCTGAGCTGCCACAGGAGCAATATAACTGAGACACAGACCCTCTCTGATGTTTTTGAAGACAAAAATATCTGGGAAAAGTGGTATTAGTGATACCCCTCTTCCCTGTGCTTTTACTTCATTATCTTGTGGACCATCCCTTTGTTGTCTGTGCCACTGAGACAGTGTTCTCTGCAGAGGATGTGCTGCAACAAAAAAAGCTGTTAGGCTAAAGATGAGGCCTAAGTAAGTTGAGTAATGCAAGAGATACGAGTCAGTTTATGAAAAAAATTTACAGTTCCTTCAGATAGCATGAAAACACATGGCTGTCCTTGGCCTAGGATAAGAACATGACCAACAAGGGCACAACAGCCTGCAGGTTCCCTTGTTGTCAGCCTGAGAAGGCCTGGTAGCACATCAAGCTCAGAGTTCTGACTCCTGGCTGACGTAGGGGCTGGAGCAGAGATGGCCAGCTGCTCTTTTGCCAAGGAAATAAGCCATAACTCCACAGGAGTTTTATGTACTTGCACTTAAAGGGCACAACAAATGACAAATGGCCTTGTTGTAAACCCACAGAATACAGTCACAGACTTCCCTCTACTCAGGCAAACCTATCTACAAGAGCCAGAGGAAGCCAAGATTTTCACTGTGAGCTGCTTTAAGCTGTCCTTCCAATAAATGTTGCCTTGCTGTATTGCCCAGCCTCCGTCCTTGGACTGGGAAAGTTGCCAGAGTGTGGCCAAAGCTCTAGGTGGACATTTTCTCAGGATGATGATGGAAGAGGGACAGAACATCATGTGCTTTTCTGAATCCAGTGCTTAATAAGGAGTGAGGAAAAGGCCTGCCCCATGCACAGGAAGGGTTCATATTTTACATTTTCCCACTGCTAGGGCATAGAATCCTGGAAGTAACATGGCAGGTAGAGGACATACTTACAGACCTGCTGGAGGATGGAGGCTGGTCAGCTGAAGATAGCCCTGACTCTGAGTTCATAATCACAGTGAAGGTGAAAGAGAACTTACATTTGAGTAAGGCCTGGTCTTTGGGGTCAGGTGTACAGCTAATGTATGGGAAAAAAACCCACAAATCCAAACAAAAAATGTCAGAGCATGAGACATTTTGTGGGTAGTGCATGCCATTAAAATGCTGACGTTTGAGTTTGGGTCAGACCTAAAATGAGAGCAAAAATGGGCTGCTGGGCTTCAAAGCTGTTGAGACAAATGCCTCCATTTCAATTTGATGGTAGATTAAAAGATGCAACTAAAGTGTACTAGAGGTGTTTTGCTTATTGCCTCTTCCTAGATGTCTAAGTAAAGGAGAAAAGAAGGTGGCAGTTTTCTTTAGAATATAGAGTAATCTGACAGAAATCTTAATGTTTCTTCCAGCCAGAGGGCTGAATTATTGAGTCAGCTGGCTCACTTGGAAACAGCTCAAGCAAAAGAAATCTATCTCCATTTGCATAAAGTAATTTGCCAAGGGTAGGTCTTTTTTTCAGGAAGGTGTGGTGGTGATGGAGCAGCAGGATAACCTCAGCTGCTGTAGGTAGATGTTCTCTCCAGGACTGTGGATATTCAGGTTTAGCACATGCTTTTCCATCTTTTGCATTAATGAGACTACTATATAAATGGACAGAGGAGCAGGTGACCCTGATGCTGCTGGCTCTCAGCTGACCATGGACAGCAATTTTCAGAGCTACTTTTAAGCTTGTTAACATCTCTCTCCTGTTTGCCCCTGGGCAGAGCTATCCTGGGGGACCACAGCTGCATGCTACCAGAGCTAATTTTTCACTATAAAAGGTGTCTAAAGAAAACACTTATCTTAAATTAGATGGTCAATGCAAATTCACAATAAATGCTGTCGTGAGCACCTAACTCAAACCCAGTGAGAACGTTTCCAGCTCACAGGCTCTTGGCTTGCTGGTGAAATCATTTGTACTTCTGTTTCAAGGAAGGCTTTCAGGCCCATATTTCTGTGTTAGAAAAGTGATCCGCTTTTCTAAATCTATGCTGCTCCTTTTTCAGAATCCTTGTCAATACAAATAATATTTTCCTTCTCTACTGTTTCTTCCCCTGCACCCTCTTGGTAAGTTATTTCACCTGAAGGAGAAATGAGATGAACAGAGAGAGACTTGGTGCTGTTATCAACCCCAAACTTTTCTGAACAGAAGCAGGGGCTGTTAGGATATAATGAACTAAGGGATTTTCAGAACCGTGCCAACAGGGAGCTGGTGACAATAACCAGTGCCTACCCTCTGCCACATTGGCATTAAAGTGAATCCCTTTGCTGGATATATCCTCTCCATATGAACTCGTGTGTAATAAATGGTATCAAAAGTTCTGACAGAGCTTGCAGGTGAAGGAGGGCATAGGAGGTGGGTGGGTGGGACTTTGCTTTGTGTACATTGCTTCCCTGTGTCAAGGACTAGAAAGAAAAGATAGAAACCATGTGTTTGGGAGGAAAATAATAGTGATGCTTTGGTGTTAGTATTTTTATGTCATAAGGTGTTTAAACAAAAAATACATTCTTTAGGAGAAAACCAAATGTTTATGTACACTGCTGTTGTTAGATTTGGCCTCAGTGGTGACATGTGTATTTTTAAGAGTGAAGGATTTATTTTTTACCCACAGTAACTTAATGTTCCAAGTGAGTTTATAA
Organism: Catharus ustulatus; assembly: GCF_009819885.2. Lineage (NCBI taxonomy): Eukaryota > Metazoa > Chordata > Aves > Passeriformes > Turdidae > Catharus > Catharus ustulatus. The sequence continues at coordinate 21,893,551 of NC_046224.1, read as the reverse complement.
TAGCACTGATTAACTGGTAGCATTTAGTTTGAGTGAATTATCAGCTCTGATGTCTCTCTGTACGCTTTTTTGCTCCAGACACTTTTATCAGTCTTGGAGCTATTTAACTTTACTTATTCTTTTCATAGGAGGTGGTTTAGCAATGTCCCATTGAACAAGCATTAAGGATTTGAAGCTGCATAAGTGAAGTTGAGGTATTCTGGGTAGCCTTAAGAAATCTGTGGAATAGCAAGGAAAAAGCTGGAAATATCCCATTGTTTTGTCTAGAAGCCATTGAAATGGAGTAGGGCTTACCAGCCACTTCACTAGCATGTGGGCTTTCTGTGTAAGAAAAATAAATGTACTTATTTATGATAGCACCAATACTGTAGACCTTTGACCCAACTGTAACACACTGAGCAAAGAAGTGGCATGTTATGAACGATTCTGTTACCTACAACAAAGCATGTTAAAAGGTGAAACCCAGCAAACTTAAGTGACTGAAACTTATTGCCCTGTATATTTGTAGTGGGCAGTTTCCCTTTTAATACTGGGGGCTGGGAAGTTTCTTGGCATGTGTCTAGTTGAGCTTTTGCCTTTTTATGGATATTGTGTTAAGGATGACACCATCTAGGTAAAACGGATCCCTGAGGGTGTTTGCAGCAGCTCTCAGTAGCATGAGCAGTAAACTAGATAATTGGTGTGTTGGTTCTCATCCAATAATAATTTATTTCCTGGGAGCAACTTCAAAGCTTAATCCTAGAATTAAATCCCCTATTCCTCCTTGGGATTTTAATTTAGTTCTGAATGCTCTGATGGATTGTCTGCTAGAACATTAAAGACAGCTTTCAGACATAAGGGTGATTTTTCTGGCTGCTGTATGCCCTGTATGGAGAATAGGTGAATGCAGGTACTTTCCTGAAGAAACTCTTCTTTAGCTTTTCATCATGATAAGCTGGCAAAAGCCACACTTTATCTTTTACTGAAAGCGGTTTTTCAGTTTCCTTTAAACCATGAAGGCAATCCGCCTAATCCATTTTGCAGCTCTTCCAGTCAAGAGAGTCATCACTTGAATCTGGAGAGAACCAATAAGATTTTCATCAACCAGAAAGTTGATTTTAGAAAAAAAACCCCAGATAATCTGTTTGTCTTGTTAGGGCTGGAGCAGAATGGAGATGACTGCCAGGAGGGTTGTGGTTTCCCATTCATTCAAGTGTGTCAGGAAACTGTATCTTGTTAAGACCAGTGAGATGGGACAAATCTCCAGCCAGTGGAATGGTCTTTGCACCCCATAGGTGGAGAAGAAAGACATCATCCTCAGAGTGATGCAAGGCAGTGAGTACTTCAGCCTTTCCTTTCTTCTTCTGAATGGCAAGGTAAAAGGGATGGGGTCTATGGCTAATGTTTGTGCCATGCTTTGATGAAATACAGTGCAGCATTTGATGATAATTACTATTTATTATTAGATAGATGTGCTGCCTTTTGATGGATAGGTTCTTCAGTCTGAGTGTGTATAGGTAGAAGAGCCATGTATCATCTTAGAAAAGTGACAGTGTCAGTTTGAAATCCTGTCTGTACTTCTGCAATTCAAAAATAACACATTTCCATTTGAAAGAACAAACTCCACAGTTTCTTAGTTTAATGTGCCTGTATTTCATACATAAATGACCATCCAGGAAAACCAATTTCGGTGAGCCTGACATCCCATACTCAAAAGAATAAAACAACTCTATAAAGACACAGAGAAAGCTATTTCTCCTTTAATCTACTTCACATTGTTTTTGATTCTGCATGACAAAAAACTAGTCTGCTAGCTGTTAGAATTTCTGGGGGCAGACTGACCATGGCAGAGACAGTAGGGGATGCTGCAATTATTGCAATGTAAAATGATGAGAGCACAGCTAAGTGTCCTGGTATGACAGTTGAGACAACATGTGTAACACTTCAAAGCAACCACAACAGTGTTCACAGCTCCCTTCTGCTGGGCTGCTGGCAGGATGAGTGTCCTCAGAGTGGCAAAGTGATCAGCCTCCTTGTGTCCAGGTATCCTTGCAAAAGATTGATGAGATCTCCCCACCCAGTGGCTTCTGGCTCCATCTTGCTCTAGCATCTCTTCACCCTGAACCATGTGCAAAATAAAGGAAAACAAGTTTCATGCCGAAATTTAGCTGAGTCTTTCAGCCAGGTGGTTATGCCACTGTCAGGTTTGTATGCTTTTTCCTCCATTTGCTTTCCCGTTAATTAGCTGATAAAATTTCTTCCATGTTATTCTTTATGCATCATGACATAGCATCCTTGTTTGTGGACCTGTGTGGCCAATGTTATGGTGATCTTCCAAAACTGACATAGGGCTGGTGTCTGAACACCAGGACATGGGCATAAACGTATTCAGCCACTTTATAATCAGACTGGCTGAGTAGAGCAGGGCACAGAGCACTGTATAAAAGCAGCTGGATCTTGGTTACCATGCTCTGCAGCCCATGTGCAAACACCCAAAGGAATGCTACTATGAAAAACCTTTTTATGGTGTGAATTATCCAGAACAGTGGATCCATTTCATTGATTATAAGAAATGGTTTTCCATAGACATGGCTTTTCTTCTACTAATGGAAGTGTGTCTGTGTTTGAACAGAGGACCTATGAAGTGGCAGTCTTTTCTTCTGCCTGCAGACCCCATTTACCTGGAGCCCTGGAAATAGGCTCTGATTTTTTGAAGTCTGTGGGGCCTTTACTAAGGGTCAAAGCTGCTGTAGGGCCTTTGTCCCTGTCTGTGCTGGCAGAGGCTGTTCTGTTGTGTCAGAATGGCTCTGCTGGATTGCATCCTCCCCAACATCATCACTGCCACATCCAGCCCTGGTTTTGATATCAGAACTTTCATTCACATTCTTTTATCTTAGGCAGGACAAAAATAATATACCCTTAATTTATAGTAAACATGACCTGTTTAAAATAAATCCCTCAATTTGTCTTACAAATAACATATAAGTGGTTTTGAATTGCTGAGATGTTTGAAAAAACATTTCCTATCAGAGATGCTATTTGTTTCATTTTATGCAGTTCATTCATCGTAGTTGATTGGAGAAAAAATAAAAGCCTACCCCAGCTAGTGACAGTAAAACCAGCCACAGTACTGCCTGCTGCAGATTTTGCAACATTTTTTATTTGGAGCCAGTCTCCACACACATTATTTGCAAAAAAATTACATTTTAATATGAAAATAATTTGTGGGTTAGATGTTGTGCAAAATCTTGAGAAGATAATTCTGAAGCATTTGGCATTTTTTGTGCCCAATTTCAAACTTGCAATTGAGCCTGATTTCTTTGGTCAAGGGGAATTCACCCATTTTGTCTGAAAAATGTGTCAAATTGGACACTCAGGCCCCTAATCTCTATAGGGAACTTAGCCCTTATGATTTATTTAAGAAAGAATTATAAATATACATATGTATTATGTTTATGTAAGATGTCATAGATATCTATCAAGTAGAAAAGCAACTAGTCTCATCCTTAAAAGTAAACAAGGCTTTCATGTACCATGCAGCTGTGGAGTTGTGTAGTTTTATAAAGGAAAATAGTTGATGAATTCCTTCATCTTAAGATCACAGAGAATTATAACCTTAAATATTGCTGACTTGCTTAAAATGATTGCAGCCCCTTGTCAGAAATTGTTCCTAGAGTTACTTCTTAACCCTCCATTTTGTGTTTCTAAGTAATATGCTGGATGAAATCCTCTCCCTCTCTTTTTGTCAAGCTCCTTGACTGCTTGTTTCATCCAGAAGAATGCAGGAGGACTTGCAGAGTCATAGTTTATCCCTTCTTGCCATACAGAAAGAAAAAAACATCCCTTGGCCAAATCATATCTGCTATTCCTGTATCACTATTATCAGTGAAAGTAATGGCAAAGTCAAATGACTAATCTCTTCAGCTATTAGCAGCTTCTGTATGTAAGTATCACTCTACAGTTATTTCCTCCAACTGTTCTGAGATAATTTCAGATTACTTTAGGCTTTGGCTAGTATGTCTTTCATTTTTACTGAAATCAGAATGCAAAATATCATAGTCACTTTTTAAAAGTGTGCCTAAAAATCTTAGGAAAATCTTTCTAACAGAATAATCCTTACCAGCACCCTCAGGAAGATCCAGGCTGTCAAAACGAAAATATTGGTGTCTGCTTTTGTGTAAGAGCTCAAGCACAGATTGGTATTGCTTGTGGTCACTGCAGCTACATGAAAAATATCACTGTACACACACTACACATGGAAACAGAAATTCATTCAAGCTCCAGATGGCATATTGATATATATGCACACAGTGCTACAGCCACATTGCTGTCCATAACCTTCCCTAGAGACAAGCAAACTCTATTTGGACCATGTGGATCGATTCTGAGGCACAAACTGAGACAGGACCTGGGGCTTAAGAGAGCCACAGCTGCTGTGGCTCTTTCAGGAGACTTTCTCCCTCAGAAACCTTGGCCATATGCATGATTTGTCCTGCAAGTACATACCTGCAACAAAGGTCCACCACTGATTGCTTGTCTGCTCACAATTCTTTGGAATGTGGGATACAGCCGTCCTTGCCTGTGTTTTGAGCAGCATGATCCTCACTGCTCCTGGACATAGAGCATGGTAGGTAGGGCCAAGCAACCATGTATTCCTTGGAGGGGCCTTTCAGTGAGAGGGATGCAAAGGCTGGACAATGCAGTCTGCATCAGCACTGAGCATATGGTGTTGGGCCTGGGGTCTGATTTCCTGCAGGACAAGTGTAGCTGGCATGGAAGCATGGGGAGGGCTTTCCTCAGTGCTCTTGTTTCTAGGGGGTCACCAAGGACCATCTGAGCTCTTCCAAATCTCCTACCAAGACTCAGACATTGGCAGGATGGGCATTTGCAACCCTACAGTGACTACACTTCTACCTGGAAGGGGTCTGCTTTGTTACCCACTCTGGCTTTTCCTGGTAGGGGGCTAGACTTGCCCTAGGGCCGTTCACAGTGCCGAGGAGGGTAGGCGGGCATGCTCTGCTCAGGCCACCCATGGCACAGGAGGGGACAGGAACGGATCTGTGACAACAGAGTGGATCGCCCTGCCGCAGCGAGGCTGAGAGCACCATGGGCAGCGAGGGTGCAGGCATCCATGGGCAGGGCAGGATGAGGATGACGACACGTGTTCCTTTCTGTTCAGGCTGATTTCACATTTCTTAGCTTCCAAGGGGCACTGAGAATAGCAATTAAAGCACCGGGCTTAATTGCAGAGTATCCAATTTGGATATTAGCGTTATCTCTGCTCTCACTGCTTTCTTTTCCTTCGGATCCAATTCTGCTGCCTGCCTACTGGCTGGGTGCCTATTCCTTTCTTCTCATTATTACTATTTTATGGTTATTGTTATTATATTTTTTTAAAGCATCCCTTCTCTCGGTTGCTTCCACCCATGCGGGTCGCGGTCGGAGAGGGCGCCGGGAGCCCCGGGCGGTCCCCGCGGAGCTGCGGCTCGGTTCGGTTCGGTTCGGCTCGGCCCGGCCCGGCCCGGCCCCGGCTCGGCCGGAGGCACAGGTGTCGCCCGTCCACGGCTCCCCCTTCGCCCCGCCAGAGGCCGGGACCTGCTTCCCCCGGCGGCGGGCAGGGGTTGGTCTCCCCTTGCCCGTACTGCCCCTCCTCCTCCTCCCCCCCGTTTCCTCCGCTGCTCACTCGCACAGCTTCCCCGCCCCTTGATATCTCCCCCTCCCCACCATTTTCCGCGGGTATATTTAATTATTATTAATCATTAAGCCGCTTTATTAATTCACCTTCCCATGCTTCCCCACCTCCGGGAAGCATTCTCGGAGCTTTTATATCGCTGAGAATTTTTTTTTTAATGTATTTTTAGGGTGATGCTCTGAGCACTTCCCCCTCCCCGCCCCGCATCTCCCACCCGGGCAGTACCAGAGAGGAGCATGAAGAAGTTGAGCATGTCTGAGGCGGATCAGCCTTGCAGGCAGAGAGGGGGGCAGTAGCTACTCAGAGCAGCCCGAGTGCTTGAAGCAGGATTTGCTGGTATGTATGTGGGTCTGGATTTTATGACAGCTGTAAGTGTGAATCTTTTACCGAGCGAGAAAGGAGGGGAAAATAAATATCTACGGCTTCATTAAATAAATGCCTGCATAGCTGTAAGCCCTGTCCGGCTGTGCTGGAGGAGGTGGTGGTGGGGACACTCCCAGCCATCCACCCACCCCAATACAAAAAAAAAAAAAAAAAAAAAAAAGCGCCCAAGCGAAGCCCGGAGAGCCGAGGGTTGCGTTGCCGGGGGCGGAGGAGGCGGGGGGCCCCGCGGCAGGTGAAGCATCCCCCGTGCCCCCCGCCCCCGTGGCGGAGCGTGTGCGTGTGTGTGCGCCCGGCGCGCCCCGCGCTGCCCGTGGAGCCGAGCGCGGCGGGCAGCGGAGCCGGCAGCACTGCAGAGGGGTGGGCACGGCCCTCGCCAGCCCTCGGGGGCTGGGCCCGGGGGTGGGCGAAATGCTGTGCGTGCATGGGGAGGGGGCCGCGGGTGGGGGGGGGAGTCGCTTTCTCTCCGCGATTCACATCGCGCCCGCTTTCCCGTCTCGTATGCATGCCTATCCCGGGAATGGTGTAGTCAGCCCGTATCTGAATTATTTATAGACTCGTGCCAGCTGTTTTTTTTTTTTAATATTTTTTTTTTTAAATTTCGCTTGTGTGCACTATTGGGAAATGCGTTTTGCCTTCCTTTCTTCTCAATATATTAATGTCTTTGTTGGGGAGCGTTTTCTATCCCCTTCAGATCCTTCTAATACAAAATTGATGCTTATTTTTCCCTTCAGGAAGGGGACGCTTTGAGGATAATCATGCTTCACAGAAGAACAGCACCGACCTCCAGTTGCATTAAACACAACCTTCTCCACTAGGGCTCCAGGGGAAAAAAAAAAAGAGAGAGAGAGAATAATTATAAGAATAACCATTAAGAAGGCGAAAGGAATGCTTACTCTGGAACCTGCATTTGACGATCCTCACCACTCGCGCTGAATATCCTCTGAAGTGATTCTCTCCAGCTTTTGAATTTGCACCGCTTCAAGACGCAAGATTGCCACAAAGAAACCTCTATTTTTTTTACAACCAAATAGGATTGTTTTTTAACTCATTCCCCCACGTTTGCCCCCGACCCTTATTCTTCTTACGTGGATATGCAAGCAAGAAGAGAAGACTGGACATTCCCAACATGCTCTCTCCCTTGATCTGTCCGTCTAGAGGTTCTGCTTCTACAAACCAAGGTAGGGAAATTCCTGTTTCTGTGGTTTTGCTTGCAGCTCATTTTGGTACACGGGTTTGCCCAGGGAAGATCACTCACGGTAGAACAAAAGGTTTAGAGATGCTGCTTTTAGAAGCAGATAGAGGGGAAAAAAACCCCAACATTCACCAGACATGTTGATTCCCTCTTGGCTCATCAAATAGGACGTGAAGAGAAGGCGAAAGGGTTTGAGTTAGGTACCACGTTGTAAATTGGGGGAAAGTCCCTTGTGATTTCTTTGGTTTTTTGGGGGGGTGGGCAGGTGGGGTCGGGGGTGACACGGGAGGAGGAACACGGCTTTGGAAAAGGGTGAAAACGAGAATAATTTTCATCCATCCACCCGCAAATCGCCTCCCCCTTTTTCACTGGTCCAGCGGCTCCTTGCCATGCTTTGATGTGAAAGCAGAGCTCGTCAGGAACAGCAGGACGTAGGACCCGCTTGTTGCCGCGGAGGATGGTGCATTACTGAAAACCCACGCCGGGCTCTCGATCGTGAGCGGCCTAACGCGGGGGCCGGGGCCGGGGCCCGGGGAGTGGCCGGGGCCGCCCCTGGCACCGCGGCAGGAGCCCGCCCAGCGCCGGGGCCAGTGCGCCTGCTTGCGTGGAGGTGGAGGGCTATTTTAAGTCCGAGCACGTCAAGCGACTTAGCCTGAACCTACGAGGCGCTGTATTCAGGCAACTTCACGTGTTTTAATTTATCCCCGTCCCCCTGGTGCTATCAGCGAGCATCGTGGCCCCTCTCCGCCTCGCCCCATCCTTTTCCCTCCGCATCCGCCGCGCCTCGCACCCCGTGTGCCCGCGCCGGCAGCCCCTTCCCCAGCCCACTCGGGAGGGATGCAAAATGGCCATCGTGCCGCTCGGCTGTAGATACGCGAGAGATACCGGTGCATCCCGACCGTAACGCGGCATGTGAGTCTTTCCGTAAGATGGTGGCAAGACAAAGGGAGCGGAGCCGCCGCGGGGTGCGGGAGCGCCGGGCACAAGGTGTTGAACGCCTCGGGGTTATTTTGAGCCTCAGCCCGTGCCCGCCGCGCCGCTTCGCCCGTCACGCGTGGGTCTGCCGGGAGAGACGGGGGCAGGCTGGGGAGCTGCACAGCCCCCCCGGGGCGGACCCCAGCACCCTCACCCGCATCGCCAGCCCCCCGCCCAGGCTCCCCCAGCCGCCTCTCCCTTCCAAGCCTGGAAGCGGGTGGGGGGCGGCAGGAGCAGCGGGAGGCGCACCCCACAGAGGGAGGAACAAGGGGGGGTCACCCTCCAGCCCTGCTGCGGGCTGAGGCAGCCTTGAGCCACTCTCAGCCCTTGATGCGTCCGAAGCATACCGAGGCGGGGGCGCGCCTTTCCTACCACCTCCCTTGCCTGCATGCTTCCAGTAGCTCCTCGCCACATTTCTGAGGGGGTTTTGTCGGCCTATTGTTAAAAACCGGGAGCGGTTCCGCGTGAAGGGGTTGAGAGCCACCTTTCCTGACATATTCTGGCTGTGCTTCTATAAATATCTAAGGCTTCCCAGGGTATCCGCGCCTGGATCCTCCCTGCCTGAGCTCTCCCTCCCTCGCCGCAAGTGGGAGTAGAAAGTTTACCTGTGCGGAGAGGAGGGCGTGTGGGAACCTCTCCCCCGTTTTCCGAAAGAATTTCTCAGGCCTCACAGCTCCCGGATTTTCCCAGGACCCCAGCACTGAACTGGTGGGGGATTGTAGCCCCCTACTCGGCCATCGCACACTCCTGAGAGATCCTAAAAGCACAAACCGCGGAGGAGGATGCACGGAAAGGGGAGGGTGGGCTCAGTCCCTGCCTTTCTGCCCCCTGCTCTGGGTTTTGCAGGCACATCGGAGGGCAGAGGGCAAGGTTTTCTCGGGTTCCTGGCCAGCGGGGCCAGGCTGCCTGCTCCCCTAGAGAGCTTTACCCAGCCCTGCCGGCCACGGCCGCCTGCCCTGCCATCAGGGCACCCGGCCCGAGCGGTGCCGCATCCCTGCCACAGCCCCTCCTCGCCATGACCAGGGCCAGCCTCATGCAGAGGTGCAGCAGGGCAGGTGGGACTTGGGGAGGGGTCTTAAAGCTTTGATGCTCAGCCGTGGGAGCCAGGAGCATCAGCCCACATCCTCACTCCTCTTTACTGCCCAGTCTCTCTGGCTGCTACCTTTACCTGCGACTTTTCCTCATCTTTGCAAGCTCCAGTATTGGCAAAAAGAGATGCCCACTGACATTGCTTTCCCCACCATCGAGCACAGCTACCTCAGGCTTCACAAGCAGTGTATGGAGGCAGCTGATTCCTCCTGAGCTGCCCCTTGGGCGGGCAGGGTATGCAACACCCCCAGCTCATGGGGTGCTAGTGCTATCCCATCCCCATAAGGCCTTGGGGATTAGAGCAGGGACACAGGACCCTGCTGTGTTGGGTGACCTGGTGTGCCCCAGCTGCAGCTCTGTAGAGAGCAGCAGTTCGTTCGTGGGTGCAGGATGCTCTGCAAGAAGGGAGGTGTGGGTATGGGCAATTTTCAACTGCTCACCCACGCCACCCCAAAGCAGCAGCTCCTGTCACCTCCGTATATCCTGCTTTTCTTTGGTCGCTCACCACACCACCTTGTCTCCCAGTCCTAGGTGGAGGTCTCAGAGGGTTGGGACACGATGGAACAGGTTGATGGCAGAGTCAGAAAAGAGCCTGGGGATGGTGACATCTGCTTCTACTTCCCCTTGGCGCAGCCATTGTTACACAGGGGCAGATCTCAGCAGGGAAAAGAAAGGAAGCATGGTCAAAGCCATAGCTCCTCTTCCCAGCGACCCTGGGCTCTGATCTGTTGGCACACACCTGCTGCACCAGCCAGTTCAGCCTGTGTCAGTCCTAGTGCCTCTTGAGATCCGTGTGCCAGTGAAGCCATTGCTGAGCAAAGGGAGATGTCAGCAGCGGCACCCAGCCATCCTGTTCTGGGCAAGGGTCTCAGGATACCAGCATTGTTGGCTGAGTTCTTCTACATTGCATCTGTACATGCCAGAACATCATGCAAGAGATCATGGAGAAGTGGAAAACTCAGAATAGGGGCAATAATCCCAAGCTGCTATCCCCATCCTGATAACGGACGCTTTGATTTGTATTATCCTCATTTTGGATTACCAGCTGTCCCTGTATAAAAAGTCTATCAACCTATGAACCAGCACCTGATCCCCAAGCGCTAACCTACAGGGGGAAAAAGTGATGGAATTAATTTATATTTCATCTTGCTGGGGCTGTTTCTTGGGCTTGGTTTGGAAGAAGGCAGGTGAATCTCGCTTCCGGTGCCAGAGCTCTGGAGCTGCCCTTGGATTCTCACACTGGACTCATTGCCTGGGCTGGCACCAGGAATCGGTCTCTCTGCAGTACCATGTGGGAGGTCTGGATTTGATTTCTGGTGCTGTTTTTTCATTCCCCCAAGCTGGCAGAGGGTGGGAGCACTGTACAGATAGCACTGCTTGTATCTGCAATGGGCTCCATTCCACATTCCCATCCTTAGGATGCACAAAAGCTGCCTATGAGATAGCCCAGACTGAGGACTGGTCCCTAGAGGTTTAATCTTCATGGCCTTTAGAGGGGCCGTGGCTCTACGCTGCCTGTACTCTCCTTAGCAGCATGGTGGGCAGTGGTGAAGGACAGCTACCTTGCGGCTAGAGAACACACTGAGGGTTTTTTAATTTTACAAATTTCTTTGTGTAAGATGCAATTAATTGCAAGAAAATGGATTAGTTAATAGAAAAGATGGACTAGATGATCTTTCTGAGCAAGGTGGCTCGGTGTATTGCGATTGCCTAATCCACCATGGAATGCTCATAGTATCCCTTCTGCCTGACGTCAGGGCTCTAGGTCTGCCTGACTCTTCTGCAATTCTGTGATTAGCCTTCTTTGATATTTATTTATACTTGAGAGAAGAGCACCAAGTGGTTGGGAGAAGCACAGCTGAACAGTTATCTGCTGTTACCCTGATCTGTCCTCTGTCCACCCATCCACAAGAACTCTTTACACCAAAGTGAGTCAACTTGTTAATTGTCGCTTTGCTGCAGTCAGACAGACTCGCTGCTGCCTTGGGTACCTCCCTGCGTAAAATGAAATGGCAGTTTGAAGATCACAGCACTGAAATATGTAGAAGGGGAATCAGAGGAAAATAAGATATTTGAAGCTAAGCATGGCCCACCTGCTACCGCTACCTTGTCCCTCCTTACCAGTTTTGTGTTTCTGCTTCTGCAAAGTACCTTGTAATGGGAACTAAAACACCTATTTCTCCAAGTACAAAGGGGCCTCCACCAATCCCTCTGACCTATCTACCTTTCTTGCTTGTCTATTTGTCTAAAGACAGGAAAGAAGGTTCCTGCCAGGTATGGTACTGGTGCTCACTCTGGCAAAATTAGTGCCATGGTGCTAAGTGCCTGGGAACTAGGAGATTGACCTGACAGGTTAAATGTTAAAGCTGCTTTTCATGTTGGGAAAAAAATATCCAAGCAAACCCATCCTTTATTGTTCAGGACCTCGTTGCTTCCTTAAGCTGCAAACCACAAGCTTCCGACTAGAATTGTACATGGAAGTGTAAACTGGTGTGTATAAAAGTCGACCAAGTGCAGGGCGGTGATCAGTGCAAACCAAGCAGCATATCTCCATGGGCCTGAGGTCACTGCAGAGAAAAAAATCCCATCTCTATGCACTCAGAAACAATTGTGTGGCAGTGTGCAAACTGTGCAAATTCAAATTGAATTCAAATCATGGCTAATTTGGACCTCTCGAGGCAAGGCTGCCTTTTATTCAGTGTTTTCTTGGAAACAGAACAGAACACTGACTCTGGGCAGGAGAAGGGACAGACTTCTCTTTATAAATTTTTTACATATACATTGAATATGCTTGTGAGAAGAATAAAAATACTTATTTTTCCGTACTCAGGGTCACCAAAAAAATTGAAGAGTGAAAGGATGTGTGTTCTGAGACTCATTGCCAGCTCATTCTTCCCAAAACAGCTGGTATTTTCAGACTGCAAAGTAAGCTGGGTGGCTCTTTTCCCTTTCTAACACAAGCAATTGTTTTATATCAATATATATAATCTAGATCAATACCAGTATAGATGAATTGATTAAACATCTGGGGAAAAAGAAAGTTTGAATGAGAGTGGTTATTGGCTCAAAGGGATACTAGCCTGAGATCTCTGCAGTCACCCCCTACACCTCAAACCCAAGGAAGGTTCAGAACTGAAAAGAGTCACTGAAAGTGGCTCGGGTAAAAGGTTAGGTTGCTAGCTCTGAATACTGAGGATGTTTCTGTATTCCCAAAGCACAGTATTACCAACATTGGTGTGCAAGGCTATGCTGAAACATTTATAGGAAAGAAACGCTCTAAGGGGAAAAATGTGAATTTAATCTTTATGTTTGGTGGCTTATCTGTACTGATGGCTCCTCCACTAAAACAGGTGCAGGATCACCAGGTTATCTGGCCTGAATAATCCATGAGATATTATTCTGTCACTCCTGCACACCCCTGGCATGCTGTGGTTGTAGGAGCTCACCTCCAATTAACTGTCCATGTGACAAACTCCAAAGCTGCTTCTCAAGGTAGCAGTCAACCTACACTACTTTGTCTGTGTGTAGTTATTTAGTTATTTAGTTATGAGAACAGTTCTTGCTGACTGTACTTCCAGTTTGGACTTTCAACCAAGATCAAGAAATGAAGCAATGTAGCTACCGCCATCCTCCTCCACACCAACTGTCCAGCACATATGTGAGCTCTGTATACAATCCTCGTTTGTTCAAAATTGTGATCTGTCTAGAACCTATTTACAGATGTGGTTTAGCTCTGCTTAGGTAACTATGTTCTGTTTGAGGGCAGCACTTCTAAGAGAGGGAAGGACTGGGGGGAGTGCGCAGGAGTGAGCAAAGACAATGATCACAGAGCAGAGGAAACAAGACCTGTAAAGAAAGAATGAGAGACCCCGGGAAGCTCAGTCTGGAGAAAAGACAACTGTGGGTGGATCCTTAGCTGTCTGCAAATACATAAAAGACTATTACAGAAAGAAGACAGGGGCCAATTATTCTCATTAGTCACAGAGGACAGATCAGGAAATAAATTACTTTAAGATGAAGCAGAAAGAATACAGATTAAACATCAAATTAAATGTTTACTGCACTAATGTTTTAGTGACTGTAGAAGAGCTGATAAATTTGGCAAATTAGCTGCGGCTGACAATATTTAAAGCTAGATGTAGGTGCTAAACTATCAGGATTTTGTATCTAATAAAGTCTGCCTGCAGTGAACCTCAGATCATGATATTTGCATGCCTATGCAAACAATTTTGGAAGAAAGATAATGAGGTCAATTTGTCCTGTGTGCAGGAGCGACAGACTGTCCCATTGGGGGAAACTGATTGGGTTTGGCTCTGTGCAACAAATCTCATACGGTACCTGTAGGAGTCAAAATTATGGTGTCGACTGGTGGCACAGCTTGTGTGCATCAGGAGCTCCCCAAAGATGCCTGGTTTACAAAAGCTCTGGTACGTTGTGACAGCTCACGCTGTCCAGGGGAATGGCAAGAGCTGCAGTATAGAAATCGGGCAGAAGAGGCTTACAAACATGTCCTGTGTGAATGATGCTTTAGCATTTGCAAGCACAGTTCTTGAATCCTGGGATAAGTTGAGCTGTTTAGATTGAGACCATGTCTCTTTCATTCTGTAGCCACTGCTTTCAAGGCTTTACACTACCACAGCATCTGAATAGCTACTGGGCCAGAACCTGATACTGCAAGGGGAGGGGAGGTTTACCCTCACACACTGTGAAAATTCCTACCTTGCTATTGCATGACGTCATTCTTTTGTCTTGCAAGATGAGGTACAGCTTAAAAATACCTTCTGTTTACTCCTCTTTGCTACTTCTAGAAAATAAAATGGCATCTGGGTGGCCATGGGCATTGTGAGTTCTGGGGATCATCACTTCACTAGCCAGCCTTCACAGTCAAATCTCTTTGTGCTCTGAGTTGGAGGAGCTTCCTGTGCCTGCTTGGGGTTTGGATGAGCACCTCTGGCAGTGGGTTCTGTGAGGTATCTTCCTACCTCGGGTCACTAGAGATTCCCGTGCCAGTAGCTGAGATGTCTGAAAGGGCTGTTTTGAATTGAGTTTGGCCAGCATTGGGAACATGCTATGTGGCCTAAGGCCTATGCCAGTGTAAATCCTCCTGTGCATCAGCAGAAATGGTGACTGTGGTGCAGCCCTGCTGGTGGATTACACTATTTTAAAACAGAGTAACAAGCATGTAATCCCGACCTCTGGTGTTTTTTTGTAGGAATCGGGAATTTTCTATATCGGTGTCCAGGACACACTCAGACTCAAATGGAGGAAATGACACAATAATCTCTTATTATACTTGTATTTCACATTTTTATTTAGCTTCTTCATCTAATCTCTTAGTTTGGGTTGCCATGCACTGTTGGGAGATAATATATACAACTCTCACATGGATGTAGCTTCTTGCATGTATAACCTCTGAAGAATTTGGAGGATTCTTCAAAAGGAAACAAATGTAAAACTACTAAATTCACTACTTCAAAAGAGACTAGGAGGTGAGATGGCTACTTGAAGCCAGCTGAGGCAGATAAAATCTGGTGTCACCAACCTGATGATAATTTACTAGTGCAAATGCCGTGTCCCACATCATAGCTGATTGCCTAATAACCAGATGATTGTTTTCAGGTGATAGGCAGAATAGCCTCATGGATAGCTTAAGATTGCAGTGTTACTTCTGGCTGTGGGCCATGAACAGGATACAGTGGGATATCAGTAGGTTAGAGATTGAAGTTTGTAGTAACAAGGGACTGTGGTTTCCCTGTGTCACATGAGACTTCTGCTGCTCACTGCTGGAAATGAGGTACTGGAGGTACACAGTGCCTGTTTGAAAGGTGAAGGTCCTAAATCTGTACCACCTGGGAATTAATTGCAGAAGAACTGCTAGGATCCTAAAGCCAAGGGCAATCCCAACTCTTCACCACCAGTGATTTTGAAACCCGTGCAGTGAGAAGAATGGCTCTACTGCTGCATGGAAAGCTGTCAGGATGCTGCCACTGCTCCAGGAGGAGGATGGAGAAAGGGCTGCTGCTGTAAATCTTTGTGCCAGGTAAAGCAGTTTTTGTTTAGTTGTACACAGCTGGATTGCTGAGGAATTTCTGTCACAAGGCTTTGCTTAGAAATGCATTTGAAGTGCAATGTGGCCCAGGAAATGCACTAGAACGCGGTAACTTGCGGCTACTTGCACGTAGGCATACGCTTGTATGGAAAGCACATGGGAAGGATCTGCATATCCCTGCACCCCTCTCTCTCCTCCTCTATAATTCTCTATTATTGCTGGCTGCTGTAGTCAGTGGCCTGAGTATCTCAGGGGAGATTCCCTCCTGTCAGACGTGTGTTTCGGCAGAGGCAAGCTGAAACATCAGAGGCTGACAATCCCCAAGGGAGAGTCTAATGAAAGCGACAGAATGACATAATCTGTTCTCATAGTCTCTCCTTTTTAGCTCTCCACGTTTTTGGTGCAACCTGAAATTGCCCTCTAATTTATTACTGAAAAGGTGACTATCATATATAATTGAAATTATATAGATAGTGTCCTGAAATGTTCAAAGTCAAAGTATAAAATCAGCGTGGATGTGGTCTGCGGTACTGTCTTTCTGAAGGAAGCTTTTAAAACTCAGTCTGGTAAATGCCATGAAAGTATAAATAGAATCTCACAAAAGACATGGCAATAATTTCATTAAGTGATGGGGCACTGGTACCCTAAACAGGAGGAGACAAAAATTAAGTAGCTTAGAAAAATAGGATAGCTGTGGACTGGCTGCCTTGAAATATACTGTGGCTCTTGCAGAAAGCTCTTTGAATCCCTGGTTTGAAAGTTTGTGAATTTTCAATCCAGGGATTCAGAGAGAGAGAAAAGGATCATGCATTAACCATTTTTAATTTGTACCATTTCTATGTAAAGGGGCTCCAACTTCAGGACTCAGAACTTTGCAACTGAGTGCCTGTACCTTGGAGTGCTCTGAATCAGCAGCTGGATGTCACAGAAGGTATCATACATGACCAAACCTTTCTGTGCAATGGCCTTTTTTCTTACTGGAGGGCATAATAACTTTCAGAAACCAGGAGATGCGTAGGAGATGAGTGTTGTTTAATAACATGCCTTGCCTTAATATTCTTGTACAGTTTTTTTTTGGTAGGAGGTTTTTTGTTAGGACAGATTGATTCTTGACTTCAGCTTTTGACATTAGAGGTGATAAATGTTTTTGACAGAACAGGTTTGGAAATGGGTTAACAAAAACAACAAAAAAGGTAATGTAAAGGTTTTGCTAGTTCTACACTGAGCTTAATTAGAGTGTTTGATGTGTTTTCATGAAAAAGCAGAGAAAAGACTAGCTAGCATCCTAGTTGGCAAAAAACTAACAGGGTTTGGTGTGACGCATCCTTATTCTGCATACTTCCAAGTGGGGACTTGTCCCCGAGGTTGTCCTAGCAAGATGAGGGCTCAGACTACTGGGTCCTCTGCAGTAATGCTTTCTCAGTTGGAACTTTTCCAGTTGGAACTGTTCTACTTTATATAAATGCCTATTCATTGTGCTGGAGAGGGAGTGCTCTAAGGACTGGGCTGCGAAGGTAGTTTGTTTCTTTGGCCCAATACAAAGTAATTACTTATAAAAAGAGAAATGATTTCAGCATGAAAGAGATGGAGGCACAGGCTCTGTAGCCCAGAGGCAGTGGAGTCCTCTGAGACATAGGAGACATGGGAGCTAATTCTTCCTCCAAATTAGTCAGTACAGGTTTGTTCTTGTTCTGCTTTGGATGCATTTGTTTTTTCACAGTGACATGACAACAAAATGTTTCATTTAGCATTGAGCTCCAGTGCTGATTCCAGGTGGGGAGTAAAGCGACAGGAAGAGGTGAGTTCCTGAGAAACAAAGACCTGATCCTCAAGCAAGTGCTCTTAAATGAAGGATGAGGGATGAGAACTGTGTACTCTGTGACAGGAAACCAGAGTTACTGTTCCAATGAAATTTTTATCATTTCCTATAATGTGCAGGTAGCTCTTTACAATTGTCTCCAGATCCTTAAAATCATTTGGGATTTTCATTCCTGCAGTTCATATCCCTCAGTATATCCCCTCTCATTGTTCATTATACATTTGCTTTTATAAGCTTGGTGAGATGTTAGACTTTTATATGGAAAGGGGAGCTTTTCCAGAAGCGAACACTGGCTGTGGGAGACTTGTTTCCAGAAGAACTCCAGGGAATCAGTGGTGAAAGGTCAGGTTCTTTGGACGGTGGTGTAGAGCAGGAGCCCCATGGATGTGCTACAGCTTGCCCTCTAGAAAAGCTAGTCCCTATTGATTACAAAGGTAACTTGCATAGATGAGCTTTCTAAAAGCTTTTAATTGTCTCTTTTGTTCTGTGTATATGCATTTTAAGGATGTACTGGGTTGGGAGCTAGAAAAGACAAGAGGTGTATTAAATTATTACTTTTTCACCACCCAGTTTGGAAAACAGTCATGTTCCATGAGAAATCCAAAGTCTCCTAGTGCCTGCTACTCTGTTGTGTGTTTTTCCACTGAGAGAAAACTGGGTACGTGACCGTCCATCTCCTTTTGAACAGGAAGACTGGAGATTCCTTAGTCTGTGTCCAGTGTAAATGGAGCTCAAATATGATTTGAATTTAAGTAACACCAATGTCCCATTAGGTGACCTGAGCCACAATTTATGGATTTCTCAGACCTTGCTTTCAAACCAGACAGTGGCAAGTTGGTTCATGAAATCTCTTGACGTGACCAGGTCTAGGGCTGGTCTGTGGCACCCCACAGAGACCTGTTTCTCTGGATGTTACAGGCCAAGGAGAGATGGCCAGGGCTTGCTGCTTCTATCCCCACTGTGTCCCAGGAGGGAGCTAGTTTAAGAACGAGATTTTATTATAGGTGTTCATACATTTTTTCTGCGTGCATTTAGAAGCATTGCCCATCTTCATTAAGGCACAGCTTTCCTCAGAAAATACTGCTTGCATGATGGAGCGTAAAAATCAAACAAAACAGCAAATTAGAAAGAAGGTTTGCTCTGACAGTCTGAATCCTTTTAAGTGCACAGGGTAATACAGAAATTTGTGTGTTCTCTGAAGTGACAATCTTTTGTGATAGTGCAGCTCGTAGTGCAACTGTGGCAGGACAAATTGTGTACCTGTACAAGGGTGCAGCTGCAGCCCAGAGACTGGCTCCACTGTCCCTTTGAAATGGGAAATCTTGGCACTGGCTGTGGATTCAGCATCAGACTGGATTGACTTTGGATGTCTGCTCTGTGGTATGGGATGCAAAGGCTCCCAATATTTATTTGAAT
Organism: Catharus ustulatus; assembly: GCF_009819885.2. Classification (NCBI taxonomy): domain Eukaryota; kingdom Metazoa; phylum Chordata; class Aves; order Passeriformes; family Turdidae; genus Catharus; species Catharus ustulatus. The sequence continues at coordinate 21,874,956 of NC_046224.1, read as the reverse complement.
CAGCTTCATTTTGAAGTATTTTTGTTTATAAACTTGTTCACTTTTGTCACTGAAGGAGCATCATAAGCAGCTGTTTAGGTACTGTCTAGGCTGTTTTTTCAGTGCCTGCAATAAATGCTGCATTAATGCTTCGTGTTAATACAAAAGGTTCTATTTTTTTGTCCTTGTGTTTAATGATTTCCTTGTTTCTTGGACATTAAATAACATGATCTTACACACTTCTTTTCCATGTAAGTTTTCAGGTGTTTTCTTGATGGTGTAATCTATTGCTTTTCCTGCAGTATGGAACAGGAGTAGGTATAGAATCTGGTTGACATTCAGTTTTGGGATCAGATTAAGTTGTATCAGGTTTGCTCCCCCAAATCCTCGGGGACTGTACCTGGGGGAGAAAAATCAATGCTCTCTTGTAGAACTGCTTAAAATAGCTGTATTTGGCATAGTTGAAATTTCCATTTGAACAAAATTTGAGACTTTTAAAGCAAATTAATTCTGTTTTCTCATAATTTGTACTACTTTGAAAGAGCAATATAAAATGATTTTAAAGTTGCAGGACAAAATTTGGTTGAAAAATCATAGAACTTGATTTTACTGTCAGAGATCCGGGGCGAGGGGAATAAAGCATTCATGACATAAACTTCTTTTAAAATTTCTGGTTTCCTTATAGGATGTCTAAATATTTAGTGGTAAAAAGACAATATTTAGTCCCATGCTCCTCCTGCATAGGACAAATCTATGTGTGTTATTTAGTTGAAGTATTGGGGTTTAAAGAGTTTGTATGCAAAAGACTCAGCTTGAACCTTGGTTTTACTGAAATGCCACATTTATTACACCAGCCAAAGAAATACAGAACTTGGATAAAATCATCTGGAGATTGTATGTTCCATGAAAGATTTGAAAAGCAATGTAAAGAGAAGGTAAGCTTCACTTGGGAGGAGGATATTGAGCTGTGCCTCTTGTAACTGGCAATGAGACATGAAATATTCACACCAGTAAATAGAAGAACATACTGGGGAATAGCTGCAGAATCTTGACCAGATCTCGTGGTGCGCTGAATGGATGGAGTTCCTCAGCGCAAAACTGAAGGGCTTGGAGAAGATGTAATTGGGAATCATCTTGTCATGTGCTAGACTGGGAAGGTAAGAGCCACACTAAGCTTTCTGTTGGCCACAGTCAACTCCCAGTTAGGTGAAGCCAAGCTGACCACCTCCATCATGGTTGAGCTGGTCTAGTACATGCTGATCAGCATTTGGCAGAAGGTGGCCATGCTCGGTCTGTGCCCAGAGGTATGGTCAGGTGGTTTGGATGCAGCTCCTCTGCTTTAGATCTATGCACAGGTCTGGTCTTTCTTATCGACTAGAAGCACACTAGTCTCTTGCAGGAGGACACTTGGGCTTCAAGCAAGTGCAAAGTGTGGGAAAGGTATATGTGTGCATCTGTGCCATCTCATGTTTTCTGAATGTACGAAGGACAGACACAGTTTTGTATTTTTATGCAACCCACTTTGTTTTCTCTCTCTGCTGAGACAGATTCTGTTATAAAGATCTTTGTCATAGTGCTAACAACTGTCATGAATCCAGCCAATTCACATGTGTTGTGGCTTTTCAAATGACTTGAGTTGTGCTAAGCTTCCTTCCTTCTGAGTCTTAAAGTTGATCGAAAAACCTCTTGATGCTGGTGAGGAGGAAGCGGGCTGACAAGGGTTATGAGCATAGGTTGTGGCCAGAAGACAGATTTATACATCTTGTTGGACTTTCACTGTCTGCATTCTGGTCCTGCTAAAACCTGGACCATGAAGGACTGAGAGAACTGACACATTTACCCACACTGTCAGTACATATTAATGGGAGAGGGTAGGAGGGAGTAGCCGTTGTTTTATTTTGGACTTCTCTTTGAAGAGGGAAGCTGATGCTACAACCCACTTGGTGTGGTAGATGTGCCCCCTTCATCTGGGTCCCAGAGCAGAAGGGGAGCAGGCACAGTCAGAGATACAGTGTCAAGGACCCCCCCACTTCACTGAGACCCTGCTGAGCCACAGCTGTCTTGTGGCTGTCAGAAGCTGAACTGGGCTGAGCAGCATCTCCTCCGTGGAGCTGAGCAGGCATGTAGGCAGTGAATCACGCTGCCCAGGGCAGGCTCCTCACCCACCCTACCTTTCCCTTGTTCTTCCATCTTCTTTTCTCCTCCTACAGTCTGAACAAACCCAACTGCACTTCATTCCGTAAAGCTTTGCGCCAGGGCAGTCCTGCAGGTGGTTGGTGTGGCTGGGGAGGGAAATGCACTGTGTCTCAGTGCCTTTGAACTACTTTAGGAGCTGTTGGAGACTCTGGTGTCTGGGAGCTGGAAGGGCAGGGGAAGAGTTTTGAAGGAGATTTCAGAAAGTTTTCGGGGAGGAAAAAGGTTTTTTTTCTCTTGCATCCTAAAAAATACTCTTTGCGCCCAGGTTCTGCTTCTGTGACTACTTGCGGCTCAGGCAGCATCTGGTGTGTTTTGCACAAATGTGATGTCTCACAGAAAGGCTTTGAAGTAGCCTCCCACCTCCCTCCCTCTTTGGAATGAAGGAGGAAGGAAGGCTTAGGCACCACTGTTTGGAGGAAGCTGATATTCAGGCTATTGGGAAGGTGCCATGCCCACTTGAGGGTGTGCACAGAAAAAGGCAGTGTACAGAAATGTACCTCGGAGTGATGCTTAAACAGCACCTGCTCAGTGCTCCCAATTGTTGTCACAGGGCCTTGCCTGGGTCTCCAGGGCCCACTGCTTTTTCTGAGAGCAGCAAAGCTGTCCCTCAGCAGCCCAGCATCGGTCACCACCAAAGCAAACTGAAGCCCTTGAAAACCTTTTGGCAGTTTTTGCCTGATTATGGGGACATGTCTGTGGAGAATCCATATTGTCTTGTGAATTTAGGGATATGCCTTGACTTTACTCTGATGACAACCCCCATGCCTTTGCTTTGTGAGAGTATTTCCGTTGGAAATCAAAGAGATTTGAGATATATAGCAAGCTAAGCAGTCATACCTCAGAATAGGATTTGGGGATTAACAGAGTGGATAGTAAATTGAATAGTAGGAGTTAAAATCAGGCTGTGCTTGAAAAGAAAGCAGAGATGAGAGGTACACCCCTGGAAAGCAGTAATGCTAGAAATGACACTGGGGTTGCACTGGTTAGCAAATGAAATATGCACTCAAAGTACAATGAGGCAGCAAAGAGGCTGATGTGATTTCTGGATTGCATAAATGGAACTGTTGTGTCTTGAAGCAAGAAAATGTTTTCTGCATGTTTCTAGTCATGTTTTCTTCGTGTGCCTGATCTGAGTGTACCTAGTCTAATTTCTGGAGAACTTAGTGTCCCAAAGATGGCAGCAAATTAGAACAAATTCAGTCGAGCAACAAAAATGATTAAGATGCTGGAGGGATTGATCTAAGAGGGAAGATTAAAGTAACTAATTACATTTAGCTTGGCCAAATGACAATTAAAAGAGAGATGTGATGACTGCCTTAAAGTGTGTGCTTAAGAATGTAAACAGAGCAGAGAGAAATAGAAGGAGGGATTGTTTAGTGCTGTCAGAGTGGCTGCTGGTCAGATGCCTGCTCTGCACCGCTACCGGAGTTGTGTGGGAGCCTAGAGACTGAGAAGTAGCTGCAGCCAAACAATAGCGGCAAATGAGCAAAAGAAAGTGCTGAATAGACAGCACAGTTCCTGCTGTGATATGTGGCAGAGGCTAAAGTACTGTTTCCAGGGAAGTGATGGTAGACTCTTGAAGGTTTGCTAAGAGTAGTATCCAGAATTCTCCTGGGGAGGAGGAGAAGGGTGTGGTGTTCCCACAGGAGTACTCCCCCTCTGATTTGCAGGACTCATAGATAATTTCTCCCCTGTCCTTTTGTCTGTGAATGTATAGTGTTGCATTAGTGTCAGGGGTGTAGTGTTTTCAAAAAGATAGTTTGCAGGGTGGAGCGGGAGCGAGCACAGGGACGGGGGAGATGACAATAGACACTAAACCCTGTAAGAACGGCTGGGAGAGCCAGACATGTTCAGTCTAGAGGAAAGAAAACTGTGGGTGGAAACCAAACAGTAATTCTGTAAAGGGCTGTTATAAAGAGAGGACAGGGGCCAATTATTCCCTTTAGTCACTAAGGGCAGATTTAGAAGAAAGTGGGCCCTTGGCTGAAACTGGGAAAAGCAGGATCTGTATGAAGAAGCAGCAGCCTGAGTGCTAGGTGACAAGGAGGCCAGGAGGAATGGGGGAATAGTTATGAATGTAGATGGCCAGGAGTGACATTAGACACTTGTTTATCACACAATGCAGGCATTGGGAAACTGATCTTGATTCAGTAAATTTTCATGTGATTCTGGAGCCTCTAAAATCTTCTTGAGCTTCTTAACAAGATAGAGCTGTGGTGCTTTTTCTTGCAGGTTTTTTGTTCATATTATGTGTATCAACATGTTTATTAATGTTTCTTTTTCTTTGATTACAGATCTGTTTGAGTGCTGTCTTTTGAAAGGGAGGGACTATGGAGGAAATGTACACTTCTTACAAAAATGAATGAGGAGTTAGTTCCAACAAAGTGTGGCTTAGTTGGGGCTTTTTTGCCCTTTTGGTATGAATGAGGTTATTTTGGGGAATAAAATAGCCTAATTAATTTTTAAAAAGTGTGCAGTTCTATATCTCCTCATTTTGAATGGCATGGGAAAATTTGAAACAAGAGCTGTTATCACAGTATTTTTCCTCCAGTTGTGCTTAAAAAATTCTGCACATTTTTTATATAAAGTCCATTTTCACATACTAGGCTATTTCACACATGGAAGTATTTTATACTTGGAAATGTTAATTTCCTGGTCTGCTTTTAAGAATGAGTGCATTTCCAAGTGAAAGGAAGAGGTGGGGATAAGAAACAGAGCCATTAGCTGGTGCAGTATCTCAGCTGGTGCTCCAGTCTCTCTGGGTGAATAGCTGTGTCGACTGTGATGTGAAGAGCATCCTAAACATATTCTTTTGTGATACCTGTTTGGAGGACCATTTGTAAAATAAGTGCTTCAGCATAGTTCCCTGTAGGACAGGGACTGTGTTCTGGTGTCACAGCTAGTTCCTGGGCAATTTTAAGAGGAATTTCAAAGAGCCCAACCTCAGAGAAATGGATTCTTGCTGCAAATTTGTAAGGACACTTTTTAAGGCAAAGCCTGAAGCACTGTGTGCAAGTGTGGGGCTGTGCTGTTGTGGGCTACAGGGAAGACCTGTGGTAAGGATAGGAGGCAGGTCATCAGGGTCCTCCTATCTGACTTTTCCATGAATTAGCTTTTATTTAGTTAATCGAGAGCTATGGTCAGTAAAGTAATTTTGCTTCCTTGCCCCAGCAATCTTTTCCTGCAGCAGTTCAGTGGTCTGGCATGCCCACCTTCATTGCTGGTTAAGGATAGTGTATCAGGCTGTCAGCTGGAGTGGCTGAAATGCAGGCACAGATCTCCTTCTGCCTTGCCAGCTGCCCACAGTACCTTCTCACTAGCCTGCCAAGCTGGGCTTGGACACGTCTTAAGCAGTAGCAGGATTTGTCAGAGCCCATGAGCAAGTCACTCAGGCTACTTGTGCTACTGTGAGCTGGGATGTTGAACACTGTACAGCTGTATTCAAAAGTCACACTTTCCTTTTGTGCTTGTGAGGTGCCACTTTTCAGCTGATGATGCCACAGAATTATACTTACTCTTTACTTGGTCTTAGCTTTCAGAGCTCTAGCCTTGGCATTCTTCAGTGGTTTGGCACTGAAAGAAAGAAAGCAAGCAAAAGCACCATACAGAGCAGAAAAACACTTCACAAAGCATATTCTGATGAAGTCAGCTCCTTGAACAGCTGCAACAGGGACAGCAAAGCAGCCAGAAATATAGAAAGGAGAATGTGATGGGAGATTTATGCTGGTGAATCTATCAGAAGATCTGCAAGATCTGTGCCTAGAGAAGATCTCGGTACTGTCTTATCTGTGAAGCCCTCATCCCACACTTCCAATGCTCTGCAGCCATGGTTAGATTTGCAGCTGTTTTACATGATGTGGGGTTTTGGATACAGTAAGATCCCTGATGACAGGGATGTCCTCTGAAACAAGCATGGAGCATATTGATTTTCCCCTAGATTTCTGTCATGGCTTCCCGCTTCTTATGTATTTATTTATATCTATTTATTCTTTATTTGGAAGGTAGACACTTAGCTCATGCAGTGTGTAAACTGTCAGTGCCAGTGCACTGAGTCACCCACATGCCCTGGTCCTGTGGAATTCTTAGGAAGAGCTGTACTCCTGTTGCTGGAGTATTGGATGGTGGTGAGGAACTTGGTCTGAAACTCACTATAGCAGAGCAGAATATTTTTACCTTTGTTAGTTTTGGAAAACCTAAAATGTTACATTATACCTAAATAACCCTCTAAATGCCTTCATTCCAGAAATGAGTGATTGAAATGATTGAAAACAAAGTCTGTTTCTTTCCCCAGACTACCTCTGAGTGGCCAGGTTTCACTCTAAATCAGAATGAAACTATACTTTTAAACTGCAAAAGCTTTATCTAAATGGAATCCTGCTCCTTTGCAAAGCTCCAGAAAGCCACTGTTTGGGAACACAGACTCACTCAGCTCAGCTGCTCAGGGACACCAGGGCCAATACGGACAGCAGCGGCTCTGAAAGTTTTATGTGTAGAGTTTTATGGGAGAGCAAGTGGGAGAGTGCCCTGGGTGTGTAAACGTGCCCATGTGCAAGCCTCTGTTAGCAGTGGCTGCCCTGTGTCCCCTTATGATGCTGCAGTAGCAGCTACTCAGGTTTCCTGCCCCAAAGGGCTGTGTGCCTGCCTGTACCCCAGCTGTCCTGCTGCATTCTTGGGGCTGGCATCAGGACACTCATGTGCAGGGCATTCTGACCTGCTTCATGCCAGGCAGACAGTGGAAGCTGATTGCTGGAGGCAGCCTTTGGTCTGCTCACAGATTGGCTTCAGGGATTATATGCAGGGAAGTGTGAGCCAGTAGAACTGCAGCATTGATGTACCACCCTTCTGCATGACTTTCTAGAGCTTGAGGGACATGAACTGCATTGTGTGAGATCTTTGCAGCAGCATGTGCGTTCTAATTTCTGAAGAAGACAATTGGCATAGCCACCTCCCCCTTTTCTCTAGGTTGCAGTGGGAACCAAAGTCCCTTTGTGCCTTTCCTCTAGCCTGTTTCTAATGTTGCTAATATCCATTGACAACATTTTTCCCTGCCAAGTGCTGCTGGTTGGAAGGACTGGTGTCACCCATGGTGAATCACTACATGTTGATGTATTTACTTTACCTGTTGCTCTGTAGAAGCTTGAGATCTGGACTCTGAGGTTTTGATGGCTCCCTGCCAATCAGGTAAAATATTTAGCAGCAATAGGTTCTGGGCATCACGTTTCTGACAGCGTATTTTATGCATCATTTGCTGTAAACTTTGGGAGATTTTTAGCTACTGCTTGCAAAGTAACTCCTTCTCTACTTTTTTTCCCATTATTATCTCTTCTTTTCACCCCTCTCACTTCCTACTTTTCTTCTTGTCCTCCCTGTCTCTGCTCTGCTATTTCCTTTCCCTTAGCTTTTATCCAGTTTCTCTGATCACTATTCAGGGTGTGTGCATTGCACCTGGCATGGATGTCAGACTGCAATGGGATGGAGGGACTGCCAGCACCTAATTGTGCATGGCCACCTTCTTGCAAAACATGTGCATTGCTGGAGGAAGGGCTCAGGCTGATGGGCTTTTTGGGGCGTGGGAAGCACCTGAGGGTAAGAAAAGACAAAGCATCTCTGTCACCCCTTTCTCTATGATGCAGCTCTATCTGCAAGAGCTATCTGCTTTACTCTTAGCACATCTGCTGGTTGCTCTGAGACTATGACTAGGGGGCAGTCCTTTTCCTTTTAGTCCCCTTCCAGCTGAAACTTTTGTAGGAAAAAGGGTACAATCATCCAACTGAAAGTGTGGTCACATCCATCCCCATGGGATCCCTTTGTCCCACCAGTTGTGTGCTTGAAGCAGACTTCTGTGTCAGCTGTGCTGACATCTGTCTGACATCCTGGTGCTGGGATGAGGCCCATCAAAACCAAAAGTCCAGTGAAGGTTGTATAAAAGAGAAAGGGGTATCTCTAGGTGAGGTTTTAGCATCAGATAGTATTTTCTGTAATGGCAGAGGGTTGTCTCCTGGAACACAGCAAACAGTAGGGAAAAGACAAGGACCTTCCTTTGCTTCTTTCGGGTGCTGGACAGCAGGTACAGGTTTCACAGGTACAAAGATTTCTCATCTAAAAAGTACAGTTGTCTGGTGGTCATCTGAGTTTTCAGGCATCTCTAAGGAGATGGCCCTTTAGAGGGGCTCTGTGGAGCAAGGATTAGAGCTGTCACTAATGGTTGTTCTGGGCCGATGCTGGGCTGGGGAGGGTAAAGTCTTCTGGGCAAGAGAACTCTGTAGGCAGGCTGGTGCCCTGCATGTTTTATGCTGCAGAACCTTCCCTAGACCTTTCCCTTCTTTCACACTTTGCTTGTCTTGCTTTGGTGCTGTTCACTGTAAGCTGTGGTCAGATAGTTTGACTCTTCATTACCCTACTGCCTTGACTCTTTGGTACGTGCATCTTTTCCACTGCTCTTGCTCTAAATGTGTTGTCTGCTGAACATGTCATTGCAGTCCCAGAGGGAGCCTGTGGTTCTTACTGCCTCCATGTTTGCCCTGTGTGACTGCTGCTCTGCATTCCTGTCATCTCACATCTGGTATTCAGCCCCAGCTGCTCCAGCTGTCCTGCACTACCAGTCCAGGAGATGATTGTTGGTGCCAGGGCCAGGTTTTTCAAGCATGTTTCTCTCCTTCCTGTGATAAGTCCGAAGCCATCTGGCAAAGCATCAACCTCTTCTTTTGCATTTCTGTTGGCATGGGACATATCCCCTCTTCATGCCAGTGGGCTTGAAGGTGTGAGGGAGACAGAACTGATGTTACCAAAGGGATGCTTAGGAAGATGCCTTGCTTTGAAAGCTGGCATCTGTGTGTGATTATTTTTCTTTGTGAGGGGATTAGGGACCCTCTAGGTAGAGTGAACCCATAGATCACAATACTTAGAGAAAATGCATCTTCCTCTTCTCTGATCCAATGGGCAGTGAAACCTTTCTGGCTGAGAATCTGCTGGGCTGAGGTATGGCAAGCCAGATGGTTTGAAGCAGGTACTGGGGACATTTGGGAAGCTGCTTCAGCAGAGATAGGGAGTGGAAAACGCCTGTAAATTTTGTAAAGCAGAATATCTAGTGATGAACAAACCAGACTGTTTAATTTCTTGATTTATTTCTCTCTCTCGCTCACTCTTTTTTTTCCCCTCCCTCCCCTCCCCATTGCTCTGGGCCTCTGCAGTCCATTCCCTGCATCTGGTGGCTTATTTCCCTACAGATGTCATTTTGGCAGTAACTCAAACCTGAGTACCTCCCTTAGGGAGTTGATGCACTGCCTGAGTGCTTTTTCTTTCCCCAGTGTCTGGGTATCTGATATTTTTGGGTTTGAGGCGGTGGTTTTTCTTTTTTTCTTTTCCTTTTTTTTTTTCCTCTTTTTATGTATGTGCTTTTAGGCAACTGCATTTTATATATAAATAAAATTTTTAGCAGTGGGGGGAAGCTGGTGGATAGATGGATCTGGAGTGGACGGTTCTTTAGCTGCATGCCAGGCCTGGGTAGATGAATCACCTGGAAGGGCTGCACAGCTTGCCCCACCGACTCATCTCAGTTCCAGGGCTGGGAGCTCAGCTGTGGTCTGTTGAGTCCTCTGGTCTCTTTAATTAGGAAAGAAGGAATGGTAAATGGGTATTGTTTTTTGTCTTGCTGAAGTACCTTGGGACTCTGGATGAAGTGGTGACAGGGCTGTGCTAGGAATATGGTCAGGGAGGTGGAGAGTCCCTGAAGCTCTGCAGGCTATGAAGATAAACAAGAGGAAGGGGATCCCAGAGCAACACCAACAGTGTAGTCAGTTGATAATGCATAAGTGTCTTATTTGTTCCAGCTTTTCCCCTTTTCCCCAGAGACAAATATCTCTAAGAGTGTGGCAAGAGGCTTCTCTCTGTGTGCTGTGTGCTCTGTATGTAGACTGTGAGTTGTGAACCCCTTCCTGTGGTTTTCAGTGCCTCACAAAGGTGCTAACACCTGTGAAAAGTAAGTTTAAGATGCTGCCGCATCAGATCAGAGGGGCTTTATACCCCTCTGGCACAGCAGTAGTGGAAATGAATAGTGCAAAGGCCTCTGAGAATTTTAATGTACTTTGGCATCTTCATAAATAGAACAATTGACATCGCTGGTGCAGAAATGCCTTCTGGCTTGGAAACAAGGTCCTGACACAGTGTCATCCTGAACAGGACACCAAAGAAGAGCTGTGTCAGAGAGGTTTTGCAGGAAGCAAGGATGGTGTCTAAGGGCTGATATTTAAAATCTTATTTGAAGCTGGCGACCCCATGGGGCTGAAGTTCATTTCACTGTGGCCTGGACCTGGCCTGGAGAACAATCAAAGCTATGTTGACATGAAAATCCCAAAGTGAGCATAGCCTTAGGAGTTTAGAGGGGGGTGAGTGGTGTGCTCAAGGCACTTGGAGAGGCAGTCCATATAGACAACTGGGTTTGCGTTATCTATATCATTTTGGGAATGGGTAATATTTGCAGCATATAATCTTTGGCTATTTGGGATGTCAGTATTGGTGCTGCTGTATACAAACAAGGGTGGGACCTAGGTAAAGACTTGCTAACTGACTGCTTTAATATGGTGGTTATTTGCCACTTTAACTGCAGGACTGTATAAAAGTCCTTCAGAAGGTGGGACTGGTACCTCAGTGCTACTGCAACAGTTCAAGATGGGCACTGTTAGGACAGCCCTTGAACTCCCACCCACTGTCTGAGTGGTGCCTCTTCCAGCCCAGAAACAACTCTTGGGAGGGGGAACAGCTGCTTTGTGCTGGGTGCTGGCCCCTGGTGTAGCAGTAACATTTGGGTTTCTAACTTGGAAGCTGATTTCCTTCAAGGGCCATACTAGATGTTAGAGCTCCTAAGATTTTTTTTGTCCATACTGTAAAGCCTGGTGACTCTGGTCTGCCCCCCTTCCCCCAGAACAATTTAAATCCAGGCTCTCCATTTTGGAGACCCATGCCTAGGAGATCTCCTTTTTGAATTTCTGCAAGTGAATTGAAATGGAGCTGAGCTTTACATTTCTACTGTCCAAGAGCTGCTGGAACCAGAACTCCTGGGTCTGTATCAGACCCTCAGGGCAGATCTCTTGATGAAATAGGAGTTTTCTAGGTCTGGTTTGAAGTTGTCTGAAGGATAGGCCCTGGTGCTGAGGGGAGCTGCAGCTCCACCCCAGGTGCTGAAGGCTGGCTGCCCATTGCAGCTCTGCTCCCTTACCTAAGCTCCACATTGCTCTTGTTCTTCCTTGCCAGCAAGGAAGCTGCTTGGGACTAGGTGAAATATGTCATGAGTTTAGACATTTTTGTGAGCATAAGCTTAACAAACCTGCAGTTGCTAATACATTTCATCAAAAACTACAAATCAGCAGCGTTTTGTGATTTGAGTCAATGTGGCAAAGTCGATACTGAGTCCAGGAATTAGGTTGGCACTTGCCAAGTATTTGTGGTATTACAGGATTTCCTTTCTCTCTGCTCCTAGCTAAACTAGGATTTGTTGTCCTCAAGATCTTGGACATAGAGGTTTTTAATACACTCTCTTGGGATCCTATGAGTAATGTTTGGTATGATCTCACGAGAAGACATTGCTGCCTTCGGGTAAGTGCAGTGGAAAGCAATAATTATAATCTCAGCTCCTGTAGCTTCTATTGCTTGAGAGTCAAAAGTACTTTAAATACCATAAATAATTAAACATTCCAACTCTGTGAAGCAGAGAAGATGCATCTCCACCTTTCTGATGAGGAGAATAAGGCAAAGGATAAGAAAGAAAACAATGGCATTTACACTTTCAAAAAATGCTTATTGGTTTTAGATGGTGATATGAAGGATTAGAACAAGACTTCACTTGTTGTGACTTGTTCCCTTCATGCTTGTAATATTTAAACCCAGACAATGAATGGTGTGAATATAAGTGAGCTAAGAGGTAACAAGCATGGACCAAAAATATGACAAGTGCTTTAAGTGAGAAATGGAGCCATGCTGAACAGAAAATGGATTGGTGAGAAATGATGGATGGAGAAAGCTGAGAAGGGTGGTAGAGTAGGACATACATTGTAGCTTGAAGGAAGTTGATGGGGAATATTGAAATACTGGATTTTTCTTTTTTTTTTTTTATTTTTACTAAGCCCTCATGCTATTTTAAAACTATACTGATCTTAAAGCATAAGTGAGCCAGGGCTACACTTTGCCCATAGTATTGATTTTTATTTGCTGGTATTCACTGTTGTGGCAATTGTCACGTTCTGGTCATGTTATCTCTTATTCTTGCTACTAATGCTTCTTTTTCCTGCTGCAAATGTAAGCTGAAGTGACTTCTGTGTAAAGGAGATGAGATCCAAGGGAGCTGAACTGCACCATGTTGAAGTCAGTGGTGGAGCTGGGCTGGGGGCTGGCATGGGCTGGTACCTCCTCACACTCATTTGCTGGCAGGAGGAGGAATGAACAGTTAATGAGCTACTGGGAAAGGTGCCTGAAGTAGCCAGCATCAATGAATTTGAGAGGCTGGAGAAAACAAAGAATAGAGAGGAAAAAATGCATGGAAATGGCATTCAGCTGAGCCAAATCTGGTTAGTCTGCGCTGGATTGGATCTTCCCATCCCTGTCCCTGAAGCATCAACAGCCAAACCTGGCTTTGCCTGCGTATCTTTCTGTCACTGCAACTCTGGAAATGTGATTGAGTGCTGAGCAGAGGGAGAGGTCAGTGGCTGCTGGGTTGGGTTCCTCCAACCGGGAGAGCTTTCTGGACATTGTTGATTGAAGGTCTCAGCAAGATGAATTGGCCCTGACCTGTCATACAATTGCAGGCACAGCATGGTCTGGTGCACAGCACTAATGTACTGTGAAAGCATATTGTATCCAGCTGCTTGATGGCTGGCCCCTTCCTGGTCATTGAACTCAGAAAGTTAGGGAAAGGGAAGAGAGTTGGGTTGGAAGAAGAAAGAGGGAAAAGGAGAAAAAAAATGGGACTACCAAAAATTTTTCTGATTTGCGGTTACCAGTTCTCCTGGCTTTAGTGCTTGTTGTAAGGATCAAGTTTTTCTAAAGGGTTAATTGTTTTTTGGGATGCTTTTGGATAGGGAATGTACAGCTCCAAATATCTTGAATGGCACACTTTTAGGTGTCACACGTTTGTCTTCCCTTATTATTTCTCCTGGGTAGACTTAGTTTTATTTTCCAATAAATAATGATAACAGGAACATAAAAGTCCTTTACCAGGGATCAGAGTGAGGAGAAGGGAGGGATCAACAGACAGGCAATTATAAGGAAGGACACTCAAACCAAAGTTTCTGGTTATTCCTCTATCATTTCTAGTGGCCTGAGCAGAACCTGCCTTTGACTCGGCTTCAGTGGCTGTGTCCTGCCTCTTTCCACGTGCTAAACCCATTGTCTCAATCCCTTTCACTTCCAGATTAATTACCTGTCTTATTTCACAAACAAGGGTGGCACTGTCACAGGGTCCCTTGGTGCCTAAACCTCATGTTCCAAAATGCTATCTGGCAGTGGAGAACAAGAGGCCATGAACTCCTGAGGGGTGCTGGTGGGCTGTGAAATGTGGCAGATCCATGTCTGTAGCACTGCAGCTTTGTCCTGGACAAGCTCACAGGATGCATCTCTGTCTCCACCCCACTACCTCCACTTAGCAGCTCTTTTGTCCTCACGTCTTTGTGCTTCAGGCATCAAGTCACCTTCTCTACCATTTCTTCTGAACACCTTCATAGGAGTCTGATCAGGCCTGGTCAACCCTGGCACTCTGCTTTAGGGCTGTTTCAGATTTGCTGTAGCAGTGCCATGAGCAGAGGTGGTGCGTATTTTCTCCTACCTTGTCCCTGCTGCATGAAACTGAAATGTGCACCCGTGAAGATATTTCGTAATGGATGGGCAGCTTTATGTTTTAAAACTGTATCCCGTGTCATACATTATATGTGAGAAGGTAGGCAGCAAACAGGATGTGTCCAAAGTGCAAGCGTAGTTTGAGGCTGTCTCCCTCTGACTCAGATGCCCTTTCTAGAATTCTCAGACTTGTAGAAGATGGAATCACTCAATTTTGGCCTAAGAAAGGAAATCTTTTCTTTCCTGCTTATTGTATATTTTAAAATACAATTCTGAATTGGCTTTTGCATTCTTTACATCTGGCATCCAAATAATTTAACACTGTCTCTTGATGTGAGACTTTGAGTAATCAATGGGAGTTTTGGTACTGGTGTGGAATTTGGCAGCTGCCTTAAAGAGCCCCTGCAGATGGTTTACCTGCTCTGTGTTTTCCCTTCAAGGAAATGGTGCAGGAAATGAGCAGGTACTGAGTGAGGTGCATGAGAGAGTTTGGGAAATGGGAATGTCCTTCCACCCTTGGAAATGAAAATTCTCCTTGTTTTTTAAATTTTGAAGTTCATTGTATCAATCTGTTAGTGCACAAAATGCAGAGTTGATTAAAGGTGAATAGAAAACCTCAAATTAATACATCAAATAATAAGAAATGCAAAGGATGTGCTTTCCCAAACCATCCAAGTGAAGTTAAATGTGCGTTTCTGATGGTTATTAATGGATTGGAGGTATTTAAATCCCTAGCTTTTGGAAATTGTGGTCTTTAATATCCTCATGTTATTAATGTGCTGTCGATTCCTGCTTGGAAATGAAAACTGGAAGTGGAGAATTAAGAAAGGAAGGAAGGGATTGTCCAATGGATTTTCAAAAGGCTTCAGTTCTATTTAAGAAGCAAACCTGGTGCTGCTCTGCGCAGCGCTCTGCTTCCTGTTTAAACTGATTCTTGCGCTTCAGGAGGCAAAGCTGCTTTCAGCCATGCTGAAATCCTGTGGAGGGGCCCTGCATGCAGCAGCATGTCCCTTGATTTGGATGGTCTCTGTCTGAGCCAGGATTCAGTTCTGAGGTGGGGCAGACAGCAGTTGCAAGTGGGAAATGGTGTATACCTTCTAAGCTTTGAAATCCTTTGTTTCAAGCAGAGCATACACATGCATAGAGTGACAGCTGTGGCAACTGAACCCTCCAGGTGGTGAGAATATTTCAGTCTCTGGCAGGGAGGACCTGTCTCAACCCTCTAAACTTCTCTAAGCAGGATGCTGGGGGAAGGGTGAGATCCTGGCAGGGGAATAGTGGCTCTAGCCTGGCTCAGCAAGCCAGGCTTGCAGAGGCTGTGCCAAGCCTCTCTGCTCTGGCATTTAGAAGCTGGCACTGGGCAATGCCAGACTGACCTGCTGTCTCTCTTAATGGCTTTTGTGTGTGTGACACTGAGTCCTGCAGCTCTGCACGTGTGTGCCAGTCTGGGTAAGCAGGTCAGACCCGCTCCTTTGCTCCCTCGCCCAGACATTTCTTTCATTCTCCTTCACTCCTCCTGATGAAGATCCAAGGGAACTTGAATTATGAGGAGCAATAAACACAGCTGAACTTTTGCAGCAGCAGAGGCAAGCCTCAAGGGGTGATCAGATAACCACCTATAAGCATTTTCGCAGTGGAAACGGTGAGTTGAGAGGGAGAAATGGTTTAGGCTGAATGAAGGAGATATTATTAAATTTACAGGATAGCTGAGCAAAGGGAAAATTTAGGCTCAGTTTAGGGATATCTTTCAAAATATAAGCCATCTCCTAGCAGTGGTAATCTTATTGATTGAGTTATTTCAGAGCAGGTAGTGTGCTAAAGCAGGTGCTGTAGACAATAATCCTGAAGTGACTAGGGAAGGGCAAGACTATTAAGCAGAGGATTTTAATTTTTGATTTCTATGAATCATTTGGTATTGATCTCAACAGAAGGTTGCAGGCTGTGGCTGTATAAGCTATCAGCTGTAATATGTAAAATACGTGGGTGGGAGGAAGTGGGAAGGACACTGGGAACTTACCCTTGGGCAAGCTTAAAATAATGAGACATAGCTCCTCATCTATTGGGAATGATATGGGTCTAATTGATGATCAAAGCGTTTTTTGTACTGCCTTAAGTGCAGGGAGAGAATTGCACTTCTTTTCATGGGGTAGAGAAGGGGAAGCACTTTTCCACCTTATTTTTGCATACACCTGTTGGATACACAGAGGCGAGCTAGCCTCTGATGTATCTGACGCTGCCCAAGTCAGGGAACTTGGTTTAAGACTGGTTTAATGAAGAAAGAACAGCTCTGAAGAAAATAGTGAATAGAAGTAAACATATGTGCTGTTTTCCACCCAGTGTGTATGGAAAGAGAGCTAACAGTGAGGTAATGAGGGAGCTCCAAGGGCTTTGAAGGCTTTGGCTGAGGGTGTGTGATGCATCCCCCAAAAGAACAAGGCTGACTTGGGAGAAATAAGGGAAAATTAGAAACATTTGTTGTGTTAGATAGAAATGGATCTGTGGGATGTTACAGGCATGGACAAAGGTATCTAAGGAAGAGGGACTGATTGTGAAGCATAGAAAAAAGACCTTGGAGGAATGTTTCTGCCACTGTTGTAGGAGCATTTACAGCACAGAATGATAAGTGATGTCCAAATCTAGTTAAAATAAACTAAACCATATCAGGTTTCATCTGAAACTACTGAAATGAATTTAGAGAGCTGTTTAGTCAAGGTCACCATAATAAACCCTTTCGGTCCAGGTGCTGGATTGTTGCATTCACCACTGTGTATGGCACTTTCCATTGTCTCTAGTCTCTGCCATTTTTCTGCTCTGAATGTATGGAGATTTTCCTGCAGCATCATTCATTCTGTTTATCAGCACCTGAAGTGTGCAGGCTCTTTCAAGACACATCTATTGTGCCCCAGATCCATCCTCCTCTTCTTTGCGTCTGTTGACAAAATTCCTGGAACAACAGGGCTGTGAGCCAGAAGAAGATTTATGGGCACTTATGTCACCTGTGTGGTAAACAGTAATATGGGAAACAGCAGCATAGGAGTTGTCAATGTACAAATAGCCTGGGCTGAAGATAGGGTAGGATGATAGTTACAGCAGTGTTAGAAGAAGAACAATGCCTCTTCAGAGGTATACAACATGCAATATGCAGCATGTCTATATTGCAAAGAACCGTGAGATTGGGAGGACTTCCTAAGCTGGAACTGGGTCTTCCAAAAACAGAGAGATGGAGAAACTTAAGTGTAAATTGTGGTGTGATTCGTAGCTTTAACTCCTAGCTCTTAGGAGTAATAGCTGATGAGATTCCAGTCTGTCCTTCCTTTTTTTTTTTTCTTTTTTTTAAAATGGGTCTTGTTAGCTGTTCCTGTTTTCCCATAAGACAGGTAGTAGACAAAAAGATCAAAATGTCACCAGTCTTCTGTCATTGGTAAGTACAGAAATAGCACTCTTCTTTGATCTGGCCATACTTGTATTTCCTTGTGTGACAGCCCAGTAGCCATCTATTGCAATGCTGACTTCCCTACAGCTTTTTCTAGTGCACTTGTTCTCTGGTGGTGTGTTGGATACTCAGCCTAAAGCACCTTTGAGGGTTGTAAAGTATTTCACAGGTGAGATGGATTTCTTCCTAACTCCAACTAGATCCTGAAACATGAGGATTGCTTTTGGGTTCATTGTCTGATGCTGCTGAAACTGTCAGAGGAATGAAGGCAGTGTGAATTAAGATGCTGTCAAAGGTGAGCAAATGCCAAAGGGCGATGCTGATGTCTGACACTGGGTCTGGCAGGACATCTGTCTTTAGGTAGTGAAGGGACTGAGGGTGGTGATAGTGGTAAGGCCTGGAATTGGGCTACTGATGGGAGTAGGGCTGGGAATTAGCACTGCAGTTGGTGCAGATACAAAATTAGCTGTTGAATTCAGATTCTGTGGCTTGAAGTCTAAGTGGTGTTTAGAGCATCAGAGCTCTCAGTGAGCTGAGCCCAAAAAACATTGGGATAGGATCTTCCTTGTGGCCCTCCAATGAAGCATAGGAGGGGGAGGCTGGAGGCAGGCTTTTCATATGGAGCTGATACCCCAGTGAAGTTCCCTTTGATGGTGGCTAGGGGCATTGTTCAGCCTCCTCCCAAGCATTGTCTTCATCTTAATTAGGAAAACTGCCTTCAAGACAGCTTTTTGTCTGGAACTGCAGTATTACATGACTTCCTTTCGTCTTGCTATTTTGAGCTTGGAGATTGAGTTTGGGGAGCCTGCAAACACCCCTCCTAGAGGGCATTGTGCAAGGCTACCTAGAAAGCATGATTGCAGCAGGAGGATTGCAACAGAAGTACCCCAAAAACCTGTGACCAGCCCTTGTTCTGCCTCAGTTTCTTCACCTGACCTGAAGATGGCTTGGCTTTGCTGTACGATGCTGGAGTAGTAGTCTGTTTACAGTTAGCCTGGTTGAATGCACGGTGACCTATTTGTGTACTTTCTGTATTTTGAAATATCATCCAGAAATATCTCTTAATGCTGAGCTGTATTTTGCCTGTGCAGCCTAATAATTTTCTATTAATACTTACCTTAGGTCTGATCCACATAAAAGTGCAGTGTCAAGTAAGGTTCTCATGATATTTTTAAGCAATCTAACCTTTGGTCCTGGCTAAATTCCAATTGGAATAATTACTGTCTGACTACCTACATTCCTCTTGCATTTTGAATTGGAGAAGTTAGCTTTCACTTCCCATTTTGAAAATGATTGTGTAACAATGCTCTGCAGTAAGTACATGCTGCATTCCTCTACAACGGTGGATGTATTTTATTGGTAAGTAAAATAACATTATAGAGGTATAATGATTTTACTGGCATGTTTATACCTAAATATAGGTATGTCTGTAAAACCACTTCATCTAATGGCCCTACCATATATTATTTCCTAGGAAATCAGAGACAATATAGTAGTGTGCAGTAATGTGTAAAGGATTTTATGTACCAGTCTGGAGTTTGGGATTTACTAAATTGTTTTGAAATGCCATAATCACAGGAAATACTTCAAACAGTGTGTTGCCCCACACCACCTCTAAAGGAAAATCCTGCTCATGTAAAATACTTGGTAATAAAATATACTTGCATGTTTTTATAATCATTCTTGACTGGTGAAATTATACTGTAAAATTATTAAAATTTCTTGAAATGACAAAGGGTATTACAGCTGTAGCCTTGTGAGGTGCATATGAATTTCTTTGTGTGTGAATTTCTCCATCCCCCTTTTTCACTGAGACAGGAGCACACTTAGAAGGAGGTCTGTGTGCTACCTCCAGTGCTTTCTTGATTGAGTACCTTGACTATTTGCACTTGAACACTGTAGAAATTATGGACAAAAGTTATTGCTCTGTTGGCAGAAATATATTTTCACAATAGTTCTGGGGTGCCCTTAACCTGATAAGTCAGTGGTGGTTCATGCCTACCTTGTCTCTGCTAGCACACATTCAAGAGGGGCCAGCAGTGAGCCAGACCAGAGGAGGAATGTGAGGTGAGGTTGGTGTTGGGATGTCTGTCCCTTTCTCTAACAGCTAGCACATACACATGTGTGGAGAGTGGCTACTGATGTGAATACAAGTCAGCCCCAAGGAGGGAAGGGGTTATAAGACCACAAGCATCCCTGATTTAGAGTTTGAGCAGCTCGCCCCTATGCTGCTGCCTTGTGGGAGCTGAATGGTGAAAACCACGCTCAGCCCTGGTTGGGTGTGATTTATTGATGTTCTCCTGCCTTACCACATCCCAGCTCCCATCCTATGAGGGAGCCCAGCCTGGCCCTGGTACCTGCTATTCCCTTAGGAGAACACTGCTGTCTGGCACACAGACTGCCCATGGGACACCTGAAAGACATTGTGAACATGACAGATGTGTTATGTGTGAGTGAGAGATGGAGACAGATGTCTTGGCTTAGGTACAACACAGGCTACCTTAGCATTGCTCTGCCTGACCCAGAGAGGGCTAATGGCTGAGGATCCAAGTTGGAGATGGCAGGCTGGTTACTGAGCCACAGACAACCTCCTCTTTGAATTAGTTTCTTCCTAGCCCTGGCTGCTCCCTGCACATCTGACCAAAGCCTGAGGATCTGGCACCAGGCAGATAACTCCATCTTTTATTGAATGGAAAAGTCTACCCAAGCAGGGCACAGACACCCAACAGATTGGCACCTATGTGCTCTTTAGGATCTGGGCTCTCTTCTGCTTGGAGGTAGATGCTAGAGATTTACTTGTTTTGATGCAGGTGAAGAGCAGGGAATGGGTTTCTTGGCTGCCCTTTTTCCCACTGGAAGAAACATGTACTTGGACGTGAAGGCTGACAGCTGCCATGACTGCCTCTATAGCTCCTGCTTGAATGCTATCTGAGCCCTGGGTTTTATTCCTGGTGGGAAAGGGGCTGGCAAACACCTACACTCTCCTCCCTGGGCATCACAACTAGCCATTGCTTAACCAAGCGTAATATACTGTGCGAGTCGATGCAGAGGGACCGCAGCAGACATATTTTAAGAGAACAAATATAGCATTTAAGTGAGTGAGCAAGAGAGTGAGAGACAGAGAGTGTATAGAGTGCATTAAAGTTAATAAAGCATTGCAGAAATGGGGACTGCATTTCACTGTGAAGGAATCTAATTTAGTGAGTCGTAATTGGAGGATAACAGTCATACTGGAATGAAGTTAACTGTTCATTTTGCCAAACTCTCAAAGTCTCTTGGTTCTCCTTGTGAGCATCTCTCAGAACGTGAATCCTTCAGAGAGTTTAGAATCGATTGGTGCTTCACACCCGCAGTCCCTTTCAGCTTCTTAAGTGGATTTGGTTTCTCCAGTGCATATTTATTATCTATTTTATTATCTGCTTATTTATCTGGTAATCTCAATGCAGGATACATCCTCTCTGCTTAGCCTGACAATGAGGGAGCAGGTGTTGAGCTTGTGTATCCTCCTGGGCAGGGCAAGATGAGGCCTCTTGGGTCTCTTCCCTGTGCGTGGCTGGTGTCAACTAGGGTTGTTTTTGGACTTCTTGCTTCCACGTAGTTTTGCCAGCAGTGTCCTGCTGCTGTGGCTTTCTTTTAATTTGATAGAAGCATGTGTAGCAACAAACAGTATGGAAGGGTCCCATTCTTGGACACCCAAGACCAGGGGTGTAGCACAAAGAAGTGCAGGGCTGGTGTATTTATTTCAAGTGTGCCTGATTGCTGAAGAGCAGAATTATGGGCATGAGTAGCTGAGTAGGACCTGTTGTGTTGAGGGAAAGTCTTCTTTCGTTTGAAATGCCTGAAATCTTCTTGGGACATCAGTGTGGCCCTGGGTGGGCACACCAAGCTGTGCTACATCTCACAGGGCGAAAGGGGGGACACTGCTCTGTTGTCTTTGATATTTACACTGCATGGGTGCTGTAAGAATTGGCTCACTAGGATTTGTAAAGTGCCTTGAGGATGAAAAGTGCTGTGGAAATGTGAACTATTATTAAAGCATGACTGAATAAATAAAGAGTGAGGAACAGCCCTGCAGGGAACTGTCCCACTCAGGCAGGGGCTAGAGAGATGACCTCATCAGGTTTTTTCATTTCTGCTGTTGTGATTACAAAATAAAGTAGACATGCTCAGGGAGAAGCTTGGTGTAACATGCCTGGCTGTAGTAGCTGAGGGTGAACCATTCTAAGCTCTATTGGCATTTCCACTTCAGTGCAAACACAGCTGTCGCATAGACTTGGAGGATCCTAATCCAGTTTTGGCCATGACCGCTAGGGAATTTTGTATTCCTGTTTGGTTGGTTTTTATTTTTTTTTTTTAATAAAAAAAGAGTCTTGTGTTTGTGAAAAGCATATGGCTGACTGTGCTACATGCTGGTGCTGTGTGTGTCCTGGTGGTGGTACAAAGGTTGCATGCAATGGACACACACATACATATATATCCAATGACCTTGCCCATTTCTCCTCAATTCATTCTGGAGGGACTGTGCTGAGAAAGGAAAAGAGAGTCCTTATCTGCCTGGTCTTCTCAGTCTTCCTGTCTATACCTCCAGCACAAGTCCAAACTGATCACAAGCACCAGTCATTCCTTTGTGTTGAGGGTGAGCACTCAGACAGGGGCTTGACATAAGCAATTAATTTCAGAAAGACAGCTGATCAGCTGTCAAAGGACAATTCTCTATCACTTTTGACTTGGGTCTCAGAGTGACATGGGACCTGAGAGATGACATGATCCCATCTTCTGCTGACAGCTGTTTTCTTAAGTGATGGCAGACTCTGAAATAGGGGCTGGACTGGTCTGACCCCCAAATTTAACAGAGCCAAAGGGCTAGGCACAAGACTGGAAGGATTCTTGGGAGGAGAGCTAGTGACTGAGCAAGATCAATGGATCTACCTTGAAGGCTGAGTGCATGACTGACTTGTCAATTAATCACTTTGTTTTACTTTCCCCCTTTTTTCTTCCTCGTTCAGGGAGTGTAAGAGCCGAAGATGAGGCCCAGGGTGGAGTGCTACTCTCCAAGGTTTTGGCTGGTGCTGGCAGTCCTCGCAACAACAGGGAGCGGGGCTCATGCCCAGAAAAGCCACCCGAGCATTGGCATTGCAGTCATCCTGGTGGGGACCTCCGACGAAGTGGCCATCAAAGATGCCCACGAGAAAGATGACTTCCACCACCTGTCAGTGGTGCCTCGGGTGGAGCTGGTGGCCATGAATGAGACAGATCCCAAGAGCATCATCACCCGCATCTGTGACCTCATGTCTGACCGCAAGATTCAAGGGGTGGTATTTGCTGATGACACAGACCAGGAAGCCATTGCCCAGATCCTGGACTTCATCTCCGCCCAGACTCTCACTCCCATCCTGGGCATCCACGGAGGCTCCTCTATGATCATGGCAGATAAGGTAAATTTAAATGAGCTTCCTTATTTTGCAGACCTGTGGATCCAAACTTAAAACAAAGAGAAGTATCTTACTCTGTGATCCTCAGGTGGTGTCTCATGGGGCTGAAGCTTGGGGGATTAGACAGCTTCAGATTCAAAGACAGATTAAAAGAGCTAACTGTGTGTAGCACTACTGAGAAGAGCCTATTAATCATGTGGAATTACCTGCAACAGAGAAAAACTGAGGAGGGAAAGAAGAAGGTAGAAAAGACCCACAAAAGAACCAGCCCTTTTCTTCTTCCTTAAGAAGGGTAAAGAGCCCCTGACAATTGTAAATTTTTTTAGGGTTTTATTTTTGCCTGTGTTTTACCTTAGAAGAGCCAGGGATCATAGACTGGATTTTTTCCTGCGTGTAGCTGGAGGACATTGTGGTATTTTCAGGGATGCTTAATACAGCTCTTACATCTTAATTGGAATATAATTGAATCTTTAATAAAGCCATCCTCTCTATAAAGTGTTCATTAGCTCCTGAAGTTAAATAGGTGTTAGCTAAAGTGACTAACCAGTCTGAACCAGTCCAGCTAAATCTTTCTTTTTTTCCACTGCACTACTTTATTCCTTCATGTCACAGACATTTCATTGTTTTCCCAGGCCCTAGCCATTCTTCTAAAGAATTAGTACACAAACAGCATCCTGCTACTGCTTTTGAACAGGGCAAGATGCAGAGAGGGAGTAGTGTCTTTGGCCAGCCAATAACTCTTAGTAGAGCCTCCATGGTGTGCAGGTGGACCTGATACAAGTCTTCCACTTTTCAGGAACAGGATGCAGCAATTCACACCTGAGTGTGCGTTTGGCCTGAGAGTGTGGCTAACGGTGGCCTCGAGGCTAGTGTTGGGCAGTGGGAACATGTGAGAGAAGCTGGCTGTCCCTTTCCCTGCAGGCTTGAAGCCAGAGAGTCAAGGCCAAGGCTTTTATTGAGAAGACCCTCTTGACTATTCTTTGCGCATCCCAAAGATGTAAACAGGGACACAAGCTGACAGCCTTTTTCTTTTACAGTTAGCTCTTAAGTGAGTCTGAGACATTCAACTAGGCAGAATCAGGCCTAATTGAATGAAGGGTGAGAACTGACCTGGCCACTATGGCAGCTCTTCCTCAAAGAGATCTAGTGAGCTGAGAAATCCAGGCACATTCTGCTTTATCTGCCTTGCAAGTACATAATCCAGTGCAGGCTATCGAAGGTACTAACAAATTATTTTCTCACTCTTTGACCAACTGTTCAGTTGACAAATAACACACAGTTAGTGTGCAGTGTTATTTGAAATAGTCACTGAATAATCACAAGTCTTTTTTTCTCTCTCTCCTTGAATAGTTGCACATGTGCTGAAGTCACACTGCCCCATTCCACCCACAGTGAAGCTTCTCTGCCTTGGAGGCCAGGCAGGCAGCAATGCTGCAGCTTGGTGCTCTCCTGCCTGCTGCATTGCATGGTTATCTATGTGCAAAAGAGAGTTGGGAGCAGTGCTCAAGTGCTGCACTTCACACTTGCCATGACATTTTACATCTCTAAACAAATGTAAGAATTACCGACAGAAGACCTCCTAAGCACTGGGGAAAGGTCCTTGTGACTTTGAACATGGCAGGCCAAATTCTGATTTCAGATTCCCGCAGTGTAAATCCAGCACAACCCCATTGCCTTTGGCAGGATTAGATCAGATTTACGCTGCTGCAATTCAAAGAGAAATTTGGCTTATTGAACTTTGAAAAGATTTTTCTTTCTACCTGTCCCTAGTCTCTCCTTGGGAAGGCAGCATCTCCTGCCACTGCCCTGTGTACCCCACTGGCTTGCTTCTAAAGAGTGTTCTGGCAGGCAGGCAGCCCACAGGGAGCTCAAAGGTGGAAACCTTATGAGTGGAGACTTCTGTTTAACTGGACTTTTGTTTGTTTGTTTGTTTGGGGTTTTTTTGTTTGGTTTTTTTTATTTTTATTTTTTTTTGTTTGTTTTGTTTTTCTGGTAGTTTTGCAGACAGGAGTTTTGCAGGTTATGTACAAAGATCTGCAGTTTTAAGAAAGGCCAAGGTTTCTTTGAAAAATAATTTGAAAAGGCTGACCTTTACAACTTCTGATCCACAGGTGTGTAATCTTTAATGGATAATATTTATTTGATGAATTGAATTAAAATACAGTAGAGAGTAAATACACTGAAATTCTACTAAAATTACTAAATAGCCTGGTAAGTCCTTAAACAATTTATTTTCCATAGAGGGTCTTGACAGAGGCTTTGCTTTCAGTGACTCTTAGTCATGTTCTTTGTAGATGAGTTGTGTGGTTGAGGTTTGATCCTGCAAGCATGGATTACTTTTTTCAGCATCCCCTCAACGCCCACAGCAGTCAGCTGTGATTGAACTTGCTCAGCATTTCACAGGTTCAGATCTGCACTTACAGCTTCATTATGCTCCCCGTGTGTTTGTGATCAGTAGTGCCAATGCAAACCTAAGGAATGCTAGAAACCACTGATGCCTTGATGTGACAGATAAGGCCCTATTTGCTGGACTTTAATTCAAAAAAAGTCCCCAGTCAAACCACCTTTCCTGGAGTAGCATGTGAAATTCTATTTCACCTTCAGTGAGGGTGTAGTAAGTGTTCTGTTAGGAAATGTGGGTCATTTGTAAAAAGGACTTAGAAATGTACCATGCAACTGGTAAATTGAGGCACAAAAGGGCGGGCAAGAAGATGAAGAAAAAAATTAGTATTTCAAGCCCAAATTTTCTTTTGTCCTGTATATAAAGACAGAAATATTGTATCATGTGCACTATAAGCTGGCTTTATTTTGGTTAATATTCAACTAGAAGTTTGCTACCCACCAGCTGGAGGTCTAGACATCAGTGGTAATGGAGGCACCACCTGAGGACAATTCACCCCACCCAATTCAGGGTGCAGTGAAATGCTCGTGGGACAGTCCTGTGTCTCCCCACTGATTAGTGAAGAAGGCTGTACCTCAACGTGTTCATGATGCCTCAAGTTAAATGCCATGAACCCTGCCCTAGGTGTGACATAGCAGGTGGAGGTACGTTGCTGAAAGTGTAACATCTGTTTTTCCTGATTTTGTTCAAATTCTTTAATATTATATTTGATTAGATTTTGTAAATAACATTTGTATAGTTTGTTTCCCCTGTGTTTTGCCTTTTTCCTCTGGAAAATAAGTATACAGGAATTGACATGTTTTAGCTGTTTTTACTCCTTAGCGCTCGAGTCTCTAATTGCACCTGCTTACCTGTTACAGAGTGTTACATTGAATTTCTGACTAATCTGGCGTAAGAAGAATGTGACCAGATGATCTGTGTGCACACCGTGCTCTGGGTTCAGTTCCAGGAAAGCGGTGAAGCAGAGACACATGATGTGCCTCACTCGAGCTCTGGAGCAGCCACTTTGCAGAGTGAGAGTTCTGCCATAGTCAGTTCAGTCCCCTGAGTTTGATAAGCGTGCCAGCAGTGACTCCAAATGGAGTGAAGAGCAGCAGTCCTTTAGTTTTGGCTGGGTGGCCTGGGAGTGATGTCTAAGGGGGTCCAACAAGACCTCATATCAGTTCCTCTCAGAGGAGCAAGGCTGGAGCTCTGGCACAGGGTAGAAGAGTGCTTGCACTGTTTCAGCCCTGTAAGAAAGCACCTTATTTTGGTGCTGATTCCTCATCTCACCAGGACCTGTGATTAGAAAGGAAATAGCATTGATCACTGGTGATCTCTGTTTAATCTAAAATAGATGGAGAGGAGAGAAATGTGCACCACCACCAGTGTTAGGTTTCTGTGGTCGAAAACCTTTTCTTGCGGAAGCTTGCTGGTCCCTTTAGTTTGCCTGATGTTGCTGCATTGACCTGACTTTAAACAGCTCTGTGTTTCCTGATTTTAAGCATTAGTTTGTATTATCTAGAGGACTGCAATGCACTTTTGACCAGACAGCATATCTGCTAGCTTTCCAGTGTTATAAAATAATTTCTTGTTTCTCCCCAATTGTTTTGAAAGCAGAAATTAAATTGTATGAGGATGCCCTGTGTTAGGAGACTGATGGTGAAAGTAAGTCTTCAAGACTACAAACCAAGCTTCAGTTCAGATAACCACACAAAACAGTCTCTTGGGTTGCAGACCTGAAACTGGAAATCTGGACTAGGCTTTTCTTTGTTATTGTTTCTATATTACCTAAAATTGGTTCTGCCCAGAGCTAGGAGGTAAAGGAGCAGTCACAAAATAAAAAGGAAATAACATTTACAAATATACATTTATAAGTATCTCAAGGGAAGGGCAAATCGTTATTCTGATTGACAAAACTTACTGTGCTGGAAGCAATTTAGCTTCTTGCCTCAAAAATGACCACATCATTTGGCTGATTGGTCCATCTTGTAATGGCAGACTATTTATTTGGTTTGAAATAGCAGAAGAAGGCAACTTGGTGATAATGAATGCAGAAAAGGGAAGAACAGAAAATGATTTGGGTTCTCTTATAGCAGAGCTGCTGGCCATCATTTTTGCTGGAACTGTTCCTCATTACTTCTCCACATCACATTATTTTGCCAGAGCTTTGTGTCCTGTGCAGCTTTATAGTAACACAATGGTGCACAGACAGAAGAGGAAAAAACTGTTGGGAGAAGAGGATGGTTATGTTTTCCCAGGTGAAAATCAGTCTTCTATGTCTCTGCATCCCTTGCTATTTTCTCCAGGGCTTGCCCACACAGGGATACACGCAGTATGCATCAGCATGCTGATGGAAATAAAACGGTAGGAAAGAGTGATCTATTGCTCGGCTGTGCCAGTAATACAATTTGGATAAAAGCTGCATAAAACTAACCCTAAATTTAAAATCTGGTCTAGGCCAGATTCTCCTTCCTTTTTTTTCACACATCATGGAGCTGGCTTTTCTTTTACTCCCTCCACTACCTTCTTTTTTTTTTTTTTTTTTTTTTTTCCCATTTATACCAAAGCCACAGTGTTTCCTCTGCCTTTTTATCACCAGGACATAAATCTCTGTTCCCTTTATTTTTGTTTTCTGTAAAATTTCCAATATATGTTGTCTCTCTCCTGTGATCACTCCATGTTTGGACCATGCTGCTGCTGCATTTCTTTGTCATTTCTTTGGTATTTTGGTGGAAAACAAGTCCAAAGTTGGGCCATGGGGGTAAAGCACCAGGGAAGGAGAGTAGCTGCTGGCCAGAGTGCAGCAAAGTGATACTTCAGGTACAGGGAAGCCAAAACTAGCTGGATAAGCTGAGCACCTAGATACACACTGAAACCAGGACAAAGTCAAAGACACTGGGACAGTGCTGCTAAAAGCAGAACATCTGTAATTAAAAGGAAAGCACTTTCACTCTCAGGTTTTCAAAGGTTAAGTAATAGGGATGCATAGGGAATGAAAACCTCATTTTTGGGTGTAAATCTGTTTCATTTCATTAGGGATGACATCTGAAATTTTTCAAGCCCTTGTGTGAAGGAAATTCAGTTAAAAAAAAAGAAAATTAAAAAAAGATATTAAGTTCCCTTTGAATGGATTATATGAATTGAATTAAAATAAATTCCAAACAAAATGCTGCTTAGAAGGGGGGGAAAAAAGGCACATTTTTATCTGCAGACATTGAAAGATTTCTATCCTTTTTTTCCTCCAAAACAAATTTATATGCTGTTCATGTAATTTCACAAAGTGTTTTCATTTCTCTGAAACTGCATTTGATGATAGTAATAGTTTAAATGTTTCTTGAGCTAATCTAGTGATTAGCAAAGATTAGTTTGATTTATAAAAAATAAAATAGAAAGAAATCAGCAGTTTTCCTCCAAACTCTTAATAATTTTATTAAGGAGATGATTAATACACTTCTTTTGCTTTTGGTACTTTGTTTCCTTTTGCTGCCAAAATAAAGATCTCTGTAGCTCCCAAGTAACAAAATAAATATCATGTGTCCTCAAATTACAAGTCTGCTGCAACGATTGGGGAAGAAGAATAAAAGGTAAGTCACAGAGACATAGACAATAAAAGCCAGTATTGTACGCCAGTGTTGTTTTTCCATTGTATACACACATAATAAAAAGCCAGGTGGGTCTGTAATTTATGTTGACATCTGTGTCTAATCAACCCATACAAAATAACATTTTATTTTATTCATATAAAGAAAGGGATTATGGGCAGCATATTTTTGAAAGTTTAACACCTGAGCATTTCCCTAGAACTATTTTTATTACTTTACAAATAAATTGTAGCACTTAAAAACCCTTAGATATTAGGAAACCTGGAAATGAACTTTTAAGAGGTTTAACTCTCCCCAGGGCCATTAAATCCTTAAATGTGAACTCTCATTTTCTAAACAAGAACTCAAGTACTCTCATCAGTATTATTCCAATGAAAATATGACTTTTCAAAGAAATATATGATTTTTTATTAATTGTCCTATTAAAATAGTGTTTTTCTTCCTCTACTTCATCTCTGATTTTATTGGGAGGAACTTCATTTCAAGGCCTTCACTTTTTCTGGGGTATTGTTTTCAAGAGTCACAGGAAAAAAATGTGGAGTTAATTCCTTTCTTTTTGGTTTATTGCTTAAAAGCATCAAGAAAGTCTCTTTTTAAAAAAACAAAGAAAACAAAGTTCTTACAGATTGTGCAGCTTTCCATGAACTATCCCTATCGCTTTTTCCCTCCTAATAATTTATACTGGATGTAATTCCTATTTGCCATGAGCCTCGGACACAGGGTGCTTGAAGGTGTTGCCTGAGTTTGGGTGTCACAGAATTGGGAAGGAGAAAACCCTGGAGGAAAACCTGGTACCCTGGTGAGACTGCAGCCCTGCTAAGGTGCCCTGGGACGCTTCTGGCAGGGGCAGTGCTGAGGGAGAGGATGGCCACAGAGGTGTGGGTCCCTTCCTTTCAGCAGAAGTTGTCTCAGGCAACAAATGTCAAGCAAAAGTGAAGTTCTGATTCCTTTACAGCAGCATTCTGCAGCTATTTATAAGCTGTTTTGTTTCGGGTCATAGGATTTTTCCTCCAGGAGTACAGAGTGTTAGTTTTCTTCTGCTATAGTGGTGTTTTCTTTTGAGGGACAAAAGACCTTTCCTTCCCTAGCTCTGCACGCAACTTCTGCAACTCACCTGAGATAAAGAAAAGGTGAATTAATCTTGTCACTACTGTTTCTTAAAGGTGATATTGCCACTGTCTACCTGGAAATAGAACTGCTGAAGTGTCTGTGAGAAAAATGTTAGTTTCCACCCAGCTTAGACCTGGTTATCTGTGAAAAATGTCTTTCTTGATAGAATTTTAACCTTGATTTTCACACTAATGATATTTAGGTACATCTCCAAATCTGTAAGCACTTACCTAAGGAAAATCTGGAACCTTCATGAACTCTGACCAATAATTACTTATAATCTTTATCACAACTCCTTTCTTTCAAAACAAAAAAACCAACAAAAAGGTCTTAAATCAATTTGTGCCATCCCCAGCCGGACAAGGAGATTAATTTCTTCAATCTGGACAGGCAGGCCTTTATTACAACCCCAAGCAGTAACTTGTCTCACAAAATCTAAATTAATTACTCTCAAATTTGTCCCTACCCTAAACTGGCCTCAAAATGAAATTGGAAACACTGAGTGTGAAATTGCCCGATGCTACTGCTTTAGATCTCCATGTCATTCCCCAGTAACT
This sequence comes from Catharus ustulatus, assembly GCF_009819885.2. Taxonomy (NCBI): domain Eukaryota; kingdom Metazoa; phylum Chordata; class Aves; order Passeriformes; family Turdidae; genus Catharus; species Catharus ustulatus. The sequence continues at coordinate 21,844,441 of NC_046224.1, read as the reverse complement.
GCAGGACAGAGAGAAACAGTTCTTTCCAGGGAATCTCTTATTCTCTTTGCCTTTTATTTGCCTCATTAGTCAAGTTTGGTGGGGATGGATTAGGAAGGAAGCTAAGGGAATTACATATATGGAGACTGGAAAAAACAGGGTAAAGAAGATGACATAATTGTAGTCTGTGACTCTGTTAAGAGTCTGGAAGAGCTTGTATATGAAGATTGAGTGAAACAGCTCTATGTGTGTACTGTAGATTGGTTGAACAATGACTCAGGGTGTGATTTATATACTCAATGAATAGAGGTAGACTAAGACTAGAGAAAAAAAATGCTTAGTGTAGCTAGAAGAAGAAGTAGGAATGATAGGATAAAGTTAGGGAAATATATTAAATGAAGTATTATGGTATATTAAATGATGATGTTATTTGGTATGTATATGTGTATCACAAAAAAGGCTCAGACACTGACTTTTCTTAGGAAGTACTCCACACTTCTTAGGTAAGAATATGGAAACCATGTTCTTCAGCTATTTTCAAACTGAACATATTTCACAACTGAACTAAGTGCTGGAGAATGTTACATAGATGAAGCAGAGGAGAAAGAGGATAAAGATGAAAGACAGATAGGAAAACTTCTCCTGAACCTTAGGATCATGGGGAGAAAATTAAGGGAAAAAAAAAGAGTAAGTTCTAAGAGTGAGAAAAAAAATACCTTAAAGGCTTTGTTGAAGCGATTTTTCTCTGTGCTTGGCAATAGCTTTTAGTTGTGTATCTGTGAAGTTCCTGATAATAACAATAAATGTAGGTTTCAGAGAAAGGGGGAAGACAGGAATGAAGGATATGGAGAGTCTAAGGGTGAGTGGGCAAAAAAATAAAGGAGGTGAGTACATGCAGTGAGGGGAGCTGATCTAAAAGGTGCCTACAGAATCTAGCAGTTCTAATAGACCCTAGTCCTCACTGCAGCTCTGCTATAAAACATGACTTTAAGACACTTGCTCTGCTGCTATCACAGCAATTTGCCCTTTACAAGAAGTCCATAACAATGTTTTTGTAAAAGTTTGAGCTCTACAGAAGGCAAAGGTGACCTAATTACTAGGAAACAATTACTGGATTTGTCTAACTGAAGTAAATACAGTGCTTGAGATGAAAATCTGGACTCCAGGAGGAGAAGCTTTAACCCCCATTAGAGATGGTGGCTGAATAGCTGCATCATCCTGGAGAACTCATTTTATGCAGGGCTGATAGTACCATCTATTGTAAGCTTGGTCAGCATTCCCCATTATAAAATCCTCTTGGGGGTTTCCTGTAATTTTGCCAGACTATGACTGTTTGAACAAAGTTTCCTGTGCCAGGTGTATGCCTCAAGCTGATTGATTTATTTTGCTAATTTATTTGGAAAATGACATATCTCTCTCTGAAAATGTGGCACAGGCTGATGTGTGATTTATCTATATTGCAAGTGCTGTCACATTTTCCTCCAAAGGTTCTGCCTGACCACCACATGTTCTCAGAGCAAGGACAAAGGTCTGGAGCAGGGGTGTCTTGCAGGGAAGGACTTCTAACCAGATATGTGCTACCACTGCACAGGCTGCTCCAAGTTTGGCCTTGATCATGTGTAAGAAGCTACAGATGTGCCTGGAGTCTTTTTAGATGTTTGCCACGTCTCTTGCAAAGAACTTGTCCTTGCAAACCGTGCTTCAAAACTGCACCTGGCCCTGGGGGCTGCATGGGCAGTGCTGGATCTGGAGGTCTCCTGTGGGATCCTGGAGGGATCCAGCCAGCAGGAACATGCTGTGCAGCAGGGAATCTGGGCAGAAATGTGGGTGGGGTGGGGGGCAGGCAGGGTATTCTGAGGAGCTAGTACAGAGGCTGAGTGTATGGAAGAGATCCTGGTACAAGGAGATGGGCAGGGAGACTGGATAAAAGTAGGAAGCAGGAGATGGTGGATGGGAAAATGCAGAGAGGAAAAGAGAAACCTGCCCAGGTTATGCTTCCTTCCTGGCTGGAGAAGTAATAGCCAGGGAGCACAGGGGGTGGCAGAACTGCTGAGCAAATGGGATGAGGAGTGTGGAATGGGAGTGGAAAACCTGTCCACTGGAAACTGCGTAGTTGAAAAGACCAGATCTGGGCCCGGTCAGGGCTCCCTCCAGTTGGGCAGAAATGTTCCCTTCCTATTCTGCCCTGAGCCACAAAGGAAGTCAGAAATAACTGTGCAGGGTGACTGGGACACTGGCATCAGTGCTCCCTGCTAGGGCAAGGCCAGGGGGTCTTTTAAAGTGTGCCTGGGGCTGGCTTGGCTGTGCACTCCTTCAGCCAGCACCCCTTGTTCCAGGGCCCCAGACCTCATGGAGAGGGGGAAGAGCAAAAAGCTCCTGTGAGGAGGGGGCCAGGCTCTCCACCAGCTGCCTGGCTTGGGGCCAGCATAGCCACTGTCAGGCCTCTGTGCTGGAGGGCACCAGCTCCAGGATGGGGCTCCAGCTCCTCCATGTGAGCTCCTGCAGCGCTTTGTCCTCGCTCTGGCTCCAGCTCACTCGCTTTCTGCAGAGGCAGAGCTGTGTCCTCACCCCCCAGCTCTGCAGCAGTACTGAGGTGTGTGGTGAAGAGCCAGTGGCCCTGACACAGGGCTGGGCTGAGTGTACACCAAGTCACCAGCCCTGCTGGGTCTCAAATCCTGCTCCCACCTATCCCTATTCCTATCTTCTCCCTTCTACTGCTTCCCTTCCTTTCACCCTCTCCTGCCTGTCACTCTACCTGTTTCTTAATTCTTGTTTGCACTGTGCTTTGAAAATGCAGAGTGCTGTATAAATGTTAATTATTATTATTATTATTATTATTATTACTATTATTATTCCTTCTTTTTAATTGGCATCCCTCACTCTTTCTTCTCCTGCTATTGTGGCTTCCAGAGAGAATGTGTGGGCTTACATTATTTATAGCTGTGTGAGAGTAATTACAGAAATGATTTAATTACTCAGTTAATACCGTTCTCTACATCACCAGCTTGACAAGCTACTGATCCTCTCACCACAGCTGGAACATGCAGACTAGCATCCATATCATGGATGAGCGGGTAAGGAGAAGCAAGGCTAAGGGAATGATTTGTTAGAGCCCTTCATGTCTCTGGTTACTCCCCCTGGGCTAAGGGATGAGGTTGCTGATCCCTCAGGGGCTTGGCCAGAGGCAGTGTGTGCTGTCACCTCAGCTGGGGCAGAGCTGCCCCCAAGGAAATGGTGTGCAGTGATGGCTCGTGCCTCCCAGCTGACAGGGGCTACCTCCAACACAAACCTACTCAAGCTGAAGATTCAATATTTGGTGTGCTGCATTAGCCAGCTCTTCACATTTATCAAAGGTCAGAGATCTGGCACAGTTTTGTTTTCTTAACTTCTATTTAAGCCTGCCAGATGAGAAGGTAGGGTTCATGCATCCTGCATAGGGTCAGAGTAAGAGAGAAAATCACCATTACCAGAAATGTTCTTTCTTGCAGGTGGCCACATGTAGTTCTGACCCTCTTTAAGTAAATGAGCTTTCCCGCTGAAAGGGATGGCCTCTTCTTGCTGAGACTCCTGCGCTGGAAATGAAGTGTTTCCATCACTTCCAGTTCACAAAGACTTGTGAAGAGCAGGGAATGTCCTGTTTCTGGTGAAGTATGGAAGGAGTTTGAGCAAGGAGAGTACATGCTTTCCTTCAGGGCACGCACTGAGCAGATGGTTACCAATACCTTTTAGTTATCTACCAGAGACAGTGGAAAAAAACCTCACAGACCACCTCGTGCGTTCAGGAGAAAATGAAAAAGATTATTTTCTGACAGCACCGTAGATAAAAAGGAGGGTCAGTGGAATTCTTAACAAAGGAGAAGAGTTGCTTGGGAAGTGGAGAGGGGCTTTTGTTGGATAATGGGGTATTTGTCAGATAACAGTGTACGAGGAGAGCATCTCTCAGAAGTGCCTGCTTTCCGTGTCTCCAAATTGCCTGGCTGCATTTGGGCTCTTCATGGTGCGGGCTGTGGGCCAGGTTCAGACTGTTCCTCGACATGGCAGGGCTGGGTGGGCGGCGGGAGGGTTGGGAACAGGTGGCATCGAGGCTGCTGGAGTGGAGCGCCTTTTCCACGCGACGCTGCCTGCCAAGCTGCAAGGCACAGAACACCTGGTATCTGAATGGGCTCTGCCCACCTCCCAGGAAGTGATGGCAATCAAAGAAGTAGGCTAGAGTGTTTTAAGTGTGAACAGTGAATATAGGTCTTTTTTTTTTCTTTTTCAATATCCAACATGAGACAGCTTAAGGCAGCCTACATTTGAGAAAATGCTGGGCTCCTTCTTCTGAAAGTTGAGTCTTTCATGTTGTATCTCTGAATGGACACTCAGAGTCCCTCCCTCATTGCTTTTGCAAATGCACGCTAGAGGCTTTTATTTATTTTTTCCCCTAATTTGACACACTTGAAAGTGTATTTTATGTTCTAACATTGGAACAGCTTGTTGAGAAGACAGCAAGCGGAAGGGCAATGGAACAAGTAATTTTGTCAGCTCCCAAATGAATGAATCCTGTTTTCACTGGATTCGCATCTCACAGTTAATTGACTCTTTAACTGAATCATATACTAAGGCTCTAATGTGAGCTTAATCCATAAGCTTAATCCATGGTAGACACCATAGTGTCTGCAGAGGTGAGAATTTGAGCTGGGTGAAGATATTTCAGAAGAGCTGGACTCATCCTTCCCCCAGTGGTGAAGACCAGGGGCATTAAAAGGGTCTCATTTCTTCACCCACTGCCTTGCATCAACTCAAAGATGACCAGTCCGAGTAAGTGTGTGCACCCACAGCAGCTTCAATTTTTCAGGACCTGTCTACACTTCCTCCGTACAAAAATATAATTCTCCTTGTTTTTCTCCCAGTTTCCACTGTGCATTTTATAGTCACTGGCTGGCACAGTATATGAAAGCTGTATACTGTGGTGGCCTGAGGCATCTGTGTATAGGGGCTATCCACCACAGGCATGCTGCCAGGTCAGGATGAAGTCTATTTGATTGCCTAGCGAGCCTTTGACTGTGGGTGGGTGAATCATGCACACTGCTGTGGGGTCAGGCAAAGGCTTTGGGACTGCATGCAGTTGCAGGCTCTATTTTGTACAGCACTATAAGAATTTAATTCTCCTCGAGTCCTCTGCCCCTTTGTCAAATCAGGTGGAAATTGGGCAGCAGGTTCAAGAATTACTGGGAAACCTGACTCACCTGTGCACAAACACACGCACCCCAGGTTTGCAAAAACGCGCACACAGGTGAGCGCAGCCGTGCGCCGAGCGTGTCGGGAGCTGTGATTTGGGCACAAGTGACCCGTGCGCAGACACACACAGACACACACAGACACACACAGAACGTGTCCCTGCCCTCCCGCTGTGACTCACGGATTGATGACTGATTCACCCAGCGCATCCCGCTCGGCGCTGTCTCTCGGGGCTGGACACGGCTCCCACTGCACGGGGCGCACACGTGTGCGCTGTGACTCACATGGGCTGCAGCAGCACAGGAGGCACGGACATGAGCACGCACTTGCTCACTGCCGCATGCTCCTATCGCTGAGCTGTCTGAAGGGGAGCATGGGCGCGAGGCTCGGAGATTTTAATATTTCTGTCCCACAACAGACCTCTTGAGGGAAGAAATTAGCCTGATGGCAGCAGCAGTAATTGGATTATTCTGTTTGTATCCTCTGTGGTAGAGAAAGACATGTGCCTTTAACTGTATTTTCAATGCAGACTTAAAACTTGCACTTAAAATGTGAATTGTGCCTTTTTTTTCTTCATAACTGTCAAGCAGACATCTGTTTTCTGCCCCACTTTTTTTTCTGCCTTTTGACTGGCTGAGCTTTCTGTCTAGCTTTTTTCTTAGCCTTGTGGCAAGCCTACAGCAAACTCTGGTGGTTTGAGTTCCTCACCTGGCACTGAAGATCGAGGCATACTCTAATCACTGGGTGCCTTGGGCACGCTGAGGAGGAGCCAGCCTGGTGGTGAAAATAAGGAGGATGGATGCCTCAATCTAAACGAGGAAGTGTGCCTGAATGGGCTGAAATCCTGGGAAGGGGAGAATTGGGGAGATCTGAAAGGTCTTTGCAGGGCAGGGAAGTGCCCAGCACTGGCTGTACCTCTGAACAGTTAGCTCTCCATGGATCTCTGGGCTAATCTCTGCAGCTGCAGTCTGGCTCTGGCCATTGAAATGATCTGTAATGGGTCTGACAAAGTTTTGGAGTATGTGCATGTCTGCAGGGGAAAGCATTGCTGAAGTAGAGGGAGAGAAGGTGGAACTGGACAGAGGATGAACCAGTCAGCTGTGTCTTTCTGCTGGTTTTGGTCATCTGAGAGACTCCTTAAACCCATGTGGCCTGCTTCTCTTGTGTTGTATAATTGTGAGGTTAGTTTTGATGTGTTCTGGGCACATCCAAATGTTTGACACAGCCATTACCTACCCAGAGATTTAATTTTTTTTTGATAGTCAATTGGTTCTTTAATTTGGATTTAATAAGTCACTTTGTGCTCCATTAAATAGGCCTTCATGCAAAATGTTTAATGCCAAAGTGTGCTCGCCTGCAGATGGTAGAGCAGCTTCATTTAGGGAATAGCTGGAAACCTCACCAGGCTGTGCTGGTGCCCATGGTCCATTTTCCCCCAATGAGCCATGCTGCCATTAACCTTTGCTGTCTCCATGTCCTGCTGTGAGACCTCAGGGCTCATCTTCACCAGGACTTGTCCAGCTGTTCTCTCTGTTTGATCCCTCTGCCCTTGTCTGAGCACCCTTGGAAGATTTTATGTGCACATGTGGATTTGAAGTTTCAACTGCTTAATTGTTATAAACTGGAGCTGTGACTTGGAGCTTTCTCATCAGAGGCTGACAAAAACATGTTGGGATACCGACCAGTGGGAGGAGAAAGAGAGGTTGTGAGTGATATTTGTCTCTTGCTGTGTCTAGGACCACATTTTTGTCTGACAATGTCACTCACTGGTCACTGTACTGGTCCAGCAGTCTGTTGCTCTATGTCTTGAGGTGTGCCTACACAAACATTCAGTAATACACAGTACAAGCTGTGGGGAAGCATTTTGTCCTGTGAGACAGCCAGTAGCCAGCCAGCAGCGCATGCTGTTCTGCAGCTACACAATACACGAATCTCTTGAATCATACATGGGAGGCTTTTTTTTTGTTTAGTAATAGTGGAGTGAGTTTAGTTTTTCCATTTTTCCCTCTCGTGGTCTAGTCTAGACTAAAATACTAGGGAGAGGATTATCTGGCTTGGCTTGTTTAGGTTTCTGTGACCAGAAAGAAATGGTTTAGTACAGGGATGGGTAACATCATGTGGAAGATGTGGCTGTGTCTGTGTAACCATGCTTGTGCAGAAGCATGTCCTGTCCTCCACACTGCATCTGTCCCTGCTCTCAAGGAATCCTTTTGGCCAAATGTTTTGCTGCATTTGATGAATAAATTGGTTAGGGAAGTGAGGTGACATGAGTAGGTTAGACATGAATGACGAGGATCTTGCCTTGACAATCAATTTATTGCTTTGCACTTAGGAATCTGTAGGTGATGGTCCTCTGGGAACTCATCCACTGGGATTAGTACCTTCAATTACAGGGAGGTAACTTCCAGAAGATTTTCTTTGCCACTCACTTGGTTTTACTACTCTTCATACTGGTCTACCTTCATGTACTAGCACCCTGTGGGGTGTAGCCCCTTGCAGACTGGATGGGACCTCTGATAAGGACTAAGAAAATGTAACAGAACAGTGCTGGAGTAAGAAAAGAGATGGGAAGATCTGCTGAATGGGTGTGTTTGACAAAGGGCAGCAGTGCAGAGGGAGGGCATCCAAGTGTGAGGGTGGAAGGAGGCGAGGGTGTGGGATGAGGAAATTTCATATGACATTCAAAGTAATTCACAGACTAAAGCAGGTAGAAAGGGCTCAGGGTGAGATCAGATAATTAATTAACAACTGCAGGGATTCATCTTTCTCTCTCAGCCAGCAGTATGTGCATTGTGTGACTTACAGTGAGCATATCACTCGTGCTGCTTCTCTCACTTAGTCCATGGCCAGATGTGTTCAGCAACCCCAGCTCTCTTACAAACATCCCATATGTGCTTTCCCAAGGGCTGGAGCTCCTGGTGGTCACTGCCACCCTGTGTCATGTTGCTGCTTCTTTGGTGATGTGTGCTACCACTCTGCAGTGTCCCCATGGGATTTGCCATGTGTTCCCAGGTTCTGCCTTGTCCTGGGAGGTCTTGGTAGGGGACTTCAAAGGAACGAACAGGGGTTCCAGTTGCCTTTCCTCCTTCTGTTGCCCAGTAGGCAGGATCTGGCCCTGCTGCTGATGAGCAGCTGGGGAGGGAAGGCAGTGCAGCCAGTAAGGAGTGACTCATTCTCCCCAAACAAGCAAATGCACAAAAATGTGTCTGCACCTAAGGATGGGGGGAAAAATACAACTTAAGACTCAAAAGGTTCACTTCTGCTTCCAGAGTACCCCCAGAGGAAAGCTTTTTGTTGCCAAATACTTTTCCTTCCACAGCCCCATTATTTTTTTCCCCTCAGAATTTTCTCTTAATGGTTGAATCGTTTAACACCACATATAAAGTCGTATCTGGCCGCTCTGGGGCGATTCTGGGTTGCCATGGCAATGAGCCCTGTCTCTCCAAATTAGGACATTTTTCCTGCTGCCTTTTCTATGCAAGGCTTTCTCTCATCTCTTTTTCTCTTACTCTCCCTTGATGTCTAAAGTGCTGAGCGCTGCCTCTTCTTTCGCACTCTCCCTGAAAGGGATCAGACTTTACCCGTCTAAATTAATTCCTCTGAAGCCTGTGCCAGCTTGGCGTGGACCAACTTTGTGCTCCACAATGAACGTGCTGCAGAATCAGGATCAGGGCGAGGAGGGGTAGGAAGGTGTAGAGGTGGTGAGGTTAGCAGGGGACAGCAGCGTGTGACCGTGGTGTGCTCATTCCCTGCTTCGTACAGCATTGCCTCATCTCTGCCTGGCTGCTGCCAGGGCTGTCTGGAGCTGGGTGCTGAGGTGAGGGCTGCTTAGCTTAAAATATATCTTAGGGCTAGAAAAGCTAGTGTAATCAACCTGGGGTGAATGTAAATGTGATAGCATGCACAGTTCTGTCAGACAGCCTTGGCTCCCCAGTGTCCCATCTTCCATGGGGCAGCACCTGCAGCTGGAGAACCATAGGAGTAATTTGTCTCATTGGGGAATTGTGAGTGCTGAATCTTGTCCCCTGGATACACTGAGCTGTACCTGGTACGTGTCAGTGTGCTGAAGCAGGCAACTGGCTTTGTACCACTTCTGCACCTGTATATTCCCCTTGCTGGCTTTGGATTTGGCATGAGTCAGACCCACCTCAATTTATTCTGGCTGCTGACAGACTCCCAGGGCCCCTGTGGCAGCTGGGATGAGTCTGACACATGGATGCCCCCAGCCAAACTGTCTTCCCTGGGCTACACATCTGACCCAAGGGAGTAGGAAAAGAGTTGGCACAGGCAGCACTAGAAACTTGCAGAAATTGAGGCATGCCCACATTGGGCAGGTCCAGGTGGCTGAGTATTGTCAGGAACTGGGAGCTGATCTGCTGTCCCCGAGGAGTGTCATCCTCACAGTGTGAGGTGATATGTGGCAGAGCAGTACGATCCAGCATTTTCTACCTATCAAGGCAAAAATGAAAAGGTGATGAGATGAGGTTTCCTTGCTCATTCTTCCCCTGGCCATATAAACTACTATCCCAAGACCAGTTTTTAACCCTGTGGATTTTTTTGGGAGTTCTATGTATAGCAGAGGGTAGAAAATCAGGGGAGGACAAAAATAATTGTGAGTATTTGGAGCAGAGATGAAGGTATAAATTTTGGTTGAGAAAATGATTTGCCTCAGAGCATGTTCTGTCCTAGCCATGGTACAGCATTGCTGTTTTTCATAAAATATGCTTTGAAGCTGGGGGCAGCTGGCTGTGAAGTGAAGAGCAAAGCAGAGTGATGTTCCATGGCTGAAGTCCTTGGGCTCAAACCCAGGTGCTCTGCATCTTTGGCTGCTGTGGGACAGCAGTAATGTCCTGCTTTTTCTCCAGGAAGCCAAAAGCCTTCTTTCTGTTTAATGATGCAGTGTCTAAATGAAATGAGGTGGGCGAACTTGTATATTGGTTTGACTGATAGTGGTAGGAAGTTTGCTACTGTCCCAATAGACTTAAAAGTTGTCCAGTAATATTAATTGTTATTTTAGAAACTTCTTTGTAATGATGTGTGAACTTGTTTATATCAGAAGATAATTTGGTCCTGGATTTTGCATCCAACAGCAATTGATAGAGGATCAGTTAGAGATACTTCCTCAGAATATTCTCCAAACATCCCATGAGTTATGACTTGGAAGTCTCTAAGATAGTCAGTATGCCTTTGCATTTAGTAGCTGTTGATGGGTTTTTCTTCCATACCCTTACCAACATGCAAATTCTTGCCATTTGTGGACCCAGGCACGTTTTTAGCATCCAAGAGATAAAGGAGTTTCATCACTTGACTGCTCATAAGGTGAAGAAGTTCTTTATTGGAAACTTGCTCCTTGGTATTCTCATTTTGATATCCCTTCATTCTTTGACAGGAAAAAGAAAGTAGCAGTTATTCTCCCTTCACCTTCTCTATCTAGCCTCTGACCTTAGAAGTCCTTACTGTCACTTTTCTTCAGGAGAATAGTGATTTATTTAGTTGAATATCAGGAGGACTTTTCCAGTTATGTCATCCATCCTCATACCTTTTTTTTTGCCTCTTGGGCATCTCTCTGTGGGAATGAGAAGATCTACAGGCTGTAGGAATTATTTGCAGTGTCCAACTGAGCTGGCCCTGACACAGACACAAAATGCTCTGTGCTGTCCTGAGGGACTGTTTTTGGCTCTGCCCTCTGAGATGTGGGTAAGAGGTGCATGTATCCACCCCTGATTGAAGGGTGATTATGAAGATGGTGGAACTAATCTGTACTCGGTAGTTCCAGATAGTGTCATAGAAGGCCATGGTGGGTCCTTGGACAAGAGGAAAAAATTTCGACAGTAAGGTAGTACAGTGTTGGAACAAGGGCCTTGAGGTTAGCTGCAGCTAAGCAGATCTACTGCTGGTGATGGCCTTGTTGTGAGGGGATCCCTCAAGTCCTGTCCTGCCAATGTTTCAGTAGGATGCCATGAAGTGACATTAGGATGCCCGAGATGATACATGAGCGTAAGATGCAGAAAATTTCTAGGATTGTCTCTATGGTACAAAAACTGTGACTCCTTTTCCCCCCTCCAATTTCAGTTTACATTGAGATTGATCTACTAGGTTTTTGTCCCTTTCCTGCATTCCTCTAGGAAGCACACAGCAAGATTTTGGGCTGCAATGCTGAGCAGGTGGGTTTTTAGCTCCCAGTTACCGTGTCCCTGGGAAGCTGTAGCATGTGGAGTAAGTGCTGTGGGAGTGCCCTGGGGCTTCCATCAGCCTGCCTGCCCAGCTGCACAGGGATGCTCAAACAGGCCCCAGTAGCAGAGAACAAAGTGTGGGACAGGGCTTGGGGTGAGTTTGGAGTGCTGAGCAGAGCAGCAGCTGGGTCACAGGGATGGATGCAGCAGAAGTCTTGTAAAAACAACTGACACCTGAATCACTGCATGCCTGGGAGATGGAAAAGCCCATTAAAACAACAATTAAAAAAAAAAAAGAACAAAGCTCCTAAAAGTTTCTGTAATTGCAACAGATATATCTGAAGCTTCCTCAGATAATGTGCAGGTTTTAGTGGTGTAAGCTGGCTGAAAATATAAGATGTGCTGGGATGGGAGGCAGGACGCTTCCCAAACAACAATTCTGCTTCCTAAACTTTGAGTACTGTCTTCTTTTAGTTGTTCCAAGATATCCCGAAACTTTCATTTCTTGTAATGCTATTCTATTATTTCAGGTGCTTGTCCTGTCTGATAAATCCTGTTGATCTAAAGGTTGAATCTCTAGTCATCTTGTTTTGCCTGCCCTGACTGTACTGCACCTTCACTCTTGTGCTGCTCTTATGGATTACAGAATATTAGGATTGAAAATGAATGGGAAAAAGGGAAAAGTATCCAAAATTAATAAAATAGCAGCAGTGTGTGTGTATATCTGGCAGAGGTTACAGTGAAAATAATTTGTTCTGAAATGGTATGGGGCTTGCAGAATGTAGGAGACTTCAAAGGCTTTGTTTAACATTAATAATGCTATATTATACATGTAAATGCCATTATTAAAGGCTTCTGGGTATTTCAGTGAAAAATTAGAAGGAAAACTTTGGGGCAACTGGTGTAAATCAAACCAAATGAATGAGCTGATGGCAAGAATGAATAATTATTCCCTTGCTTCCTAATGCACCCGCGCCTTAATTTCTATGGCATCCTTTCCCCTATTCTAGAATGAACAAATAGCCCCAGAAAAAAATAAGAAGAAAACAAGAGCACTTGGTGCTCTGAGCATCTTCTGGGAAGAGGGAACTGAAGTTCTCTCTCTGAGTGTCTGGGAGAAGTACAGGAGGACTAAGCAAAAAACCACATGAAGAAAATCTCAAGCCTTCCTAGAAGTGCAAAGAATTTAAATTAGTGCTTGTAAAATGCAACAATGAATAAGACAGGTAGGTAAAATTCTCGCATGTAATACCGAAGTACTTGAAGTTTTTGCCGGAGGGGAACATTTTCACCCTCTTGCTTTCCTTGAGAAACAATTCCCTTTAAATTGGATTGAGGAATGCAAGATGACTCTTTATGTGTGGATTACTGCTACAGGATGACTGCCAAAACAGTCAACTATAGTGAACAAAGTAGGAAATACAATTATTGCTGCTATTTCAGATCACAGAGAAAGAATTGTAGCTACCTCTAAGAAAAGCAGAAATGTAGCATTTGAAGGAAACAAATTTTTAATTATTCCAGCCGTGGAGTCCCACAGGAGTGAGCTCATGAGGTTGAGGAGAGCTTGCAAAAGAAGATGAAGTTGAAACTGCAGTCCAGTATGCATGTGCAGTATCCACACTTTTCTGTGTGACAGGGACAGCTCACTTGAGTTCTGTGGGCTGATACAATGCCTGTGAGTACACCTTGTCAGCAGATCCTTATGGATTCCAGTGAGGCTCTTCACAAGCATGGCAGAAGCTGCTTTGCAGTCAGCCATATGGTCAGAGCAAGAATGAAAATTAGAGTCCACCTATGAGCTTCTCTTGCAAAAGCTTGTGCTGATAATTTGTCATTTTAACTGTGACTGGCATTTTAAGGGGCATATTCCACCTTTTCTTTAGAGACAGATACTTAAAGTATCTGGAGATTATAGAATGTAAATAGCATATTAATATATACCCAACATACTGGTATATACAAAACATTTCTAAATGTGTAGTAGAACTACCTGGAAAGTTTTCCAGTGGAACAATTTTCTGCTGGAAATTGTTGATTCTGTGATATGAAAAGTCCACTGTGAATGTGTCAGGCCTGTCACAACTGTGGATGGAAATGAGGCAGGTTCGTTGGTCTGCAGAGAGTCTGTGCAGCTCTTCCAGATCCCTCGCCTGCCAGCTGAGTAGGTGACAAGCTAAAAATGCAATCTCCCAAACTGGAGTTTTTCAAGTATTTATCTTCTGTAAGTTTTCTCAAATATTTGATTTTTCATACATGTCAGTGGGAGAAATTTCTGCTCTCTGTCTCCAAACAGAACAGCAATTCTGTGTTCTTGCCAGTTCAAGATACACAATTATCAGCACCTTTCCAGCTACCAATGCAAAGCACAGCACTGTGAGGGCTGCTAAGGCAAAAATTAACTCTATTTCATTTAGACCCAGTATACCCCTTCAGACATAATCCACTTCCAGAATGCCCCTCAAGCTGCTCTGGTGCCTTTCTTATCAGTAAAAACACGCAGGTCCTATCGCTATCAAATCTCTCTTTCAGTCCTTTTAGGCTGCAGCCTTATTGGCTGCACCCCCGCATCACCACCTACTGCACAGATGCTTCCCCATCCTGAAGACATATTTAGGTGCAGGGTGTAGGGTGGGATGGGGCAAATGAGAAGAGCTACCTCCCTACAGAAAGCATAGAGGATGGAGGAGAGAGGCAAGACATTTTTATATTTGATTCCTCTGGTGCTTCTCTGCCCTCTGTGGTGTGGGACTCATCTGAACCATCTCTATCTCCATTGCACCCACTTGCTGAGGACACATGTCCCTTCTCCTGAGAGGCAGTGGTGGCCTGTTGGCCCTGTAGGGGGAGAGAAGGGAGCTGTGGCATGGGGACTTGTGAGAGCAGGGTGATGCAGTGTGTAACAGCAATACTGTGGAGATGAAAGGCTGTGTTTACTAGGAACAGTGAGGGGACATTGAGCCGAAGCTGTCAGAAATCTGGGAAAGGCAGATGGGATGGGGGGGGGGGCAGGACAGGCTCAGAAGCAAGAGGTTTCCATTCTTAGGACACACACATGTTGGGTGGAGAGGGGCTGTGCTTGCTGCTCAGTGCTGACTTCTTGCATAACATCCTATTCTGTTGCGTTACTGGGAGCTTGTGCAGGTCCAAGATGTCGTGTCTGCACACTTATGCCTGCAAATATGTCTCCAAATATATCTTTTTTACCTCTAGGTAAAAGAAAAGGAGCTTTTTGACTTTTCTACAATGTGCTGCTGTCCAGGGCTCAGTATATCTAAACCACACCTATGAAAGAGTCAGAGCCTTTCCCCACACAGGTCTATGTTCTTCTCTCCAAGCCCCAGTGTGTAGCACGGTGGGTAGGAGAGGTGCTTTGCTAGGACTCTGTATGATGATTATCCAGGATATTTATAATTTACCTTCTGCAATTTGTGAGCAGGGTGACCTTTGCACATCTTCTTGGTCATCCTGTGAAGCAATGCCAGTCCAAAATATGCTGCTATGGGTAATATCCAGGGATTATTGGTGTGCAGAAGTGAAAACTCTGTGAGGAGCATGGATGATAAAATCACTGAGCCAGACATGCCTGTTAGAGGGAGTCCATCCCGAAGCTGTGTGAGGGTGACTAAATGTGCCTCCAGTTCGTAAAAGAGGATGGCCAGGCGCTCCCCAATAGCATCTCTTTTTGTTTCTGCATGACTAGAAGCCCTTGTAAAACAGTGATCACCAGACCATTCCAAGAAAGGGTTGTCCATCACCAGAAATGTATTCTAAACCAGACTTTATGTAGTCAAATCCCACACATGAGGGTAATGCTGATTTGCAGTGTGTCCTTCTTTGTAGTAGGTGTTTGCCTAGTCATTTCTGAGCTGCCTGAGCAAGCCATTGCACAGAGGACACATTCTCCAGGAAGCTTTGACATGACCCAGATGTAGCCAGCTGTTTTGTTACAGAGATGCTTCCCTTACTCCTGTGAAGCAACCTATGAATGGATGCTGGGTGAAGCTGGCTCCTTGACTCTAAGTGAATATACCACCAGGAGTAAAATGAGATAAAACATGTTGAGTAGAAGAATAGACCAGACAAAAGCCTTGCCACAGCTCAGTCTCTTTGGAAGTGCAGGTGATTCAAGGGAACACATGCATAGTAACTGGCTCTAAACCTGCAAGTAAAATGAAAAATGTGGGTAGCTGGAAGCATGGGCTTTTCTCAGGGTTTTTGTCCATATGAGCTTTCATTTGGAATGGGAGTGCATAAATTCAGTGGTCCTGGAATTAGTGTAAATTAATCCTGTGGTTTTCAACCAGAGTGAAAAAAGAAGACACAAAGCTCAAGTGGGCTTGTGGAAGTGGAAAGGATGAAGTCTTCCCTATCTGGCAATTCTGAGATGTTAAACCAGTCCCTGATGGAAGACTGGATGGTGCTAGGAGGCAACAAAACTCAGTAAGTGTAACTAGAGAGAGAACATGAGCACAAGATGGTACCCCTTGGAAAACTATTCTGAATTTCCTGATGGGGGAAACCACTGAGTACAGTGAAAGCCTGGATTTGGTAGGGAACCTGATATGCTGCAAAAGAAGAAATCTGCAAAAAGCTATTTGGCTACCTTCCCTTTTCAAAGTCAGCATCCACCAAAAATGACACAGAGAGCTACTGATGTTGCAGCTAACAGCAATAACCAAGACAGGGCCGACATTTGAGAAAAGGGTGTAAGAACTGCAGAGCTGTGCTTTCTTTGCAAAGGCAGTCCCAATATAGTAATGAAGATGCCCTCATCGTCATTAAAACTGGGCATTTCTTTGTACCTGCAAAGAACAGTTTTGCAATAGATGATTTTGTTGTTGGTATCAAAGGAAGTGGGATACTTCTTGAAGTGAACTTGCACAGGAGTATGTTAGTCTGATGCCAGAAAAAATTACATTAGCCTTAAAAGTGAAAATAATGGAAGGAAGTGATAAAGCAAGGAAGTTTAGGATGTATGGGAACGGTTGGTCTTTTGAAGGGAAGTGCTGAATTGAAAGAATGGCTAAAAGCTCAACAAACTTAAGAAGGAATGGTCTGTAATTTTAAGGATGAAAACCAGCTAACCTTTCTCTTCAAGGAAATATTTGAGGATGTGTTCCTGGGGTGAGGGAAGCTGCCTAGCTATAGGGTAGAGTGGTAGGAGTCAAGTCAACTCATGATTCATAACCCTAGAAAATTCCCTTTTGTTTGTAAGTGAAGAGTAAATAAAAGATTTTATTCCTCTGGAAATCATCAGGTGATGAAGTGAAGTGTGTAAAGCTGGACACATATGACCTCAAAGAGTAAATAAATGTTTAAAAATAGATCAGTTCCTGCTACTGTAAGGGGAAGAATTCTGAGACAGTGGGCATGAACATTTAGATAGTGGAAATTTTGAGCTGCATTTAAACTCCATAAAGCTGTTTTCAGATCTCTGTGAGGAACCAGTAACAGTGAAGTCTAAATTACATACTGTGAAGATTTGTTAATGCAGGTAGATCACAGTGTTGCCAATACTGCCCCAGAGACAAGGAAAAAATACCACAACTTAGTAAGAAATTTCAGTGCCTCATTTAGTTCCAACAGCCCAGGTCCTGAGAGCACTTCTGTGCAAGATGTCCAGTGAATACAAGATGAGAAACTGAAGATTATGTTAAGGTAATTTAGGGATTTAAAAGGGACTTGAGAGGGGCCAGAGTGGTTTTATCCTGAACTCAGAAGAGTGGTGATATTGAAGAGGCTGTCAAAGCTTTTCACACACATACCAAAAATGTAAAATGTAGGCCGTGTTAAGTGAAAGAGTTAGTGGTACAAAGAAAACTGTCCCCTTGGTGCCTGGAAAAAGCAGCAAAACAACCAACACAAAAATAAAACAATTCAGTATGTACTTGTCCTAAGCTATTATTCTCACTTCCTCGAGTTAACCTTATTAGAAGACACTCCAGCTAAGTAGGTGATCATGCATACCAAATTTGTTTTTCCAGACACTGTACACCTGACTTACTTAGTAACATCTGACTATAGGCCAGCTTAGTAGGCATGAATTTTAAGTAGTTTGCATGGATTTTGACATGTAACTGCTAGTTTTCTTCATCCATGATTTAACAGATGGGTTGAAAACCTCATTAAAATAATAAAGAACAGAGTGAAAGGGATGTGGGTTAGGGTTTGATCTCTTTTAAATCACAGCATGGCATCAACAGGGTGAGACGTCTCCTGCAGGCTTTTTGTTCAACAGAAAACTGGAGTCAAAAACTGGGGTCAAAGTGACTTGGGATTTTTGAATAGTTATATGAAGGGGCAAGTAAGGCAAACCAAACATCTCAAAGCATTTGCAGTCTGAGAAGCTTCCTTTCTTCATGAAATCATTTTATTCACACATGTGCAGAGAAGAAGAGCTAGGAGTGGGCTTGGCAACATAGGAAAATGCTCTGTGGTAGGAGACTGTCAGGTCAGGGGGACACGTGTGATGGAAGACAGGCAATCTTCACATTCTGCATGGGAGTGCAGCAAATCAGTCATTTGGCTCAGCAAGGCTTCAGGTGAGTTACAGCCACAGCAGGTGAGAGATGTGACCCTGGTCACAGTGTGACTGATAGACTCAACACTGCTCTGCACATGGAGAAGAGCTGGTTCATGTGATAGCACAGGTTGCCTCAGAGACATCTCAGTGTACTTGTTTGAGTAGGCAATGGACAGGTTATAAATATGCAGAATTTGGTATTATGTTGATATTTGTTGATTCCTATTTTTCTGATATTTGCTTGGGAAAGGAAGAGGTGAGGGTCTGTGCCCTTGATGGTCTCTGACCTAAGCCTGTTAGAACTGATCCTTTCCCATCTGGGGGCTCACTTTACTCCATGCATGTCAGATGGCAACTGCCATTTTTTACAATAAATAAAGCCTCTCTGTTTCATTGGCTGTGGGTGATTTCCAACCCACTTGGAACAAAATTTTCTGGCCTATCCTGGCAATGCAATATCTTTTCCCATAGCTGTACCACAGACCAGGGTGTTGGTAGAGCAGAGAGACTGGATGACTCTCCTGCTCTGGATATGATCCTTCCCCCAGGACCCATGGTGGAGGTTAGTAAGAAGTTTTTGCATTTTGTTACCTGTCAGTTTGATCCTGACTCTCCCTTGCTTCTCTGGTGATGTCCCTCTGAAATTAATTTTGTTTTCCTGTCCCATTCCTGGGATAGAGTGTCAAAGCACTACAGCTCAAACTCCTCATGATTACCAAGCCTGTTGAGGACCGATTTATCAAGGTGTTAGGTGGACCTGTGGTCTTCCAGCCAGTGGAGATGGCTTCTACTAGTCATAGACTGTGTCTCTTTGAGATGCTCAAATACCAGCAGCATGTGCATTGTAGTGTGCCCTTCCTCAGGCGCTCAGTGGAAGAAGGGAGGAAATAACACGTGTCTTGCATACATCCATTGTTTGACTTATCCATCCATTTTATGAAGCCCTGGCAATGAATAGCTTTTAGTATGAATCATGGGATGGAAAGCAAAAAGAAACCCCAAACCAGGGGAGAAGATTAAAGGGAGCCTGTTCTACATTCCAACAGTTAATTAAATCCTTCACTTTTGTAAGCTGGTGTTCCTGGCAGACAAAGGAAGATAAAAGAACCCATTGCATGAGATTATTGTGTTTTCACCTTAATATATTACCAGGTGAAATTTTACCGGTGCAATTCAACTTGAATTTTAACTGTAGCTTTTTCTACTTTTATGCATGGAAGAGGGGGAAAAAAAAATCATGCTTTTAGTATTTTTCCTCAAAGGATGCTTTTACACATTATGACTCAGTAAGAGGCCAAACAGAGGGTCCTGCTTTTCCTTTGTACCACACCCTTTAATCACCAGAGGCACACAGGGAGGTCTGGGGGCTTGTAGTGTGGAGGTGGGTGCTGGGGTGGAGCAGTGAGATGCTTCAGCCGCAGAGGGGCCTGGAGGCACAGATTTGCAGAGTGCTGTTTCCATGGCAGTGCTATGGAAACCAGGTTCTGCTGCTCACTGCTGCTCAGGGTGGAATTTCAATGCTTCACACAGCCCTGGTACCCAGGAAACAGCAAACCCACAAACAAAACCCCACCAAACCTGCAGATGCCTCATTAAAGCACAGTTTCTCATTCAGTCTGTACACCCTACCTTCTGCCCTAGGAGAGGAAAGGACAAGTACAAATCAGCTAAAATTAGAGCTTGTTACACATTTGTCCCCCCCACCTCCATCTGGGCCCCTCAGAATAATTTTGGAGGTTCAAGTAAATTTGACCAACTCTAGAGTCTTTGATCTGCTGCTATATGTAGGCTGCTGAATGCAGTTTGGAAGCCCCAGGCAATGCTACAGTCTGGAGGCAGAATGGCTGGAAAGCAGTCCAGCAGAAAAGGACCTGAGGGTGTTGGTCAACAGCAGGTTGAACATGAGCCAGCATGGCTGCTTAGGTGGCCAAGAAGGCCAATAGCATCCTGGCTTGTATCAGGATTAGTGTGGCCAGGACAAGGGAAGTGATTCTTCCCCTGTGCTCAGCAGTGGTGAGGCTGCACCTCGAGTGCTGTGTCCAGTTCTGGGCCTCTCTATTCAGGAATGACTTTTCACTGAGAAGGGCAGTGAAGCATGTAAAAGGGGAGAGGGCAAGTCCTATGCAGCATGGCTGAGGGAATTGGGGTTGTTTAGCCTAGAGAAAAAGAGGTTCAGGGAGGACCTTACCACTCTCTACAACTGCCTGAAAGAAGGCTGTGGCTATCTGAGGGTTGGCCTCTTCTCCCAAGCATCCAGTGACAGGATGAGACATAGTCTCAAGTTGTGCTGGGGAGGTTTAGGTTGGACATTAGGAGGAATTAGGGCATTAGGGTGATTGGGCATTGGGATGGGCTGCCCAGGGAGGTGATGGGGTCAACCATCCCTTCAGGTGTTTAAGGAAAGACTGGATGTGGCACTCAGTGCCATGGTCTGGTTGACAAGGTGGTGTTTCTTAGATTGAACTTGATGATCTCAGAGGTCTTTTCCAACCTAATCGATTCTGTGATTCTGAGTGTATTGCAAAGAGTGGGGATGCAGGGGGCTAAGGAACACCCAAACCAAGAAAAGCTTCCTTCTACTTTTGGCTTATTCCCGTTACCTTCTCTGAATCACCTTGGTTCCCCATGCCTCTGGTTAGGTAACTGCCAAATTTTGCCACCCTTTTGATCAACAGCCTGTTAAAAAAAAAAATAAAAATGACATAAAGCTTATACAGGCTTCACCCTGTTCCCTCTGATCTGTGTTTCTTGTGCAGGATGGAGCACTGGCACTGTGATTCAGTGCATGGAGGCTGCAATACAGCAATTGCAATAGTAATACTGGGATCGTTAGGTCTGCAATACCAGAGACATGCCATGCACAGAAAGGGAAAGGAAGATAGCGTGAAGGTTGATCTTTGACTTTACAACCTTTCAGTGCTGGCTGACTTTGACCAGTGTAGTTTGAAACCCAGCAATCAGTTGAGTCTACTTAAAATTTTTCAGGAATGCTGCTGAGTATATCCCTATGCCAGTAACAACGTCCTAAAACCTTTTGGTTGGTGGAGGCAGAGTCAGAACAAGCCACAAGAGGCAACCTTCTACCCTCTCTCATCCCACGTCTGTACCAGCAGGGCCTGGAGCTCCTGGATGTTACCTCCTAGGAGCCTGTGTTAAGGTGTATCAGTCTTAAATTCCCAGGGAGCTGCAAGAGCATCCATGGGTCACCCCAAGCTTGTCTCTCTGAGCTCTCCCTCTGCCATCCCAGCCAGTACAGCACACTGTGTCAGGCCAACAAGAGCAGCCCACGCCTGCAGTGAGGCATGGCTCACTGTGCCCTGTGGAGTGGAAAAGCGCAAAGCTGCCTGTGCCAGCAGGGTCGTGCAGAGTCACAGCTGTGTGGCTGGCGATGCTGCGTGGATGTGGAGAGGAAGCAGAGAGGGAAGTGTGGGTGTTGAAGGTCCCACATGCAGGTCTACTTCTCCATTGGTTGCCTTGGGGAATGCTCTCCATCCTTCTGTATGTCCTGAGCATGCTGAGGGAGCCAGACAGGGGTCATAGCACCTCACAACCTTTGAGGGCTCTCAGGATGATGGTAATAACAACAGATAACTTGCTGCAAGAGTGTCAGCCTTATAAATACCAAGCCTATGACAGTGATAACAGGATGGTCCTTAGTCATATGTTGGGGAGAGGATCCTGGAGAATCCTTGGGGGCCCTGGCTGTGTTGTCAGAGCAGCATCCCCTCACTTGCCAGGGATGCAGGCAAAGCTGTGTGCATCTCTTATTCAGAGAGCAGCCTTCACTTTGGAATCAGCTGCCCCTCTCCCCCTGCAGAGGAATTGCCTTCTGCTTAATAAACGCCTGCTTGTAATATTCTGAAACAAGGAGGCTAATCAAAGGCCCCATTCTGTGGAGCAGGGATGCTAAGTGACAAGATTAATTTCAGTAATCAAGCAGCTTAATTTGGACATTTTTTTCCCTTCTTCTGTGTTGCTGATGGAAATTGAGGCAAATCTCATTCTGGAGAGACACTCTTTCCCTGCCTGATACCATCAACCTCCAGTACTGAAAATGCTTGTGTAGGGATGGGAGGATGGGGAGGAAAGAAGAGTAG
This sequence comes from Catharus ustulatus, assembly GCF_009819885.2. NCBI lineage: Eukaryota > Metazoa > Chordata > Aves > Passeriformes > Turdidae > Catharus > Catharus ustulatus. Next base: position 21,822,446 of record NC_046224.1, on the reverse strand, counting down.
GAAAGGGTCACATAGGACAGTGTCAGTGAATGTGTGTGGACTGCTGTGAGTGATGTTTCTTGAGCATCTTTCCTCTGGAAAGCTCCCAAAGTGTTTTATAGACTGCATTGCAAAGCATCTACTCAGCACTGAAATGTAGTCATCTTGGCTGGATTGCAGCAAGTCTTTGAAAGGACGTGGAAATTCAGCTGGTTAGGAGAAGGCAGGCAAGCAGGAGGCTGTGATACCACCAAAGGGAAATCATTAGACATGAAACTGTGATGGTGTGGAACTTACCTGAAACACACCTGTGGCTCAAAGGTCTCACCCCTGCAATGAAGAATAAATTGGTCTTCATTCCTTCAGTGACACAGAGCACTGAGGGCCCCTTTCCTCAGCTCAGAGCTGGTGCTGTGCATGGTTCTCACTCATCTGTCCAGCCACTGCTGCTGCCATCTCACCTGCCCCATGTGGAACCATGGGCACCTGTGGAACCTCACCAGACATGATGTCACTGAGGTCTGGTATCCCTGCAAGCTGAGAACCTGTGTCAGTCATCACCTGGGGACCTCAGCCCATTTTGTCCATTCCCTGATCAGAGAAGTTAGTGGAGTCAATGGATAGTGGATAGAGGGTTAGGGAAGAAATCCCAAAAAATGCGATTTATGGTGAGGCAGGAAGAGCTGAGTCCCTGCTCTGGTGTCGTGAGGAAGCACTCCTCCTTTAGCTGCAATTTTGGCAGGGGAACACATTTCCAAGTGTTGTAGCAGAACTCAAGACTGGGTAAAGCCTTTTGGAGCAGGTAAAAGAGGTGTTTTTCTTGGGGGTAGTTTTGTGCTGGCCTAAGGCTGAGGTGTGTACGTGGGCAGGCAGGAGAAGTCTAATAATAGCAATTTACTCATTCAAACGCCTGTGATCTGAGGAAGCCTAGACAGGCACCCAGTGGCGTGTGACAGAGCCCTCCAGAGCCAGCGGAGTGGGTTTAAGGGAATGACGTCCTTGCCCCGGGCAGTGAGGTTTCGGGGCTGGCAGCTTTCCATGCCGGGCTCTCCAATCGCCCCGCTCTGTCAGCGCGCTGCTCCGCTGCTGCCACCTCTCTCCGTGTCCCCTCTCCCCTTCCCTCCCCGCCGGGGGCATCTTTAACTCTGCTGCCCCCCTGCCATCTTCTGGCAATCAATTTTTCAGGGACAATCCGTGATGTTTTCCTGACCCTCCTCCTTTCCCTCTTCTCCTTCCACTCTCTCTCTCCCTCCCTCCCTCCCGCTGACTTGTTATTATGTACTGCAGCTGCCCGGAGGATTTTAAATAGACCCATAATCGCACAGCAGCTCCTCTTGGAAGTTTAAATATAACCTCCTTGTTAATCTCGCGTGTGGCAGCAGCACAGCACCTGGGGAAGGGAGGGATGGACGAACGCTAACCCGTGGCTTTGCATCACAGCTGGGAGGGCTTAGTGAAGTTACCAAGAAATTGCCTCGTTCATTTTAACCAGAACAGTTCTAGGCTGGTGCAAGGTGCCAAAATGATGATTTTTGCGGCACAGAATTATTTTCTTAGTTACCATCCCAGGCACATCACAAGAGAAGGCTGCCCTACAGCTGCCCTCCCACTTTCCCTGGCTTGGACCAGTGTCTGAGCCCTGCTCCAGGAAGGTGCCCCAGGAGGCAGGGGGCAGCTCAGACTTCCTAAACTCATTGCCTTCCTGCCAACAGAGCTTGCTGCTGTTCCTGCAACAGCTGTGTGTGTGGTGCTGAAGGAGGTGTTTCAGGGGGACACTCTGCAGCTTGCTTCCCAAACTATTTCAATATAATTTCTAGCTGATGAATTAACTAATTTACCCCTCAGACTGGAGCAGTGTTTGCTGAGCATCGTAGTTCAGGGACACTACAGAAGAGATCACAATTAATAATGGATTTCCCCAAAGGACCTGTTCTAAAAGAGCAAATCTAGTGCCCACTCGTCCATTAAATGTAGTGAGACACTTTCAAACAGGAACTGTTGCCTGTTGCTTGAAGCTAACAGGATCCCTGCTCTTCCTGCATCTCAGATGCAGCCATCTTCTCATACAGAGGGACGAGAGATGTGTGTGAGGATCATGTCCTAGCTAGTTCTGCTCTTGCTGGAAGGAGGATCTAGCTGGCTCTTCAGGGATGTGGGTTGTATTTCCTCCAGTCTACGGAGCTGGTGCACACCAGGAACTTTGACACACACTGACACCGGAAAGGTTTATTTTCCTCCTCTGTAAAATATAGAAATAGACCAAACCAAATACTAACCAAACCAAGTAACACTGCCCTAAACCCACAAAAAATCCCAAACAAAGAAAATTAAACAAAAACCCCCTGTCTTTTAATTGATGTTGAACAGCACCCAGAACATGAAGTAGTATTTTTGATGCTAAATTATCCAATAGTTCTAATAATCCAGCCATAGTAATTGCTGAGATGGGGGACTAATTCACAACACATAATTTATTCAGTGCATTTAGCTGCTTTTTCTGATCATGGAATATCAATTGTGCAGATCATAATTTCCTCAAATTTATTTGAATTTATTTAGTGAACTTGGAAAATATTTACTCTATGGATTGATACAGGCTGCTTCACTTAATTATGGTTGGTCAGAGAGATCTATTTGGTATTGTTTCTATTCCCTTGTTGAATGAGCACACAAGCACTTGTGTCTTGAATACTTGCACATGAACATGGTAGATGTACACTTCTGCAAGTTTTTGCAAATTTCCATATATGAATATGCAGATAAAACTCCTATATGGGAGCACTGACAGCAAACAAACACAGACAAGCTAGGCTTAAGTGATTTTGCATTAAAAAAGTGAATTAATATTTTTAAAGGGCCTAAATTACCAGGACAAAAATCATATTTTACTGCAAAGTAACCTAGTCCTTGCTAAACATCATCTTGAATGGCAATAATGGAATGTTGAATCATAACCTAATAATTTTCCTCTTTGCCTCTTTCTGCTCATCAGTGCAATGATTTCCTGTAGTAAAAGGAAAGCTTGGACATTTATTTTATGAAGACTGTTTCTTTTTCAGCTGGCTGTATTCACATAACACTATAAATGTGCTTGTGTCCTTCACTGGGTAGTGCTTGAATGGGAGACCGGATTTTCTCACTTCCATTAATTACCTGTTTCTAACCTGTCTCCCCAGCTCCCTCTTTCCATCTCAGAAAGGAGACGTAGTGTGGCTTTCTAAATGACAGAATTGTAAATGTTTCCACATGTTTGGGTCTGGTTTATAGTGTAGAAATGTGAGAGATCATATTCATAAAGACATTTGTGCACACGTGGGAGTAAGTAGTGTAGTGTGATCACCACAGAGTGTAGCAGGGAACAAATGTGAAGAACTGGACATTCTTCAGGACCACAATATAGAAGTAGGCTGAAATGTGCCAGTGTGAAATCTGGGACCATGCAGACAGACATGTGACTCCAGTGGCTGTTTTGGAGCCCTGGTGTGGGTAGAACCTACACTAGATCTTAAGGACTTGAACAGTAGAAAATTTTTGGAGAGTGCAACACTAACATATTTTTATTTCTTCTAAATGGTCTGGATGACTTTGCACGGTCTACTAGTCTGCATGGAAAGATTCTTTGTTACTCCTACTAATTGACCCTAGAAACAATAGGATTATCAGTTATAAGCAAATGAAAAAGAGAAAAAGTGGGAGTATTATTTACTGATGTGATAACTGAGTCTTCAATATGAGACATCAGCATAAAAAGCAATTATATTCCTAGGTGCCAGGCAGGATATTCCCTGCCAAGGCAGAGAAGTGTCAGTATCATTGTAAAACTCTCTACTGTAATTTCCTCTGTGTATAATTCTGTGTATAATTCCAGTTATTCCAATTAAAGCAAAGTGGAGCCAGAAAAGTATCTGGTTGGTAAAGAGAGGGAAGAACACATTTTACAAGAGGAGAGTAAGACAGTGTAGCTTACCTAACCTGGCAAAATGCAGTCTGAGGAAACAGAAAAGGCTTCCCTTCACTAAAACAAGAGTGAGGTGAAAATACCCTGGCAGCAGTCGTGCTCTTCAAGGTAAAGAGCTACTGGTAAAGGTACTGACTGGCTAGGAAAGGGCTTCAGCAGAAACTCATCAGTACAGCAACTTTCAAATCACATGGGAAAGTGAGAAACCTAACTTTCCTCCAGTGAGAGCATTATTGGTTCCTGAAAAGAATAATATGGAAAGACTCTCTGGGAAACCAGGGCTGGGACATCCCTCCCAGACTGCTGCTTCTTAATTATATCAAACCCCCTGTACAGGCACTCTGTTCTTCAGATTTAAAAGGACCTTAATTCACTTTAGTTCAATTTTCTTCTAAGGGTTGCTTTAATTTGGAAGAACTGTGTCCATTGAAGGCTAATGTGATTTAATGAATTCATGCTAAACTCACAACTTAAGTTAATTTGGATTAATTTTCCCAACTGTTTCTCAGCAGACAACTCTTAAGACGCAGTAGAAATGGCAAAGAAATCTTGAGCAGTCCTGCTTGCGATTCAGTTCTAAACTGGAAAGTAAATTTTTTGACTGCAGAAGGCCTGAAGAAACATCTGACCATGTCTAACATGCTTCTCCCTGGAGAGGTGCAAGCTCCCAGGTCCAGTGTCTCAACTGTTCTCTGGTGTTTTTCCTTCCTACTGTGGGGGGCCAAGCAGAGCAGCCTGGTGATGTCCTTGTTTGGAGAGAGTGCTAGTGCCGTCCCAAGGGAAGGTGGGCTCTGTTCTGAAAGGTGCAGTTGGGTGTGCTTTGTGAATAGCATTTGGCAGTAGATCAAGGGGAGTGCGGGCTGTTTGGCTGTGTGCTACCTGCACTTGGGAAAAAAAACACCTTATTTTAATTCCCTGGACTGCCCTCCATTGCTTATGGTTGCCAGCTTCTAGGAAAGAAAACTCATTTCCCTGTAATGCTGTTCTAAGGGGTTTACAGCTCAGCTGTGATGGGAGGTGTTATTTCTGTCACTGCTATTAGCTGGCGCATCTTTATTTGCCTCTTTCTGGCTGGCACATGGTGGGTGGGAAATCTGTGAGCCCTAATCTGTCGGGCTCTGGAAGGCGCACAGAGGGTCAGTGCTGGCAGCCCGGGCCGTGGAGGGCAGCGGCCGGGGGATTTAGCGGTGCGGAGCGCGGCTGCTGCGGGAAGGGACCAGCGCTGCCCGGCTCTGCACGTTGCCATGGGAACAAAGCTGCATCCTTAATCGGGATGTGTGTGGACGCGAAGCCACCGTCTGCTGTCCTTTTGGCCTCACCTCCTGCTGCCCCAGTCCCAGCGTGGTTGAGACTGCCCTGTGCCAAGTGGGTGGGAGGGGAGCTGGTGTGGAGGGACCCTGTGGGGCTGAGGGTGCAGAATGGTCCAAGGAGAAAAGGTTAAAGTTGTTCCCTGGGTCCTGGGAAGGGAAAACACCTCCGCTGAGGTGGTGGGGCAAAGGGAGCCTGAGGAGCAGGCAGCAAGGATTAGTCTTCCTTAGCAGCTGTGGTGGGAAGCACTCTGAGATATTGGGGTGCCTAGACACTGCAGGAAGGGAGTGAGTCTTGAGAAGGTCATTGCGACATGACATCATGTATGGACCCTTAGACAGCACCCAACAGGCTAGCTCAGAGTGTATCATCAAAAATTTTGTTCAGGAACCATACTGAAACCACTTTGCAGCTTCAAGGCTGTACTTGTGCAAGTTGTTGCTGTGCCTTATGGTCTTTCTAGGTGGTTCAGGTTAGCTCTGGCATTTCTGAGGTAGAGGTGTGGAATTATACAATATAGACATGGTTTTGAGAGGTATGAAAATGTGAGGAGGCTGTTGCTGGGGAATTAAAGGAATTGCATAGTGCACTTAAAACAAGCTTATGCAAAAATGTGTGAGCAAGGAGATCTCAATTTATTCCCTCTGCACCGTGAGCATCAGTTGAGAAGAAAAATTTGCTAAATGAAAATCTTTTCAGTTGTAATACCCAGCTCAATCAATACCTAGAGGGGAGCATTTCAGGGAAACCTAGAAGCTGTAGCAAAAGCTCTTGACACCTCAAGAGGCAATAATCTGCTTTCTGAGTCCATAAAGACTGCAAGATAACTGATAAACTCTGAGGAGGTGGTTTGGTGCAATCTGTAGGATGGAAGGTGTTGCCCACTCGGAGTCCTGAAAAATCCCCTACCAAGATTCACCATCAATGGGGGTATGTCCATATCCCAGCAGGAAGGATTATGACCAGCCTGCCTAAAGTCCTCCTGATGCTTCTGCCTGAAATGCTGTACAAGTTTAGACTGTAAACTTGCACAGCATCACTGCACCCTGCTAAAATGCTGCTGTCAGGGTTCCCAGAGAACTGAGGACTTCCTTTGTCCAAGTCCAAGATACACAGCTGACCTTGTATAAGGAAGCAAAGTGCCCTGAGAAGGACTGAGTCCAACACTGGGAGGGCTTGTATGATTAATCTCTGTTGAAACAGACATGCTGGTGCTTATGGAGTGAAATGAAAATCTTCTGGGGACCCAACGATTGAGGCATAGCAATGAAACACACAAATTACCAATGGGCTGTGCAAACCCCCCTGCCCCACTCCCCCCTAAGATAGCTGAAGGGGAATGCATGGCCCCTGATTTAGGATCCTCACCCCTTTATATAGGAATGGAATATGTACATTGTAAAGCATTGAAAAGCATTGCTTGCTTTTTCTTCCTTGGATATCCTAGAGTTACAGTATAAAGAGAGATTCCAGTAGGAAGGCCAATGAGGGATATGTGGAAAGTCCATGTTTTTCCACTGATGAATAGAGAGATTTGTCCATAGTCTAGTGCAGAATGCACAGGGAGCCTGACCATATTTTCACTTCCATTTAGAGAGTATGGTAACACTATGACGTTAGTGGGATTAGCCTGAGGAGCAAAAGCACAGAGATCTACTGTCAGCCCTTAGAAACTGCTGGGTGACATAACAAGAGCAGTTGGACACCAAATGAGCTGTAGAACACTGGGTTGATGTTTTCCATGCAGTGTGCTTCATTCACCGAGCTTGCCCAGTCTGCAAGGCTGCATGCCTTGAACAGCACTGACACCAAGATAATAAACATGCATCATTCTTCAACTCTGCTCCTTCTACTCCTAGCACACAGAAGAGGAGAATGTCCTCTGAGACAGAGGGTGCACAGCTACTGCTGCAGGCTCCTACGCAGTGCAGACAAATGCCTAGTGTAGGAATGTACACATCCTGAAGGCACTGAGATAATGAAAATGCTGAGCTCCTTGCACTAGCCACCACTCTTGAAGGAAATTTATTTTCATCTCAGTGCTTCTCAGGAAGAGGTATTCAGAAGTTTTATATGAAAAAGAGAAAAAAAAACTTCCTACAAGCAAAAAAATTATCTTGAAGCTAGATGACCAGAGTAATGTCTTTATATCAGCTTTCAGAATTGCTTAGCTGCACCCTGAAATAAACCTTCCAGTGGCTAAACCCTTCCCAGAAATATTCCCTCTTATGACCTACCTAAAGAAAATTTTTTTTGTTATTCTTTTTTTTTTTTTTTTTAAACCCAGATCTTCTTGATGTATATTAGTTACATGACTACTTGCCTCCATGGAAGATGAGTTCTGAAGGACGGTATTTTGTAAAAAAGATTAAAGTCTGTTAAAAATATGTTTTGAGAGTTTTCATACAGGATTTGAAGGCATCTGTCTTCCTCTGGGCTGTGCCAGGGCTGTGTAGTGAAGCAGCCTGTGTAAACCCTGGCTTCTCTCTGAGAACACTAACCAGAGGCTTAATTAGCTCTGAATGCATGTGTGGTGATGCAGACACTGCTCTTCAGTAGGTCTGGGCTGCGCCATCACCTGATTTCCTAGGGATCATTGTCAGATGCTAATCCCCTTCGGGTGCTGCCAGCCTGCACTGGAGTGTAGCTGGCATGCTGGAGATGAGACACTTTGCCTCTCTTGGGACATCCTGCATGTAATTGCCTTTGTACACATGAACGTGTATGTCAGTATACACATGCCTGCATGCAGTGAGAAACCAGGAGTGCAGGAAGACACAAAATTACTTGGAGTGACACGAAGAGGAAGGAAAGAGAGCACCACAGCCTATGGTTCTTCCCTTGCAGCCAGTGCAGTGCTGGACATGACTTTTTGTTTTCTCCCCTCATGTAGTTATTTGTTCATCTTTTGTCACAGGCCCATGCCAAGTGGTGCTCAGACTGAATAGCTCGTTTCTCCTCTGCTTGCTGTAGCCCCTGCTGATGCTTCCATCTACTTCCCACTCCCCCATCGTGCCTGAGTGTGTGGTTAAGAAAGAGGACGGACAGGAGATGCCGGAAAACAAGATGCATCAGCTTTGCCTTTGAGTCAGTCAAAGAGCTATTTCTATACCTAACACATCTCACTCTGGCTTTTATTCTCTTAGATGCTTTTGTTACTGTTATTATTAATGACCAGCAGAGGCAAATTCTTTTGCTGCTCTATCATTCCCTTTCTCTGCTGTGTTGATCCTTGACAGAAATCTCAGTGTCTCATGTGCGTGTGTGATCTTGAAAAAGATATGGCAGTTCAGTCTCAGCCTCGGGTTTTGCTTAAAAAAGTACAAAGCCTAATATAGATAGAAAAATTTGAATTCAAGTACAAAAAGTATCTTATTTATTATACTTCTGCTTTCAAGTTATGTCAAGGGCATTTTGAATATATAGATATATATTAATGTGCAGGTAAGTATAGAAAAAACCCGAATTCAATTATGTGTGCTTCAGTACAGAGTTAAGCTGACTGGAAATGGGCTTCTTGACTTTCATCGTCCAAGCAAAAAAATATACAAAACTGAAACTTGTATCACCCTTATTGCAAAGTCAGACAGACCAATTCCCACTTTCAGATCCTCTTCATCATATCCTGAGGACTGTAAATGTTCATGTGCTTAGATCATGGAAGTGGATAGAATGGTCCTCACAGCACCAATCACTGTTGCAACTGTGAATATTAAGTACTTCAGGAGCTGTGGGGAAGATTTCAGGCTCTAGCTCTACAAGTCTCCTGTGGTCGCCAGTCTTTTACCAAGAACAACTTCCAATTCCTCGGAGTTCAGAAACAGCTGAACGTCAATAGGGAGTTTGCCATAATTTCTGCCTCAGTCTCATAACAACAAGAGCCATGAAAAACAACTATTAATCATCAGGGCAAAGAAAAGGAATGGAAGAGCTGTGATCCCAAACAGAAATAATAGAAAAAAAATAATGCAGCAGCTGTGGATTTGGCAGAAGATGCTGCGTATGTTTGGATGGGCATGTGTGCATGCAGGAGACTTCATGTATTTGTGAGTGTTTTTGTCTGTAAAGCTGTAGAAAACCTCCTATTGAGTTTTTGAGACTTAATAGATGGGAGCTCAAGAAGATTTGAGAAGGGAGCTTCTTTCCTGTCTAAAATCTGTGTAAATAACTCCATTGGTCTCAGAGTTTCCAGTGGGGATGAGCAGAATCAATAATCATTTAAAACTTTGTGAATTGATTCGATAAGCAAGACAGACATGACAGCAGCTTCCCAACAGGGGCACTCCTGAGTGGTTGATTAGGAAGGAGAGCTGGGTGGAGAGAAGGTAGGTGCAGTTTTCATTCATCCTGGAACACAAGCAGTAACAAACTATGGCCAAAGCAAGCTCTAATGGGGGTCAGGTCTTGAAGCGTATTGAAATCCTTATTGTTTCAGCCAAGGACTCTCACAACACACTTCAGGGATGCAGTAGCTTTCCAAAGCAGGGACCTAATCCAGAGGCCTGGTCCAATGGATCGGGAGTCCATCTTCTCCTCAGACTTGGAGAGTCCCCAGATAGATCTAATACCAGAATAAGGGTCACCAGGATGGTGCAGGCTGGGATTTGAACTAGTTAGCTGTCGTGGTTTGGCAGCTCTACTGGACACGAGCTGGAGCTTCCACACAGTGCTGATGAACAGATGCCTCAGGGCCAGTGCATGGTTTCTGTGCCTCCTGTTGCCTGGTGCAGACATACACATTCTGTGCTAATGAGACAGCTGCTTGCCAGCAGCATGTCCAAACAAAAATGGACCAGCGTACTCTTTCCTCAGTTTATATCCAGATTATTTCATCCTGTTCTGGAAGTATAAGGCAGGGGGTAAAATCCCTCATAAAATAAAAGCACACAGAGCTGCCTTCTTGCCTGGTGTACAGAACAACGATTTGACATCTGTCCTGTCCCAGCCCTTGCTGTAAAACACAGGTTGAAGTGAACTGAGGTGAGTTGGGTGTGGGAGAGCTCAAGGCAGGAAGGAATTATGCTCTGAGCAAGCAGCACCTCCTTTCCAAAGTGCTGGAATCTGATCTGGAGGGTGCGGTGGAGGAGCTGTGGATACTCAGGGTCTCAGAGAGCTGTGGGTATGAAATGGCAGGATGCTTGCTCCCAGGCTCAGGGGGAGGAAAGGTGGGCTCCCTTCTTTCCGAGTGGTCCCTCTCCCCTTGCCGACCATCTCTGCATTCCCAGCAGGATGAGCCCTGCACTGTGATTTGGGTAGTGACGCCCAGCCCCAGTCTTCGCAGCTCTTACGCCAACGAGCCGTGCCGTGGGTGCTGTGCCTGCCGTGCCGTGCCGTGCCCTCCGTGCAGTGCCGGACCGTGCCGTGCAGTGCCGCGCCGAGCCATGCCGTGCCCGGCTGTGCCCCACGTGCCGAGCCGTGCCGTGCCATGCCGTGCTGTGCCCGCCGTGCCGTGCCGTGGGTGCCGTGCCGTGCCATGCCGTGCCGTGCCCCACGTGCCGTGCCGAGCCATGCCGTGCCGTGGGTGCCGTGCCGTGCCGTGCCATGCCGTGCCGTGCCCCACGTGCCGTGGGTGCCGTGCCGTGCCGAGCCATGCCGTGCCGTGGGTGCCGTGCCGTGCCTCTCGGCGGGATGTCGGCGGTCGTGTGCGCTGTTGCCAAGGAAACTTCGCTGCCGAACTGGGACCAGGGCAGTGGGGCAGGACCGGTTTCCACCTCTCTCGCTCTCTTTTTTTCTTTTAAAATTTACTTTTTCCTTTGGGATATATTCAGAATATCAGTTAGGACTGTCTTAGAGAAGAGGCAGCCAGGTGTGAGGTAATGGGAAATCTGGAGTCTGTGCAGTCTAGGCAGATCTCAGCTCTTGGTTTTGTCCACTTGCTAGAGAGCTCCTGTTTTAAGTGAGTGTTTTGTTTTCCCTTCGAGTAACAGAATTTCCCATTTGCTGCTATCCAGGATGGATGAGGCTGAAGCCTTTTATTGCTCCTTGCCTTAAGGAAAGCAGAGGGCACATCTACACAGACTTGGCGTGCAGCTGTTCGCTCATTTGTGCTCTAAGGCAAGCCAACTCTGATCCAAATAGTATGAAAGTTATATCAATGTGTTAAAAATTATCTAAACTGGTTAATAATAGCAGCCTATGAGAAAATATTAAATCCTGGTGCAATATTACTTTAAGCTGACTGCTTTACTTCAGCTGTAGTCTGTACATCTTGGTGTATAGGCACAGCCAACTCCACTCTGCCCATTAAGGCTGACTACTTCTTGGCCTCATCAGGACTGCAGGTGTCATTTGTTAGGACAGAGAAAACAGCTAACAGCTTAGCCTGCAGAAGGTTAATGATTAAATAAGCAAGGCAGAATTTGAGAGAAAGGGGGCGTCACTACTTTATTAGAGAAGAGGAATAGAGGCACTTAACACCTCCTGACCTGTCCGCAGCTGGATCATAGCGAGAAGAGATCTTAAGCTCCTAAGAGGCTCAGAGGGCATTGGATGCAATGCTGAACTTCCAGGGCTTATCTAAATTGACTCTGTGAACCTTTGGAGGTTCAGCTTATATGAAGGTTTGCTCATAATAAGAGACCAAAGGTATACTTGATGAAATGGGAGAGCAGTTAATTTAGAAATGATAAAAAGAAATAGTATTTCACCCAGGATAGTTAACTTAAGAAATTTATTCAATGACATCTTGCCAAATATTGTGACTGGAATTTTTTTAAAGTGCTGGATAGTTTTATGACTGTTATTGATTAATAAGGCTATACCAATGACATCCCATTCAGCTTACAGTCAAAATTCAGTCCTTAGTCTGGAGCGTAAGACAGCCAGAAAAGAAGAGCCAGGCAAACACCATGATGTAATCAGATGGATGAGTAATGGGGCAGTCTGACTTTCATTTGTTTTGGGCTGGCAGTATCAAGATATTAAGCCAGCCTAGTGGGCTTCTCTGAGTTGGGACAGGGAACTGGTCCTGGGCTGTCCAAATTCTCGCATGGTATAATGTCACCTGGTGGGTGGAATCTACTCAGCGTGGCCAGTGGTCTAATCCATCCATGTACTTTGATCAAACAAGGAAATACACACCTACAGAGGTGAAAATGGAAATGTAACAGTCCTGGTGGGAAAACTGTTTATCCTGGCAGCTTGCTAACTGCCATTTCTCCTCTGTAGAAAAATGCTGGCTTCTGTGTATGATACTCTAAGAAGCTGGTGCAACGTACCATCATATATTAGGCTGCTTTTACTGGTCATTGTTTGTAAAATTTACAAATTTTACACCCTCTCTTTAGTCAAACAGCTGAATTTCTCTGAATTGTGTATGTCAGACAATTGCCTTGGTATGTTTGACTCTTTCCTTTATTTTATTAACTGCATGTGGTACAGAGCGAAACAATACCAAGATCAAGATTACAGAATCGAGGTTATCTTGTGTTTCCTCTGTTGCAAAGTCTTTTGAACAAATTATTTCAGCAGACCCTCAAGTGGGAAGTGGAAACCACTTAGTGTTTTTCAGCCCTTGAATCATCCTTAATTGGAGACCTTTTTGTTGCAGCTCTCAGGAACTTCTTGGTGCTGGAGCACTTGGACTGTTTCCCCTGGGTTAAGGCTCTGCAGCAGACAGCAGATCTGTTTCCACTGCTACAGAGAGATCTGTGCCCAGTCCATGACTGGGATCTGTGTATATGACAAAACTTATATGTGTAGGTAATGTCATTATACATGTGCATTTGGTATATTTGTTATCATTTACCTGGGTAATAATTGAACTGTGCTAACAATTCTAGATTCTTCATTGCAATTAGTAGCCAGCAGAGATTGTGGCTTCCAGAGAAGACCTAGAGAGTCAACAACTATTCTCCTAATTAATTTATCACAGTGGATCTTGTCTGTCATTCTATCAGTGGTGACATTGAATTGCGTCTCTTGCAATCACTCATCCACCAATTTTGTAACCAGTTGTAACCACCAACTCTGAGCTATGCATCCTTCTGTCAAATAAGTCTAGTGTGTTCAGTAATTATTGCAAGAACAAGGGAGGGAACTGATAAATGATATAGTTATATAAACCGCATTTGTTCATCTAACGAATTTGAACTTCCCACTAATAGCACATTCCCAAGGCAGGTTAGAGAATTTTCACTAAGAACGATCTACTCATCAGTGAATCAGAACATGGGAAAAGGATTGCAGGAGGTCATCTGCAATGCACGACAAAATAATTAGTAACCCAGGGAACCTATTTCAGTAAAACAGGAAAGTTTTGAAATCCTATTAAATAGTATAAACTAGGCAGAGTCATTAGGAAATGATGCAATCCAACGTGCTCCAACTTTACATTCAGTAGGTTTTGCTTTCAGTGTATCTGTGGAAATGTGTGTACATGTGTGTGAGATGCAGAAATTCTGTTTTAGATGCCAATTCCACCAGGAGAACATAATATTAGGTCTGTAGTGTCACCATGTTCTCATAGTCCCTACTGCAAGCATACAAGAAAGGACTCACACAGCATGATACAGCACGTAATATAAAAGCCAGAGTTTTATTGTATTGAGTTGTTGAAAACTAAATAAAAAAATTAAATTTGGAGAGAAGAAACCAAACAGACAGAGGATCCTGACTGTAGGCTAGCCTAAGGCAGTAATGGATTTGTGGTAAGATAAACAGAAGTAAATGAACACTTAAGCAACAAAGATCCTGATTTCCTGTCAGATATGTTATAACAAACGGGACTCAGACACATATGAAACTTAATTATAAGACGTTGAACTGTTGTGGCATTTTCTATCATGAGCAGTAAAACTCCCAGTGAATCAAGTCTCCCACCAGGACTGTGACAAATAGGTACACGGTGGTGTCTCAGTTCTGGAGAAAAGAAATACATAAGTAAGGAAATGAAAACCTGTGTTTTCCCAGAAGTTATTTGGTACTTGCTCTCTCCTCCCCCCTCCAAATTGTGTGGTAAACAGGACTGAAATCTAAACAAGAGGCAGTGCTGTGTGATTTTGCTGTTGATCATAGAGTAGTTTTGTAAATCAAGACTGTACTAAAGATTCATGAACAGTTTTTCTTCTAAATCAGGAAAATAAGAAGAGGGTTTTGGAAAGTGATAGTGGACTGAGTCATTAGGATCTGATAGGATCCCTTCTGCAAGCTGGAAAGGAAGGACAGACCCCAGCTGTTAAATTATGGCTGGGCAAGAAGCCTAACGAAGCAGCAAATGGGGTTAAATATACAGATGTTCCGAAAAGCCAAATAAAAAGGGGCTACTAGCCTGGCAGCACAAATTGTATTTGTCCTGCACCTGTCTGGAGACAGCAGAGTAGGGCATTTGGCAATGACATGGCATATTTCTTGAAATCCTGGAAGCAAACAAGTGCTCTGGACTTGCTCCTTCCTCAAATTCCTTGTGCAATACTTGACACACCTTGCCTTTGTGGGGTCTGGCACTTTGAAGCTAAGGGAGGTTGCCAGCCCTAGCGAAAATGTGTTTGTGGACCAGCCACCAGAGCATGGAGCACAGAAGCAGATTACATTCAGGCTGGCCAGTTCCTCAGCATGAGTGGACCACTACAACTGTTTTTGGGGATCTTGCATTCCCCTGCTTTGTGGATGTTCCCCAGTTTGCCCCATGCTGAGAAGCAGTTTTGCTCTGGATTGTAAGATGCTGTTTGTAAGGCAGTAATTGCATTTGCTTGCCTGGGGAATCTAGAGTGCCTGTTAGGAAGGAACTTGTGAGAAGAGCTCCCTGGGGACCTCTCGTGCCACATCTGTGGTAAATGGCTCATTAAATGGCAGTGATTGGTTTCAAATGGTGCAGCTGGAGGAGGGCTTCTGGGGGAGTTACCTGCAGCCTTGCCAAGGGCTCACTGGTCAGTGAGGTGTGGGTCAGACCTGGCCTGGTCTGAAGAACTTAGAAGCGTTGGTGATAGCACTTGGTTGTTCTCTAAATCTTGTCCTACCTGTTCCATCCACCTAGGAACTCAACTAGCCACCAGTCTCCAAGAGGAGGCTTCATGGTGAGTGTGTTTGTACCTTCACCATGTGCAATCCAGCCTTCTTATCTGAGGGGTTAAACGTGCAGGAGGAGGAGGCAATACTTGTCCCAGCTTTGGTAAACTTGGAGCAGATTTTCTGTGGGAAGCCATCTGTCAGCTGAGGAGTGGTGCTGTGTCAATTGATCAGCTCCACCTCCAGTTCAGCTCTGTACACTACAGATCCCTGACCTTGTAGGTGACAGGGGGGGAGCACTGGGATCTCTGGAAGCTTTAAGATCCTGTAATGGAGCCTCTGCTCTTTTAGACTGTGAGGGACACCCTGCAGTATCTTGCTGTCTCTTGCAGCAGGTAGTGATGGAAAGCCTGAGCTTGCAGGTGAAAGGGCTCCAGGAGAAATACAAGCTTTTTCCTCAGCAAGGGGATTGTATTTCATGTGCATGATGTGCAATGTAAGGGACTTCTGATTAAAACTCGACCTATCCCTATCCCAAACTTTAATCTGTCTCCCAGCGGTGATGCTGAACCGTGTTTTGGCTGTTTCAAGGTAAAAAAGGTGGAAAGTGTGAAATTTTTTCAGAAGAAAAATAGGAACTTATAATGTTCTGTAAAAAACTTGCAATGTCTGGAAGAGTGAAATACTCCTTTTTGGTTTTAGACTGTAATAAAACCATAATGATTCTATAGGGTATATGTGTGTAAAAAATGGTAAAACTGCCTTTGATCTATCTCCTAATTTAAAAACTTTCACTGTAACACTACAGTGAGGTCAAATTCATACTCTGATAGCCCCACTGTTTTGTATCAGTTCAGCTCCTTCTCTTTTTTCTCAACTTTTGATCAGGCATGCCCAAAAACAAGATTGGGAAGAAAATTGTAGCTTTTGGACATTTTTCTTAGTTTGCCTTTTGTCCCCCCAAAAAGGCAGTGACTGAGATTTCTATCCAACTCTATCAGCAATTCTCCTGATTTATTATGAGAGGGACACTTTCTTCTTTACTATTGTCTGTCCTTCCTTCTTCACCCTTCTCTGAGTGCTGAGTTACTTAGGGAATGAAGAACATTTGGCTAGCCCAACTATTGGGGTGATTAAGTGCCAAGAGACGTCTTGGCAAACCAAAATCTGGACTGGCTTGGACCTCCTTAATGCTCTCATTTTGAATATAAGTTGCCTCTTCTTGCTGCTTCTGTAATAGAAATGCCAACAGTTGCTCAAGAGCAATTATTGCTGCACAGCCAAGTGGCCTGTGCTGTTTGATTTAAAGTGGGGTGCTTCCATTTCTCAGTGGAGTGGAATTGTTTTGCTGGATTGTGATAAAGCTATCTATTTGGTGTATTGATTTTTGATGTTCTGATACACTCTCGTTAGTGAGGTGCTTTGAATTTTCTCCCTGAGTTTTTTGGGGCAGAATTCCCTTCGACAGTTAGGTGGTGCACTCATGTGGAACAAACTGTCAGCAGGCATTTTAGATTGACCATTTTAGTTTAAATCACTGGGAGGGCATTACCTCCTGCACCTTGCTATCATGCCTGCTAACTCCTGAGACTGTGTGTATATAGCCTTGAAATAGTAGTGGATTTACCGTCTAGTGTCCCCTATTTGTCACCAAGGAAAAAACCAGACAAGACTTCCAGACGCTGTGTGTCAAATGTTCCTGTAATTCAATAACCAGGCCCTTCAGATCTTGGACTCTCTGCTAGAAATGGTGAAAAATTGCAGTCAATTCAGAGGCTCTTATGCATAAGTGTAGAAAGGCTCTTGTTGAACTTAATATGAAAATAAATACTAGTCATCAGTGTAACTGTCTTGCCTTTTCATGTTGCATGAGTCTTCGCACTCTAGCATTCAGTTTGCTACAAGTGGCTTTCAAAGGCAAGGTGCAATGAAGGGTGTTGGAGATGCTTGTTCAGGAGTTTCTCAAATTCTGGCAGATGCTGTGACAATAGTTCGGTTTTTCCTCTGTCTTTTCTAATTTTCTGCATAAGCTTCAGAGACATAAAGTATCTTTTTATTAGAAGAGTAGGTTCTTTTCCTGAGCACAGTTCAGAGAGAAGGGGGTGAATTCCAGTGATAAAAAATATGAGATGTTTTCCATGTGTTGAGCGGCTCCAGTTGCTGCTCATGGGTTTTTGCCTTTTTTTTGTTTGTGTTTTTGTTTTGTTTTGTTTTTTAAACTTGTTTCCACTTCGTTGCTGTTGTCTTTTCCTTTTTGTTTATACATACATTTATTTTTCCACTAAGCAAAGAGCAGCCCTAAGAGAACTTTCACATGTGGGTGGTGAGCTGTATGGAGGAAGTGAACAGTTTAATCACCAATCCTTGTAAGAGAAGCATGGGGATCTGGGAGCAAGGACTCTTTTGTATAGGATGTGACCCATAGGGAGCTCAGCAAAGAGAAATGAGCAGCTTAAGACTGGGTATGGGATCAGGCCTTTATTACTGTTTTTTTTTTTTTTTTTTTTTTTTTTTTTCTGGAGTTGCTGAGCTATAGCATATTTTGTCAATATAGGAAATGGCTATAGGTAATCAAAACCACAACTAAAGGATGAATGGATGATTGATTAACTACATCCCTGCCGAAAAACAGATTTATCTGCCAGGCTGTAGGAGACTTAATTTGGTAGAGAGCTGTTCTAAATGTGACTATCTTGAGGTAATGTCTTGAGGCACAATTAGTTTTCCCAGGTCTCAAACTCCTGAGCATGTCCTTTTGTAGCTCTGGTCCAGTTTTCCAGGCTTATTAAAAGAAGGTGTGGCTGTTCTCATTTCTTAAAGTCATGTTTGGATTTAGAGAACTTTCTTATTATAATGGGAATCTCTACTACCCAGAGAGATATAATTTAATTCTTGGTTGTTGTTTTTTAATTTTTTTTTAATTTAAATTTGTGTTTTTGTTTTGTTTTTTGGGTTTTTTTTTAAATGATGTAATCCTACTCTACAGAAGTCAGCAGGAGTTTGCAATTGATTTTAAAAGATAGAAGATAAATCCCTGAGATAGGCTATTGGCAAATACTTTTTTCCGTTCCTTTCCTTCATGAATTGGGCAAAAATAGGGATTTGCATTTTTCTGGATCTGTCATAAATTGAAAGCCTGGTATCTGGTGAAATCCCAGGACAAAAAAGATTTACACTATGCCATTGGAGAGCTGAGATCTGTATAAAGCTCCCTTTGAGTCTTCAAGGTTGTAAAGTGGTACAAGTTCTGATTTTTGCAAAGATGAACTTAGTATGGTAGAAGGATATAAGAGCAATACCAAGAGAAAGATTAAGCTGACATTTCTCTAACACATGGTGTCAACAAACCTTTAGAAATCTGTTTTAATATGTTTTATGTTATTCTGAGACTGAGCCCTCACAGTTGTACTGAGAACTGTACAGAGCTCTGTGCTGCTGCTTGCTTTGAGAGGAGCTAGCAGTAGAGATTGTCAGAGCTATTTGTATCCAGTGATTTTGCCTACTCTATTTTTACTTTGGTCTGGGTACTCAAACCAGAGTGACTGTCCCAAACTCACTATCAAAGTGACTGTCCCAAAAATCAGTATCGAAACTGCTGTGTATCCTGTTTATGCTACATATAAGGCTATGATAATGCTGTGATTAAAGCTCTTAATTTCATGGAAATATTTTGTACATATTCTGTTTTTCTGTCCTCACTTGTGTACCACTTGTTCTCTGTCTGTTAGAATCAGGCCTAACAGTTGAAACCTTTGAGTAATTTTGGCAACCTGCCTTTAAAAATAAAGTAAGGACAGCTGGTCATAGAAAGAATTTTACTTCCTTCTCACTTCACTTAAATTTTAAGAAGTTAAAAATATTTAAGCTCTGGCCAAGATATGAAGTAAGATCCTGACTGAGTGCCTACCCCTTTATGTTCAATGGATTGACTAGGAATGCTGTTTATTTCCTTTGACCTATTCTTGTTTTCTTTTCTTCTCTCTTCCTCTCTTTGACTTCCCATTCTAGGATGAGTCATCCATGTTCTTCCAGTTTGGCCCATCAATAGAACAACAAGCTTCTGTCATGCTCAACATCATGGAAGAATATGACTGGTACATCTTCTCCATTGTCACTACTTACTTCCCTGGGTACCAGGACTTTGTGAACAAGATCCGCAGCACCATTGAGCACAGCTTTGTGGGTTGGGAACTGGAGGAGGTCCTTCTGTTGGACATGTCCCTGGATGATGGGGACTCAAAGATCCAGAACCAGCTCAAGAAGCTCCAAAGCCCTGTTATCCTCCTCTACTGCACAAAGGAAGAGGCCACCTACATTTTTGAGGTGGCCAACTCAGTGGGTCTGACAGGCTATGGTTACACATGGATCGTGCCCAGCCTGGTGGCAGGGGATACAGACACGGTGCCATCCGAGTTCCCCACCGGGCTCATCTCTGTCTCATATGATGAATGGGACTACGGTCTTCCTGCCAGAGTAAGGGATGGAATAGCCATAATCACCACGGCTGCTTCTGATATGCTGTCTGAACACAGCTTCATCCCTGAGCCCAAGAGCAGCTGTTACAACACCCAGGAGAAAAGGATTTATCAGTCCAACATGCTCAACAGGTAAGGGAAAGAGCTGGGCCAGCCGTACAAAAGGGCGGTCAAAGGCAACCTTTGATACCAGGATATTTCTGCTGGGGTGTGTGATGCTTTGAGACAGCAGATGGTGCTGGCCAGAACCTGGGCAAGGGGAGGTGAGCTGAGGGTGGGACCCATTTGCTGTGCATCATGAGTGCCAGTGTTGTCACCCTCTTAGACACCCTTCATACAACACAGCAGGCAAGTCAGCATGAGGAAAAGGAATAATGAAGGCATACTGCAACAACTTGAGTGTGCCCCTCAATGCACAAATTATTGCTTTCATGACTGCACTGAACTTCTTGGGGTGTCTTTGCATGACTGGGTCTGCAGCTCTCAGGTGGGTTCTTGCAGAATGGGAATGTTTGTGTTGAAGTCTAGAAGGCACCAGCTTCTGCTCCAGGCACTAGCGCTACGTGAACAGGTATCCCTTATATGTGATGGCTGTGTAATTGTTGTCTGAACACCAAGTGTCCTTCTGCTGTTCATTAGCCCTGAATTACAGGATAGAAAGAAGTGCAGAGATGAGGAGAACTAGAGCTGCAAAAAGAGTTAGAGTCATCAACTCTGCTCAGATCCTGCTTCACACTCAAAGCCTTTAAAGACCTTGGATGTCTTAAGAATCTGGTTTACCTCAGAGCTTGTGCTGTCACACTGCTCTTTGGCACTTCACTGTCCATTGTCTGCTGGGTGTTTTGGGTACTGTTCTCTCTTGAGTACCTTATGCAGAAAGCCTAGTACATTGATTAGAACAGCAAGTTTTTCCAAATTGAAAAGGATATTTAAACATAGAGAAAACCTGTTTGGATAAACATCTTCTTTTTATCCAAATTCAAAATTTTCTAAGAAACAGTGCTAAGACATCTATTTAAGGGCATGGAGGAAGCTTGTGGTGGAACGACCTCTAGAACAGCACTCTGATTACTAGATGTTCCTTTTTGTCCCAGATGGAGTTTTAGTGAGTAGCTAATCAACCCAGATAATTAGATGTGGAATCCAGATGCCCCCTGACCTGCTCAGCTGTCATTGTCCAATGTTTTACATATAAAATCCTTGGACATGTTAGATCCTTTGTGGTGAGAAAAGGAAAATCCAAGCAGTAGCCATCAGGCCACACAGAGCTCATTGTCTTTGTTAATTTGTCATGTTGAATCACTGAGCAGTGCAAATGTGATGGCTTGGTCTGCATGCTGTGACCCCTCACTGTCAACTTCACTAGGCAGATAGAGGGACTAAGGGACAAGGAAGCAGATTTTTGCTTTGCCTGAATGTTGGGGACTGTAAGAGAACTTTATTCTTTGGCCCAGTATATTACCATATTACTATTTGTTCTTTGTCCCTATGAGCCACTGTCATATTACCAGGTCTTACTGCTTTTACTTCCTCCTCTCCATGCTGGTTTTTCTCTATGCAGGCCTTGAAATTACTAAAGGTGCCCAAAGCTTTTATCTCTTTCCTTCCAAGCTAGGCTTGGGAGTAAGGGTTTTTTCTGCAGCTCTTTTGAGTCATCAGTGATATGATTAAGCAGGGAAAATATATTTAGTGTATACAAAATAATGAGAAGTAACATCAAGGCAGGCTTTTGTTCTACCTTTCCAAATGAAGAGGGATTTTGGGGGGAGCTCTATTGTGTCTTTTCAGCAGTTATCTAGAAAACAAAACGTTCCCTGCTATGTGATGCAGCGTTCTGCAGAGACCTTCTGCTAATGAGTTCTGTTGACACTCTGTTAGCCTATGCATAACATCACACCCATATAGCTATGCTGCTTCAAGGAGCCAACATAATCTCTCTGCATAGCACCTTTTTTGCATTGTTTAGAAGCCGCCAGCTCTGAGACTCCTGAGTGCAGATATGACAGCATTGTTGTGCTGTGTAGATATGCCCTGAAACCTGGGCACCCCACATGAAAGCAGTTCTTGTCACTTTTGAAGATCCTAGCTTTCTTTTCACCTTCACGGCCCAAATCATGCTATTTCTGCTCCCTTGTGTGCTTTGGGTACAACATTCACAGGAATGAGTGCCAATATGTGTAGCTACACCCAGCTTAGTTTGGGTACTGACATCAGTCTCACTGAGAAGCACAGTCAAATTAATCTATGCCAAACTCTGTTCTGCCTCTATGTAGATTGCTGCAGGCACCTGAGCTAACTCAGAAATAATTATACTTTTCTAGTGACTTGTGAGCACAGTGCAAATATTCACTTTTCCTCACGTGGTGCTGGCCTGTGAGAGGTTTCTGACCTCACCTCCTTTCCCCCATACTGCCCATGTTTCCACCCTCTCTGTATTTCCAAGTCAGATGGTTCAAAATCACTTCAGTGGGTTGGGTTCTTAGTTTTTTATTTAAGGCAAATTACTTTCAGGTACCTTTTAAAAGCTAGTGGTGTCTGAAACAAGCCATTGCTTTTACAAATCCAAGGGTTCAATAGAAATTAGATGGCTTCAAAATCAGCCTCACACCTGCGGAAGAGGAGAGGTAGAGGAGAAGCACAAGATGTGGAAGGAAGCAATCATGAAGATGTGAGTTCACCTCACTGAGACAAAACCCACAGAGATTAATAGTTGTAATCTGTGTTCATACCTTCCAGTTCAATTGAATTTACTGGAATTTACTATGTGCTAAGCTTTAAACCTCTCATGATATGCTTTGTCTGTCTGGGATATGGCAGATTCTGCAGAGCTGGCTACCACATACTTTCTGTAACCCCTTCCACCTATTAGAATCCCGTGGTACTTGTGCATTTTGCGCTCCAGGTTGCAGCAATACATGCATGTCTGGAACATGGTTTGGTTCATTTTGGACTGGACTACAGGCTCTGGAATGCTAATTTTAGCCTTGCTCTGGACCAAGCAATACTATATTCAGCATCTGCAACTTACAGTTGCCCTTCTACATGCCTACAGAGTGAAGAAATGCATGTACATGGGCTTGATGTCTGGGGAGACAAAGTGTATATGTATGTGATCTCAGACAAAGCATCACCATGTAACTACTGTTTCAGAAACTCTTGAAGCTAATCCAAAGTGGTCCAATTTACTTCAAATCCATAGCTGGGGAGGCAATGCAATAAAGGAATTTTCCCTTTTTATTCTTTGGAGAGTGACACATCCAACTAAAAAAATGTGTCATTTAGTTCAGCTGGGGCACACAATACACTGACTGTGAATTAGTCATTTCCCAAGATCATCCTTTGAACTCTGACCATTTCTTACTTTTTTCCCTCGGCTTTCTAAAAAGGCAACTCTTCTGAATGCAGGTAAAATCAAATGGTCTTGCTCAACATGGTATCAGTGGTTGATCTGGGTATATAATGGAGTAAAGAGAAAATGAACGGAATGTTGTTCTGATTCTCTCTATATTTCCTCCTTTTTACACTGACACTTGTTCCTTTTTGCAAGAACTTGTGCAAACAAAGTTTTATTTGAAGTATGGCTGCAAGCACAAAAAGAAACAAGGCAGGCTGTTATCTAAATGCCATTTATTGACAATGTAGGTGTTTGGTCTGCATCTTCTTGTATTGCTAATGGTCTCATAGCAACTGTTTCTGTCTGCTTTGAAACTGGTTCTCTGTTGTGTTAGACTGGAACTGCAAAAGTATGATCACGACCACTGAATATTTTGGATTTTGTCCAATAAGTGAACTTGCTGATGTGATAACTCCACTAAAGGGTAATAAAATGATACTTTGACAGAGTTTTGTTCTACAAGGTTTGTTAGTTATTTTTTTGAATAATTTTTGAGGAATTTTTCCTCTAGTGGGGGATTTATCTCAATTTATGCTGATAATAGGCTTAGGTGGTAATTTGGAGTCCAAATAACCAAATGCTGTTTCCCAGTTCAATTACAGTCTTTAATTCTTTGTTTTGTTTGTAATAATTACCTATTCATTTATTCCTTCATTGTCCCAGAAAAAAATCTGATCTGAATATTTCAGTCTACCAAGTCTGTAAGTTATCC
The DNA here is from genome assembly GCF_009819885.2 of Catharus ustulatus. Taxonomy (NCBI): domain Eukaryota; kingdom Metazoa; phylum Chordata; class Aves; order Passeriformes; family Turdidae; genus Catharus; species Catharus ustulatus. Next base: position 21,798,675 of record NC_046224.1, on the reverse strand, counting down.
CAATATCTGGTCTTCTGGGCACCCAGCAAAACCACTGTGCACTCTGCTCTTTTCTACTGGATGAAAGATCTCAAAGGTTGGGAAGGAAATGTTCAGATGAGTTCTTTTCTTGTGGTCTTTCTTAGGAGAGTTGCTAGGCTTCCAGGCATCCTGCAAAACTCATCATTTTTCCCTTCACCATGGCTGCTGAGGAGTGAGTGGGCAGAGGTGGATGTGTTTATAGGCAGCCTTCTGCTTATTTCGTTATTTTAATTGATGGGACAGATTTCCTTGAGCTCTGGATTGGTGCTTCTCATTACATTTTAGCAATGGGAAGAAATAACTAAATGACAGGAGTATTCTTAGGAGTGGAATTCGGAGATGAGTCACGAGAAATGAATATAATTTCTGGCACATATTTGAGAAATGGAAGCTCAGCTGTTTTGTATGGATATTCACAGTCTTTGGGCTACATAAGCTGTGGTTTTATTGTAACCTTCAGTGAGACCTGGGCTCTTTCTCCTTATTGTCATGGCTGCTTGTGAATGCTGGGCCATAACTACTAGTTTGTTGTTGTAGGGTTTCTAATGAGTTCTCTACTGATTGGCTTTAATAGTCTCTCATTTAACACCAGGCTGCACACAGCAGATTTCATTTTAATAAAAAGTGCAGTGGAGCATTTGCTTTGGAATTAAAATACAAATGTGGAATTATACCACCTTTGCAAAGGAATACTTTTAGAGAGAAACAAAGTTAGACTCAATTCTGTACCTCAGATTCTTCAAATAGGAAAACAGCTGGCGAGCTTGCTCAGTGCATTGTTTGGACATGACACTTCCACTCTGGGGGAAGTAGCATTCATCTGTAGTTTTACCTCGCCAAATAGATAAGAAATGCAGAAGAACCTTTGATGAGTACTTGGAAACTGTTTTCCCTGGAACAACCAGGGCAAGCTCTGTTCTCACATGACTGCATTTCCCTAATAGAAACTAGGAATTGCTGGGGCTTAGATACCCAAGCAGTGAGCAGAGAAAGTTCTTGCAACTGGGTTGTACAAACAAACTGCTTCTGTGGAAACTCAAGACTGCATGGGTTGTACATATCCCTAAACAAAGTGCAGTGCCCCTTTAGGGTATTGTGTCACCCTGATGAGCAGCACCACACCCATAGCACCCGGACCTGTTTTCCCCAGATCAGCGCCAAGGACAGTGCCCAAGCAACACTTTTCCTTGTTTTTATGGTCTCTCTTAACCCATCCTCCTGCCTTCTCCTCTCTGATAATGGCAGCCATTGCCTTCCACACCAGCACTGGGGTCATCATTTGTCATTTGCAGGTATTTCCATGGAGCCTCTCTGTGTTGTCTCCTAGTTGAGTGAGTCACAGACCTCCACACAGTGCAGTAGGGGAGTTGAGGGCAGGAATGGACAATCGACCATTTTCACTGTTCTTTCTCCATTCACAAGTTTGCCAGTTGTGCTCATGCTAAGAGGCAGGAGTCCTGTCTTGCTCAGTTTGGCAGGGCTACATCTACCTGCTTGGCAGCTGGCTGGAAAGCCCTGCTCCAGCCCTCAAATCCTGTGGTGCTCCAGCTGTGGGAGGCACGGTGCCAGGACTTGCTTCTTAATGCTGGGGAGAGAAGGTGTAAAGTGGCGTGTTCCCAAGGATGCAGAAATTGCCCTTTTCAGAAACTTGGAGGGTGAGGGAGCATATGTAACTTTTGACCTTTAGGAACCTCTAGGCCAGTGTCTAGTTAGCAGTTCATTGTGTTCCCACTGCTTGGTGTGTCCCGCTGTGTCAGGCTGGTGCAGAGTGGCAGCACGTGGCATGAGCGCTGCTGACAGATTAGACATCCCTGCTGCTGAAATCTGCTTGTTCCTGTCACTGCTCCAGCAGCAGCTGGAGGCTGGGGCTGGCCTGTGCCTCCTGCCTCTGTCAGGGTCTCTCTGCCTCCCTGCATCCCTAGTTGCACGTCATCTCACTCTCTGTGCGTACTGCCATCACCTTTTTGTGTCCCTGTCTGCATCTCCTATTGCATTTTGTTTGCCCTGTGTGCATTGCAGTGGTGCAGTGCTGGTGAAAGGTGCTGGGTTTGTTGGCTTGTTATTCATGTTGCCTGGTCAGGAGGTGAACAGTCGTGTGCCACCACATCTTGACTTCCTCTGACTCCTTTTTTTTCTATCACTGGAGAGGAATGCTGAGGGCAGATTGTGACATGCCCTTGATCCAAATCTCACCCATACAGGTGCCTGATGCAGAAGAGCAGTCTGTGTCTGGCTGTCCTCCTTGCTCTGCCCAGCTCTTAAGCAATCCTGCTTGGGCAGTGGGAAGCACAGCTGTCCTGCAATGGAAGGTCAAGCATCAAACTAACTTGTTGCTGCTAGGATACTGGAGATCCCTGGCTTCTCAGTGGGAGTATATGATGGCACAGCAAAAATGTTTGCTCCTCAGCAGGCACCACAGGATGCCATAGTCCTGCAACGCTGGGCTTTGTCAGAGGGGGAGAGGAAGTACTTGCTCTGTGTGGACAGTTGTGTCTTTCAGACTCTTTGCAATTAAAATAGGATCACAGAATCACAAAATATTCTGAGTTTGAAGGCACCCACAAGGATCAAGTCCAACTCTTAAATGAATGGCCTGTACATGAATTGAACCTGCAACCTTGCTGATACCAGCACCTTGCTCTAACCAAATGAGCTAATAGAAGGGCTCAAGTGAAGTGATGGTTTTTTGGCAAGTGTTGTCTTTTGATTAAAGGACATACCCTTTCATTAGCTCCTCCAAAATCCACCAGCTGGGAATGAATTTTGGTATGCACCATCAGTTTCCAGATGGGAAAATGTCCGTGTTCTGCTTCCAGCCCTCTGAGACATATTCTGCTCTGCAGCCAAGTCCAATTAGTGCTAGTACCGTGGCAACTTCGCTTGCTGGTGACAATATGTTTTAATGTTTGCCTTCAGACTCTCTCCACTCCTCCTGGAAAGTGAGTCAAAATCCTCCCTCTGTGGTGGAGCTTTGAAACCACAAATCCAGTTCAGGCTACAGTTTAGCACCAGGTATGCTTTGCTGATCCTGCTCTGATCACAGAATGCATTTAGGGTGCTGTGGGCTTGAAAGCGCCTCAGGGAATTTGAAAGCCTGCTTTAGCAGAGCAGTGGAGGGATGGTGAGAAATACCCTTTTTCCTTCAAGAACTGGCTTGATGGGGCAATGGATATTTTCTGGCTTGCACACCTGCACACTGATGGCTGGCCATATGGCCACATGTGGTTTCATCACTGGTGCCTATCAGGAACGTGTGCATTTTTTTTTCCTTTCTCATAGAAACGTAATTTCTTTTTTTTCCCCCCTCTCTCCTCCCCTCAGACTTAATGTTCTTACTATCTTTCAAGTTTTTAAAAATAGGAACTACTGCGTTGCTATGGCTCCCTGTGCAACTCTGGAGCAGTTTTTTTTCCCCTTTGATGCAATTTGGGTCCACGATTCAGTTTGACAAGACACCAGTGCTGCTTGTACCTAGTGCTCCCTCCTGGAAGTTGGGGAGGGAGCATGACAGCCTTTGTGTTGCAGAAATACACCAAAAAAGGGAAGAATATTAAGTCAGATGACCTTTCTAAGGAAAGAGTGGAGGTATTAACCCTGGTATGTCTGGCATGAGATTTTTTTATGTTCTGCAGTTTTAACACGTTCCTGTGGTGTAACTTTCAGTAGGATGTTCTTTCCCCCTTTTTGTCCTACACTCTTGTGTGATAGAGCTGAGCCCTGTCAAACATCTGCCTACTCCCCTGCTGAGCTCCTGCTGTTCAGTGGCTTTTGCCATCTATGCTTTGTCCAAGAGATTGTGCGTGGTTAAGTGCTTTTCTGAATTGAACCTTAGAGCACTCCTGACTAGATGCTGCAGATGAAATTTCTGTCAAAATCATTGCTTCAAAGGTTACTCGAGTCTTGCATCCACATTTTGGGAAAATGTGGATCTTCATATCTGTATATCTGCAGCTGAATACTTATCTGAAAGGGAGCATACCAAATACTGCACAGGTAACAGGTTTTGAATACCTGTTACCTCTGCAGAGTCCACACCTCCCTCTGCAGACCCGTACAGACCTCTCCACTGGCCTATTTTCAAGTAACAATAATTTTAAAAGTACATTTTGTTTTACTCTGCAATTTTTATTTTCATTCACAGTCCAAAGGTGAACAGTTATAAAAAATCTGAGCAAAAAAAAAAATCCCTGTTCATCCAATTTTGAGTTAAGAGAGTGTGAAATGGATGAATTTGTTCTGCTTGCAAATAATTAGCCAGCAGTGGGGTTTCTGTTGGTGTGGACAAATAACTCAAAGCTAGCTTCACCTCAAACTTCAGAAATTAGTTTGCAGTGTTAGACAAGGGATTCCTGCTTTGCTAAGGTTAGAAAATGTAATTTTGAATTGAATATAAATATTTGAGGATGATCTACGTTACCTTAATGTAATTTTTTTTGTATTGTACATTCACTGTGCACTATATTTCTTGAAGTGTTTGAATGGAATATAATTTAGAAATGTGGTGTTTAAAATGCTTGAATGTGAGTGAAATAATAACAAAGAAAATAGAAATAGCAGAGACTTGTCAGCTTGTTCAGTACACCCTGCTCTATCATTTCTGCAGCATGTTCTCTCCTGATTTAAGTAGCAAAAATGTCCCTACTCAAGGCTGCAAGCACCTTAATATAAAATGAATATTAAAATCTAACCGTAGTTGCCCTTGAAATGATCAATCAGACTGAATGCTGCCAGCCATCTTCATACAAAGAAAGCTCTTTTCTGCCCCAGTGGAGAGATTTCTGATCCTGTTACATCACACCAAACAGGTCTCTACACCTGTCTTTATTGAGTAAGGGTGGCAAGGTGATTTGGCCTCCCCTTTGCAATAATGTGCTGTGAGAAATGGTGAAAAAACAGCTTTGGTGACCTCAGTGTTGGTCTATGTTAAGGATCTGGAGAGACAGAAGATAATCAGATGAAGAGTTCACTCTCTTGTTGGTGTGGTCATGGTGGAAGAGAGATGCCACAATGGACTCAAAACCTGTGAACCTCTGTAGCCTGACAATGGTTAGAAATGCACAAATTTTACTTGGTTTTTGAAGCTGTATTAAAACGAGACGGAAATGAGTTTTCAGTGTCTTGCCCAGTGTTCTTCCCTGTTATTATTAGTGTCACAAATGAAATAATTTTTCAGCAAGAGGGCTACCTCCAGTTGCAGTGTCAGCATCTTACATTTATTTATGACAGGCTGTAGCATCCTTTATCTGCAGTTCCAAAGCACTTTACAAAGTAGAAGGGGATGGCTTAATTCACCAAAAAAATTCAGCCATCTCGGGGGTGAAATAGAGCAGCTGTTTAACAGGATATAATACGAAGTGGAGATGAATACTGCACCTCACTGGAGCTGCACGAGGAATTTCAGCTGGCAGAATTAATTTACTAGAGGTGGATTTTTGCCAAGACATTGGGGGTGTTTAATGAGCACAAGATATTAGTGGCAGTGCCACACATGCCTCTCTTATGCCTGTGTGAAGCAGGCAGGCAGCAGCTCCAGAAGTGGTTTCACAAAGGAGGTTAGCAGCTTTTCCAGTGTACAGACTTCAAGAGCAGATGATATCTAATTTCAGTGACTTCTTTCATCCCAAGAGAATGACATGTTTTGAGCTGACTTTATCTAGATTTTACATTGATTATCTGCTTATTTCCCCTAGAGACAGCCCTGGGCAGAGGGAGATGTCCAACAAGGCTGCTGTGGTTACTGACTGGTTACAGACAATTGATGACTAGAACTGGATGGAGAGCAAAAGGGTTGACTGCAATGAAGTTCTGAGAGGATTTAGCCACATGGGTAATAGATGTCATATATAACAGATGATCCTCCCAAAAGGATACTTTCCATTGCATTCTTCCCCCTTAAAATAATGTGTCCCTGACAGATTAGGCCCTGTGAGTGATATGAGGTACCTCAAACAGATTGCTGCAAGCAATGCTTTCTACCTTCTTCACAAAGATGCTGATGTTGTCCTTCTGCATCTGAGTGGTGACGTATGGCATGGTGAGAGCACACAAGAGCTGGTACTTAAGCCATGACAAAATGCTCTTCAGCATCACCAAGGGACTGTGGAGACTTTGAGGTGCAAAATACAGATGCTTACAGCCTCTGAATAAATCTGAGCATCTAGCAACTGCTCTTCAGTATGCCTAGTGTGTACTCATGTCAAAAAGCTGTTCTGCAGGGCAGTGTGGGCTATTGGGCTTTCCAGCATTTGACTTGCACAGATTTAGAAAGTGCAGCAGAACCATTATTTTGGAGTTCTGCATGCTTTGCTGCCCTTGTCTCAGTTTCCTTTTCCTTTCCTTGCAGGCATGTAGATGAGACATTGGGGGGCTTTACTTGCAGATCTATTTTGCTTTTAATGTAGCCTTGAGATGGAGGAATGTCTTGCTTTCAGCAAATGTGAGACTACAGGTCAGATGAATCGCAGAATCACAGGATGGTTTGAGTTGGAAGGGGACCTTGAAGATCATCTAGTTCCAAGCTCCCTGCCATGGGAGGGGACATCTTCAACTAGACCAAATTGTTCACAGTCCCATCTGACCTGGCTTTGAACACCCACAGGGATGGGGCATCCACACCTCCTCTGGGCAACCTGTTTTCTAATACATAATCTAAACCTACTCTCAGTTTGAGCTGAACATTCCCACATGTCCTGTCAGTATGTGCTCTTGTAAATAGTCTTTCCTCTTCTTTCCTGTAAGTTCCCTTCCGGTGCTAGAAGGCCACAATTAGGTCACCCCAAAGGCTTCTCTTTTCCATATTGAACAATCCCAGTTCTCTCAGCCTTTCCCCACAGGAGAGGTACTCCAACAAGTGCCTTGGAGGCAGCACCAAGCCACAGTTTCTCTGGTGGCTGTAGAAAGATGGTAGTTCTAGAAAGGGCTCCAGTTTGACTATCTAGAGTGAAAAATTTACTTATTTTACTGATTTGTATTTTTTTCTCCAAGCAATTTTTCATGGAAGGCTCAAGTTTGAATTGATGAAGGCACAAGCTTAAGCAATGCTGTGAAATTGATTTGGAATAGTTTATTATAGTCCCATGAAATTGCTTAACAAGGAAGTTTGGCAGAGTGAGGGAGCCAAATGAGAAAAGCATGGTGCTCCCAGCAGTGGATGGCACTGGGAGTGCTGTGTAAGCCAGTACAGGAGGTATGTAGGCATTCAGGGGTGGGATTAGCCACAGGGGAGAGGAGAGCTTCCCAAGTGAGAGGCATCCACCAACTTGCATTGCAGATCTGGTCTGCATTGCTGCTGGTTTCCTTCTGTTTTGTCCCCCTCTTCTGGATCCTCACAAAGCCTGCAGAAGGGGTTCTTCCTCTTGGTGCTGAGCTGCAGCAGCTCAGAAACATTTGCTGCAGCCATCAGTTGTCAGTGTGGAAGCAGGTCCCCAGAGAAGGGCACTGACAGAAAGGGAGTGTGGGGATGTGGTGCAGATGGAGGACCACTTGGGGAGATGTAAAGCATCACTGGCCTTGGTTTTAGAGCACTCACTGTGAAGGACATGCAGCTGGTTCTCTAAGTGGGAGGGCTGTGGGTGACACTGACTTTCATTCTTCTGTGTGGTTTGGAGATTGCTTTGCCTTTTCAGATGCCAGAGGTCAGAGCAGCAGAAGTACCTAAAACCAGGCAATTGCACGGATGGTGTGATTTTGGCTGTGGCCATTCTGCTGAAGCTGAGCAGTGGGAACTCCTATGCCAGGAAATCCCTGAACCTCCTCTCATCGTCTGAGAAGTCAAGGGAAAGCAGCCATATAAATTTGTTATATTTGTGACAGAGGTTCATGCTGAAAGTTTCTTTAAGTATCAAAGAAAGTTGTGTGGTAGCACCTAGGGGTCTCATTTGGAGATGGCTGTGGTCCACTCCCTTCACCATTACAGAAGAAAGGAGGTGTTGGGCTGGTCAAGGAGACAAACACTGTTGTGCCTGTGCCTATTTACTTAATTACTACACCTCTAGGAGGCTGCTGCACAGGACTGTGGGTCTCAGCCAACGCTCAGGGTATTGAGGGTGTTCTCAATATTGCAGTAGTCTGGTGAGGTGTCAAGGAGCTGTCTTGGTACCACCTGGGAGCTGTGGAACAAGTTTTTATGTAGTGGCACATGCTGGTGGGACTGTGAAAGATGTGGACAAACTGAGAGAGGTCTGTTTTATAAGAATGGCGCTCTAGTAACAATTCACACCTTTGCTGATGTAGACCTATGTCAAAAAGCTTGTTCTCCTAATCAAGTCCTTATGCCTTGGTTTTGCAATGTCTGCTATGTATTTTACCACGAAAAATGCTATTTCTTTATGTTCCTTCTTCAGGCCAGGAATCTCCTTTTGTCTTGTCAGCAGGCATGGGAATAGTGGGCTTGTTCTGGCCAGTGGGTGCAAGAGGAAATTTAGAATGTATTATTCTGCATTATTCGGAACCTGTTCTTCTGCTGTGCTTCTAAAGAAGGATGTAAATGGTGGGTAGTCAAATAGAGAAATGGAGAGGATGGAACAAGTACTTAGGTGTTTGAACTAACAGGTTTTTTTTACTTCCTCCCCAACCCACTGATCCTAATGGGTTTCCCGCTGTTTCCCTGAGAGAGCGCTTTGAGGGGTTGGGAGTGGGACGCTTATGAGCTTGCCAGATCAACAGTAGTTCTTGCTAACTGACATTTTGTCCTTCTTTTCCAGCATAATTTTAGGGCAGGCTTGCAGGTTTGCATTGTGGAAGGAGAGAACAGGAGGTTGCAGGGGAGGCAGGAGCCCATAAGCAAAGCCTATTGCACTGGTGTTTCCATGATTCCATGCTCACGGTGTTTTGCAAACAGTCAGGGATGAATCCACTGCTCTTGTTATCAGTCATAGCCCTTTGTGTGTCTCTGTGTCCTTCCATCACTCCCATCTTCCATCTTCTTATCCTTCCCTCAATAGGTGATTCTTTTCTATAGAAATATTAAATCTTAGCTTAAAACAGAAGAACCACCCCATTTTTCCTATCCCTTTTCTTTCCTCTCTTTCATCTTTTCTTCCCATGGAAGTGTTTGAAGTAGCACCAGTTCCCGAGAAACGCGTTTTTTTTTTCTCCCTTTGTGCTTTGGCTCTGTGTCCCTTTTTCATTATATCTTCCCTTTGTTATTTTGTTCTGCCTGCCTCCTCTCTCTGTCTTCTCCCCATCTCTCAACCCTTCTTCAAGGCTCGTTCTTCATTAATATGTTAATTTCTAGCCCAGGAATGGTTCTTGCAGCTCACTGTTCACCAGGGAGACCCAGAGGAGTGAACCAGGAGAGAGAGAGAAAGGGGAGAGAATAAGTAAAAGGAGTGAGTCAGTAACTTACAACAGGATACAACAAGGAGTGATAGCAAAGGAGAATCTTGCACTGACAGGTGTCAGCATGCCAGGGAGAAGAGGATTATCCACAGTTTGGACTGGATTGGTCTTTGTCTATTGTTTTGACATTTTCAACTTCTGAAGCTTAATATTAGTAGAGAAAAAACCCCATAAAACTAAGGAAGCTCTGAACTCTTTTTTTCAAGTAGCTCCTTTTTGGCAATATCTAAGTTATCTTTCCCTCTGCACAGATTATTTTTAAACATCAGGCCCTACTCCCACCCTGATATGGTCTCTTTGTTTCATTTGATGCAAAATTGTTATCTGTATGGTCTTTGCATAAGGCTTTGGGCATATTTTGCAGGATGAACAAAACCATACCAGAAATTCTCTGAAGGGAATTTTACTCCAAAATAAGTTTTCAGATGAGAAGGAGAGAATGTTTAAACTGCTGTTCAGGTGAAGAGGTATGAATAAAGACTATAATGCTCCAGAAGTTATATAGCAGTGAAAATGTTAGGGAACCTGGGGTTATAAGGAGCATGACAACTACCATTAGAGACAGATGTGATGAGTCAAAGTTTTCCTTTCTGCCACCCACCACTACAGTTACTGGGTGGAAGGTTGCAAAGAAAGAAGAGATGGAGGCAGGCACCTCTGCATCATGGACCAGACCTGGGAAGGATGCAGAATGCCAACACTATTGCAATTTTACCCTGAAATTAGGAAACCTCTAGCTATTGTATCTGCTGTTTTATATCTAATGAAGTGAGACCTCTGTATGTGCTTATAGTCCTAGGATTGTGATTGCCCAAGCAAATAATTAACAATGCAGCAATGGAGCTGGCAGGGTGGGTGGCAGGAGGTGAGGAAGCAGTTCTGAGGAAGGGCATGTGGTAAAGGAGAGAGACAGGCAAAGACAAGCTCTGATACAGTGCTGCAAAACCGGTGTGAGCTGGAAGCAGAATAACTAGGGAGGAAAACTCAGGGGGACTGCTGCAATGTTCTGTGAAGTCCAAGGCCCCCGAGCCAAGAGCCTTTCATATATTACGTACACACAACTGTGTCAAAAGAATATTATTTAGGTTGCAAAGGCAAGCACTTCAAACAGAAGAAAATTCCAGAACTAAGGCTGCAATCTTAATTTAGCATTCTTATGTCTATGCATTAGAGAGCAGTGGTTTCAGTATTATCTTTCAAGACAGGACCCCTGCCTGCTTCTATATACAGTATGGGTGACATTTCCTGGCTGAGCAGTGATTCAGTATTTTGTTTCCTTTGCCTTATTTAATGTGTATCTTTAAGCTTTGTGTTGTGTCTGCTTTCACAGGCTGCTGAAAATTGAGGATTCTTTGTCTCAAGGTGTTACCTGTGGCACGTTAGGCCAGTATCTCAGTACATTGTGAAGTTCATGGATTTTCACCCTACTCCTATGAGATGAGAGGACACAAGCTACTTTATGTAAATCCATTGTATAGGCGGGGAACTGAGGTGCAGCAAGATTAAGGTCAAAAATGTCTATTAATTTTTCATGGCCCATCTGAGACACCGAGAATCTCATTATTCAAAGTACTGATCATTACAGAATGCTTTCAGTGTTCAAAGCAAATTTCTCTTTGTCTTCCACTCAGCAATTCTTCAATTGCCCCCTGCCAAGTCTTACCTAGGACTGAGCACCGTTTTTCATTGATTTTTTATTAATGTAGAAATGGAAATTTGGTGACACACAAGTTATATGGGCTGTTTGTTTATACGCTGTATAATTGTTTGTTTTGCAGAAATCATCTTGAACCCAGGAGAAAAACAAAACAGTCTCCAAAACATTTTCCTTTTTTAATTTTAATTTGAATTATTTCTTTCAATATATTTGAGATGAAACACTGGATTTCGAACTCCAATTAGCTTATAACTTCAATATGTATCTTCCTATCATTTGAAAAAAAAGATGTTTGAAAATGTTCTCATTCAAAAGAAAACAGGCTGAAAAAAATGTATATATCTATCAAAATATATATATATATATATGTCTAAAAAATCTGGTTTCAGAGATTTTACTGATCTCTTCTCCCTTGTGTCCAGTAGTAGGATGCATGTGAATGGTTTGAAACTGTGCCATGTGAGGTTTAGACTGGATGTTAGGAAGGTTTTCTTCACTAGGAGGGTGGTCAAGCACTGGAACAGGCTTCTTGGAGAGGTGTTCAATGCTCCAAGCCTGTCAGTGTTTAGAAGGCATTTGAACTAGATGATTGTTGTAGGTCCCTTTCAAATGGAATGGAATAGAATATTCTTTTCTATTTATACCACCATGGCCTTGTGCAGAGGTTGGGACAAATCCAGCCTTGCAGTCCACCTTTTAGCTGGCTTAGCAATATGATTTTCCTGTTTGTCCTCGCCATTCTCAACCTCTTACTTGATTACTGCCCATTTTCCAAACAGCTAAGTTTGATTCCCAAATTAATCTATCTAGTGCATTCAATGAGATCGGGGTTCTGCAAGAAAAATTGTTGATTCAGGACTGATTCTTAGTTGTTATGCAAAATGGTATGCATTCAAATTGTTTGAATAACTATAATGCTGACGTTTTCCCTCTTTTGCAGTGTTTGACTTTGTGTAATGAATGAGCCACCACTTTGCCAAGCTGCATGGTTTAATGGTCACAAACTTGCTAGCTTTTCTCTCCCACTGCTGGCCTCTTGTCTCCAGCAGCTTGTCTTGTCTGTTCTGCCCTTCTGGCTTCTTGCCCCAGTGTGGTTCTCACCTAGCAAAGGTAGAATTTACCTTACAGACAAATAATCTAAGCTCCAGAACCTGGATCTAGAAAAATCCAGCTTCCACTGCTGGATGGTGTAACTTATTTTCATCTATTTCCACTTGTCTCACATTCTGACTCCTTGTCCAATCTGTCCTCCCCTCCTCTCACTTCCAACAAGTCACAGTCTCTTTGTCCAAATAGCCCAGGTTCACACCTTCCAGTTATCTTTTCCCATACAACATTTTATCCCCTTACTGCTCATGGTGTCCCAAGTCAGTGTATCCTGATTTCCTTCCTGGCTCTTTCCTACTGCTTTGGAATTAGCCAGCCTCCTTTTCCAGCAATCTCTATGTGCAGGGAGCAGGTACAATCATGGGAAATGCAAACCCAGGAGATGGATTCCTCCTTCTTCTGCTCTCCAGTCCACTCATAGGCCTTTTATGAGCCTTAGACAGCAGAAGGCCCAGTCAGGAGAGGAGTTTAAAAAGGATGGGGTTTTTTTGGTTTTTTTTTTTGAAAGCTCTAATAATTTTTCTTGAACAACTGTAAATTGCAGTTTTTCCAAAGGCTTATGACCTGTCTAGGTTTTCACAAGTATGGGAAAAATCAGCATGAAATGAATGTTTGCTTTCCTCTCTCATCAAAATTCATGTCCCTTGAAAGCAGAGAACTACCGAAGCTTTTTATAAAGGTCACTATCTTTTTCTTAATGTTGGTAAAATAGCTTTTTTCCCTCTTGTCTGTTTTTGGAAAAGAACGGACCATTTTAACTTCAATCTTCGTCAAATATCAGACATGACATGAACATCTGATATGGAAAATGTCGCTCTTAAAGATAAAATTTGGCATGGCTAGAGGAATTTATAAAGAAGGCTTTACCTTGGGAAGAAGAGGACAGCTTGAAGAGATGGTGATACCAGCTCCAGCAATGCAAATCTCTCCTCTCTCTGTGGGCTTCCTGGAACATTTTTGGGAGGTAGATCTGCTTACGGCTGAGCATGTTCTTGTAGGGTCTTAAACATGGTCAGCAAGCAGAGAAACTAATTGTTTTATTTCAGTTTGAATTGAAAATGATAGTTCTTAAAAAAGAAAAGAAAAAGTGTCTACCCAAGGCTTTCAGCACCTTTAATGTTCATTTAAAAATGTACATCACACAATGAAAGAAAATCGGTTCCAGTCCCCAGCACGGAACTAAAACCAATCATCCAAACAGTTAGAAAAAACAAGTGCAAGAGTGGAAAAAAAAGCCAATCATCCACAGGCTGTCCTTTTCTTTCTTCTCCTTCTATCCCTCCCTCCTTGCTTCAGCCATGGGTGTTCAGCTACAAGGCTGTATTTTGCAGTCCTACCTTCACCAAAACAGATTAACTCATGCAGCTCATGAATCATCCCCAAACATGGGAAGCCTTAGTGGGAAGAAAGCAGTGCCAGAGATACTGTTTTTTCTCAATTTTTTGTAAAATGTTTCTAGGAGCCAAGTGGCATGTTGAGGTTACAGGCTCCAGATGAGAGCTCTGGCTGAGAGCTAGAGAGTGTGGCAGACTGGAAGAGGCAAGTTTGGGGTCAGGATGCTGAGAGAGATCTGGCAAAGATTGGCCAAGCATCTTCTGGCACTTGATGCATCCTCCCTTGGTCTCTTCCTGGAGAAGACATAGGGGAAAAAACACTACTTCTTGGGACTCCATGACAGGCATTTTGTGTTCTGGGAAGAGATTTCAGAGTAGGTGGTGCAGCCTTGAACCTCACCACTAGCCTTAGATAAACATTCATAGAATCAAAGTATCATTCAGGTTGGAAAATTCCTCAGAGATCATTGAGTCCAGTCATTAACCTAGCACTGCCAAGTCCACCAGTAAACCATGTCCTTAGTGTCCTATCTACACGTCTTTTAAATACTTCCAGGGGGAATGGCTATCCCATTCTGTGGGCAGCCTGTTCCAGTGCTTGACAACCCTTTCAGTACAGAAATTTTTCATTATATCCAATCTAAACCTTCTGTGGCATAACCTGAGGCCATTTTCTCTTATCCTATCATGGCTACTTAACAGTTGTGGTGTGGGACTTGTGAGACGAACAAGGTATCTCAGTCTGGTTCGGTGCTGATATTATCCCTCTCCTGAGGCCATTCTCAGATAGTTCTTGTGAATTGTCCACAGCAGAAGGGGCAGGGGTTTGAGTGGGGCTGAATTATGAACTGCCTTCTCATGGCAGGTAAGTGATTCCTCCTGGCTGACATTCAGTAGACTGTGGAGGTAGCTTGCCTGGCTGATGCCCACTTTATACTTTCTCAGGGATAAATAAAAATCTCCAGGGTTATTATGATTCCTCCTCATATGAGTCTGAATATAAATTGAAGAAAAAGAGGAAACAGGAAAAAACACCAGCATAGCAAATGATGTGCAAGAGGGCTGGTGCCTGTGGCACTGCATGTATTCAATTTCAGTGTGCTGTATTTACTTCTGTTTCCCTTCTGAAAAGACAGCCTCCAGGCACTTCACTAAATGGATTGAAAGGTTTGTCTGGTTTTAACTATGCTTCTGAAAGAGCTTGTGTGTTATTCCTCCACTTAAATACTTCAGAGAGACTTTGCAATGCCTCTTGGTAAATCAGAACATTATGAATACCTTGGCATTTAGGGGGTAGGCAATTATCCATTCTAGGACTGCTTTAGAAGGAGTGACTGGGGTTAATAAGCTAATGTTTTCTAGGAGAGGGTATCCTAATATGGGAGAGTATGGGAACAATCAGTGGATTAATTAAGATGTGTGTAATGGCATGGTATGAACATTTAGCTTTTGCAATCATAGGAATTGGAAGCAGAGTTTCAGTCTCAGGTGGGACGCTGTGCCAGCACTGTTCAGCAGTAGCCAAAACTCTAATGTGTTACCAGCTCCTTTCTAGGTACCAGTGCAAAGCACAGCAGAGTGAGGCTGGTGTGGGAAAATGAATTCCATCTCAGCCAGACCCAATATAAAGCTCTACCCTTAATTGGTAAAAATCTGGAATATCAGTGTGTTGAAGAGTGCCACAGAAGAATTGGGCAGCAGAGAAAAACTAAATGGAGTCACATGGATTTGTCTGCATAGCTAAGATAAGGTCTGGCTTTCTGGTTTTGGCAGCAGAGAGGGGAACTCAGTGATCTGGGTGAGAAAGGATGTAGTTCTGGTTCCTCAGCATGATAATCATGAACCAGCATCTATGGAAAAAAAATTGGAACAGTTTTTTTTTCTGCTCACATTCCCAAGAAGCCTTGGCTGCATATCAGTGGTGAAGGATGGGAGAGCTTGTGGGGAGAAAAAACTGATTTGGTCTCAAAGACTGGCATTATCTGTGCACACAAAATGCCTATTTAGGGAAGAAGTCCTACTTGGTACTTCTGTGACCTCAAAGAACAACTGCTCTAGGGGTGGCAGATGTATTTCATTACCTGTTACATCTATCATTAGCCAAGTTGGGGCTGGCACTATAGCCTGCTTTGATGACACTGTTAGATGCCACAGATCCAGGCTTCAAAGAATCACAGAATCATAGCATCACTAAGGTTGGAAAAGACCTCTAAAATCATTGAGTCCAATCATTGGCCTAAACTGTCAGGCCCACCACTAAACCATGACCCTAGGTGCCACATCTCCATCTACCTCCAGGGATGGTGACACCCCCACCTCTCTGGGCAGCCTGTTTGCTGGCTCAACTTGGAGCCATTTCCTCTTATTCTATCTCTTGTTACCTGGGAGAAGAGACTGACACCCACCTGTCAATGACCTCCTTCCAGAGCAATCAGAACCCCCTGAGCCTCTTTTTCTCTAGACTAGACACCCCCAGCTCCCTGGGGAGGGTTTAGCCTGGTGGCGCTGTGGGGTAGGGGCTCCTCTGTCCAGGATCCTGAGGGTGCTGCCTGGGCTTGGTGGAGGTGGCTTTTCATAGACGGGTTGTCCCATGGCCTGTCCCATGCCAGCAACCTGTCCTCCCAGCAAGTGGCCCCTCTGATAGACTCTGTTTCCCTTAAATTCCTCTTCACATCTTCTCCAATTTGGTAGAAACATTCTTACTTTGACTCCGTGCCTGTGCCCTCAGCAGATTCAAATCATTGGCTGGGGGTGTGTGTGGTTGAAGGTCTGAGTGTTCTGCCCATGCAGAGTCTTTTTTATGACATAAAATTACTTCTGAAAAAGGGATTTAGAGAATTTCTTCTATATCAGTATATATGACATTTTCAAATTTAGGGCACCTTCTCAGGGAGACTGCTTGACACCCTTATCTGAAATCAGGCATTTAGGATTTGAGGACCCAGTGCTTTAACTACTGGGCTTAACTAGTGGGCTTTTCTGGAGAGGAAAGGAAGGTCTTGGTGACTGACTAGAAGGCAGTGAAGAGAGCAGAGGATATATGCATCCAAAAGACTGTGAATAATGATGTAGAATAATGGACATGAATTGTAAAAGATTCTGTCTCTGAAGAGCATCACCTTGTCTTAAGCTCTGAAAAGTGTCTGAAAATGCCATCTCACACCTTGTGAAATTTGAACCTTGTGTGTGAGCACTAAGTTTTAGAATTGATGGGTCAGCAGCTGAGCCCAAATTCCTAGCCTGCCTTATAGTACCATGTGGGCATAGAAAAACAGCCAGCAGTAGACTCCATTGCCTGATTTTCACTCAAGCAAAAGATAGTGATGCAGATAGCAGTAGTTACTCTGTTTCTGAGAGGTATCACGTTAAAGAGCTTGTTAATACCCTCCTACCTCCTTCCCATCCCTTAGGCAACCAGCATGGGCAGCAAGTATAAATAAGTAAGGATATGCAAAGGGCAAAATTTCACTCCAGCTCAGGGCATGTTCTGTGATGCAATGAATAAGCACTTAGAGGGAAGGCTGGGATGGAATTCTGTGGCGCTCCTTCCCAGAGCTGGAGATAATTGTTAAAGGCAGACAGAGTCGGGGTGGGGATGTAGCTGAGTGGGACTGCGCGAGTGGGAGAGAAACATGCCTGACTGACTCTGGCAATGGTGGGGGGTGCCTATTCTGGCAGCAGGTGGGTGAGTTTGTGGGCTGCAGTGAAAGTGTGGTGAAGATGCATGATTGAATTATTAGTTTGTTATGCACGTGGCTGAGGCAGCTGGGGGGAGGAAGGTGGTCAGTGGAGCAGGCTTTTGTCTGTCTGGTCATGGTGCAAAGAAAACACTGTGGCCAGTATTTTGATGGGGCTGTGGATCTAGAAGGACTCCCAGTGTTGAATCTACCTTTTCAGCTCTCTGGGACATGACAGCCTCCTAATTCCCTCTTGGACTTTGCAGACCAGTTTTCAGCTATTGTAGGTTGCTGCAGGGCAGCAAATCCATTTACATCTGGGTAACAGAAAATATAAATTTTGTGCCATCTTTCTTGTCTGTCCATCTGTCTTACTTTGCCACCCTTTCTGCTTTGTCTTCGTTAGCTCTCCCTGGCTGTCACTTGAAGCTGAAATGAACTTTCTGGTTTCCCCCATTGGTTCTTCCTTTCAAATATGGTTAGCAGTGATCCTGGATTCTGGGCCATGTATGACTGTGCAAAGAGGCTGCACTGTGCCTTAGGGAGAGGGAAAGGCAGGGCTAGCCAATTTATGATGAGAAGCACCTAGAAACAAGGGTATAAACCAGTCTGAAAGCAGCAGGGATAGCTCTGAGCATCCCTGCTGGGTTCATGCTGGAGCATTCTCTGAGCATGCTGGAGCAAAAGGGCTGGCAGTGACCAGACTCAGAGCTACACAAAGGGGACTCTGGGGATTAAGGTCCTCTCCTCACCTGGAGGGAATTCTCCTTTTGACCCTTGCTATGGGTGAGGGTGCTGTGCTGGACCATGGGAGCGAAAGGCTTTGCCACCCTCAATCTCTTAAATCACTGAGGTTGCAGTGGCAGAGCATCTAGTACCAAGAGTGGGAAAGCTGGAAGCTTAGACAAGGAGTAATGAAGAGATAGATATGGGGAAGATGTAGGTGTTCCCACCCTGCATGTGCTTCCTACAGGAATCGTGGCTGCTCTTCAGTTTGCAGTGAGAGGCTGTGTGCTTGCTCAGGGGCTGGAAATGGCTGACATCAAGAAACCCACTCTTATCCCTGGAGTTGGAGACGTTGATGACTTCTGGGCTAGGACCAGTTAAGCACTTCTCCCTGCAGAGCTCTTCCCTTTAGTCTATGGTTTGGATAGCTACTCCTCTTTCAAATTGTGGGAGGCTGATGGGGTGTGTGGTGTGTGTTTTTGCTGTGTGTATGTGAAGAGAGCACCCCACCTACATTAGCTTCTGAGCACCAAAAGGCTCTAGGGCAGGAAAAGGGATTGATACTAACCTTGTGCATTCTTTAGCCATTGGTTTTCTTTTACTGAATGAATATCACATGTCCTTCCTTCCTGCATCATCCCCTCACCCCTCCCCCTGCTCTGGGCTTTACATCAGCCTCCTTAATAAGAAGTGCTCTGTTTTTAGTCTTAAGTGAGTGCTGAGCCCTTTGCTGCAAGGCTTACTGTTGCCTAAAGCTTTCATCTGAAATATCAAACTGGTTCTTCAGGCATGTTGCACACCCTGAAGAGCCAGCCCTATCTCAGCTACCCTGCATGGTGCATGGGGACTCACAGCCCCCTCCCACCCCACCTCCACTCCTTTTATTCCAGATCATCAGCAATGACAGGGAGATAGGAGTAAAAAGCAAATGCTTCTCATTTGTGGTTTATAATAAATTTCTTCTGGTAGTCATCTGCCATACCAACAATGCTAGAAGAATCTCACAAAAAATCAGGGGTAAGAGGCCCCTGTTATTAAAGGAAATTGGCAAGGATACATCTCTGCTTCACTCAGGGCTACCTTGGGAAAATGTGTCCCTGTCAAGTGGCACTGACCTGAGCATGCACCACGGAGTGCATCCTTTCTCTCACCTGTGTGCCCCCCACTCCAAGGTGGTGCCTTTGCAGGGTGCTCACAAGGCACTGTTTCTTTCACATGTATTTCCCAGTCTTTCAGCTGCCTTCCCCTTTATATTTGAGAGTTTGTTGATATTTCTTCCATCTCAGCACTAATTTCTTGAGACTTCCTTACTTGACCCTACCATACCTTCTTCAATATTCAAAGAACAAATAGTATTTCCTGAGGTAAAATATGTGAAAGGCAGAAGACTAAAAGGAGAAGACTTAAAAATACAGTGTCTAATTAAAATATGGAAATAGCTGGAATATTGTGGCAAATAGCTTAAAAAAGAAACCATAATGGATTAGCCAGCTTTCTGAATAGGACTAACCCCAGCTGTTACACAGAGCTTGACAGGAGCAATAAAAGCTCATATATCAATTCTGCAGAGGCAGGAAGTTCATTGGGACAGTGGTAGGAGGGAATTGCAGATGCTCTCATATCTCTGTTCCAGGTTGGGAATCCTCAATCATCATTGTCATCAGTAATGATGAAACTGATGTGCAGGTCAGGGCTCCAAGGTGGAGAAAGTTTCATCCTTAAATGACTCAGCCTGGCCCTGTGCTTACCCCTCACTCTGAGCCCTTCATCCCTCTGTTTTCTCTCAAGTGTCCTGGTGTGACGAAAGCAATATCAGCTCCCTCTTCAATGTCATTACTTTCCTTCACTCTTTCAGCTGTGCACATGAGCTGTTTCTGCCATGGGCCCCTCTGCCTGCACCTAGGGCTGCCTCTTGACTGAAATGGTGGGAGAGCAGGTACAGTGGGCAGGGACCCCAGCAGGGAGCTGGCACCCATTGAGGCTCTGTGGAAAGGAGAATCCAAAACCAAGGAAGTTCCCTTCAGTATCTAAAACATGACTGTTTAGCTCAACTCCCCATACACATTGGCTCTGAAGTGCTGAGCTAAAAAACTCAGAAAAACTAGTCCTGGCTTGTGAAGTTCCTAATATTTTGCTATGCTTCTATAACAGATCCAAAGATTCCCCATGCCCCAACACTCCACCTCTCCATCCAACTATTCCACCATCACACTTTTTGCCCTTAACTCTTTCCTCTCTTGCTTGAACCTTCTTCCCACCCTTTACCCATTATACCTAACTACAGGATTCTTTAGGTTTCTTTTCAGTTGACTTTTATTCTGCTATTTGTTAGAGTAACTGAAAAGACCTATTGTTTATTTTTTGAAGAAGGAGCTAAAAATCTCTCTGTGTATGTGTCATTTGGGTGTGTAAGAGTGGGTGACTGTGACATGAAACAATAAGTGACAAGTAAGCTAATGATTCTAGTTTGATGTTTGTTTGCTTCATTGAAAAATGGATGGGAAAAGATTACATAAGCTGGCCTTGTTGAGTGGAGGGCTGTCCCAGGTCACCTGCAGAGGTGCTTTCTAACCTGAATTTCTCTGTGACTTAAAATCCTGTTTGCTGTAGTGGTATTTTCATCCTGAGGTGTGTTTTTATTTGCTTGTCTCACAGTGCATGGCATGGTGGGACTGGACAGTATCTGCAATATTGTTGTCTAGGCACAGAAATCCAAGCCAGTGTTTCTTCTTTCATGACCTAAACAAATCCTTCTTTGCAGGAGAGCAAAAAATGGCAATTCGAAGGGCTCCTCTGTAGAAGTGTTTTGCCAATCAAGGGCTGCAATAACAAATGAGATCAAAACCTTTACAATTTCAGAGAGATAAACGAGGGCTTTCAGCTGGAAGTGTAACTGCAAAGCTTGAACTGGACCTATATGTGAATTTTACAGTTCCTTTTTTTTTTTTTTTCTGTCAGAATGGCTCCATTTGCAAATCTCTGTAGGCTGCACTAGGTCTTCTTAGTCTCTGAACTTCCCAGGATGGCACCTCAGCTTCTTCATGGAAACTCATACTTCTCCCATGACTTTTCCCATGTCAAAATAAAATGAAGTGGGCATTGATGGCAGCTTCAGTGTTCCTAAGATTTTATGTTCTCATTCCAAGACACTGGGATTAGTGAGCCTTGATTCTAGCTTTCTGCAAAGACTCTGAGAAGGATTTTCAGATATATCAAACGGTTTGATTTTTTTAGACATAAAGAA
This sequence comes from Catharus ustulatus, assembly GCF_009819885.2. Lineage (NCBI taxonomy): Eukaryota > Metazoa > Chordata > Aves > Passeriformes > Turdidae > Catharus > Catharus ustulatus. The sequence goes on along the minus strand of NC_046224.1, from coordinate 21,777,570 downwards.
AGCAGAGTTAAGAAACTTTATTTTGAATGACTGGCTACTTGATGTACCATGGCAACTGACCCTCTGGAGGCTCTGCAAGCCTAGCTTGCCTCTGATGTCCCTCCTCAGCTACCCCTGTCAGAACTGCTCCGGAAGGACTGAGTCAGGGATTGACAGATGACATTTGCAAGTTGAGAGGCCAGGGATGCTCAGAACATTATTCCAGGGCCCACTCCAGTGAGCTGCGTCCCTGCACAACCTCAGCTGTGTAAACTTCCTCTTTTTCAGTCGCTGACTATTGGTCTTGGTGGTGATGTTTGTGCATGGGATTCAGGAGCCATGAGGGCCCTACCCCAGCTCTCAGTGCTCTCCTTGACCTGCCCAACAGATCCCAAAGAAACCTGTAGCTTTGCCACCCTCTCTCAAGCTGTTTTCTATCACCATTATCATATGTGGCTGTTTGGATGCCAGCTGAGGCAGCGTGTTTTGGAGTGGGTCAGCCTCCCCTCTTTCACAGGAGCTATTGGAAGAGCTGACTGCAAACAGATTTTCACTGCCCCAATGTGGACTGATGTCAAACAGTGCCCAATGAGAGCTGACAAGCTGACAGACCCAATCCATCAGTGGAGGATGAGGGAGGGGGGAGAGAACATCTCTTGCGCACGCCTTCAAGAGACACAGAGCAATTTCACAGATGGGCCAGCAAAGCTCTTGTAAGTGATACAAGTCCATATTTAATAGCCTATCCATTTCTCTGGAGGCAGGTGCAGGTGCAAGGGATACAGGGATAAAAATTTCAGTACCAGGCACAAAATAGCTAATAGGAGTCTGGCTTCCAGGAGCAGACTCCTGTTTGGTACTTCCACTGAGTTATTTTATTGGTAAATAACTGGGAGTGGGCTGGCTGGGAGCCCCTGCTGAGCCCAGAAGTAGGAGGTCTCTGAAACCAGATTCTGGGCCACAAGGACTAAATCTGTCCCCTTTTGACTTGTGCATCCAATGTTGCAGAGTATTCCTGAAGAGCAATTGCAACAGTGAATTCAGAAGGAAAATACTTGATATGGTTCCTTTTATTGGTGTATGATTAGTTGTTGTATGCATAGTGGGCTCTGGGCTGTGCACTGTCCTCTCTTCACCTTTGTCTGAGGCTAAGATGCAGCTTTGCTGCCCTTTGGGTAGGGGTCACAGTGTTTTCTCATCTAGTGGGAGCCCCCATGCCTTTCTCCTGCCCTTAGGGCACGGTACTTTGTCCAGGCTCCAAATCATCTCACAAAAATGACCCAAACTTGAACTCATCTGGGTCTACCACCTTTCCCCAAAAGCACCCTTATATTGGCCTACTGAATGACTCCCAACACCTTACTTCAAGATTTTAAAGGTGCCCAGCAAGAAAATAAATTCCCCTTGTGAGGTCACCTGCTTGAAATTGGTCCCAAAAGAACAGACTTGCCAGGGACTTCTCAATGCAGACCATAGAATCATAGAATGGTTTGTATTGAAAGGGAGCTTAAAAATTATCTAGTTTTAACCCACCTGCCATGAGCAGGGACACCTTGCATTAGACCAGGTTCTCAAAGCCCGCTCCAGCCTGGCCTTAAACTCTTCCAGGGATGGGGCATCTTACAACTTCTCTGGACAACCTGTTACAGTACCTCACCTCCCTCACAGTAAAGAATTTCTTCCTTATATCTAATCTGAACCTACTGTCTTTCCATTTGAAGCCATTTTCCCTTGTACTATCACTGCATGCCCTTGTAAAAAGTCCCTCTCCAGCTCTCCTGTAGCCCCTTTAGGTACTGGAAGGTGCTATGAGGTCTCATTGGAGCCTTCTCTTCCCCAGACTGAACAACCCCAACTCAGACTGTCTTTGTAACAGAGTGGTGCTCTTCCCCTCTGATCACTTTGTGGCTCTCCTCTGGACTTGCTCCAACAGATCTATGGCCTCCTTGTGCTGGAACCCCAGAGGTGGATGCAGCACTGCAGATGAGGTCTCACCAGAGCAGAGCAGAGGGGTAGAATCAACTCCCTCACCCTTCTGGCCACACTGCTTTTGATGCTGCCCAGGATATGGTTGGCTTTCTATGCTGGAAATGCACATTGCCAGGTCATGTTGAACTTCTTGTCAGATCTTGTCAGATCTGGAAATCAGCACTGAGTTAGATTTGATTTATTGGTTGTTTCACAACCAAAGTCCATGTGAAAAAACTAATCCCATATGCTGACTCTTTTCTGTATTGTCTCATTTACTGCTTAAGCCCATAACAGATCATTTTTATAATTTCCTTTTTCTTCCTCCAAGATGTTGACTGGTTTTAGGTCCCAACAACAGCTGAAGTAAGAGTCTGACCCATTAGTGATTTTTCACTAATTTTCAGCCTGATGCTGTGATTATGAAGGCGTTATTGTGGTATATTTGTATCAGACACATGGGAAGTTTTGAAGCTCAGAAGAGTCAGTCAGCTGTTCTTCCCTCATCAGGAAAGTTGGGAAAAATTCTGCTACTGTCCATACTCATTTTCTTTATCCTATATAATGTGGCTAGATAATCTTAGAGGTGGTCTGGAGGTCTGGGCTTGGGCTCTAATCTCAGTAATAACAGAGCAGTGCAGATGAATCACTTGATGGTCCAGCGGAGCTGTGACTGGGCTCAGAGCACAGGGGCAAAGATTTTTTCTTCTGTTTGAGCATTGTCTGCAGGTTGGTTGCTTCATTTTATCAGTGCAGATCATTTAGAGAGATGCATGATCAGAGCATAGAGCACTTTGGGATCCCCAGCTCTGGAATATATGTGGGAAAACCAAGCTGCTGCTGCAATAGAAGTTAAGCTACTTCATTGGTACTATACTATCAGTAGTAATCCAAACACATAAAAGCATATAAACCAGGCCCTTTTTGTTTGGTCCGTGTCCTTTTCTGTGATGAGGTGGAAACTGGCATCTCCTTGCTTTATAACTGCCTGATTTGCAATCTCTCTTTCACTCTTCCCCCACCCTCACAGCAGCCTGTCCTCATACTACTGATTCATTGTGCAATCAGATGGGTGATAACAGATGCTTCAGGAGAAGGGAATCTTCCTCCACAATTTGCTTAGCCAGTTGTGTGGTTGGAGTAGGAGTCAATTCCTTCCTGCCGTCTGCAGCCGTCTGCAGCCTGAAACGACTCATCCATCCCTTACCATGCTAGGGGTACAACTATAAATACTAGCAAGGGTTCGTAGGATTTGCCAGCCCTTTTAAAGTTCTTTCTCCAAACTCTGTTTTTGACCATTTCGTACGGCACCAAAAGGCTTCCGTCAAAATACAGTGTGCAAAATGGTGTGAATGGTTGTTAATTTCAACGAATCGCCTGCCCTCCAAGTGTTGCAGATGGCACAATTAACTTATTTTCACTGTGTACTTCATTTCTGTTAACAGAATCTCCTCTAATTTTTGCTTGGCCACAATACTGTGACATCTGTCGTGTTTTAGAGGTAGGGTGGGACACGTGCTATACTGGATGGGACAGGTACAGCTGAAGGGGATCTGGCCATGTACAAATGCAAATCCAACAACAGCCCTTCTTCTTTCCTCAGTAGCTAAGTTTGCAGGGAAGTAACATTTCCATCTCGATTTCTGTGATTAGGAGTGACATCCTCTTTCTACAGCCATCTGGGGTGTGAAAACAAATACATCTGCGTGGTCCAAATCGATCCAGAAAGGTGGAAAGAAAACCAAGGGCTATCAGGAAAATGATCCCTCTTTGCCTCCCTGCTTTCTGCCTGCTCTGGTTGATTTGTTTGCTGGTTTGTATTTCCTCCCACTCTTCAGCTGGGCCAAATATGGTTCTGTCAGGTGGAGGCAAGGGCAGAATCAGTGTCAAGGCTGTTGGGAAAGGGGGAAAGGAGTGGAACTGGGGTTCTTGGGGTTGAGGTAGCCTCAGGGCTGGCAAGGTGACTCCCCCAGCACCTCCCAGGCCCCACTCCAAGTCCATTTCTAGGATCTTGACTGACTTTGGCAGTTGGCTGCTGATGGAAGAGAGTTTCCATGGCAATGCACCAGTGCTGCTTGCTCCCTCCTCAGCACTCTGCCTCCCATTCCCTCCCTCTCCCTCTCCTCACCCCCCTCCACAGCCCTCCTGTTTCTCAAGCCTGTTGCCATGGAAAAGTCATATTCCATAAAGAATTTCAGATCCCCCCACACCCGTTGGGGTTTGGGTTTTTGGTTTGGTTTTTTTTTTTTTTTTGTGCTAAAAGTTTGCTTTTCAGTTTAATGTGTGGGTAGGAAGACTGTATCTGCCTCTGAAACCTTGTGCCTGGGCAAGAGGGAGGTCTTTACCTTGGAACTGGAGGTCCTCCTGGAGAGAGGGTGGTATGAAGCTCTGGATGGGAGCTCCAGCTAATGGGCACCCCATCAGGGTTATGGCTTTGAGAAGTGCTTACGTGACATTGTAGTGTATGACCATTATTTTGAAGGGACTGTGTCATTTGGCATCTGGAGTCTGAACCAGTGATGTATAAGCACCCAAGACATGTTGGAGAAATAGGAGTGAGAGATTTCTGAAAGGTGCCTCCTCTTTAGGCTGCTTTTTCTGAAGTGATTTTAGTGACTGCTGCCAACAGAAGAGGGTGCAGACAACTCATACACTGCCACAATATGTGCATAGCAAGAGCTGTGGGAATGATGCAGCCAAAGATACTGAATGAGACCAGAACTAGAGCCCACATTATTCCACTGGTATTCATGATAATTCCCAAGCTTTCAGGGTATGTCCACATCTATCAGGACTTGTGTATGAGATTTGTGGGTTATGTTTTAGTTTGTTAGCTTTAGTACCAATTAAAGGTGAAAATAGTTACATTTCCGAGAGCTGGTTGAACTGGAGGAAGCTGTGGTATGGTAATAGATGTGGAACTTGACCCTCTGAGGCACTTTCCATGGAAATGTTCACTCCTGGGACACTTGTTTTCATCCATTCGCACTTGTTTTCATCCATTCCGTGTTCAGTTTTCCCACAGTGGACAATGTGGCCTGGAATGCTCAGATACTTGCTGGAAAATAATTTTCACAGTATTTCTAGGACCAAGGAGTCCTGTAAGTCTCCTGAGCAAAGAAATATTCTTGTCAGATTTCCCACTCTGACTTTCAGGAGGGAGAAGGAATAAGGTTCAGATAATATCCCAAATTTGGACCTTGTACTTATTTCAGACCTCCTGAGAGTCTTTTATTGGATGCAATGTTAGTATCATGCCGGAGGCTTGTTTAAAGTGACCTTTTCTCAGAGAAGAAGCAAAGAAGTAATTCAAGATCAAATGCAACTCTAGAATAAAATGGCACATATATTTTGCTGGAGATGAAGCAACATGGGCTGAAGTTGACTCTTTTCTTGCTTCAGGAAACACTGAGGATGCGTGCTCTGTTTCATTTTTGTATAAATGACTACATTTAGCAGTCTCCTTATCTGCTCATCACGGCTACCTCTCCCCATTGTCTGTGTCACTTGCTACTCACCTGACCTCAGATGCCATAATGGTCATGGAGTCTAGCCTAGACATGTGGAGTAGGGGATGGAGGACAGCACTGAGTCTTTTCATGCTGTTAGAACAACTATTGATTTACAAAACTATCAAGTCATAGTGCTAAGTCATTTTAGAGCCTCTTCTTTTGGATTAATCCCTGGAAGGTGATGGATTTCCAACTGCCACAGAATGTGGTCTGCCGCACAGAAAGCAAAAAGCCTGATCTCTCAGCAATGCTTGCAAAATCTTGATCTGTCAGCAGAACTCTACCTTTTTCCTTGGCTATATGCCTTTACTCTGTTCTAGACAATCACAATTTCTCCAGTTCCATGCCCTAGCTTGTTTGTCTACTTCCGTCTTCAACCTCTTTTCCAACACTGCTGAGGAAGAAGCCTGAGAAGTTCCAGTGGCGAGTTGGGCACCTATCAGGTGAACCCCATCCCTGTGTTTCACAAGGGCTTATGAACACTTAGCAGCAACTGGAAAAATTATTCAATCACTACCAATCTGGTCTAGGAGTTAAATTATTATTTCCATTCTTTTTGCACCTGTCAGGCCTCAGGGATGGATCCCAAAAGATTTTCCAGAACACTATATGGGAATGTAGGAGTGCACTGATCATATCAGCAAACCAGTCACCCTCCTTGTGCTTAGCAAGACCTTGTGTAGCCCCAGATCTCTCTCTCTCTTTTACCAAAGGGAAGAGAGAGAGAGAGGCATGTGAGTTGATTTAACAGAGCCTGGGGTACAAACTACATCACAAAACACTCTACAAAGTTAATAATACAAGGCACAAGTCGGATATGATATAAATGATGTAAATGTGTGAACTCTGAGTAGGACTTTGGCAGTGTTCCCAGCCGTGTTCAAAATGTACCCATGATATTTCTATCTCCCATATTGGGAACCCACTAGAGACAGGCATAAAAGACTTAGGTTGGGTTTATTATCCATATTTATCATTCATTTCAGAATAGCATCTTCCTCCCACACTGATCCATCCTCATGGCACTACATTTGCACCCAGCTCAAAGCAGAATTCTTCACACCCTGGCTTTTGGGGCAAGAGTTGAGAATGGTAAGATAGGCTTGAAGTGTGTGTTGGGAAACCCAAAATAGATGGTGCAAGGGAATATGGACTCTGTAGCTATACAGGTGGATTAACAGAAGCAGTTTGCAAGTTGTCAGGACATGGGGCTTTGGGGCAGAAAGGAGGCATCTTTGAGTGTAGCAACCCATGTGAAAAACTGGAAGGAACTTGTTGGTATTTATCTCTCTTGTATGTTTTCCCAGTGTTTGAAAAAGGGATGATGTCAGTGAAAGAAGAGTGCAAAGGTGTTGTTTCTGTGGCTGGGGTGGATATAAGCAAAGGCTGGGGGCTGAGAATTTGCAGGGTAATTTTTGACCTGGGAGCTGGGGTCCAGGGAGCACCCAAAGGGGGACATCCTGACTTTTAGAGTTTGTTGTCCTAGTCAGAGCAGAGAAAGTCCCAGCTGGGCAGTGGGGCTGGCTGCAGTGAAGGCAGCAGTGTAGCAGCAATGGCCGTGTTGGAGGTGCTGATGCCAGCAGAGAGCCAAAGGGAAGGACGGCAGACATGGCAGATCGGGTGGCGAAGCAGCCACACAGGGAAGGTGCTGATGGCGAGGAGGCTACTAATTGCACCAAGTGTTGTTGGAGTGCTAACTACAAGTGAGGACAAGGATGACTAATTACAGACAGGATTGTGAAGAGGAAGAGGAGGCAGGCTCGAGGAGGAGTGGTGAGGTCTGTGATTATGGCATTTTGCAATGAAGAAGATGCTGATCAGTGCGTGACTACAAGGATTTGAGCTCTGGCATTAACCAAAGCTGTGTTCTTCACACGTGCCAGCTTGTGGTTTTCTTGCTCCTATCTCACTCTTCATTTTATTTGCTGCTGCAGCATTTTCCCTCTTTGCATGTAGTATGAAGAGAAATGCGTTAAGGGTTTCATGTAGGGGAAAAAAAAAGGAATTAAGAAATCTTTAGACACTACCCCACTGGTGATGCATCCTGTAACCCTTGTCAGACAAATGCTAGCCGGGAGGCCTGATCGGAAAGAAAGAGGTTTTCCTAATCCTACAGGGGAAAAAATTCACAAGAAAGCGTAAAGGGAAGGGGGGAAATTTAAAAATAAAGAACCCTAATAGTTCTGAAACTTTCATCAGCCCAAGGAAGAGTTAATGCTTTAAATGCAATGTAATTTCAGCGGCACTAAAGAACACGTTTCCATGGAAACATCAACCCACAGAGGGAGAGAAAGAGGGAGAAAGGAGAGGGAACAGCAGCAGAGGGAGAGTGGCTCCTCTGGCAAAGGAAGAGCAACCTCCAGATCCTCCCTTCCCAGTTACAGACAGGAGTGATTATATTTGTTTATTTTTTGAATCGATTCCCCCTTGGAGATGTTACAGGGAAGAAAGTGATAGGTTGCCAGATTGGCCAAACTGCTGCAGACCCAAGAAAATCCAGTCACACTTTTTGGAGTGAGTCTCCTTGTAGGCATGACTCTGCTCCTGCCAACTCTGTGAATTCATTGCCCCTTACAAATGCATGAGTGCTGTCAACACCTGATAAATTTGAATAACCCCAAAATCAGTAGTGGCTTCTCCTTAGGTCAAAAAAGTTGAGCTAGTTTGCTCTTTTTGAGAATATAATGAAAGGATTAATTTCAGTCTCCAACTGAAATTGTCAGTGAGATGGACCTTTCTGGCAGATTTGGATGGTTTTCCACAAGCTAAAATTTTCTGAAGGCTCTGTAGGAAAACTGACATGTTCACCTGTTTGCTGGTCTTGAGTCCCAGGGCAGAAACTAGAATGAGTTCTGGGTAAATAGTGAGATGCCCTGGTGGCTGGCTCCACACCAGCATACCAGCCACCTTCAGAAGAGCTTGTTGACATGCACATCTGCTTGGCCAGTTTTTTTAAGCTGTGGTCCACAGCCGTGTGAGAGATTTCAAGGGGATGTACAAAAATTATTAAGGAAAATAAGGCTGCTGTCAGTGGGATTAAATTCACTGCATAGGAACAGTAGTTCAACTGGAATATTTTTTACAGCTCTTCAAATTGACAGAGCTTGAAAGACATCATCCTGGGTGAAAAATCACTGAAGAGCCTCATTTGACTTCTGTTCTGTGACTGCTTCTCCTATCAATGATTGTATGACTATGCCTTAAGACAGATTAACAGACCTGAAGGACATCTTCTAACCTTTCAGTATTTGCCTTATTCTAGTGCTATGGCTTTCATCAGTGACCTGTTAGCTGGCGCCGAGACATAATTATGACCCATTGTCAGCTGTTCTGACAAATGTAATTTTCCATGCTTTTACTGCCCCATATAAGCTGATGTTTAGTCCTTTCATATGGAAGAAATACCTTGAAAATTATTTTTGCTTTGGAGAAAAGTGATATGTTATCTGTACCTAATGAGTAAGGAAGGCTGTAAAGGTGTAGCAATAAAAAAATAATACTTTGAAAAAGGAATTGGCAGGAATTTAATAAATCTGTAAAGCTTTCCAGCTTGATCCAATTTTGAACTGAACATTTAGTTTTATTTTATCCAGTGACTGTAACAATTTTGACCTTAAAGCTAATTTTCTATTAGCTATTTTCTGTTACTTAAAGGTTTGGTGAGTCAGTTCAGAAGTATATTTGTTTTTATCAAAGATTTTCTGGCTAAAAAAACCTTTCTGAGAATAGACCGATTTCCTATGACATTTATAGATATTGCTAGCTTTAACAGACTATGCTCTTAGAACATTTTTCCTTATTTCTGTTTTATTTCCGGTGGGGTCAGAAGACATAGAGGTATATTCCCTAGCTACTTAGGACTGTATCATTTTCCCAGTAAAAAGAAATAAAGATTAAAAAAATAAGAGATAAATTTAGAAGAAATCAAAATTTGTAAATCAAGTATTTTGGGTTTAAAAGAGAATATTTTGACAAGGAAATCCTTTATGCTGTCTCTTGTGTTTAGGAGCATGGGAGTTTTGTATTCCTATTTCTCCTTCACAAAACTTGAACTAAATCTTCAGTGATATTCCTTCCCCTGTTGAGGTGATGCTGTTCCTTGTAGGATTCTTTTCATGTGGCACATCAGAGATGTGTTTTAACTGGGACTCTTGTCCACAGAAGAAAGGGGGGAAGGTGTGACACAGCAGACCAGATTCTGTGGGAGCATGGTGGTACCAGAAGCTTCATCTTCTGTCCAAGATTACTGCAGTTTTCAGATCTTATGTTTCTTTTATTTCTAACAAAATGTTGACCTCTTCATGAGAAAATGTTGTGACCACATTCTTATCCCGTTTAAAAAGTGGTTTTGCCAGATAATTTTTCATGGTTCTGGCACTTGTGAAAATAGGCTAGTCTGGATGTCTGTGAGAAAAAATTGTCTTTGGTTGAAATTTCAAGGTATTGCTGTGATCAGCATAGCACACAGGGCAAAATGAAGATTTATCCTGCTCTTTTTCTCAGGAACAGGTTACCTCACCCTACTGTATATTTGTGTATCCTACAATTCACATGCAGTCTGGCTTTGGTACAAGCAGCACCCTGGCAGAGGGAGTGTGAAATGCCACTAGCCCTGAACCTCTTTCCCCGTTTCTACAAAAGGCAGTGACTGCATAGGATGAACAGCAAATGGGAGATCAGGCCCTGGATGACATTACGTACATGGAGTAAAAATTTATTGTGAAAACTGAAGCTCACTGAAGCAGCTGGACAAGCAACCTTCCACCTAGGTGTCATTACTATCAGGTTGGAGCTGACTCCATGTTCCCTTTTGAGGGGTGATTCAGTAATTCTGCACAGAAACTCCCCCACCGTGTCTGCTTCCTGATGGATACCTGTCTGTGAGGCAAAACCCTGTGGTGTGAGGATGAGTTTCCCTTTACATTCTCAGGAGGGAGGCTGGGGGCTGCACACACTGTGGAAGGAGAGCTTTGCTTCTCACTCTCAGGAATGGTCCCATCTCATTAAGATCAAGCAATGTGTGTGGGAAAGCAGCCCTGCCATTGCTGTGGTTTCCTGCATTCTCCAAGGATAGATATATCCTCAGTCCCCAGGAGCTGTCATCTCAGAGCCTTTCTGAAATGACACATTCATGGTAGATAAATATAAGAAATGGGAAACAAAGTGGAAGCACAATTTTTTTTTTAAGATTAAGAGAAGATTGATGGAAAAGATTCATCCTTCCACTGTACGTAGGAGCTTTCACTTGGAAGTCTCAGCACACATACACATTGTTTTCAAAGCAACTTTGCTAAATATATTGGAGAAACAGCCAGGACAGTTCAGTAGAAATTTGTCTTCCACCAGAAACAGTTATTTCAGAGCTCAGGATTAAATACCAAAAAAATTCATCTTCCTAGAGGGGAGGGGCCAGTCTCAGTGGATTGACTAGTATCAGTCCATTGATGTCAGATGAATATCACTGATATATTGCAGCCCAGTAGCTGCCCTCTTGTCTTCTGAAAAGGTGTGGACAGCAAAGACAAACCAAATTAATGTCTTACATCTTTGCTATCTTTTAGCCTGAGGGACATTTCCTAATCTAGATGATCTACAAATCTTTTTGCTTATTGAAAACAATCTTGAGCTCTGGGCATTTCTCTAAGGCCACTGGCCAGATTGATTTCTAGAAGAAATTTAGTTTGTAGTCTGGGCAGATCTTCTGGTGCAGGATGCCTGTACAATTTGGAATTTGGTAGCACTCTTTTCTACTCTTTCTTTCTTACAGTGCATCTTCCCATATTCACTGGTACCACTGACAGTGAAAGAGAAAGAAACAAATGCAGAAGAGTGAGACACCGTTTCCTTAAGATTTAATTTTCCTAGTCAGTGCTTGTTTCTGTAATTTTTTTCCCTAACTTGCTTTGGTTTTGTTCTTCATAATAGCTTCTCGTTACATAAAATCAGCTGCACTCATGCCCTTTGCATGGAATCTTTTCACTCTAAATTGTACCTGACACCAGACAGATGTTACACAGATACAGACAGATGTGCCTGCCTTTCCCAGCTCCATAAGCCACTGACAGCACAAGGGACAGTGCAGGGCAGTGAGCAATGGGAGAACCTCTGAAAGGCTAAGCCAGGATGAGGATCAGAACAAATTCCATGGTGAAATTCGATCAAAGGCCCAGCCAGAGCCTGTTTTTGCCTTTTTTGGGGGTGAACAATTGGGTTTGATATCCTGTGGAGCTTGTATCACCTCAAGAGACCTCATGACAGCACAGCTGGGTCTGGATGGCTCTTGTGTGTGAGTTGGCTGGGCTCTGAGGCAAAGGCAGCCACAGAAATTTGAAACAATGGCATAGAGAAATAATATCTGTATTGTTTTAAAATTTCCATGGGTTCAGAGAATGGAGGAATAAGTGAAAGGATCAGTTGCTGCTTTCTCATTAAAAAATCAATGTTATTTCAGATGAAGGCATTAACAGCTTAGTGCTGGTCAAGTCTTTTATCAGTCCATCACTTGCCCCTTGAAAGTCAGAATTCCCATTTGTAGATAAATATACTGGTCCTAGACTCCCTTTTCCCTGTCCTTTTAGTCCACCCATCCTTTTGTCTGTCCATCCTTGCTCAGGTGGGCCCTCACAGCCCACCCTGCTCCAGGGCTGGATTGATGTACTCTGCCCAGGTTGTTTGCATCAGGCAAGCTTGGGTTGGTCTTGCTGGTGCTGAGAGAGGGAACATGCTCTGGAGCTGTGGGCACTTCTACTAAAATGCAATAAAATGCTTTTGGTTTTTGCTCCTTCCTGGGCATGAAGTGGGTCTGTTCCCTGATACCTCATACTGGTGAATTTTTAATACTGTCTCTAGTGGGGAAAAAGAGAATCATCATGCAGATTCTGTGGGGTAAAGACCTTTCCCTGCTTTCATCTCACTGCTGTTATAATTGGCCTCAGTGTTTTCCACTACAGTGAGATTCCAGACAGGATGACGGTGGTCTGCATCCCTTTATCCTGCATCACATTCCACCTGCCTTTTACCCTGCAAAAGGTAAAAGATATCCCACAGCTTTTCTTTCCTCACCCTCCACCTACACCCTGTTTTTCCCTTGTGTGCTTGGCTGTTGAGATGCCTCCCCAGTGCTGACTGTGGAGAGGCTGTTTTATTTATATGGTCTGTTTTATTCAGGGAAGCGATCGATGGAAGGATAATCATGCCATTTCAGACAGACTGCTTGTCTCACTGAAGCATAACAAGCACTGACAGGACACAGGGGAGGGTGTGTGTTTGTGTGTGTGCTGCACACATGTGAGGCAGGGAATGTGACGGAGTGAACCGATGCAATGTCCAAATTTGTCCCTCCAGTCAGCAGGCTTAGGAGGAGCTGATTCCAAGCAAGGCACTGGAGGCAGAAGTAGGAGTGGCCACTGCTGATTTCAAATGCATCTCCTTCACACCTGTCCCTGGGGCAGAAGAAGATTTGGTTAGCACCCTTTGTGTGTTCCCTCAAGCCCCCTGCACCTACCACATCTGTCTCTCCAGGCTTTCTCCATCACTGGCTGAAGCCATTTAAAATGCTATCATCTCTCTGCTGGTCCTAAATTTGCCATCTGATATGGTTTTAATGCTCTATTTGCTATGCCAACCAGCCTTTAAAACACTCTCCTTTAACTTGCAGAGCTGGCAGCCTTACATCTAGGATGGGTGATGTTACTTCAGAGCCCAGGATGAGGACTTAGGTCCCCCTGGGTTTAATCTGCCTTGTGCCCAAGGGCATGTCCCTTTGTTCCTGCCTGCTTGTCCATACTACAGGACTCACGATGTCAGCTTGTTTCCACAGGCTGTGTCTGTTTTGCTCTCAACCATCTGAGTTTGAGCATTGCATCCACTGCATTGCCACTGGGCTGGTGAAGAGCTCAACCCTCTGTGCTGGCATCAAGTAGTTCCAGAAATGGCCACATAGGCCAAATCTTTTGCTGAAAGGTGTTTCTTGCAAATTAAATTAAATTAAATTAGCCCCCCTCATGCCCCCTTTCATCTTGGAGTCCCAAACATGCAGGGATCAGGATTTTTACAGGCAGTTTCCTCCTGATTTACGTCACCTGCATGCACAACCTGCTTGCCTTCATGTTGTGCCCCTGTGACAGCTGGTGGCTCAGTTCAGACAAGCCAGGGAGTCTCTCATCCCGCTGCTTGCCTGCTTAGGGACTGGAGTGTGTGTGGGCTGTAGGCAGGAACCAAATCCCCCTGGCCAGAGCAGGCGGCAGCGGTGCTGGCACCCCAGGGCTGCGGTGCTGCCCAAGGGGATGACTCCTGCTGCAGCAATGATGGAGGGCAGAGCCACTCGAGTGTGGCTGCCTTGCAGCACGCTGCTGACTCGGCCTGCCTGGGAGTCCTTCAAGCCCTGATGCTTTGTCACATGGGCTCAGTGCACCCAAGCAAGCCCTGCAGCTCCCTGTGTGCCGCTCTCTCCCTGCATCCCTGTGTTAGGTGGTAGGATAGGTACAGGAGAGCAGGGAGAGCTGGGGGGGGATGCCACTTCTTCTGCACTTCTCCTGAAAACTTTTGTAAACACATTGCTAATGAGTCGGAGAGAAAACACTCTGAAGAGTTATATTGCCAAATTTGGAGACTAATTTCAGTCATTAAGGTGTGAAGCAAGGGATTTTAGTGCTGCTTTAAGTGTAAAACTCAAGGCAGCTCCAAGGATCAGAGTCGTTTATGATTCCACCTTGATTATTATTAGAGGTTCTAATCTTTCCAGTGAAAATGAGCATAAATGACACCCTCTTGTCTCATATCTATTGCTGATTTCTGTGAACTCTTCTTCTTAGGCTGTGCAAGGGAGATTCCTGTAGTGGAATTGTTCTTGGGTGTGAGGAGAAAGAGGTTGAGAACGGTTTAATATTGGTGCTTGTTTAATTAGATATTGGCATTGCTTACTCGTTACTGATATATAAAGCTGCAACTCCCATCAGGCTAATGACATCCTCATCTTCTTCTTAGAGCCTTTCTTTGTCTTTACTCTGGTGGCCAGTGCAGAGAAGTCATGAAGTTGTAGTCTTGGTCCACTGGAATATCCCTCCCACCACCAGAGCCTTAACTGGGTCTTGTAGGGTGCACATATCTGACAATAGTACATGCCTGGCATTCCTCAGTACCAGAATAATTCACACAGCCGGGGAAAAAAAAAAGCCAGAAAAAGAGCATGTGTGGTCCTGACACAGGATGTTTTATGCCATTACAAACAATTGTGTGGCTACAATTTTCCAGGCAGAGGATGTTTTGGGGTTCGCTCAATGTTTGGGTTCAAAATGGCTTTGGTTTTTGGAAAATAACCAATAGTCTGCCTTTGAAACTTGTCCTGTTGCAGATGTTTCATGCTGGGCTCCCTTATGGCTGTATTTCCAATGCTGAACACGTCCCTTGAAGGTCACAACGTGGAGCAAGCATGGAATTTCCTTTAGAAATAAACATAATTGCTGATTGCACTTGGCAATGGGGACTTATTGGATGAGTTTGGTTGATTAATGAAGTTAGAACAAAAAAGTTTGAAAAGGAAGAAACTAAAATCATGACCTGCTTTTTTATTTGTTTGAAGAAGTTTCCCTGATACAATGCTTTCATTAGATTAGCAGGGAAGGTCTCTGTGCAGATAGTTGGAAAGTGTGAAACCACTGAAAGAACCGATTTTTTTCTCTTATTTATTTTCTTGAAATTGGTTCAAATTGAGTTCATAAGGGACAAATTGAAGCTGAATATTAGGAAATGTTTCCTGATGTCATGGTGTAATAGAGCAGAAGAACCTCTCATGTCTGTAATAGAAATGTTGCTTGTGTAATTTGTAGAACTGTGCAAAGTAGGGGAGTGCAGAGTCCAGGGGCTAGCCCTGCAGGCAGCTTGGTCACCTCTGCCTCTCATGGTGATGTGATGCTACTGGTGCCAGAGCAGATTTACAAAGGTAAAATCTACTTTACGCAACAGGATTGTGAATTGAAATGAAATATATGAACAGGGCAAACTGTCAGAGTGCCACGGCAATGTCATATAAACCACTGAACTGTGAAATGTGTATTTACCTCCTCTTCCCTACAGTGTATTTCTAGATGGTCTGACAGTTAGGAAAACAATAGACCTGATTCTTATTTACAGCAACACCCCTTTAACATGCTCTCACAATGCAGCAAGACCTTGAAATGAGTGTAGCTGTAATCTCAATCCACTTAAAGGGCTTCCCTATCACCAGAGCTGAGTAAGGAGGTTTTAGGACAAATGAGATTGAAGCCTGGACTGTTTAACTGTCCATTTGTACAGCTGACATGAAATGCCCCAGCAGGGAGTGCCTTCTGCAGAAGTGATGGGGCCTTTCCAGACAAAGAGAATCACTGATTTTGGCTGCAGGGCTGATGACCCTTTAGTTTGATTTTACTGGGTGTAAGGCTTGACTCTCTTCCTAGGAAAAAGGACTTTCACTGGACTCTTTCAACATCCTTATCCCTATTCCTAAACTCCTTCACCAGATCAGTCTGGGCCCCATGAGGTGTGGCTCTGATAGGGATAGAGCTTCTTGCAGGTGTGCTGCTCCTTCCTCCGGTGTCCTCTGCTTCCCTAGTCATTGTCTCGATATTTGGGCTGTGGGGAGGCTGTCTCCACTGCTTCACCTGTCACCATCACTGTCCTCAAATGGCATGCAAAATCCCTCTTGGAGAGTGAGTGAAGTGCAGGCTGTGGAGTGTGTTTACACAGCTGATTGCCATGGATCCCTCTGCCCTTTGAGACAGAGGAAAACCAGGAACTGTGGGCATACAAGTGTGTGTGACTCTTAGACGTGCTTTCAGGAATTCATTGAGAGCTAGCACAGTACATCACTTCCCTACCTCAGTCACAAAATGGGGATAATTGCCCTGTCTTGTCTGATTGTCCCAATTTCTGGACTAATTGTCTAATTTTCTAGCTCCCTTCTTATTAGATTTTCCATTGTTTATACTGTGCTCCTATGCTCCTGCTGTGAGCTGAGGAGTGGAAGCAGGGTCTGGTTTTGGGTTTGGTTTCCAAGCAGTAATGTTCTCTTTGTTCTCTTCTCTCTCCTGCAGGTACCTGATCAATGTCACCTTTGAAGGCAGGAATTTGTCGTTCAGTGAGGACGGATACCAGATGCATCCCAAGCTGGTCATCATCCTTTTGACCAAGGAGAGGAAGTGGGAAAGGGTAGGATATGTTTGGTAATTCTGTAACTGTGTCAGGGAAGAAGAAGGGGGAAGGCTCTAGGTGAATAATCCTCCCACCTTTCTGTACTTCTTATCAAGGGCTGGCAATCTGCTTCTTGTATCCCAGACCACTGGTATCTCCAATGCCCAGGCTGCTGTCTTTTCCATGCAGGATGCCATTACAGTCTTCCATTAGCATGCATTAAAAATTCATCAGCTTCCTTTCTGTAAACTCTGAACATGAGTTTTCCGGCCTTTCTGAGAAGATACCTTCTCTGTGCCATGAGTTTCAAAAGCTGAGACACAAAACATTTCTCTGTATGGCTTGGTGGCATTGAAGTTCTGTGCACTAAGTGACTATGACTGAGGCACAGCCACACTTAGTAATTCACGCCAGTATTAACTGTGCTTGATATATCTGGCCAATGTCTCTTGCAATGGGATGGTGCATTAAGTAGGATGTGAACGTGAGTTGTTCAAAGATCCAAATTTGTATATTTTGGAATAATTTGCATGTAATCCACTTTAGAAAATGGTGTGAATTTCTGAGTTAGAGGGAAGTTTTGGCTCATTTCACTTCCCACACAGGACGTCCAGGCTCAGAACAAGCACACAAACAACCCCAAAAGTGTTTCAGTTGAAGCACAGGGGATAATTAAGGGCTAAGAAAATGAGATATAAAAAAGTTATGGGTGTGAGAAGTCAGAGCAAAGGAAGCAGTGTTCATCAGAACACTCAATAGATATGAAGCAGAAGTTGGTCTGGATGCAATTGTGCGTATGGCTTAGTGAAGGTGTAGAAGATATTGCAGGCAACCTCACCCCTGATACATCAGAGTTGTACTAATTACCAAAGAATAGCCTTACCCTTAATGGGTCACAACTGTGACTAATAAAGATAAGTGTGATAAAAGGGGTGGGTTGGCTGGTCTGCGGGATCTTGGAGGAAGAGGACCTTGAGGAGGTAGAGGAGGCCTGAGGAAGGATCCAGAGAGACACACAAAAGAACAAAATGAGGAAGAGAGCCGCTGCAATAAAAGATCTGCTATGAGATCAGTCTGGGTCTGATGGAGTTAGAGCTTGCTGTTGGAGGCTGCAGTCATAGTTGAGCTAGGTAAAGGCCTGCATTCCGAATCTGCAAACTAATACTTGCAGCCATGGTCCAGTCGCAGTCAAGCAGGAAATAGCCAGCAGAATCTGCAGTTGGACCCTACAGTAGGAGCTTGCTGTAGGCAGAGTCAGAATGGCTAATCTGTAAAGAAGAATAAACTGGGACCCTTTTTAGGTTGTTGAATGAGAGTCTGGGCCTTGGCTCATTTCTACCCCTAATGGGAGGTCTGCTGCAACAGCTTAGAAAAATGCCCCTTTGTCCCTCCACGCACAGAAAACATTCTCTGCTTGCCTGCTTGTTCCCTGCATGGACTTGCAAGTGACCTGCTTGGTGAAAGCAAGGAAGAAATTAATGGGGAAATTAGAGTGAAATGAGGAGCTGTCAGGAGATATGTATGCAGAAGAGAGCTGTAGGAACAACTTGTGAATGAGACAGAAGAGCAATCACATTAGTGCCTGGCAGGCACTAGGCTCTCACAGTAGTTGCAGGAATTTGGGAAGAAGGTGAAAGTCCCCAGCTTGTGCCTGGTTTCCAGGAGGCTCTGTCTACCTCATGGTCTTGACACTATTCAGACCAGATGAGGGTGTGTGGTCTGGGAGAGTCAGAAGAGGTCTCAGTGGGTCTCAGTAGTGTGAGGAAACAAAGGGTATGGCATAGCATGTGTGGACAACTCTTGGACATAGCAGAAGGCAGGCTGTCTAGGTACTGCACAGGGTGTGGACATCACCTCACGTCAGGCTCAGTCCAACACTCAGCTTCATTAAAGCTTACCAGGAAAAGTCCAGGAGGATTTGTTCCTAGCTGGCACCAAATTTGTTTTCACAGGGGAAAACTCCATCAGAGAAGGAAAATGAGGCGGTAGCAGCATGAATCCTCCTAGGGGTTATTAGGAGGGCTGGCTGTGGGAATCTGTTGCTGGAATGCTTTGCAGTCTCTGGGGAGGCACAGCTAAATACAGTTCTGTTTTTATCTTGCCTGTCACATGCTTCACGTGTTGCACCCTCAGTGAAGGCTTGGTGGCTTCCATCAGTGGTAAGAAGGGTTTTTCAATCTCTGAGAGTGTATTTTTGGTCTCTCAGGTGAACCAGACAATTAATAGAAGGAATTCTGGTGATCAGGAGTGTTGGGATTAGACCTGTGACATGCTTGAGCCTTGCTGTCTGTGGGGACTACAGTAAATTCACGAATACAAGCCGCACTGAGTATAAGCCGCATCTCTGGGTGTTGGCAAATGTTTAGGTTTTTGTCCATAAGTAAGCCGCACCCGAATATAAGCCGCTCTGTCGTTCGCAGCAAGGACCTGCGTGCAATTAGTAACAGAACCGCGGGAGGGCGGGGTTTACTGGCTGAGCTAAGGCTGTGCAGGCTCGGCCCACTAGGGGCTGCTGACGGGGCCAGGTGGCCCAGCCCGGCGCTGCCGCTCGGGGCCGGCCGCCGCTGCCACTGGGCTCGGTCACCCCGGGTCGGCGCTGCCCCGCGGTGGCAGGCAGGGACGGAGCTTCCCCTGCTCCTACGGCAGCGGCGGCGGGCGGGGACGGAGCTTTCCTGCGCCCGTGGCGCCGGTGGCGGGCGCGGACAAAGCACCCCGCCTCCTCCCGGAGCCGCAGCAATGGCGGCGCGCCCCCCTCCCCGTCCTCCCCGGGCCGCGGCAATGGCGGCGCGGGGCCCCCCCCGTCCTCCCCTGGGCTGCGGCAGAGGAGGGAAGAAGAGAGCTCTCCCGACTCTCTCCCCGCCTCCCGTGCTGCCTGCAGGGAGCCAGGACAACACAGTAACACTGTAACAATCGCGGAATGCCGGCTTTTACTAGCAGGTGCTTGGCTCGGCACCCTGGCTGGCACGTCTGGGGTTGTAAATGTCAGAAAATTATTCACATATTAGCCGCCCCCGAGTATTAGCTGCACTTCCGGGTTTCCACCAAAATTTTTGTCAAATTACTGCGGCTTGTATTCGTGAAATTACTGTACTTGGCATCCATTAAACCGCAGCAATCCTATGTTTCATAGGAGCTGGGGCCAGACTGAAATGAGACTATGATGAACTATGGTATTAGTGGTAAAAAAAACCATGTAGTTCTTCCTGGACACACATGTTCTATCTTGAAGCGGGTGTCTTTCTCAGAGAGGATCAGATTATTAAAATCAAACTCTGAACTGGTTAAATTTTATGCTGGCAGGTTCTTCCTTGAAGACACTGAAGTAATCTCCAACATATTCTGATCACAGGACAAAACCTTTCATACCTGGAACCTCATGCTCATTTTCTTAATTCTTTTCCCTTCAGCAGAATTGCAAACATAAAAATATAAATGTGAAATGGAGATCTTTGCAACAAAGATCGTAGTTTTGTTCCATATTTGCAGAGAGTCAGGCAACACACACTGCTGGCCCTTAACAACAGCTCCCAGGCAATGCCACAATACAAGAAATTAATATATTTTTAGCACATAATCCCAATACCTTTATAAGTGCTTTGTAACATTATCCAAATTCCCACTAATTTTATGTAAACAGCAAGGTGCTTCATCCTGGCAACTTTTAGGCAAACAGGCAGTAGGAGACATGAGATAAAAGGCTACGTAAGAGACGCTGATTTGGTCCAGTTGCATTCACTGTAGCTCAATCTTTAACTACAGACTTTTATCCATAATCAGATGCTATGCCTGGAAGGAACATCAAGAGGTCATCTAGTGCCTCCCTATGCCCCAATAGAGGGTTTAACTAGACTGAAATTATTCATGACAGATGTTTGTCTCACCTGTTCTGAGACCTTAAATGCTAGAAATCCCATAAAATCCCAAGTCAGTCTCTTCGACAGCTTCTATCTCCTTACCCTGCTAAGTTTTTCTGATGTCTAACCTAGATTTCCCTGGCTGCAATTTAAGCCCATGAATACTTTGTGTCTCCCTAATGGAAATGTAGAATTGTTTATTCTCTACCACTTCTTATTGTCCCCATGTGGCTTTGGAGTCTTCTGTCACGTTGTCTCCCAGTCATCTGTGGTGTAGGTTAAACAAGAATTTGTTCAGTCCTTCTTGGTAGGTCATGTTTTCTAGTCTTCTGATCATCTGTTAGTCTCCTCTGGGTTTAGTAACACAGTTTGCAGCTCTGTACAACTTGGTGCATTTGATTCTGGAAAGATGGCAAATGGATTTTGAGGGTATGTCTCATGGAGTAGAGATATATAAAAAGATGTTTTAAAATAGGTGTGAAGTCTTCCATTTTCTGAGCAGCAAAGATCCAGACAGTGACTGAACCGTTTCAGGATTTCAGGTCTGTGAAATCTTTTGCAATTCTGATTTTTTTTCCCAATTTGGGAATAAATATCTTCACAACCTCACCAATATTTCAGAACAGGAATTCATTTCCCAGAGGAACTGCAGCTGCCCCCAGACTCTGATGATGATAAATCTTCTCATGAGTGCTTCAGACAAACTGAAGCCTTGGAGGGCTGACAATCATGAAAGAACAAGAAGAGAAACTGCTTTCTACAAGGGGGCAGTAACTAGAGCTCTCCTGCTTGTCTTGACCAGGAGTAATGATTCATCATGATAAGCAAATATGCTGACTTTCATTCACTTCTCTGTACTCTGCTCTTTGGGGGCAGAATGCTGCATGCTCTTCCTCACTACCTTTTCATCAGCTGATTAGTAAAGCTCTTTGCTTCACTGGCCAGAGTGCCTAGGTGTGTTTTGGGTTGCTAGATGGCTCTGTTGTATTTATCATCAAGGTGCAGGTGGAGGTGGTGAAGGATGTCTACTCTTATGCCCCATGAAGGGCCATGCCTCAGGGCAGTGATGAGTGGGGCCAGATGTCTTGCAAAGTGAGCCAGAGGGTCAGTACTGCACAGGTTCTCTGTTAGTGGGTTGTGATATTTTGCGTGATAAGAGTTTTCACCCAGGATTTTTCTTCACTATTTGCCTTTCTCCTCTCCTTTCCTATGATCCCACATATGATGAGGACTTAATTCTGGGTTCATGATCCCTTTGTGAGAGCTAGCAAGTGCTGCTATCTCCAGGTCTTGCTCACATCCTCCTTCTCTACTGTGTCCTATCCCACTAGCTCCCCTCGAGCAATCCTCTCCCATTAACTCCCAGATCCTCCCACCTGCTTCCTCACTTTTCCCCAGCAAACCTGGGAGTGACACAAATGTTAACTTTGAGGCCCTCTTTCAGATTCTTTCTCTACTTTCATTACTAGTGAGTTTTGTATCACTTCTATCACTAGTTTGTGCTCAGCCTCTTCTCTTAGCTGTGCCACTGGGGATTCAGAGCACTCTTCCATGAGGCTCATGACACCAATTTCTTGTGCCACCCCAACAGAACCCTTTGATTTACAAACTCCCTCCATCTCTTACCAAGCACGTCCCATTCATTCCTCTTCCTGTCTGGACAAGCAAAGCCCCATATGATGGTTTTGGTCAGGGTGCCACTGCAAGCTTTCTTAGAGGACAGATGGGAAACTTATGCTGAAAGATTCATTCTCCTTGCTGCGTGTACTAATCCCCTGCCCCCATCAACCTTCTGCCCGCCCAGCAGATAAAATGTTTGCCTGCTGCTGGTGCTATAATTATCAGCATCTGACTTTTGAACTCTTCAACTCCAGCAGGGTCTGTTCTGCTTCCTCTAGCCATTGGTGTGACCATGATTACAAATTCAGGGGCAGGCTGCTCCTAGCCTGTACCTTTACACCACTGTACACATTAGTGCTCCCTGGGAACGGGGCCGTTTGCTGTGACATCCTGTCAGCTGCCTCAGTGACTGTGGGCTTCCAGCACCTTCTAATGCTGCAACAGGGTGGAAAACAGTGCCACTACTTTCTGCCACATGGACTTTCCAGAGATGTGTTCAACCTCAATCACAGTCTGCATGAGTTTGTGATTCTGTGATCCTGACTCCAGGCTGATACAGAGCACCATTATGCCTTTCCATGCCTGAGAAGGGCTCCCCTGGGATATGGGAGGGAGATAACAGAAAGGAAAGAAGGAAAAAATGAAGATTTCCCTTATCTAAAAAATGAGGAAAGACAACAAGATAAATTTTGGACACCTAAATGATTGTTGAAAAAATGCGCGTACTGGTCAGCTGCTTTCCATGCCCCAGTAGGGAGAAAGAAGTTGTCTTACTAAATTTTCAAGCAGAAATATTTCAGTTAGATATGTAGGGAGCTGTCTAATTATTGGCATGGTGAGACATGGTGAGGCTCATTTGCTGGTAGAGGTTCATTTGCTGGAGGACATAGAGAAAAATATCCAACAGTGCAGGATCTCAATCTATCTTATCCTGCCTCTGAGCTGGTGGATGCAGTAAGTGATCTCTTGTGGTTCTCTGCCAGCCTACATTTCTGTGATTAGATGAGCAAGCAAACCTGAGGAGTGTCTCACCAAAAGCAGTTTATTTCATAGGAGAGACAAACCAGGTTGTGGACAAGCTGATCAGCAGAAACTTCAAGCCTGATCCAGTGAGGACATAATTTCTTCAAGCTTGTACCATGAAGCTTTTGTACGAGCAGGCAGTTGGCATGTGAAGGCTATTGTGCATGGCTGTGAACAAAAGCTCTTGCAGAGGCACTGTCACCTCCTGAAATCTGCACCTTTGGGGTGCTGATGAACACCAGAGAGATGCTGAAGAGGCTGTAGCATTTGATGGTGATGCAGCCTTCAGGACTGATCACAAGTCTTTCTGTGCATTAAAAGAAATATTCACTGTCATCTCTTTGTGTGCTTCAGTGTCCCAGTGGCAGAAATAACAGGGGAGAGGAGGAAGAGGACTGAAAACACTGATCAGTATTCTTGGCTTTTAGTAACAGTCCATGAGGTACTGACCACTCCGTGAGGAATCAATATGAATCATGTTATCCTATCTGTTATATTGCTCAGCAGAAGGAAGGAATTTGATTTTTTTTTAAAATTTCACTTTCTTAGAGAATAAAAGCCTCCTTAAAGAAGGCTCTTTAAAAATAGGAGAGGAACAAGAATGTAGGGTTGTGAGGTAAAAACTGCAGCTGTACAAATCTAAGTCTTTCATGAAGGCCCTCCCTTGCCTTTGGAAAGATGACTAGATTTTTTGAGACAGTTTCTTCCTCGTGTTGTCTGGTGCCCACCTAGACAAGCCTTTCTGATCACTTACACATGTATGCACATGTATGCTTGCCTCCATGGGGTAGAAGTTACTGCCTTGGGGCAGGTTCTGCTCTGTGTGTGGAGTTCTGGCATCTTGCCTATATGTCCAGGGAGGAAATTATTTTTTTATTCCGTTGACTCCTTTTACAGTGAGACAAGATTGGATTGTTTTTGCCAATAAGTCTTGTTTTGCTAATTTTTCTGTCTACATGGAGATTTATGACTCATTGTCCCTGGTGAGAAATGGCATAGAAGTTTGTTTAAACCTACTCAGAGTAAGTGACTGATTCTGTTCCCACAGAACCAGTTTTTAGAAGAATATAGCTTCTCTTAGGGCAGAGGGACTGTTCTGGATTCAAGCACATATGACTGGAATTAGAACGGGAGTCTGTATGTGCATTCCCACCCCCCCCTCCCCCCTTATTTTTAAAGTGTTCTTTCTGGACATGTCTCTAAGAGACCATTATTTCCTGAATGCCTTACTTCTCATTAGACAGCAGACTTGCATCAAAGAATGCATATTTTATGGATATCCCACTCCCAAGTGAGTGTCCCTTAGATACCTGATGTAGGTCACATCTGATGGGTCTGTTTATGACCCTGATTCAATCAGACAACCAGATGGCTTTATTTGTGCACCTATGCTGCACCCACTGCCAGGATTTGGCCTGACTTCTCACAGTTCCAGGATCTAACTGCATGCATTTGTGACTAATTATGGCCATGTTAATCTTACACTGACTCCTAAGGAGAAGGGCAGGTTCAAGTGCCACACAAAGCCTTCCCTATCAGAGGATAAACAGAACAATCTTTCTGAAGAAGCCTTCTATGTAAATCTTGCTGTCATGCTGGTCAAACTGTGTCTTTGCTGGATTACTGAATCCTGCAGTAATAAGCTAGTCTAGCTCTGACCAAAGAGAACATACTGAGTGTCTCTTCCTAACCACTGTATGTTATGTCATCAGATGCTGTCTGCTCTCTTTACCTCTTGCTGAAGCAATTCCTGACTTTGCTTGAATTTTGGAGTGTATTTGTATGATTCATAAGCCTGCAGAAAAATATTCTGGCTCTTCTCCACCAGACCCTACTCCCTTGCTACTGGAGGGAATTCTTACATTGAAACAATGACAGCTTCTTGGAGAGACCTTGTCCTCTTATGCAAATCAGGTATTGGAATATCTGGAGATCTTTATTAAGCCCAGGCTGTAGTTAGAATGCCTCCTACCATTTCTGTGCTGGCATGGCTGATGAGGGTGAGAGGAGCTGTCTGACCTTTACTGGGGTTGCCAACCTCCTTGGACAGGGGATCCCGGAGGATTGTACTTGGTGTATTAATGTGATAACAACATCCAGCCACAAGAGAAGACTGCCCTCACCTCCTTGTACTCTGGATGAGAACTCTTGTCTGGAGCTTTCTCTCAGCTGACTTGCTCATGCCACACAGAGAGGTGCCACTGTAGCCCTTTGCTGTGTATGTGCAGCCACCTCTTGCACACCATCATTGCTGTCCCCAGCACCCAGTGATGGACTTGGGGCTCTGCTCTGCAGGGAGCTGAATGAACACTAACAGAAAAGGTGGCTCCTACCCCCTTGTTTAATTACAAGACAAAAGGTAGCAGATGGGTACAGATGGACCAACGGGGGAGTATAAGGGAACAATCAGACAACATTAGTCAG
The DNA here is from genome assembly GCF_009819885.2 of Catharus ustulatus. NCBI lineage: Eukaryota > Metazoa > Chordata > Aves > Passeriformes > Turdidae > Catharus > Catharus ustulatus. Next base: position 21,752,021 of record NC_046224.1, on the reverse strand, counting down.
CATGGTAGGCAGCAGGCTTTACACACCAACTGCCTAACTCTTGTGAAGCCTTTGATAGGCAGCAGAGAATCATAACTGGCTTTGTGCAGGCTTATGGGAGCCTCATTGAGAGTGTGAAGGGCAGACAGGGAAAAGCAGTAAAGGTCTGGGAGAACTGAGAAGGTGCAACAGCTCAAAAATACCTAATGCTGCTGGAAAATTTCCAGTCTTAATATCTGAGGGGATAATCCTAACTTTACAGAGAACCATAAAACCTCTGTTAAGGCCACATCTGGCAATGCAGCACAAATTCCCAGTACAGGGCTGATGTGCTAGTGCCAGAACCACAATGCTTCTGGTTGAAACCTATCCTACTTGCCAGCAGCTTGGAGATTTCCATGGCATGTCAGATGCTTCTGTGTATCTGTGCTCCTTTAGTCGTGAGCATTTCATTGAATGTGGGATTGTTTCATCTCAGCATGTTGAAAATAAACATCTGTATCTTAGTGCAGGAGATAGCTGGTTTGCTATGGGAAGATGAGCTTTCAGGTATGGTTACAGTAATTACATATTCCTGTCACAGCACAGTATCGAGGATTCATCCTATCCTTATCCCTGATCAATCCATAATATCCTCAAAAAACCCCTACAAAACTCGGAGACCAGGGAGGGTGATTTGATTTTGTCCCTAATTTCAATCTGATCACAAGACTAACTTTTTCCTCAAATTCCATGTACAAGTCAACTGACTGAAGTGGCTGAGGTCACTTGGCATATTCAGCCTGGAGAAGACGAGACTGAGTAGAAACCTCATAGCAGTCTCACAGAACTGATGGCATCACAGAACATTCTGAGTTGGAAGGGACCCACAGGGACCATCAAGTCTAGCCCTTGCTCACAAGGAGAGGTGGCCAGGCAGACACTGATCTCTTTTCTCTGTGACCAGTGACAGGACACCAGGAAATGGCAGGGAGCTTTGCCAGGGGAGGTTTAAGCTGTATATTAGGAAGAGATTCTCTACCCAATGGGTGTTTGGGCACTGGAACAGGCTCCCCAGGGAAGTGGTTACAGCACCAAGGCTATCATAGTTCAAGAAGTGTTTGAACAATGCTCTCAGGCACATGGTGTGATTCTTGGGATGATCCTGTATAGAAGCTGGACTTCAGTAATCCTTGTAGGTCCTTCCAGCTGAGGATATTCTAAGATTCTGTGATTCTGGTGGCCATTTATCAGCCCAACAATACAGTCATTTCAGAATTATAAGCCACACCATTTTGACTAAAATTTTTGTCCAAACCCAAAGTGCGGCTTATAATCAGATGCGGCTTATATATGGACAAAGAACAAAAAGTTGCTGTTTTAGTTTGGAGGACAGGTGTCTGCTGAGAAAGGCAGGAACTTCTCTTTGAAATGAAGTATGTAAACCCCCTCCCTCCAAATTATTATAATTTCGAAATCAAGGGGCTTTCAGGCAAAGATATGGGAATTAGCAATAACAGTTCTTTTCCAGGGAAATTAAAATAGAAATACAGTACTACAAAGAAACAAACTCCAAACCCTGACAAAGTCAGAGTACAAGCTGACACCCCATCAGGCAGGGTGTTGGTAGCAGTCCCATTAAATGGTGGCTGCATCCTCCTGCAGTGACAGATGTGGTTCAGTTGAAGCAGTGCTCCTGCAGAAGGTGCAGTTTCCCTCCAGAGGTCCAGTGGTGATGTGGAGAAATCCGGTTTTCCTCTGGAGTCCAGTGGAGAAAGGGGCTCCCTTAGTGTCCCAAAACCTGTGATTTTATTTTGGTAAGAAATGTTGGGCTCTTCCCCCTGGCTGGAGCAACTTCCAATGGGATGCAGTAATTTTATCAGTCACACAGTGGGACTCAATGGCCATTAGCAGAAAATGACTCTCTGGAGGAAGGATGGGTTGTGAAAAGATAAAGAACAATGCCCCACCTGGTTTCAATGGATGGCCCATTACCAGAATATCTCCCGCAGAGATAAGGATCACTGCCCCCACCCTCAACAGATGGTGATAGAATAGATACCTTTTATCACACTCTGTATTGTATATAATCAGGTGTGGTTTATATATGGACAAAGAACGAAAAGTTGATGACACCCGGAAATGCAGCTTATAACCAGGTGCGGCTTACAATCTTGAAATTACTGTAATTGCTTCATTGGTATTCCACTCAGGAACAACTTGAACAGGTTATGTATCCTTCAATACTGGATATACACACAATATAGCCACTTTCCCTTGCTTTGTGCTCAGTCATCTACTGGAAATCACTTCAGTAGCAGTGAGGAACCACACAGGTGCTATTGGCAGAGGTGGCCAGACTGTGCCGTGAAAAGGCAGCTGAAAAAAGCATGGGAATTTAGGCAGCTTTAAGATTTGAAATGCATGAGGAGATGAGGGCACAGAAAGATAGCAACCAACCAAACTGAGACTGAGAAAGAACTAGCAGAGCTTCAGCTGAAGGAGACTCACAGTGAGTGAACGTGCCCCCAGTGCCTGAGGGTGTGTTTTCATCTGTTCAGTTGCATTTGCTTGAAACTGTCTCATGTCAACGACATCTTTGCTTGGCCTGTGAATCCTTTGCTTTTTCTATTTTTACATTATCTGAATGTTATTAACTGGAGGCTCTGTTTTCCTTCCATGGGGCTTGAGAGAAGGGAAGTGCTGCATATTCATAGGACCCTGTGTTTTTCTTTCTTTCGTGTTTTTCTTTTTCTCCCTCTCCTCTTCTCTATTTGTTTTTGGTAAGATTTTGGCAGTTTGATTTTCCTGCAGTAGAAACCTGACCACATTTGCTTTTGAATGAATTTGTAATAAGGTTTTCCTAATATGAAATGGCTCAGACATTTTTCATTAAGAAATAGCATGTTTGTTGTGCCTTTGGCTTAGGTTGCTTCTCTCCTCTGGTGTAGGCTCTGGCCTACAGTGTTCCTGTGCTTGTTCTCACATGCTCCTTATTTTGTGTTTGAACCCTGGCTGTATGTGGCTGACTTGGCTTGAATCTGAACTGCATCTTGATGGTATTTTTTACTGGACTGGGACAATCTTTTCCCTTGTGGTCTTCTCTGCACTTTTACATGTAAACTTCTCAAAGGTATTTCAATGTTAAAGCTGTGATTACCACTGGAGCTGTGCTTGAGTTACTCTCACCACTCATGAGCTCTGACATGCGCTCAGTGCCATTGATTTGAGCATATAATATGTTCAGCATCACTTGTTTTCCCTGGGCCTGAACTGTTTTCCTCAAGTCTGTAATTTTTGCAGACTGCCTTTGGTAATGTTAGATCCCAGCTCTGACTCTTTCCTTGCCTTTGCAGTGGTGTCTCAGTTTCTGTCCAGAAATCATCCTTTGGCCTTTCTTTTTTGTGAAAGGACCTGGCATTTACTAACCTGGGTTTAATTCTAAAATGTGCAGGGAGTTGTGCTGTCTTCTGCTGAATCAGCAGTTTGACAGTCTTATTTAATTTCCTTCTGCTGGGCTAGCTGCATGCTGCAATATCTCCCACCATGCCAAGCCTGAAAGGCTGTTTGACAGCTGTTTTCTTGCTCCCCTTTAAGCTTTCAAATCGGTCTGCATTTTGTGTGGCAGCTTCTGGTGCTTGTTTCCCTTAGGTTTATTTCCTCAGCTCCCATACACGGTAATGACTTACATTTCTATTGTTCCTTCCTTCCAGAAGGATCCTAAGCACTTTGCAAAATTAACATAGAGGCAACATTTCACTCTGAGTAACATTCAGCCGCTCATGTGGTGGAATGGGGTTAGGCTGTTTAATGATGCAAAATAGCACTGCACAACCATGTAAGGGAAGGAACAGGAGCCTTAAACAGAAGGAGGCAGGAATTTTTAATTAGATTCTGGCCAACTTTGTCCACAAAGTCTGTTTGTGGGGAAAAGGACATGGATCATTAAATAAGAGGAGTGATAAGGTCTGTGTCCTTCCCTTTCCAGATGATAATGCCCAAGCCTCAGAAATACGGTGGGAAGAACAAATGACTCTGTGAAAAAACTAGTTCAGGATCAATGCAAAAATTGATTAATTTTGACCAGATATGGAGGATTTATTTTGGAAGTTTTATTGCTGTAAATGAAAACTGACATCTTGGTGTTTTAATGTAGACTCACAGAAGCCTTTGGGTATTATTCACAAAGGTGATGTGGAGGAGAAAATGGCAGCATCTCCCCCAGAACCCAGAGTCTCGTCAGGCAAACAGTGAGGACAGACTAGTAGGCATTGGGAAAACTGTATTCAAATCATTTCAGACTAACTCAGAATGGAGGCTTAAACTGCAGTCTCTGTCGCCTCTCATGAAAAAGGTCAAGCTTTTGGGACTGGGATTTTATAGTTTATTTTATTTTTTAAATTGATATTTTGTTGCTAGTGAATACATGAAGTGTCTCTGCAGATGTGTATTTCGATCCAAATTTCCATCACTTTTATTATTCATGTCTGGTAAAGAACATGATTTTTTTGCATGTGTTGAATGACTGAATTTGATTACTGGAAAATTCTAAAAAGCAAACAAACCTGTGTTTAGATGGAAGAAATACCTGGGTTTAGATTGAAGTAATGTCTTTAATTTTTTTAATTTTTTTTTTTTTTTTTTTTGCTTTCGTATTGTTCGTATTTTGCTTTGAAAAATCGTTTTTTACATAACTTCATCAGAACACCATTTTGGTCAGTGGTGGAGCATGAAGTGTGGGCCCTTAGGTGACTGGAGAAACTGCAGAATGAAATGTCAACGCTAAGGTGTTGCATATCTTTTTGTTCTCCCCTTAGATCCATCCTGGTTTATGTAATCATGTGGTTTTTGAGAGGAAATAGTCTTTGCTGGCAAATCAACTTATATTGGGTGCAGCACTGGAAAGCAGAGACGTACTGTGAGTTTTCCAGTCTAAACAGTGCCATACAACAGCCTCACCCTCCAAGATGGGAGGTCCGGAAATAACAGAAAGAGTCCATTCTGCAGTCTGCTGCTGGAGATCAGCTCTGGCACGCCGAGTTAACTGTTTGCTCTAAGCATCATCTGGGTGTTTTAAGAATTCAGGATTGCTCTGGTCATTTCTTTCAGCGAGTGCTTTACTTTTGTTCTTTTTTAGAAGTGGGAACTATTTGCTTTCCTTCTTAGATGTGTGCTCATTTTCACCAAGGCCAGAGTTCTTTGTATTGCTGCATTAAATTATGTTTGCTTTGTAAAGACTGCTGGGATTATGGCAGCATCTCATTTCTGTAGCTTTTTTCGCCTTTGACAGGGGCTACCTGTGGACAACTGCTTTCCTTGAGCTTGTGCTGTGTGTATAGACCAGCCTGCATTTGTAGTTTCCACCAGGTTCGTGCCCTGTTCCTTTTCCTACAGGTTACTGCTGTTTGAGGTCTCGGTTCTTGGAAAGGCTGAGGAGCAGACCCATAGGGTCTCTGTGTCTCTATTTGGACATTTGTTCTATCCATGCTCTGTCTTCTATTTGGGTCCAAAATAAATTCTGTGTGTATATATATTTTCCTGCTCATTGCCCAGACACCTTGCTCTAGCCTGGGACTAATGGAGACACTGTCTTATAAATAAAGATTAAAAGAGTACAGTCTAGTGAAATCGGCACTAAGAACTTTCTCCATTAAGAAGTCCCCTGTCTCAAATAAACACTCTGAAGAATTCCCAAGGTTTGCAGTGTTACTTGGACTTTAGCTAAAACCTGTTTTCTCTGGCTCACCTGTGTCTCACTGGTCCCTTGCCTGGTTCCAGAGGGTAGATTTTCCCTAAATATATATTTTTGCTAGATAGGGAGTATGATAATTTTCTGCAAGTGTTTGAAAGGAATATTCAATAAGAAAAGGAAGGACTTCTTTAAGACATTCCAAGTGAATGTAATTAAAGAGTAATGGGGAGGCAGGGGGTAAAGCAAAAGTGCATTTAAATGTAATATCTGGAAAGAGGGGGTTCTTTTGGAAGATACAAAAGTAGTCTGATGGATGTGCTGGGAGCCTGGTTGCTGTAGCTGTTGACTAGGGGACAGGACAGACCACATGGGAGGGAGATGGAGAGGAACTGACAGCACAGACATCTACCAATTTTTTTATTTTCATTGTTCCATGTCTGTTGGTGTGTTGCTCTAGAGGAAGAGCAGCACAAATCTCCCCTGCTCCAGGAGAAACTCTCCCTCTCCCAGATGTGCTCTTCCCCCGGCAGCCCTGCCTATCTTCCTACGGGCAGGAATGTAGAAGAAATTTTCTTTGCTTGATGGGAGCAGGCCCAGTGAGTGCCATGACAGAGGGAGAGGGCTGAGAAGCCCCTGATACCCTGAGGAGGCTGGCAGGTCTCTGCACTGCCTGCTTTGTGCCTGCACGGGTGGAATTTTCCAGGATCATCCCCCTCTGCCACCACTATCACTTTGAAAATTCCAAGAAATGCAACTCATGAAAATGCATTCTTAGCACACAGCTGACATGGTCAACATCTGCTTTCCAAAGAGAGTGCTGTGAGAGATTTCAAATTGCTTCACTGTGGAAAAAACATGACTTGGGGTAATTATAGATACCTAACAATACTATTTAATTTCTTCTGCCGTATCTTTCCTACATAGTGTATCTGGTAATGCTTCAGAGAGCTGAATAATTCTGACAGAGGGCAGTGAAAGGGGTAGGTAAGGGAGGACAAAACGTCCCCCGTGATTTCAGCTGGGATCTGAAATAAAGAAAATGTGAGCAAAAGATTAGGTGTTTTCAAGTGCTGCTCCAGAAAGGGGACCTTTGCCTTTTTTGTGCAGTGCCTGCAGGAGTAGGTAGAGGATGTGGATGATGAAGGCAGCTCCAAGCACAGTCTCACAGGACAGGGGGAGCATAGCACAAAGCCTCACTAGTACCTGGGGTGCTGCTTGACACCACTGCTTCTGAGCAGGCTCAGAGCTTGGGATCCCAGGAGAAAGGGAGGCAAAATTTATGAAGGTGGACCTGTGACCAGTTGCGAGACTCACTTTTCCGGGCAGCCAATTCAAAGTGCCTAAAAGTCAGCCCTGGTCAAAGGCACCTTTGCTTCCTCTGGTACAGAGAGAGCCTGAAAAGACCAACCTCAAACAGGTTCAAGTAGGACAAGTATGGGTCCTGGCAGCATCTCCTCTCTGCTTCATGAGTGCTGTTGCTCTGCTAGCGCTACATTCCAGAGGTCCTGGATAAATTGTGTGTGTTCACAGTAAAGACTCCTCTTGGCAGCACTCCTGTGATGACCTGCCACCCAAGAAGTGTTCACATTCCCTGAGGGCTGCTGCAGCTGAGAGGAAACTGTTGCAGGGGAGATTCAGAAGAGGCTCAAGGGTCAAATAGGGCTACCTGTGGGAAGGTCAGAAGATGGTTTAGGAGAAGCCCTGAGAGACTAAGTGGCACATATGAAGGGCATAGTGAGAACCATGGAGAAGTGGGGAGCAGCGGGAAAAAAACAGAATTTGGGTATATTAGATGTTGGTTCTGGCATCAGAATGGAGGCATCCAGGAGACAGGGGCTTTGGGGACTGTTTAACCTTTCTGTAGAGCCAGCAGCAGGAGAAGGATGTTATGGGAGGCTGCTCTTTCACTTGGCTTGCAACACATCCAGGGTCAAACTGGATAAAAAAGGATGCAAGGTGAAGATGAAGCCCATGTCTCAAGCCCTTGGGATGTTATGTGCTTTCACCTCTGCTGGGTGCTCTGTCCCACCTCAGTTTCTGTCCCTGAGACAAGTACAGATGTGCAAAGTGGAGGCAGTGGAGGTTTTCTAAAGGGATGATAGAAAATCAGGCAGAGACTTCAAGCTGAGGACTTCTCAATTAGAATGGCTTCTACTGGTAAATTATCCTGTGAAGGCAAACTGTTAAGAATAATTTAATACAGAGAAATTCACCAAAAGGGATATAATGAAGATATTAATATTATGGAAGAGTGGCTATTATCCTGGAAGAAGCACTGGTTTGCCTACCCTGCTCATTGGGGCTTTGTCGCAGGGATATGTAACCTGAAGAGCTGTCGATGCTGATTTGTTACAATACTTAAGTGTAGGCCCTGAGAAAGAGGCCTACACATGCAAACATGAGTTACTCTGGCTTAAAGCAACTTGTATTGAATTAACTTGCAGAAAAACTTCTGAAAGTTTTTTCGGTGGAGAATTAGTATTTTTTTTTTTTATTTGAAGTGCTTATTTTCACTGAGACAGCCTAACTTTTTTGAGAAGTCTGAAAAACTGAGAAATTACACTCTCGAGTCTTCTATGGCTACAAACAGACACATTTTTTTTTTTGCTTGTTTTGTTTTTTATCTCAGATTTTTTACTCCTATTTTTAAATTTTCAGCAGCAGGAGTCAGGGACCTCCTCTCATTTCTATTCAAATGGATATTTTTGTGTGCTTCAGGAAGCCAGAAACATGAACCAGATGATTCTGGTATTAAAAAAAGAACATACTCTTAGCCACTGTACCTCCTTCAGAGGAAATTATCATCTCTCTGCTCCAGAAAGTTCTGCAGTGATAAATGCAAAGCTGTGCAGATGCTAATGGAATAACCGAACCTTGGTTTCTGAGGAAAAAGCTGGGGATGGAAATCAGTTCAAGGCTGAGATCCTGAAAGTGTTCAAGGACAGTTGGATGGGACTTTGAGAAACCTGGTCTAGTGAAAGGTGTCCCTGCCCATGGCAGGGGGCTTTGGGACTGGAGGATCTTCAAGGTCTCTTCCAACTCAAGTCGTTCTGTGATGCTGGACCGATCTGAAGCTGTGAACCCTGCTGAGGGCTTATGAAGGGTATGGTGCGCATGGGCACAGCTGTGTGGCAGGAAGTATACAGAAATTATTGGCAGGAGATATAAGAATGGATGATAAATATTTAAGACAGCACCACAACTTTGCAAGATGGTTCCTAAAAATTAAAGCAAAAAAGAGGTGTTCTTGAAAGGCCTCTCTCACAGACCACAGACACCATCCCCTATAGTGACATGCAAAGTATGTGTCTTTTCCTTGCTGCCTTCTGCTCTCTCCCTCTTCTGTTGCTGCAAACCAGACTATTTTGAGCTACATTGATGTTGTAAAAATGGTACTGCAGTTCCTGACACAGCCCCCCTTTCAGGGACACAAACACAATCTCTGTCTGCTGGTACCAGTTCTTGTCTGGTACTTCATGTGAGATGAACATGCTTAGGAAGTATTTTCATGTTCTCCCAACATTGTCACTCCAGACAGTGCTGGACAGGATTGTGGTGGAAAGCTCAGTGAAGTTAGAAAAAGAAAATAGCCAAGAAAAGAGGGAAGAGGTGGGAAGCTTTAAAATAAATTACTCTCATGAGATCTGTGTTGAAAGAAAATTGACTGCATCCTTGATAACAAACATATATCCTGGGGAAGAGACTAAGCCAAGGTTATTTCTGCTTGAAATTTTGCAGTTACTGGTCATCTATTTCTGCAGCACTTTGCAGAGCAGTCAACTGAATACTGACTGCCACGTGGCCAGTCAACTATGTACCTGCAGCATAGCCCTGACAGCACTGGAAACTGGAACTGACTTCAGGCATTTTCTGACATCACCATGGCCTCTATAGAAGGAGGAGACAGGTTACCAGCCTTCTGTGAGAAGCTCTAAGAGATACTGTGAACACCTTCCAAAGTAGATGACCTCTTCTTTTATCTACCGCCTGTCAGAGGGTTTCCTAGCAGCTGAAGGCAGTTTCTGAGTTGCCTGTGCAGAAGTAGATCTGAAAAATCTCTGATTTTCTTAACCTGCTTCAGCTTAGGTTTGGGAACAGGGAAGCTGTGAAGGTTGTAATTACCATGATCCAGCTGCTGAGTCAGACACAAGCTTTTCATTAACACCTCCGTTCTGTTCACTTCACCTTCGGGGTAGTTTGAGGTAATTGCTTATCACTACAAGGGTGGTTGGTTTGGGGGATAAGACCTCTATGTGAGTGTGAGCAGCATCTCTTTTTGGCAGTTTTCTAGGCTCAGACTTCACTGGAAGAGGCCACAAGAGCTCAGAAAAGCAATAGATAGTGTTCCAATTTGCCCATGAAATGAGACTGGATGGCTGATCTCCCAGTACTGGCTTGTCCCATCTATTTTGTGTTGGACATGCAAACAAGAAATAGCACCACAGCTGTTTAAAAACATCTTTGCTTTGATTTTACTTGTGTTTGTTCCCTTCTTGCTGCAGTCATTATCTCTTTTGCTACTGGGTGTATAGGAGCCTGTGCCAAAGTCATAGTGAGGTTAGAGAGATTTCATTGAACAGCACTCATACACTGACCCTACAGCACATATCTCTTCCAGGGGGTTGATCTACCTTGTTTTGTGTTTCTGCTGCAACTGAAAGTGCTGAATCTGTTCTTCAGAGCCCTCTGTGCCTTTGCATCCTCAGTATTTTATAGGTTTATCTTTCAGCCTGGATTGAAATCAGGTTTGTGCATGTAGTTTACAGGTGGTGTGGTATTCACACAGGGTGCTAGACACTGATACTTTCTTCTGTGCTCTTGGTAAAACACAGGCAAAAGGTTGCTGACCTTTATGACAAGTTGCACTGCCTCCCTGCTTGCTGAGTGTTTCTGAGATGTTTTTCTTCTTTATGGACTGTGGAGATCTCAAATGTAATTTTTCTGACCTTGTGTTAATTGGAAGTGTTTCCATGGATGTTTTTCAATTTTATTGCTATTGCACTTGGAGAGATTGAAATAATACACAATATAGAATGGGAAATAAATAAACCTAATGATCTTATGAGGTTTGGCAAATCTGACATCTGTGGTGCCTGGAGCATCCTTTTTGGCTAATAAACTACTTGTCCTTTTTTTTTCTGACTTCTCTTCCATAGAAAGTGTCCTCATAGGGTCTCTATCTTGCATACAGTGAATCCCAGGATTGCTAAGGAATGGGAGGGAGGGCAGGGGACAAGGGCAACACACTTTGACTGGAGGAGATGCAGGGTAGTAGGGAACTGTGAAATGTATGAAGTGTTATATCAAAGTGGAATTTCACTCCTTTGTTAATCAAGAATTCAAAAGAAGAGGAATCAATCAAGCAAAGTGGTCTTACCTGGGTTAGAACAATTCCTTAGCTAATTTCCTTAGCAAGATGACTGATGGGTGGTGGTGAGCCTGCCAGAAGTCCCAGGAAATGGGACTTGGTCAATAAGGAGGGAGCAGCCCCAGCAGCCTGGTGAGCTCCTCAAGCCTTTGTGCTGCAACAGTGCATGAGGTGAAGCTTCCTCTCTCTGTTGGCGCATCTGCAGAAACAGAAACCTTCTGCTTGTGGATAGACTGACCAAAGAGACTGCTTTCACCAGCACTTGTTGAAAAGGGAGACTCATGCTGTGGAGGCAACACTTTTCTTCCTGTTTGTGTTATGGTCATCTGGACTACTTGCAGTTGTGTGGCCATGGCTATGACAGAAGAGTTCAGACCAAAGCTCACAGTAATGTCCCTTACCTCTTGCAGTTGGCCACATTCAGAGGAAACCCTCAAACGGTTTTGCTGCAGTTCACTAAAACTGTCTGTAATTATGTCTTCTCTAAATCCCCCTGAAGAAGATACAGTTTTATTTGCTTTGATTTCCATCCACAGTCTTTTGACAAAATAGTTTACAGAGGGGCATATTTCTGGGATAAATTGGTTCAATATTTATTGTCCCAGAATGAGAATTTCCTCTGTACTGCCATTTCCAACAAACTACTTTAACTTAAGAAAAGGAAAATTTTGACATCTTGCAGTTCTCTGTCCTGAAGCCATGCTGTGTACCAATGATCTTCTGGCCTGTGGCTGTGGGCAAATGTTCTTTTCTTATTACCTATTTTACAGCAGCAGTGTTAATGCAACATGTAAGGTGCAGTTGCCTCTGAAAGGGTGATGCTTCATTGTTCTAGGTCCTTCTTGTAGTACCCCTGCAGCCTATAATGGATGGCATATGGTACAGACTAATTAATTCTTAAATATGTCCACAAACTCCCCAAGAGAAGCCAAGGGAGGAGAGGTGGAACTGACCTTGTGACAGTTTTCCCTCCCTCCCCTGAGCCAATTCCTCAGGCTGCTGAGGAAGAAACATTTTGAGAAATGGCAGTGGAAATTAAGCTGTGGCAAGAGGTGATAAAGAGAAGTACTTTTTGAAAGAACATGTTAAATCCTAAACATCTCTTTCAGTCCAACACCTCTGCCACTTAACTTCATGGTGAAGACAGATCAAGGGACTTTCACTGGTAATCAGAAATAGCGGGGTTTCTTTCAGCAGCTGCCATGAAACCTCTGCTCTATGCTACAGGTTTTTCTGCCCAAGGCTAGAAGCGTGACATCTCCACAGCAGGCAGTGTTTTAATGTGGGCAATGAATGATATGGGAGACTTCAGAGTGGCTCAAGACATAATGTCTCATTTTTTCAGTAGCAAGGCAAGACTGCTTCTGCTGTCTGGTGAGCTGAGTGAGTTGTATCTTCCAGGCTTCTCCACAGATACTGAGAACTGCTAAAAATTCCAGTGGACTAATTAAAGTGTCCAGTGATTTGGACTTCATGTATAAGGTGTCCCTTGGGTATTTTAACTGTGTGGTCCCCTGGAGCCCAGAAAAAGAAATAAAACTGTTCTAGGGACAAGCATTTTTCTGGCATAATTAATTGTATGTTCAAAGCTGTGTTCTTTCAGAGTTTCCCATAGGCCAGGACAGTCAGCAAAGGTAGATTTACTTGCGGAATGGCTTAAACATGATTGAATGAGCTAGACTCCCCATCAATGATGTATTCAGGGAAAATAGCCTAAGTTTTTAGTTTTGGGGTGATGGTTTTTTCTATCTTCTTTATTATCTTGTTTTGACTGCAGTCTAGGACTTCTGTTCAACGGCCAAAGATCTCAGGCAACCAAAATGCCAGATGTGAAAGTCAGATACAGCAATGTTATGTTCTGCTTGACACTTAATCATCCAGGCTAGCTTCTGGCTTTTGTCTGCTTCTGCACCTGATACACCAAATGTAAGCCTAGAAAAAAACCTCACCATGGCTGTGACAGACAGTGGTTGGTACTGGGTGTGAGTCTTGACCACTGTCTTGAAACATTGCAGTGTTTAACTTTGCATATTATTCTTTGAGGGGCACAGGTGAGTGGTGTTTACTGTCCTCTGAAAATTGCAGATCTGTACATGGTTAGTTGGGCTTAACAGGGTAGGTATGGAAATGGGATCTTGTTTGTGCTTCTGTGTGTGAGTTAAGAGATATCAGTCCTTGCAGTGTGTGTGGAGCACTGCTTTGGTATGTGTGTGCAGAGGCTAAAGCCATCATCACTTCTTTCAGTCTTGATTGGTCACAAGAGTTTTCACCACTCCTATAGATGCAAGTATCTTCATCTTTGCTTCTTTCTAATAATTGCCATTGCAACTTTGGGAGTGTTTTCTAAACCTGGGAATGCTCAGTCCTTTCTTCACTGCCAACCCATGTTCCCTATTGTTGTGCTATGGCAGCAAGTTCCATAGCCTCACGCTCTGGTTTGTGGAGAAGCATTTCCTAGGTCCCAAAAGCATCTATGTGTGATCCTAAATGAAAGACACAAATGGAAATAAACTTCAACAAATTCATAGTCATTTTTTAAAGACTCCAGATTCAAAACATAAGACTTTCTTTCTTTTCTGGATTGTAAGCAATTTGATTCTGGTGTGGTCTTCTATAATTGTATCTAATCTTCTACCATCTCCTAATTGACAATGCTCTGCTATTTTGGGATCATGGTGATCCAAAATATTCTTATTCTGTATGTGCCTGACCCAACATTTCTCTAAAATTTCAAAACTGTAAAAAAATTTTTGAAAAAAAAGCATTTAGACTTTGGGTATTTTTTAAATTCTATTACTGTAAAGAAAAAATACTTATTTTTAATAAAGACACACTTTTTAGTGCTAGTATAGTTCTGTGGTTGGTCAAATTTTAGCTTCATGCTTGTTATGTGGCTTGAGTGACGTTTCACATCCAAGGAAATCTAGTTCACAAATAGAAACGTTCTGAGTGATTGTGAGTGAATGTTCCTTGAGACTGCAGCTGTTCCTTGAGATTTCTTCTAATTTTCTCTTTTTGAAAGCACATCAGCTGTGGACCTCCTGAGGGAGCTGCACCTAGACATGCAATTTTCTGGAGAGTTGTTCTTCATATCCAAAACAATGGTGAAGATTAAATGCTGGCTATAGCCAACATTCATGGTGAAGTGCAGTGGATGCATGAGCTTGTGCTGTTAGGAGAGAGTCTTCTATCACATCTGCTTGTGAAAATGTGTTTTGGCAGATGGGGTGGGAGTTTAAATGTTGGCAGCTCATTCGGGTAAGGGCTGTCTGTGCTTTTCCCTAAACGGCCATTGACACAAAGGAGCATCAGATGTTTCCTAGTTCACAGAGCTATGCCATGGCTGCAGCAGCTCTTTGTAAAGCTGTGAAGTTCATTGAGGTCTGGGGCACTGCAGTGGTCAGGATGTGGTAGCAGTCCTGCTGGGGCAAGTATGGGTCCCTGGCTTTCAGTCCCTGGCTTTCAGTCCAAGGCCTTCTCTGCAGTCCTGGAGCTGGCCTCAGAGGGTATGGGCTGCATCCTGAGGAAAACAGGAATTTCTCTGGAAGGAAAGAGATTATACTACATGGGTGATATATGGGGCATCAAGGAGGTCTTTTCTGCACCATGCGTGATTTCCTTTGGCAAGGGGAAGGCTCTTCCCTCTTCTCTCTCTCTTGTTATTTCCTTCTCTTCCCCCCACCTCCACCTTTCTCTTTCCTTCTCACTGGCTGGGTCGCTAAGAGCAGCTCAGTTGGGACTGAGCTAGAACTTCAAACTGGCCTCTTGTGCAGTTCTCCTAAATGCCTTTTCAAGCAAGCTCAATAATTGATGAGCACCCGAGTCCTTGTCTGCACTGAAGAGTGCACATGGTATTTAGTACATGAAAAAGCAATTTTGCCCATCACAGCTCATTGCTGGAACAGCACTTTTTCCCTAGCACACCAGTTAATTGATCTCTCAGTAGTTATTGAGAAACTTCCTTTCTCCAGTTGTCTCAACTGCTTCACTTCTTCCAGCATAGAACTTGTACCTGCTGTTGACTTCCACTTGTAACACCAGAGCACAGTTTGGTTGCCTTCCTCCTCCAGTGGGTTATTCCCTATCACTCCTGTCCAGCCTGTCCTCTGGTGTAACTGGAGTAAGTGTAGCAGACCTCAGATCATCTCCTGGGTTTCCACACCTTGGGTTTTCACACTGAAACATTTCACAACTTGTTGCCTGCCCAGGATTAGCTGCTTTTATAGAGGTGAAAGATGCACTGACACAGCTGCGAGTGCAGGAGAGAGCAGGAAGTCAGGGTTGAATGTCTCAGAAGAGATGGAGAAGGAGGAGGAAGAGTGAGTGTTGTGGTTTAACGCTAGCCAACAACTATGTACCAAGCAGTCCCTTGCTAACCTCTGCCAGTGGGATGAGGAAGAGAATCAGAAAAAGGTGAGACTGATATATTGAGATTAAAGCGGTTTATATAATATAATATAATATAACATAATAATAATAACAATAATAATAACAATAATAATAACAATAATAATAACAGTAATAATATAATAATATTATTATATAATATATAATAATAATAATAATAATAATAATAATAATAATAATAATAATAATAATAAAGAGAGTAATAAAACCCAAGAGAAACAAGTAGCGCACAACAGTTTCTCAATGCCTGCTGATCCCTGAGCAGCAACTGATGACTGCCAAACAACTCCTCCCAGTTTATATTCCAGGTATGACATTGTATGGTATGAAATATCCCTCTGTCTCGTTCAGGTCAGCTGTCCTGGCTGTCCTGTCCTGGCCATACTCTCCCCAGTCTTCTTGTTTACCTGCTTGCTGGCAGAGCATGGGAAACTGAAAGTCCTTGACTTCAAGTAAGCACTACTTAGCAACAATTAAAACATCAGTGTTATCAACAGTATTCTCATACTAAATCAAAACCACAGCACTGTATCAGCTAATAGCAGGAAAATCTAGTCTATCCTAGCTGAAACCAGGACAGTGGGTGAGAACTGTCATATCAGGGAAGGTGCAAGCCATCAGCTTAACATCAGTCCCTGCTGAGCACACAGGTTGGATAGGGAAAGCAGGACACAGTAGCTGAGGATGCTGCTGAACCGTACAGAGGCATATTGATAAAAGTGAGTGTGGAGTGGGAGGAAGGACTGAAATAGTTGAGGTGCTGCAGATCGGGTCAGAGATAGACTGACTAAACTGCTTTGTAACAGCCTCCTTTCTCCTGTCTCAGCAACACATTACATACCCAACCTGCTCCATTTTCAAAGCAAATTTACAGAAAGGGCATTCGCTGAAGGCACTGCATTGAATCTGTACCTGTAAAGCTGACCCAGCTGATATTTGCCAGATACTGGAGAAACATCAATGCCTGTCTTTAAAAAAGATCAGATGGAGCAGATGGGAAAGAAGCTCGGGAATTGTAGATTTATGGCATCACTGTTGCTTAACCCTGATTCTAAGAAAGTATATTAAATGAATGATCAACTACACTCTTTGTCAGCACCTGAACAATGACATGGAGACTTGTAGAAGTCCACCAGGATTTGTTAAGAAGTCATGTCAGACCAATCTCATATCTTTCTGTGACAGGGTAACAGACATTTTGGACAGAGGTGAAACTTAAGGTTTCAGTAAGGTTTTTTCATCTATTTTATCATACTTTGCTATCAATCTAGAGGAACAAGGTCTTGAGGAGAGTGAGTAACAAATGCATGCAAAATGAACAAGAATGTCAAAAGGGAAGGGGGAATGGACTGGAGTTGTCTGAGGGTCTTTCCTGTACTCAGTTCAGTTCAATGTTTTCTTTGATAGCCTTGGTGGTGGATGTAGAATTTGCATATTAAATTTGGAGATGACAGAAAGCTGAGGGGGACTGTAAATTTGTTAGAGGACAGGGTTAGAATTCTTAATGTTCTTGACAAACTGGAAGTACACTGAAAAAGCATGATGTAATTCAATAGAGACAAGTGCAAACTATTGTACCTTGGCAGGAACAATAGACTACATAAAAACAGTGCAGAAAAAGATCAACTAGATCACAGCTCTGCAGAAAAGGATTGGGAAGGGATAAAAGAGGATCACAAGCTGAACGTGGTTGTGTATTGTTGAGAAAGGGGCAAATGCTGTACTTGGACATATAAATAGGAGTTTAGCCTGCAAGGCATGTGATGTAATCTCTGCTTTGCTGGATGATGGTAAGGCTTAAAATCTCTGCAGTTTTGTGGATAGCACTTCATGAAAGGCCTGGACAAACTAGAATGGCACTGGGGGAAGCAGTGAGAGTAATCAGGGATGTAGAAAATAAGTCTTATGAACAGTGATTTAATGAATTGGCATTGTTTAGTTGTAATTTGGAGAACTGAGGAGAAAAGGGGAAGAGACTGCACAACAGGCAATGGACTCTGAATCTAAGAACTTCCCCATTTGCAGCAATCCCTTTGGCAGCACTAAGTGACAGCATCATTGACAGTGTCGGCACTTTTACCTGGTCCCCATTGGAGGAAGTATTTCTGTGATCTGGTTAGTTTTGTTAGAGGTTCAGGTGGTTCCTGTGTGTTGGAACAGTTCCTTTGGACCACATTCAACACAGTGGCACTGGAGGCTGGAGGAAAGAAGGGGGGAAAGGGCTCATGAAGAATCTCTCCCACTTGAAACAAGTGGGTGCATCCAGGCTAAGGGTCTGCTTGGGCCCAAGAGCTGTTGTAGTCACTCATTGCCTGTGCTGTGTGCCAGCTGATGTCTTCAAGGCAAGGCTGGAAGGTTGGCAGGTCATCTTCTGCACAGCATCTGTAACCCTGGAAGAAGGATAAAGGCTACATATTGTTTCTTCTATTTTTTTCTTTAAGTCAGGCTTTGCTCTTTATTGCCTTACTTGACCTTATCTTTTTTTCTTTAATCTCTGTGTGTATATGTCTGTCTGTCTATCTTCCTATCTATCATCAGTATATATTCACAGTGATTTAACTCCCTCAACATCTACTCTTCTGGACTTCTTGTATGTGTCTCCTGGGTTGCTGCAATTCCCTAGACTTTCATATATCAACTCTCTTATCTTTAATGTCATTATTATGGTGTCTTGTATTAGGCAGCACAAAAACACTTTCCAGAGGTCGGTTTCTCAAAGTGTTGAAAGGAGATATTGCACACTACAAGTAGATAAATTAAACATACATGGGAGATCTTGGGTGCAATGAGGAAATGAAATACCTGTATTATAGCATAAAGAATGGTGTTTGTAACTTGTTGTCTGAATAGCTCCTGCAGACATCCAAACTGAAGAGAGTTTGAAGGTTGAATGTCATGGCATTTAAAATGACGTTCAGATTTCATTGGACGCAAAAGTGACAAATTCTGTCCTCTCAAAGGAACTGGGAAACAAATTTAGTCTTCCATACCTGAAACTGTATCCCATTAATTTCTATTTTTTAAATTTCAAATGTATTTACCACATACTGCCTTGACATATTTTTCTTTTTTGGGGGGTAGTGGTGGTGGTGATGTAATATTCATAGACAGTTATCATCCGCATTACTTTTGATATGTATTATGAGTTGAGGCCCTGTGAACTCTTTGACTAGCCCTATCTGGCAATACTTAGGAGCTATATAAAACAACCTTGAAATGTGAAGGCAATATTGGGGCATGGAAAGACAGGTGTTCTTAGTCTTTTGAGAAGACCTAAAGTCTGTAGCTGAAGATAAAGGGGGCAGGCAAGAAAGCTCCTAGGAAGACAGAAAACAGAAACGCAGCATTTTTATGGATGAATGAGCTTTTATGAAGTTGCTTTTAAAAGGCGAAATTATATGGCCATTTGCACTGCCTCTTGATTGCTCAGTGCACCAGCTATTCTTTATTCTGCATGCCATTTTCTGCCTTGTATTTAACTTCGCAAAATATTCTGGGATGCAGTTTTCATAAAGAGGCCTGTATTAACACATCTGTACTGTTTTGTACTGTTAGATGGGGATAGGATTGCCTCCAGGGATGCTTATTAACTTCCAGCATTTCCTACCCCTTTTTTATCCCATAGCTGAGCTCTAGGCTCAGCTGAGTTAGCTGAGCTCTAGACCTGAGTATGACAGATGGCTACTCTATTGCAGCCTTTTTTGGCCCTTTTTCTCCTCCACTCACTCTATAGCTGCAACATAAGTTTTGAAGGCTCATTATCTAAATCATGGCATAGAAAAGTCTTTTGAGAGCCAAGTTCACCTCTGGCATAAGCACTGCAATTCCATTGACTTCAGAGTAGGTTCACTGCTTGACGTCAGGAGAAAATTTTTGCAATGTAGATACCAAAATGAGCAGGTCTAAGACATAATGAACTGCTTTCACTCCCCAAAACGACCCATTCACAGGCTTGGTTTGGATTCTTGTCTGTGCTGCACTCCACCCTTGCATACTGAGAACCCCTTTTCTATTTGTTTCTGTCCTGTCCTGTCTTTTCTGCTCCGTGTTGTATCCTCCTGAATGCCTCCAGATCTGCTTGTCTGCAATCTCACGCTTCCTCTCCTCGCTCTTTGGAGATGGTTGTCCCGAGTCCTTGCAGCAGGCTGAGCTTGAGACACAGCTGAAACAGGATCACCCTTGCCACTAGGTCTTAGGAGGTTGTGGAAGATGCAGACTAAATCCATCAAGGCTGTCTCACAGCTACTGCAGGCCAGGACTCTCGTTTCTCCCTTACACAAGGGAGCAAAGACAGGGAAGACCCCTGGAAGCCTGGTGTAGTGTAATCTTACAAACTGGAGGTATTTTCAGCAACCAATACACAGCTCCTGGTGGTATTTAGAGACTTGCAGCCACTCTGGAGTGGACAAGTTGTGACAGCAGCCCCTCAAATGGGGGAGGACTGTAGAAGTGCAGGCTGGCGAAGCCTGAACTGATTGACTCTTATTGGCAACAAACTATTTTTGGGAGCCAATGATGAGAACAGCCTGTACTGCTGCAAGTTTGACTCTGCCTCGCAAGGTTATTATCCGTGAGTTTAATCAGAGTCTGTCACATGCATGGAGTGAGTAGCTAGGGTTTCAAAGGGTGTGTTTCATGCTGGGATAGGGGGAAGGAGAGATGGGGGATGGGGAGAAAATCTTCTGAGGTATGAATGGAAAAAAATAGACACTTCTTGGGTTTCTGCTGTTCTTTCAAGTGCCATTAAATACATATAAATTACTTACACAAATTCAAGACAGACGTCCCAGATACCTATGGACTTCTGGTGGTCAGGCAAAGGCAAATCAGAGATTGCAAATCTCCTATTTTCCCTGAGCCTGGGGGTCTCTGAGCTCTGTGTGAATGAATTCTGTTCACAGACGTTGCCTTGCCCTCTGTAGCGATGTAACTGTGCTTTCTTGGGATGAGATGTGGCAGCCGTTCATCAGCACAAAACCCTTCTAACCGGCCATTAGGAAATGTGTGAAAATGGAGGGGTAATTAGGGAAACAGACACTGTAATGAATAGCTCTCGGGCTGCAGTACGACTATCATTCTCTGTCATGCAAAAGACCAGCCCTGGTTAGTGTGATTTATGAACTGTGCAGAACAAGCTTATGGTTATTTTGATTATCTGTGTTACTCTATTCACTGAAAAAGCCTGCCAATAACCAGTGCCCTGTTGTGCTGCGGGCTGCACAGAGAGACCTAGATGATGGCTGTAGCCACTAAATACTTACTGGATAAATATAAGCTGAGAAAACATGGTCACACAGACAGATGGGAGAGTCGGTGCACAGTGAATGCAGGCTAGTTAAGAACAGTAGTAAATATCCAGGATTTTTTGCTCAACATAGTTTGGGGAGAGTCAGTAAAGAGATGACATATTTTATCCACTGACGGCAGTGAGTATTTTTGCATTGACCTGCTATGGAAATATGAATTGTAAATGAGCAAGAATTTTAAGATCTGTGGACTATAAGCTTAACATATTCACAGCCTGACCATTGCAAATTATCTGCAGCTTTCTGGTCAAAAGTGAGACACATGGAGGGTAAGACAAAAAGCAATGACAGAACTTCACTTGTGTTCATGGGACCTCCCTGAAGAAGAAGGCTAAAACTGAAGAAAACTGTGTGGGTCTCTAAAAAGCTCCTGAAGAAAGTGGAACAGGTCGGCATTCACATCTTGTTACTGACTGAGGGGTTAGAGGCATTAAGTGCCTTGGAAAAGAGGCACTTGATACAACTGAGAAGGGAGGCAAAGGAAGACTGGAAAGAAATGGGAAAAATTATATCAGACAAATGATCTCTGAAACAGACTTCAGAATGGATGTTCAGGGGTGGGGGACTAAGAGGCATTTGCCACAGCCGAAGTGAAAACATGGCAGAGTATGGAAGAGAACAGAACCATTAATATCAGTGCATCTTTGAAGACAAAAATGGGATCAGGAGCCTGGCTGTGTTCCCCTCCAAAGAACAGTCTTTCCAGAAGCAAGGTTTCCTTTTCTGTACCCAGAAATTTGAGCATGGAACTCTCCTTCACTCAGTCCTTTCTTGCTGTATGTCATCAGACTTCTGGTTTTTGGAGATATCTTGTTCAGCTCTCATGAGACCTGATTTTTCCTAATCTGTAAGATTACAGGCACCTTTGACAACAGCTTTACAATGGCACAGTTTCAGAAGTGCAATGATCTCCTGCAGGAAGCAGACAAAAGTTCCTATGTATAGGTAAATGCATGAATGAATGAAGTGAATGAAGCCCATGAGCCTTCAAAAATTCGTGTTTGTTCTCTATATTAGTGTCTGTTCTGTTTGCAAAGTGTGCATTTTTTGGGTGAGAGAGTTCTGTAAAGTGAAAAACAAGAGACCCAGGAATATACACGTATTTACTGCAGTGCTGACAGGCAGGGGTAATCACAGACAGGGAGGTGATGGGTGGAAAGGGCTTGATGCCACACAGAAAGCAAACTGCAAGAAACTTGACAATGCAGCAGCCGCTCTGGGGAATCATCAGCTGTGATGGCTGTGAAAAGTCCCAAGGGATCCCAAGTGCGCAAATGCAGTTATGATTTGACATCTGGATGACTGGATTGACATCTTGGGAAGGATGTTTTCATTTTCCACTCTGCTTATAGAGAAGTGGGAATGGATGGAAGGAATGGGCTGAATGCTCATGTTGAGTGGTATGCACCACATTGACAGGGCACGTCCATCTACTGCTCTGGTGGATACTGCTGGCTCTTCTCACTCTTCAGATTGCTGAGGGATGAGGCTTCTCCCCGTAATGGAAGAAGGTTGCCTAGAGAAGGAGGTACATTTCTGTGTATTTATTGCAAAGAGTTCAGGTAAAGAAACATACCCTCTCCCATTCCTCCTGAACACCCTGGTTTGCATATGTCCAAAGGTTGGGTTTTTTGATTTCTTTATACAGATTGGATATTTTATTTTGTCACTATCAATAATGAGCATTTAACCCAGACTGTCTTCCCTTCCTAAAGAACACTACAGCAGGGTAAAAAAAGTGATAAAAACCCATCCTGCTGAGGCAGAAAGAAAAGCTGCAGAAATTGCTGAAACAGAGAGAAGAAGTGACTTTGGCTGACTGCATTCACTTTGGGCCTGAAGCTCTTGCTGATGACTTGATTCTTACCATAACTCAGGTAGCAGGCAGAATCTTGTTTGGAGGAGAAAATAGTACTAGTGAACCTGAAAGGGGACCTTCCTTGACCTTTTCTGCTCTCTGGGGAAGTGAAAAATCTGGGACATACTCCTGAAAGAAAGTTCTCCAAATCTCTCTGAAATGTCACCCTCCAACAGCTGCATGCCAGTGCTCAAAAAATGCCCTCCTGACCATATAAGTGATCCTTCAAGTCTGCTGGTGCCTGCTCTGGGGTCTATGTTTTTTTGCTGGAGTGTGCTCTGCAAGAAACTCTCTCTTGACTGATTTTCTGAGAGCTCTTTTGGCTCTCCTGGCTATGTTGGGTAGCATACAAATAATATGTGGTTTCCTAGGTTATGGCATATTTTACATGGCTGTTATCCTTCAAACTCCTGTCTTATATGGGTGACATAAGTGGCCAAATGTATACCCTATTCCCTATAACACCCATTTTCAGAACAGTGTTTCTCAAGGAATCTAAAAAAGATCCAAATGTTATTCTTTGATCTCTCAGAGAGACTTGTGAAATCTGTAGTGCTATGGGCATAAACACAAATAATTCTGTGTGGATATAGCTGGTGAACCTGGAAGGAACTCTCAAAGGAACTTCCTGGTACCCAGTTCAGAGGGCAGAGGAGCAACCAGGTCTGGGTCTCCTGCCTGGCTTCTCCCTGTGACAGACCCAACCAGTCCTCAGAGATGAGCCTCCAACATTTTCCTGGGCATTCAAGGCCTCTTTCTGCAGTGTGAGCAAACTAGGAGAACAGTGGAGCAGCTAAACCAAAAAAGACTCAGCATTGGTAGTAAGATTAATTAGCTGTGTCTGTAATGGTTCAGTTAAAGGCTCTTTCCTCTATCAGCTTCCCAGTTTGGCACATTCTTGGCTTTTGGATTTATGCAGCTGTACTAACACACACGGTGTGTATTATGTCAGCTCTGATCTCAGGGTGAAAAACAACCCACTGTGCTGGCTGGGTGGAGAAGAGAAGGGGATGGTTGTGTTTCCAGTTCAAACCCTCACCACTTGTCTACTCCCAACCCTCCAAGCCATATCTCTGTTCTTTCTCCTTTGTGTCCTGAATACTGCAGACAAGTCCCTCACATACTTTTCTGCATCTTCTGCGGTTTAGTGGCTGGTTAAATATTTATTTATGTAGCACTTGCCCCTGGGGATTGTCTTATGAATGCAGAGGAGGGCTATTGTGAGAGAAGGAGGGAATGAGCAGTCCCTAGAGGGCTCAGGGTTGTCTATTGCTGAGAGGCAGGAACTGCATGAACAGGCTTGTCCTGGAAAAAAATTAATGTGTGAAAGAACAGGCACACACCTGTGCACACAAACACACACTTCTGTATAAACACATGTATAAACACAAACAAAAAGCTGGCAACTGAACACAAAGAGAAGGAAAGCATTTGCATGTAGAGTCAGTCTGATCTGTTCAGTCATGGAATTTGCTCTCTTTTGACCCATAGGACACAAACATTTTTACAGACCTGCCATCCAGAAAATGCTGCAGAAAGATATATAAGGCAGCAGGGATGGCCTGAGACACTGTGTTCAAGAACAGGCTACCATAAGAAGGACAGGCTGTATATCATCAAAAATACAAGTTTCCTGACGTTTGGAAACATACTTGAATTTGCCCATTGATTTAAGTGTTAACAATCTCTTTGTAGATAGCATGTAGGAAAATCTGGAATATTTTTTGCTTTTATGACTGATATTGCTTGAACTTTAATCATATGCAAGAGGCAGCTCAGCTTGTTGAGTTCATTAATTGCTAAGGCGTAACATATTCACTTAATTGGATTCTCTGCTAGATAGAGATGTATTTATATGTATTTGTATATGTGGTTAGTGTATATATTTAGCTCCACAAAAGATGATATTAATGGAACGTTCAGGTTGCCTGGTGAAATAATCAGCAGACTGGAAGGGATAAATGTTCAGTCATAAGCACGATCTTTTCTGTTGCAAAAAAGGGTAAGGCCTCGATTACTGGATATTCTTGGCACAGCAGTAAAGCAGCCAGGCCTATAAAGTTGTCACTGAGGAAAATTTGCACTTGTATGTTCCTTGGGCTGGCTGTGGGGCTCTGTCCCACCACAATGCCTGTTTTGTCACTGAGGACAGCTGGTCAGTCCTTCTCCAAGACTGTTTCTCCTGCCCTGGTCTCAGGGGCTCCCTCTGTTTCCTTGTGGAAGACAGCAGTGCATTGGTGAGCCACAGCTCTCAGCCACAGCTGGAGACCATCCTGGGAGGTGGGCTCTGAGTAGTGCAGGACAGGAGAAGCAATGCTGCCGTCTGAGGAGGCTGCAGCCTCCTTCCCTCCCTCCCACCCACATCTCATCTCTGTGTGTGGAGAACTACTGTGTGGGATCCTACATGGCACAGTGGCTGCTTCAGAGCCACGAGGGAGAGCTGTGGCCAGGGGCCTCAGCTGATTGAGCTTTATCTTGTGTGTAGGAGATGAGATGCATCTGCTTTCCAGAGGCTAGAAGGGACAGGGCTGAGCACACAGCCTGAGCATCGCTGTGCTCCCTTTTCCAGGAAAGGTATTTTCAGAGAGTGAGGGAGCACAGCTGCCTGGTCACTTGTGTCGCATCAGCTTCCAGAGCAGGTGGAGAAAACCCAAGAATGTTCTCTTGAGCTTTAGTTAATCTCCTGCATCAAAACTAGTCCTTAGCAAGCAGCATATAGAATCCTGCTGCTCCATTTAAAGGCGCTGATCCACATGCCTGGCTTGCGGTGCAGCTGCGCTGTCATTAATCAGCACGATTCCCACTGCTGGCTGCCGGCACGCACGGCTGCTCTGATCCCACCACCACCCTTCTGTGGCACAGCTCCTGCTTCTCATGTGGCGGTGAAGGTGGTGGAGGTGCAGCCCTGAGCTGCACAGCTCCTCTGGAGTGGATGAGCTGGGGCATCTCCTTCCTGTACTGCCCCTTGTCATTGCTCTCAGCTGTCAGGTCCTTGTTCGTGTCCCTTACAGCAAGGGACTGATTATTCAGAGCCTTTAACAGAGGGAGAGCTGAGCTTCAGGAAGCTTCGGTGGCTTGCTTAAGGTTACAGAGTAAGCACAGGGCAAGATAATAGCCAGTACTCGGGTCCCTTCACCCCTGGGCATCGGAGGAGAAAGTGTCTGCTCACTGCACAGCTGCTGCACAGCTGCTTAGGGCAAGTTTGCCCTGTGAAACACAGCTATGTGCTGCCTGTGCTGGCATATGCTTGTGGTGGTAAATCCATACGGAGCAGAGCAGTGCCATGGGGTGCATCAGCACAGCACGGTGCAGGGCAGCTGTGTAGCCTGGCAAGCTGCCTCAGCTCTCACCTTGGCCTTGCTGGGCTACCATGGCTACATGGCATCTGGACTGTAATATTCCCATTGCATCCACCCCAGCCATGGTGCTTCTGCCCTGAGGTTGCACAGAGCAGACCAGCTTGGTCCCGTCCCCACCTTCCCTGCAGTACAGCCCTCAGCCCACTCTTAGTCTCTTAGCAATGTATTGCTGCAACACAAGAGGCCTGTCTGCAGCATGATGTGCCTGATTAGTGCCTTCCTTTCGTCTCACCTTCTGGGCATCATGACAATGAGGGACCTGCCAGCTTCACCCTCTTCCACCTCTCTCCAGTGCACCTTCTCCAATTTGGCTTCTGCTTTCTTTGCCTCATTCAACCCCTTGGCAAGGTCAGTGCTGGTTTTTTCATCATAAAACAAGATTGCGTAATCTCTACATTGGTTGATTTTTTTGCTGTCCATTGCTGTTTCTTTATTCCTTTCTCCTCTTCCAGTGCTTGGAGATTTGTAGATAGCTCTTTCTCCATCTTCCTCCATCCTTCTCCACTGATTGGCCCATTTATTGGTTTTGTAATAGCTTGTGCACATTCAAGCCGTAGGAGCAATTACATACAGAAAATAAAAGAACAGTGGTTCAGTTTTTAACTTGTGAAGTCAAGCTAGGAAATGCCAGTCTTGTTTCCCAGGCCACCTTAATTCTACTTCAAGTTTCTTTGAAGTACAAAGGTTGAGGGAGGGACTCCATGGTGAGAGCTGCATGCATTCATTAATTAAAATTTGAATTGAAATGTCCACGCACAAGTGGGATGGAAGAAAGGCTGAAAAGAAAACAGTAAACCTGCCATTTTCTAATACTTCAGCCTAAATAAATTACCCTTAATGTAGTTTGTTTTATGGTTTGGTGGTGGGTTTTTTATATGTACTGTGTTTTAATTTGTTTCTTAAGAGGAAACCCCAAAATCTTTTCAGTAAAATAAATTGTTCATTCTCATGCATGCTGAGCTTTCAGCACTGAGTCTGACTGTTCAATCCAGTGACTAACTTGCACTTGCTTCACAGATATTCATGAAAGCTTAGAGTGGTTTGCCTTTCTTCTGCATCCTGAGCAGTGGAGTGGAGGTGACCTTTTCACATTAAGGCACATTTAAGCAGATAGAAGAGAACCTGGATGACTTGTCCACATTTTTTGGGTAGACTAATTGGACCTTTGCCTTTCTCTTGCTCTGCCAAAGCTGAGGTGTACTTACCATTGTACTGGTGGGGAGTTGATGCTGATTTACTGAGGTGTTGGGTTTAGCTCTTAAAACATTTATGCTCAGATGCAGTTTGGACTGTCTGCCAGGATTTCTGCAAGAAAGTGACAGAAAAGAAATTGTGATTATTCAACAGTTTATAATGCAGCTAAGGAAGAATGAAATTTGATGGGCCAAAGTAAAACTCATGTCCTTAGCCTCAGGGATTTTGCCCTGCTGACTTTGAAATGCCTGTTGCAAAACATGGAGATGTTGGTTTTTCTCAGGGAACTGGCCTGAACACTCTGGTAATGGAAAATGTTAGAGAACTTAATTACAGGCTTACTGCTTATCCCCTTGTAACAGAGGCAGCTATGCAGTACACACACATTTAAATACACAGAGTCATTCACCTAGTTCTAGACTGACAGAAATCATTCCATGTGTGGACTTGCATGTCATCATAAAACATATCCTGCAACCTGCTGAGAGTCTTAGCTTCATCTTATGTCTCCAAGACTGCCTCTGTCAGGGTGGTTCTCCTAATTCTAGGCCACAGGAATGGCACAAGATCTGTTTAGTGTTGACATGTTTATGCCCAAAATGACACACGTTTTTGAAAAAAAGGTGTGTCTGAGGTCCATCAGGCCTGAGAGAAGGGAGGAATTTTATTTCTTTAAGGCCATGCGACCAAGAAAACAGTTCTTGGCTTAACTCTTCTTTGCTAGCTGGGGTTGGCAAATACATAGCTTCCTCTCTCCTTTCCAAATCACTGGTTTCAAGGTTACCTCTCACTCCCTCCACACTCGTGTCTGATTGTGCTCCTTTTGCACAGAGATGCCTTGCAGCCCAGATGGCCTCAGCTGGGCCCTTGGCAATTCTGCTTGGACTCCAAGCTTGGATGGGCTTAAGGTAACTGCTGCTGGGGGGTACCTCTGTGTGTGAGTACCTGTGTATGGCATGGGAAAGGAAAAAAAATCTTTGGCAGAGTCCCTCCCTGATGCTCACAGAGCACTTGCTGGCTACAGCCAGCATGGCAGTAATGTACATGTGTGCCATGAACCAGCTGTCCTGCTGATGGGCTCCATCCTGGTTGGGTCTTCTCTGTAAGGTAAAGGTAGAGCTGGCAGGTCTTGCCTAGTGCTCCACCCAAACTTGGCAGAATGCTGTGGTTTTTAAGCAAAGCCCAGCACTTGGCTGCAGCAGTGGGTCAGGTGGGGGTCCTGAAACTCCTGGGTTCTCTTTCTGGAGTTCTCATCCATCAGAAAGTCTGAAGCTTGAGCTTCTTAGGTGGGAGTCTCCAGCTGGGGAGTACAGCCCACACTAGCTCCTGGGAGGCTCCATCTGGCCTGGAAGTCCCTGCTGTATGAGAGGCTGATCTGCAGCTTCACAGGCAGAAGCACCCTGGTAAGTCCCACTGCCAGTGGAGATGTACAGTGCTGGCTTGGGCAGCAGTTCATTTCAGGACAGAGGTGGACACTGCTGAGATGCAGACAAGCCAGTCCATATCTAAGTCAATGAGAGCTGAGATAAGGGGAATTCACACTGAAAGTTACTCCCCCATCCCTGCAGGTTTCTTGGTTGCTGGCACTGGTGTCACTCCTTTGGTCCTGGCACAGGGGCACCAGACTAAAGATGTGATGGAGGCAGTGGTTGGGACACAGGTCTGGCAGTGAGGACTGTGTTCACGGTGCACAGCAGTGACAGGAGGCAGGACTGTGGGTGGTGGGTGGGAGGTGGGATGCTGATGAACCAGGGCATGAGGGACCACTGTGCATTTCTGCTTACACAGGTGAGAAGGAGGCAGTCTGCAGCTTTCCCCCATCCCCAAGGTGAGAAGGAGGCAGTCTGTTGCCTTCCCCCATCCCCACTCCCTCTCCCCTGTGTTTATTGGGGAGCACCTGAGTGAATAAAAAAAAAGAACGGGGAGAAACTGAATCAGGGCATGAGTATATTTACATGCTTTCTACACAGAGGCAGATAAGGGAGACTGTGGATAAGAAATGCAGTGAGCAGCCCCTTTAACCATGCATGGGACAGAGGGAAAGCAACGAGGGTGTCCCTGGTTGCTCCTATGCCACAGCTTTGCTTCCTATGCTGTCTCTTAGCAAAGCCAACAAAACAGACCTGGCAGAGAATCAGGCTGCAGAGCAGACCTGTTGTTTCAACTCAGTTTGGAGAGCTGGTGACAACTTGAACAGTGTTTCAGTGGGCTTCCTCTTGGGATGGCCCTGGTGCACTGCACAGGGCTCCCTGCCATGTGCCAGGTTGAGGGGGGCTGCAGACATGCACCCTGAAGATTTGGAGGTAGTGGGGCTGTGCCAGTGGGAATCGAGACCCAGGATCCAGACAAAGGGTGTTCTGCAGACAAGGACAGCATTTGCAATCAGCAGCCTGGTGCTGTCAGGTTTGGGACAAGAAAGAAATGGGATCTTGTGGCTTTGTAAGTGGTTTCCCTGGAATCTGCCTCCCAGTATGTGCAGTAATTCCTCTGGAAGAGGTTTGATCCTCCCCCTCCCAGCAGTGAGAGAGCCGAGGACCTCGTGTCTCTGCCAGAGGGGCGTGCATACAGCTGTGCCAGTGCTGCTCTTGGCAGGCGTGCACCTCTGCACTGGGGCAATGTGGGGCTGCCAGGCAGAGGACAGGGTTCTGGCTGCTCTATGCAGGGTGGGGAGGTGCTTCACCCACTGTGACACCCTCCACTGAAAGGGGAAGGGTCTGTCTCTGATATTCTCAGGGATGCTTTTCAAGCAATGCCTTCAGTCTTGCTTGCACAGCACAGAAAACAGTGAAATTTAGGTAACTCACCTCCTCTCTCTTTGTTTTCTCCTCTCCTAACCCTGCTGGGGCTGGATTTAACATTTAGCTTTTCTCAGCACAAGGAAACAGAAGGCTTTGGCCTTCTTCTGCATCTGCATTTTTGAACTTTCCTTCAGTTTCAGATCCCAGGAGATTCTGGGAGAGATATTCGATCAGTGTAAAGAGTAGGTGTCACTGCACATGTGTCAGGGTTTTGTACACCACTGTACTGGACCCACTTAGCAGCCAAAGCTCTAAACTGTCTCCCAGACTGCAGAGTGAATTGGCAAGCGTCCCTCCCTCTGTGTAACATGCTTTAGGGGGGGAAAAAATCTGAGTGAAAGAAATGAAAACTCAGCAAAATGAAACTCAAATCCAGAACTCAACAGGGAAAGCCAAGGGGAAAAATCATTAGATAGGGCATTACATGCATGGACACGTACTAGATGCAGACACACACCTGCACAATGCGGATGCACTCCCAGAGACTGCAAAATGCTTACATAAAGCATTTAGATGCCTATACATGCACACAAAAATACATTTTCTTTAAAACCTTTGTGACTCCTGAATCGCCTGGGACACAAAATGTGCAATCTTACCAGTAGCCCTGCTACATTTTCCCCTGCCTCACAGTTTTGCAAAGAAGAGCAGCAGAGGTGGACAAGGTGAAATCTTCTTTCACCTTAGATGAACAGTGATAGGGACAGTATAGGCTCCCCAACTTTAGATTTTATTTACCAGACCAGAATCAGAAACGACTCATCTTGCTGGAATTTGGGATATTAGTTAAGCTCCCCTGTCCTCACACAGTCGTTTCAGAAGGGCATGATGGCTCTAAGAATGCAACACTATTAAGTAAGAGTCTGAGTCAGGTGCTGTCACTGTCTGTTAGCTGAAGGTGGGTTATGTTGGATGGAAGTCAGTTTTCAGTATTTTTTAAGATATAAATTTTGTTCTAATTCTTCTTCCCAAATCCTAACACCTGATTTGCCCCTGCTAGAATCTTAGAGTTACATTCTCCAGCCTACTCAGAACATAGCCCCCGCTACCATTATCAGCTTCCTCTCTCCTCATGTCTCCTATTTTTGCCTGTGATGATTGCAGTCTGCATTTCCATAAATCGTGGTTATGTATACATCAGGTAGCACTGAGGTCCTTGAATAACCATGTCCCCCTAGCATCCCTGCTGCTCCAGCTTGAGCCAACCTTGCCTGGATGAACCACTTTCTGGGATACCAAGTTAATGCTACCATCAAGAACAGCATCATCTCCCAGAGGGGCAAGTTTTATACCTGTATTGAATTCTTGGTGCCTTCTGGTTTGGAGGAATAATTTACCTAGGCAAATTCTTTGGCATTCTCACAGCTCTGACCTTTTTGTATCACCAGTGGAGCCCCATAGTTCACTGACTTTGCAGAAGTCAGAAGGGCTCAAAGTATACCTCATTAACCTTCTGTGGCTAATCATGGCAGGGGACTGGACCTTAGCAACTGCAAAAGGCATATAAATGCACCAGGAAAGAAATGTTTCAGCAAAAAATGGCAAGAGTTGTGTAAATGCCAGACCTCAGTGAGATGAAAGACCGTGTTTCTGCAAAGAGCTCTTATTCCCAGAATGAGTTGTAAAGCAGGAGCAAGTACCTCACCCTGTCTGTATTCTAAGCTCAGACTCTCTCCTTCTGGCATATGCTAGGTGCTGTATAAATATAGAGGGGAGAAAATCACACCATCTCCTGTAGCCTACATTTTTAATTGAAGGCTATTAGAAGCAATTCCTGTTTCTGCAGGTGCAGTCAAGAAAGCATCCCTCCCCAGGTGGTTGTGGAAGGTGAACTTGAGGTTCAAGAAGGAGTGTTGTTTTTGTGTTAATTAATTTTGCATGTGGAGTATTCACAACCATTTCTTGTCTGCTTTGGTTGATGGGGCTAATTAATCACCCTAAAGTGTCCGTAAACACGGGATTTTTGCTCTCTGCGGCATCTCTTTTCCACCTGCTGTAGACCAGCCTATGTGAGGATACAGACCTGTAGCATCACAGGAATTATATGTTTGGTAGTGGGTGTGATGTCAGCACTGCAAGTGTGAGAGTCATAACCTAACCAGCTTGGGTGAAGGCTAAGAGGAATGTTTTATTCTCAGGGCACTGGAGAAGGTGTAGCTGCTGAATGAGGGAATTAGGAGCAAAGGAGCTCGAGGTATCATTTGCATGACTCTTTGTGTTCATGTGGGTTAGCTGGGGGACAGAGATACGATGATTAAGACAGAGTTTTGACATTTGCAGACTGAAAAATTGAGGGTAAAAGGCTTTTCACAGTGGAATGCCTCCTCTTGCTTCTGCTTACTTATAGTCACTGGCCTGGAAAGGCTCATCTGGTCCCATCCCTCTGCTCTAGGCAGCAAAATCATATAGCCCTGTACAAACCAGTTGTGCTTCTTCTTGACCCCATTTTAGCTGTTTTCACAGCTACTTTTGGGCAGCTCTTTCAGAACTTCCCTCTCTGATGGTTAAAATCTATCTTATTTTCAAGGCAAATTTTCTTACAATCAGTTGTTCTTTTACTGGCATTGTTTTTCCTGCTTAAAAATCACTTCTCCCTTGTGTATATGTCCCCCCTTTATTTATACAGAGCAGTCATATCCCCTCTTGGCTTTCATTTATCTAGGTTAGACAAGCTTTTTAATCTCCTTCTTTAAGACAGACTCTCTGTTCCCCTAATCGCTCAATCCAAGGTTATTTCTGATAACTAGCTTTTCTGTAAGGTTCCTTGCTGCTTTGCCCAAACTGAGTGTAAAACATCACGACCTATTGCCTGTTCAGTAATTTTGGGGTAAAGAAATATGTCAAATATCAAATCCAGAAAAAGAAACATCAGGGTACTGCTGTGAAAATTTGCATCTGTTCTCCATCTAATCTCTACGAAGCTAAAGACTCCCATAATAACTTAGTTCCTGATAAAATTTCTCTTTAGAAACAACAATGACATCTCTATTCAGACTGAAAGCCAAACTTGTGGAGCTACAGTAGATCTCTGTGGTTCGGTCCTTGTGGAATATCTTGCACCAGCCTTCCAAAACTTATTTCAATCCAAAATTATTCTACTTTATTTATGCATGATTTATTTCTTCACAGTCCACTGCAGCATTAAGGTTACAACAGCATCCCCTAGGTCTAGCTTTATTTTATGTACCCTGAGTAATGCCTCCTTCCATTGGCAGCGCCCCAGTTATAACTGCTATTTCTATGGTGCTTCTAGAGTAGTCCTTTTCAGGTCCTGCCCAACTGTTCTGGTTTTCCCATGTCCTCATTCAGGATCTGTACCAATTCTACTGACAAGAATCTTATTTCTCCTTGGACTTGTCCTGCTTCCCAGAGGGGTTAGGTATGCTTCTCCATCAGCTATATTACCAATAACAGTCCTATTTTCTGCCCCTTGTCCAACATCCTACCTTTGCCTTTTCTATATTTGATCTTCCATTTTTCGTGTATTTAAATCAGGTGTAAAAGTTATGAAATATCTTTCCAAAGATTAAAGACAGGAAATTTTCACATTTATTCATTCATACACATTTATATATTTCACATTATATCATTCATAGATACATGCTGTATATGTTCCCTCATCTAGCTCTAGACACGTGTGTATGTGTCTCGTCACTTCCACAGTATCTGTGAGCCTTGTGGCCTTTTCTGTGTTTATCTACCCAGTGCACCCCAGATGTAAAGACATGCTGTTATCTCAGTTTTACACAATGTGGAGCCACAAGGGTGCAGATCAGGTTACAGAGATTCTTGGTAGAATAGGGAATTTCTACCTCCTAATTCATGCTCTCTGTTGTTGCTTTAGTGCTTCTCCACTGGAATGAATAAACTCCTCAGCTCCTGGGGAAAAAGAAATAAAAGAACCAATAATAAAGGAGGAAACATTGAGCTTTTGGGAAAATGCAGAAAGCAGTTCAAGTCCTAAGTGAGTTTGGAATGGTCTTTTTTTAATTCTGCAGATGAAACCAAATCCCTTTTGTTCCTTTCGCATTTCTTCTATGGTGGAGGCGGGGAGAGCAGGAATTGAGATAAGATTTGAAATGAAAAGAGAGTGGTGCAAGGCATGGTGCAAATAGGAGCCTGAATAAAATAATAACTATCAGGAGACTTTGCTTAGCTAGTTTTCCTCCAGCCTGTTGAAAACCACCGGAAGGTTCAGGCTCTCTCATGAACCTTCACCCCAAATACCAGTGCAATGCTGCTGAGTATCTTGCGTAAAAAATGTATCTGAACATTTCTGGTTTAATTTAGAACTCTATTCTTCTGCCTAGCCCTTGAAAACCAAATTTCTAGGAGGTTTGAGTTTTCCACCTGTTGATACTAGTTATAGGTCTCTCCAGACGTTTTTGTGTTTTGAAGTACTACCTTGCCGTATTAGGAGGAACTCAGGGATTTACTTCTGCCTTTGTTGGAACAGATAATTTTGGAAATTCATGGGAGTAGCTTGTCCATACTACCCATCTGGATAAGGATTTTGTAAAAGGTGAGACTGGAACAGGTCGCTGCTTTTTCCAATAAGCTACTAAGATAGCCACTGAATGAGACTATGAGCTCCTCTGGGTTAAAAATATCTTACTGACCTGAAAACACTGAAAAGAGCACATTTAGGAGAATAAGGAAATACACTCTCCTGGTATAAATTGCAGCAAGAAGACTTAGGTTAAACATCAGGAGAAAAACCTCGTTTTTTAATGGGAAGGACAACTAAGCACTGGAATAGATTGCTTGTGGAGACCATGGACTCTTTGTCAGTGTAAGGACAGGTTAGAGAAACATCTGCCACAAATGGCTGTTACAAGTCTTAGCGTCCCTTGGGAGGAGAGAAAAGCCTCTGTTAAGAATTAGTTTCAAGGAACTAATGTGATGCACCTTTCATTAAAGATGCGCATTAACATACTGCAGAACTCTCTTGTTCTGGCTGCATTATACCGCGGTTAAGGCAATTTGCCAGCTGGCTCCAAGGCTTTCAGAAGGCTCCCACTTGTTTTCCCCTTGCATAGGCAACCTTGCCTTTTGTCTGCATGGGATAACTTATATGCTTAGACAAACAAACAGCATATGTGATTAACTTTTCCCTTTTTTGCAAACGTGTTGGCCTTCTACTTCCAATCTTCTTATCCAAAATAGGATCATATATTTGAGGTAAAAGTTAGCTACTCCCCTCCCTCAACACCTACAAATTAATCCCCAAACCAAAGTGACTTTGCTTCCTTGACAAAATCAGACAGAGCAAGGGGCAGTGCAGATAAAATTCTGTTTCTTAGGGGCTGTGTCCTGACATAAAGTAACATTACATAGGGATTGGAGAATATTATTAGGAAGGAGTTTTTATAGATCCCTAGTATCTTTACTTGAAACACTAATCTTAAAGAAATTAAGATTTTAGTTAAAAGTTAAAAGAAAGTGGGCTTGAGATGGTTACCTGAAACTTAAATAATTGATTGCCTGTCAATTTATATTTGTTCAGCTGTGCTTGCAATGGGAAAGGATGAAACTAGTAGTTAGGTCCAAAGAAAATGAACAATTGCAACCAGAAACTCATTCTTTGCAAAACTGGAGTTGCCCCAAAAGCCATTTGTATTGTCATTAATAAAAAGGTCAGGGCGAGGAAGACTTGCCTTACTTCCTCCTTCTAAGACCCCTCCCCACAAAAACGACCCCAGACTTAATTCAAGAAGCCAACCACGCATGCTTAATAGCCATTCAAGCTAATTACCATAGGAAGCAGGGGATGGGAGGGGCTGGTATTATGAATATGTATTTATTTAAACCTTTTGTTAATAAATAGACTCTGTGACCACCTGTAATTTCGCAATGCTTATTAGGGGGCTACCCCATGCTGCTACCCAGTGCTGAATAAACAGACACTTTCTAACTTTAAATTGTTAGAGAGTCTTTTGTCTGTTACAGTTGAGTATCGGTATTAGACCAATACTCATATTTTGGTAAATCATACTTTTACTGATTCTGTGACCCTCAGGGTTCCTAGTGGGAGTTTGGATGACTAGACTGATTGGAGAACACTGAATGGGTCTTGAAACTGCAGGGTGACCAAACTGAAGGATGCCTGGGATAGTTTATTTTTCCTCTTTTTGCTGAGGCAAGCACTCCTCAAAACCCAAGTAATAACAGTTCATAGGCTGTTACTACCAAGTACCCTGAGACTTTAGAAATGCTTTGCTCTGCTCTACACAGCTTGGTAGGTTATATTCCTTAGGCATAGGCATCTTTACCTGGACAAATCTGTGACATTTAATTCTGCTAGCTTCTGTCCCTACAGTGAATTGCTCCTTCCCTCTCACGGCAGATTATCTAGCGTACGATACACATTTGTGTATTCCTTATCTTGCATTGTCTCCATCCTCTGCACATGTGGCATTTCTTATTGTCCATATGGTGCTTATGCCCATCCTTCTTTAACTATGTGCATATACATTAGACCTTTGCATGCATAAGCATGTAAAGAAATCTCTTTTAATTCACTATGATTTTCTGGCTTTTCTTATTCATATCTGTACATGTATGGAGGTATATGGCATGTCTGATTGTTCAGGTTAGCAATAAAATGTAACATTTGCAATTATTTTTGAGGCAATCCATAGCTGATTTGAAAATTTTGGCCAGAACATTTATTTACATCCTGTTTTTCCTTCTCTTTGGGCAATTTAGAATGATTTTATTGGGATGATGAGGAATGGATGTGTGTTACTGTATTTGCAGGTGAGGTGATGTAGTGCACAGAAGGCTGTGGCAATGCTGTCATTGTTATCCTAATTTCATAATGTTTCTGTGTAGTACAACACTGTGAGACGTGCCTGGCACACAGCCTTATGAACTCCCCTTTCTGTCCCAGAGAACTTCTAGGTAATTATGGGTTGGGTCTACCTATCTGATCTAATTTATCACTTAGGGGGTTGTATCATGCCTGTTACTGAGCTATCTAAGTGCTGCTGAGATTGTGCGAGATGTCTCTTTCATCAGCCACTTATTTCTATGATGAGTTAATGTTACTGAGATGAAAACTGGGCTGTTCTGTGCAGCATCTTAATCACTGGTCCCTGCTGAGCCCCGTGTGGCAGTTACTACTTTTGGGGATTTGAGCTCAGTTACTTGAGAACTAAAGTAGCACTGCAGAAATCTCTGGCTCAGATGATGATAAATTGACCTGCTTGCTGAATGAGTGGGAAGTCCAGGGCTGAGCAGACCCTGGATAAGCATGTATGTCTCTGCTCTTTATTCCTTTAGAAATTCACTTTCCACATCCAGGCCTAGAAGCGTGAGTACAGACCATCCTCATGGGTGGAGGGAACATTAAGGGCAAGCTCTTCTTGGCATTCTTTGCCTTTGGGAAGGCAAGACCAGCTGCCCACACACTGTGCCAATGTTTTTACAACCCTCCTGCCTTGTGCTCACTGGGGTGTTGTGTTCACCCCGCACAAGAATAGAGGATGGATGTGGAAACTTCTGTCTCTGGGTGATTTCTTCTCCTTTCTTCTCCCGCCACAATCCCCTCAGAGGGGATTTTTCTTTCATGGCCAGATGAAGGGCTTGTTTGTTTTGAAGGTGACAAATGTTTTATGTGATTTCTGGGTACTCTCAAATGCCAAACCCCAGCTGGGCTTTGAGTTTCACAGATTAACCATTGACACCTAATGAGCCTTTAATAAGTGTTTCTCCCTCCCATTCTGTCATTTAAATAAATAAATGACTGAAATTTGGGGGTGGTGGGAGGGGTGTTGGATTGGAGAGGAATGAAACTTTTCTGTTTACCCACCAAGCAGGTACGCTGCTAAGAGCAGTCATGCAAGCTTCCCACACATCTACACTGCCTCTTCCATCAAGTCAGCATGTCTCAGTCCTGGCCTGCAGGACTTGCTTTGAGGATCATACAGGAAAGCTTCTTCTAAAGCCCAGTTAGCTTCTTCACCCTCTCAGCTTTGGTTGCCAGCCAAGGTGCTAATTACTGTCAACTGTGATGGTGGGAGGGGGAATTGAGAACAAAAGCGAGACTTTGATAGTTGAAAGTACAGTTGATGTTCAAGTTTTCTCTTTTCCTGGATGGTTTTTTTTTTTGCAAGAAATGGTCTGCCTGGGCAATGGGTGGGCTTACATGCATTGTCTCTTTAAGGACTGCAGTGGCTTCTAAGCAGCTTTCATTCTTAGCAGAAGGTATAAGATAATTGAGTCCCACCCTCTTTTTTGTCTACTGAAGATGTAATCTCTATTCACTTAGGAAATGAAAAACTAAGTGTTCTAAAATTGCAATAGAAATTTTTGGAAGTTATGAGAATTAGGGAAAACCAGGAAGATTTAAAAATCGTAGATACTCTTCGGTATTAATTTTCATGCATCAGAAACGTAAAACAATTCCTTGTTTCCAGCTAAGGTATATAATCAAGTAATTGTGTTCCTGTTTTTTGGCTGAAAAAGTTGAATGATGTAAGTCTGTTTGACCACAGTTACACATTCCTGTGGTTATCCACTCACTCTCCCAGAAAGTGAGACCATCAGAGATGAGAGAGCTCAGACATCTTCCTTGCTCTGCACTTCCCTCTTGTTTGGATCCACTTACTTAGAGCCTTCTCCCCAGAAATGTCCCCATCTTGTATGAGTCATGAGTTTAGGTACTCTGGAATGGTCCTCTTAGCCAGTCCTGCAGTAGCTCTGGTTGGTGCAAAGGGATGGGACAATTACAAGCCTATCTTCTGTGGTTTGTGTCTCTGCAGGTGGGGAAATGGAAAGAGAAAAAGTTGCAGATGAAGTATTATGTGTGGCCGCGCTTTGAGCTGTATCCTGACTCTGAGGAACGTGAGGACGATCACCTGAGTATCGTGACCTTGGAAGAGGCACCGTTTGTCATTGTGGAGAACGTGGACCCCCTAAGTGGCACCTGCATGAGGAATACGGTCCCTTGCCAAAAACGCATAGTGACTGAGTATGCACCCCTGTATTTCTCTGCTCATCTTGGGCTCTTCATTCTCAGCAGAGTGTAAAGTGTCTGTTGGGCCAATACCATCATAATCTATAATCCTTTTTAGAAAATCACCTCCATTTGCCCAGCCTGTCCCATGTCATTCCTAATGGGCCCCTTTGGGCAAATCGTTGTAGTGAGTCCCTTCACCCTCCAGCACAGATACCACAATTATATAGTGGGAGGGGGAATGCAAACTGACAACAGAGGGGAATTACAGGAGTTTCTCCCAGTCTTTTAACCCATTATTGTTGTGATGGTTCAGGAACAAAACTGATGAGGAGCCAGATTACATGAAGAAATGTTGCAAGGGATTCTGCATAGACATCCTCAAGAAAATCTCTAAGTCTGTCAAGTTCACTTATGACCTCTACTTGGTGACTAATGGCAAGCATGGAAAAAAGATCAACGGGACGTGGAATGGAATGATTGGAGAGGTCAGCAGCAGAGGGAGGGCACAGTGGGCTTCAACCCTGGGATGGATGATGTGGGTCAGATCTAGCCTCCCATCATTATTGGGTCCACTTCTGAGGCAGGGACAGAGGTGACTCTAGAAATGAGTGGCCTGCATTCTTTCTTGGCGCTGAGTGAATTAATCTGCTCAGGCACTCCGACCATGACAACCTTTCTTGTCTGACCATTAATTATTATTCTCTGTGGTCTCACAAATTTGGCCTACACAGTCTTAGAAAGAGGCTGATAGCCATTCACCACGGTTGCTGCAACCTAGATTATGCTTAGGTTGTATATAAGGTGAATAAAGAATGAAATAAGGCTTTGCAGTGTTAAAGGGAGGATAAAGCAAGGACAGAAAAATGAGATAAGACGTCTTCTCCGTGGATGATGTGTTTATCCTAAGACCTCTGTGGATTTATTTTTTGTACACATACCAGCTTTGCGGGGAAGATTAATGTCTATAGGTTTTCTGAAAGAAGGTGTCCTGATGAAAGATTAGAAAGGAGAGATGCTACAAACAATATAGGGAATGGGATTACAGGAGTAAAAGGATTGTGTTGAAAGGCAGGAAGATGAGAAGGGGCTTGACTGTGGTGCTTGAGATCTACCTCGTGTCTGTGTGTGATCTTTTTCTTTTCTTCCCCCAGGTTGTCACCAAACGGGCCTATATGGCTGTGGGATCCCTCACCATTAATGAGGAACGTTCAGAAGTGGTGGATTTCTCTGTGCCCTTCATTGAGACGGGAATCAGTGTCATGGTGTCACGTAGCAATGGAACTGTCTCACCTTCTGCCTTCTTAGGTATTGTTTCAATCTAAAATTAAAACTTCAACCAATGGTCATAAAAAAATTAGGTGAAGGTTGCTTTTGATTCTTAGCCTGAAAACTCTTTTTTGAGAGTACCTGTGGGACAGGGGTATAAAAATATACTGTGATGTTTTAGAACTGAATCCCAGGCAAGCAAAATCCAGGCAAATTCAAGTGCAAATAGACATTGACAATGAGCTTCAAGCCAAGGCATTTTTCAGCAATTGTATGCCTAATCCTAGAAAAATTGGGCTCCCTCAAAGTTGTCACATACACCACAGCACGTGGTTTCCCAGTGACTCAACTAATAGTATGTTCAAAGAGTGTAGGCCAGAGGAAAATTGATTCAAACCTTATAGCTGGGATAACGTAACACTCAGTGACAGCAATTGGCAATAAATAGTTGCACATTGAGAGACATTATTTGTAAAGACGTTGTTAACTTGACCCTCCCTTGACACCTAGTAGAAGTTAGAGAACTAATAGACCTTTTCAAGAACAGTTGAACCATTGGTTCTGTGCTGACACTGTGTCAGCAATAAAGGCATTTCTAATGTCCTTCAGCGATGGAGGGTGATCAGAGAATACGGAAATGATACTGCCCAAGATTTCCCCAAGACATTCATGTCTTCCTAGTGTCTACTATTTGGCTTTATAAAATACTTTATGATGCTGCAAGCACAGTATACGAGTTATATAATTACTGTCTGCTCTCTGCCAGAGTCCTGAGAACATTCACAAACAGAAATACTTTTATATGGGTAATGAAATTTTCCCAGACCTTTTAAAATATGAGTTTCATGACTACTAACTCTTCAGGAGATTTTTCCCTTAGCAAGTTCACCAATATTGCTGGGGTATGTAAAAGTACTGTTAAAGTTATCTCCAAAATTTTAAACTGCAATTTAACTGAAGTTGCAATATTGGCTATACTCTGGAGCAAAGTTCTTTATTTCTTTGGTCTGGTTCAGTCCTATCTTTTTCTGTTTAGGCTAGGAGAAGGAGAAAACCTGGCAGAGATAAATACTTGCAGAACATGAACACTAACATTTCTAGAATGAGCCAGTGTTCCCATTGCTTGAGGGATGGAATACTAAAAAATATACAGTCATTATGGTTGAACCTTAGAAATTTGGAGAAGCTCTTTGGCTCGATAGTATCTTGCAAGCTGGATGCTTGTCTGAAACTCTGCCAGTTCTGCCTGATTTTCCCCACTCTCTCCAGATGGTGCTGGAGGACTTCCTGGGAACAATCTTTTATCAATGTGTTTTATTATATCAATGCATGCCACAATGGCTGTGTATGGTTCCAGATGGAACCATGTGTCACGAATGTAACAGTACGATGGAATGCAGTCATTGCAGAGACAGCAACTGCAGTTTTCCCAGTTCAAGAAGTTTTTCAGAATCAGGTTGAAGACTGTATTAACTTCTGCTTTTCCCCAACCCAGTTTGCCCCACACTGGGCTTCTCTGGAGAGCAAAGGAGGTGTTATCAGGTCTTTCACCATGGTTTTCTCTTCCTCTCCAGAGCCTTTCAGTGCTGACGTATGGGTGATGATGTTTGTGATGCTGCTTATCATCTCTGCGGTGGCTGTCTTCGTCTTTGAGTACTTCAGCCCTGTGGGCTACAATCGGTGCCTTGCTGATGGCAGAGGTAAGGGGAGCTGCTTCTTGCTATGATCCCCTCTGCTTTCCAATTCCGTTTGTTGGGGCGTTCCTTTTCCTAGAATGGATCTAGCCTGCTCTGAGCTCTGCATTCAGACTAAAGAGGACAGGGATGGAGGCACAAAAAAGGCTCTGAAGAGAGCAGATGTGTATAATGGATAATTTGCTTGGCGTGAGAGACGGAGCTGTGTCGCTTTTCATGTCTAAAACACATACCAGCTCCAACTTGTTTCTCATTGAGGGAAAATGGGCCCTGGTAGCCAGTGCTGGCAGGGCTATGATGCTGCGCTCTAAGACAATCACAGGGCTCAGCACTGTCAATCCATCCTTCAGTGCTACATCTCCCTGGAGAGCAAGCCATTCTGCTGGCTTCCCAGCATAGTGCTATGTCCTCCAGAATCCACATCTGTCACCTGGTCAGGTCCTTCCCCTACTTGCCTTTCTGACTTTCTAAGACCAACTGAGAGAATAGGAAACTCGTTTTCTTGGAAGTGGGTAAAAAATTATTTTTCAAGGGCAGCAGGAAAGTTGGGAACAAGCAAGTGATCCATCTCTGTGGTTCTGATCTTCAGAAGGCATTCATATGAAATAAAGAAAGGCCACCTGTCCTTCCTAAGATGCAGACTTTTTTCTGTTATTTACATGAAAATTAGCAAGTTGAGTCTTCTTTCATATGCAGATCTTCATCCTCTGGTGAAGCAACCCTTCAAACCTTTCTGTATTTATTGGTTCATAGAGAATAGAGGGAGAGAGACAGTCAGTGGGAAATGCACTCATTTGCTCCCATGTCTAGTGTTTTGAGTGAATTTATGCCATCAAATTAGAGAGAAGTGAAAATAAAAAGTGTTAATGAGCATGCAGGCAGAACCACATACATGGGGAAGTGGAGAACTTGTCTAGTAACATGGAGCTGTGGAAGGCCTTTATGGCATCTGATCCTAACCCCATGGATCTGTGGGCACAAGTACTGAGAAACCTGAGTCTCCTAGGAGGCATTAATATAGATATGGAACTGGAAGCAGTTTTTAGTACAGCTGTGCAGTTGTGCAGTTGTTAAGTTAGCCAAACTGCAGCTACAAGTATCAATATTTCTGAGTAATTATGAAGAGTATGGCATGATCAGACAGATATTATCCCTGAGGGATGAAATATGAAGATACAGAAATCTGATGCAGAGACTGCAATGCTGATTTTGGTAATGAGAACCCTGGCTAATGTTACTTTGGCTGCATTTGAACTGTTACAGTATGCCCCTGACAGTATGCCTCAAACACCTGCATTATCTCTTTATGGACATCAAGACTTTTGGATTGGAATCTGCCATTACAATCTTGGTTTGTGTCTGACAAAGTAATTGTGGAAGCATGGGGAGTGATCAGTGGAGAGAGGAAGGCTTTCAGAAGGGAACTTCTCAAGATTTCCTTCCACATTACAGTTCCCACTGATGTTTTTCACCTATATATCTTAGGGCACATTAGGTAGAGAGGGATGTAAAGATACCACTCCAGCATATAAAAAAACCAAAGACTGCCAAACCATGTTTCTCTTAGAATCTTTATCTCCCTGGAATTTAAAGGCACCAGTTTCCAGGTGGTGATTCTGCTCTGAACTTAGTGTGCAGTTCCCTGGATGAAAAACCAGCCCCTTGCATTGTTCAGTTGTATTTAGGGTAACATGGTTAGTGTTTCCAGATGATCTATGCAATTCTCTGCTCAGAGGTTTGGAGAAGCATGATAAAACTTTCTTCCCTTTTGCTATTTGGCTAGAGTCAATCCTAACCACAGGCAGCAGCACCAGGACTCAATCAGCCTGCCTGAGGAGATAAAGCATGAGATGCTGATCAGGTTGGCACCACTGGAGGCATGACAGATGCTTGAACTGTACCAGTCATCCTAAGAGGATCTTCTCAGTATCCAAAGAGTGGCCACTTCTGCATTCTCCCTCTCTTGTGCTCTTCTTGTGCTCAAGTTGAAGAAATTCTTGGTGGGTTGGGTTCCCACTGATGGAACCAGCATGTGCTGGGAGTATGAGATTGCTGGGAGACAGGTGCCATTTCTCAAGTTCTCAGATTTAGTGCTTCATTAGCACACATGGTTTCTGGGGTATGAGTGAACTTCCACACTGAAAAGTGAATAAGGGGAAAATAGGAGCTTTTAAAATGCTGCTCCTGGACTATCTAAGGCAAACTTGCAGATTTTCCTAAAGTGGGCCAAATATTTGTTACTGTCATGTACCTTAGACACAAAATATGTGGAAAGGGAGCTGTGTTCTTCTCTGGTTCGTGAATCTTCAGCAGACTGAGTAATGAAACATTCTTGCAGAAGTATTTGTAGAGCCCTGTTATTTCAGATGGTGCTCTTCCTCATACCTTTACAAGTACAGTGAGAGCCGTGTTTTACAGAGGTGCATGCTAGGAGTTTGAGGACATCACCCTTGAAGAGTTGGAAATGAGGATAGAACGCTTCTGAGCAAATTCTATTTCTGGGGACAACACTTCAACCAAAATTAAATGTGTGGGCTTCTAGATAGTTCAATCAAATAAAAACACAGGCCCTAGTGTAAGGTTTCAGTGGAAATCCATGAGACAGAAAAAATATGGAAATCTGAGGACATTTTTAA
The DNA here is from genome assembly GCF_009819885.2 of Catharus ustulatus. Lineage (NCBI taxonomy): Eukaryota > Metazoa > Chordata > Aves > Passeriformes > Turdidae > Catharus > Catharus ustulatus. Next base: position 21,707,523 of record NC_046224.1, on the reverse strand, counting down.
AAAATAATTTTCCAGGTTGCACTTTGCTGAGGTGGGGTAGCGTTAACTTAGTGGAGTGCAGCTGCAGATGCTCACCTCACAAGTGGCAATAGATTCTGCTCTTTAGTCTGAAATCAAGATGTGTTTGAGACTGGAAATGCAGACCGCTTACTCTCAGATGTTCATTGTGTGATCGTGTTTCTCAATCACTCTAGAACCAGGAGGTCCCTCTTTCACCATTGGCAAAGCTATCTGGCTGCTGTGGGGGCTGGTGTTCAACAACTCTGTGCCAGTACAGAATCCCAAGGGTACCACTAGCAAGATCATGGTGTCGGTGTGGGCCTTCTTCGCTGTCATCTTCCTGGCCAGCTACACTGCCAATCTGGCTGCCTTCATGATCCAAGAAGAATACGTGGACCAGGTGTCTGGCTTGAGCGACAAAAAGGTAATGTATCCACCCAAACCCTCACAGCAGCCTTTTCCGCAGAAGAGGCTGCTCTACCCTCTCTTCTTTCCTTTCACAAGGAAAGTGGGCAGGGGTTTTCAGAGTCGCATCATAGCTTTAGACCCAAGTTTAAATAGCACAACTGTTTTCCACTGGTATTCAGTTGAACTTTTACATGTGTTAAGGACTTCAGGAATGAATTATAAACAGAACTGAACTGTGCTTGTTTGCATGATCCCAAACCACACCTTGACTGTCAGCAAGAAACAAATTAATGGAGCTTTGGAGATGACGTGCATAATGGCTGTAACCTGTGTTTTCAGGTTTGAATAATTAGTTTTGGGTAGGAATGCTGGCCATAAGTCTTCAAATATGATCTATTAATTTATTCTGAGAACAAGTTCTGTCCATGGGGGTAAATCACTGTGGATTGGATGATTTACTGTTGCTTGCATTTGAAGTTATACTGTCATTTTTTTGCAAGGTGTTTGGAAGCTTAGCACAAGAAATCTTCTTCTGTTCAGACTGCATTTCAATGCCTCATTTACCTGCTCAGCATTTTGTCCATGCAGAGCATTCACTTTTGCTGGACTCTGAACACTTGAGGATTTTGAGATTGCTGGTATATGCAGGGTAGTACTGTCTGGCTCGTGAGGGTGTAATGCTTTGCACACTGCTTTATTTTTGTTTTGTGGCAAGTCTACTCACAAGGCATTGAGTATTGTGAGGCTCAATTGCCCATGCTGAGCTTGTTACTCAGTCACTGAGGCTGCTTAAGGGGTCATGCCATTGCAGGGCAGCCAAATAGCAACGGGTTGCACACTTTGCTATTGGGGATAGCAGCCAGAGGAGGACTGCAAGTGTCAGTTGTGGCTTCTGGGTTGGTTGTAGTTGCTGACTCTTGTGTCCCTCATGACAGTCTAGAAATAATTTGTGACCAGGCCTCCTGTGTATACAGCATCCTGCTCAGCAGGTTGGAAATTCTGTGATGGATTAATCATAGGAAATTTTCTTACTAATTTAGTTGTTAGTTTTGTTGTTTGTTTGTTTGTTTTCTTGGAATAAAATGGGGCACAGAATAATGCAATCCATGCAGAAGTTCTCCTATTATTTGTTTTAATTTTGACCTCAATTTGTTTCACACTGTCTCTTCAATGTGCTGTGTAGAGGATGGGGTGGAGGGGAGGATGCTCTTCTGTCAGGTGGAGATTTTTGCAAAGACTCCTTAGAAGCTGTAAGCTCCTTCAGATTGAAAGATACTGATCAAAACCAGCCAGCCCTTTCAGAGGTAACATTAGTTTGTCATCATTAGGTTTTCAACTGTCTGAGCTAAATGGGATAGTTTGTACCCATTTGTTTGTGATCTATTATTTGAGGCTGTGCCTAGGCCCATGGAGAGAACATGCTTTCATTCTCTTGTTTTTCAAGGTATTCTTCATACCTGCAGAGGTATGTGCATGAAACACCATTTGAAAGCAGTGACTCCTGGAGCTTCACAGAGCCTTTGGATACAAATTTCTGGGTCTGTTTTAGTTGATTTCACCATAGGCCCACCTGTGTGTATTGGATTGAGGCCATTTTCTTCTAGTTTCTCTGCCAACATACCTGTATTTACTTTTGCTACACTAAAGCATATGTGCTTTTTTCCTTGGGGAAGAGAAAGGCCATACTACATAGTCAGAGAATTGTGGTATGTCTCAAATGTAGCTGCTTGTGCAAGTACAATATTTGGGTAAGATTATGATCTACCAGAGCATTTGGAATCAAATGAAAATTGGCTGGTGTAACTGAAGGCCAACAGCTGCCTTTGGGCAATAAAGGCAGGTGGGACTAACTCCATCCAAAATAAGTGAGTGAATGAGCTTGATCTACTGGGCTCAAAGATTTTACTCTCTGAATATGCGAAGGGTAGGATCAGTCATCTAGACATTTGTCACACTGCTTCAAGATTCCCTGGTCTGGGAGGAATTCACTCTTCTGAATCTCATCTTTTCCCTTTTCCAAAGCCTGCACACTGCTTGAACTCACTCACCCTCTCACTGCACTGCTTGGCCAGGGTGAAGGGCACAGCCACATCCAGGGCACATGGAGGTGTGCTGTGTTCTACCTCACTTCTACTTAAAGCCAGTTCAGACTTTCAAAAGAGGCAGTCACTGTTCAAAGCCAGTTGGGAAAGACCGTTTTCCAAGAGAAAAGACTGTTGCTTCCCATCTCTTTTATCCCCAGTGTAGGATATGGTGTCCACAGCAGAACTCAGGCAGATTAGTCTCCAGCCTTCTCCATCAGCTGGTAAGGGTACCTGTGTCCAGCACAAGGACTCAGCAGAGGGTGTAATCCAAGCCAATAGGCAAAGTGACAGTAACAAAAGGATATTATTGTTCCTACTTGCCTAGGCCCAGATCTGCTTGCAAATGTCTATGTAGCTCAACAGTACCTGGGGAAAGTGTCTAACTGACACTGTAGAGCAACCAAAATGCCAGATGCACTCACAAAATCCATTACTGTGCCTGGCTGGGATGCACTTGTCAAGGTCTGGCTGGCTGCAACAGCTACCCTGAAGGTCTCCTTGGACTGTCTTCCTTAGGTCTTACCTGGCAAAAACCACTCTAAGAGGTGCCTACAGCTGCTGGCAACCCACTTCCCCAGAAATCAGGCTGAAATGAGATGTCTCAGGAGTAGATGATGTCTTGCCTATGCCTCGGCATTAACCCCTAATAGCATGCAAGACAATGACTAACATCATGGCCCCACTGTGCTTCTGTGGATGCTGGAACATGTCTGTCTGAGCTGGGCTGGAGTGGATGCCTTCACTCAGGGTAAGCAGGGTAACCCAGGGTACCAGGTTGAACTGAGGGTGTCTGGAGGCCCCCTGTATGAACTTAGGGACCTCTGTCACTCTCTCTCTGTCCCAGGTGATGCTCACCTTGCTGAATGCCACCCTTTGAGCATAGCTGGCTCAAAACAGGTGCCAGAGCTGATACAGGAACCTGCCTGATGATGGCTGTTAGTTCCCCCATGTTAACCCTTGGAGCTGCTAAATCATACATCAGGCTTTAGCGCTCAACTCTGGGGCAGCCATGGGCAGTTTGAGGGAGGAGAAACCTACTCCTGCCTGAGAGCAGTGCTGGCCTCATGAGTTCTGCAAGAAAAGTCCTGCTCTTGACAGCATCTCCTTTCCAGGTCCCTATGCTTGTGGCATGCTGAACCACTTTCCTCCTGTGCAGGTGCCAAAGCAGCACCTTCTGCCTCCTGCATCCATCCAGGACCTGTGTGGGGGACTGCTATTGCCCTGACCCCTGTGAAAGCCCCAGTGGTAAGAGGGCCTGTCACAGAATACTGCAGTCAGCTCCTGGGTCTGGATTTCATCTGAGTGTAATCAGAAGATATAACCCAATTTCCATTAGTGGGAGAGCTTCAGACACATTAGAGAAACAAGCGCCTGCGGTATTTCAGCCTAACGAAGGCAATAAATACAGGAAAGATTATATAAAATGAACTAATGTGTGAAGTAATCTAATAGCTATACGTAATTGCCATTTATATACACTAGTAATAGAATAAAAGCAAATGTGGACAGCCAGCAGGGCATTTAAATAAAATGATTTAGAAGGCAGTAGGTTAATAATAATAATAAAAAAAATAGTATCCTTTCCTATGAATTAGTTGGAAATGCCAAAGAAGCTAATAAAATGTCAAAATGGTAATTTTGTAATTGACATGAAAAGGAGAGAAATAGATTTCTGCATGCCTGCAAATCAATATAGATTGCTGAAATTTCACACGTATTTGATTTATTTGCTTTTTAAGATGTTAATGAAATGTTGAGACAAATGCAGCATAGGTCAGTTAATTTTTCAATAGATATGAGTTTGTTTATTTTGTTGAAAGGTAGGTTTTGAAGTTAAAACTGGCCAGTATTTTACAAAAAAAAAAGCTTGAGGAGAGTATAAGAAGGCAGAAGGAATTCCCAGTATTTTCCAAAAAAGCTCATTTTAGTATACTTCATACAAAATACTTTCTGACATGTATTTTGTAATTTTCTAAAGGCACTACTCATAAAATTGACCTACATTTAAGGGTGAATAAAAAGTGGAGAAAAGATTTTTTTTCCCTGTAACAAAGGAAGAGGACAGACAGAGATAATTGGAAGACAAAACAACACAGGTAGATTTGAGGTGAATGGAACATTTCAAGTTGATACAAAACAAAAGCCTCACTGAAAAACCTACAGAAATAAAAGGATCTGCTCTTTTCTGGCAGTAATAGATGCTTGGCTGTGAAACTGAAAAATGAATTATTTCCCACATTGTACTTTGCAGCACATTAAATCGAAATTATACAGGGATCCCAGATATGCAGAACACTTAAGCGTGTGCTTAACTTTGTGCTCATGAGCGGTGACATTAAAGTCAATGGGCTATTATTCACATGATTGAAATTAAATGCTTCCCTGAGCCTGCAGCTTTTGCACAACAAATACCTGTTCTGAAGAAGTCCAGGGAAAATGCAGAGGACACACCTTCAGCTAGATGTTTTTCAAGAGGGCTAAAAGTGAGGGTCAGTCTTGTGCCTTGTGAGTTCTGTTAGGGGAAGATTGTCTAAGTTGGTGGTTCAGAGGCAGTACAAATCTTCCACGGGATTAAACATTTAGTGTTAACTGACATTTGTGGTACTTCCACACATTTTGGCAGGATACAAAGGAAGTTTTATGTGGCGGTGTCCAAAGGCAGAAAGCACACAATCTTTCAACAGCAGTATGATTTTTATTGCCAGAACACCTTTGTGGAGATACGAGTTAGGCAGACAGAAGAAGGACCATGCCATTTCCAAGCCTGACCTCTTGTGATAAATCATAACCTTTTCCATCTGATGCACCTTACCTGACAAAAAACCTCCCCAAATAAAGAAGTTCTTGAATCTCTTATCTCTTGATCTTATGTCATGGGGTAGAGTTCAATTTCTTTCCACAGTGCTTTTTTAGGGGTACATCTCCCTATAAATGAGTTGTACTGTGTCTTTTGCTGAAATATGATCTTTATCAATAACAGTGGTATCAACTAGTGCTTAATACAAGAAACACTGGTTCATAGTGAAGTGTAAAAAACTCAGAGCTCTGACAGTCTGAAATTTTATGGCTTAAAATCTGATTATTTCTCTGCATCTCCTTGTAAATCATCAGATACTATAGCATGAAGAACTTAGAAATATTATGTAGTGCAGCTACATATTATGTGTAAACACACATAATGCATGTGTACTATGTGTAATTACATTATGCTAAAATTTTCTTATTAATAAATAGCTATTAAATAGCTACAGCATACCATATGTTTGTAATAGATCTTGCTGTTTTGTGACTTACATTTATTGTATACATAAATATAATCTCAGATAAATTTTTGCAGTTGAAGATGGATGTGCTTATAATACATTTAGACATTCTGCAGTATTGTATTGGGATATTTTTTATGCTTTCTGAAATCTTTGAAACAAACCTCTGTGCCTGTGTGCTAAAATGGGATTCAGTAGTTTTTAAGACTATAAATGTTTAAAGTCAGTGGGTTTTCAAATATGTTTTGTTTTCCCCCTGCTTCAGTCGTACTTTAGCCTCCACTTGACCTCTCAGGATTCTCTCTTTTTCTGTTCATCTGGAGGGACTTCCCTGGGATCAAAAAAGACTGGGGGATGAAGGGGTCAAGAGCAGTCTTGCTGAGAAGGATTTGGGAGTGCAGGTGGACAAGAGGCTGGACACGACCCACCAATGTGCACTCAGCCCAGAAGGTCAGTTGTATCCTGGGCTGCATCCAAAGCAGCCTGGGCAGCAAGATGAAAGAGGGGATTCTCCCCCTCTGCTCTGGGGAGACCCTACCTGTAGTGCTGCATCCAGCTCTGGGATGTTGTCTTCTGAACAAATAGAACATGGACGTGCTAGAATGAATCCAGAGGAGGTCACCAGATGGAGCACCTCTCCTTGCAAGGAAAGGCTAAGAGAATTGGGATTGTTCAGCCTAGAAAGGGGAAGGCTTTAGGGTGACCTAACTCTGGCCTTCTGGTACCTGAAGAGAACCTGTAATAAAGATGGGGAGAGACTTTTTAACAAGAGCACATAATGACAGGACAAGAGGTAAGGGCCTCAAACTGAAAGAGAATTGGTTTAAATTAGGTATTAGAAAAGAAATTCTTTGCTGTGGTGGTGGTGATGCACTGGAAGTAGTGCCCAGAGAAGTTGTGGATGCTTCATCCCTGGAACTATTCAAGGTCAGGTGGGATGGGGCTCCGAGCACCTGGTCTAGTGAAATGTGTCCCTGCCCATGGCATGAGGATTGGAATTAGATGATCTTTAAGGTCCCTTCCATCCCATTCTATGATTTAGTGACAATAAAAACTTCTAATGGAACTGTTCAGGATCATTGACAGTTAAAATGCAGTTTAGTTGGGAACTTAAACAGGTAAGATACAAAGGGAGGGGATACTCAGTCAGGCTGTAGGCTTAATTCATCCTTGCTGGAAAGGAAGAAATGCAAATCCCTGACTTTGTTGGAGGGACAGATGAGAGTAACTGGATGAGGGACTTTGGTGATGGGACTGTGGTGTAGTCCTTAGCTTGCAGCTTTTGCATTCTTCCTCCACAGCTCCCTGGCCTTTCCCAGGCCTTGGCCACCACTGACCCTTTCTTTTCATCTTCCTTTCCACCAGCTCTTGGAGCTATCCCCCTTTGGAGGTAGTAGTTAAATTTGGTTGCTTTTGTGCTAATTGCTTGGCAGTCTGGAAAAAGCTGTCTTTGGAGAGTTACGTAAGGGGAAAGGGTGAGAGGAAAGCAAAGGATTGTCCTGCTTATAACATCAGTGGAGAGGGAAACAATGGATATTTTTATTTATTATTTATATGGTGCCCATAAATGTACTTGGCACTTTGCAGTCAAATAAAAGACAGTAGCCCTGCCAGCAAAATTTGGCAGCCTGAGAGATGAGAGCTGGCTTTTTCAACTGAATGATCAGGGTGAATTACTGGTGGGGAAGGGATGGGAGTATGAGATCTACAGGACTGAAAAAACAAAAAAAATACAACAGCTGTACCCCCACACTTTCATTCCTGGTGCCTAGTGACCATGACATTTGGAGTTATATGTACATACATAAACTTGATAAATATTTGGCAGGTTGTATCTTTCCAGGCGTTTTTACTTCACTGCATGGAAAGCAGCCCTGCTTCTCCCAGGCCTTTGGTTACTCAAGGTCAAACTTGCCCTAAATGTCTGTGGCCCAGTAGACTTGCTTACCTCAGGTGTAGCTCTGTGCCCCAGGACTCACATGGAAGTGATATAGTTTTCATTCCTCTGTCTTTGACTTGCAGGTAGGAGGCAGCTTTCATCAGAAGGTTAAAGGAAGGTGTTATCTCCCAGCTCTGGGAAGTTGCTGCCTTGTCTGTAGTGCCCTGCTTTTTTACTTTGCCTCCCTGCCCTACAGACGTGCTTAAGAAATTGCACTAATATGATTACTAAGCTTTTAAAATTGCTTGGATGAAAATTCTGACCCCTGTTAAGTCTTTTGGAGGTTTGCCAGACTTGCGCAGGGCTCCACCCTGCTGCCCAGTGAATAGAACCCACATAATAGTAGGTTGGCTACTGTTAGTACTCAGAACACAGGAGGATCTGACCTTCCTTTGTTAGTGAAAATGGGTGAAAAATGGAATTGCTCCCCCACCAAATGACATCCTCTGAATTTCTCAAAGTGTTTCATAATTTGTTAACCAGCTGTCTCATGTGCAAACAAAGCAGATTTGAAATTCCTCTGTACTTAGCTGTCACCTCTCCTCTCAAGGTCTTTTTAATCAGTTAATTTTCTCCCTCTGAATGAACATCTACATTCCTAATGATATTAACATGAGTGTAGTAAGTGGCATCTTTCTGCCTCACGAATTTCCCTTTTGTGTTTGCCTGGGATTATTCAGTAGATACCTTTTGTCCCACTGTGTTTAACTTCCAAGAATTAAATCCATGGCACGACTTGAGACTGGATAAACAGATGATCTCCATCCTCTACATGCATGCAACCAAAAGTTGAGCGTACCATAGCTATGATTTCATAGAGCCCTTCATTGCAACAGATATGACTGTGGTGTTCTGTTATCATTCATATTAACACTTGAGCTGTGCAAACAGCTCTTGGCTAGGACTGGTGAAGCTCAGTGATTCCACTACAGATTTCTGGTCAAGCTTGAGGGACACGTAACAGTGATTGGAAACCTATATACTGCTGAATGTTTCCTGAGGAATATTTAAGGCTTTAAGATTACCTGTTGGGTGGAGAAACTGCACAGAGCCTGCAGAATGTTCACACACTTGGCCCACCCAGAAGACTCCTGGTGTGCTGGTGGTGGGTGGACTCTGTCTGTATGTGATGGTGGGATCCTGAAGTGTGACACCTGGTGTGTCTGTAATGCTGGCCACACCAAAAGGCAGTGTGGTGGCAGCAGGCACAAGTAGGTGTGGTCATGGAAGATGTGGGATCCCCGACATGCTGTCTGTTTGGAGTGATGCTGCACTGCCCAAGGTTTTCAGCCTCCTGCTCTGTGCAGGGTCAGCACAGAGCAGGTCTGTACACAGCAATCCAACTTGCAAAGAGGCTGCACAATCCTACTGTGTGCACTGCTCTGGCAATAACTGCATGTGATGGAGGCTTCTTCCACCAATTGGATCTCTGCTTTCATCTCAGTTGTTTTGCAAGGACAACTATTTTTAAAGTTGCTATATTTGAACTCTTTTCTTTTGCTTTGACCTGCCCTCCCTCACCTCTGCATTGTCTCCAGGCTGCTCTGTTCCCTTTCCTGACCTGCATGTGTCCATATGTCATCAACAGACTTTCACAGATTTTTTTTCTTGTTTGTGGGTCTGACCCCCACTACATCTTCCTTTAAAAGGGACTTTAATTGAATTCTTTGCCAACTTCACTGCAGTCAGCTGGACTAACTGATAACTCCTTTCTTGGACTTATCTAGAGCAATTCATGGGTGAAAGTGCTATGCAAAGCAAGACAGAGAATTTGAAACATCACTGAGTACTGAATAATAAGATAAACCACAAAGTCAAAGTCTGAGGGAGCACAAGGTAATTTTGTGCTCTCCCAGAAGTGACATATTGGATTTAGTGCTGTTCGGTCCCCCTTTTTTTAGCTTCCTTTTTTTGTTTGTTAATAAATCAAGGCATGAGTTGTTTGAGTAGTGAAGACAAGAGTCTAGGGTTTCAGGAAGAGTTGATGTGGCAACTGGATTCAGAGCTGTGAGGAGTCCCAGCCACTGCTGAGAAGGGAGAGAATGTTATTGTGAGGGAATGCAGGAGGGAACTAAAAAGAACTAGGGTGAAAGGATGATCTGAAAACTTATAGTCACTTAGAAATAGCTGAGAGTTCCACCTTGGAAATAAAAAATGTCTGTAATGTCAAAACTCCATGGCTGTGCAGAGGGGAGAGGAATGCTTTAGGAATGAATCTCGAGAAGTATCTGTACAAGAGAGTCATTAATAATAGAGAATGAGCTGCACAGTCACTTTAGTCTGCTCTCCTCACAGACTTGTACCAGTGCTAAGATTAAGGTTTGCAGTATGATTTTCTGCCTGTGCTGTTGGGCTCGCACAGCTGGCACACTCCTAGCTGGGATGCAATTTTGTAGATTTTGAAGTGCCTACAGCATCACGCCACCAACACTTGCAAATTCCATGCTTAAAATTGGTAGAGCACCTCCTCTACCAGGACAGGTGACTGGGGGCATGGCTTTGTGCTTGTGTCTATGTGCACAATCCAAGCTGCATAGAGAAAAGAATACAGTGAAAGCCCTGAAGATGGTGCTGGCAGTGATGACTGACATTCCAGAAACAAACTGATCTCTACCTGCATGCAGATCACGACTGAGTTGCAGTTTTGAAGAACTTGCAAGCTGAAAATGAAGGATAGGCAAGACATGATATAATATGGAGAGGCCCTGAGAAGAGTAATAATAAACATGAACTCTCACTAGCATTGCTTGTGTTGCCTTACTGCAAGCTTTTTTACACTAATATTTTCTCAGCATCTTTGGGTCTTGATCAGATTGTTCTGATGGTAGCGATCATGTTCACCAACCAAAGGTAAATCAAGGAAAGACCTATAGGATACAACCAAAAGATAAGGGCAAGAATGGTTGCAGGTCCATATCATACAGCTTGCAAAGAAAGACTAAAGAAACTGGGCTTCTTTAGCTGCAGTGAAAGAACATGGAGAAGCAGCAGCACAATGGTCCTCAAAAACATAAAATGCACCTTCAGAGAAGAATAAACTATTTGGATTTCCCTGCCCATGGACAAGATGACAGAAAATATTGCAGTTGTATTTGCAGCTGGAAGGCTTTAGTTCAGATACTTGGAAGAACTTTGCAGTAGTAAAGCTCTGGTAGACATTGTCCAGGGAATGGAGGAGTGTCCAGCACCATCTATGTTCCAAAGTGGGCTGGATTAAGAGCTATCAGGAATGGTGATGTCCAGGAGAGACTCACCAGAGAAACAGAGGTGGAAGAGACATCTTCTCAGGGTGAAACCCAGGTGTGAGATTCTGTGGCATGCTGTGGTGCAGCTTGACGACAAAAATTATGTATTTTGAGGACAAGAAAAAACCAAGCTTTTTCTCTTTGAGAGTCATCCATTAGGTGCGAATGAATTGATTTCCTGGCTGAAACAGAGGACACAGAAGGCCGCTAGGGAAAGACATGCTGCTGTGGACGTGTGTAGCCTATCAGGACTTAAGTACAGGCATAGAGCTACCTCAGAGTTAGACCTGAAAACTACTGACCCAGCCTTCAATTTTTAAGGTTCTGAAGGAAGCTCTTGTGCAAACAGCCTGGTTGGATTTTCAGGCAATGAAGAAAGGTGCAAGCTCACTGCAGTGGCATGCAACTGAAGCATAACAAGAGGAGACAATCAAGGATGTTTGGGCAATGCAAAGAGGTTATACATTAGGAGGGTAGGCACTTTGGGATTGTTGCTACCCATAGTGGTTGGCTCCCTGTACTTTTGGTGGGAGAAGATGTCCTGAGAGCTGAATGACCCCGTGGCTAGATTAATTTGGGCTGATGTAGATGTGTAGATGCTGTTTTAGATGTACTGGAGTGTCCAAACTACCCTCAGGTGGCTGGCAAATTTGACGCAGTGGTATGAGAGATCTGTTCCCAGGGTTTAATTCCATAGGCTTGGCACTTACTTTTGGGCAAATGAAGTGAGCTCAAAGTATCTAACATGGGCTTAAGCTCTTTTGGACTTGCAGCTAGCAGAGGAGCTGAATTTGTGGCTCTTAGTTTGATGGGCCAGAGCTGTGAAACTTCCTGTGGTAGAAAACTTAAACTGGTCATCTGGGCTTTACAGAGTGTAAGAAGAAACTGTATAAGGGTGAAGCACTACACCCACACACCCACCCTTGCACCAAGTTCTGCCAGCTCATTATGTTATTCAGCAGTGGATTGATTTGGGGTTTTTTTAAGCAGTGTAAAAGTAGATCGTCTGATAAAAAAGCCTTTTTGTTGCAAGAGCTTGCTGAGTTTGGGAAACTGCTTTCAATGCTATTGGCAAACACTTTACAGTGTAAACAGGGCCTACATCAGGCAGATAAATAAGTGCAGATGTGCTTTTCTGTAGGATCCATTCGGTGATAGACAATATATTGAAAAAAAAATTCTCATCAAATTAATTGTGGCCAATTAGACATAACCCTTCCCCTCATCTCTGAATCCCCTCCAATTGCTGCTGCGTGAATGGGAAGAGCTCCTATCACCTGTTTCATTATGCAGATTGATATCCGAACATCTGAGAACAATGCTGCTTTGTGCGCGGCACGGCTCCAAATTGCTGATGGAACAGCTCTGCCAGCCGAGTCACTCACACCCGCTCCCACTGCTGCTGTCAACAGCTCTCGTGGCGAGATGTGCAGGGGACTGCCAGAGGAGCCCTCCCCACTGAGTGTGCTAACAGCTCCCAGCCTGGTGTTTATTGCTCTGCAGAGAAGGAAGGTTTTTGCTCTCTGACTCGGAGAGGTTACTTTTCCAAAGCTGGGGTCTGTTTTGCACTTAATTCTCCTTGATTTCAGTTTGGGGAGTGAGGGGTTGAAGAGGCAGGCAGCCACTGGGCTCTGAGCACTGATATCTCATGTCCCAGAGCTACCCCAGCCCTTCAGGCATCCTTGGTGTCTGCGTTCTGCCCCAACCTCTAGCATCCGCCTTCACAATTGATGTGAAGCAAGTGGGACTTCTTTCACGGGAGAGAGGATGTGCACATCACCTTGGGTACATAAAAGGGGAGCATCTCACAGCAGAGGTTCTGCAGTGAAGGAGTGGGAGGATGCAAGTGGGATACATCTCTGCCTGGGGTTCTTTGGGTGCAGGACTGCAACTGAGCCCTGCAGGTTCCCTCACAGGCAGTCACCCTTGAGGTAGGTAGAGCTGGGCAGCAGGATGGGTCTCCTGCTACAAGTATAATATAGAGCTCCTACAAGTGGGGACCCTGTACAGCTGGGTTTTCTCAGCAACTGATGTAGTTGCTTGTCTTCCCCTATTACCACCACATTTTTTTTGCCAGAACCTCACAGGACTCCTCTTCACAGATGCCTGGAGCGGAGTAGCTGTGATTTTGGGCTCTGACAGGAGAAATATTTGCATGAAATAATGGGGCAGTTATGTCATTAATCTACATTCTGATCCTTTCTGTCCACATCTGTGGTTAATTCCTTTGTCAGTGTTCACTGCAGCATTGAGGTTACCTCTGCACAGGCTTCTTCCATGTAATGGCCCCTGCATTATACATCAGCTCCTCCCTTGTGTCTGAGACCCCTTATAGCTGCAAAAGAGCCTTGCTTCCCTGGGGATGACACTTATGATCCAGGCCCATGGTCCCAGCCCCTGGGAGAAATCAAACAAGTGGCTTTCCTTACTGAAGTCTTTGACAATCTGTCAATTAATTTTCCTTCTTACAGATCATCTCCAGTTCCTCCACACATTCCTCTACCATGTTGGCAGGAGAGGACACACTCCTTCCCCATCTGTCCCATAAACTTTCTGGGAAGGCTCACATGTCTTCTTGTTCCCTCAGTAAGAGCTGTGTGCGACAGAAGTTAGTTCAGAATGATGCAATATGTTTTGACTCTGGAGAGCTCACTGGGTCACTTCATCCCTGCACTGAGCTGTGCCCACTTACTGCCAAGAAACACACATGGGGAGTTTTGAACTGCTATCTCCTACCATAAACCTGCATGGATGTACTGCTATTAATTCTAAAATATGGAGAAGTAGCTGCTTATCTCAGGCTGCATTGACTGTGGAGTCAGCTGGACATTGGTTACTTTCAGCTTGGTGAACATTAAGCTACGTTAGTTGGGGATCTGTGTTCCTCTTGGACACTCAAGCTAAAATTGTCTGGTGTGGGCCCCATATGGATCCTTTCATATTGTTTCCTGTCTTGCTGGTCACCAAGCTATTGCAGAAGTGTGTGTGTGCATGTTGGTGTGTGGAGAGTAATTTGAAGATCTGTTCTGACTAAGGAATGAGCAGGAGGTAAGGATTGGTGAGTGAATGAGTAGTATGTGAATTTGTAGAAGTCATCAACCTGGCTTTTTTCTCTAGAAATGTGCTTTTCCAGTTACCAGAAACAGAAATTATCTTGTAATTTCTTACAAGATAAATGTTTTCATTTATTTATGGATTGCCCAGGAGATTAAAAATTAATTCTGAAGACTTTCACTTGTGGCTGCTATTATGGGCTCTGGAACAGAGTGGAGGCAAAAGATAATTCAGAGTTGGGATTCTTTTCCTTATCCCAGGGGAATGCCTGACTTCGTATTGCTTTTTACTCCAGTTTGTAGACATCACGATGGAAGCAGACGAAAGTAGAGGTTGTGTCACTGGGAATGGAGGGTGGAGGTATAAAATGGACATGCCAAAACTCCATGTCACACAAATGTTGGTCAGGCCTGCCCAATGCTTCTCCTGTTGAATGTACTCTGTCAGAGGGCTCTGTGGTAGTGGGAACGTCCTGTGTGCCTTCAAGGTGGGGTTCTGCAGCCTCTGGGAAAGCAAGCTGCCTGCACTGCAATCTCCTGGTTTAGCATGTCAGCGGAGAGACTGTGCTTCTTTGTGTCTGGCATGGCAGTGCCCTCCTTGTGATGGGTCCCCTAGGCTGCTGCTTTAATCAGCTTAGTAAAAAAGAATAATTTTAGCATGCTGTGGTGATTTTTCTCCCATCAAAGTTTGCTTTCATTACAGTCTTTGATAGCTGTGAGTTTGTCTTCCTCCCTAGAGGGTATGGCAAAGTTCTAAGAGACACCTTACTGTCTGTTTTATGGTATGTGAAACTTCTGTTTTGTTGGTGATGCACCAGCCTGAGTTCAGAAAAACAATCCCAATGTTTTTTATTGGCTTAAAGCAGTAGGATATGTTTTCTCTCTCACACACTGACATGCACATACAAGTTAGCCCATCTTGCCAGCCAAACTGGAGAGATAAGTTGACTGGTACATAGAAATAGGTGAACAGTATGTTAATCTATCCACAGACACAGCTTCTAGCTGTCCTCGTGGCTGGGACGTTGTGAGAGAGATACACTGCTTTAGGTGCTCTGGCCTCCTCAGTTGAGTTGACCAAGTTCCAAAATGGCTTTAAGCAGAGCTCAAAAACAAGGCTCATCTGCATGTGTTTTAAGCTATAACTATCTGCAGATTGCAGCCCTGTAGAAGGTGGCAGTGAATGACTGCACGTATTCATGCACCAGGTGCACTGCTGCTGTTAAAAGGTTTTGGTCTGACCACTAGCATGTTGTCAGCGTGCTTCTCAGGATTGTAGAAACACACAGTCACAGCTAGGAGTCAAGAAATAACACCAGGCAAACTATTGCTTGATATATCCAGAGAGGAGGAGGCTTCCTTCAATTTAACCTACCTTTGCATCTTTTTCTTTACTGCTTATTCAGTTCCTGGTTTATAGTTCTGTGCTCCTTCTCATCTGCTGGTCCTAGGGGTTTTAAACAGTCTTGATAATTGACAATCTAAATTTTACTGCTCATAAAATCCCAGAGAGCATTGATTATGACTTGAATTAAGCAAGTGGCATATAAAATCTCAGAGGCTTGCAGCCGTGGGGGAATGTTATGATGAATGTATTTCTTGTGAGCAGCAAAAGCGTTGGAGTGTTCTGCCAGCTCTGTTCTGGGCATCAAATGTTAGTAGTAACTTGCAACCACTAACAGTATTTCATTTGGGACATTTGCCCAAAACTTTGAAAACTGATCATTTGTTTGGTGAAGTGGTGAGGTGTGCTGAGAGGCATCTCTCCTCTTTAATTACTTTTCTACCTCTGTCAGAACCAGAAAGTGTAAAGGCATCCACAGAGCTGAAAAAGATACTTCTTAGGCACTAAATCACAGTTTGTGGATAAAACGCACATCACACAGACTTCATTGGAAACCATTTCTTGACTGTGTTCCAGCACCACTGTTACATTTTTCCTTCCCTTTGTCCTTTTATCTAACCTCCTACTTAATCTTTGATCACTGACTACTTCATGCACTTAATCCAGAGTAGAGAAAAAGAACAGCTTGCTCCGATTTACTTCTTGTTTCTTGGGCATTAACAGGAGATATTCGTGTTTGAAAACAGTGAAATACAATATCTTCTCAATTATGTTTTCTACATGATAGTAAAATAAAATCAGATCAACTTTCCGATGTTCTCCCAACCAGATGATTGCTTCAATCTGAAAGACTGTGAAAAATATTCCTTTTTCTGTTTCTTCAGTTCCAGAAACCAAATGACTTCTCGCCCCCTTTCCGCTTCGGGACCGTTCCCAACGGCAGCACGGAAAGGAACATTCGCAACAACTACCCTGAAATGCACAGCTACATGGTGAAGTTCAATCAGAGGGGGGTGGACGATGCCCTGTTCTCGCTGAAGACTGGGTGAGGCTTTCCTACATGCTTACTCACCACAAAAGCCTGACTTTTTGCATACTTGTCTGGAAAATTTGCTTTTTAGGGTTTGAAAAATGAACCTCTATTATCATTCCATGGTTAAAAGTATAGCAAGACCACACAGAGCACAGTAGCACAGGAGAGTAACTCTGTGGTTCTTTTTTGCCAGGTTTTTCTAATCACATCTGGTTTTACTGTGTTTATAAGAATTTTTAAAAAAGAGGATCTACTGTATCCCTGTGTACATAATCCATGTGTGTACTGGTCCAAAAGACCTTGCTTTGTCAAGATGTTTTGTTCTGATGGGTTTTTATGCATACAGAAGAAAAACTCACAGGTCTCTGTGGACAAAGTTTTTTTCAGAGCATTTATAGTGTCATCTGGAAATTCCTTTGTTTTCCCTCCTTCTGTGTATAAAAGATTATGTTAATCAGGAAGCTGTCAGACTAATCCCACCCCAGTGTATCACCAGCTAATATAATGTAATGTAAGGTATGTTTGAAGCAAATAGTTTGGAAGTAGCCTGCTCTCTGGAATATTTTGGTATCAAGAGCTAAACAAAACATTATTTGAATAATATGGAAGTATTAAAAAATGTAAGCGTTTCCTTGGGTAATTTTAAAGTTGTTAGCAAAAAGCATGCTTGAATAGCTCATCCTGTTTTAATAACAGTGAACCTGCAAAGGACCTAACTCAAAATGACATTTTGCAAGCCTTTGTCCTTTGTAATTAAAGACCTCTCAGAACTGACCATTTTGGTTGTCAGAGCCCAGCCCCAGTGAACAAAAACCATTTTTGCTTACCCTCAAGTTGCACTCTTATGAGAAAGTTCGTTCCAAAGCATAAATTAAGATGTTTAGCCAATTTAATTACTAGATTGACTGAATAGTCCTAAACCTGTTTGCCAGGTTCAGAGGCCCACAGCCCATTGCAATTGGTTGTACCATTGTTGGATATCATCCTGGGAAGGTGTATTTGCCAGGATAGTCATCATTCAGGAAATAAATATGCACTGTCCTGGAAATATATGGATGCAATAGAGCTCATCACTTGTGATAGATGTCGTCCTTGCTCCTTATTCACCCTTGGACAGACTTCCTCACAGATAAGCACTTGAACTGAGATAATCACCATACTGTCAATATATGTGCAGGAGGTGTATTACAAACATAGTACGTGAACGAGAATGTGCAACTGGAAGGTCTTAGGTCATTTATCAGAAAATGTTTCATGTCAGATCTAGTGGGAGGATTTACCCATCAGCTGTCTTTGTGTTTGTGGAAGATGCAGTCTCCTGAGGCTGCCCCCCATATCTAAATCAATTTGTTACAGTGTGAAAAGGCTCTCATGTGGCTACTGTACTCTCTACGTCCATAATGGGAATTTCTCTGGGTTGAAACACAGTATTTGTTGTGATTTTTCAGCTGAACATTCTTTAACAAAGACCAGTTCTGCATGGTAAACCATACAGTGGCTGTCATGGCCAGCTGACATGGGTAAAGATCTGATAGTACTTTTCACACTACTGAGGAGTTAAACATAATATCCTGACTGTATTTGATTTGAAAAAAAAACCCAACATTTTTCTCAGCTAAGTCATGCCAGCATTTGAATTGGAGAAAATATTTTCCTTACTTCAATTCTGCTTTGCTATCTAATATTGATACATTTTATAAGGCATTTTAGGTTGAGATGAAAGGCAGTACAGAAATATAAGTTATTCTTAAATATACATCCCCTTGACTTCCTGTTCATTCATCTTTATCTTGCGGTATGTTTTTATTCCAAATTTTCTTTAAGATCAGAAATTATGATTACCAAATAGAAAGGAATAGACTATCCTCATTTATAACCCAGATTCACCTGGAAGGCACTTTAGGCTTGTATTTTATTTAACTATGAAGATGACACCTGAAGGATGGGATACCATCCAGAGGGACCAGGACAGGCTCTAGAAGTGGGCATATGGGAATTTCATGAGATTTAACAAGACCGAGTACAAGGTGCAGTGATTTGGGAGTGCAGGTGGACAAGGGGCTGGACACAACCCAGCAATGTGCACTCAGCCCAGAAAGCAACTGGATCCTGGGCTGCATCCAGAGCAGTGTGGGCAGTGGGGCCAGGGAGGGGATTCTGCCCCTCTACTTTACTCTGTGAGACTCCCACCTGCAGTGCTGCATCCAGCTCTGGGGACCTCAGCACAGGAAGGACATGCATCTACTGGAGCGAGTCCAGAGGAGGCCACTAAGATGATTGGTGATAGAGCACCTCTCCTACATGGAAAGGCTGAGAGATTTGGGATTGTTCAGGAGAGGAGGCTTTAGGGTGACCTAATTGTGATCTTCCTGAAGGGAACCTATGAGAGAACTGGAGAGAAACTTTTTATAAATGCATGTTGTGACAGGACAAGGGGGAAGAGTTTCAATCTGAAATATAAGATAGATTAGATATTAGGAAAAAATTATTTTGCATGATGGTGGTGAGGCACTTTACTGTGAGGTGATGAAGTTGTGGATACCCCATCCCTAGGAGTGTTTGAGACCAGGCTGGACAGGGCTCTGAGCAGCCTGGTCTGGCGGAAGGTGTTCCTGCCCATGTCATGGGGGCTGGAACTAGATGGCCTTTGAAATTCTTTCCAACCCAAACCTCTCTATGATTCTACATAACATATTGCAGTCCATCTGAAAGGGGTTAATTTCTTCCTTAGCTACCTTAAAAAACACCTTTGATTTCATATAGATTTTACGTTTTCTGTACTATACCCTCTTGTTTCTTGCATCTGTGCAGGAAGTTGGATGCTTTCATTTATGATGCAGCAGTGCTAAACTACATGGCTGGCAGAGATGAAGGCTGCAAGCTGGTGACTATTGGGAGTGGGAAAGTGTTTGCCTCCACTGGCTATGGCATTGCCATCCAAAAGGACTCAGGCTGGAAGCGCCAGGTTGATCTTGCCATTCTACAGCTTTTTGGAGATGGTAAGTGACAAGAAAAAGAAGTGCTGGAATTTTCCTAAGAAATACCGAGTTTTGCATGTAAGAGATGGAAGTTTCTAGCTATGGTGCTTCAGATGTGAGCTGAGAGCATGGAATTATTAATAGGTTTTTTTAGATGTAACACACCAAAAATGAGAGGATGTCACTTCTTTCATGTTGTTGATGCAGGGTAGCGGTATCATCAAAAGCAGTGCCAAAAGCACTAAAGTTTTCATAGAACAAGCTCAGATGTGTGTTTGAAAAATATCTTATGTGAAGAATGTCTTGTAAAAACAAGATTTCTGGTGTGAATTTTTCACTAGCTTTGAGGTTTTTCCAAATTAGTGGGACCAAACCACTAATTATACCAGACTGTCTGTGGTTATTCCATACTTTATAGCTCTAGACAGGATCAATCCATGCAGTTTACAGAATTAAAGTATAAAAGATGAAAGAGCTAGATCAGATTTTCCAAAACATGTAAAAAACTAAAAAACAAAAAAACCAACCAACCAACCAACCAACCAACCAACCAAAAAACCAAAAAAAAAGACCAAAAAAAAAAAAAACCAACAAAAAAACCAAGGAAGAACTTAAGACTCAGAAGTATATTTTGAAATGAGTTTTTAATTAGAACATTATAGTTACCTAGTTCACCTCTTCATTCACAGAGAAATTGCTAGTATTAGCAAAATTTGTTCATGGGAAAATAGATTTCTTCTTTCCTGTCTTTCCATTTCACATTACACTTTCCTGTGTCCTTTTTATGAATAAATAAAATTCACAGGTAATTTTATTTATAAGTATTCTTTCCCCCGCCCCCTGAAATCTGAAAATAACATATGGGATTAAAACTATGGAAGGAACATAACTTGGACATATTTCAGAAAATTGGCCACCTGACAGATAAGTTGTTCTGTTTCTTAAAAAGCCTAGTATGTACTATTTCAGAGAAGGACATAAGTTCTCCAAAAAGCTTCAAAGACTCTGCTATGGCACCACTTAAATAGATGGATTTTTTCTCCTGCCACTGTACTGGAGATTGAAAATCTGAAAAACTAACTTTCCTAACTACATAAAACAATTTGTCATCCTGCAAAATTAGTTTGTTCTGAATGTCTCAATACGTGAGTGTGTGTGAGTGTTTACCTCTCACTCCTCATGAAAGTACTATAATGGTAGTAAGTGGTGTATGAAATTAGAGTACAGAACATTTGCTCCTAGCTGATACAAATTAGTAACATTTTTGATTGGTCAAAGCCCTTGGAAGTGTTGAATTTGGACAAAATTGAAGGGAAGAAAAACAAGTTCAAATACTCAAATTTTTTTGGAACATTGCACCTGGTTTTAATGAGCTATGGATATGATGGGGAAAAAATTGATTGAAAACAATCAATATTTTGATTCCGAGTTGGAAACATATAAGGTTTTTATCTAGAAGTGATTAATTTTTGTCTACCACTATCAGTCACTCATTTCTCCCTTCATTGACTTAATGAAAGTGGAAGCTTGTGAGGCTAGGTCTTCAGTCATCTGGTGGATGACTGTTTCAGGGTCTCAGTATGGACATCCAGCACTTGCCATAGCTATGTCCTGTGGAACAGTTTGTTATGGCTAACATCAGGCTGTGGAAAAATCCTGTTGACTTTCCTGTGACAAATGGCACTTGCCCCTGTCAGAAGAGCAGCCAAAATATTTTATGGATGTTGTAGATGTGGAAAAAGAATGTAGAGACTGGAAATTACATTAGATCAGCTTCTTGCTTTCAGTCTGCCCCAGTTTGGGCTCTTCAACCATTGCAGGGTTATCTAACCTGTTTCTTTCCTCCTGTCTGTCATTCTAGGAGAGATGGAGGAGCTAGAAGCTCTCTGGCTCACTGGCATTTGTCACAATGAGAAAAATGAGGTTATGAGCAGCCAACTGGATATAGATAATATGGCAGGTGTCTTCTACATGTTGGGAGCAGCCATGGCCCTCAGTCTCATCACCTTCATCTGTGAGCATCTCTTCTACTGGCAATTCCGCCACTGCTTCATGGGCGTCTGCTCTGGCAAGCCCGGTGTGGTCTTCTCCATCAGCAGGGTGAGTGCCATTGACTCATTAAAAGGATGAACAGAGGCTTTATTCAGACAGTCCTAGGTACTGGAGATGGGAATATCCACCAAGACTGTCTAATACACAGGTGGCAGTCAGCACAGTCTCATCTGTGCACTGTTGATGTTGTAAAAATGGTAATTTTTTTTCTGCGACATCTCTGGTCTCTGCTGGATTATGGTTAAGGAAATGGAAATTTCACATGGAAGTGAAAACACAGGAAAAGGCAAGTCAACTGTTACTGTTTGCTCCTCCAAAGTGAGTTGTGACGAGGCCTAAATGTAATCAAGTGATGATGGATAATATGATTAGAAATTCGGGAGTTTTACATTGTCCTCTAAAATGCAGCTTTTCAGCTGACCTTTTGTTAACTACAAGTGTGCCTTCATTGACAGTCAGAAGTCCTTAACTGAAAGCCATGCCCTGAACTATGCAGAAATCCTTCCACAGAAGATGACCACATAAACTCTGCAATTGCTTTATGCAAATCTGCCTTAGGGTACAACATTTACATTTAAAGCAGATTCTAGCCATTTATGAGTCATCTTCTACTATTAGTGTTGCTAGCAGTATCCTATTTGGAGCTTTATTTTCCTTCTTTCAAGCCACTGGTCCTTTCTCCTGATCCATTCTGAAGTGAGGTCAAATCTTGGCATTTTTTAGCTCAGCATCTGATGTAGCAGAATTTACTTTGATTGTACAAGGAGTGCATAATTGCCACATAACGTACTGAAGAGAAATGAAAAGCTTTTTGAATGCAAGGGCATAGCTTCTCTTCTATATTATAAGTTCCTAAAGTGGTTTAGTCTGGAGGTGACATGTTCCCTTGTGTTTGGTGATCCTTAGCTAAGAACAGATTCTCTTATTCTGTGGTTATCTGCTAGACCTGGGTCATGTTGGTGAAAGGTCTGAAAAGTGGTAATCATCTGCTAGCTGCTGAGAAACCATGATAACATGATGTGATGGCGTCCATTTCACAATTGACAATGATCATCAGGCACCATTTGGCAGGTCAGGGAATAAAGGAGCCCCTTTCGTTCCGTTCCTAGGGATAGCCCTTGCAAACAGTCATGGGTGAAATGAGCTTGTGGAGAATGTGGAGGAACTGGGCCCTTCTGTTGTCTGATTTGATGCTGAATAGAGGACTTCTGCTCTCAGGGATATCAGTTTGGAGCCTGTTATCACTGTCAAATTTAACAGACTGCAATTAAAAATTCTACTGTACCTCAGTCAACCAGATGCAAAATACCTAAATATGTATTCAAGAGTTCTGCTCTTTCTCTGTTTCCTTTTCTAATCTGTACTGGTGATAAATGTAGCTAAGTTTATGACAAATGAAGGTGTTCCCTTTTTAAGTTAGCTCCTGTATCATTGATTCACTGATGCCCAGATGATTTTCAAGGGCCAAAACAGACTTTTATCCTCTCATCCACACAGAATCATTTACCTTGATTCTTCTATTCCCAAGGATATTAATGTCCCCATTTGCAATTCCATGTTATACCTACTAGATTTGACTAACTCTTACAGAATGCAAGCAGGCATTCCTGGATCCTGGAGATACAACTTGAAACAAAGCAGAGGAAGAGGAATGGAGGGAAAAGAAAAATGTGAGGGTCAAGAAAGAGGGTCAGAACAGCGGGGGTTGGCAGAACAGATCTGACTTCATTTGATTTGATTGTGCTTCATGATGGAAGGTTGATAGGCCCTGGTATCCTACAGGAACACACCCTTGATGCTTCCCAGTTCAGCTCCCCCTCTGCGTATTCTTTGCGTGACCACTCACCTCCTTGCTTTCTCTCATTTCAGGGTATCTACAGCTGCATCCATGGCGTGGCCATTGAAGAACGCCAGTCAGCAATGAATTCTCCCACAGCAACTATGAACAACACCCATTCCAACATCCTCCGCCTGCTTCGGACAGCCAAGAACATGGCCAACCTGTCAGGGGTCAATGGCTCACCACAGAGTGCCCTGGACTTTATCCGCCGCGAGTCATCCGTCTATGACATCTCTGAGCACCGCCGCAGCTTCACCCACTCAGACTGCAAATCCTACAACAACCCCCCCTGTGAGGAGAACCTCTTTAGTGACTATATTAGTGAGGTGGAAAGGACCTTTGGCAATCTCCAGCTGAAGGACAGCAATGTGTATCAGGACCACTACCACCACCACCACCGCCCCCATAGCATCGGCAGCACCAGCTCCATTGACGGGCTCTATGACTGTGACAACCCGCCCTTCAATGCCCAGTCACGCTCCATTGGGAAGAAACCCTTGGACCTGGGGTTACCCCCTGCCAAGCACAGCCAGCTGGGTGACCTTTATGGCAAGTTCTCCTTCAAGAGTGACCGTTATGGGGGCAGTGGGACCCATGATGACCTGATCCGCTCGGATGTCTCTGACATTTCCACTCACACGGTCACCTACGGCAACATTGAGGGCAATGCAGCCAAGAGGCGGAAGCAGCAGTACAAGGACAGCCTGAAGAAGCGCCCAGCCTCCGCCAAGTCCCGCAGGGAATTTGATGAGATAGAGCTGGCCTACCGCCGGCGCCCACCGCGCTCACCTGACCACAAGCGCTACTTCAGGGACAAGGAAGGGCTACGGGACTTCTACCTTGACCAGTTTCGGCCCAAGGAGAACTCACCGCACTGGGAACATGTGGACCTGACGGATATCTACAAAGAACGGGGAGATGAGTTTAAGCGTGACACGGGAGGAGGAGGGGGTGGATCCTGCACTAACAGGGCTCATCACAAGCACGGCTCAGGCGAGTTTGGTGGAAGCAATGAGCACAAGCATGGTGTTGTGAGTGGGGTCCCAGCGCCATGGGAGAAGAACCTGACCAATCTAGACTGGGAAGACCGGACCGGGGCTAATTTCTGCCGCAGTTGCCCTTCTAAGCTGCACAACTACACGCCATCAACGGTGGGGCAGAACTCCACCCGCCAGGCCTGCATCCGCTGTGAGGCTTGCAAGAAAGCGGGCAACCTGTATGACATCAGTGAGGACAACTCGCTCCAAGAGCTGGACCAGCCGCCTGCCCCTGTGCCCGTGGCCACCAGTGCCACCTCCTCCTCCAAATATCCTCAGAGCCCTTCCAATTCTGCCTCTAAGGTGCAGAAGAAGAACCGCAACAAACTCCGCCGGCAGCACTCCTATGACACCTTTGTGGACCTGCAGAAGGATGATTCAGCCCTGGCCCCCCGCAGCGTCAGCCTCAAGGACAAGGGCCGCTTTTTGGAGGGGAGCCCCTACGCCCACATGTTTGAGATGCCAGCCAGTGAGACCACCTTTGCCAACAACAAGTCCTCAGTGCCCGCCACCAGCTACCACCACCACAACAACCCCGGCAGCAGTGGGGGCTACATGCTCAGCAAGTCACTCTACCCCGACCGGGTCACCCAAAACCCTTTCATCCCCACTTTTGGGGATGACCAATGCTTGCTCCACGGCAGCAAATCTTATTTCTTCAGGCAGCCTGTGGTGGCAGGAGGGCCCAAAGCCAGGCCAGACTTCCGAGCCATTGTCACCACCAACAAGCCGGTGGTCTCAGCCCTTCATGGGGCTGTGCCAGCCCGTTTCCAGAAGGACATCTGTATAGGGAACCAGTCCAACCCCTGTGTGCCTAACAACAAAAACCCCAGGGCTTTCAATGGCTCCAGCAACGGGCATGTTTATGAGAAACTCTCCAGTATTGAGTCTGATGTTTGAGTGAGAGGGGAAGATCGCGGGGAGGGACTGGGGATGTATGTGGAGCATGGGAGGGGGGGGTGGGATCAATCCCATCAGCTACTCTCCTGAGTCGTCCTTAGTTTGTGGGATACTGGAGTTGTGAGTAGTGCAGCACTGGTGACAAGTGCCACCTCTTTGGTTTCCCCTCTTCCTCCTCCTTTCCCAAGCCTCCCGTTTTATCTCTTTTTCCATGTTCTTGCTCCTCCCATTCTCTTCCATTCCTGGCCATTGCACTTTACAGTGATGTCGGAGTTGGATATCCTTGCTCGTGGTTTCAGGAAGCAGAGAAAAAGGCAGGGAAGGGATGGGCTGAGGAGGAGCAGGAGTGACTTTTAGTGTTCACTTCTGCTGGCTCCCAGCAGGGAAAGGCATGTGTGCACACGTCTATGTAGGTGTGTGTGGCAGGAGGAGGCAGCAGCAGCAGTGTAATGGACATGCAGGAAAACATGCTTGCTCAGGCAACTCTTCCTAAAACTGCCTAGAAAAGAGTAGTGTTTGACGTGGAGAAAGTGAAGGGAGAATAACAAGACTAAGTTGATGATGCACTTACATGTTAGCTATATTGAGGTTCTTGTTACATTATTTTGTGAAGACTATGGGGGTTTAGGGCTGAAATATATATATATATATATATATTTGCGTATATGCTGAGAAATTTTACGCTAAAATTTTGAATTGTCTGCTGGGGGTGTGGAGGGAGGGAGAGAAGATTTGTCTGCAGGTCAGGCTAGTGGTTTCACTGTGGCTATTACAGCCATTGAATCTATGGCAGACCAGTGGGAGAGAGAGAAAAGAAGTGGAGTCTGAGTTTGAGGAAGCTGATCAACAGCCTTCCTGACTCCAGGGTTGGTTTCCAAAACTCAGACAGAAAGTGCTGGTTTGCATTAAAATAAGAAGGATTTGAGGAAAGAGGAAAAGGGTTTATTTGTTAGCTGTGAGCTGCTTGCTAGTTCTGACATTCTTCAAGGGTGGGAGCAGTATATAGTATGGGTTTACCTAATGTGAGTATATACAATAACTTTATACTTGAAATGTCTGTGAAGAAAGCAAAATAAACCCACTATCCTATGAGGTGTCTGGAGAACAAACACAGTAGAACAGAGCTTAAGAGTAGGGAAAGGTGGGGAGTCTTTTCAGTCACTTCAGGGGACACCAAACCCATTTTGGCATGTCCTTTCAACAAGGATGGGAGAGAAAGAAGGAGCTTAATCCTTCTGCTCTCTCTATGCTTGGCCAGCAGGTTGAAACAAAAAGAATAGGGTGCCCTCCACCACTGCT
This sequence comes from Catharus ustulatus, assembly GCF_009819885.2. Lineage (NCBI taxonomy): Eukaryota > Metazoa > Chordata > Aves > Passeriformes > Turdidae > Catharus > Catharus ustulatus. The sequence goes on along the minus strand of NC_046224.1, from coordinate 21,681,047 downwards.
GGAAAGGAAAAAAGAAATGCCATAGAAAGGTGCGTGTGGTGGCAGTGGTGCTGGTGGACTGTTTCAATGCCTCCTTGCACATGTGGAAATGGGAGGAGGGTGTATGCACCCATGGGAAATACATATGTATATTTACTATTGAATGTACAGAGGAAGTACACAGCTTGTCTTCCTGGGAAGGGATGTGCTGGAATAAATGCCAGAGAGCACAGAAACTTGTGCTGAAGACTGAAGGTGTGCAAAGCTGAGATGTGTGTGTACATGTTGTGTGTGCCTCTGTGTGAAAGAGAGAGATACTAGCACAGGTGCAAAGCTGGAATAGCCTAGGGTTTCCCATCCCTGCAGTTGTAGTGACAGCTTTCCTGGTGCACTTAGTATCAATAAGAGTGTTTTTTCTTTCTGTTGTATCATTTTAGATGCAAATTAAACTAAAGAAAAAGGAGCAATGGTAGGAGTGAGAAGCTGAACACACCTCTCATATGTCATCTGTCTCCTGAGGTGGGGGTGTGGACTGACCTCTCCCATCCTGAGAGATATGGCAAAGTCTCTATGGCTTATCCTGGGTCTGTCCCAGTGTCTCAATCACCATGGCTCACCAGGTGAAGGGTTGAGAGAGTCCTTTGCTGAGAGCATAGGGACCCTTCTGAAGTTTGACTCTGAAGGGAGATGGCAGCCCCTCTGTGTAAACCACATTTCTTGGAGCTGAAAGCCACCTCTCTCACATTCCTCACCACACCATGGTTGATATTATCTTATCATTCTCTTTTTAAGCCAACAGAAGGCCTTTTATTTATTTACCTATTTATTTTATTTATTTTATAAGCTGAGGCAGGGGGGAGGGTGGGATATACCTGTAAAGTCAAAGTGTGTGAGGAGAGGGTGGGCAGGGTTGGTGAGGGGAATATTTTCTTATATTTCACTGAAGAAATTAAGGAGGAAAGAAGGAAAGAGTCTTTGTGATGCCACCCCTACTCTTTGGGGTAAGGGAACTTCTTACTCTTTCCCTCTTCTCTCATTACAAGGACAAAAAGGAAAAGAAAAGAGAAAAAAAAGAAACCAAACAAATTAACAGAGCGATCTGCAATCCAGAACACACGGCAGCTTGTCAGACACCTCTGATAGCGGCCACCAAGAAGGCGTTCCTTTCATTTGTAAATATTTCTTTTTTATTGCGTTTTTGTATAAATTGGTGTTTCTCTTCTCGTGAATATTCAGGTCGTGGGGTGGGAGGGAGGGGAAGTTTGTTTCCGTTCTGTTTGTTTTCTATGACTTTTCAGGCTGCATTTTTGGAAGCGGTTTACGCAGGTCGAGGCCGTATGAATGAGGAAAAAAAAAGAGAGAGAGAGAGAGAGAGAGAAATCCATGTGTGTTGTGTTCTCCTGAGGCCCCCTGTATTGCCCTGTCACCTTTATCTTCATGAATGGAAGACGCCGGAACGTCACTTCAAGCCTTGCCAGCAGGGTTTCATGTTTTGATGGGAACACCCCCAATTCCTTTTTGCATATAAACTCTCTGTACCAGCATCTCTCTGTGGAGTTTGGGCCTCAAGGCACTACACTGTCTTGATAGTGGTGGGGTGAACCATCAAGTTGGCCACTCAGGTTGGACCATCACTTTGACATTAAGAGACTTCTCCAATGCTACTTTGGTTTAGAAATCTTGGACCTGGGAAAGCTCGTGATAATTTCTGGTATTTCCTAAGGGCTTGGGGTTGGGAAGCTTGACAGCTGACGAGGGCAGCTAATCTCTTTGGTGGTTATCTCAGTACTTTTCCGTCCCTCCCCACCTGGAACGAGGAAACCTGGAGGGTGGCTCTGCAGGGAAATTAAGCTGAAAACAAACCAAAAAGAAGTTAATGGAACTTTTTTCAAATCTCTTCTTAAAGGTTCTGATTTTTGTGTTCCGGGTTGAAAGTTGGTTCGTATTTTCTCCGAACTGGTCTGTCCCTTGTTCCACTGATCGGCAAATGATAGTTTGCCAAAATCATTATCTAGTATTCTTACTGTTGTAGCACTGTTAACACTCCGAGTGCTCTGCAAATATTAACTGTGCCACAAACCACTCGAATGCTCTAGGGCAACCAGAAAAGAAGAACTGAAAATTCTGGACTGAACCACTGGTCTAACCACAGGAGTCTGGTATTTTGCCTTCTCCCATAATATATTAGGCCACGTGTCCATCAGGTTAATCCTTTCTCCTATAAGTGATCTTTTCTGGTTGCTTTGTTTATTTTAGTTCTGACAGGTCAACAAGTTTTGGGACAGAGATGAAGGGGAAGGGGTGGGAGGGGGGAGGGTGTAATTCATAATCAAGAAAATTAATCAATGATGTTATTAAACTCTGATTATATATTTAGAATTTTAGATTTGGTGTATTTTCATTGTAAGTATTCAAGTGAATCAAACAGGTAATATTAGCAGCAGGTGTTGTCTATACTAGAAAACCACCCATGTGCTGTTTATTACCTGTCCAGAAAAGAATGGGATTTCATACCAGAGCCTGACAAAACTCCACATCCCCTGCCTTACCATTTCTCTCTCTCTGCTGTAGAAACACCAGTATTTTCTTGGGCAGTGGCTGGGAACATTTCCTCTCTCTGAAGTTTTCTGCACACAAGAATACTGAGCAAAAACCATTGTGTCCTCTACAGTTGGTGACCTCTACTGAATATTTGCAGACAGCTCCCAGGAAAGATTAGGCTCCTTTGGCAGTGTTTCTGACATTTACCTCCTCACTTCTAGCCAGAAGCATGACTCTCTGAGAGGTATTTTCATGAGCCATGTTCTTCTGAAGTGGTACTGGAGTGTATGTACTCAGCTGAAGGAGGATGTCTATGAAGGAGATGGAGGAAATATGCAAAAAATATCAGAAATGTGCCATACACAATGGAAAGCAACTGGCAGGTAGAACTTGCAGCCATGGATCTCCACATCATAAACCTTGTTGGAGTATTCACACCATCTTTTTACTGTAGAGCAACACAACACAGGCTGGTGTAGTAGTTCTTTGTCTCCCATCACGCCTCCCAGTGAGGGCAGTATCAGGACTTGCAATGTCACATCCTAAGCAGGCAAGAAAAGCTGCAGTCAGAACTTGTTGTCAGTTGAGACAATGAAGCACACTGTCCCCACCTCAACAACAGCAACAACAAAAAAATCCCATTCTCTCTGAAATCCAGCATGCATTGTCAGAACTCTCCAGGTGAGAACCCCAGTGGGTTCAAAATGCTCAGCAATATCAAAGTACGAACTTCGCTGTAGGGAACTGATAGTTCAATTTCCAGCATATGGGGGGAGGAAGGTTCCTTTGTGTTGTTGCAAAGGATTTGATGGAGGGGTTAAGAGTTGCCAGGATAGCCCTCTTCTTCAGCAATGTCTGTTGATGTTGAGCTCCTCACTCCGAGAAGACACTAGCATCGATCTGGAATAGTGCCCTTTTGTACATTCAGATTAGTCTGTTGCACACAGCAAAATCGCCAGCAAAAGAGAGAGGGGGAGATAAAGAATGAATATGATGGTGGTGACAGGTTGGAGCGATCAGAGATACCTCAGGGATCTTCATAGGCAAGTCTTTGCTTTAGAGCTTTCTATCAAATATGGCATATCCTCCCACCTCCATTGCTTATCAACAGATGGAAGCAAGCCTGGGAACACAGCCAATGATCAGACTTAGGCCTTTCACACATCCTCCACTCCAGTCAAGCAACCTTTGATGAGCCCTTCTCATGGAGAAGGATGGGAGGTTGCACTTCCCCACGCATTTTTGGTTGCCAAAAAGAAAGGGAAAATGGAAGCAGATAAAGATCGGGAATGTTGATGAAAGGACTTTGTTCTGACCCTCTGTGCCCTTGCTCTGTGGAATTGCACTTCACCCTTTCCTCTCAATCCAAGCTGGCAAAGTGTAGGATCCAGTTATGCTTCCTTTCTGTGGCACAGGCCTGGCCACCACAGGAGCCCCTGGGAACTGTGTGCGAGAAAGGAACCAGATTGCTGGCAACAAATGGGGACAGACCCCAAGCCACAATCCCCATCTGCACCCACTCTTTCCCATAAGTGCTTCCCTGCTGCTGAACACACCTGGCGTGTCCACCTGGAACACACCTACCATGCTGCTGGATGCTGCAGGTAGTTACCTTGAGATAGTAACTAGTGGGACCTGATTGTCGTCCCCACAAGGGCTTATTTTCAATTTGCAGCCAAATAGATTTCCAAGCCATAGACCCTCGCTGCATTTACCTACACTTCCCTGTGGCTTCCTCTCTCCTCTCCCATCAAAGGCAAACTGGGGTGCCGAGTGTCTCACTGGCAATATAAATACTATTGCTTCATCTTCATCATGGGCCCTCTGGACCTCCTAGGGGCTGACTGCAGACAAACCTGGGTGTCCGCCACTGGAACAGCAACAATGAAAAACACTTTGCAATTGGCTTTCGTTTTTTTTCTCTTTTTCTTGAGATTCCCCAAATTCCTATCCTAGCCATGCCATTTGAGTGAATTCTGGCACCCTTCTGCCATTGCTGACAACAAAACTGACACAGCATTAACTTGCTTGTGTACAGAAAAAGACAGTGAAACCATATTGCAGAGAGCAGGACTCATGTCTGCCGATGTCAAGGGAACAGTACCCTAAGTGCTGAGGTAAAGAAGGATCTCTGTGGTGTGTTAGTAGTTCAAATCTCATAACCTGCTGGCTTCCTGCCATTAAAGGTTCACAGAAAGCACTGGTATACACTCCAACAGGTCAGAAAACAATTCCATGCTGTGGAACAGGGGTTCCTCTGGGCATGCACACATATACGAGACATACATGAGCTGGGGAAGTGAGGCATACATGAACAAACCTGAGACAGCAGGAAGCTGTGAGGTTTGCCTGCGTGTATGTGCACACACACCCACACACACACACACACACACACACACACGACACAGAGTACATTGCAGTACACTTAATGACTCTGTCCCACAACACATTTTTGCCAAGTAGGAACAGCGTGACCTTTCCTGATGTTCTGCTGGTAGTTATTTAATTTATGTATTCACTTTGTGACTTTTACATCATCTGCTTTCTTGACTGCAGCATTACTGTGTAAATACATGTGTATATATGTACAGAAATTAGCTCAAGCAATTATATTCAGGTTGGGAAAAGGGTGGGTTTTATATCTGTACAGTATTTCCTTATTAAATAATGGCATGGGGGGGGTTGGGAAAGTTAACTTCTAAATTGTGGTTTTATTGGTCTGTGGTGTTTGAAGTTGTTTCAGTGGTTGCTTTTGCTGGTTCGGAAAGTTTATCTGGATGTTATATGTGTGTGCCAAGAAAGGGTCCCCAGAGAGGGGAGGTTTGGGATTGGTAAGGGGTGGTGGGTAGCAGAGGGTGTTAATAATTTCCTGTAATAAAAGCCGTGTTGATTGCTAGGGACTGTTTGTGTGAGGCACAAGGCTGTTTCCTTCTCTATGTGCTTTGCTCTTTGATTACTCCCTCTTCCCTGGTCCCCCTTGTCTTCTCCCTGGGATGTCAGCAGGGTGCATTTGTTACTATGGATTACAGGGATCTCCCTATGGGCCTTCCTCTCCTGGCCAGCTCTTCCTTTTCCCTCTTTTTGTGGTCTTTCCAGTACCAGTGAAAGGGAGGTGGCATGGTCTCAGACCCTCTGTGCCATTCCTGACCTCTTTATTTCCTCTGCTCTTTGTCCTTCCTCTTAGCAGAACCCCATTTTCAGGTGTTTTGATCTCTCCAGCAGCTTACTGCTTCATCTCCCTGGCCTCTTATTTGCTGTCCCGTCTTACACTGATTCTTCAATTTCATCTTGATGCCGTCAGAATTACTTTTGCTGCTGGCTGTTTGCCCACTCTCCTTCTCTTACTACTCTCTTGTTGCTCTGTTGTCTTCACCAGCCTTCACAGTGCAATGCTGTGTGGAAGATGAGTGAAGGCAAGCGTCCACTTCTTCTCTCCCGGAAAATTCTAGCCATGACCAGATTTTTAGAAGATGATATTTTGCAGCTATTTTTGACTTCTCTGTCGTGTTCACTGAGGTAGTGTTCTGCTCTTGCACACTCAAGAAATAAGAAATCATCAGTATGGCAAATTTGCCCATGCAAGGGAGCAGTGAAATTGTATTTTCTGAGAAAGCCCAGAGAAAGATCATAATTTCTCTCCTTGATGGCTGACTGATAAATTTATAGCAGGGAGAGATACAGTTTTTATCCACTCCAGCCTGACCTACATCAGGATCAGTACAGTTTCTTTGCTTTTATTCTGTGTGAATAAAGCAAGGCTGCTGGAGAGAAGTATGCTATCTTTTAAAAGCACAGGGCACTTCCTTGATTACTTAGAGGCTTCTAAAGGTCTATGGGAAGTTCTGCTGTGTTGCAGACCTGGGAGTGAGTGCCCAGTAGTATTTGGTCCCGTTCTGTCTGACAAATCAGTACAAGCTGGTACTTGGCATTATCTGCTAGGGTTTGTGGTCTGATGTCATAGCAGTAAGGAGAGTGATAGGATGGTGAATAACATGGAGAGAGCCAGTGTGAGACTGGTAGAGGCTCTAGGCAGATGTCAAGAATCTTCCTTCCCTTTTTGACAATTTGCATTGTTTCTTAATGAATGTCCATCAACCCACCATCCTCAATGTCCCTGGCACTGGCTGCTTATCCCTGAAGACGCAAGGGTCTGCTGGCCACAGTGAGAAAGGGCCAGTCACCCTCTGTGTGTGCTGTGTAGTTGTAGCTGTATGGAAGCACATGGGCAACGCAGGGAGCAATGCAAAGAGTCAGCATGGCCACAGGTTATTCAGAGCAGCAGCCTTTCTCCCAGCTGCAGCTAACTTGTTCAACCTGCCATTCCATTGTAGGCCTGTGTTTCTGATTTCTGGGTGAGAAAAACCACCACAGCCCCCTCGGAATGGGTCTCTGCTCACAGGTGTGAAGAGGATAGTCAGGTTTCTGATGTACCCTTGTTCTGATGTTGGCATAACTATCCCAGCATGGTCCATGGAGGTCTGTGTACCTGTGAGTACATGGCTACAAATACCTGTAAGTCTGGGAGGAGGTGTATGTTTGTACATTTGAGTGACTCCTGGCAGAACTCCAAACACAAGTGGAGTTGAAATGCTGGCCCACTTGGTGCTATTGTAATGATGCAGATATGTATCTCCTTGGGAGTACATCCCATAGATTAATTTATGGCCAAATAGTGAGTTACCTTTCTGAATGACACAAGGCCCCTTGCTGTGTTTCCTTTGCTTTTTCAATGTGCCAAAAGTACAGCATAATGGCAACCTTTGCTGGGTGTCCAGAGAGAATGCATCCATTACATGAGACTTCTCTCTAGGCCCTTGGGCACTGGCTGGTAACCAGAAAAAGGTTATACCTGTCCCTGAACAGACAAAAATCAGTCAAGGGGATAAGATTCAAGTTTTGTACTTTCTCCCCCTGCTTTCCTTCCAGGCCTTGGAGCCAGACCCATCTTCACAGGCAGCTAAACTCCTGTGAAATTCAAGGAGCTTTTGGAATAGCTACTTAGGGGTTTAGATGTCTGGAATGGCTTTTTTGGATTCTCTTCCTTGTGTGGGCCTCTTCCTGCAGTGTATTTTGCCAGGATTCATCTCCCAGGAATCTACCATGCTTGAACATAGCTTAGAGGGGTTCCCTCTGCTTGGGATCACCATGTGTATGTTGCATGCCTGTTGCTACTGTCTGTATTTCTTGCACGTGTCTACTTGTGGGGGGCAGGGGTGGGTTCATGTTGGTATGTGTATTTATGCAGCCTGCACACATCTGTATGTGTGGTGCCACTGTGTGTGTGCTTAGGTGTTTGTACGCATGTGTTTGAGCTGAGACAAAAGTGATGGGAGCCGTATGCTGCAAAAAGCCAGATGATGGGTACCTGCAGGTGAATTGGCAACACTCTTGTTCCTTCCTGGTATGCCCTGGCATGGCTGCTTTTTTGGATTTCAGGGGACCAGCTCTGAATCACTGATGAGGCTGGGATGCAGACCCCTGTAGATGGTTTGACTACAGCACCAGAAACCCATTCCATGTCTTCATTCACTTCTGTGCTTCATCCACCGTGCCACATTTCCAAACCATTGTGCCACACTCATTACCTACTTTGGCCTTAACTGGTAGGTGGAGCAGGAAGACAATCACACACTGACTAGTAAGGTCTTTTGGGAGAGATCTGGTCAATCTGATCTGTGACTGTAACAAGAGACTCCCTTGTTATTCATTTTGCTGCCTCCTAGGGCAATGCAAGCACTGAAATTTCACTTGCACAAAAACAATAGCCTGTCCTTTCTTGCTCTTGTATCAGATGGACACAGCAAAAAGCTGAGCTGAGGTAAATTGGTCTCCTATCCCATTACTTAGAAAAACATCACTTTTGCTGCTAGGAGCTGAGTAGGGAACTTGCAAATCCCAGACTCTGGAGGGGTTCCATTTCCCCAGGGGGGACAGTGAAAAGAGAGAGTAGAAGGGAAAAAACTTTCTGCCACCATTCTCCATCCCATTCATTTCCAGGAGAGATCACAACACTATTAACACCAGAGAGGATGACCTGCTGGGAGTGCCCTACAGTGCCAACCAGCACAGCACTTTAACTGGCCACACTGCTGAACAAGACACTGCTGTCGTCTGTCAGCAGCCAGAAAAGACAATCAGGACCCAATGAAGAGATGCCATGATTAGTCAGAAGAGGAAGGAGCAACTAGGGGCTAGGACTCTCATCATTTAGCCTATCTTAAGTCTGCTTAACCAGCTCTTTAGTGCTGGTGTCACTGGGCCTCTTTGATGGTTTCTTTTCCTTTATATATATGAAGTGTAAGAGAATAATCTGTGGTCTCCAATAACTCATTCTATCAGACCACTTCCATCCGCCTTCTCTGCTTTCTTCCATGTCCAGCTGCTCTTTCCTCTCCATCGAATTGTATCCTGTGCTCTGCCAGGTTTGTCTTTTATGGAAGAGAAGATATATGTGTGTGAATGCTTGTACACGTGCGTGTGTGTATTTTAGATATTATTGCTATTATCAACATGCTATACACCTAAAAGCTCCTAGCAAGCTGGAGCCTTCAAGAGGTGCTGTAGGAAATGACCTTCCACTGGGCAGCAGTCAGTGTGGAGGTTAGCACAGAAAGCTGCTAGCTTTGGAGGCCTCTTTGCCTGTCTGGTTGCTTTTCCTATCTTTGGAGCAGGCTGTCTCTGACCTGTGGTCAGAAACACAGCAAATTGCTCTTTTTAGCTTTGCATTTTCAAAATTTCTAACATGGGGGGGAAAAGGTTTATTGTTTAGCTGTTGATTTATTTTGTATGTTTGTTGTTTGTTTGTTTGTTTACACAGTCCTTTTAGTGGGCGCAGGGAGGTGTTTTCAGCAATACAACTTTCCGAGACCTCAGCTCTGTGCAGTTATTGTTTGTATGGTTCAGCTGTATTTGGGGTCTTTCCTTTGTACCTGTTTTTCCTGAATGGCAGGGCTATCTTGAAACGTCTCTTTGCCAGTGACCAAAGCACCATCTGTAATTGGAGGTGAGGGCTGGTATATAGTGGAGGCAGCAGCCTTTCGGGAAGTAGCTTTTCCCTGACTTCCCTGTGAAGTCACAGAAGACAAAATATTTAATTGTTGCACAAGTGGGCTTTGGAGATTTTTGTTATAGTAGTGGAGGTTTTGGGGTTTTCTTTCGGTACTCCCTCTCTGCCCTTCCTTTAAATTTTTTTCTCTTTTTTTCCCTTAAAAAATGCTAAAATGTTTCTCCAGTGAGCTTTGGCCATTGCACCAAAGGCTGCTGCAAGGCAGGGAGCCTGTCTGACCCTTGGGTCCTGCCCTTCTGAAGCCATGCAAGATTGTCCAGGTGAGGATGTAATTGGCAGTTTCCAAGGCCATTCTTGGGACAACACCCCTGTAGCAGAGGGGCCTGACCCAAAGGGAATGGTCATCCACAGCAGATCATCCTCCAGTATGTGTGGGCTGTGGATCAGGCTGGAGGGCAGGCAGGGGAAGATGGTTCACTGACCCCTGCACAGTCCTTCCCACACTGGAGCAGGAACCAGGCATGTAGTTCTGCAACAGGGACAAATGAATGACCCTGAATGGGCCAGAGGTGTTCAGCCTCGCCTCTCCTGACCTATTTGCAAGTGGGTAGGAATGACTCTCAACTTAGACAAAGTAATTCAAGGCTGAGCAGAGTCTCACAGACCATGAAGTAGGAATTAAAGGTGGTGCATGGGCAGCTGGCCAGCTCTCAATATCATGACACCTAAGGGAAAACCCAGCACCTTCATCCTTTGGCACTTGGAAGTGGCTGAGGACAGCAGTGGAGGACTGTTGTGTCTGGTAGGGTTGGGGCAGGTAGCGTCTCTAGACCTGGCACAGGTCAACTTCAGCTGTATTTGCTTTCTAACTAATGTACATTTACTTTGGAGAGCACCTTTGATAAGCTCAGTCTATCAACCAAAAGAAAAAGAAATACTCACCTCTAGTCTAAGTCTTCTACTGCCCAACACTGCTACCTCCTCTTCTCTTGAGCTGTTGGTACTTTGCGGTGAACCTGGCCACCCATCAGGCTGTTGAACACAGCAGATATGTCCTATCTGCTTCTGAGACCATCTTTGCCTAAATTTTGCCTCTTCTTCATACCCTTAATGCATGCATATATGTGCGCACACATACACACAACCGCCCACCTCCAGCCACTTCACTGGTGAAAATCAGAGCCACAGAGACATGAGTGCCAAATGACTTTTTATTTCTCAAGTAAATGATATAAAAAGTTTTGTTATTTTTCTTTTCTTTTTTTTTTTTTTACATATGCAAATGTAAAAGGGAACTGACAGTGAATTGGTGGTGGCGAGAGGAAATGGGATGTTTTGTAACCCTAGCTGCAGTAAAAAAAAGAAAAAAAAGAAATAAAAATACATTAAAAATATTTAAAAAACACAAAAAGGAAAAAAAAACTTGAACTATTTTGGAAATATTGTGAATAATTTTTTGATATAAAAACTAATTTTTATGTAGCATGAAAACCACCAAAATAAAATGATCAAGAATAAAAGCTGTGCAAAGGCTGTTTTTGTTTAGTTACTGAGGGAAAAGAAGGAAGAGAAAAGCAGTGGTGTATGAGAGAGGGATACTGCAGTCATGGCTTTTACTGTGAGATTCACAATACATAATGTTTTTCTTCAGTCTTGGTATTCAATCTTGGTAACTGGAATCTTGTGATTATGTAAAAAAAAAAAAGGAAAAAACACAATTCATTTTACATGAAAAGATATTTTTTACCTCTGATTGCTGCAAAGAAAACCTTGAAAATAAGAAAAGAATGAATCCCAAGGACTCAAAAAATCCAAAAGGCAAATTGAAAATGGCCATGAATTGCTTTTGAGTGTTGCATTCATCATGATTTTTTCTTCTTGATTTATGATTGTTGAGTAGTTGAGGTATCAGTAGTGGGAGGCAGGTACAAAGGAGGTAAGACATTAATGAAGGACTGAAAAAAATCCTGCTTTTTTTTGTAACGTAGGTGTTAAACCAGGGCTCTTCACATTTCCTTCTGACTAAGAGAATAAGGTAATATCCTTTTGCGAGATATATTGGTGCCATTCTTCACTCCCTGAAACAAATTTACTCCTCCCCCAGGTTTATTAAAGGAAGCAGACTGCCTCTCCAAATTCCAGACAAAACAGTATGTCCTCTCAGCATTCCAGACCCTCTTAGAAACGATGGCTGTGATTCTCTACTCCCCTGAACGTGGTGAGGTATCAGTGCTCTTTATCTCCACTGGGGCTCCGATTCCTGGTGATGGAGCACTACATTGCCTTTGAGGAGGTGCTAGCACTCACCTCACCTTGCTGTGGATCAAGGTGGTTCCTCAGCACATGCTGTGAACCCTTCTAGCCTGGAAGACAGGAGATGCTGGTTCTGGAATGGTCAAGGAAAGTTGGTAGGTTGCTCTGTTCATTCTGGCTTGAAGGTATTCCACATGCCTGAGTGAATCAGATCTCCTGCAAATGAATTTCAGCTTCACTCCCTCATGCTCCCATCTCCCACACAATCATTAAAACACTGCCCCACCAACTAGCTGGGGACCTTCTCTGTTGCTCCTGTCCTTTTTGTTCTGGGTGTCTTCTACACTGTAGGCTGGAAGGGAAGAGGCGAATAGTGTACCATATAGCTTAAAATAAACTATTAAATAAATTGTGTTCAGCACTGACTGAAAAGTCTGAAAAACTGTCAAGTCTCAATATCAGCCTAGGCCACACCTCTAGCACTGTGCAGAAAAAAAAAATCCTGGATAAAAATCTTGTGCTCAACTCAATATAGACTTGGGTGAAGTAGACATGGAGGACATGGAGGCAATGATGGTTAGACCAGCTAGACTGGTGGGTTCTTGAATTCTGAGCCAGGTATGAAAGGGGATCCATGGGATCATTACCTCTTGGTGGAAAAAAGAGGGAGAGAGTCCTGTCAGCATAAAAAAGACCAAATCCTGAAGCATCTTCTTGGCCTCTGTGGGTTGTAGTTAGCCTGTCTCTCCCTGTTGCCAATCCCTATGCCATGCACTATCTGTGATTGCTTTTTCACTACTACAGGGAAGAAGATACTTTGCTTTATGAAGGTTTTCTCATTATTAGTTACAAATCTAGGCTGTTCCTCCAGTGAGTATCTGGCTATTTACATTCTTCCCACTTGTTCTGTCTGGTAGTCCCTACCTTTATGACCTTGTGACTTCCTGCCCTTGCGTGTTAAGAAAAAGGGCCCTTGCTCCTTTATGGGAGACTGCTTTGTGTTCTCCAGTGGTTTATGAGGGCAGAAAAGTCATTATACACAGCTTAGGGGTATTGTTTATCTTACTTTGCTCCAGTACCTTGAAGATTCCAGTTGCTTCCTTATGAAGAAGATGGTATTTTCCACGTGCGACCATTTGGCACTAACTCTGTATTTGTTACTGGTGGACCCATTAAGTGGAAGAGTTAAAGCAGAAGCTTGGCGAATGCTCTGATGATTTGGATTTCCAAGCATAATGTCTCAGACTCTGGAACCAGAGCTGTGGCAACGTGCTTTGCAGGAAATTCAGCCAAGGGCCCCTCTACTCCAGCCTCTGTGCTTGCTCACCTTCCCTTCCCTGGAGTGAAGCAACAGGCTCGTCTTCCCTTAGACACACAGGGCCTAATGGCAAAGTGGAACAGCTTTTATTCTGCTCACCTTGTCTCTGCATCCAACTGCTCAGATGTCAGGTCTTTGAGGTAGACATTCAACCATGCCAGAGGGAGAGGACAGAACTCCTTCCAGCACATACATACAGCAAAGGTCTGCAGGTCTGGAGCACACAAGCTTTGGATACTCTGAAACATCTCTGTTTTTGTTAAGGAGCACTGCTGGGTTTGTTTGCCCTACTAGATGATTTGTGTGACCACCAGGAAGCCAAGATTAACAACTATTCAATGTGTCTTTTTGACATTTGAACAAGGGACTAGAATTGTAGTTACAGAAGAGGCATCTGCGAAGGGGTATTTCCCATACCTTGGGGAGGTTATCTGACGTTTTTATTGAAGTAAACAACTTCAGAGCTTCTCTTAGGCCTTTCACACATAAGGACTTTTCCACATAATGAAGGCACTTCCACAGGCTCTGGTCTTTTCCTGCACACAGATACTCCTTTTTCAGCTCTGGAGGCTGAACCTTGCTGTGCTAACATACAGTTGAAAGCATCCTATTTGGAATTAAAAAGAGCTAGTTGTAATGAACCAGCCACTTCTTCTAGCTTTGCAGGTTCACATTGCTTAGGAACAAACTGTTCAGATGTTCTTCCTCCTCAAGCCACTTCAGGGCTCTCTCTGTGCTGCAGTGGCAGCTGAGTTTGCTGTCCCTGCTGACCTTCCCCATTTTACATGCAGGGAGTAAGGGCTCCGTGGCCGCTTTCTTATGTGAAGCATTAGATTAAAACTGGAGAAGCATGACGCTTTGGACCTGTCTCTGTGGATCTTTGATTAGTTATCCCCGCTGAGGAGGCAAGACGAAGTCTGCCAGCTGCAGGGTGGAGCTTTGGGTAAGTGCTTGTCCTTGGGCAGCGGACACGCACCGGAATACTGAGCGACTTACGCCGTGTGCTCGCCTCTCCTTCAAGGCTGCTGTGTACAGTCACATCAAAGCAGAAAAGAGGGAATTGGTTTCTTCCTTCTCTATTTCCCCAGCTCCCAAGGGAAAATTTCCTGGAAAGGAGACAGGGGAGGATCTTCCCTCACTTGGAAACTCTGACTGTTGCCTCTCCAGGTAGAGCATTGTTTTGCAGGGACAGAATAAGGCTGATCTCGGACTGGTGCTCAAACACAGCCTCTGGGTATGTTTCTACATGGGTTATTTTGAGGGAAGAGAATAGTTCCTGCCACAGAGGGCAGGGTCAATTTGTCTGCCACCTTGGTCTCAAGGGATGAGCCCTGAGTCCAGAGTCTCAATCACTTAGCACTTGCTTGGCTCTGTTCAAGACCCCTACTACACATCCTGGACCTAGAGCACCCCAGGCACCCCCAGATGTGCGCCATCAGCATTGCATGCTGGGAAAAATAAACACTTAATGCTTTCACCATGTCTGCATCACATAGGGAAGGATTTTTAGGAGCACACAAGAAATGCATTAAATCAAAACCCATCTTATTGAAAGCCAATATTGCTTAGATGCTCAGATGCTTTTAGAAATTTCCACTACAAAAGCCAGAAATGCTTTTTCTTTTTAAAAATCTCTTTATGAAGGGGCTGGAGTATTTAATACTGAGGTAAATTAATTGAGTTCTCTTGAGCCTAAAATACTGTAATATTAATCTCAACTACCACCCTCCATCCTGGAGGATGCCCTGCATTGAGCTGAGGATATGAAGATCCCTTGAGAAGATGCAAAAGTTCCCTCCTCAGTAGCACCTGTCACTGAGGGGGAAGTAGGTAGCATCTGGGTCAGAATTTCATCAGAAAGTTATGCTTTGGGGATGCACATCAAATGCAACCAGTGACTGGTGGCTTCAGGGGTAATTTTGCGTTGATCAAAATGACTCCACCTCTCTTAACAACACTATTGCCGCGGAGTTGGACCATATCAGTACCAGTTATTAATTTTGGAAGCAGGAAGTAAAGTGAAACGCTGTGCCAGCAGGGTGAAACCCTGACATAAAATTGATCAAAACCATTTAGGTCCTGTTTTCAGACAAGATTTGTCCATTTGATGCTTCATTCTGCCACAATCCTTACTTCAAAGAGTTTGCAATTTTGATGCTAAACTGAAATACGTTAATATTAGCATTCACATTAACAAGTAAATTGACAGATGCCATAGTTTACATATATTATGCAAATATCCTGAAATCTTGCATGCATTTACATCTAATTTTCTTGAGGTTAAATGAGACGTACATTTCATAGGGGAAATAATTGAGGCATCCAGACATGATAGGCCAGGTGACTTGGTATGTCTTGTATGAATGGGGTAAAGACTAGGAGCAGAGAAAAAGGACATCTGGCATTTTCATTTGGAAATGTATTATGTTCATAGTTACTGTTTAGATAAAGCAGTGTAATAACTTCCTGGGATGCAGTCAGAAGTAGTGCAGGAAGTTTGTGCTGGGAGATGTGATTTGGGATGTTAACAGACCTCACCGTGAAAGGCCAGTCAGGGTCTCAGCCTGTTGTTTTTGTGGGTTTTTTGGTTTATTTTCAAGATTTGAAAGAGATACACTCTTCTCTTTACAGCATGATTTGCAGCACGGTGCACATCCCACCCAACTGAGATTCCCCTCATGCTCTAAAGGGAGTAGGTTTTCCTATACAGGCAGGGGAACTGTGAGGAGGTGAATCTGTGATCCAGTCAGGAGCAGGCCACAAGACCCCAGAGGTGCCACTTCAGTACCTGGAAGGATGTTTTCTTCCTCTTACATGTCTGGAAATCACGAAGGGATGACAGCATGCCCAGGGCAATCAACTTCTGCTTCAGGTGGGTTTGGTGAGAAATTTTGCTAATCTGGCAGCGCTCCTGTTTTCCAGCTTCATTTCACTTCTTCCATTGGGCAAAGCCTTGAGCCTTGAGCTGCAACTCATTCCAGCCTTGGACAAAGAGGACCTGAACCACAAATTATGATTTCTCTGTGCATTTTCAATTAGCTCTGCTTTTATAGGTAGCATGGGAAAATGCATGTATGGACCTAATCCAGAGAAGTACTGGGGTGTAAACGCTCTCTGAGGATGTGTGCAGTGCACGGGGCTCAGCTTCTGCTGCCAGCTGACCTAATTTCTCTCAGCTGAAGCTCTGCTAGGATTCAAGATACAGCTCATTTCCCTTCTTTGGAAACTTGCACATCAAGGTCTTACTGTACTCCTCACAAGTAGTCTTTAGCATCCCTTTGCTGCTTTTGTCAGGCTGCTACAAACTTTCAGCATTTACAGGGAGACTGTCAAAATATTGTATAGAAAATAATTCCCTTTTTTTGGTTCCACCAGTGTGCAGTAACACCTCAGACTGTCACACTGGAGAAGCTTCATCAAGAACCTCTTTGTATCATGCAAAGTGCTCACTTAGCTTGGCAACTCTTGATGAATTTCATCCAAGACATTCTGGTCTGTTTGCATAGTGACTGAACTTTCTGGCCAAATTCTTCTCGGGCATTGCTTTCAAATCTTGAAGGATGATTTGAAGTGCAAACAAACATGCAACTGGACAGAGGCTGACCCAGCTTCCTTTTCTTTTCAAAAGTCTTTTGTTTTCAAAGCTTTCCTAGGGTTACTGGTCAGCTTATTTCAATTTCCAGCCTAATTAATTGCTCCAAAATTTAAGGTCTGTCTTGCCAGAACCCCTTTAAATTATGCATACTCCTACTTACACAGTCACTGGCACTCTTCAAATATTCAAGGGTTCCTTACATTTAATTTTGGATGGTTTACTCTCTCCAGGGAGGAGACAGTGTTTTAAAAAGAAATTGCTGATGGATAAAATAGAGCCTACATGACTTGCAGCAAACAGCAATTTGAGTTCTCAAGAACATGTATTTCTTGGACATGTAAATTTTACTCATTTGCATTTAAAGGACACATGTGACATATAACACTGCTTTCTCATCCAGTAACATTATCATCTAGTGACATTAACTTAACGGTTAATGTCAAGTTTTTATTAACATTTACAAGCACATTGGGAGATTAATTTGTTTACTTGCATTATGCAAAACTGATTTAAGATCGTGGTCTGCATTTACACACATTTACATATTGTTTCCTGATTAATACATTATAACACACACAAATCATGTAGAAATTGCAGGCTCACATCTGCAACATAAACTTCATTTCCTGTAGTGTAAAATTTGACTTATCTGGCAGAACTTTTGCAGCAGGTTGCAGCTGAAGTCATAAGGAGGGAAGGAAGAATGAGGATCAGAGGTGGATTTTCCGTGAAGTCTTTCTGTAGCACCTGTTACTTGCCAATACCGTGGGGTCATGGAACAGAAGGGGAGAGTGCCAAGGTTGGCTGGCAGCATGATGAATTTCATGTAATGGAACCTATGGAGCTGGAGTTAGGCTCCTGTGAACACACAGTTTAGTTGAGCACTCAGTGACTTGAGACTGGGAGTGAAATGGGTGAGCAGCAAAAGGAGCCAGCAGGAGGGAAAGGGGCAGCAACCACTGCTGCCAGTGATGGATCTGTGTGAAGGGGCTCAGCTGGGTGCAGCAGAGACCCTCGAGATGCTCCCTCTGCTCCTTGTAATACCCTTTGGCTGGAGATGTCCAGGGCTGGCTGGCTTGGGAAGACCAGGGGAGGGTGTGGGGAGAAGGGCAGCGATGAACACCGAGCACCTGGTGTGGGGCTGAGACAGGATCCAGAAAGGCAGCACCCTTGCACTGAACATGGGGGCAAGGCGACACTGGGGACACTTCCCAGGGCAGTGTCTTCCTAAGGGAAAGCACGGTCGAACTCAGGCTTGCCTCACCTCTCCGAGGCCCTAATCCTACTCTCTTTTCTCCACCCGTCACAACCTCATCCTCCTCTTTCCTACACCCTCACCCTCCTCCGGTTCTTCTTTCTGTAAATAACTCTTTCTGATTTTGGACAAGCAGGGATCAACAGATTCTGGAGGGGGGGCGGTGAGGAAGACACTTGTTTTGGCTATTTTTTTCCCCTTTCTCTCTTGAATTTTGGGTGTTTGAACTTGAAAAAATGATATCTATAAATATAAAAACATATGTATTTAAGCAAATGGATTTCCTGGAGAACTGTGAAAGGAGTTAATTTTTTTCCCCTTTGATTTCTCTTGTTTCTCATTGGGGTTTGTTTTTTGGGGAAGAGATTTTTTGTGAACTGTTGAGATTTCCAGTTCAGCATTGTTTAAAGGATGTGGAGAAAAAAAAAAA
The DNA here is from genome assembly GCF_009819885.2 of Catharus ustulatus. Classification (NCBI taxonomy): domain Eukaryota; kingdom Metazoa; phylum Chordata; class Aves; order Passeriformes; family Turdidae; genus Catharus; species Catharus ustulatus. The sequence goes on along the minus strand of NC_046224.1, from coordinate 21,662,670 downwards.
GAAGAAAAATCAACAAAAACATGAAAACCTTTGTGATGTATAAAACCTGTAAATAGTCAAAGATACTTTCTCTTTTCTAACAACAAATTATTTCTGTCACTTTATATTCAAAAATAAAGAAATGTACCACAGAATATCAGGGTTAAAAAAATTGGAACCCATAATCAGAATATTTTCTTCATTGTCTTCGTTCATTTTGTTCTTAACTTGGAGTATGCCTGGGAATTTTGCTGCATGAGTGATGTTTTGAAAGCCTGAAATGGGGATCGGTTGAAATCAGGATGAGATGGGCTCTCACCCTGGTGTTCACTATTAGCTGTAGGTTGAGGCTACACTCTTGGGGTTAGATGATCAGAGTGAATGGAGGAAGGAGCCTGATCATATCCATGAAACACAAACAATACTGGGGCCCAGGCAGGAATGGGAGATTGTCTCAGTGGGTTGAATCTCCCTTTATACTGCCTGAAAATATTTCTGGGGGTTGCATGATGAAAGCCACCAAAAAGTTGCTGATACCACTGCTAACCAACCTTTAAGACTTTGGAGATACCTTGAACCCCTCCTGTGAGCCAGCAAGTGACAAGGCTTTGGCACATTGTTTATGTGAAACTGTCCAGATTGAGACTGTAGAGGAGTGGCAAAGACAGGGATGGCAAAGATAGTAGGGAAGTCTTCAATGATGTCACCTTATCTCAGCACCAGCCATTAATCATAGCCCTCAGGACTACAGGAAAGTTGAGGGAAGGAGTTGATCTTTGCAGAGGTTACTCTGGTCCAAACAATGGAAAAGGCTCAAGAGGTTATTTATAAAGAAATGCTAAGAACTGACATGTTTTGGAAATACAGAGCCATGCATCACCTTTAATGGTGAGAGGGCAGTCAGTTATTTTTAGGAAAGCTAAAAATAAAGAAAATGGACTAGCTGAGCTAGTCAGAGGATGCTAGACTACCTGTGGGGTGCAATTAAAAGTGTGGAACATAGCAGAAACACTCAGATGCACCGAGTCAGATTCAGAACAGGAAATGCAGTGTTCAGCCAAGAAGCTTATAGCAGCTGACACAAATTAAATGTTAGTAAATGAAAATAATTCATAAGGCGAGCAGAACTGTGAACCAGGGAAAGAAAATCTCCAGCTAGTAAACATAAAGGTAAATAGGATTATATATACACAAGCCCATGCTTATTGAAAATCCTGAAAATAGATGTTAAGTACTAATGATGAGAGGTAAGTCAATAATAGCACAGGAGAGACTGAAAGGCTCAATACTCAGTTTTTATCTGAAGCTGGAGAGACAAATGAGTCATTCCCCATGCCTGCCCTGCTCTTCATCAGCAAAGGAAGTGGAACATTATGTGAGACCCAAAGAGGGGTGCAGCTCCAGGCCTCCACTGTCACACCTGCACCCCTTAATGCAGCTGCCCCCTTCCCTTCCCCCAGAAAGTCACTGGGCTTGCTGCAGTGAAATGACTCAGCTGTTGCTTGTGCAGATAGCCTTGTGACAGTGGTTCTTCCCAGTCTCAAAATCCACTCGTGCACTAGTAACCCTCATGATACCAGAAGGCAAAAAAAAAAAGGTGAATATTGGGGTTTTGGTTTTCAGTCTCAAACCGCGTGCTAATGTAAGGTACTCACCCTTATATTTCTGAGTTCTGGTGTTGTTGCACCATTTTGATAGGTAATAATTACTTTTTTGACAGCGGCTTAATGCAAAAATGAAATGTGTTTTTTGGGCCAATTCTGCCAGCACCTGATATTTTCTGTTAAGAAAACAAAATTCTGTTTTGCAGGTCTGGAATGGAGTTGCATTAATTCCCACTCAAATGCAGGATACTGTCATCAAAATTGGTTAACTTCCAACACTTAGCTGAAATATCATATAATTTATTCAAACTTTAGCTCTTTGCCTGGGTTCATGTGCCAGAGACAGGAAGGCATTTCACTAGATTTCACTTGTTAGCCAGAACTAAGTCTTGGCTGGAGGTACTGGGGAAATGAAGGGTTTGAAAGTTTCAGTGTTTTGAGCTTTTATCTCTTCAAAACAGAAAGATTTTATACCTTTTCAATACCATCCTAAGCATTTAGTAGTTTTTTCATTACTGAAATTTTTAATTGACAGGTTCCGTTTTGAAGATGGAAATGTTTGCCAATTTAATTTCAAGTTTGAAAATACTCACCTTTTGGCCAAGCTGCACACTTGAAAACTCCTAATAGACTACAAGTAATCCAAACAGAAAAATAAATGGAGTGTGTGAGAGAAAAGTAAAGATAATTATCTAAAGGGATTAAAGAAGAATTCGAACAGTAGAAAAGTATTTCTCAGGGTTTTTTTTACTTCTGTGAATTTCACTGAAATAAAATACAACCCCAACTTTTTAAATGGCTCAACTGACAGTGCTTTAGCTGAAGCAAATGATTTTTAAGAGGTCTGGAGATGCTATCAGTGAATGGGATAGCAACTGAAAAATCAGATTCCCACTCTGAATCTCCCAGATGGACAACAATGTGCTGAAACTGGGAAGAGATCAATTAACTTTCCTCTATAGATTTTCTTCTTACTTTCACCTCAGCCACAATCTGGTGATCTGGGACTAGGTATGGAAAAATGGGTGAAAATGTGCAGGGAAATAATCATATTATCACTGGTCTTATAAAACTCAAGTTTAACAAGTATAGGTTTGTCCTGGTGTCACCAGGACTTGCTGACCCCTTTGGTTCTTTGAAGAGCCAAGGTTTTCAGAAAAGATTTCAAACACAGCACAGGAACAGAGTGATGGAAAAGAGCTATTCACTGCTCCATCCAGGATCTGCTGCCCTCACCACATAGGTGGGGATGCATCTCCCTAACAGGGACACCCTAACCAGTGTCTAGCAGGGGATATCTCCAAGTCTCTTTCCTCCAAGCAGTAAGCATTTCTCAAACACAGCCATGTAGGAAGCACAACTGCTCTTGGAAGAGCATTTCTTTTATGATTGTTCAGATAATTGGCATTGGAGTGTGTGTATGTGCATATGTGTGTGCATGTGTGTGTGTTTAGGGGCTCACCTAGACTTTAGAGGTTCAAACTTTATATGCTTAGGTTTTCACTGGCATCTAGACTCAGTCCAGTCAATGGACTGTAGAAAAGTACAGTAATGTCACTATTATAAGCCACACTGAGTATAAGCCGCATTTCCAGGTGTCATTCATTCTTTGTCCATATATAAACCACACCTGATTATAAGCCCCACATTACAATACAGAGTGTGATAAAAGGTATCTATTCTATCACCATCTGTTGAGAGTGGGGTCAGTGATCCTTATCTCAACGGCAGATATTCTGGTAATGGGCCATCCATTGAAACCAGGTGGGGCAGTGTTCTTTATCTTTTCACAACCCATCCTTCCTCCTGGGAGTAATTTTCTGCTAATGGCCCATTGAGTCCCACTGGGTGACTGATAAAACTACTGCATCCCATTGGAAGTTGCTCCAGCCAGGGGGAAGAGCCCAACATTTCTTACCAAGATAAAAACAGAGGTTTTGGGACACTAAGGTAGCCCTTTCTCCACTGGACTCCAGAGGAAAACCGGATTTCTCCACATCACCACTGGGCCTCCAGAGGGAAACTGCACCTTCTGCAGGAGCACTGCTTCAACTGAATCACATCTGTCACTGCAGGAGGATGCAGCCACTATTTAATGGGACTGCTACCAACACCCTGCCTGACAGGGTGCCAGGTTGTACTCTGACTTTGTCAGGGTTTGGAGTTTGTTTCTTTGTAGTACTGTATTTCTATTTTAATTTCCCAGAAAAGAACTGATATTCCTAATTCCCATATTTTTGCCTGAGAGCCCCTTGATTTCAAAATTATAATAATTTGGAGGGAGGGGGTTTACATTCTCCATTTCAAAGAGAAGTTCCTGCCTTTCTCAGCAGACACCTGTCCTCCAAACTAAAACAGCAATTTTTCGTTCTTTGTCCATATATAAGCCGCACCTGATTATAAGCTGCACTTTGGGTTCGGACCAAAATTTTAGTCAAAATGGTGTGGCTTATAATCGTGAAATTACTGTATTTGCATCCTCTCCAAAGAGGATTTCATCCTCTCTTTTGGCTCAGAGAAATCTCCCACCAAACTCATTTTCTGGGAAACATCTGCTTTGGACCCATGGACATCTTCAGTAGAAGACAACTGAGGACAGATGAACCAAAGCCCACTGCTTGTGTTTAATTGAAGGTGGCAGACATGACTGGGGGGTAAATGCCTCCCTTACAGGTGAGTTGCATTGAGTGACAGGCCCTGAGGACAGAGGTGGGATTGGAATTCCCTCCTGGCCAAGTTCTTTGCTGCAGGGTAGCTGAAAATGTCAGGCACAGAGGAGGGGAAAGCTGAGTGATGCAAAAGAGGAGCACAATGAACTGTGATGAACTCTGCTGTCTGAGGCATCTCTTGGCAGCCTGTACTCAATGGAAGATCAATAAGCAGCAAAAAGAGTCAAAAAACTATGTATGTCTTTGAGGAAAGAAGCTGAAGTCAAAGGTACTTATGATTGCAATGGCTGACATTGTCTTCAGTGCAGCAAGGGGCCCCACATGTCTGTACCAGAGCAGGATGACTTTGCCACCCTTCAGGACATAACCCCTGACACCCTCCATGCAGCTGACCGTGAGAAGGACCTTTGCTCCTGCTCTTGCCTACCAGCTCTCCTCTGCTGGGTGCACACGTCTTGCAGGTGTCCCTCAGAAAACATTGGCAGATGGACTCAACCCACCGGGAGCAGGCAGGTTTGCCACCACCTCTGGTGGAGTGTGCACTGCCCTCCATCTTCCTATTTGTGTCTGTTCAACATTAATCCCAAGGTAGCGGAAATTCAGCTGTCCCAGTAAAGGTCCTGTGCCAGCTGCCACAACCTGCTGTGCAGGGTGAGGGGGATCAAATCCCTCCATCCTGTGCCAGCAGTGAAATCAGTGGAGCAAAGAGGGCCCCTTTCTGTACCAGACAAACAAGCAACATTTTAGCAAGCAATTAAAATATATTAGTGTCCTACCCAACCTCTACTATCCTGGGCTGCCCTCTTCCTTGACTGGCCTGAGGGATGTGAACCCTTCAGTCTTCATTATTCTCAAATTAGGAAGGCTTATTAGAGGACCCTAGAGCAAAAATCATCACTGCAGTGCCTTGCATAGGATAAAGCCTCATTGGGAGAGGCAACCTAAGATCCTGCAGAATGATCGATTGGTGTAAGAAGAACTCTCTGCTTTCAGTCAGGAGTGAAAAAGAAGGATGAAGTTGTCACTCAGCTACATCATGTTTCTTCTCTTGTGCCCCCGTTTTCTGCCACATGAGTTGTAAATAAAGCACTGTACAAGTAGAGAGCTTACAGGTCCCTGTGAATTGCTCTGAGGTGTCATCTGCACAGGAGTGTTTTCTGCATTTAAATCCTGGTGAGCCCTCTTCTCAGCTTGTGTAACATTAGCACAAATGGCTGCAAGAGCATGAAGGACAGCAGTGCCTTTTTCTTGAATGCTGTGTTCAGTCAGAGATTGAATCCTGACTGATTTAGCAGGGCCTTAGAAAAATTGCATACAAAAGCATGATGTCCCATGACAATAAGACCAGGCTGACCCGGAGGGGCTGTGCTGGCTTGTTCCTGCTCTCAGAGGAAAGTTGTGCTCAGCTTTGTGTCCTGTGACTCAGTTTGCTACAAGCATGTTCAAACGTGATAACGTTGTGTAGTACAGAGAAGGACAGTGTCCTGGCCCAGTTCCAGCTTGTACAATTAATTCTATTCTTATCTAAAAATTCTACCTGTAATTTTGAATGAGTGTGGATGGATTTTTTTCATATTTTCCCAGCTACAGCTTCAAACCACTAATTTATTTTTTTTCTCTTGTGACTTCTTAAATATTTTGTGTCTCCTTTATATATATATATATCTCTATATATATCTGCATGCATATTTATATCCCTCTTTTTATCTTTTTTGTTGTTCTGTCAACAAAAGCTGTAATTCACTTTGCTTAAATTATTGTGTGATCATGCAGTGTGCTTTATGGGGCTACATGCAATCCTGCCAAGAAAACAAAAAAGATTGAGCATCCATATATTGAAAACACCCTGAACTATCCAAATCTCCCAAAGACTGACTGCTTATTGCTGCACAGTGTTCCTTGAACCAGCTATCTGAATGCTGCTCTTTATTCAGTAATCAGACATATACCCAGCACTACATATGCATTTGGATATGTCTGAGCTCAGGAGATGCAATCAGAAAAAGATTACTCTGTGAGATGATTCCTGTTCTTAGGAGAAATATTCTTAAGTTAACAATGTGGAGGAAAATGTCGGTCTCAAAATTACCAAAAATCCTTGGTTTAGTGCCTGAAGGGCTGTTGTATATATTTTCTTACTTGAACACTGCTGTGGGGAGCTGCCTACTTTAACCCATTCCTAAGAGTGGAGGAATGCAGCAGCTCAGGCATGTCAAAGGTGCTCTGCCCCACTCTGTTCAACAGTGTGCTGTGTAGCTAATGCAGCCAACACTGAAACCGTTCACATGAACGTATTTGCTGCGTGAATGATAGTGTCGAACATTTTCGAGTGAGGAGATGCTTTGTTTGACTACAAATGAGACATGCCCAGAAAGTGGTGCTTGCTTGAGCTGTCAGGGTGCTCTTCCCTAGCACTTAGATGTGTCCTGCTGTACATTCTCCTTTCCCTCTCTGATGCCAGGTTGTGACACCCTCAGTACCTGGGTAGCAGTGACTGGGAGGTGGCTGTATGTTAGCGGTGAGTAAAATGGTTTCTGCATGTATGACCCCTGGCATAGGATATCAGTTTGAGCCGGCAGAATTGCCACTGTCCCTTTTGGAAGCCCAGCAGGTACTTAGATTAGACATTCAGCTTGTGGAGGGTATTATCAATGGCACAGCAGATCCCACCACTGGGCAGATGTGAGGGAGGGTTATTCAGTACGGCTGAAGAGTGCAGAAATAGTGTCCATGGCTGGCTTCCTTAGCCTGTGGACAGTGCTGAGAACAAGTTTGACAGTGATGTCACTGCTGGTGCTGGGAACAAACAACTTCAAGCATCTCTCACAAGCCCTGTCTCCTTCTCTGTGTGCATCACAAAGGGAAGGAGGCTGTAGCCTTTCACCTGCCCAATGTTTCTGCTGCTCTGCTCACACCCACACAGATGTGTGGTGGTGGTGGTTGTGGCCAGGCAGGCCTCTCCCCTCCCTCAGCTGAGTCAGAAGGCAATGTGAATGTGTGCTGCACTAGGTGACTGAATGTCTGAGCCAATTCCTCAGTCAGCAGTGCTTGGGTAACTAACATGGCATTTTGACAGCTATTCAGCCCTCACCAACTAAGCTGTTTCAACACCCTGTCATCATGCGTTGCCAGGTGGTTGTAAAACAAACCAAGGTGGGCCAATACCAACAGAAGAATAAACACAGGAGGGAAGAAAGGAGCAGTGTAATTAATGAGGAGTGCAGAAATCACAGTGGTCCAGAGAAGGGCAATTCAAATGATCCAAAGCAAGAGGAGCTGGGGAGCTGCCAGAGGATGAGCAAGGAGCTGATGCAGGGTGAGACTAGGGATGGTGGAGACCAAACTGTAGGTAATAAACAGGTGCATGATGAATGATCAAGAACAGGCCAACAGGCACACCAAGTCAGCCTGGTACCTGAGAGGAAGTCATAAAGGCTACATGCTTTTCCTTTTTATAGATTAAAGGCACTCCACATTTCTCACCCTGCAATTAATCAGTCCCCAGGAACTGTTCTTTTTGCATACGTCAAATATATATAATGTAACCGATTTTGTGGAAAGCCAGGCAGATATTTATTAACAGCAAGGCTCCTGGGCAATGCCCTTAGAGAGACTTGCAGCTGTTTTCCACAGTCTAGCTCGCTGGAGTTCTCATGGCTCGAAACACCCTTCAGAGAGGAACAAATTCATCAATTCCCACCTGTCCAGACCAAAACCACTGCCACAGTACAGCACAAGGAACAGTAAATTTACAGATTGGACATTAATGTAGGAGTGTTGTGCCTCAACAAGAACTTGATTGAAATTTCCCAAGAGCAAAATCAAAAGCATAAATTAATCTCTAGTAAGGAGAGGAAGACATTAGAGGATTATCCAATTACAGGTAGGGTAATGCTCAGGTAGGGAAGAAAAACTACTATGTCTCCTGTTGGTGTGTCTCAGGCCAGAGGAAAGACAAGCTGCAGAATAAGGATGGTCTCCTCTGAGGGATTACTCAGATGCATTGAGATGAGGAGGATGAGTCTAAAGCAGCCACCTAAAGCATGCTGCTGTTCACAACATGAACAGCACCTGTGTTATTGCTTCTTCACCATAAATCCTTGAGTGGAGATAGCCTGTGTCTGGGATGTGATTGTGTCACTGCTGACATTAACAGTGCTGTAGGTACCCTTTGGTGCTGGACCACCCAACACCATGGTTATGTAAGTCATGAAGAGGGAGGAAAGATAGCTGGAGCAGAGGCGTGTATCTTCTCCTTCTCCTCTCCATCTTGCTCTAGGGTCTCTCTAGGCTCAGACTTCTCTGTCTGTGATAGTTAAACAAGTCCTTGAGAGGAGCTAGGCAGTGGATATGCCACAACCACAGATTATCCTACTGCTGAGTGGTCAGGAGAGCAGAGCAGCTGCCAAGGCAAAGGTGCAAGGCTTGAGAAGGGGATCTCCACTCTGGGTCCCTGTGTTGGCTCTCCTGCCTCCTCCTCAGCTGATGGGCTGTGCCTCCTCTGGCAGTCTTGCTGTGTCAGCAGCTTTTCACCATGTCTGGTGGGCAGGACTCACACAAGAGGGATGAGCTCTATCTGTGCTTGTACAGCAGCTAGCAGGTGGGGACTTTGCTGTGTGCTGAGGTTGTCTCCAAAGGTGTACACAGTACAAAGTATGAGCTTCTTGAAATAAAACAATATGTTTTAGCCATCTACATCACATTTTTAAGTACTTCAGTGGGGACTCAGTCCCTTGTGAGGCTTTTATCTTCCAGTGGAAGAAAAGCAGAACTCAAAAGGGTAGGCTAAATGTTTTTAGAAACAAACAGCCATACAAAACCACATGGGCACTCTTAAAAATTAATCCCAAAACAAAAGCAAACTCACGGAGTGGGTTAGCAGCTAGAGGCAGCTCTGCATGGGAATTCCTTGCTCTTGGGAGTAACATGGGATCTATCCTCCTGGTAAGGTACATATGTGACCAGCTGGTAAGTGTTAGACCTGCTTTTCCTATTTAGATGGATTTAGACATTTTGCTTGCACTCCTGTGCTGTTCTTACTTTCAGCTGCTTTGCTTCATTAAATGCTGAGGGGTCCTGAATGGAAACACTGTAAGGGAAGAATATTCCAGAGGGAACTGACACATGGCATGAAATCCCCTGGCACTGCTCTTCTTGTGACAGGCACAGAAGCAACATGAGCCAGTTCCCTGCTCTCCTGTGTCCTTGTGGCTGCAAGGATGGGGAAGCAGGTTTGTGTGTCTGCTCAAGGAGAGCTGCAGCAGGGACAGTGCAGACAGACCAGATACAGCTGATGACCACTTGTGTCTGCCATGTGCACAGGTCATCCAGTCACTCAGCTACAAATGTGAGGGGGTATGGAAGTGCAGGAGGCAGAATCGATAGGGGAAGAAGTCTTAGATTTTTTTAATCCTGTAGAAGGGATGCAAAGGGACATACAAGCCTTTCAACCTTGCTGCTTTCAAGCACAAGGAAAACAGTGATTTTCTGTTTTCACACTCTAATATAGAAGTATAAGTGACTCCTCAGTGATACATATTCTGATTCCTCTTCGTTAATGTAACATTCTGTTATTTTATTAAATCACATAAGAACATATGAAGCCTGTAATCAAAAATACTATTCGAGATAATTTCAGTCCAGCCAACAAAAGTCAGACAGTGGGAAAAGGGCATTATTCTGACCAGCAAACTATTCCTGGTTTACCAAACTTGAGCCCTCTGGGCACTTTGACCACTGGCTTGTTTCCAGTAGGTGGAGAACCTCATTTCATGCCATGAAGGACTTAGTTAGTTCTGCAGACACAGAGCAGCATTACTGGCATTGTATGAGTCCTGGAAAATGAGGTGCAATCTTCTGTTTCTCCCAGGGGGTGCCTCTGCAGGACATCTCAGACACGCAACCTAGATGTGGGTGGCAGAGATGTTTTGCCAGCTAGCCTTTTTAATTTCTTTCAAAATCTATTTGCCCTGTCCTTGGACCTTCGACCCTGCTGTGATTTCATCAGTGGCAGTCTGTGTTTTAAACCAGACTCATACACAGCCTTCTAGTTTAAATTCTTGTTGATGTAATTTGTCTTTATACAAACATGTCATGGTCACTTTTACCACAAGGCCTCATTTAGTGGTTATGACACATCTAATTCTTTCTCATTTCTCTAGCAAGTTACAGTTTGACCCTCTTTTTAGAGAGGTCTTCTGTGTCTTCTGGCACATAGGTTTATTTTGTAGCAACTTCAGTATTAATTAACCTTGGATCCAAAAACTTTTTAGACGATAGCAGAATTCCTGTTCAAGAATCTCTGAAATGGTGAATCTCATAATGTGCTGTCAGATATTTTGTTCGGCGCTAAGACAGATCACTTGAATCCAATAGGACTTCATCTGTGCAGCACTCTTGTCATTTGTATGGATTTCTCATTTACCCTGTTTGAACTGTGCATTGATGGTGTGCTTGGAATGACACATCAAAGAGGAACACACAAATGCATCACTACTTACTAGGAATGCACCCAAAACTTGGTACGAAACCCTCGCAACTTTTACTTCTACTAACCCTCTTTCTGTGTTGTGCAAAGCTTGCTTCATATAAGTGAGAATAGTTTTTTACCCATTTCATTCAATCTGAACAGTGCCTGGACCATGGACAATCAGTTACCTCTAGGAACATCATGGATCCTTTGCAGATTCGTCTTTAGGATTTTTGTTGATGCCATAGATTGACAACCTTTCTAACAGTCTGTTCTCTGTGATCTCACACTAGCTAACACCTTGGACTATCAATCTTCAGAGAGTAATCTCTGGCATCTTTTACTTCTCCAAGGCTTTTCCTCTTGCCAGTTAGGCTCACAGAAGCACAGAATGTCTGAGGTAGGAAGAGGTCTTGGAGGTCATTTGGTGTAGCCTCACTGATCAAGCAGTGCCAAGGACCACCTCGATCAGTCGTTCAGGACCAAACCCAGATGGCTTTTGAGTACCTTCAGGGATGAAGATGCTGCAGCCTGTCTGGGAAACCCTCTCCTATGCTCAGTTGCCAGCATGGTGAAGTGTCTCCTGGTGTTCAGAGGAAACTGTGTTTCAGTTCTTGCCGGTTGGCTCTGGTCAGTGCTCACCACTGGCAAGAGCTGGGCTCCAATTTCTTTGCACTCCCCTTTCAGCCATTTGTGCACATTGACAAGATGGCCCTGAGCCTTCTCCTCTCCAGGGTGAGCAGCCACAGCAATCTCAGCCTGTCCTTGTATGAGATGGTCAGTTGCAACAACTCAGATGCAACAAAGCAGAAAGACCTTGTGTAAGTATTACTTTACCCATTATTTAAAGTCCTGCATTTTGGCAGATTTTTTTTCCCCATTTCTATCATCTTTCCAGGGTTTTTAACTGCTTTTTTCACAGCAGTTCTTTTTAAATAATCTTATTCATTTGTTTGTTTATACTCCATTAAACAGTCTTATCTTGGCATGCAGCAGAGAAAAATGCAGAAAGTTCTGTTTATGAGAAAAAAAAAGAGAGAGAGAAATCAAGAATTTTAAGAAAATACAGCCATAATCCTTTTGGTGAGTGCCAAAGGGAGCTCTGTTTCTCTGTGTAACATCCCAAGTCAAGCAGTAAGGTCTTCACTGGCAACTCATTCTGTAAACTGCACTCAGGTGAGGCTGCCTACTACAAACTCTACTTCTGTAATTTGTCTTTGTAAAGGCAAAGATGTTAGGCTTAGTTTTGCTCCATGGACCCCCTGGGAGGCCATTTCAGAAAATTATTTTTATCAAAAGAAGTGCTTGCTGTGATGTAGATATGCTTGGCTTGATCTGTCATGTTTCCTTTGCTTCTTTGTTCCTTTCTTTCTGTCAATCACAAACCAGTTTGTGGTAAAGGCTGGTTTCAAAACAGCTATTTAAATCATCAGCAGGGCTTTGTCCTTCAGAGACATTTAGTTAACTCATTTTACATTTCTTTCTGCTGAGAACAACATTTCTCTCCGGTGGTTTTCTAGCATGCACGACGCAGAGCCCTTGTGCCTGGGCGCCGTTCTGCTGTGCTGAGGTTGTCTCTGCTTCAGTGCAAGGCAGTCCAGCCACCGCTGTGTCCCTGCCCTATTTACCACGGCTTTTTTAATTAGGTGTGTGTTTGTTCCTGCAGTGTTAGCTTGTGCTGCAGGCTGGGCAGTAAGTAACCTTAAGCAGTTGTCAGCTAGAGTGTTAAAACATTTATTTTTCACAAGTGCTGTGCTGTTGTGGCCGCTGCTACAGACACGTCTCAGGTGGGAGTTAAAGAGCAAGCAAGCTCAGGCCTGGCAGACATCTGATTCTGCCCAACAGAAGTACAGTCCTTGCTGCCATTACAAGTTCTCATGGTGATTCCAAGGTCAAGAGGTTAAGTGGCCTTCTGCTATTTTTGATCATTATTTATATTTCAGATATCCCACTTTTTAAAATTTAAAAATACTTCCAGTTTGTATAATACTGTTTTATTTGCCTACATTCTCTAATGGGATCATCAATGTTGTAGCCTACTAGCTAGTTTGTGGCAGAAACAGGGCACCTTTGCCAAGTGGCATTCTCATCCAGAGTAGAAAATCCTCTAACAACTTTTGTCTTGCTGTTTGCACTCACTGCTGAATGGTAATCCTGCTGACATGCACACCCTGGCATTGATATCTAGCTTGCAGTGTTTTTCAATGCCTGTCCATTTTTAGGCAAGACCTGTACTGCAGGCCTCCACTGCCTCTCAACCTGCCAGATCTCACTTCTGACCATGTAGTTGTACACGCCATCTCCGTGACACAAGTTGAAATGGGACAATTTGCTGTCATGACCAACCCTGCAAGGGTCAAATGCAATCCCTCCAGAATGGCTTTCGTGAGCTACAGGGCTGCAGTAAGCTAAAATATGTGGTGTCCTCTGCACAGTGGCATGAAGACACTGTGATCCCTAACTAGCCAAAGGTTTACACCATCTCCTCCACTTGTTCTCTTTCTCAGGAAGAAAATTTTGTCCTCCATGTGGCACTGCAATGATGAGAGCTCCTCCAAGACACAGTCTGCACATATAGAAATAGTCCCTGTTGTGTAATGGGAATTGGGAATACAAATGTGTAAACTCCATTTGCAAGAACAGAGATCAATTTCATCTTTTGACAGCTTCACATATCTCTTGCTGAACACTGATTTCTTTTATTTTATGTTACAATCCAAGGTCTCATATCACTGACATGCCTGCTGAATATCTCAGGCAAGCTTCAGTCACCTGAAACACAATTTCAGATTTCCAAGGCACAGGATCATTATAAATCTCTGTGTCTAACTTTTCTCAAGGAAATTAATGTTTGTGACAGGGGCAGAAGACAGTGACCTACCTCTCCCAAAATCTGTCAGTGCAAGGGGAATCACTCACCACTCTTCTTCTAGGTCAAAAGAAGGAATCTTCAGCTGGCTGCAGGACCCAGCGGTAGAGAATGCAGGATCTAATTATCTGCTTGCCAAAAAGGCTGTAGCTGCCACATGACACAGATCTCTGCTGCTAGGTTTCACAGCAAGGGCAGCTCTGCTGTCTGCAGCTTTGCACGCTGCAGTGGTGAACAAGTTTGGGACACGGCTGCTGTGCTGTGTGAGTGCTCAGCTCTGTCAGCAGCACTGTGAGCACGTGCCAGAGGCTCGGGCCACCAGGGCAGCTGATCCCTAAGCAAGGTGAGCAGTGTGAGATCAAATGCAGCCTCAAAAGGACCAAGTCCCTAGGTGACCTGCTTCCCTGTATTATTGTGAATAATGCTGGCGTGTGACAACATGGTTTGTGCTGGTGGAGGTGGTGCAGGGCTGCAGAGACTCTTATTAAGGCTGGACTGATTGTAGGAACATGAAATCCACTTAAAATTCAGGTTCTCTTCATACCATGGTTGCCTTGTCCCTGCAAGGCAGGACTGGTCCTGCTGAGCAGGTCAGTGCTAGTTGCAGGAAGGAGTTTTTGCTCTTGTGATGAAGAAAGAAAAAAAGGACAAACCCCCCATCCCATAAACAACAACAAAAAAAAGAAATCTCATGTGTTAAGAAGGAGAAAAAAATGTATGGTCTCTTGGCAGGAAGGGGAATGCTGGCAAGGCGAACAGTGAAAATCCCAGGCAGGATGAGTCATCTGTGTAGGGACTGAAAAGCAAAGTTTATATAGTGGTCAGACATTTCTGGAGCCTTTACCCAAACACCACAGTGCTGGGGCTTCCCTGTGTGCCACCAGCCTTCTGCTGCCACCACAGTGCCTGTGCTGACTTCATCAACAGAGTTCTTTGAATGAAAGGGTTTGAGGATGGACATCCTCCTGGCCTCTGGCAGTCATGCTTTTACAGGTACAATCTAGTGGCTTTTGCAGCCCCCCCTCACCCACACAGTCTGGAGAGCTGGACTTAACTTCACCCATTTTACTCTGCTGCTGCTGTAGAATGACCCCTCAGCAGTAAGTACGAGGCAAATGTTCATGAGACTAAGCTGTGGAAGAGCCATGTAAGGCACATCTATAACTTTGACCCTAGCTTCCTGCCTGCTGCAGCACCCAAGGCTTTCTGTACAGCCTCCTCTCTGAGCCCCAATGCAATTTTTCCTGCTTTATTTGGAGGTTTGTTAAGGTGACACCCAAGGGCAAAGAGCTTCAGCACACGTTCTTCTGGCACAACTGCCTCAAAGCCGCCTCAAAGGCTTCCTCATTAAAAACAAAACGTGTTACACAGGGCTTCCATGTTGTGGTCCTTACTTCATTTTTCAAAATTGCTTGCTATAAAGGTTGATTCATGGTTAGGAAGAAACAGATGTGGAGAAGCCAAACTTGATGGACATTATGCTGGAGGAAACCTGTTTACAGAAGGAGATGTATCACTGTGTTTTCCAGCCTGGTATTCCCTTGGCCTACAGATATGAGGGGAACTGGGACAGCACAGTGCAGCAAGACCCAAGATGTAAACCTCAGAGGATGGGAGGGGGCATGTGGATTTCATTCAGTATGCTCTCCCACTATGCCAATAAGAGCATGCTATGGCATATTCCTTGCATATGGAAACAATAGGAAGGCCCTGGCATGAAAATGTGCAAAAGTATTTTTACAGTCTGCCCTGAATACAGCTAGTGGTTGATTAATTCTGTTGAAGCCACTAACACCCCCACTGCCCATGGCAGAATAGTCATCCCAAACAGTTCTCAAAGAAAGAAAAGCTTGAAAGGGAAGAGAACTCAAATCCAGGAGAAAAGGTCTGCAGGAGAGATAAAAGCTTTACTCAAGAGTTCTGAACAGACTGGAGGAGGTAAACCGGTAGTGGCCGTGGAGAAAAAGGTCTGACACTAGCGGGGTGATGTGTGTGCCCGTGCGCCCTTTGAGCATCTTAGAGGTGAGCTTGTCTCACCAACACGTAGGATCCCTCTGCTTCCACACAGGCAGCAGCTGTGACCTGCAGAGCTCAGCCCTCTCCAGTGCTACAGGACATCTCTTGCCAGCATGCCCTTACCTGCCTTTACCTCGGGGTCTGGCCATTTGGGCTGAGCTGGCAGCTCATGGAGATTGCTCTGGAAGAGGCATTTGGGCTCCTACCCAGTGTGGCTTACTTTTGAGTCTAGAAATGCACAACAAATGCATGAATAAGCAGCATTTCCTTCCCCACAATGCTTATTGATGTCTAGGTTGTTTCAGGAGCAGACAGCTCCTTGCAAGACACTGGCAACAGAATGAACAGGCTGCCTGTGGAAAAGCAGCTCAAACTCTGTTTTACCACCTCAGAATTCCCTCTTCCCTCTAACCCTTCGTTTATCTTCATGAGTTACAAATGAGAGGTCTGAAAGCGAAGGCACACAGTTGTACCAAAAGAATGGAAACGTAATTCCTTATGAAGAAAGAGGAGAGGCCAAGTCATGGATTTAAAACCATGAGATGATTTCCACCCTTGAGACTTTGCTTGCATTGTAGGCTGTCTGAGAATGTGCAGGGGTTTGGGGCTTCAGGAAGAATTTTTTTACACTGGGTTTCTGTTAGAAAACAGATTCATGAGGCTCTTGTTGTTTGTCAGAAGTATACCCAATTAGATAAATCCATGGATGGGACTCGGGCATGTTAAATATTTGTTTGTAAAGCAATTGGCTGCTATGTTGTCCCTCACCTTGGCTTCCAGCCTCCTGCCTTTGAGTGCAGCTGCTGTAACCAGGCTAGCAATCTTGTTTTGCTGTTTTGGATTTTTTTCTTTTGATATCCAAAAGGTAGTCATCCCTTAGCCATTTTCAGAGAACCACAGAATGGTTTGGGTTGGTAGGGGCCTTAACATTCTGAAGGTTTAATTTGGCAGAGCCAGAGGTTTTCCGAATGGTGCACCAGAGGATTTCAGTGCATTCAGAAGATATTGGTGCCTCTTAGATGAATTCCCATACCTACTGTGTGCTGACTCATCAGTGTGGGAAGGCTTCACTCACACCTCTCAGTCGTCCCTGTCTGCATGCTTTTTATTCATGGCCACACACAGGAAGATAGTTTACAGTGATGGTGTCTTGCAGCAAAGAGAAAAATCAAGGGAGAAAAAATTTCTTCGCGTGGCTAAAGCAGTAAGTACGTGGGCTCTGGTCATGCTGACCTGGCTCAGCTTGGGTGTAGAAACAAAACATCTCTGGGCTTGTCCAGCACTCCACACATGGGAAAAGATTAATGAAGTTATGGGAGATACAGGAAAAAAAACTGGAAACACTTGACAGTAGTTTGGCTACAAAGGTGGAAGCAGCGGACAGGATACAGAATTGGCGCAAACACCTGCACAAAAAGCCCTTGTTCTTCATTGTTCAGAGCCTCTGGCTGGCTGTCGGTGAATTTGTCTCTGCAGAATATAAAAAGGAAGGTCCAAACATGGCAGCCCTGACAAACCAGGGCACTGTCAGAGCTGTAAGAAGTGATGGACATGAGCAGTTCTGTGGCAGCTCACAAACCAGCTCAGTCATTCCCAGCAGTTCTGGGGCAGTATCTATAATTGAAGAGCTCTGGGCGGCTTGCAGGCTTATGGTTCTTCATCAATTAGGACTAAAATGTTCCACTTATTAACAACTGGATTGTTTAAATAACAGCCTCCATCAAGTGCTTTGGCTGTTCAGCACTCAGAAACTTGAGTGCTCAGTGAGCTGTGCAGTGCCTTGCAGATGCCTGTCTCTACAGTCCCTGTGCCAATCTCCCGACCCCTGCTCCCCTCCAGTGCCCTGCTGGAGGGCACTGATGCCTGCCCACTGCCCACCACCTCTTGCCCCCATTTCCAGAGCACCACCTTCCTGCACAGACCACAGCGCTTCCCCCATGGTAATGTGCTCACACTCCTGTGCATCAATTAGGCTGCTTTTTGGAGGAAAAGCGAATTTTATGTTCAGTGCTGGCACTGGAGGGACAGTCTGTTGGATCTTGATGGAATAGATGATGTGTCACGTTTTGCTTTCTTCTCCTGTAGTGCTCCTGGGATACACTCATGCAGTTCTTGTACTGTTCTTGCTGAACATGTTTTTCCACTCTTTCCTCCCATTTTGCAGTTTAATTTCCTCACAAAAACCAGAAAAATAAAACAAAACCACACTTTTAGAGTAAAACTTTTACCAGAGCATGTCAAGGTCTGACCAGGACCCCCACACATGGAGTCCTTGCCAAATGTTTTTGAGGCCAGAGCAATAGCACATCACAACCTTTGGGGCAGAGGGAAGAAGACGTGTTGTTATCAGGTTTGTGCAAGAGAAAGAGAAGATTCTGGGTTGCCAGACCCTTGTGGCACATGCACTGCCCTCTGTGCCTGGCCATTGTCAGAGTCCTTCTGTCCCCTTGTTCTTCACCCCTGAAACAGGCTCCTCTTTTCACTGTGTGCATCCAGGTTTTTGGTGTTTGGGGTGTGTCTGTTCCTGTCCGTGTAGAGTGGACAACCTCTTGAACAGTGACTTGCAATGGTCCCAAAGGCCAGTCCCAATGATGGTCTGGTTTCTCTGCTTTTCTGGACGGATGCAGCCCCCAGTGCTGTGCTTCTGCAGCATCCTGTTGGTGTGTCTCCAATGTTGGAACATTGAGAGGAGCCATGAGGAGCCCTGACTCTCAGGTCCATTGTGCAACTCTTTGTCCAGTCTTTCCATCCACAGGCTCTTCAGGGAGCATAGCAGTTCAATTTCTCTCTCTCGGGTATCCCACAATCTGTTTCAACAAAATCCATTTGCTTTTGCGAGCTCAGATAGGCTCAACCCTCTGCCAGCTCTGCTCCTCCACTGCTCCCTCTGCTTCATCCTGAACCTCTCCTGTGCACAAGGGACATTTTGGTATGCCCTACACTCTCAGGCCCGGGGAAACAAAACTGGAACTGAAGTTTATTGATAGAACTAGTGAAGGCCAGAATTGTCCAATGCGTGCCATTTGTGGAGAATCCTCATGGATGCCTTTATGCAAAGAAACCAGGATTGCACACACACCCTTTATCTAGCTGTAAAATATTCCTTCAACCTCAATAGACCTCTGGAGCTCTCCAGATTATGACTGGATTCTCTTGCTTGTGGCCACTGTCCAAGCTCTTATGTCTGCATAGAACATGACAAAGAAAGTTATGCAAAAAGGGAAATTGTTGTTTTCCAGCTCTGTAAGCTCATTTTCACGTGGTCAGCACACGTGCTCATGCACATACAGAATTAATGGCCTTCTGCAATTGGAGCTTACTGTGTTCCTGTTGGCAATGTCTGAGGAGATGCCAGAGGTGGAGCAGTCTGGCTTCCCTCAGACATCACTGCTGAAGCACCAGGGGCAGAAGGCTGCTCTGTACCTCTCCCCAAAAAGGATTATATTCTGAACATCAAGACACAAATATTCCTCCCTGGAAACCAAAAAAATTAATTCATTATGTAGAAGAGGGCAGGGGCTCCTGAGTTGACACTGTTCACTTGTGATACCTGTTAAACTATGATCTCTATGGGTCCCTTCAGAACAGGATATAATTTTTTTAAAGAGTGTCATCTTCATTTTTCTGTGGAGTACTTCTTGGGCACGGTTTGTGGCACAACCCCCCTACCCCACACTTAATTGCCAATCAAACAAGGAAAAGGCAAGTGTTCACTGTAATTGCCCTTCAGGCTGTGCTCTTGGGCACATGGCTGGCATATTCCCAGCTACAAAGGCAGCTGTGACCTTCCTGGGCCAAGGCTAGTAGACCCAGCAAAACAGAGAAATGAGAAAAATGAGCAGAGCAGAGCGTTCGCTCCCACTTGGCACAGAGGCTGTCTTAAGTGATGGGATAGACAAACATTTGTCTCGTAAACAAAATGACAACTGCTTGCTTCTTGCCTCTTCCACTGAGGGTTGTGGTGGTTCTGAGAATCTGGGGCTTTGTCTACAGGGGTTGGGTGGTGATCCTCTGCTTTCCACAGCTGTCCTTTTGCTGGGCCATGCTGGGCCTTGCGAGGAGGGCACTTGGGCTTTTGAGCAAAGTCTTGATCTCTTGAGGAAAGGCCAAGGCAGCCCCATGGAGCTCCTGGGGTGGCAGTGGTCCTGCACCGGCAGCAAGCACAGTGTCTTCCCAGGCTTTAGCACACGGTTTGTGCCACTGGTGTCCTCACTGTTTTTTATTGCCAGGTCACTTGTGCATTTACGTGGGTAACTGAAGCCTTTGGAAGCTCTCTAGCTGTGGGGGACAAGTTTCTCTCTTTTACAATATCTGCCTAGCACAGTGCAAGGCTCCCCTTACATCCATGGGAGAGGTAGGGCATGCTTTATCTCATCTTTGTGTACCTATCTCAAAAAGATCAAAGAATCACAATGTAAAAGTAACTGTCTCTCCTTTGACTGCAAGCAGTTCCAGCTCCATTTTCTATGTTATGCTTTCATCTGTGCTTAGACACCAAAAATTACATGGCATTCATCTCACCTGGGCATCTGGCTCCTTCCCCACATAAGAAGTGCATCTTCTGCCACTTCTGTTGCTCTCATTTTTAAATGAGAGCCTTAGCCTCCTAAGGAAAGCTTTGTGGGCAAAATATCCCTTGTCAAGCTGCAAGTGGTACAGAGCATGGAAATGCTGACCACAAATGAACATTTGTCAGGGAAAAAATTCACTTTATCCTGCTCCTATTGAGAGTTTTTATGGAAGACTGAGCCAGCCTTGGGGCTGTGGGCTCTAGGGGTTTTTTTGCTTGTCTCTGGGACCTCCTGGCACTCCAAATTGCAATAGCCTTTAGGGTTTTAATTGTAACATCGGAAGTCCTGTCTTAAGGTTTCTGTGGTGTGAGGGGTGACCCTGCTTCTGTACACCTCAGGGGCTTTTGGTATCTAATACAGCTTCTCTTAATTATGTCCTTGCTTGTCAAACAAAGAGCCCTGCTTTCTTTTGATCTCCTGAAGCCTTGATTTGTACACGAAAACACAGGGCATGAATTCAGTGAGATATTCAGAATGTTTTCTGTTCTTTGTCCCTGGAGGTGGATTGGGGTCTTTTTTTGGCCTCTCTGGTCCTATTCACTCTCCTGGGGCTGGGTCAACCTATCTGCTTCTTCCTCCTCTGCACACCCTACCCTCCAAATCTCCCAGTACTCCTTGTCTCTTAGGCCTGCAATGATGATTCCTCTTAGAAAGTGTCCTGAACAGCTCTGCACCACTCCCCTAAAGGACTTGACAGTCTCCTCAAGTTCTTGATAATGCTGGCTAAATCTCTCATATATCACATTATGCCTCCCAATAAACTGAGCATCAAAGGCTTTCTTCACCTTCTCATAACACCTTTTTTATTTCTTTCCTTCCTGGGAATATCAGCAGCATTCCAGTCTCCACCTTGGGCTGAGAGCTTACTTGAAGCCATTTGTATTACAGAAGAGACCTGGTGTTCCCTGAAGTGCCCACGCCTTCCCAGCCAGGTCACCCAGCTTTCTGGAATTCTGTCATTAAATGCCCCAAGGATCAAACTTGTTACAAGAAGTGCAGGTGTTGTCCCTGTTGTTAAAAGAATGAGTTATTGTGCATAAACAGGAGCTTTTCCAAGATTGTTCTCAAGAGCTGTGTGCTCCTGTATTCACTGCCTGCAGGAAGGGCTGGATGATCAGACATGGCCCATGTGCTTAACCTTTCCCCTCCCGGTTTAAAATCTGCTGCTGAGAGCCACAAAGCCCACAAACACACATTTTTTATTCACCTTTGCCAGTGCTGCTGGCTGAGTTGATGAAATGGTATGGTTCACATGAAACCCATGGGAACAGTTCATATTTGGCTGTGCAAGATGAAGCAGAGGAGCCTCCCTGTGTGTGGTAATGTACTCCTGTCCAAATCTGCCCTTTAGCAGGAGCTGTGCATGGAAGTCTGGTGAAGACTCTCCAAGTCTCACTCACCACCAGGATCTGCTGTTCTCTTGCCTGCCTTTTCTTGACCTTTTCCTTCTTTAGCTACATTTAATTGACCATAGTGCTGGACACTAAGTACGTCTTTCCTCAGCCTTTTTTCTTCTTGCTGCTTTAGCACCGTTTCTGGGATTGTTTTGGATCATTTCCCCTTCCTTTGCTTCATATGCTGTGACCTCTGTGGGCATTTTTGTCCTCATGTGGGATATTTTCTTTTTCCATTCAACATGTAAAGCAATGCTTTTTCTCTTTATTCTTCCCAGCTGCCTTCACTGACTCAGGCTTTTGCAGTCAGGTTGCTGCTGCCTGGTGGGCACTGAAGAGCACAAACTCCTAAGGCAAAACATCTGTTTCCAGGATGATCTGCCAGGAAGAGGCATAGCTGTGTCCTGTTGCCTCTCTTGGACCTGCCTTCCCACTAGGCACTGTGTGGATTGCAAACATCAGTTCCTGTCCATGTCCCCTCTGGGAAGCAAATGCACATAAGGCAAATAGATGTGGCTCTTTCTGATCAAGAATAAGCATGTTTTCTTTGCCTTTTCCCCTGCTGATGCAGGAAAAGTCTTAGTAACAGCTCTGCCTAAACAAAAAGTCTGAGAACAGAGAAAGCATTTGTATCCTCTGAAGCATCCATGAGTGATGTTTTCTGGGTGCATGGTGCCAGATGTGCAGAGTGGGGGGAGCATTGACCCTTCTCTTCCGTGTTCAAACCTTTTTCTCCCCACTGCCAGATAGACTGGGACAGGAGCTCTGCTTATTAATCTTCATTGAAAGAATTTCTGTCTCCAGACACCATCATCTGTATTTACCTGATGACAAAGTTCCCTGTACAATTTCTTAATTACAGGCCTGTTCCAAGGGAATTAATTTGTTGGAAATGCAAAGGGGGTAAGAGAAATCTTTGAAGAGCAGATAGGAGATTTAGGCCATATCTTTTCCTGTTTGGGGAGTTAGTGCAGATTTGGAAATCTAGGCAGAGTGCTTCGGTTTGCTCTCCTGTAGGAGACACTGAAGAAAACTGAGAGTGTGATTAGTGACTGCATTTGTATCTCCTCCCAAAGACCTCATCACATCTGAAACTACTCTGGATTTTTGTGGCCCAGAGCAGCTCATGCTATCCTGCTTTCCTGATGAGGCAGGGAGCCATCAAGTGCGCTGCTTACCTGTGCTGTGCACAGCTTGTCCCTGCGGCAGGGAAGTGGACAGAGAGCAAGGCAAGAAGGGGATCACGCCAGGCTCATGATTGCCCCAGAACCTTCTGCATCTGTGGTGCCAGCATGCTGGGACTGTCTCCTCAAACAACACAAGAGGCTTGACAGAGACTGAAGACCCTGCATGCTTGACCTCCATGCTAGTGCTCCATCCCTGACCAATGGGCCAGCAGAGGTTAACTCATTCTGCACCCCTACCCCACTCCGGGGAGCCAAAACAACCATCTGTGTCTGTCTCTTCTCCTCAGTTTGTCCTGTCTGATGGATTTATCCTTTAGCAAATCCCAACTTTCCTAATGCACACTGAAATTTTTCATCAAGTTTCAGAGAGGCTTTATCGAGGATTTGTGCTATCTTCAAATATACTCTTGATTTGCTCTTCAATTTCCAGCTTCTTAATACAGCAGGGGAAAAGCCTCCTCTCTCTTTTCTGCTTTATCACGTTACTGGCCAAAGAGCAGCAGGACAAGAGTTGGTTATTTCCTTCCCCTGATCCATTCTTTTCCTCCTACTTGTCTTACAGTGAATTCAAGTAGCCATCATCTGGAGAGACTTCAACACTGACTTAGTGTAGCCAAGGAGAAGTTGTGTGGGTCCACTTAACCCAGAGGTTAGCGCTGTCCCTGGGACTTAAGGACACTGGAGGTGCCTCTGCTGTGCAGCCTCTGCAGCTCTGCCATCTATGCTGGGCACAGCTCAGACTGAAGCAAGGAGACAAGCTGTCTGAGGTAATCTCTGGGTAGTGCAGAAAAGGGGGCTGGGATCTGGTGCCTCTTTTTCCTTGCAGGCACAAAGATCCATGGTGTTGGATTGATGGACAGAGACCCTGGACTCTAAGTCCCTTCTCTGTCATGTCCATTTCTGCTCTAATGTCCTGAGACCCCTCTTGCTGATCAGGCAAAGGGTTGCTTTGTTTCCAGGGGCCTTATGTTGCTTACAACAGAAGGAAATTTTTCATACACAGTTATTCAAACAGTTCTGGGGCTCACAACCAGTTAGAGCAGTTTAGGTGAATGATGAAAGAAAGAGGAAAGATGAAAATTAATGCAGCATAATCTAAATGCTCCTATTGGAATTAGATGAGAAAGTCAGATTAGACATCATGTGATGCACACTTCACCCTCTGGATCATAAAAGAATCTTCTTATTTCGGTCAAGAAAGAAAAAAAATTAAATCCACAGGGATAATGTATTTACTGTCTGCACAGGATAAGAAGTTCCCTCCCTTCTTCTCTGCATCACTGCAACACCCCATCTCCCCATGCTGACCACTCCTGCTATTGCTGTGAGATCTGACAAGATTAGAGTCCAGGTGCTTTGGCTGCAGGCAGAATAATTCTTCCTTTTATGGAAATTCTTCTGCCTTTCCCCTGACAATGGCCTTCAGATCCCTGCTTAGTTACAGATTTTTCTTCTTCTTTGGAGCCCTCACAACAACAATCTCACCCACGTAAAAACCACCTTGCCTTCTGCAAAGAGTCACTGCTTCCAGTTGTCTCACTGCAAGAAGGTTCCAGCTGTTTGAGAGAGTAATGGGGTGCACAAGGAAGAAATATCCCTCCAGGCCCCATTACTCATCATGCTGCTAAAATCACTGGAGTAAGGACAGAGGTGTTAATCTGGGATCTGATGAGTGAGGCAAGCAAAGGATTTTCCAAGCCCCCAGATCATTTGGGTGCAATATTTTGCTGCTTCTTATAGACCATGGCATAATTTGGTGATAGCTGCAGCTAAGATTAAAGTTTACTTGCTGAATGTGCCAGTGGTACATGCACCACCAACGACATCTAGACTTGTAGAACCAGGGAGGTTTCACTTTCCCATCTGGCAGCATCTTCACCCTATTTCATGTTACGGTGATGCTTTCCATCAATCTGCCAGCTTCTTCTTTTAGGCTGAGATGAGATTTTATGCTACAGATTCAGACTTTTTCACTTAAGCACCATTCCCTCCACCTACACCCTGAAATAATACTAATTTAAAAAAAAAAAGAAAAAACAGTGAAGGGATCTGTCCTGCCTACATGAGACTGGAATAGCTGTTGTGATTTCAGTTAATGGAAATCACAGATGAGCTGGGGGAAACAAGGACAAAGAAGCAGATGTGATTTGGCAGAACTTGAGCCCTGCTGCGTCTTCCTGGCAGGTATCTGCCATTGGAATGGCAGCTATGGCTTGGCTGTGTGGCACAGAGACAAGAGGTATGTCTGCCATGGAGAGGGCATGACAGCAGAGGCTACCGGCAGTAGCTTTGGAGACTAGACTGCTATGCCCTGCAACGCTCAGATCAGGAGACTGCTCAGTTCTGATTTGCTGCACCAGTGAAAATACAGGTTGGCTGTGAGACCCTGACAGGATTCCAGGTTGGCTTGCTGGGAGCCCTGGTCCAGGATCAGTCCTGAGCTTCAGGGGATAGAAATGAGGTGAGGTTTCACACGTCAGGGTTCAGGAGGGGAGCATAGCTGTTTAATGTGATGCAGACAGATTTAGCTTTAGCACTGATTTGGAGAGAAGGCAGCATGTACTAATTCATCAGCTACTGTGGGATATTCTTTCATGTTGCTGGTGTTTGAGCTCCGGCAAGATCAGAGCTTGAGGGGTAAGGGTGAACTGTGCTTAGGTAAAGATGCTCCCTGGGGCTCAGGTAAGAAGTATCTATGCTGATACATTCTGCTGGTTGACTTGTCCTCCAGGCCAAACTAGAAACTCTGGAGAGCTGAGCTTCTGTTTATTTGGCAGCAGCATTTGCTTTGCAGGTTCCCTGCCCACACATCACTGCCACCATGGATGTCTTCTCCTAGCTGTGGAAGGACCCACTGCTGGGATGAAAAGGCAGTTCGGTGACATGGTGTCTCAGCTGAGTGGTCCACATCACATTATATCCCAGGGCAAAAGGCAATACCTCTGAACACATTTATGGGACTCTCTATGATGTAACATTTTGCTAAGTGTCTGTTTAGATATCTCTGTACTAGACTGCATGAGAGTTACCCTTGCATTCATCCAGGATGTTTTTCCTGTGCCTTTTTAAGTGAAATGGCTTGCAATGGCAACTCTCAAAGCCAAGCACTGTAATGTTGTTGCTCCCATTTGCTGGAGCTTCCAGGGAGCTCGGAGGTTTCATTGCACAGCACTGAACATAGCTCCATCTCACACGTGTGTGCCATCCCTCCTTACCAGCAGCTTAGAAAACCACTTTGAGGTTTTTGCTCTGCAAGCTCAGATCCAAATTCGTGGTCTCACTTTTGTTCTACCCTGCAGATTACTGACTTAAATTTCTCCTTGCTTGTGAGCAACATGTGGTTTGAAACAATGCCAAGCAGCACCCTGCCAGTTACTCAGCCACCCATTGCTCAACTGTTCATAATTCAGTAGGCTCTCAAACAAATCCTTACCCTTTTCCAGTTCTCCATGTTGGCCTTACTGAAACACAGAGGAGCCCTGGCTGCATAATGTGTTTGACCATGTGCCCTCAGTTAGTAAGTACCAGAGGAAAGAGGTGAACTGAGTTTGGATCTCAGTGCTGCATGCCTCCACACGTGCTCTTGTATTCAGGTAGGGAGTAGTGTCTGATTATGGTCCATACCTGGTCTGTGACATCCCTAAGTAGATGTCACAGATGCTTTGCAGTGGGCTGCTGCCCAAGGGTATGTTTTTAGTGCCAGCAGGATGCACATATGGTTCTTTCTATGGTGGGGCTGTAAAATGAGTGGGTTTCACATTACAGGTTTTGCTTTTGATCATATAGGGTAGATATTGGGAAACCTCAGAGATTAAAAAGTTTTTTTTAATCCTGTAGGCAAGCTGGGTTAAGACCATTATTCTTATTCTTATTCTTATTCTTATTCTTATTCTTATTCTTATTCTTATGCTTATGCTTATGCTTATGCTTATTCTTTTACCAGTGTATAAAATCAAAAGGAATGGAGTTATAAAAATAATATGAAACCTAGACAAGAAATGAGGAAGTGGAAAGAAAGGAACAATTAAGTGATGAAGCATAGGGAGCCAAAGAAAAAGGTCAATAAGCTTTAGAAAAGGAGGAAGTTGTGTTAGATCTGCTGTGATGCTTTCTGAAGTCCAAGTATTAATGACAAAGTTGCATTAAAACTGCATCAGCAGTTACATTAAAAATAAATCGTTCTTATTCTGCCAAGTCTGGGATTACTTCTGAATGTTTTCATCCTGTACACAGCAAGCTTGATGGAAACAATTTGCTGGGTTTCTCATAAAGCCTAAACTTGTCTCATCTAGTGTTAGATACTTAAATATTATACTGAATTAAATATTGTAGGGCCATCTCAATTAATGAGGAGATCAAGCAGGCAAATTACCTTCTCTCCCTATTTCTATTGACTGCAAAGGGAGACAGCGTGATCTGCTTTCTAACTCTGGCAGATGAATGTGTGCACATGTGATTTCAAAAGGAGGGAGAGGGTTTGGGGGGAAAGCAGAAGGGGCTGAAAAGAGAGGGGGGCATGGTAAAGTGTTTTTCTGAAGCGCTCAAATTGCTGTCAAGGGGCCAGGAAAGCCTGGAAAGTGGCCCATGCACTTGTTTCTGCAGCAGAGAGGGGGGTGTCAGATTCCACAGGCCATCAGCTACTGTGCAAAATTGTTCATGGTGCTTTATTCTGGCACGCTAAAGAAGCACTAGAAAATGGTCCAACTCATTCAGAAATGGTCCCACATGTTTCCTCTCTGACAGGAAGGAACAAGAATTGGGGTTCTGCAGTTGGCTCCACATGCTTCTCTTTTTTCAGTGTCATCCCTGTTGCACATGACACGCCCTTTGCTGTAGATTCATGGGGTGCAGGGGGGGTCAGAAGCTCACAGCTTCCTCACTTTCTCTCTGTGTGCCTTTCTCCCTCTCTCTCCCTTCTCTCTATCTGCTTTTTTCCCCCTTTCCTTCCCTTTTCCCTGTTGGCAGCAAAATAATGTCTTGTCTCTGAGTAACGTTCATGGTGTATAATTTACAGCCTATAAATAGATGACTGTTATTAACACAAAAAAAAAAAAAAGCAAAAAAAAAAAAGGTTTCTACATAGTTTATTCCCTAACCATTAACCAAAACATTTTAGACACAGAGGAGCCACTTGCCATGTGCCAAGTGTGTGGTGCCCAGCTGAATGGCCAGGTCTCTTTCTCCTCTGATTTCTCATTCAACTTGTTTCACTCCTACTCTTCATCCTCTCCTTCCCTCCAGCTTTTCCTTCTCCCTACCCTTGCCCCCATCACAGAGTCCCTTCTCCACCATGTGGAGCCACCACCTGTCTCCACTGCTGTGCTCTCTGCTCCTTGGCCCTGTGGCCTCAGCTGGAGCTCAGCCCTGGCCAAGCCACAGTGAAGCTGTTACTGAACAGAAAAGCAGAAAAGTAGGAGAGAGGGAGGGAATAAAACTCAGGCACAAGAACAAGCAAGCATAAGAGCTGGCAGTCAGGAGCCACACTGTAAAGCACCAAAGCCTGAGCCTGAGCCCCAAATCCAGACCTGAAGTCCCACCCTTCATGTGCATACCTTTCCCTGTCTACAGCAATGCTTTCTCCTGCACATGACCTCCTGTGCAGTGGATCTGGCTTCTCTGTGTAAGGTGCCTGGGCAACAACAGCACTGCCACTTCTTCAAGGTTTTCTCCAACTTACTGGCACCTCTGACCTACCACAAATCTGTGGGAAGGGTTGAAGGGTTCCCTTCTTATCACATATCTCTTCCAGGAGCTTTGTTTTGTTTTATTTCTGGGTGTGTCTCTTTCAACCCTCGTCATCTGCAGCCACCCACCTGTGTACTTTCCCCAAAACCAGCCACCCCTCCCAGCCCTTGGGGAGGACCTGTAGAGGCCAGTTTGTGGTGCCCAGCAGGAGCAGCCAGAGGCAGGAAAGCTGGAAAACAGGAGACATCTCCATGTCAGGGGCAGTAGTTATCCAAGAGGACCCGAGGAACGTGCTGGCATGTGCTAAGGGCATCTGGAAGAGGAGTGGAGAATGTGATGGACTGCCTGGAGGTAGAGGGTAAAATGCATTTACAAGTTAAGCTCTGCGAGGTGGCTGCCAGTGTAGAGGGGTCAGTAAAAGTAGCAGAGGGATGTTCCCTTTGCAAGCTCCAAAGAAGGGATGGAGTGACCAGGCTGTGGAGAAATAGGACTAAGGGTGCCTTGCATTTCCATAATGCTTTGCATGCCCAGGATTCTCATGGGAAGCACATACACTGTGCTCCACAATGCCCTTGTTGGCCATCAGGGGCTCATCTCATATCTTGAATCTTGAAGATATCTTGAAGACATCAACCATATCTTGAAGTGCAACGCTGGTGCTACTGTCTTCCACTACACCCTAGGCTTTGAATTACAAGTGTGAGCTTTGTATGCTCTGCAGCTTTTCAGGGAGTGATTGGCTCACCTGGAAAGTGGCTGAGAAAAAAAACAAACAGAAGAGTAAAGGGCTGTGTCCCCTCAGCTGTGTCACCCTGGGGCAGGGCTGTAGCTCAGAGAGGGGCTCCCCATCCTCAGCACTTCTCCTCTCCAGGGGCACAGGCAGCTGAGTCCCTGGGGTGCAGTCCCAGGGTAGGACATGGGTACATGCAGGGCAGCAGCTATGGTCACAGGCAGGCAGCTTGAAAGGCCAAACCTAGGAAGATACATCACTGCAGCACAAGACTGCATAGTCCTTGGAGATTTGGGTTATTGTGTTTCTGTTTTTAAATAATATTCTGGCCCCTTGAAAGGTTTTCACTATAAGAATAGTGTAGCCTTTTTATTTTTTTATCTGTGTTTTGTTATACATCTGTGTATTTCTCTGAGTTACAGGATTTAGCATCCTGCAGTCTAGCCCTGAGCTGCCTTCCCGGGCTCTTGAATTTTAATGTAGAAAAAGAAATCTTGCGGAATAACTGCCAGAAATAACACATTGAGTCTCTGTTAACATGGGTGGCAGGGGTTTCTCTCCTCTCTACCTCTAAACACATTGGCAGGGGAAGGGAAGAAGCCACAGTCCTGAGGCCAGGCACTTCACCTTTGCAAGTGGCATCTTTGCAAGAGACCCTGCTGCTTGGTACTGGGCATGGCATGAGACCTGGGTGCAGACTCCAACCTCCTCCTGAAGCCCAGGGAGCTCTGACAGACATTGTTTTCATCCTGTGAACTGAGGGTGGACTCCTAAATGTGTCAAGAAATCTGAGGAGTCTCAGTGGAACCTGTTATAAGGGGTTCAAATGGGTAATTTAAAAATTAAACTAAGAGCAAATTAAAAATTTAAAACAAAATGTTCCAAGTGCCAAACAGCTATGGTAGCAGTCTGCAGGGATTGGTCTGTATTCCCATCTGGACATTGGCCTAGAGATACCCTTTTCCAGCTATCCTAAGATGGTTCTGGCCTTTTGACTTGGTATAGATTTATTGTCTTTTGCATTTAGACAACTGCCTCAGCTTTCAAATTTCAGCTCTGACACCTGTATTGTGCTCAGTGAGGAAGAGTTTCAGTACATCTTGTGAGGAGGGAAGATACTCAGAAAGCAATAATGCCTGGACTCAGAGACGTGTCCCATGTGACAAGTTTAGACATGCCTTTAACAATTTAGTGTTCCTGTGCTGGCCTCTGTGTGTGTGCTGTGCCTGCATTTCTGCCTTTTGGATTCCTGTGAAAACTCATCTGGCAGTGTGATATATCATACATTATTTTCACACAGAGAGATTGCTTTATTTGACTAAGGGCAGATATTAATGTGCAGTACAGATACCACAGCATCTTCTGTTACTGCTGATCACTGGGCTGTAATAACTAATTGTGTGGATGCTAATAGCTCCTGACAGATGGTAGATAAAACATCTCAGTTATCATCATCATGAAAGTGCATCTGCACAGCTTTCCCACTGGCCAGAGAAGCTTGATGCAGCCAGGCTTGCTGGGCTGTTGTTCCAGTGCCACCAGATGTAGCTGAATTGCCACCAGGGTTAGCAGGACAGGTAGCTTGCAAAGCAGCATTCATTCAAAAGCCATGGATGGCTCTACTGGCAGCTGGACTTCCACAGAGCAATCTGCTGCAGTCACCTGGACCCATTATGCTGCATGCCTTAACTGCATTGGAAACTATTGATTGTGGCAGCCACATGGCCACACAGGCCTGTCTAAAAGGCCCCATTGATATTTGCCAGCCCACCTGTCTTTCCACCTGTGCATGACCCCACCCAGCTACAGCATCAGCATCCCACTGGCATGTAACAGATAGGTAGATAAAATCCCTTTGGAAAATACAATTAACTGGTTAAAACCAAGAGAACATTACTGCCTGGAAGCAGTAAAAGTAAATCAGTGGTTGTCCTAATGTTCCACTCGAGCTATGTTACCTCTGAAGGCTGTGGGTCATGCAGGAAGATCATTAACGTTCCTGGGTGACAAGTTGACAAATGCAGAATTAACAGATTCCAGCCTCAAGCCTTGGTCTTGCATCCCAAGTGGTGACATTCAGGTGGGAGGAAAGAGGAGCAAGGTCTTTTAATTTTGGGATATAAACCCCTCTATGTTAAGTCAGGGCTCTTGATGGCTTCCAGTTACAAGATTGAGCAGCACCTGAGCATCTGTGGCCTGGACATGGATTATCCACACAGGCACAGTTCTGAAGGGAAGGACCACCCTTTGTCAATGGCCCTTAAGGATGCTTTCTAAAATGCATCATTCCCAGCTGTAATGCAATTCTACAGTGAGGACAGGCCCATCTCCTCCCTCTGCTCCAGGGCCAAGGGTCCCTGGGTGGTGCTACCAGCTCCTGTGGGCTGTGTGGAAGAGGTTGTATGACAGAGAAGTTTGGTGGCAAAGCAGTGATGCCACAGTACCTCTGACTGGTCACTGAACCACTGCTGACACCTGTTTAAAAGTAGAATTTAAAGGAGCCAGACATTTCTGTGGCCCTGTGAACAGAGCAGGATCCCTATGGGAATTCCAAGGAGAAAACATGAGGAAGAAGACTGGAAGAGGCAGAAAGGGATGAGAGGGTAAGTAAGAGAGGTAGGAGAGAAAAAAACATGATAGAAACAGAAGGGGAAAGGAATAAATAGGGTGAGATAAGGAAACTAAGGCACACAAGTTTTTTTACACTTTGGGGTCCTTTTCTTTTCCCCTTTGGTGGGCTTGATAAAACCTCCTTTTAAAGCTTCCTCTGTCCCAGAAGTGAGGTGACAGATGTGAGATTATGGGAAAGTGAGAAATGTCAATGTGGGCTCTTGGCATCCTGCCTGTGCTGCTCTCCTTCTCCTCCTGTCCGAGGGGAAACTCACAGCCAGAGCTGGAGTGTCTGTGTGCACACTCAGCATCATCACAGTCAGCTTGGCTGACTTGTATGGGCCATGACTTCTCTACCCTTCTCCTCTTTGGCTTCACAGTCACACTTGCTGGGCATTTCTGAGTAGAAAGGATCTGAAACATGTGGCAGAAGGAGGCCAGTGTGAGAGATGCTGAATCTGGATCTATATTTTTGACAAATCCTCCATCCCACCACTGAACTGAGGGCTGTGGAAGTGGTGTTGAGGATGCAGGGCTCCTCTTCTCTCTGAACTGTGATATGCTGGCATACAATTTTGATTTCTCTTATCAACAGAGGATCTGGATGCCTCTCCAGAGCCCATCTGAACCCACTCAGTTCACTTGCCTGATAAAATTTCTGTCTGAAATTAGACTGATGAGAGTACTTGACTGACACCCTGGGAGACTCACGTTTCCTTTTCATCACCCCTCCAGATAAAAGCTCCAGCTGCAGCACAGCAACGATTATGTGCACCTCTCCTGGCTGACCATTTCTTGGAACAGGAAGGAAGTTCATTCTCTGTTCTAGTGAGTCCTTGGCTTTCTGGGCTAAAGTTGCCTAAAAGGGGAATTGGGTTCAATTTTTGGGTGCCCATGGTAAGCCATAGCCCCAACAGGAACATGAAATGACCATTTCTCATTGGGCTATACAGTGGCATTTTGTCACTAACTGTGTGAACTGCAGGTGAAAGGCTTGCAAGCATTATCAACCCAGTTTGTTTCACTCTTTGACCCAGGGAAGAAATAGCTGAACTTCAGTTAGACAGAGATCTATCTCTGTACTGTGCCCATTTCTTCCTGCAGCCAGTCACACTGGTAGCTTTCCACCAAAGATACAGAGCTCATAAATTACTGAGACATCAATAAATGACTCAATGATTTTAGAGTGACTTAAATGAAACATATCTTATTTATGTTAATGAAGATGACTGACATATTGAAGAATCACTCACTGCTTTGCAGACTACATACATTCAGCAATCATTCAGCCACAACTAAATGCAGCTACCTCTGGGATGGATTGTGTCAGATGCTTAGTAATGTCTGGAAACCCAGAGAAGACATACAGAAATAAGCAAAAACAACACTTTGTATGGAAGCCAGTAGGCCGAACCTGAGGGTAGACAGTGTGTAGCAATAAACTAGGATCTAATGAGATTCTAACCTTCTTTTTGAGCGGTGTTTGACACTGAAATCACAGGCTTTGCTGTTAGGAAGTTGGGGAATGAACTCTGTCACCACTGGGGGTTTTGTGAGGCTATTGCATGCTTACTTTATATGTGTGATGATGGCAGCTTTGCATTCAAATGAGGCCGAAAAAATGTTTGCTCCTGTAAAACGCTTGGTTTGTACAGGCACTCAGCAATTGCAAATGCCATTTCAGAACTGGGCAGGCAGGAATGCATGTGCCTCCGTGTGCTGCTCCTGCAAACCTGAATGAGCTGTCATGGGCAGGCTCTTGGCTCCCCATGTCATTCACAGCCAGTACGTTGCATATCTTCCCTGTCTGCTGTTACATCTATGCAACAAAGAGAGAGAAAATTAAATGTTTTACCAAGTAATTAAGAGAGACGTTTATGGGTTTGCTTTCAAGTCACTTCTGTGAGTGCCACCTTAGTAAAGCTGTGCATTACTGTAAAGTAAAACAAAGAATGTTGCTTGGTGCATGTGCATGAATCACATTGCAGGTGCTGTGGTGGGTGGGGAGAGCTGGGGGCATGAAGAACCGCCTCAGTTTTGCATTCCTGCTCTTTAAGAGCTCTTCATATGAGGTTAGTTACACCCCTAATTATGAGGGAAAGTGTTTTAGAGGTTCGGGAGGTGTGAAATGACTGTAGCACCGCCCAAGTAAAGGCAGATTGGCCATTTTACACCAGCAGAACATGGCTGGGTGATGCAGGTGTTGAAGGAACAGAATCAGAACACAAATCTAGATCTTCATGTGTAAATGGGAATTCATATAGGGAGGCAAAAGGGTCTCCTCTGTGCCTGCTGCTGGAGACTGCAACCCATAGGTCCCTGTGGAACAGAGGCTGTATTAGACCCCTCACCAGACCACTGGCAAAACTTGCTCTTGCCAAACAGACTCATCTTCTCCAGCTCTGCCCCACAGCGTTACTAAAACTTCCTCTAGAGTAAGGAAAAAAAAAAAAAAAACCCACCCCAAAATCGCCTTGTCCTCTCCAGAAACAAATTGATTAGAAACAGCTGTGGATGTTTTTGTCCTTTTGAATCTGAGAGCAAAGAAATGGCTGCTGCCCTCGACGCCATGCTGAATTGAGGGAGAGCCCAGCAGTGCTCACTGAGGCACCTTCCCAAGGAGAAAGACACGACCATTTCACCTGAAACAACTCACTGACTGCAGCACACACTCTGGATGGATATATACAGCTGCTTTAAAGCGAGCTCCGTCCTTTTTGTATGTTAAGCCTTTAGCTCAGCAGACGCTCTCTGGAGCATGCAGTGTATACTGAAGGGTGCAGACCATGATTCAAATTATAGGGGTGCATGTGTGTGTGTAATACACCCAGCATGCTTGCATTTCCTAGCTCCACACAGCCCCTGACCCATTTCCTCCTCACTGACATGCAGGTATCTCCATGCAGTTACAGATTCCCAGGCATGTCTGTGCTCTGTTCACACCCTGCCTGCAGAGCAAGTTCAGAGGGGTCCGTGATGCAGAACGGGCTGAGCTGTAAGTCAGGAGAGGGAAAAGGAGAGAAAGGGAGGGGAGGAGAGCTGTGGGAGATGCCGTGTCACCCGGCTGCAGTCCTTAGCCACTTCTTGATTTGCAGCTCAGGCAATCCACAGGCTTCACCTTCCACTGGTTTATTACCTCTAGTCTGCCCAAAAGGATTGTAGGGGACACAACTCATCACTGCCAATAATTAAGACAGCCAAATGAAGGTAGAGACAGGAGGCAGGGGAGCTGGCAGAAAGAAATGTCAATATAAAGAACAGGGTACCAGGGTCCTAGGCACACTATTTTGCCTGATCATCCCTTCTCTTTTGCACCCATAATAGCCAGCCTGCTGTCTATTCTCTGACTCAAAGCTGAACAGCTTTAGTTCTGCAGGTATTGTGGGGGGAAAACAAGTGCTTGCCTAAATTTTGGCTGTCTTGGAATCCCTCCCTCTCTATGCTGGATGAGGCCACAGTCATCCTGACAGCCTGAGAAATGGGGGCAGCATCTTGGCTGCACCATGGCTTCTTATCTTCAAGCGAGAGAGCACAAAAATTTTAATGCACAGGAATCTTGACACCCAAAAGGCCCCCTGAAACTCAGGCTGTATTGGGTCAAATGCAGCCATCTGACACCAGCTTAAAAAGAAATGCTGTAAGTGAAGCGATTCTAATGGAGTGGACTGTAGAGACCTCATTGACTAATAATGGATGTGAACAAGATAAGAAGGAAGATAACAATTATGGGTCTAAAATCCTCCATAAATAAGACCTTAGATGGATCTACAGCCAACCATTCTGGATGAAGTTCTGCTGCTTCACTCCTTCTCAGATGCCTTGATTTTGCCTTGTGCCAGGTAGAGGACTGCCCCACACACTGTTCCCCAAGGGCTGCAGTCTAGACAAAACCTGGCTTGGGGACACTCAAAAACTATCAAAAACCAGTCTTCCCCTTTTCACCAAAGGATCAAGGTTTGCTTTCAGTAACAGAGCTTCCATACTCACATACTCCTGATTTACTGTTCAGGAAAACAAGACTGGGTGCCAGTGTCACCCGCATTTGTGAGGGAGGAACTGGACATGGTTTTCTTGCTGAGGGACATCTTCTGCCCTCCTTTCCCCCAAGTCAGCAGTGGCTGGCTTTTGAGTGAGTCAGAGGACCCATCCTCCTCAGCCAGAGACTGAGACTGTTTAGCTGCTGTGCCTAAACTCTAGCATCTCCTTCAAACTAGAGCCAGTGCTCCTATTGCCATGTACCTTATAGTGCTTGCCATTGCGAGATTGTCCCTGCTGGGCTATAAGGTTTGTGTTTGTGTTTTCTGCAACACCTGAAGGTGTCCAGCCAAGGGGGGCTGTCCTTTTGCATCCCTTGTTCACACTTGGGATTTAGGTCTGCAAGCTTTTCCTGCTGTTCAGACATTAACTAACTGAAAAACCTGGAGAAGGCAGCGAGGTAGGTGGTGCAGGGAAGGAATTTGTGCTGGAGTCAGAGGATAATATATATTTTAAGACCGCAGGGAAGCTGTAGGACATACGACCTTTAGTAATCTCCTTGCTTTCAGGCTCTTTTCCTCCCCATTGAGAGCCTCTCTCAACTGTTCCCCAGGGGATTTCAAGCATTGCTATTATATATAATTGCACAAAAAATGGAGAACGCTCTGGCCCATGAAAGAATAAGAGGGATAAACTAATTAATTCCAGGCCACAGAAGTGGAAAAGAAAGCAAATACTTGGCAATTAATCAGGGGCAGCTGAGCCCTTCTCTCCTATCAGATATGGTGGAAAGTGCTAATTGCAGAAGATAAGCCACACAGTGGGATGCATGAAACTGCCTCTGAACTGGGGACAAAAATAACACATTCAGCTGCCAGTACACAGAGGAGAAGGAGGGGGAGCAATGGGCACCCTCCATCACCGTCACCACAAGTCATGTGTGGGAGTAGCACATTGTAAAGGGTCTGGGCTGCTCAAAAGGATTTGGGGAGGGCTGGGGAACCAAGGTAGTAAGGATCCGGATGGGAGATTTGACTGTGAAACAGTCCACCTCTCTGTGCATCACTCTTCTCATCTGTGAAATGGGATTTATGGTTCTGTCCCTGGGCTGGCTGTGACCAGGGCATGTGTGATGCTGAGAAGAGCTCCTGAGAGCCCTCAGAAATCTCTCAGTACATCTGGCTTCAGCAAAGGTCTGCAAGGCCAGCAGAGGAGCTGTGGCTGTCGGGGCAGGTGGTGTGGCAATGAGTTTGGTAGGGTTGCTTGAGGCATGCAGCAAGCATCAGGCAAGCATCAGGTTGGCTGCTGCTGCTCGTGTCTGGCTTCACTGGGCTTGGCTTCTGGATGAGGGACTTTCAAAGGGGATTTTCCAAGATCTTTAATCACTTCAAACTGAAGGTAGTGCAGATGACATGAGGTTTAGAGGTGCCAGTGCAGCACTAATTTCAAGCATTAGATATTGGGAAATTCTT
This sequence comes from Catharus ustulatus, assembly GCF_009819885.2. Taxonomy (NCBI): domain Eukaryota; kingdom Metazoa; phylum Chordata; class Aves; order Passeriformes; family Turdidae; genus Catharus; species Catharus ustulatus. Next base: position 21,625,440 of record NC_046224.1, on the reverse strand, counting down.
ATTATGCTCCTCTCTGTAGCAGAAGCTTTCATACCTCCTTGTTTCACATCCCTGGAAGTGTTTGGGGCCAAGCTGCATGGAACTTCAAGCAACCTGGTCAGTGGAATGTGTCCCTGCTCATAGCAGGGGGTTGGAACTAGATGATCTTCAATCCAACCCTTCCAACACAAACCATCCTATGATTTTATGACCAGGGGAAAAACAGGATGTTTCAGTGATCTGGAAGGCTGAAAAAGACTCTTGGCACTTGACCCCTTCTCACTTGTGCCTTTCCTCCCTGTCATCTTGCCTGACCCTGACCATTCTGCCCCTGCTGGAGAATATACAGTAGTTTCACGAATACAAGCCGCACGGAGTATAAGCCGCACTTCTGGTGCCTCGACAATGTTGCTGTCTTTGTCAATAGATAAGCCGCACCCCGAATATTAGCCGCACTTTCGTTCGTAGCAAGAATCCGTGCGCAGCTTTCACAAATTGGCCAATTAGTAACAGGATCGCGGCATAGCGGGCTTTACTGGCTCGGGGCGGGGCCAGGCAGGCTCAGCCCGCTCATGGTTGCCGACGGGGCTGGCCGGGTGGTGCTGCAGCCGCCGCCGGGCTCACTGGCCCCCCCTCTCCCGTCAGCACTGCCCCGCCGCTGAGTTTACTCGCCCTGCCGGCGGGCCAGCCGCTGCCGCCGCTGCGAGGCACGCCGGCTGCCCCGCTGCTGCGTTTACTCGCCCTGCCAGCGGGCCAGCTGCTGCCGCCGCTGCCAGGCACGCCGGCCGCCCCACCGCTGCATCTACTCGCCCTGCCGGCGGGCCAGCCGCCACTGCCAGGCACGCCGGCCGCCCCGCGCCATGTTTGCTCGCCCAGCCGGCAGGGCTGCCGCCGCCGCCAGGCTCTGCCGGCGGGGCGGCCGCCGCCAGGCTCGCCGGCCGCCCCCTCCCGTCTGCACCGCCGCCGCGTTTGCTCGCCCTGGCTGGCACTGCAGGCCCCCGCACCGCTGGGCTCGCCCACGCTGCTGGCCCCGATTCTGCTGGGCTTCCCCCGCTGCCAGGCAGCCCCACCCGCCGGCCTTCCTGCTTCTGCCATGCTCCCCTGCACTGCTAGCCCCAGTTCTCCCGGGCTCCCCTGCCCTGCTGGCCCGGGCTCTGCCGCCCCCCCTGTCCCGCCCTGCTGGCTCAGGCTCAGCCGCCCACCCCCACACTGCAGGCCCTGCCTCTGCCAGGCTTTCCCACCTCAGCTGGGGCCGGCCGGGCTCCAGCTTGGCTTGGGGCTGCCGCGGGCTCTCACTTCTGTGTTGGCAGATTTTAGAATTTTGTTCATGTATTAGCCGCCCTCGAATATTAGCCGCACTTCTGGGTTTCCACCAAACTTTTGGTCAAATTGGTGCGGCTTGTATTCGTGAAATTACTGTAGGTTGCCTTCTCAGATGCAGGAGTTGATAGAGCATTTAGAAAGGGGCCAGTATCTCCTTTGGGAAAGGGCTGTGGTTGGGACCCCTGTGTGCAGCGACGTTCGAGGCCTTCTATCTCCATTTCCTCCTACCTGAATGCCAAATGCTCGGGAAGAGCCACAGCCTTCATTTGGAGGTCTGTTAGCAATCCTCGCCTCTTTGATGTTCCTCACTTAGCGCTGGAGTCCAATTACGCACACAGACTAACAGGAATCATCGCTTTGTTCCTCCGAGGATGCAAAGAAAAGCACATCTCCCTAAATGTTATGGGTTGTTGTTGGTTTCCTGCTTCCAAGTGCTCAGATCCCCAGGGGGCAAGTCTTTTACATCAGACCCGGAGGGGACTGATTACCAAATTGTTATGCATGCTTTATTCCTGCCAGAACCCAGGAAAGTTGGACATGTGCAGCGATGCCTGGGATGGCAGAAGGCACTGTGGAAAACTACACGTATAAACCCCCCTTATGGGAGTGTAAATCTGGAATAACTCCCTTTTAGCTTCACTAGCCACAGATTTACATCTGTGCTAACAGTAGCTTGGCCCTCCCCTATAATTCAAAGAATAAATTCGTGTGTAAATAAGCTCCACACTTGGGCAGCATGTTTTTGCCTCTTGCTTGGGGGGCCAGGAGAGTCGGCACTGCTCGGGGCAGCCTTCCTGCCCTGCTACTGTCTGTGCCCGTGCACAGAATCAAACATGATCTGGCAGCTGCTGCAGCAGCCCTTGTATTTTGCTGTCCTATCCCTCCTAGGATTTCAACACATTTGCATTCCTCCTGCTGAAGATGAACTGCAGGCTTCCTCTGCAACAAACCTTCATTTAGGGGAGCAGAATTCATCAATATTTCATGCTGAAGGGGGAGAGGAATATGTGTATGTGCATATATACTCTTAGAGAAGGAAAAGGTTAGTGAAGAGAAGCAGATAAAGCTGAGGAAGGAAGGAGGGAGATTTAAAGGATCCATTCCTTCAATTTTGACCTCTCTCTGGTTATGTGTAATCCTAGGGAAGGAAAAATCCATGTGGCACTGAAGAATCCCTTCTTAATCATTCTTTTATTTGTAGACATCAGTACGGGCAGTATTTCACGATAGCCAGGCGGAGACTACAGATCTAGATAGGTGAAGGGAGAAGGAGAGACAGAACAAATGACGTGGAGAGAACAGGAGACTGTGAGTGAGTAAAACACGTGCACTCATGGACTGGGGGGATTTTCAGCAGCGAGGCTCCTTCTGCTAAAGCCCTGCAGCCCTTACTCAGCATAATGTGGCTAGTCGAGTGAATGCGATGCTTTTAAAGTCTCTGGCAGCTCTTTCATTAAAAGCTTGACCGCGAGGCTGGGTTATAAATAATTTGATATTAAACACACATGTCAAAGGAAAGGGTGGTGAGGGAGTAAGATTTTTTTCAAGCCACTGAATAATTATTCTGATATATAATTTTAGCTCCAAGTTTCTTGGGGGATGAAGAGGCAGCACAGGGTGAGGGAATGGTGAAGAGTAATGGTTTCAATATCAGGCAAGACTGCGTTGGTGCTGGCTGCAGCACAAGGTGGGGCTGCCAGCTGGCTGAGGTGCTCCCATGTACTGCACAGGCAGAGGCTCTGCTGCCTGTATTTTACAAAATGGGCTCAGAAATAAGTGTCTGGGCTTTCAGTCACTGCCACAGAGCCTGTGTGGGTTGTGTACCTCTATCTACCCTGAATGCACACACACACACACACACACACACACACAGGGTTCATACCTGAGTCCAGCCTGCACACGTACACACGTCTGTATGCTGCAGATGCTAAAGGAGACTCTTCCAGACAGGACTGCTGATGATGCTGATCTGCATTGCAAAGAACAGGTTACAAGGGTTAAAAGTATCTCTTGGGAGGCAAATATTCCATGTGAGACTGTGGGGAAGGAGACAGGCAGCAGGGACGATGAGCAGCCTTCAAAACCTGATTGGAGGAGGGCAGAAACATTGTGGGATATGCAGCAAGCCTCCACACTGGCATGCTCCAAGACGGTTTCCTCACACCTGCATGCAGAGAGCCCAGCAAAATCAATGACCCACCTCCTTGTCCCCACAGGATTACTTGAGTGTGGCCCACACAGGGCCTTTCCTTCAGCTGGCTCAGTGTGACATCATGCTTTCCCAGTGCTGTGTGGGGCTTCTTGCCATGGACAGCCCCCACCTGCAGGCAGCCAAGTGCCTCCAGCTGTTTGCGGCAGCTGGCTGTCTCCTGCACAGCCCAAAGCGCTGGGTGCACGGTTACCTTAGAAACTGCTTTTCCTCTTCTTCCTACTGCTGTGCATAAGTTAAGTGGTGGGTACAGCAGGAAGAATGAGGACTTCTGACTCCAGCAGGAGAAAAGACCCAATACTCTGCAGACTGGTTTTATCCCTCTCTAAAAAGGTGCTCCTGGCTCTGCTGCCAGAGTGAAAAGTCCTAGTTTTTTGCCATAGGTGACTGTGGAGAAGAAGGAGGAGGATGGGCCTAGAGTTTTTGGGTGCTGGATACCATTGTGGATGCTCTTGTCCATAAGGCATTGTTTCTAACCTAGGACACACATTTTTAACTAAATAAAGATTAATTGAATAAATAGACACACTAAGCTTTATATTAAATAAAGCTTAGTGACCTTCATACGTTTTGCAACATGGAAACACTTCTCCATTGTCTTAGGGTTTTTGGACTGCTGGAATGGGATGGGGACTCGGATTTGCTCTTAGATGGCCATTCATAAGTCTGAAGCTGGTAAGGTAATCAGTGTTTATGACCTTGGAACTGACACTTTTTTTAACCCCAGGGCAAGGATGACAGTGATAACAGATGTCTCCCTCTGAAATAGGCTGGTGGATCTCAGTCTGGTTTCCAGGTAGGAAGAATGGGACCATATCAAACTACCACTTAATAGCTAAATGCAGTCTCAGCAGGAGATCAGGGACTGAAAAGCAGTGAGCTGTTGATCAGTATTCCTCACTAGCTCTAAACAGAAGTCATCTTTGTTTTTTAGAAAATGGATGAATAAGCAAAAACATCTCAAGCCCATCTTGTGCTCTACTGACATTGTTGTTCCATAATTATCTGAAACTGAGGTTCAAAACAAATACTTATTTATTACCTATTATTATTTATTACCTATTTGTTTTTAATTTTTTCACTAGCTCATTCACCCATGGGACTGGGAATAGATGTCTGTGGATTCTGGGAGCTGCAGGAAGAGAAGGGTGGTGTCATTTGGCAAAGCACTTGATGCATATGGATCACGTGTGGTAGGCAAATTGGAGGGTGGGGAGCCCAGTGCAGAGCTGTTTGTTTGTTGCAGGTTGGGATTTTAACTTTGTTTGCTTTGTGGGTGTTTTACGGGCCCCCCCCAGTCCCCTTGAGCAGATTTCAGCTTCTCCATCCGAGCTACATGTGGCTTCAATTACCCTGAGCGTTTGTGTGGCTCAGTGTTCAGGGAAAGGCTCCGGATCATTACTGTGAAATGTGTTTGATCTCCTCTCGCCTTTCCATTTGAAATGGAAATAACTGCTCTTGTTAGCTCCTCAGGTCCCCAAGTAATCGTCCCACCGGTTCCTTCGGCAGACTCCCTCCCCCTCCACCACTCGGCAGAGCTAATGATTAGCCTACTCCACCTCAGCAAGAGGTTTTTTTCCCTTTCTCCCAGTGTCATTTTGATCCAGATTTGATAATTTCTTGTTCTTCCCGCTGCCAGCAAGCTCCTCTTTTCTGTAGTCCCTGCTTTTGCCCTCCTGCCTCTCAGGGTTTGCTTAGCTTTGGCACCCCTCAGAGCAGAAACACAATTTGCTCCCTTTAAGTTGTGACTCCTCGGGATTGTATGAAGAAACAAGAGATCATCTGGAAATTCACTCCCCATCTTTTCACTCGGGTCTTCCCTTCACTGGCACAACTGGTTGAAGGTGGTCCTTTTATTGGTGGTTGGTTGGTTGGTGGGTCATCCTCTTCACTGCCTTTTATGTCTTCCAGCCAGAAATTGTTTGGCAGTCCCAGTTACTGTATTACTCCAGCTCAGGGGCATGGAGAGGATGTGTTTGTGTGTAAATCTCTCCCACTCAGACAACCTTTCAAAAGAGGCCTCCTGCTACAACTGCAAGGCAGGGAAAAAGAAAGGAATGAATCAGTGGTGCTGGAGAATAAGAGCTTGACTTCCCCCATCATAATTTTTAAAAAAACTAACTGTCACAGCATTTGAAAATACCTAATGCAAAAAGAACCACCAGTTTCTCAGTTTCTGTAGGGCTCCCCAAAAGGAACGCTTTATCGCTCTAGGGTCATCTTTTTCCTACCTCATGATCATGTCCTTGCTTTTTCCCTCAATAGCGCCTTCTTCCCTTCCTTTCCCCTCACAACCCTCCCCCACTGGGCTGCTGGACCTGATTTCTGCAGCATCCTTGGCTCCTATGGCACGAGGGATCATCAGCTGGAGCACAGGCACTGCAGCCTCCCTTCAGCTCCACAGCAGGTCCATGTGCAGGGTTTCCTTGGGCTGCACATCAGTGTGGAGCAGCAGCAAAGGAGCTGCCTCAGGCACAAGAGCGCCTGCTGCAACCCGAAAGTCCCATATTCACCTCCACAGAAACATAATTAACTCTGCTCATGAACACTCTCTAATCTGAAACACAGAAGAAAAATGAACTGTGGGGAAGGGAGATGGGAGAGGGAAAAGAAAAAAAAAAAAAATCTCTCTCCCTGTTTTTGCTTGGCAATGTAGCAAGGCAGCAGATGGGCAGCCAGCATCCCGTGGTCCTGGCAGGCACAGACCAGCCGACCCGTGCTGCATCCCCAGCACTTGTTCACAGCCAGGCAGGGTCAGCCCCCTGCTCCCCTTCGGGGATTGGAGAGCGCTGATGCTCAGCGAGGCAGCTTGTGACTGATGCCTCCTTCCTGCTGTAAGGTCCTGGCTGCACGTATTATCCTTCTCCTAATGGGGGAAATCATTACTGCCTCCCTGCTCTCCTCCCAACCAGCCCGTTTCTGCTAGGGGAGGGTTCCCTCCTTTCTCCGAAGATGGGGATGCTTACCTGTCTGAAGTATGTGTAAGGATTTGCACACTGCAGTGCACACGGTGTTGTTTCATGTGCAATATTCTTTCCTGACTCTGGTTGTTGGAAACAAGGCCCCACCACCCATTTCTAGCAAACAGTAATTCTGTCTTTGAAAGAATAGGGTCATTTGACTTCTTTTCCCATGGCTTTGAATACTTTTTCTCGGTGGTTTCCTTCTAAGTAGGTGTTTGTTCCTCTGGTGGCAGCGGGGTGTACTGGTCCTTCCCTGTCCAGGATGAGGATGCTGAGGGACGGCTGAGGCTCAGCACTCAGGGATGAGGATGGCAGGCAGGATGGCTGAGGCTCAGCACGTGGGGATGAGGATGGCTGAAGGATGGCTGAGGCTCAGCACACGGAGATGAGGATGGCTGAAGGATGGCTGAGGCTCAGCACACGGAGATGAGGATGGCTGAAGGATGGCTGAGGCTCAGCACACGGAGATGAGGATGGCTGAGGCTCAGCACACGGAGATGAGGATGGCTGAAGGATGGCTGAGGCTCAGCACACGGAGATGAGGATGGCTGAAGGATGGCTGAGGCTCAGCACACGGAGATGAGGATGGCTGAAGGATTGCTGAGGTTCAGCACATGGAGATGAGGATGGCTGAAGGATGGCTGAGGCTCAGCACATGGGGATGAGGATGGCTGAGGCTCAGCACACGGGGATGAGGATGGCAGGCAGGATGGCTGAGGCTCAGCACACGGGGATGAGGATGGCTGAAGGATGGCTGAGGCTCAGCACACGGGGATGAGGATGGCTGAAGGATGGCTGAGGCTCAGCACACGGGGATGAGGATGGCTGAAGGATGGCTGAGGCTCAGCACACGGGGATGAGGATGGCTGAAGGATGGCTGAGGCTCAGCACACGGGGATGAGGATGGCTGAAGGATGGCTGAGGCTCAGCACACGGGGATGAGGATGGCTGAAGGATGGCTGAGGCTCAGCACACGGGGGTGAAGCACTGGGTGCTTCTCTGGGATGTCAGAGCCGCTGAGCACATCGGCTTCCCGCATGCTCGCTGTGTCGCAGTTGCCAGCTGAATTCACGGGAGCTCGCTGTGGGCTGCCCCTCCGGTCCCAACCCAGTCTGATAATTGATGCAGTAATCCTCTGGATTCCCTCATTAGCAGCCGCTAATGGCCATCGCGTTAGCAATGAGCGGTGCGAGCAGGACCGATTCAATTAAGCCTCTAATAAACCCATTGTAAACGGCAATAACCGCGGAGTTCAAAGGCAGGATTACAGAAACTCTTCCCAATAGCTTGTGACAGCAGACGGGGTGTGCGACTAGCCCTGATTAATTGACTGCAATGGACTGAATGACTTCCTTGGAAACGCATTGCACTGACTGGTGGAAGACTAGGGGAGGTGGGGAAGGAGGGGGCCAGGCTGTGATTGCTGCCCCTGCCAGGGCAGGCTCCTGCTGCACCGCGCACGGCACAGCTGACTCTGACCCGCACAAGAGCACAACACGGTGTCCCCGCACACTTCATCTGAAATGACTTGGCAGGTGATTTCCATAGATGATTTGCGGGCTGTCACTCATCCAGAAGACGCTGCAGTGAGCAAGGCTAGGCAGAAATGTCTCACTGAAAACTTCTTCACTCCAACTTTGTGGGGCTTATTTCTTTGTTGTTCTGCTATTCCCTGGATAAAAGTTGAACGAATCTTGTAAAATTCCTTTTTGGAGAAAGTGAGATAAGAAAACTTAAAAATGGAAATAAATAAATAAATCAGAAATTGCCGGAATTGCATTTGAAAAGACTTTTTTAGTTTTAGAGATTTTTCTTCACTACTTTATTCACATTATTTACAATGTGAAGATTATACATGCTGACATCATCAGAACTTATTTAAAAGCTATTAAAAAAGACCAAAAGTGGAAAATTAAATTAAAAAGAAATAAGAGAACTGAAAACATGGTTTTGAAATGTTTCAGTAATTGAGACATTACCATGTTCTATTTCTTGAGAAACACTGGCATATTAATTTCAATTTCTAATTTTTGTAATTAATTTCATTCTGCATTTGCACTGATTAGACTGGATAGGTAGGTCATAATTGGTCTTTGTTCTCTTGTCGGATGTGTGTGATTCCTGGAATCAAGTTTCTCATGTAAATCCTGATTACAGAGGGTCTGAAATCTCTCTTGCCACATCTCCTTTAAGACTCATTTAAACATTGCTGGTTCTGCAAACACACTCACAACTGAACTCATGTCCTAGAAACCTTATGAAAATGACCACAGATGGGATACTAACATGCAAAATGATTTTATAATTGAAAATAAAATTTCCAGCTGATAATTATTTTGCCTTCCCCCCACCCCCCCGCCATGCTTTCTTTGGTTCTGCAGCCTCCAGGTTCTACAGCCTTCAGACTTTGCATCACCTTGAAGACACACCTTGCAGGAGCCATAGCTCAGGCAAACTCAGAAGGAGCCCAGGGCCAAGTGCATCACTGATCTCCCATCTTTTGTCCAGGCTCACAGACATGTTGGCTACAGCAGAAGGTCTGGTCTGATGGTACAAGCGTTTAACACAAGGGTTTGCCCAGCCACGGCCAAGGGTGAGTGGGGAAGGAGCTGTTAGCAATAAAGAGAACATGGGCTTGATCTGTAGTCAATCTCAAATCTTCTGAATCAATTGGACATTCTCTCTTTTCAACCCAGGGATTCCAAATCTCCTATGGGCATGAGATATAAATGCATCATCATGCAGTTCTCCTTCCAGGCTTGATAATACAATTACCTTCTCTGGACAATTCCCAGTACACAGAGAGAGTTTGGAAGAGCTGATAGCACTTGGTGAACCTGCTCTGGCTGGGATTTCAAGGTAATGACTCCTTGACACCTCCTCTGTGTCCCCAGGAGAAAAATCTATTTATCACTGCATATGACTCAGCCCAGGAATAACAGCAGCCTTTTATTTTCTGCTAGTAATGCCCTGGGCAAAGCTCTTAACCTCCTTGTTGATGCATACAAATCTAAAGAGGCTCCATAAGAAGCAATGTAAGTTTTCCTTAAAAATACAAGGCCTGCACATAGCAAAATAGAAAGAGAGAAGGAGAAGGAGAAGAAAAGATTGACAAGAAGGCAAGCTGGTGCAAACCCAGCAGCAGCAACCTCAGCTCTACTTGCCACAAAACTTAAGGACAGGAATAGTTCTCCTCACTCGCTGTGTGAGAGAGTGAAGCTGTATTTCATACATGCTCTCACACTTTCTTTCCCTACCACTCCTATATTTATTCAATCATCCTGGCTGCAACAGTCTTAAAATTATGATTGGATAGTCTTCTGGATTTTGAGAGACTCTGTTGTCAGAAGAATTACTGGACATGTAGTCCCTACTTATTGAAATGGAGAGTTGAGCAATTTGAGGATGTTGAGTAAATTTACAAGAGATTGAATAAAGATATGATTTTCTGTTTTACCAGTAACTACTTTTAAGGAACTCTCTAACCAAATACGTACACTTGCACAACCATGTTCTTTTATTTTCTGTCAAATAAGATTCTGACTTCATGTATTGTGATCTGTGTGTGCCTCACTGGGATTTTTTACTTTAGCCTGTGCGCTTGCCAACCTTGACCTTGGAGATTCTCACTGTATAGGCACCATTTAAATTTGTTTCTCCAAATCCCTTTAATTTTTTCATCACTCAGTGTACATGTGGCTGTTGGTCACATGCAAAAAAAGAATGTAATACAGAAGAGGGAGGGCTGCAGCACTAAGAGTTCTCCTTGGTCTGGAAAAGCTCAGCCTGCTGTGTCCACCCTAGAAAGATGGTCTGGCTGCTGCACGAGTGTATCAGAAATCAGGGCAGAACAAATCAGGGGGCCAGGCAGGATGGGGACGAAGCGTAGGAAGGTAACTCTTAAATTATACCCTTGGAGTGCGTGTCAGCAGGGACAACACTGAATAACTCTGAGTTGTAACCTTACCTCTGGGTGCCTGTCACCACCTCCAGTTTCTGCCTTGTCTTTTTTCCCTTTCCCTTACCCTTACTTCCTGCACTCTTTTGTTCTCTTAATTCTTGCTTCTGAAGAACAGCGCAGCATTCATATGTAAATTGCACCCAGTGCTGCAAGGGGGAGTGTGTCTCCAGGAGAAATACATGCCATCCTCCTCCCGTTGCATTTTCCACTCCTCTCTCTCAGTCTAGGAAAAGAGGCAGGGATAGGACGTGTGCGGGATGGGGAGATCCCACGCATGGCCTCCTCCTGCATTTCCTTTGCACCTCTGCCTCCATGCTCCCTGTTTCTGCAGTTAGCAATTAAAGCTGTCACTTCTCATTGCGCCCACAGCGTGTGGGGCAGGCGGCAGTGCAGGCACCGCCCTGCACCAGGGTCATCCCAGGTACCAGTCTGTCACAGACCAGAGCTGCAAGGCTGTCCCATTCCTTTGACACAAATGTGATGACTGTCATAGTGTCGTTGTTTGTATAGGTCTAAGTCAAGCGGAAAAATCACATACAGACACACACATGGAGTGATTTTTTTTCCCTCTCAGGAAAGGGATTTTCAGGAGAAGTCTCCCCGAGGGGACTGAAAACAGAATTTCTTCATGTGTAGGCAGTGTGCTGGCAGGTTTTTGTCACTTTCATTCACTCCCTAGATAGGTTACTGGGGGCTGAGAGCTACTGCTCTTCTCTTCCCTGTCATCTCTTAGCCAGATAATCAGCCTCAAAAATCAAAGATTTCTGTCCTGCAAGTCAATGGAGCAAAGCCATGTAGTGCAGCCTGAAAAAGGAGAAGAGATCTACCTGGACAGCTTTCCTATTCTGCTGGGTACTGACGCATTTATTCTCACCACACACCATCGTCCAGATTTAGCTTATTCAGCCATGGCAACCCAGCTGCCTGGGACTTGTGCTGTATTTTCTCCCAGGCTGTGTATGACGTGTTCCCTCTGCTCTGCCCCTCCTTGCCCACTCTTGAGGAGCAGGTTCAGGAAGGTTTTGCACCAGCTACTCACCCTTTCAGTCAGTGCTGCCAAGGTTTCTGGACTGAAATACCAGTACAGCTGGTTGGACACAATCACCTTTCTGAGTCCAAGGCATGGTCGTGCAATATGAATGAGGTATTGCTTCGTGAGGATGCTGGCTGCCCAGCAAGCACTACTCCATGCTGGAGCACTACAGAGGTGACAGGAGCAGCAGCACCTGCAAGCCCTGCATGGACCCAGGGCACCACCGTGGGAAATGCTGAATGCTCCCTGGGATCACCCACTCATCCATTGGTAACATTAAGAAATCTGATGTTGACTATCGGCAACTGTTTTGACTTTTGCTGTTGCAGTTGCTGGTCACTGATGTACCTGATGGTGGGCCCCAGTCCAGAGTGCCTTCAGGTTAGGGGAGACTTCCCTCTGTGTTTAGCAGGTTCTGGCTCAGAGGCATGCTGCTGCAAAGACAACGCTGAACTGTGTGCTTTGGCTGCCAAGGTGGCTAACCCTGGTTTGCCTCCCTCCCTGCCCGTGCTGGCAGGGCCTGAGCAGCCCTGTGGTGACCCTGCAGGATGTAAGAACTGATGCAAAGCGAGATGAACCAGTGGACCAGTGGAAGGGGTGGAGGGATGTGAGCTAAGGATTTTGTCCTGCAGTAGGACTGAGATCAGCTTTTCATGAGTGGATGGGTGGATGCAATACAGTAAAGCCCTTTTCTCTGCAATGCATCTGAGATAGCTGAATGAGAAGGAGCAACTTTTCAAAGGATATTTTTCTGCTGCAAGGCTGAGCACAGCTTGCATGGCTGGATACAGAGATGGGGCAGCATTCCCTCTAGTTACACTGAGAACAAGGGATGGAAAGAGGCTTGCAGGGAGATGTCATTCTTAGCAACATCAAGTGTATGAAATGCCCATTTCATACAAAGAAGCCACAGTTTTATGCTTTTGATCTCAGCTACTGATTTACAGTGATTTATATCTACAGCTACAACATGTATTTACATAAGATTTATCACAGGACTGTCAGGGCTCTGTAGAGGAGAGGAAAAAATGGTCTTAAGGCTAAAATTGTAAAGCCAGAGAGACAGGTTCTTTGCAAGACACTGCCAAAGCCTCCTGGATCCATTTAGAAAGGTTGTTTTAAGCTTAGCCCTTCATGCATGAGTTTCTCCAGCTCTGAAATGGGGACAATAACACTTTTCATCTTCACACAGAGTGGTGGGTGATGGAAACTTCATGAGATGTGATTAAGAAAAAAAAAATAAAAGCTTTAAGATCTTGCAATAGGAAATGCTCAGCTCCTAGCAATAACATCCCTTGGGTGAAAGAGCACACTAAAATCTTTAGTAATCTTGCCTTGCTCTGGGCCTGTCTCCAATGAAGAGACACTCTGTCTCAGTTGGGATTAGATAGATATGCCCAGGCCAGGATGCATTCCTTCAATCACTGCTATTTGCATGACCTGCCCCAACTAAAAGGATAGGGCTGTCAAGAGCCATGCATAGTTGTGATCTCTACTAGAAGCTAATGTGCACCCCTAACAGCCCTCTTGTGCCTGCAGAGTGTATATTCTCATTTTTATCAGAGCCCTGAACCTAAGAGGTACCACTGCTCCATGTGGGAACCCTGACTGACAAAGCCAGCCCCTTTGCAAGGTGCCAAAATATTGGAAAGGGGCTCTGTGTGCCACAGGGAGTGAAGGTTGCTGTTCTCTCAGCCAGGTGAGAACGTAGTGACATAGTGTCCACAGTTCACCCCTGCGTCTTCCAGCACTTCTTTTATTTTTTTAATTTTTTTTTTTGTTTGAAGTGTGTTATTAGCTTTTTAAGCCTCACTCAAGAAATTAACTAGTTCAGAAAATGAAACATGATTTACTAAAACAGAACCAAGAGGAAACATTATTTTTTGCTCATGATAGCCACAGTTGGACTCTCCCAGTATAAGCAGGGAAAATGAATGGTTTTCCTTTACTGTGCCAGGTCCAGAGAGGAATCTCTCTTCTCATTTCAGGATGACAGTGAAAAAACGTGGTCAGTAAGAACAGATTTGTCGAGCTCAGCAGATCTTCCTTTATCTTAATGTCCAGATTCTGCCAGCCCAGAAATTACTTGTCTGAACCAGGCCTTTTAATTACTCCCTTTGTGCAGTTCTGGGAGAAGCATCCCAAGTTTAAACTACTTGAGGGCATTCCAGCCTGCTGCAGCTTTTACCCACGGTAGACGGGTCTCCAGCCAAGAGAGGAGAGGCCGCTGGCTGCAATGAGCAAGCAGATACATGTGTTTTGTTCCACAGTGGACTGTGGAAGATACAAGAGTGTTATGTGATACAAGAGTGTTATGTAAGGCTGTATTATGATGATATTAGATAATGGTGTTCTGCACAGCAATTCTTTCCCAGGCACAGAGCTATGTGGCTCAGAGCACCATGCTGGCTCTGCATCATCAGAGATGCTAAACAGATGAAAGGCCTTTAGTCCATATGTCTTGAAGTTGGCCACAAGTACAAAATATTGATTTGTGGTGACAAATTTAATTTCTAAATTAATTGAAGAAAGATATCATTCTGCCTCAAGCTGTTCCATTTGCATAAGAATGAGATCACCTTACACAAGAACAAAGAGACACTTAAACACAATGATTTGTGCAAAAAACCCCACAAGTTAGCTGGAGGTGGGAGAACTGAACAGCCACTGGCAGGACAAAATTAGCTAGTCTGCATCGTAACTTTTATAGAAACAACAAGGAGGAAGGAAAACAGATCTTTGAAGAAAACATGGATTTTTCTCTGGACAACAGATTCATGATGTACATTTTGGTACACTTCACTCGATTGATAAATGACCTAACAAAGCATGCAACACTATCTGCCATTCTTGGTGTGGCGCACACAGCAATTTGCAGAACACTGTAACATCCCCTAGCAAAAGTGTTCCAATCTCCACTTTTACCCTTAGGTCTATTTATTGAAATGTTTATGTCCATGCAAGAGGCAGGTTTTAAAGTATCTCTAGTACATTGCCTACATAACTTATCAGTTATAGGCATCTGATTTGGCAAATTTTACTGTGGGCTGCTGTACCTTAAACCTTCTAGGCTACAGCTTTTCTTTAGCAATTCCCAGCAACAGATACAGGTAGTTCTGACCTCCACAGGGCATCAACACAACCTGCAAGCATTCCTGGGTTCACATGGACACTTAGCAGCTGGGCTGGGGTGGGCAAAGCTCCCCTGCCTCCCAGTAAATCCACAACTGAGATAACTCAGGAGCAAGCTTTTCTCACTGAGCTCATATGCTGCAGCCTCTTTTCCCAGCACTTGCTTTGAACAAGTGCTTGAACACATGCTTAGCATGCTTAGTGGATATGCTTGTCTCTTGTAAGGTCTCTCAGGAGGTGTGTGGCAGACCTCAGAGCTGGACCCAGGTGTCTGGGAATGGACCCAGATTCAGGGCTCTGATTCACTGGAGCACACCAAGGTGACAGCTAATAGCAGAGCTTAGCTATGCTGCAGGCAGCTCTTCCTCGTGTTTCTTTTCTTCATGCACACACACACACAGAGCCTCTCACCTCACGTCTAAACTCTGATAAAAAAAAACTATTCCTGGCTGCCAAACAGGCAAATTTCATAGGGATAAGGGAAGGGAAAGAAGAAACAATAAAAACCAAACCCTTATATTTTTTCATGGCAAATGTTTGCTCAGCTCTTCTTCTGACTATGACTAAGAATATTTCATACTCAAATAATCCATCACACTTAATGCTGTTAGCTTTTCAATACCAACTGTACAACCCACAGAGTATTCAAAACCGCTTCTGGGATTCTTTATCATCACAGCAACAACCACAGAAGTCATTTGTCCTGCTGGTGAAAGGCATTAAAATCACATGATCATCTAAAGTCCTTCCAGCCCTTTTGTGGCCGTGAAAGATATAACTGATTCACAGTTATATTCACAAAGCCTCATTGTTTCTCCCTTTATGTGGCTCTCCATGGGAGTTTATTTGTAGAAATAGTGTGGGTGGGGGTATTAACCATGTCAGAGAGGTGGCAGATGTGAAGGGTAGCAGTAGGGGACCCTTCAACTAATGCTCTTCTGAAATGGTCCCGTTCTTGGTTTTTTCATGACTGCAGTCTCCTACACCTGCATGCCCTGGGGGTAGCTGCTGCCTCTGGAGCTGTGTTTGGCACCAGGAGACAGCTCTGGGCTGGGCAAACTGTTGCTCAGGGCTTGGGGAGCAGAGAAGAGAGGAAGGCTGCTACTGAGTGTTTGATAGATAGCTGGAGAAACTGTTATTGGCGGCTACTGGCTGCTCTTCCCAAGGCCTCTGATTTACTCCTGTAACTGTATGCCTACTGGCTGCCTAGCCTGCTCCTGGGTGGGGGAAACACACCATGGGTTGTTTGGGAATATTCATCTAAGCTGGTTTATACTATCAGAGCTGTGCTAGTGAGTGCCAATGAGGGTGCTCTGCTGCCAGGTCTGGAGCATGGTGATTTCTTAGTCTTCCTGAGCTGTACCCATAAAAATGTGCCCAAGTGCAGCCTTTGGGTGCCTATGGGAGTAGCTGTGGCTTAACTTCAGGGGCACACAGATTTGTCTGGGTGAGGTTGCTTCTAATGTGTCTGAGTGCCCAGGCCTTGTCATGAGTGGCAAAACTTGCACATGAGAAACTAAGGGAGCGTGTGGCTGTTTAGCAGGTGGGCATGCTATGGTCCAACTGTGCTGGTAGCAAAAGCTGAGCTGACCCAGCTTAAAGACCTAAAGGGAGAAAATGTTAAGTTCAAAGGAGTGTTAGGAATTTCTGAAGTGTGAATACTGCTGGGATATGCAGGTGATGTATGGGTCATCTCTACTGACTGCAGTGATTCATCCAGTGATCCTATACACAGGAAATCCATATACCTCTTAGATGCCAAAACCCTGCTGTGGCTTCACTACAGATCTGAGTGCAAACCCTGAATCCACATCCTTACCTCCAAAAAGGGCATTTCACTAGCACAATATCTTCCTAGTACTGACTTCTCGATTTACTCTAAATAGATTTAAATAAATGCTTGGCATGAAAATATTTTTGGGCAAGACAGACTGCTTGACAGAGCAAGCAGGAGCCTAGCTCTTGTTTTGCCCAAATCTCTAAGTCATGGGCCATTATTGCTGTTTTTTCCTTCCAAATGGAGCCTGACAATGCAGTGCTGTTTCCCTGGGGCAAGCAGATGAGTGTGGGACCAAATCTCACAAGGAGCTGGTCCTGCATCCAGGCACTGCCTCACTGCTATAAGGTCACTCTGACATCTACAGGAAGCTCTCAGCTGCTCTCCTGAGCAGAGAATATTGAGGTCAGACCTGTGAGACTTGCTCCAGACCAGTTAGCGTTGCAGAGTTGGACAGTGTTGCACTAAGCTCACTCTTGAGTCTTTTGAGAATATTATTCTCCCTGATTTAAGTGGGTCCTACAACTCTAATATATAAAATCTGTCTGTAATCCATAGGTGCAATTTATCCACAGGCTCCAGACTGATTCATGCTATGAGAAGTCTCTTCAGGCCTGAGAGGGTTTACCAGTAGATGCTTAGCTGAAGGTGAAGTGGGTCACTCTGGCCTTTGAGGCTATGCAGGATCCAATGGGAACCCAACAGGAAATCAGCTGGGCCTGGGTCTTGGTTAGTGGCTCAGCACAAGGGAGAGGATATAGGGAGCATCTGGATGTAGCAACTCCTTCAATCATATTTCGTATCTATATGTAAACCTTTAAACTTGGAAAAGATGTTCACTTGGCATAACCAAACCTGCAAGGTCTTCTTGCTGAATGCCCAAAGTTAACCTGGGTCTTCAAATTTCAGGTAGTGTTTACTGCAAGCAAGACTGGGAGCAGAAGGACTTATAGCTATCCAAATTGTTAAATGTAATCCATTAGGTAAATGGTACAAAGAACAAATTATGTAGGATATCTGAATGAGTATCGTTTTAGGGCACTGAACAATTAAACTGTCAAATGTTTAAAATATTCTCTCTGTCTTTGAATGAAAGGGGAGATGTAATTCAGCATCCCTTTCTGCAGAAGGTGTGTTCAGGTCTGGCTCTTTACATTGGTAAAGGCAAAAGTACAGAGTTTGTCAGGATCCTGTGGTGTTAAACATTTTCTCATCCTGCATAATAGTGACCCTTTTCACTCTCATGCTATCTCAGAGCGCACATATAAAAGCTGCCAGCTCAGGTGCCCGCTGCAGGGGAGGGGAAAAGAGTCACGGAACAGGAACCAGAACAGCTGATACAAATTACCTCTCAAATTGGAGCAAATGCTCCCAGAAATGTCACCTATTAAAAGATCAACTAATAAGTTCCTGCTGCAGCCCAAATAACTCAAGAGAAAAAAAACCAATCCTGATAGTCCTCAGGTGCAGGTTTTTAGAGCTTTGAATTCTGGGGTTTATCAGTTTTGTACTTAGTGCAGTTGATGAGTCTCTGGGCAATATTTATTTCAAAAACCTGCTGGATCCCCTTGAAAACTGGATTTATCTGAAGAACAGACATGGGACTCTTTCCTCTTGCCAAATCAGATGAGAACCATAATAGATAGCCAGAGACTGCTGGATGCCAGGGCTGGAGGGGTGCTTTGCTGTTTCTTCACATGCTGATTTAGTGTAGGTTAAGTTGAAATGTGCAGTAAACCTCCCAATGCACTGGAGCCTGAAAGAGCAGTATGGTTTGGATGAGGTTACGAGATGAGCATCTCTTGGCTGCAAAAGCTTTAAAATAAGTAGTTTGACTGTATCCTAATGGGTAGATTTTATTTTCTTTAGGTGACTCTTGATCACTTTTCAAAGTCGCGTGTAATCACTGTGACACCTACAATTTTCACTATTATAAATATTGGCTATTTTAAGGTTTATGGAATCTTCCTGTTGCACATTTCTTCTTTTCCCTGAGGAAAGTTAATTCCCAAGGCTACTAGCTGTCAAATTGTCTTTAACATCCTGGCACAGGTAAGGATCTCATTGGTAAAAAGATTATTTAACTATGGAACAAACCTATCAGAGAACAACTAATTGATAAAGCAAACATCTGTAGAGGCTTCTTAGAGCTAATGACAGTGACACCAAGCCCTAAACCGGAGTTGGTAGAGTCCAAATGCCACTTGAGCCCAGCTGTTGACAGGATGATGTCTACTTGTGCAGCTCTTGATTGTAGCCTTAGTTGAGTATCTTCTGGTCATCTGCTTCCTGAGTCAGGGCAGATGCCATTATGGCCTAGAATCAGGTAAGGATGAATACATGCCCTCTGCAATAGCCTGGCAGCAGAAAAGCAAGTTTTCCTGGTCAAGCCCTCCAAGACTCCTTGTAAATCATCAGTTAGCACCAGGGCCTATCATTAAGATGCTAAACAAGGAGTGATGTGTTAACGCCAATCATATCATAACAGAAAGCAACCTGTCCAAGTAGGCCTACAATGAAATACAACACACAAAAGGTTTGCAGTTGGGCTGGGAAGAGCACCCTAGCTGAGATGCAGTAGCAATCTGTATCACTCATCTGGTAAGTAAGACAATTTTCTGTCTGCCCATATCACAGCAGGCAACAGATGTTGCCACAGATCCCAGCTGTGGTGGCCTGGTGGCCTTTGACTGCTGATGTAGGAGGACTCACTGCTGGGGTTAGACAGTCACCCACAAAACCTAGTTTTAAATCAGTATGCAGGGATGTTCCTGCATGGGTAGCAGTTGCACCTGTATGTTGCAGTGCAGATGTGTCTGTAATCATGAAAGGGTTGGAAGGACATGTGTTTCTTCTCCTATGGTGTAGGAGGGTAACATAAATGCTTGTTTGATCAGAGTTAAAGCTTTCTGTGTGGGTGAATTGCTGATGGTTTTTGTTGTAAGATATTACACCTGGGGAGCAGTATCACAGCAGAGACTCTTCTGTCTCCTTCCAAGCACCATGCAAGGGAAACACAGCCGTAAGATTAATACTTCAGTACCTCTGACCTGCTACCCTCTCTGGCATATTCTGTGTAAGAGCAGCATTGATACAGACACTTGCAGAGCCACCCAGGCAGCCTACTGCCACTGCACCCTTTGAGCACTGAGTTCCAGGTGAACTGAAGGCCAGATTTCAGGTGAATTGCAAGTGGGGCTAATGTAAGTGGCTCTGGTCTTGTCTGACCCCAGAACCACCACATCACATAAACAATGTGAACTAAGACCTAAGTTTACCCATGAAAAAAATAAGTGTTGTTTATTCAGCACAGTATGCAGAGCAAGATACTCTGCTTTTTGTGTTTTCATGTCTAGATAAAAGAGGTTTTGCCTGGCAAAATGGTGGCCACTTGCCTTTCTGATGTTGTATGGACAACACGTGGCCACTGGAGCTATATTGTTCTCTAAAGCTTTTGTTCTAACTTTTTCACAGTCTGTTGCACAAAAAGTTGACTATATTGGGGTGCTTCCTGAGAAGCTACCTCTTCTGCAATCTTCAAGTTGGGTTATCCTCAAGCTACCATCAAGGAAGTCTTAATTGCCTTGTGACCAATCTTCCAGTCCTGTAAGGGTGCCTTACAGTGATCTTACAGTGGCACATCCTGGAGGGAACAATGGAGTAGCAGGGTACATCCCACACCATCCCTGAAATGACAGTGGAGTTTGTACTCCTGACTAGGAAAGAGAATTTTGACTAGTCATCTGGGAAGATGCAATTGTTTGCCACCACTTTTCCCTCCAGATCCTTGCCAGTACAGGAACAAATAATTTGTTCTCTCTCTCTGTAGTGATGTCTCTGCCAGGGGCAAAATAAAAGGGAAATAACAGGGTATATGGAGCCAAGAGGCAGGAGAGTGTCTGTGCTGTGCCAGACAAACTGATCCAGTGCAATATATTAGGGGAGGACTAGAGCCAAGAGCTCTAATCCACAGTAGCTGTGATGCACCATGTTTCCAAAGGCTTGTACAAAGACTCCTCTTCTTCAGATCAGCCTGCTTCCATGAAAAAATAAAACTCTCAAGGCTCTCTGTAGTCCCTGTCTTTATAATCTCTACAGGGACATTTCTTGAGGAACGTAGTTCTTTCTGTGAACATAAGACTCAAAGTTGGCTGAATGAAGGGTAGAGAACAAGGTCGTGGCCTTCTGCTCCCCTCCCCTGACACTCTTGCTTGACTGACACCATGAAACTAGATGCTAATAAATCAGTAATCAGCCATGCCCTCCTGAATAATTTTATGTTCCCCTACACTAGATCTTCCAACATTGGTGATTTAATATAATTTATGCTAGACAAGGGAAGGTTTGGAATTCATGGCCTATAGGAATGCAGGCTCTTTCTATGCAAGTCTCCCCTGCATTTGAAAGAACTCTGCCTTAAGTAATTGTTGCCCTGATTTTAGGATTACTGCTGGAATAAGTTAAAACAGACAAACTGAGTGCCTGATGCATGGCAGAGGGGGCTGGAGCCATGATGTCTTTGCTTTCGCCTCGCTGCGCTGATAATGTTTTACAAAGGCAAACTGTGCTAATCCCAGAGCAGCTGGAACTCTCGCCGGGAAGGACACTGCCTGCCACTTCTGTATAATGGAGATGGAGTATTTAGACACACGCAGGCTTACATAATTTTCCTGACTAAGTGGCTTCCTCTTTGATAATGTATAAATCAGATGTACCTTAAATTGCAGTCCTGTTTTCATGAAAGCCTGCGCAAAGATGTACAAGCTGGGAATAATGATCCCTTGATAAATGAGGGAACTTAACTTCCCAGAAAGGGGGAAAATGGCCCAGACAACATTCTCATGAAAGGCAAAGAAAAAGCCTTCACAAAGACTCACCCAATACACCAGCATTGTTTTTGGTTATGGTGCAGTCTTCCCATAGAAGAAAAGGATGTTTTGGTGGGGATGATTTCTGCCCCACTGTCTTGGAGGGGAGGCAAATATGTGTGCCTAGTGAGTGGGAACAGCAGTACTTGCTGAGCCATGACATGGTGTTAATCTCTCTGTCCTCTTCAGTGAATATCTGCTGGTTTCCATCAAAATGGTCGTTACTGGATGGATTTGAAATCTGAGTGTGTGGGCTTAGGGAAACATTGATTGGTGTGATGAACATGTGGTCAAATGACACACAGGCAGAGATGCTGCAGTTTTCTACACAATATTCCTGCAGAAGAGGTCATACTTTATCTGAAGGGAGT
This sequence comes from Catharus ustulatus, assembly GCF_009819885.2. Lineage (NCBI taxonomy): Eukaryota > Metazoa > Chordata > Aves > Passeriformes > Turdidae > Catharus > Catharus ustulatus. The sequence continues at coordinate 21,603,824 of NC_046224.1, read as the reverse complement.
TGTGTTTGAGCCAGTAATGCGTCCATAGGTCTCATGAGTTTAATTTGTAAAACGTGTTACCAGACATTATAAAAAGGCTGCAAATTGATGCCAGACTGCTGCATTTGTTGAGCTTCTCTGGGAAAAGGGCAGCTGTCACCAGCTTCCTAAACTCATCTTCAGCATGGCAACAGTGTCTGTTGGCAAAGGTGGTGGCTTGTCGCTCTCTTCTGTTTCCCCTGTTTTGCCTCTGCCTGTGGTGTTAACTCCCAGTGAGAAAGGTGAAGGAAATCTTTTGATGTGGGTTTTCTCTGTCATATTTTCGAAGGCTCACTCTGCCTGTTTTGGATCTTGCTCAGATGCAAACTATTTGTTTATCTCTTCACTGGTGTAAAGCACAGGTGTAGAATCAGTTCTTTACAAGTCCTTAGGTAGAAAATTTAATCCTCTCTTAAGGGTAAGGAAAGACACAGATAGAGCTTCAATGACTGAGTAGAAGCCTAAATATGAGTAGAGAGTAAGCTTGAGATTAAAAATAAGGTTTGAATTCAGCCCCTTAATGAATGGCCCTAGATCCTGCTGCCTCATTTTATGCAAATGTACGAGCAGCATATGTTTTACACAACAGAGTCATCGTGTTGACTCATCGGAAGGAAGAGAAAAGGGACTGTTTCTGTATTACCCACTATCTGCCTTTTGCGATGCACTTTCCCTGTCTCTGAATCTTGAGCACCCTCCTTGCTCTGGCCACAAAGTATATGTGTGTGTTCATGAAGCCAGATGGAAGTCTATCCAATCACACTCCAAAGGAAGGGGTAAAGGTGGAGAGGGAAGGAGGGGATTTTGGCAGCACGGAGCCAGTTGAGGAATCTGCTGCCTTGCCCTAAGAATGGCACAGATGGGAACACTGTCTGCCAGAGCCTGGACGGCATGTTCTGGGGGGAAAGAAAGAAGCCTATAAATTAGGGTTTCTTCTTCTCTCTATTTTAACATTTATTTATCTGTTATTCTCTTTCTTCCCTCTCATCCCTCCCTGCCATCAATGATAAAACTAATGCATCATGTCAAAATCTGTTAACACATCTGTTCTGCAGGTTCGGGTTATCAAAAGTATCAGCTAAGCCAGTCTGCAAACACTTGGTGAACATCTGTCTGCCATCACACAAAATACTCTGGGTGGCAGGGAAAATTAATAAACCTAATTGGTTATGAAGCAGTATTAGACGTTGACTAATATCACGTTGGAATTCTTCCAGTGTCCCCAAAGCTGTTGCACACACTCTCTCTGTGCATGGGCCATGACAGAAAGGGAGTCTATGAGAGACCTGCTGTTGATTTTCCAAGTCTTAAATATTGATGGTTGATGGCATTAACATGAAGTTTGTGCTCTGATACTGCACCCTCTTCTCTCTGATGATTCCAGTGGTGATGGAGATGAGTGACCTTCCCCAGTCTGTGGATGTTTAGAAATTGGTAGTGGGCATGCTTTTTGTTTCTCCCACTAGAGAGTATATATTTCCTTTGAGCCTTTTTGCCATGAGTGGCAGAATCCTTGTTTTTCTGGGTAGTAGATGCTAACCATTACTCCAGTGCAAATCCTTTCCTTCCATCTCCCCTAAGAAATAAACTATAATTATCCAGGCTGAAGATAGGAGAAGGATTCGTGAGATAGAAAGCAAAGATGAGGTATCTTTCAGCAAATCGATAGATTTCTGAAGAGTTGAGTAGCACAGTGAGAGCTGTTGAAGGATTGGCAGAGAGGATTAACAACATGAATCCATCCAGCACGAGGCACAGCCACTTGCATTGACTCAGTCTCCTGGCTGCTGCTAAAAAATCAGAACAAGATGAGATAAAAAGAATTCCAAAGCTGTCTCCCCTGTGGAGGGTCATACATGGTGGCTGAAAATCTGCACTCCACAGACTGCACTGTAGACCAGGTTTTTACTGTTTTTTGACCTCAGTGAACCATGGCTGCCTCAGGGAAAAGGGGAATGTAAGCAGCATGAAGAGGAAGAATTCCCAGGGAAATTGTGAAACAGCAGTCATGAAGAAGAAGCAGCTGTCCTGTGCTGTTGAACAGGGTATCCTGCTGCATTAACTCATTTTCTGCTTCTGGATCACCTGGATGAGCTCACTTTCCCAATCTGAAGCAACCTGAGACTTCCCCGCTAGATTCTCCGACCTCTTCTGCGTGGCTATGTCTTAGGTTAGTGATTGGTTCCTCTTTGTGATCTGAAGCATCTTGTCTCACTCTAATGGTCTAATAGAAGATGCTAATGAATCTCTGCTTTCTCCGTAGACTGGAGAGAAGCAGCAACACTTTGATCCTCAGGATCCTTGATCCTTGGAACTCCACCAAACCTTGGTAGCAGGGGGACTGATCCCAGCAGGCTCAGTCTCATACCTGGCAGCTCCAGCAATGATGCTCAGGCTCCACTGAGGTGTCTGCTGTGACACTCGCTGCTTTTGCACATAGGCTAAAAACACCACCCCTAGACTGAGACTGGTTTTTAGATTTGCTCTCAGCTTCCCTTTTGTGGCTGTAGCATCAGCATCCCTGTGTGTTAGGCCATTCCCCACTGGAGGGGTGCTAAGTCCTCAGGAGACAGCACTTTATGCTCAGCTCCACAGCCAATGCTTGCTTCAAATCTTGCCAGAGCTTATCAGTGCCCTGAAACCATAACTGCTCCTACTCCTTCTCCTCAACACTGGCTTGCATGCTGGGAATGTCTCTGTTCCATCTGGCAGCCTCCCCCATGGTCCTGGTGCTCCCAGTCTCCTTGTCAGGCTGGGCACATAGGGTTCTGCTCCTCAGGTAGTTTTGTTCCTTGCCCACCTGAGTGCTGACGCTATGGTAAAAATAATTCTGCGAGGAAATGAGAGCACTGATTGGGATTTAAATAAAATTTACATAAAACTCTGCCTTGAGTACTAATTAATTAGGTGTTAAAAGCCCCTGAAAAAGCAGAAAGGGGGGCTGGTCTGCCTTGCCACATGGGGAGAAGCTATTAAGAATCATAGAATACAGAATCATAGAATCATTTAGTTTGAAAAGGACCTTTTAGATAAAGTCCAACTGTTAACTCAGAACTACCAAGTCCACCACTAAATTAAGTACAGTAATTTCACGATTATAAGCTGCACTGAGTATAAGCCGCACTTCTGGGTTTCAGCAACTTTTTGGTTTTTTGTCCATATATAAGCCGCACCTGATTATAAGCCGCACTCTGGGTTTGGACCAAAATTTTAGTCAAAATGGTGCGGCTTATAACCGTGAAATTACTGTAAGTTGAAGTGCCTCAACCACATGTTTTATAAATGCCCCCAGGGATTGTAATTCCACCACTTTTCTAAGCAAGCTGTTACAGTGCTTGACAACTCTGTTGGTGAAAAAATTTCTCCTAATATAACAAGGGAAAAAATTCCAATCTAAACATCCTCTGTCACAACTTCAGGGTGTTTCCTCTTATCCTACTGCTTGTTACTTGGGAAAAAATTCTGACTCCCGCCTGGCTACAACCTCCTTTCAGATAGTTAAGGGAGGCCTTTAAATTTTACTGCAGTTTATAGTGCTGGCAGAACCCCTTGGCCACCTTTAGAAAATGGGTCACGTAAATGGACAACCAGGAATGCTCAGTTGCTTGAGCCATTTGAAATGGGATTGAGCCAGCTTGTTGTGTGAGAGAGAACATTTGATTTTTCCTAGACACAGATTGGGCTTCTTGTGCCCCAGTCAGTCCTCAGAAAATTCCAGTGGGCTGGGTTATGAGGCTTACCTTACTCAGTAGGTCCTTACTACTCAAAATGTCCTGCTGTGTCAGACTTGTTTCCCTGCTCTCACAATCTTTCAGTTTGGAGGACCATGGAGCAGTTTTGATCTTAATGAGTGTCCTCATGGAGGCTGCCTGCCAGGTTGGGTGTACAGTTTGTCTGGTTCCTGGCCTCTCTGGGAGATATCTCTTTCTCCTCTTGTGCCCACCTGAGCAGCAAATCACCTTTCATTTGTACTGAGATAGGCTTTCTTGGTCTATTGACCTAGTGGCTGGCTTGCTTGAAGATAAGAAGACCTATCTTCCTGCAAAAATGGAGGATTTGTGCCAAATTGGACATCCTGCCTCCAATAGAATTATAAGTATTTAAACCATCTCCAGAACAGAATTTTCTCTCCTTGCCCAGTGATACTCTCAAAGAGTAGAACAGGCTGCTGTGCAAATCTGGAATTAATACTGTATGTGAGTCAAAACACCTCTCCCTGCTCAGCTTTGATAGCCAATCTCTTTTAGCTTTTTCTTTTCATTTTTCAGAAAGTTTTGGAGCTCACAAAATCTACAGGCAGAGGGGAATCCCCTTATTGTACCATTAATTTTTCTCCACAGCTGATCATTAAGTACATGGGAGGTACAATAAGCCTCACTCTATCCCAGCCTTGGCATATACTACACACCTTGAGGTGACAACAAATCCCTGTAGAGGAGTCCCCTTTCACCACCCAAAACCAATCATATAGACTCTGCTAATATTTTGCTCAAATTCTCTTTCCCAGCATCTCTCCCTGTACACATCTGTGCCACCTAATATTTTGAAACTTCCAGTGTCCCTGGCACAGAGATGTGCCTTTCTGACTTGTTTTTGTGTATGTAACAGAGGGAGATCTGTCCTGATCAATGCGTGGACGTGGACCTTTTGAGGAAAATTAAGTGGATGCCACCCTGTGGTGGGCACATAGTGGATCAGCTGAGCTTGGGCCACTGCAGTTCTGGAAAAGATGTGAACAGAGATCCTCATGTTTTTTCAGTGCTATAGAGGTTAATTCTGGTTCCTCTGACAAATTCCAGGTGGCATTACATGCTGCTTATATAACCTTTTATTTGCAGTAGCACTTGGCTATGTTGTTTGGGATTTTTACAAGAGTAGTAATGGTCACAGGACTGGGGAACAAAGTCCAGATTAGACTTCTTCAATACTGGGTGCTGTCCAAAGACAGGAAAAACTAGCTGGAGACTGGTTTCCTGGTTTCTTTCCCTGTCCCAGTTCTTAGCCCATTTCAACATATTTAAATTGCAAGTTCAGGCTGAGCAAGTGCATAGTTAGCATAGCAGGCTGCATATAGTTTTGGAAAATATCATTCTTCCTGGAATCTCATATGCTTTTAGCATCCATTTTCGGGTTATGTATTCTACCTTCCAAGTGAAGTGTAAAAGCAGAGCTGCTCTGTTCTGAGTGAATATTGAAGAGCCCACAGTGTCTCTTGTTCCAGGAAGGGTTTGTCCCTTTCTAATGTCCAGAATCTCTTTGTCCTACAAGGCACAAAACCCTGACAGTCTGTGTAGTGCTGCTGCCATTCTACTGATCACTCATCATTTGCAACATGAATTTGGGATTAATTTGTGTGGATATGAAGCTATTATGCCAGAAAGTAACATCTCTCCACAACTGGGTGACATGTTCTATAATCAAGGTGGGATCTGTAATCAAGGTGGGGTGACTGAAAGCAGCTGTGTCTGCATGCAATATTCTGGTTTTAAAATGTTGAAATAATGTCTAGCTTTCTGGATCTTTGGCAAGGTATCCAGTCAAGATCCAAGGCTCATTTTATCTCTAGTCTTGCCTTCACCACTGAAATGTTTGAACCCTGCTCAACAGAATATGTTAGAAGCTTGATAAGCATCTGTAACTAAATAGGTGCATTTCTGAAGAGAGGAAATAGCTTTGAAATATGAGTATTAAACTATATATTCAATTGTCTTACCCAATTGGAGGGAACTCAGTCTCTGTTTCTGTTATATTTATCTTGTGTCAGGCTTATATTCAGTGTTTCTGCAGTTGTCAGGACTTAGAAAGGCTTTACTCCTCCTGTCTTCTTAATTTTCTTCCTTTTCCATCTTCCTCTACATCTCTGGAGACAGTCATAGCTCAAGATAGGATGCAGATCACAAAGTTGCAAAACTTCAGGTACCTTTGATGTGTTCTGCTTACATGCTCAAGATATTTGCTGAGCTTATTCATTTTCCTGCTAGACATCTGAACCGTTTTTAGGCCTTCTCTGAGGAAGCAAGAATGCTGCCTCCTAGGATCACCTGGGAATTTTGTTTAACAAATTACAATTTAATGCAGAAATCCACAACAATGACAGCACTTGCACTCTGTCTAACCTCTTCTAATGCCACACGACAATGGTGGCATAATATGGGTCATAAGTTTGGTGAAGCATCCTGCAGACCCTAAACTGAGCAACACTTTTGTGACTGACTGTGATGACCAGGCAGTAACCTCAATGCCACAGCTGCTCTGATTTACTCCTATACAGAGCAGGACACCTGCCCAAAGCTCCTCATTGAGGTTAGGATAGTGAGAATAAGATCTGAACTGCATTGTCATACTTCCCACAAGATCTTAGCTGTAATTTTTTATTCATATCCTCTGTTTCCTAATGTTATCCCTTCTCCTTATCTAGAGAAAAATCAATATATTTCCTCTCAGTGATGGTGAACAGAGAGAGTAGGTGGAGTGATAAAAGCTCACTGCCTACAAAAGAGCTGCATTGTATTTGATCCATTTCAGCCATCTCCTATCATTCCAGTGATTACAAGGGAGTTAACTTGTTCTCAACTCTATAAAAAGCCTCAAAACTGCATTAAGTACCTGGGTGCTGCTACTTTTGGTTTATTTCTGTTTGTGAATGAATCTAAGCTCTTTTTTCATGTGTGTTCCTCTACATGTCTTCCAGGTTAAATGTTATTTTGAGTAAGATGCTTTAAATTTTTTTAGAGATTGCTACTCCAAAGAAATAAAGAAATCACTCTCTCATACGTGTGATAAATTCAGTATTCAGAGAGTAATTCTTCAAAAACTGAAAACAGCCAGTATGTTTTGGGGTCAAACCTGTAGATTCAGGTTGGAAGAAACTTACAGGGTCATTTAGATCTTGCTCATGCAGAATCAGTGACCTGACATTTCACCTCACTGTCTTATAGACACTGTAGCCTTAACTGTAATGCCATTTGAATAAAACAGAAATAATAATAGTAATAGTAGGAGTAATAATAATAATAATAAACTAAGCACAAATCCATCAACATTATATGCAATTTTGAAGCATTACCACAAACATTGACTGTTCTGTGTTAAAATACAAGCAATATCATCTGCAAGTGGTAAACCATCAAGTTCCTACTTGATAGCACGTTTTTCTAAAAATCTCTTGCATACAACCACCACTAGTTTCAGTCCAGATCTGATTCTGTATTTTGAGTTGCTGGGAAGTGCTGGGGGCTGGGTACAGGAAGCTCCGTGTTCAGGAAGAGGAGCTGTGTGCAGCACATGGCAGCTCTGGGGAGCTGGTGCAGACATCAATGTGAGACTCTACTCAAGGACCCAAATCCAATGCAAGTAAATTTGTCCCAGATATCCTGGTCTGCTAGGCACCTGTCCTAAGGAGCGGAGGAATAAAACCATCTTTCCTGAAGTCAGTTGTCTCACCTCTGCACTGCCATGGCTGCCAGCACAGGTCCAGCTATTGGATAGGGTCCAGGGATGGAAAGAAGCTGTGGTGATCTCATTCCTGCTTTCAGCTTCTACTGTATGCAGGGTAAGTCCTTGGGAGAAGATTTCCAACAGTATGTAGGTGCCTGCCAGGGTCATACTGATAGCTTCAGAAACTCCTGGGCACCCAAGTACGTCAGTAAATATGCGCTTCATTTAGTCCCTCACAGCATGATCCTGAATTTATCTGTAATGAGAAGCTATTGGATGCCTGCTGGGACACCACCCTGTGGAATGGAGCTCTGATTAAGCCCAGGGCACCTGAGAGGCAAATGACAAAAATTATGCAGTTCTGGAAAACTGAACTCACCAGAAACCTTTCCCAGCCTCACTAGGCAAGATGTCTCACTCTGCCAGGGCTCAGCCCAGCTGTCCAAACAGGAAAAAAATCAACCTGTCAGATTTTCTTTTTACTTGCCCAAATATGGACTTACCCTTTCCCCCTTCCCTCCTCTCCCTCTTCCTAATTACTGTGGTCTATTATCCAGATTTGACACTGGCCAGCCAAGGGACAGGTTTTCTACACATCCACAAGTCTCTTGGTAACTGAAGTCATGTTGATGAACTCTGCAGATTACTGTGCAGTCAGAACATACTTGTTACAGACACAAGAATCACCAATGAGTGAAGTAGCTTTACTTCAGCTAAATATGCCATGCATTTAAAAAGTCTGTCTTCTATGATAGGATCTTCCAGGCATAGTGATAGAAGGTGTGTGGGCTGTGACTATGCCTCAGCCAGAGATACCATAGAGATCTAACAGAAACATTGAGAGTTGAATGGATTGGCATGAACAGCACCAGAGGACATTGCAAAAAACAGGAATGACAGCTGTTGATCACACCTAAGGTAGTAGATCATCAGGATCACACCACATCTTGCAGCTTCTCAAAACACCCTGACTGGGGATGAATGCAGAAGACAGACTGAAGCCATTAAGAGGTAAGATAAAGGACAAGCCTCGAACCATGAAATATATCCAGGTAAGGTAACTAAAGAAAATCTTTCATAATTATTCTGAAATGTGGAGCCGGGTGAGGAGACAAGAGATCCCAATCACTGTGAATCCTTGAAGTGAACAAAAGACAGATCCCAACCTAGCCTGAGATGAACTAGAGATGTGGTGACACATTACATCATGTCCCCTGTTCCTCTGTCTTTGGAAGGAATCCTAGCTGGAGTACATTGGCATACACCTGTTGGTGCCTGAGAAGATGTGTACACGAAAGAATGAGTGTGAATGAAATCAGGGATTTAGAATAAAATCATCTCCCCTGATAAGGCCTCCCATTCAACTCTGCCGCATTAGTTGAGATTTGTGCAAGAGCAGAGCATTCCAGTTCCTAGCAAAGGAGTCACTGTGAACTAAAACCTAAAAGATGGTCTGCAAAAGAAATACGGAATATTCACACACAGCTTTGTGAAGGTAGGTGGTGTGTGCTCCAAAGCCTGTGGTTAAATTAATTCTTAAAGCTCCTCAGTTTGACACTGCTTTCTTCTCCATAAAGAATGTAACTGAAGGAGGGATAATTTTCTCTCCTCCTCTGCTTCTGTCTTTCTCTACGACCTGTTCCTACATATGATGTCTTCTGCCATCAAAGACTGTACATACTATGTTGAATGAACAAGCCCTGATGCAAGGCTGTAGTCCTGAGGCAAAGGGGTGCAGGGAATATTAAGAAGATGAATGGAGAGAAACTCTACAGGTTATATAAATCCTTCTTTGTCTTCATTTCCCTGTCAACTCTGGCTCTAACTCATGTGTGAGCTGCAAGACATCTGTCAGATTGAGCACTGCTAATGGAATATATTTAGTGAGGAAAGAAGGGATGGACTAGTGCAGTAACAACAAACAAAGCCTTCATCTCAGTTGGCAGGTGGCTTGTGGCTACTGGCTGGACCCAAGAGCTCATCTTCCCAAGGACACTGGAAGTGACTGCAATTTCATTCTTCCTTCTGTCCTTAAGCCCCTCAGGGTGCCTGGGTAACAATAGCATCTGAAGTCCCTTTGCACCTTTCCCCCCACCCCATTTTCACAGAGAGGGTGGGGACACCACTGGAATGTGAAATGGCTTCTTTATTCCTCCTGCTCAGCCACAGCCCTCTTGGCTTCAAACACAAGGCCTACAACTATATGTGAGGCTACAACTATAGCTAACAATGGAGCAGTTTGGTGGTTGTATAAAGGAGCCAGTGCTTGAAAGGTGCCTGGATGCTGCCTGTTCTGCTGCCTGCCCACCGTGTACACTGAGGTGTGCCTGGGTTGGAGGTGGTGGGTGGTTTACTGGGACTGGACCCCTGCAGGTTTTCATTTGCGGGGCTTCATTTCATATCGGCTGGGCTTGGTGTGAAAGCACACCCACTGTGCATGATACAGGTGTGACAGAGAATGTAGTGACCCACTGAGTCTGAACAGTGGTCATCACAACTCAACTTTCAGTGCCCTGTGGTGGGTATTTTGGAATAGCATGGGAACTCCACTGCTCTCAGCAGTGCCTTCACTGTGTACACCACTAGCACCACGGCATTTTGTGAGCAGCACTTCTATTGTCACCTTGCGTACCAGACTTGAGGAGTCTGTAAAGATTCCTAATATTTTCCTCTCAAAGCAATGGCACAGGAATTTTGCCCTCTCCTTCCACACTGGTTACCCCAACCCTTGGCCATTTTTGTTGCTCTTTTCCATGCCTTCTCTGACTACACACTGCCCTCCTGGGAAACAGGGACCTTAACTGCCTACCATATCCCAGAGCTGCATGAATCTGGATTTTATGTGGTAGCAAAATGATACAAAGGAAGAGGACTGTACAGTGGCATCCTGTTCCACTCAGGAATCAACACCTTAGCCAGCACTATCCCTGACCCCTTTTCCCACCCATTCCTTGCATTGGACAAAGGTATTTTCACCAATCATTTCAATGTTTTCCCAACCTTTCTGTCCTTATAAATGCAACACTAATCAGGGAAGCTTTCACAGGGTGTGTGTAAGAGAGAGACCCTAACTCCCCGTGCTGCACATCTGGGGACAGCTGAGCTCAAAGCTCAATCTCCCCTCCAAGCAATGCACTTGTAAGAGTCGGTCCGAAGATTGCCTGATCTGCCTCACAATCATCATCAGAGACTGAGACCCTGAGACCTCCACCACTTACTCTGGGCAGGAGCTACTGGGCCTGGCTAGGGTGGATGCTTGCCAAGGACTGTGTCGGGTGTGTGCTGTACTGTCACGGTACAATGGACTCAGGCAGATGCGGGGCTAGAATAGCCATACTTTCTGCACCTGATTCTTGAAGCCATGGTCCTCTGAACACAATAGTCCATAAATCTCCCCACCTTTTGACCAGTGGCCCCTCGCCTTGAGATGGACTATAAAATTATCACTCTCAGAAGAAACCTTTGAGACCTCTTTCTCCCCATGGATGGAAGACATCACCGGATGACCAGAGGATGTCCCATCTGTTGGTAGCTATTCCCCCTATTCTCTCTATGTCTCTCTGTCTCTCTGTCCCTCTGTCTCTTTCTCTTTCTCTGTGTCTCTCTCTGTTTTCCTCTCTCTCCCTACTTTGTCATCTTTTTATCTCTCTCCTTCTCACCATTACCCCAAAACTGAATTGTTGGCCCTCAATAAATTGCTTTGCTGCTTGTTGCTGAACAAAACCTTAGTCTCTTGCTGTTGTCCTTTGCACCCCGCGGTCGAACGAACCATCCCGACCCCTGCTCAGGTTGTGCGGACCTTGACAGCACTGAAAGAAGCATGAGTGGATGCATCCTCAGGGAATATGCAGCCACCTCTGGGCAGGAAGCTACAGCAGCAGGATGTGGTGAACCGGAGAAGTGTGAAGGTGAGGGCTATTGCTAATAGAAGTGGCTTGGGGGAATTTTGAGATGAACTAATTGCAGGATTTAGCAGTTGTCTCATGGAGAACCTCTCATAAAACAATCTTGCAGTGTGTCTATCAGACAGTATTTCTGATGGCCTCATTGAAAGGTCTACTATGAGAGAAGCAAGAATGGAGGAAGAATGAAGGACTTCCCTAACTCTTTTCCTGAGTGTGCAATGCTAATCCTAAGTAACTTCGGATTTTAGTGGAAAAGAACAAAATATCTAAAAATAAAATGTCCCTTCACAAGAGCCATACTCTATTTAGAAAAAATGTAACATTTAGAAACTGCATTTATTCTCCAGCATTTGCTAACTGGACCATGGCAGGACTTGAGAGCATCATTTTCCACTCATAATACAGCTTCTAGCACTGTCAGTGCAGTCTTTTGCCATTTCATTCAACAACTTTCAGTGGGAAAATGGGAGAAAGAGGAAGTCTCTGCTGTACTGTGCTGCATGACTATTGCTTTGGGAAACCTCCTTGAGCCCAGGTGGCATTGCATTTGCCAGATGGGTGCTCTAGGGGAGATGGCAGCATGTGAGGGTCCCAGGGGTTCCCAGCCAGACAGGGGAGGGGTTCCCAGCTGGTTGAGCATAGCACACGTGCTTGTGGCATGGCAGGACTGAGGCATCCTGTGCTTAGCTCCTGAGGTATGTCTGGGTCAAATGCACGCTGTCTGGGAGGCCAGAATACCCCTCAGAATGGGTAAAACAGCCTGGAAAACGTATTTGCCCATTTTTATCCTGGTACTTTAGCTGAACTCACCTCCATAGCAGAGACAAGCAACTCAAACCTTCTGAGTCTTAGTGTCACCAGCTATAAAAACAGGGTTAATATCAAGCTTACCTACTTTCCAGTGAGTTGCAGCTAATTAGAGTTAGCGTTAGTTAATGTTTGCACAGCCCTGGGATGTGAAAATGGTAATATCATGCTAAGTATTACTCCTGGTGCCTAGACATCATGATTCTTCATAACCAGAGCAGTCAATTAAATTAGCTGGAAGTGGAGAGATAGAACAGTGAGGAAGGCAGAGGAGATACAAACTTAATACTGTATGCATGATGGCCTGCAGCTGCAGAGGGCAGGGAAAGCTCTGTTCCTGCTACTTAGGCAGCCAGAGAGACAGCTCTGTTTGTGTGGGAGTGCAGATGTTCCCCAAAAGCTTTGGGTTGCACTGCAGCAGTCTGCTGGCTAAGGAAGGAAAGGGTCAGTTCCTGTCAGATTTATAGGACAGAGGGCTCTGTTTAATCCTCACGTGGCTCTTGCTCATAATGTGTCAAGGATGCTGATTTCCTGTGAGGTCTTCTGGACAAAGCAGAGCAGCATTTCCCAGAGAGTGAAGGTCAACCCTGCCTCATGACAGTCAACTAGGTGCACCCTTGGTGGGGAGTAAGGAAGACTCATCACAGTGGGCAGTACAGGGCAGTGTTCCACCAGCCACAGTGGAGAACAGCACTGGGCATAACACAGCCTGATAGGTACACTGTCTTGAACAGGGGATCCATTTCACCCATGCCAGCTCTGGGCACAGAGCAGATACTCAGGGACTGTGGGAGAAGAAGATTGGAACAGAGCCATCTCTGTTCCCAGCAAGGCACTGCTCTGAAGGGAAAAGTCATTGGACTTGCTTGAAACCCAAAAGGGGGAATGTAGAAATGTGCAATGCCATTTTCCAAACCTGGATTTTGTCCAAGACACTTGGATTAATACCATATTTTTTGGTGATTGATCAGGACTGACTACCCATGTCAGGACCACTGCTTGTAACCTTTCAAGAGTCATCCCCAACCGTGCAGAGGTCAGACCCCACGCAGAGCTGTGACCTACCAGGAAGGCAGAGGGAGGACTGTCACACTGGATCACCAGTGCTGTTTCTTACAGCTCCCTAGTGCTAACCTACGTATTAGCTGAGGATTTGGCCAGAGCTCCTGGCCAGCTTCCATACTCTGCAATTGCATTCTGCAGCTTTGAAATCCCCCTCCTCACACACATACACATGCACACCCCATGGTTTAAGGGGGACACAGAAGCTGTCACTGCTTTCTGTCCAAAATTCCTGCGCAGTGATGGAGATGGCTCATCCTTCTCTGGAACATTATTTCAGTGCCACAAGACATGAATTATGTGCCTGGAAAGGTTATAAAAACACTTTAGGACCCTTTGGAAGGAAGATGCAATCTTGAGATGAAAAGTAATATTAAAATGTCACCTGGTTTAACTTCTGGCATGATCAGGGCCTCAGGCTTGGACTAGGGAGAGGTGTCCTCGTGATGCTGGGAAAGATTGCCGACACTAAGCATATTCCATTATGAAGTCATAAAGATGTCTGTACTGGGTAACTGATTTAGGATTTTGTTCCTCCTTTCTCCTCCTTTCACTGTCCTGTAGTTTTTCTTCAGCCTCCTCCTCCTCTTCACACTCTGTTCTGCTCCCTAAGAAGTCAAATATCTCTTGCTGTCAGAATGATTATTCTCTCTGTATCAGAATGAATGATTAGTCTTTGTCTAGTTGCCTCCATAATTAAGTGCTGCATGAAAGAATATTTTTATAAGTAACCAAGGCAGTTGCTCCCTCTGGAGCTGTTGGGAGCATGTTACAGCTCTCCATCAGCTTACAGGCAGAGAAGTGGGTGTCCTGCATGGAAATGCATTCACACCCAGGCGCTGACACTGGTGCTGCATGCCCAAGCTGTGCTCGTAGCTGGGACATATACCTCCCCAACAATGCTGTGTGCACATGATGACCCCTTTGGATTCATTTGTGGGCTGCTACAGATACCACACCTGGTGTGTGTGTGTGCACAGGGGCACAGCCTCAACCCCAGCTCCAGGTACTCCGTCCTATGTAGGTTTGTACACTCTGACCCAGGACTGAGCCTCTGCACACCTCCAGCTTGTCTTTCTCATCTCCCTGACTCAAAACCATCAGACTAGTCCTCTCCTGTCTGTACCCCCTGGATAAGCTCCATATTAAAAGAGGGCTTTTAAGGAAGGGCTGGGGTAAGGGAAGAGGTAGAGAGTGGAGAAGGGATATTAGACAGCAATAAAGCCTAAAGAACACCCCATCCTTCCTATAAATATCCCAACAGCTCCTCTGCTTCCTAGCAGCACTAATGAGGCTCAACAGGAGTGATGGAGGGCAACAAAGGAATCACTGATGAACAATCAGAAATGGTGCTTGGCTGCTAATCGGACTAATGAGCTGCTTTGCATAAGATGAGAGGGAGGGAGGAAGATGAGCAGATGGGCTCTTGGAGGGAAGGCCAGTGGCAGCAGGAGCACCACGAGGAGTGCCCTGCAGCATGGCAGCGCTGGCTGCTGTCTCTCTACTCCTTCCTGGCAGGAGACACTGACCATGAGAGGGCCAGCACTGGGCAGCTCTGCCAGAGTGGCTCAGGCACAACTGAATGCCTGGTGTGAACCACGACTTATCACAACATGCCTCAACCCACATGGCTGTTCTTGTATCATCCTTGTGCATCAGAGAGGTTAATCCAATCATTTGCTGAGGAAAGGGGGGACATATCTTTTGTAACTCTAGTAGCCAGGACACAGACATGGGGAACTCCAAAGTACAATTCATACTATTCTTAGAGATATCCAAGTCAGAGCAGAGGTGTCAGACTCTGAAAGTGTGTTTGCCATGGAGGGGTGGATTGATTCTCCATTTGTCTGTCTTCTGAGAGACACCAGTTGACCAGCTCATCAGGCACATACCCTGGGGGTTATTATCCCTATGAATGGGGATTGTTATCCTGTCTTGTTATCTACCTTTTTCCAATAGGAACGGGGGTCCAGTTGTAGGTGAGAAACTCAGGTTTCACAGTGAGTTAGGAGCTGTCTTACTGGAAAGGACAGTACAGGAGAAAGAGGAAGAGACAGATGTATACTGCAAAGGGGATATGCTACTCTGTGTCTCCATTAGCCATGTGGAGGCAAACCATAGCCTAATCCCAGCCCAGATCAAAATATTGACAAAGATTTTGTAACTTAAGGGACTTAAATGCATGGTGCATTCCAGCTCTGCATGGCAGGTACGCAAAGAGAATTTCCCAGCTTGAGGATATGACACAGACAAAACATATGTGAGTCACTTTTCCTTGGTGCATTAGTACAATTTCTACTATGCTTGCTAATGGGAGACCAGAGAGACTACGGTTTCCTGTTTTGCTTCCTACACCTCACTGCTGATCCTTCAGCACTGCTAGGTGAGAGCAGATCTACCATCTCCGTCATCTTATTTCAGACCTTGACCATTTTCCTGAGGCTGTGGGCAACCACACAAGTCATGATCTCTATTGCAATCCAGACAAGCATCTGCTAATAGCTGTCTGAGGTCTGGCAATGTGTTTCACTTTCACAGAAGCTCCCAGAACAGCCAGAAAATGGTGATGACCATGCAGCAAGAGCAGCAGGTTAGAAAGGCTGCAGCATTGCTCTCGTTTGAATTCAGAAGCAGATGCTATAATTTATCTTGCAAATGGAACTGTAGGAATGATTTTCTGCCTCGCCTCCATAATTTGTTGGCACTTTACCTAGGTTCACAGCTGTGGATAGGGTGTCCTCACAGTAGGGAGAAGGCACTGAGCTCTCTGCCCACTTACCAGCTTGTACTGGGAGAGATGATTACTGGCTGAGTGCAGCTCCTCTAGCAAAGAGGAGCTAATGAAAACTCTATTTCCCCTAGGGCAGGCTGTGTGCAAGGCTGTACACTGACCCCTACTCCTGATGCTTTTCCAGTGCAAGGGGGATCTCTAGCATGAGATGGACCGAGAGAACCAGTTCTGCATTCTGACAAGCCTATGAGCTACATAAAGCCAGCAGATATTCAGACAGTCCTTACGCTTCTCAAAGTTTTGCAGGGAAAGGGAGCAATGGGAAGTGATAATTTAGTACTGGATAGATGAGAATTACAGCATCATGTTGTCTTGAAGCCAGCCAGTTGGGATGCCCTCAGTGCTGGGCTGGGGGAGACTCCATGCTCCATGGGTGTTCATGGGGGAACTATGCTCCATCTCTCCTCAGACCTTTTCCAGCTGCTGCTTTGCTCCTCCAGAGTCCTACATGCTGAACTCCAACCTGTGAACTCCCTAATTTGAGCCCAGGAGGGTGTGATACCTATACCTAAGCACAGAGATCTGAGCTGCAAGGCTGATCACTTACAGGCTCTTTGTGCAGCTTGTAGGAAATTCAATCCTGTCACACTTGTCAAGTCTGCATGCCTAGAGACCTGCACTTTGACTCGTTGTGAGCATCCCTCTGTCACTGTAGCCCTCCTGTAGCCTTCCAGGGGCTGCTGAAAATGCTTCTCCACAACCACCTTCTGGCAGTTATGCAGACCTGCATAGAAGTCCCTGAAGATTTTCTCAGTATGAAGAGTACTGCAAGGAAGAGAAGAAAAAAAAATCATGCTTGGCTCAAAATCCAATTCCCTTCTTCTGAAATGGCCACCTTGATTTTCTGAAACCTGATCGAGGAAAGAAATCTACTTCTTTATTAAGGTGATGTTATCCCATGGATGCACAGATGTGGATACATAAATCCTGTGTGTCCCAAGAGCATGCAAGAGAAATCCATGATAGATAATTGGAGCACAACATGAAAACACAATGGACAAAATGCAACTTGAGTTCAGCAGTTATGGTTGTTGCTGTCAGAGGCATTAGATTAGGTGGGATGAAAGAAGGACTGGAGGCCAGTCTGAAGCACTGAGGAGAGAAAGCATTGCAAGGCAAAACTGCAGAAACTGATGGGAGGATGCTGTCTATGGCCATCGGTCTCTTTCTGGTCTGCTTTCTGTAACAGCTTTGCCAGCTTCAGGCTGGGATTGGCATTTACTGCCAGCTCTTTCCCTGGACTGAAGAAAGGCTACTGTTGTCCAGGCCAACAATTATGTATGTTTTCCCCTTCATGATCCAGAGGTGCTAAGATTGCTCCCTTGAAACACGTTTTGTAACATGTTTCCCTGCTGCTGATCCTGGCATTGAATCTGAGGCATGGGTACTTGTTTTCTCAACTATTGGCACACTTCGGTGTCCACCCCGTATTTCTTTTCCCAAAAGTTAGTTAGAGTCAAAATGAGGAAGAAAGACATCAGACAGACCTGCCTAATAGAAATATTCCTCAGCATGTCCTTTCATAGTCTGGTCCTTAAAATACAGGACAGGGCAGCTGTAGCGGCCCTAAGTGAGTTCAGTGGAGCTGATGACTGTAGCAATACCTTCCTTCCAGCTGGTAAATGCCCTCCTACTTCCTCTGTGTAATAGGCTATTATGGCTGAAGGATGCTGGGTTAGGGTGGGGGTTTTTTATGTATTTGTGGGGGCTTTTTTGTGTGTGTGTGTTTTTGGAGGGTTTTTTTGTTTGTTTATTTTGTTTTGTTTTTCTTTTTTTTTTTCTTTTTTTTTTCTTTTGTTTAGTCAGTGCTGTTTCTAGTTGGGGAAGAAAATGTCTTTGCTGTAACCATGGTGGGCAGAGGAGCATCTGACATGTTCCCATGACCATGGAGCTGTTGTGCTGACTATATTTATTTCATCCATATAATTATGGTGGGTCTCAGTGACTGAGCTGCATCTGCAGATTTCAACTGAACACCTGGAGATACTACTCTGGAGATAGTTATAGCGTCAGACATTTGGATGGAGGTCAGCAGCTGTAGGTTCAACCACTTCTACCACAAACTTTCATTGCAACTTTAGACAAGGTATTTTAAACTTTTGCAATTCATTCTTGACTTCCCTCTGCAACATACAGACACCTAAATCTTTCTCTTACCCACGTGTATTACAAAATGCATAACTGCCTCTCTCTGTGCCCCTGAGCATCACCACACCATAGACAGATAGTTTTAGTATTACAGCTCATCATTTTTAGAAAGTGATGATCCAATGATGCTCTTTGTAAAAGGGTGAAAGCTATGTTTGGAGTCCTGTTACAGTTCTTCTCATATCAGTATTTTCTGTATCCCTTCAGTTCCCTCCCCTGTTTTCTATTCCTTTTTTTTTCTTCTTGAATTCTTTCATGCCATGCTGCTGTGGTAAAACAGCTGCCATGGAGCACTACAGCTTTGACATACATGTATGTGAGAAACAGGAGGTGGCAGTTGGAAACAAAGTCCTCCTGTCTTGGATGAAAAACTGCAACTTCTTATTCCAAAATCTGCAGTCAAGAACGATTTTAACTCTTAAATTTCTGTTGACACCTCGGGCCATATTCATACAGCAAAGCAAAAAAACCACAATGCACCAGACCTTCACAGACATTTGGTCTGCAACAGGTACCTACATTTTCCTGTCATCTCTGGAAATATTAATTTCCAGGAGCTCTGTAACATCTGAGCACTTACACACATCAAATAGAAAATCTACAAATGCACCCAGTTGAGGAAAGGGGTCTCTGTAATTATCTTTCACTTCACTGGCATACCTAACAGCGAAAGTTCTCTTTCTCTGGTAGATTGCTCCAGCAGAAGTACCATAGGATATGTTGCCATGGAAACAAAACCTTTTCCTCCTTGTATTTTAATAATGTGTTGAAGGTTTTCAGGGCCTTTTCCCTTTTTTTTGCTCTGCTTGGCCCTTCAGCATTTACTGTGCATCATATGCTGGAAGTGCAATGCTCTTATTCTTCAAAACCCAAACAAAAAACAACTCTCAAAATTGTTCTTCCATTTAAACTGACTCTTTGCCATCCTACCCTCTTATTCGTTGTCTCTGTCATTTAATGGCTTTCTGTGACAATCTAACTACGAATCAGCAATTTGCTTTGTGTGATACAAAGTTCCTTTGCCTGTGCCCAAAAGCTCTCCCCGAGGGCAAGGGAGAAGTCCTGCTGCTGTGGACCTGTCTTGCAGATTAAGTTTTTCCCTGTTATACAATGCAGTCGAATGTCTTTTGGGGTATCAGGGGTGAGAAGGAAGGAGGTGTAAGCTTTTCCACTCATGGGAAGAAAGTGATGAAATGTGCTTTCACAGCAATGATTTTTATTTCTGCAGACTCAATGCCTTGCAGTCTCTGCTGTGAAACCTACAACCACAGCCTGCTTGCTTCATTGCATAGCACTGGATTGCACTTGAGTGTCGGCATCTTGGTTGTTGAATTGCATAACAGATGAAAGAAGAGATTTAGGAGCAGTCAGGTTCTGAGGAGATGCTCCTCACTATGCTGTGCAGCTGCCTGTTTCCTTTCATGTCCTACAGTTCACTCTAAACAATGAATGTCACACTGCAACTCCTCCCTTGCAACCCACAGGTGACTCACAGCCTGTGAAAACCTTTTGAAAAGCCTAGCAGAAGGTCTTATGTTGGTGGCCATCATGTTACATTCCCTCAGAAATTTGTGGGGTGCATTTCAGATAAAATTATTATGAGCACACTCCTCAGTCACAGCTTCCCTCCATTCTTTCCTCCAGAAGTACAGATTTGGGTACCTCTGCCCTTACATGCTAAAGCTGACTACAAAGGATGTAGTCTGTGTTGTGCTGCTTCTGAGTATGTGGGGATAACTGTCAGTCCTAGAAGACAAACAGTGTTTTCTAGATTATTAAAAACAAAAGAAAAAGAAAAACACAATTTATTTGAGTGCAGCAAGGGTTTGGATGACCCTGAAGGCATCCTCTGACCCTCCAAATGTATAAGCTGGTACACACAAAAGCATGGGAGAATGCCCAGGTTTACAGCATTTGATTGTCAGGAATAAGAGGAGCTGCATTTCACAGCTGAGATACTAAGGTGGGATGATGAGAGTGCAGATAATCAACAACCAATCTTAATGAATGTTGGGCCTACTGCAGAAAGAGAAAATTAAAAGGAGGGGTTTCCTATGGACCAAATTGCTCCTCTTTGGTAGTTTGGGAACACGTGCTCTGAAATCAACCATCAACCACCATCACTGACTTCCCATAATCTACTGCAATTGTCCCACTCCAGGAGAAGGTTCAGAGGGGAAGATTACGAGACCCCAGTGTGCACTGCAGGAAGGCTTAAGATTGCAAAACACATGGCTTCCTCCCAGGGAGATTAGTCTCTTCTGTTTCCTTATCTGTGCTCTCAAATAGGAGTCAGGTTGAGCTGTCGCTTTATCTGTTTAGGACACCTCTAACTTTTGCTAGAAAAAGCTTCTAATGGATTCAGAGTTGGTGGAATTCCCCCAAGTATCCATGGAAAATGTTGTTCACAAAGCAAGGGTGTGCTTTGGGAGGTGCCTTCCTTCTGGGGAGCAAAACTACAGCTTCGAGCACTCGAAGTAGTGGAAGAGTTTGCTCTCCAGGTCCAAATGATACAGTGTGCTAAAATACACTCTTGTTGAGTTCACAGCGTAACAACAGAAATGTCTACCACCAAGGAAAGTGCTTGAGATTAAACCATTAGGCAATTGCACTCTAAACTCATAATTACTTCTAGCATTTCCTTCCAAAGATGCAGGGCTGAAGAGTGCCTCTTATTTTGTAGCAATTACTGATAACAAATGGTTTAGTTCAAGCTTAGCAAAGATACTTTTATTTGAAGCCTCTATTTTTCCACTGTGGACTGGGACTTAATATTTTTGGCCACAGCCCAAAGAGGTGACATTTCGAAGTATGAATAAAGCTAGCATAAGAACTTTGCAATCATGCAAAGAAAACGAAGATCTACAATTCCTCTAATTCCTTCTGTTGTCTGCTGTTTTTTCTCATGATGTGTACTACCTCCATTTGCTTAAACAGCCAAATAAGGAGCCAAGAGCCATCTTTCTGTTACAGTCTTATCCAGTGCCTTGCACAGGAGCTGCTGGGGTCTGTTGATGGGGGATGAGGATAGGGGTCCTACAAGCAGAGACGAGACTACTGCTGTGATGAGATGTGCATAGCTGGACTGCACAGAATTGGGAGGGTGGTCCCATGGGAAATATAATCATCACACTGGTGCCAGTCACAGTTAGTAGCACTGGGGCTTAAATCCCCATCATCATGGTTATCAGAGCTGGCAGGAAAAGGGAGCAATTTAAGCAGATGGAATATCTCTAATCTTCCTAGTAGTTGTATTTGTGCATTGCTGCCATGAGGGCAAATAATCTGGGCATCTAAATCCCTTGTCTACACTTGGAGTGTATCCAAATGGATGTCAAGGTAAACAATCACAAATCCTGGCTTGGACTCTCTACTCTTGAGGCCTCCAGCGATGTCACCAGGCTGGGTGGTTGTGGATTATGATCCCTGCCAAATGTACCCAGGGCTTACTCTGAATGTGTCCTTTGGAGCAGAGTTCCCTTCCTAACACAGCTTTTAGAAGCCAACCCCTGTGCTGGCACCCCAACCAGTCTGCAGCTTAGTCTTGCAGCGGAAAGGGGCTACGGGACTGATGAAGAGCAAGAATTTGGGACAGATGGGAGAGTGTGGGTGACAAGCTCTCCCATGAGATTTTGTATGCACACCATTTTCCTCAGGGGAGAGTCTGGGCTCTTTAGGCAGCAGCAATGTGAGGCCGTGGGGGTTTGGACAGGCTCCTCTGAGGTACTGACACACTGTGTGGCTGTTCTCCATGGCTGCCTGGCTTCTAGGGTATAAATCAGCAGGCACAGGGTAGGAAGCCAGGCTGCTCTCTAGGCAAGAGAGTGGATGCCTCTGGGTGCAGTTTGACTGCAGTAGGAGCAGACAGTGGATGCCCACCAAGCTAGAGTTCCACTTAGGGGTGCATCCTCCAGCCACTGAGCCCAACTCAGCATTCTGGCTCTTTTCATTCCAGAGCCCATAGCTCTCACACTGCTGTGTCAGAGATTAACTGGTTCTTGCTCCCTTCCTGCCAGAGGCTGCCTCCTATGCCTTCCACAGACCAGACCAGCCCACCTTGCGTCTGTATATCCCTCCTAACTCCTTCAGAGATGCCCAACTGACACAAGATATTTGCTGTCTTCTGTCCCCCCACTGCCTTTTTTTCAAATGTGTCCCTTTTTATTTCATTTTCACCAGTGGCAACTCCTCCTGCTTAGTGTGGCTGCCCCAGCCACCCCTCACTTGCATTCCCAAGGGAACAATTGCTGCAGGGCATCATGCAAGTATGCAAACAGCTGGATCCTAGAGGCACTTGCCAAAGTTTCTCTTCGGAATGAATCAAAGACCACAAAAAGAGATGTGCCTAGGGAAAAGTTGACTTATGCTAGTCTTATTGTTGTTGACTTCTACTAGGGGTAGAGTTATTTTGTCTTCCCAGTTTTCCATAACTCTGTCATGCATTTGTTTTAAAAATGAAAGGTTTTTGGTGGAGGAGGCCAAACTAATTGGGCATGTGAGGAGGCAAGTTTGAGAGAAGATATTGGTATTTTGAAAGTTAATTTTGGACACAGATAAATTTTGATTTGTGTGATTATGGAATAGACTTAAAAATACCAAAAACATAACAACATTGCTAAAAAAAGTGACCTTGCTGAAAACGAGAAAAATGGGAACATCTTTTCAGAGTGATTAAATAACTCCAAACTGTAAGGTAGGTCAGTTTGGAAAGAATGAAAAGGGTCAGCTGGATCCAGAATAAACTACTTTGCTTAAAATCTGCTTTAAAATATTGCTCTGGGTTGAATCTTATTGAAGGTTATACAAAAATAAATAAATGTCTCCCCAGCTCTATTTTACACAAGAATAAGAAATGCTAGAGATGGACTTGCAGACTTTTGAATAGAGACAACCCTATTTTTGAACAGTACAGAAAGCAAGAGACAGTCATGGCACAGCAGAACGTACAACCTCTAAAAAAAAGAACAGAGGGAAAAAGAAATAGTGAGAAAGCATGTGTCCTGTCAGCAAAAAGGAAGCCTCCGTAATATATATTTGTTTTCTGGTGATGTTTTATTAACAACATTTTAACCACTGCTTGGGCTTGTTTAAACACCAGTTTTATACAGATTTAACTAAATCGGTTTACAAAACAATTGAATTAAGTCAGGCAGTATCTGAGAGCACAGGCACCTGTATCATAAGTGTTTATATTGGCTTAGCTTGTGTCAGTAAATCATCCTTCCTTTGCTGCCTGGCTTCTTCCCACAGCAGTCACTTGATTTCATTGCAGGTGGCTTTGCCTCCCTCTCTCCCTCTGGAATTTGACCCTATCCCCCTGCAGCAGAACAGCTGTAAGCTGGAAGGACAGGTGCAATGAAGGCCTGTAGCTCTGGTGGGCTTCTTGAGAGGTGGTTCCTGAGGAGGGCAAACAGGCAGAGGGGACAGCTAGCAGCTTTGCAGATGCAATGCCTGCATCACCTCAGCGATGCAGCTTGCAGCTGACTGTGGTGGAGCCCTCACTCACCCAATAGCCATGTTATCTGCAGGAGCTCAGACCAAAGCAAAAAAGTGGTGGGGTTTTTTTTTTCCAGAAAGTGAGGATGCCATGTCTTCATGTTTTACCCCTGTGCTGTCCACTTCCCTCCTGACCTAACATGTTTTGTGAAAATGTCTCTTTGCCTAGGTCACAGTGATATTATGGTTAGACAGCTTCCTTTGCCTCTTCCCTGACTACTGAAGCGTGGGCCACAGAGATGTGTGGAACAGTGAGCATCCCTTGAAAACCAACATCCACTGGTCAACATACCTGACATTTTTGTACCTTCCTGAGCTTTACTTGTTGCTAGACCCATATATCAGCAGGTGACATGTCAGCCTTGATCTATGGCTGATGCATAAAGGGGAAGAGAGCGGCCAGGGTCTGTGATGGAGACATACGATTCCCAGTACTTGTCATGGAGGATCTGCTGCCTGGCACTCAGCATGTCTTCTGGTGCATCAGTGAGGGTACCTAGAGATGATGTTGCTGTGTGGAAAAACAGGGAGCAGAGCATTCCTGCAGGATGACAAGTGCACTGGTTAAAAAACACTTGTGTAGGCCTTCAGTGGGGATGGAGGAACATGCAAACCCAAACATGCTGTGACCCCGACCAGGGCAACATTATTTTTGTAGTGCCAATTATGGAGTGACCAATTGCAAATACTTTCTGCAGTGCAGGACTGGTGCCCCAGGGATGAGGCAAACCTGTTGGTATGGCACATACAAACTGAGGGATAAGATGTTGGAAAGCAGTGCAATGGAAAGGGGCCTGGGTGTCCTGGTCAATGGCAAGTTGAACATGAGCCAGCAGCGCCCTGCCAGCCAGGAGGGACAACCCTGTCCTGAGGTGCATCAGCCAGGCAAGGGAGGGGATTGTCCTACTCTGCTCTACTCTGGGGTGGCCTCACCTCGAGTGCTGGGGGCAGTTTTGAGCACTACAGTAAAAGAGATATTAAGAGAACATCCAAATGAGGGCAACGAAGATGGTGATGGGCCTTGAGAGGAAGGTGTATGAGGAGTAGCGGCTGAGGTCACTTGTTCTGCTCAGTCTGGAGGAGACTGAGGAAAGACTTCATTGTGATTACAGCTTCCTGTGAGGGGAAGAGGAGGGGCAAACACTGACTTCTCTATGATGACCAGGGGCAGGACCCGAGGGAATGACCTGATGTTGTGTCAGGCGATGTTTAGGTTGGGTATTAAAAAAAGGCTCTTCACCCAGAGTAGTTGTGCACTGGAACAGGTTCTCAGGGCAGTGATCACAGCACCAAGCCTGACAGAGCTCAGGGAGTGCCTGGACAGTGCTCAGGGAGTGCCTGGACAGTGCTCTCGGCCACAGGGTGTGACTTTTTAAGGATGGTGCTGTACAGGACGGGGAGCTGGACTCAAAGATCCTTGTGGGTCCCTTCCAATCCAGCATACTCTGTGACTGTGATCCAACTGGCAGCCGGATCCGCTGGCCCCTGGGGCTATGCGGGGCCCTGGTGTGAGGCAGGGCAGGCGGGCGCTCGGCGGGGCCGCTCCCGGGGCAGCTCCCTGAGCGCGGGGCCGCTCCCGGGGCAGCTCCCTCAGCGCGGGCCCTTTCCCGGGGCAGCTCCCTCAGCGCAGGCCCTTTCCCGGGGCAGCTCCCTCAGCGCAGGCCCTTTCCCGGGGCAGCTCCCTCAGCGCGGGGCCGCTCCCGGGGCACGGCGGGCAGGGCTGAGGGCCGGCACGGGGCTCATCGGGCCGGCGGCCGCCCCCTGCCGGGCAGTGTTGCGCGAAGCCGGGCCCGCCCCGCTCCGTCCCTTCGGGCCCGTGCGGAGGTGCCGCCCCGTCCCTTCGGTCATTCCTGCTTCGCACTTCCCCTTCCCGCTCCTTGCAGCTGCGGCTGGGCAAGATGCTCTCTCTCTTTAGGCCATCCTTCTCAGTCTGGTACCTATCAAGCTAAATGAGGCATAATTAGGAATAATTATGACATGACATGGTCTGGAACGAGAAGCAGATGGGGCTTCCCCCAGGATGGATCTCAGGGATGAGAGAATGGGGACAGAGCGGGGACACGTCAGTGTGTCATGGTTTCCGACCTGTTGTCCCCTCTGCTGGCAGGGGCTGGAGACGCTGTCCCAGCCAGCAGGGTGCTGCAGCAAGAGCTGCGGTACCTCTGCTGTGAGACCCCTGTCTTGGCCACGCTGGCTGCTCTGTAGTGGCTTTATTCTTCTCTGTCAGAAGAAGCAGCACCTGAGTTTGGCCATGTGTACTGTCCCTCTAACTCTCCTTTCTATGCAGTATCACTAGCATGTGAAGTTTTTCTCTAGGAAGTAGGTGGAAGAGATGGAAGTGAGGAGTATTGGCTCTTGGGTACAGGCAGAAGCCTCTGGTGCTGAAGGGTGGAAGCCAGGAAGGTGTTTTCACACATCCTTTGTTTCCCCTCTGAAGGACACTCAGCTGCTCTGTGTTGTAGGATGGACTGAGAAACAACACGGGAGAGGGGCTGGGCGCTGCTAGGAAGAGGGATGTTTAAGGAAAACAGCCTTTGGCTCTTTAGGTCAGATGCTCCTTTGAAAAGGCATAAGAAGGAGGCCCCATGTTTCTGGCACATTTCTTTGCCTTGATGCTGTGCAAGGGCAGAAGGGAACACAGGTTTAGACTGGAGATGTGTGGCACAGTGGATCCACATGGATGTGCTGTGGAAGGGTAAGAGTATGAGCTGTCATACAAGCATCCATTTCTCATTAAAAACCTATGTCATCCACAAGAAAAAACAGGTCTAAATAAAGAAGCTATAACCTGTCTCTTTTCCCCTTACAAGAATATGAGATGTTGGAAGGCTTTTTTCCCAGCATTTTGTTACGCTCGAAACAGAAATCTGGGTACATGCCCCTGAGGAGAGAGCCAAACCTTAGCACTTAGGAGGTGGTGCTGTCGGGGGTGGAGTTCAACACTGAGTTCAACACTGCCTTTAGTGCCTCTGTGGCTGCCTCGCTGTCAGGAGCAGGAGGGCAGCCTAGCCCAGATCTCAGGTTGTTGGGAGTCAGCACACGTGGCAATAGAGGAGCACTGTGCTGCTGTCCCCTTCACCTGTCCTCTGCTCTCCGGCTCCCAGCCATGCCCCCGAGGCAGTACCTGACATACAGAACGACTGCTTTTCTTTAACCCCTTTCTGTGTGACCTTGGCTGCAGGGAAAGCATCCAGAGGGACAAGTTTCTTCCCTTCCTGCCAGGGTAAATCTTGCTTGTTGCTGAGAGGCATTTTTCACTAAGTCTTTCAAGCAGCCATTCTTTAAGCTGTTCTTGCTTCTAGTTACCATAATTATAGATTTGCTACTTCCAGCAAGCCTTTTTCTTCTTCTTCTTCTTTTTTTTTTTTCCCTCCTACAAAATTAAGGCAAGGCAAGAATTTCCTAAAAGTTTTTTGGGAGATAGCTAGGTGCACTCAGGAGTACTCAGGAGCTGCAAACTGGGTTCTGCTAGGACATATGGTCATCCTATGTCTGCTTCTCTTCTGCTGGTTTTGTCTATGGCATCTCTAGCACCTGGAGATTTCCTGGAGACCTCCATGGCTGAATTCTGCTGACCACTACTCTTACCTCCTTAGGTAAATTAGTTAGCATTGGCTCTTCCTGTTTATTACAAGATGTCTGCCAGGTCTCCTATGTAATCAAACAGACCAGTTCAACAATGGATTTGCAAAATAATTCCTCCCAAGGAGCTGCCTTTGTTCTGTGATAGTGATGGCTGTAGCTTTTTCATTCTCTGGGGCTTGGAAGCTCTAGCTTTACCAAAGTCCATGGGCTCTGCTTAACATCTTTGCTGGCAATGTGGGAATGAAAAGCAGTATTTCTGATTTTTCCTCTGCAGGGAATTTTCAAAATGAACCTGAATAATTACTTCTGGAAAATCAGTCTTGTCATCTCAGAGTTCTTTAAAAGTGCCATACTGTTAACACCTTTTCATGCTAGAACAGTTGAAATATCTATTATTCTCATTTCATTTTCAAAACCACTAAAGGGAGGATTTTTCTTAGAATCTCTTGAAAGCTCTTTTCTAAAATAGCTACTTCTGTTTCTTTTATAGCTAAATATTTTAACACACTGATAGAAAGGGAAGGTGGATTCATCTTGTTCAACTTTACTCATGGAAAAGTTAAACATTTAGGCACAGTTTGCCATTTGGGGTCCTTCTGCAGTCAGGGAGAGAAACATAAATCAACAGCATGATCTAGTGAGGTCATGCTGTAAAGAGAAATACCTCCATCTCACTGAGTGAGTCGTACTGCCCTCTTCTTGTTTGTTTTGTGGTCAGGCCCACTGAATTGCCCTCTGGAGGTTTCTGTTTCTTCCTTTTTTTTGCTATAGAGGGAACCCAAATGTGTAGTTTTGCCCAGATGCCTAATTATCAGAGATCTAATATTAATATGATGAATGTTACCTCACAGGCCTTGTTCAAATTTGAAAAAGGGAATGAAATATTTATGTCATTTGGACATTTTCAACAATGTCTTCACTGGTAAATGCAGTCATCAGTATGCTCCATACCCTGGAGTCTCTGTGCCCCTTGAGCGTGCATAACTGAAGCTTGGCTACTTCAGGAGATATTGCCTGGCTTCTCAGTGAGATATTGCTCATGAGCATAATGCTGTTGTTTGCTTATACACTGTGACACATGCTGTGTTCACACACACTGATTGTGCTCCCCTTGGGCATCCTAGATAGCACTTCTTCTGTGATGGCATCTTTCATCATGTCTAGTTTTAAGAACTATCTTTATCAGCAAGACAAACTGGGAAACATTTTATGCTAGAATCATTCTAAGAATAACAATCTGCTGGCTATCTGTGCAAGATGCTTCCTGGGTTTTTTGCCTTGTGGGGTCTTCGATCCTTTCTTGGAAGTATAGGTAGACACTTGCTTTGAAGCAGATCAAACTGGAAGACTCCTCTGTGCTGCTGATTCATGCAGCCTCACAGGTTATAGGCTTGTAGCAGTGTGTGTACCTTAACCTTGCCCAGTGCTGGGTTCTGGAAAGATCTCTAGATGAGTGTACTACAGTTTGCAGTAAATGAGGCAGAGTGGAGTCAACTCTCATGAATGATGGTTATGAAATGGAAATCAATCTCACCTTCTCTGGATTGCTGGACATCTAAGGGTCAGCAACTGTAATTTGAATACAAATCAGATTCAGAAAAGATATTTGTGCCTAAAATAATATGGTAATGCAAACTGTTCCCCTTTCTCTGTGTCTTTTCCACATTTTGGCACTTGCCAGCTGATTCAGGGGTGGTGCCTCTGGTTGGGAAAGTTGGGACGAAGCACAGCACAGCATTAAGCAGATATGTAGAGGCTCCTGGTTACTGGCCATCCCCACAGTAGTTTCTCTTTTCACCATCCTCACTCATAGCAGCTGGTAGGATGTGCACCAGTAAGGATATCTGCTGTTCAGCATGTGGCTGAGTTTCACCCTGAGACCTCAGTTGTCAGGAGTTTAAAGATTAGATGCCACTTCTCTAAGTGAGTGTCAGAATCACCACAAAAATCACTGAGAGGTAAAAGACATAATCCCTTAGGAGCATCTCATTGATCCTCTCATGGTTCCCAAGCAACATGTAGTACTGCACGACTCTATTTCTTCAGATTAGTTGATTTAGTTACACATCCCTTGGGCTTTTCAGGGGGTAAATTTGTATCCTTGGAAGATGCAAGAGTCAAGTAAAAGCTACTCCAAACCAGACCAAACAACATTACTCACTTCATCGAAGCACAGGTGTCTCCTGATTCTGGAAAAGAGCTATTTCTGTTGGTCCTGCTGAAACCAGACCAATTCCACTGATTCCATGGAACTGTATGCTATGCATGGAGATTATTGCTGCTGGCATCCAGCATGGCGTCTAAATGCTGCTGTACTGGGAAAAGATCTTGAGTTTTTTCCCACCTAAATGATTCCATGATTCTATGACGTGTCTTCTCCCAGATTCAGTGTCTATGCTCACAATTCCAGCCAACTGTTGAATGGGTGTATCTCCATACAGCAGCCTTGAGAATTGTTGACAAATGCTGTGCATATTGCATGACTGATGCTCTCCCAAGGAAGCATTCTCTTTTCTCTTTATTTGCTTTATTTTCCTCCTGCTCTGCCCTCTACCCCTTAATGCTTTCTAAAATGTCTCTTGTTTTCTGGTATTCAGTGTTTGAAGGTGAGGTGGCTTGTCCTGACTGTGAAGGCATGGAGACAGCACCCACACTACCAGGATGTGTTCATGGGCATTTTCTCCAAGGAAAACTGTTGAGGACAGTTTTTTCATATTTTTGTTTGGTTGGTTGGTTGCATGTAAGGAAATGCAATGGATGGAGAGAGAGACTTGCCTGGTATTTAGCATACACAGTGATTTTGTTATGAATTAAGGAGTCAGCTTCAGCTGGTCATTTCTCACATACATGCAAAGCCCTCTGGTGGTCATGGAACATTTTGTTTTCATTTTTTGAGTAGATGGTCATTTGTAAGTTGCATTTTGTGTGTGTGTTTTTAAGAGGGAACTTTGCAAATGTTGGTGTAACATTTTAAGAATAGTTTTCCCACACATTTTCATAAGTTCTTTCTATTAAGAGTGGTATTGTTCAGTTGCTCAATAATGTTTACTTGGAAAATTGGCTTGGCCTGAGAAGTGCCATATTTACTCTGCAGGCAGTGGAAACTAATGAAAGCTGTTGCTGTGCAGTTAAAGAAAATCCAGGGAGTGTTTTTGAGTTAGAATTAACTTCAAATTATCAAGTACTGAAACTTCAACTTTGCCAAAATCCTTCCTTTTAAATCTCCATCTTGGAAGGAAATTTTTAACAGCTCTCTGAGGGTATCTGAGTCTCTGAAGCAGAACAGAGGAAGTGGTGAAAGAAGGGGAGAGGAAAGATACAGGAAATGCCATGCAGTTCTGCTGCATTTTCTAGATGTCGCTTTTCCTTCAGCCTTCTTTTCTTAAGCACTTTAGCGGTAGCAGCACCACTGTCTGGCTGGTTTCCCCAGAGTCTTAAAAACAAAAGATTGTGTGTGCTTGGTTAGGCCAGAGGGACATCTCTTCTGGTGTCATGCCTCCCAAAGATGCCATGATCAGAAGTCAGTTCCCCTGGATCAGACTCACATCTTGCTCTCCTGGTGTGCTGTTCCCTGTAGTATCAAGCTATGGAGTACTTCTCTTTTTGCCTCTGAAAACCAAACCATTTTAATGCTATTGTCAGACTTTGACACAACCACAGTCTAAAAGACACAATGGATATCATCTCTCCTATCCATCTGGAGAACAGAAGCTGCACTACTTTAAGAAATCATAAAATACAGACAATTATGATGTAAATACTCCCCTCAAGAAGTCTGTCATGCAGGATCTCTTGTCTCTGTGTTCCTGGCACATTGCTGAAACCTCTGGAAGAAGCTACCTTCTTCTGAGTGAGTGGGGCTGTGATTTGTGTGCTGGACTCGATGGTGAGACAGCAATCAGTGCAAATCCAGAAGGAAACAATGAATTTCTTTTTTCCTAGCTAGGCAGCTGTCCCTTGTGAGGAAAAGGCAAAAGTCAGCTTAGAAGGAAAGAAAATCTGATTTACAAGAGGAAAAGAGCAAATACTGCTTAAGAGGGCATTTGTGATCTTTTTGGTATTAGTATTATTAAAAAGCAGTAAGTTTTAGTGTGTGTGTGTTCATGTGCATACACACCAGGGGATCTTGAAAACCTGTTCCCAGGAGGTTCTTATTTTGGGGAGCAAGGTGGCCATGCAGTCTCTTTGGGGTGCTGGCAGTGACCTCCTTGCTAGATGGTTGCAGGACAGAATACAGATGATGCTGTGTGTCCAAGGCCAGCCAAGAAGCAGACAGAGGGGAGAACTTGCTGTAGACTTGGGGTCAACCTGATGCTCCTGTCTCATGTTGAGAACTGCAGCAGGTTTGGATTGCTTGTTTTCCAGACAGGCACCACCCCAATCTGATTACTGAAGTGCTGTCAGTTTGCACATAAATAGGTAAAAGAATTATTGTGGTCATTTATGAAATTTCACTCTGACGGATAGTTTGTATAAATTTCATTATGACATGGGTTGAGTCTTCATCTTGTTGCTAAGTGAAAACTGTAGGGGTTAGGAGGACACCTGGGAGCCAGGCTGTTCTCAGATCACTGTCTTGATTGTAGGCTAAGTGATTTCTCAGCCACAATTTCTCTCCTGCATTGAATAGCAATAATAGTCATTACCTGCCCTGCCAGGCTGCTGAGACAATTGAATAGTTAATCAATTTGATGATGGTGTGATATTGCAAGGCAAGCAGATCTGGGCCTGATCTAGCTTTGGTGGGGTGGTATGGGTGATACAGTAGATGATAGTAGGATCCTGTCTGTGACAAAATGCAAAGTTGATGGACTTGATGGCCCTTCTGTGATCCAATAATTTGTATAAAGCAAGAGAGTTCCCTTCTTATCACAGGCTTGTTAGCATTTTCACAATGATATGGCTTGGTTTGAACTGATGACCTTGCATTTTTTAGTCTCCTATGCCAGCCCCTGATACATGCTAAAAAAAAGGCTTTTTCTTTTCCAGTCTCAGAGAGAATAAAAATCAAATCCCTACAGGACAAAGGATTTAGAAGCACTATAGAGCCATAGGTAGTCAAGTCAAGCCACTGGACATCAGGAGAACTCTGAAAGCCTAGATTAAATTGCCTGCTTGCTGAACAACCCTCCTGAAGAGATGTCACCTTTCACTCAGAGGTGGAAACTTGTTCGCCTCAGTGTGAGCATGCATGTGTGAGAGAGGCGGCAAGGAGGGGGAGGAACAAGTCCAGTGAAACACTGCTGACTCCTACCAGGAGCTGAGTGCACCGAGTTAAGCAATTTGCAGCCACCGAGATGATCTGTGCTGACTTATGAGGTGCAGAAGAGGCTTGAGCAAGTCCTCTAGCACAGTTACCTGGAATTAGGGGCTAGTGTGCCACTGAGTTTTTCTACTGGAGACTGCAGAAGTACTGTAAATTTCATCCTAAAGGCAAATTGCCTTGTATTTGGAGATAGTAGCCTCATCCCGAAAATGTATGTTGCTTTCCCATGAATTAAAACTTCAGGATCCAAATAATGAAAAAAACTCCATTCCCTCTCTCTCTTCCTCCATAGCCAGGCACGATCTCATTTTCTCACACTGATGAAAAAAGCCTGGTACGTGTCTTCAAAGTGATCTCTGTCACCCTCAGCTCTGCTCTCCCAGCTGCTGTGGGGCCAAGGGCTGCTGAACAACTGTAGTGCTGCCAGCCCAGCTCCCACCGGGCAGGCAGAGCCTCTCTGTGTTCGATAAACTGTGCAACAGCCTCAAGCCATTATGCCGTGACTGCTACTCTTATTGTGTGACATTGAGGTCAACACTTGACTGCATTCACACATGTCTCTGTAGGTCAATGCAAATCAGCCCAGGAGGAACTTTTCGACTAACAATATCTGGAACTGGGGGAAAGTGCTACTTTCACCTGGGGCGCTGCAAGGAGTTGCTGTTTGTAATCTACTTCCCTCCTTCTGTGGCACGGAACTGGGGCAGGGATGGGGGGAAGGCCCTCTTCCAGCTGAGCAGCAACAGAGAATTTGACCTGTGTATGTTTTAGGGCAGTCACACTTCTGATGGTTTTCTGACAAAGCGTTTAATTCCTTTTATTGGTGTAATAATTGATCTCCTAACAGCCCAGCCTGAGATGCTGCCAGGCATTTCCAATAGGCTTGGATTAAATAGCATGCAATTCCTCCATTCAGCTGTGATAACACTTCTCTGAAATTATCCTGTAGATGAGATCAGGGTGAAGTAGGCTACCTCTGGTTTGTATGTAGCAATTCAGGGGAAATGGGAGCATCCCAAAAGGCATTGTTCAAGGATAACCTTCCCAGAGGGATATTTCTGCTTAATCCCTGCCACTTAGAATCTGGTTTTTATACCCTACAATACACACAAAGCTCCTAAAAAATCCCATCCATTACAAGATGCATGAATATTGCTCTATATTTTGCTAAATTCTTAACCTGAATGACATCTTTGAACAAGAAGTTCCACAAATTATTTAGATGCCATATGGAAAACATTTCACTGTACCTGCCTCTATCGTAATTGAATCCCCTTCCATTTCCTGTACAAGGCAATAATTTTGCCTTCAACTTCCTTTGATATTTATCTATTGCTGCCTTCACTTATTTATTACCTCTTGAAACTAAGTAAATACAATTTTTATAATTTTTCTTTATGCCACAGTCTCTTTACTCCTCTAGGTTTTTGCCCCTCTGTTTCTAGTTCAGTTTCTGTTATCTCTTTCTTGACATCCTGCTCCAACTAAAATTTGAAGCAAAATGAGTGGATGGCTTTATTTCTGTCTGGGTTTCACATTAAAAGCTTGAAGGTAGAGTGCTGTTTCAAGTGGAGGTGCATCACTGTTTTGTCTTCTGAGGGTATTGCCCTCTTTGCAAGTTACTGATGCTACCACATATTTGGGTTATTTCATACTCTCAGTTATCACAGCCTAAGAGCTGTGATGAATTTAATTGCTTGTCAAGACATTTGCAAAAATTTAATAGGAGCTGCTGTTTGGCATCCAGAAAGTGCACTCAGGTTCTCCAGGATGAATTATGCTGCAAGAAGTGAATTTGTCATCCTTACCAAAATTATCAGCTTGCATTACTTTCCATAAAGATAATGATTTCAGCTCAGTTAAGTGATTTCCGTTTTTTTAGACATGAAGTCCCTCATGCTCTCCAGTTAAATCCATCACATGCTTGGCGTTGGCCTCAGAGATGTTACCAGGATGAAAACTTGCATTTACTGTGGTTAGCTCTTTTGTAAAGGATAGCAGACATTGCTGTGGGTGCCTAGGTTTCTATTTAATTGAGGGAAACAATGCTTGAAAAGGTACAGTTGGCTTCATCTCTGTGATGTCTGAGACACAGAAGAATGAATCACCAGGATGGAAGAATTGCTTGTGCTTTTTTTCCCCTGGTAAGTCCCAGCATGGTGTCAGGCTGGAACCTGAAAATTTATAGCTTCAAACCAGCTGTGGATGTGTTAGATGCCACGTGGATTCCCCATTCACTTGCAGGTCAGACTGCACTGCTGGCATGCCATGTGTGGGCTGCTGTGGATACAGGAGCTCAGCTATTTAGGAATTCTGAGCTGGTTTTCTGACCTCTCCCTCAGTTCATCTGCAAAACTTCCTTCCTCTTTCCACGCAGTCACGAGATTTTGGAAAATCAGTCCTTTACA
This sequence comes from Catharus ustulatus, assembly GCF_009819885.2. Lineage (NCBI taxonomy): Eukaryota > Metazoa > Chordata > Aves > Passeriformes > Turdidae > Catharus > Catharus ustulatus. Next base: position 21,568,901 of record NC_046224.1, on the reverse strand, counting down.
GATTTGGAGTAAATACACTGTAAAAATGTTGATGAGGAAAAAGACAAGGAATTAAATTCTCTTGGAAATAGTAAAAGAGTCTGAAGGACAAAGTTTGATGTGCTTATGAATGGATACGGATGGGTAGGAGGCTGCTGAGTTCATGATCTGTCAGACTGACCGGAATTGCTTCCTTGTCTCTTCTTATTGCCCTCCTGGTTGGTATCCATCTGTTGTGTCTTGTCTTAGGATATTAATTTTGGCATGTAATTGCATCCCATCATCAAAATGAAATAAAAAGGCTTTTAAAATAAATGAATGTTGGAATTAACCCCATCCATAAAGCACTCCAGTCCTCTTGTCATTCCTCAGCTCTGGTCCCCAGTTTCTCACTTCACTTGTCCAGGATCCTAACATTCTGCTCCTATCTTTTTGGCCAACATATCTGGTTGCACTGCCTCTGGCACTCCTGAGCAGAGCTGGGACCTCAGGGGTGTGTGATATGTTGTTTGCTCATTGAGATCTCCTCGAGCTGTCATTGTGCTGCTGTTGAAAGGAAGTTGGCAGACAACAGTTTTCTTTTGCAGAGTAAGTGGCTGAACATCTACTGTTTTCCTGCTCTCTTCTCTCTTGGTAGGCTTCTCCCCATTCAGCCCTCAGCTCTGAGACCCTTGGGAACCTTTAGTTTTCATTGCTTCCAGTTGGGAATCCTCAGAGTAGGCTCTTCAGTCCAGTGAGGTTCGTGGAGTTGATGTTTGGCCTCAAAAATGCTTCTGGAGGTTGTGTTGTGGCAGGATAGACCCATTTTCAGACACCAGTTCTCTGAAAAGCTTATGTTCGTACTTGGCTCTGTCATTGCACTGCAGGATACTCTAGGCTGTGATTTATGAAAACTCTTAAAGCTGTGTTTGAGTCCTGGTTGGGAGTTGAGAGGTGAATTATACAATTAGAATTATTGTGAGGGGAAAATAATTATACAAAGTATATTTAAATGTGGAAAAATTAGGTGGGCATAGAGTTGTGCAGGAAAATAATGCAAGGTGCAGAGAGTATTTCTGAGGTGCTGAGATACTTGCAAGTGCTTGTGTACAAAAAATCTGGAGTAAGCATTTGGTTGTGGATTCTTTTGTGTCTTTCATTGCTGTTTGTCACAGGGGATTATCTCTGCATCAAAAGAAGGCACCAAAAGTTAAGGGAGCTTGAAGGAGTACTTAAAGCACTGAAAACAACAGATATGAAGGTATGCCAGCTTAAAGTAAGCATTAGTTAGAACAATCCAAAATTAGTGCATCTTGAAGAAGGAAATGTATATCTGAAAAGTCAAGATAATCCTAAAATAACAGGTAAATACCTTATCAGAGTCCATGGTCCTGTATGGTCACCTCATTAATAGATAATAATTTTGAATTAGCCTATCATTTGCAAAAACAGTTCTGTCTTAAGAAACTGAGATGGTATAGGGGAGATAAATAATTAAATTAAGCTTAAGAATGCACAGATTGTTTTAAAATTGCTGGGTAGTAATTTCCTATCATGTACAAAGTATTTTATTTCGTTTGCCTCTTCCTCCTTCTACCCGTCTGACAGCTACCAATCTGACGACTACACTGGTTTTTTTTTAAATACAGGAGAAGCAAGTGCTATGTGGACAAGACACAGAGCTGTGTGGTTTGCTGACAAATCAGAAGCATGTGTGTGGTCTGACATGCATGCAGGTGGGCTAGCTGCAGGCAGGGCATGAGCAGGACATTTCCTCGGGAGTCAGGCTGCGCAGAGCAGCAGAACAGCAGGATCTGTCACTGCGAGGAGAGTGGTACCATCCACTTACAGCAATAGGCACTGGGAGTTCTCCTTGCATGGCAGACAGAGCAGGTCAACCTGGCTGGTGTGCCTGCCAGGAGCAGGTTTGGTTGTATTTGGTGCTTCTGTCTCCATGGGTGAGGTTTGTCCCAGTGCCAGCTGTGGCCACTCTGCCCCAACAGAGTGGCAGATCCTGCATGGTCAGCGTATAATTTTGGGTGCTTTCACTGCTGCTGCGTGGGTCTGATTTCCTGCCAGGAAAGAAACCTTTTGTTCTGGTTATCAACACCAAATTTTGCCTGTGCTGCTAGGCATTTCTGAACTATCTCTGAACCTCTTCTTCACAGGCGCACACATGCATGCTTGTACTTATGCAACACCCATTAACAGGAAAGAACACTCGGTATAAACACATACACACACAGAGCCATATGGACACATGCTTATTAATTGAAACCAGGCCCATGTACTCAATCTCTTTGTTAGCATCCAAACCCTAGCCAATCTGCCAGTACTTTGGAGATGCAAGACTGGATCATTTCCATTGTCTGTCACTTAAAAGCTGAAAATTATTCCACTGGGCCCTGGCCTTTGCTCCCATATTCTTTGAGAAATAGCACTGACATTTTGTTTGAATGCACATGTGGATAAAATTATATTTTGTGGAGTATACTACATATAAGCTGTACCTGATGCTTACTCCCATGCAGATGGTTAGCTTAAGGCATACAAATAATTTAACTTGTCAGATTCAGTTTAAGTGGCCAGAAACACAATGAACTCCAGAGCAGGGAATTTGTTCTTAAAAGTCTACTTTACACACTGGAAAACAGTCTTTTGATGATAAAAAGACTTGATTACCCAGCAAATGTCACAATAAAAGTTTGGTGTGAAACTGAATTATTGCTTTGGCATCCCCAACAATTTACTGGGATGAATACAAGAGGACATAGTGCTTCAACACAGAACCTCACTGATCAGGCAGAGTGGAAGCAGCTTTAGGAGAGGTCAGAGCTCAGTGGCAGTAAGTGCTGCAAAGCACAAAGCCTTATATTAGTCCCTGCAGATATTGAAAAGTTTGAAGAGAATGAAGTGGAGGTCCCCAGGATGGACACAGAGGTACTTCCACACTAAGGCTGTTTAATACTGCCGGGACAATTCAGAGAAATGCCTGCCTCTGCCACAGCTTTCTGTGTGATGTTGTGGGGGGCAGTCAGATTGCTGTGACAATTTGCTGAGATTAAGTTTGTGTGTGCCACTTTACCCTCTCATCAAAGAAGAAAAGCTTTTTATGCAGCCACATAAAATAATACCTTAAGAGCTCGCCCTGGTATTTAAGGTCTGGTCCTATAAACAGATCCCTGTGTCCTGTGCCGTGCTCTCTAAGCAGAAGTTGCACCTGGGTTTCATGTCATGAGCACATGCATCTCCTGGTCATGACTTGGGTGTGTAAAATTCTGCCCCGACAGCCAGGTCTCCAGCATCCTCTGAGGTGAGTAGTGCCCAGACTTCAAAAGATTAAACACTAGCTTGTCTTCTTGAGATTGTTCAAAAGTTTTGATCTGAGTGTTGTTGCTAAAAGATTGCTTCTTTGAAGCAGGCAGGGAATTGTGGTTACCAAGAGTGGAGCAAGCAAACCAAGCCTGGCAAAATCTTTGCCTGGTGAAGGAGAAAGTGCAGGGCACAGAGACTTGGGAAGGGTAGACTGGCAGGGGAAGTTTAGCTGCAGGCATTTTAAGTCATCCAGTTGAATCCATGCTCTGTACCAATGTCACAGATCATAATTTTCCTGAGGACTTGGTATTTTGAAACTCACTATGTGTGTTTGATCTGTCTTCCCTCTAAAAGACCATCAGGAAGATTTGCCAGTGATTTATTGTGCCCATACTGGGGGAAGGGAAAGCAGATCATTAAGCCTCGAATACACCCTGCCATCTGGATGGGCTCAATGCGCAAGAAGGCGTAAAGTTGGGATGCAAATGTGCGGCACTTGGTGCTCAGCCAAGACAGAGCTTTGCTCAATTGTTTCAAAGCAGATCCATGCAGACATGACTTATTGCAGGGAAGGAAAGGGGCTGAGGGCAGCCCTTGGGGCCTGCTTTGCAGACCTCACTGCAGCTGAAACCTATGGGAGCTGTGCTTTGAGTGCACAGAGATTTTTGTACAGGGACTATTGGTGTCTTCACAGAGGTGCCCTAAGATTAACTGATCCTTTTGACATTTGTCTTTGTGTTCTTGTGTTACCCTGGTGTTTATGCTGGTGAGAGGCTTCCTGGTGTTCCCCCGATCAGGAATCCTGACCTGAGGTGCCCGGTGGCTTAAGGAGAGGCATGCAATCTTCCTTCAACCTCTTTATGCAGGCAAGAAGATGAATACAGCTTACTGTACTGAGAACATTATAGTGGGTTGTGGAAATACACTCTTCCCTCTCTGCCTTTACCATGGGCTCTGAATGTGATGCTGAGCACATCACACCCCCTCAACTTTTCAGCAGTGGCCATGAGCTGTTTTATATGTAGAGGCCACTGTGGTGGCTAGAATTAATGGCCAGCATTGCAGATTTTTAGCTGTGATCTGCCTATGAATCAATTCCCCTGTTACTAAAATATCTGTGATAATGGTTTGGTTTTGTAGGGGTGGCTGGAAGACAAAAGTTCTTTAGAGTTTGGGAATGGCTTGATGGTGATAATAATGAGGTGAATTGAAAAGCCCAGAAAGGAAGCAGATTCTGTATGCTGTGCAGTGCGCTGCTGGTGTGCAGATAAATATGGCCACAAGAGTGAATAACGAGGATAGCCTCATCCACAGAGCACTTCTGTGTGCTGAGTGAGGCAGGGGGTCCAGTAGAAAAGGGAAGAATATAGGATCAGTTAATTAAAACTGCACCTCTATTATTATTTCTCTTTCTAGTGTTTGGTCCCTTTCCACAATCCATTTGGTATCAAATCAAGGATGGGTAGGAACAAAGTGTTTCTTTTTAGAGACTCTTGTGGGGTTGAAACTTATATTTGACATCAAAAGCCATTTCCTGACCATATTTGAAGTTGGTATTAGCTATTCTGCAGCAGTTGCTAGTGGAAACTGTTGATGTGTTGGTACACTTCCATTATCCATTGCTCTGCTCTGCAGTTTGGGAACTGGAAGGCATGCAGGTGGCTTCATTTTAATGTCTATTTAAAGTGTAAATGGCTGTCTGCAGTGCTCTTTGAAAAGGCAAGGGCTGTTGGAAGCTTTCAACACCGGTGGGAGCTAAGAGTGCACATGTGATAGAGAAAAGTGGCAAATGTGATGCAAGATAATTGCTGATGGCTTTGAGGACTAAAGCCAGACTTCTGCCCCTTGAATACCAGTGGGAGCTCTGGAGGGTGGCAGCACTGGGAAGCAAGAGGAATGCAGTCCCCAGGGAAGCAGTGTGGTGGGGGTGTGACAAGGCATGTATGAGTCAGCCCACCCCTGGAAGGGCTGGGGATCAGACTGGGAGAAGGGTGCTTTTGGCTAAATAATGTCAAGTGGTGCCTATTTTGTGCCTGTTAATCTGTCTTGAAAGTAGGAATTTACATAGTAGCCTTGTTTTGCTTGTTGGAAACCATCAGACTTAGGGTTTTCATAGACCCATAGAAAGCAGAGGTAGTATGATTTCTCTCTCATACAGAAATCTGTCTTTCCAGACCTGCTGGAAGTGACTTTGCAACCATGTTTTTGATTTTTGTAAAGCAGGTGATGTGGAACTATGAAAGCTGCGTTAAATCCATGCATATGAAGAATGCTGCTATAAATAGAAATTCCAGGCAGTGAAAGAGAGGAGAAACAAGGGCTCAGGGTCTATGGCTTCCCATCCATTGCACTTTCTCAGAGAGAGCTCCCTGATGAAAGAAGAGCTCCATTTTACTTGAATCCTACTCAGATCAGTAATTCTGAGGAAAAGAGTAACTTTAAAACATAGAGACATGGATTTGTTCTCTTAGCTCCATCTGGCATAACACAAGCAGGGCTGTGTAGTGTTTTCCACTTGAATTCCAAATAGATCTGACTCTACTGTGGCACAAAAGCCTTGCTGATATTTGGATACATGTGCAACATAGTTGAAATTGGCAAGAAATTAAGAATGGGCTCATTTTCCTGATTGTGGATTCTCTGAGCAAGTAGGATTTTATCTATAGCATATGTATTGGCCTAAGTAACATTGTGTTATATATTATAGTCATGCTTCTCTACGGGCAAGCAATTATACAACAGGGACCACTAGATTTACTGCACTGCAAATACAAACTTTGCTCTTATTGCATCAAGGTCATTGCAAATCTTCTAGTAGATACATGACAAAAAAAAAAAAAAAAAGAGACTTCTCTGTGTCCCCCTGTTGCAGGGATTCAAGGTCTCTGCTGGGTGCCTCTGTCCAATTTTTGTGTCTTGGGTGTTTGAAACGAGATACTTAAACTGATGGACCTTGCCCAGCCTCTGCAGCTTCTACAGATTTCACTGGCAAATCATCAGGATTAAAACCACACCCCTGAAAGCTGGTTGCCTCAGCATAGGTTTAGCTACTGTTGTGCTGCAGTCAGTCTTTAGGGACCTAAGACTTGCTATTTGCAAGAAAAAGACCCTGTTTTCTTAAGATCCACTGGAAGTGAAGGGAAGTTAGCTAGAAATTATGGTCTCCTGGAGCAGGAAATGTTGAGGTCCTAAAGCTCTGAAGTCTTCGGGCCATCCCATCACCTCCTCCATTCTCTGCCTCCAGTCTGTTTCCCCCAGGTTGATGTTATTTCTTTGCTTCAGTTTCTCTGTCTGTACACAGCAGAGGGGTTTGCATTAACTGCAGGAGAAGAGGGCAAACCCATTTACCTCCCTGAGCCCAAAACAGCTCTCAGTAACCAAAGGGAACTGAGCCATGGTCCTCTGTTCCAGACTAATGATTCCAAAGATTTTGCTCATTTCCCCATAGACTTCTTCCTCCATTTCCATTTGCCCCGTGGGTTTCATACTGGTGGTAAATACTCCCATGATGTCACCTCTTGCCTGGATCAAGATGCTGCGTTTTTCTTTTTCATGACGTGCCACGGGCCAGCAGGGAGCCCATCTGAGGGCTGCCGAGCGGGGCTGGGCATGCTCCCGATTCTGAATTATACTGTGGTAAATCAGCACCGTCCTTGGCTGGCGATGGCCGTACCACATCGAAACATAAATTCAGCAGAGGCATTTGCTGGGCTTGCACTGACCTCTAGTGACAACACAGGGGACCAGGGCCTTCAGCCACCAGTGGCTGAGCGGGCATGTCTGGGTCCATCACCGGTGCTGGGTGCTCTACAGCAGTTCACCACCGTTTTTGGCAGAACTGTGAATGTGAGCCTACGGTACTGGGAAGCAAGCCCACTGACTAATGAGGGTCTGCCTGCTTGGTAGATGACTGCAGTGGGTCTCAGGTGTCCGAGATTCCATACCCCTCCCTGCTAAGACTACTTGTTCTCCCCAACCCCACTGTGTGGTGATGGTCTTCATCTTATGCAGCGTTTGTTCTTCCTGTCCATCTCATTCTCCCTCCTGTCCCTTAATTTGACACCCCACTTCTTCCTACTGCCCCATTCCTTCATGGCTTCCGATCACTGCCAGTCTGCCCAGGGGTGATCCTGAGTACCTCACTTCTGTATTTGACCTCTGCATTACCTCCTCATCTCTGGCTCTCTTGCAGAGTATTCAAGTACTTTCCAGAGCTGGGATGCAAAGGGCCAGAGTTGTGGTTTCTTTGCCACGAAGCTTCTTGCTGTACCACATAGTGGATCATCCTCAGTGCGATGTGCATGAAGCACCTCCTGTTTCTAATGCCATTTAGAAACAGAACCCTCTAAAACATATGCACAAGCTGTGTTGAGGTTATTGTTTACTTCTCCAAGTCCATAAATGAAACTGGTGAGTACTTTGGATGCAGTCCTGTACCTAAATGTACCTCCAAAATGCTAGCAGACTCAGCTTTTTGGGACACCACTGCCAGCAGTTCCGAGGGAGCCCTGCATTCCCCAGGAGCACGGGGGAAGCCTGCCGTGGCTGCAGTGTGAGAAGCACATGGAAGCCTCTTTCACAGCCCCCTCTGCGGCATGCTGACCCCACCCCTCACAGGCCATGCTCACAGCAGCACCCTTTGCTTTCTTGGCTAAGCAGCCCTGGTGAATGCATTTACGGTTTCTGGGCTCTGATAACAAGACACTGCCTCGTTTGGTTGATACTCCTGCCTCACACAGCCGTACATTCCTCCATCCTCCCTCACCAAATTACAACTCAGCTACTCCAGCTCCATGTTATCATCAGAGCAAGGCCCCAAAAGTTCTGCAGTGAGCACATCAATTAAATTATTCTGGTAGTTGCTCCAGAGAAAAAAATAATCTATGATACTCTGTAAAACTCTGCATAAAAAGTCCCATCCATCTGTGAACTCCAAAAGCTAGTCTTTTGTCCACCTATACATTTATCTGGAAGGCTGACAGAGGCAGGAGCATTCCCAAAACCCCCTTCTTCAGCACCTCTGACTGTGTTACGTTCTCCAGGTCATCTGTATGAGAGTTACCATATTCACTGGACAGAGCTCCACAGCACTGCCTCTTCCCTTAGATAGATCCAGTTCTATCATTCAAACCCTGATACTGAAATTAGCCTCAAAGATCAGTTGAAGCATCTTGGCTTCTCATAAATCTCTGCTGAGGAGCATGCTTTCTGTATTTGCCTTGAGGCATCTGCTATGGATTGACCCCTCTGGTCTCTGGCTAACATGGTTCACACGAAAAGCCTGAGAGGGGGTGGAATGGAGGAAGGCTGCCAGCTACAGCCTTCCATGCTAGGCTGAGCAGAAAGGCAATCAGGTTTCCTAAGCACTGTAACAGATGACAAGGTGTATATTTATACCAGATACCCACATACTTTGAGTGAATTGTGCAACATGAGATTTGTCATCATGCATCAGATCATAGTGTATCTAATTCAATACTATGGTGCTGACAATGTTGGGAGAGCTGAGCTGCCTGCAGTGATGCACCTCACCAACTGTGCAATGCGGGAACAGAGGGTCTGCGATTAATATTCCTCCCCAGTTCCTCCAACAATCAACTGGTACCCTGACTGCTCTTATTATCTGAGCAGGCAGAGCTGCAAATATAAATAATCACAAGTTTAGGCAGCCTTCTAATTACAGCTAGTACAACCACAGCATACATTTCTAGGCTGACCCCTGGACTGGATATATTTTGAGTGGGATAATCTATCAGGCTGATTTCACCTTACTTTCCTCTGTTAAAAGATTCCTGGTCTAGCTGCACCCAGGATGCCAGCAGTGGACATTTATTCTAGTGCTGGAAGCAGCCTGTAGTTTTTTATATCACTCCTGGCGTCATCTTTGGTACCTCCCATGAGCTCCTCATTCTTTGCACACTTGGTTTTTATTTAGTTTTGTTTGGTTTGGGGGTTTTTGTATTTTGTTATTGGTGGTGGTGGTTTGGTTTTTCTCTGTTGTCTTTGCTGCAAGGGAATCAAGCCATTCTTCTGCTTTGGGTGTGCTGGCAGTCAGCCACATTCTGTAAATGCAGCAGGTGCTGCTGCCTTTGTGTTCACAGTGCTGTCATCACCCTTTGATCAGGCCAGGAGTCACTTACTTTGCTTGGCTGGTTTGGGCTTCTGCCATTCAGAGAGCAGGGCTCTCCTCTAAGGTGTCTGCAGCGGCTTTTGCAACACACCCATGAATATGTAGAGATAATTTCAAACCCCTTAATGTTACTAGTTATTGGACTACTTCTTCCCAGCCTACACACTGTGTCTTCCTGGTCAGAGCAAGAATATCTCTTGTCCAAAAAGCTCTTTCCTCCTTGGCTGTCCCTCATTCTTAGTGCTTTCTGCAGCTGATTTACTATAATCAAATGCCCTGAATTAGTCAGTCGTTTGTCTGTGTCAAGCACCTTTCTCCTTGCAGTGACCTGCAGAAAAGAACCAGGAAGGGGGAATCCTTTTGCTCTGTAGCTGAACCTCAGACATGGGAATTTCTCCTCTCTGTTTCTCCTCTTTTAAAGGCTTCTCTTCCAAGTCCAAGGACTCTGCTGTGAAGTGCTGGAGTCTGCTGTGGTCCTGGGCCTTGTGGAGCTTGGTCCCTGAAATCCCTGTAATGGCTCTTGCAGGAGTGACATGACTTTGCATCTCACAGTTCATGTGGCACTGGGTCAGTGTCACTTCAGGCTCTGTTGAAGATGATTTTTGAGCAAACATCTGTCATATGACACAACCAATAGTGCTATTTGCTCCTATCCTTTTCTGCTTCCTTATGTTTTGTAATTGATCCATATTTGTTGGCATCTGCTTTTCTGTTTGATGTGCTCTGTCTTGATGGTGCCAAATGTGATTTCATGCCTGTGAGCCCCTACTGTAACAAGATTCAGAAGATGGTGGTGGGAGCTACTAAATGTGGAACAGACTATCTCATTTGGAATGAATTATACTTCAGGGACCAGATAACTAGGTTTGTCAGATGCCAGGGGACTCAGTGACTTTTTCCACCTGTACATTAGGGTACTGATCCTTTAGTGGCCCAAGTGGTTTTTTTCAGGCAAACCAAGCTACCCAGAGTGTCCAGTGGCCTTCGTATCCTTTCTAAGCTATCAATGACAGCAGTCTGTGGTGACACAAATGCTGTTGGATACCACTGTTCAAAAATTGAGAGCATTGCCTATGACCTGTCCTAGTCATGTCAACAAAGCTGGCCCTGCCATCCTGTGAGGTATCATATGGTCACATCTGCACCGTGCGAGGAACAGGGCACAGACACCAGCCTAGCAGTGGGTGTGCTCCTGCAAGGCTCACTGGCTAGCTTCCCTCCCTACTCCCACCTCAGTGAGTGCCTCATGCCTCACCTATCAGTGTTAGCCTTGTTCACATTGGACAGATGGGCTTTGGTTACCCTGCCCTTCTAGGAGTGCCAGGAGCATGAGGAACACCAGGACTCAGTGGCCACAGCACTAAGTAGTGCCCACAGCACCAAGCCTGGCAGAATTCAAGAAGCATTTGGACGATGCTCTCAGGGACAGGGTGTAATTCTTGGAATGGCCTCTGCAGGGCCAGGAGTTGGACTTGAAGATCCTGATTGCTTCATTCCAACTCAGCATATTCTATAATTCTGTGACTACCTCTTGAGACCAAGACAAGTGTCCACACATGACACACACCGTGAGCCCTTCCCACACCCTGCTGTAAGAGGTCTCCCTCTGGTAAAACTTCAGCTCCTGAAGATTCATGTCACCGTTCTACCCTCAATTAGCATGTCTTAGTTCTCCCTATGGGTAAAGAAAAATTTCCTACACAGTTGATTCTTGGTAGCTCTTACCTCACAGCTCACAGGATTGTGTCCCAAGTTTTCTGAGATCTGCCAGTGTCCTGGGCTTTGGACTCTTTGCTTAAGGTTTAGAACTGCAGAGGTGTTTGGCCAGACAATGCTAGAGGGGTAACAGCTATACCAACTGGTGAGACCCAGACAAACACCTTGATTATTTTGCTTTGGGACAGATGAGATTCTGCCAGAGTGACAGTGTATGTTTCCAACTTTTCTGGGTGTGAAGCAAAGCCTGGAGCTGAGACTGAGTGACACCACTGCTCACACTGTCTGCCTGAGCTTGCAGGCAGCCTGAAACAGGATCTCTGAGAGTGATTCTGCTTCCTTCTTCCCTCCAGAACAGGAAATCTCATATTCCGGCATGCAAGAGAACATGGTAGTCCTGCATTGTCTTAAAGAGGCAGGCTGTGATTCAGTAAGAACAGCAAATACTTCTGCTAACAAATACCTGAAACACTAATGGGAAGAAACCCCCCCAAAAAACACCAACAGAACAAAACTCTTTATTATAAAGGGAATCAGATTTTATTTTTATACCCACAAAGTTAAAAATATGCATTTCAAAATATTTACAATGACTATATATGAAATAACCTTTGTTAATGAAACACCAACATACAGTACTAGAATATATCCACCAAATGATAAAGTCTACGTAAGAAGAAAATGTAACAGAAAGAGAGAGAGAGGTAAATAGCATCCATGCACAGTCTGCACTAACATGGTTTTTTATACTCTCCACCTTTAAGTTGTGAATGGAGTCACAGGAAATTTTGACCTCGTCTCTTGCAACTGCCTCTTGTGACTGAGATTCTTCAAACTAACAGAAATGTGTGGGTTGCAGCAGTACCAATGCCTAACTTTCATATGCCAGCCTTTCACATGGGGATCTTGTGTTACAGAGTGGACTCAGAAACTCTCAGCAACCCTGGGAGGTAGCTAGTTTTATGGAAGAATTTGGCAGATGAAAAGCACTGGGTTAAGTGGCTGGCCTAAGGCTGTGCAGCAAGGAGCAAAACTCGCAAGCCCTGCTTCATCTCTCCTGATCTCTCATTAGGGAAAAAATTTCCTCTGCTAACCATTACCTGCTTTTGAGATGAGCTTTGTCACAAGGTGGGGCACTCAATTAATATTATATACCATAAAAAAGGGGAAAAAAGCCCTGCTGACAGATAAGGACATGTCTCAGTAAGGATCTGTGATGTAACAGGGCTGTTACCATGTTCTGGAGTTGAACAGAAGATTATTTTAGTGTAGACACACATCCAGATGGATCCCTTTCTGCACGTGTACCACTGAGCAACTGCATCCTCTGTAATTAAGAACCCCTGTGTATTTTCACCCCTACACTTTCCCTCTCTCTCTTTCTCTGTCTTTCTCTCTCTGTGTCTCTCGCTCCCTCCATCATCCATGACTGTATATTTGCCATTCCTACTTGTATCTTATTCAATCATGGGAATATCAAATAGAAGACAGAACAGCAAAAAAATTTGCTGCCTTATTTTTGTAGATATTTTAATAAAAAATAAATCCAATTTTTACCAATTTAATGTCTTTAATGTTCACTTATGTGCATATATATATATATATATGTATATATATAAAATGTAACAAAAGGCCCATCCCATTTGTATCAATGGATAAATAAAGGGGTCATAATCCTCACTGCCCAACCCACAAGGCACACTCAAATGTAAGTGAGAAGGGCTCTAGGAAGGGAAAATTATATAGCCCTTGTTTTTGTGGTGCCCTTTAGTCATCACTGCTGAGCTTGAAGGTTTGTGAAGGTATGGCACAACATTGCAGAAAAGGAGAAGAGCTGTCTGGGTCACTTGCAGATTTCTAGCCCCAGAAGTGCTAGATCAGTAGGAGTTGTTTCTCCCTCTCTTTGATGAAGGAGTTTCTGAGGATTCTAGCTTTGTTAGTGATTTTTCTGTGGTGGCAGTGGTGATGATGGTGGCTGTTTGTGTCTATTGGCCCAACAGTTCTCTCAGCAGAGTAATTCTTCCCCACTCCCAGTAGCCAACCCTCTCCCCTGAACACCCATCAGCCTTATTTTTTCCTAAGAACAAGGTAGAGGATGCCGATGATGAAACTGAAGCAAAAGCAGATCCAGGCCAATATGAAGCAGTAGCCATGGTGAGGATTTGTGGAGAACGGCACCATGCCTGTGAACCGAGCTGTGTAAATGGAGACTGCAATCAGAATGCACATCCCTGTAGGAAGAAAGAGGGAAAATAGAGTTGGAAAACACACAGAAACCAGCATTGCAGCAAGACTTCTGAAGTACTGCTGTCCCCTGAGATTGTAATGCATGTCTTGTGCCATACGAGAGAGGAGCTGCTGCCCATTAGGCTTATTTGTGGAGGATTTCTCTTGCAGCTGTGATGACATAAGACACTTGGGGCTTGTTTAGTGGGTGCCATGAGGAATAAACCTTTGTTAGGAGGAAATCAGTAATAAGATATGACGACAGTTTGGTGCTACATGTTGAATCCCATGTGCAGTAGCTGTCTAACTGTTTATTCCTCTGCTCCCTCAAAACGCTTTAATCCTTTTTGTTGTCTTTCAAAGGTATTTTGCAAAACCCACTGGGACTTCCTAATGAAAATCTGGAAATACTTCCATGATATACAGCAAAAAAAATCCCAACCCAACACTTTCCAGTTCCCCAGTGTTTTGTTTTGTAACAAAAATCGGGCCACTGGAAGCATATAGCTGGTTGACAACCTCCCCTGGTGACCATATGTGGTTACTTGTGTTCACAGAGGCAGTGGGACACAGTCAGAGGCACGGCAGGGTGTGCAGGTGCATACTCACAGCAAACCAGCATGACGGCTCCGGTCATGTAGAAACGTTTGCCTTTTTCCAGGGTGAACAGCTGGATAATGAACAGGATGAGCGCCACGACGGAGAAAATGATCGAGAGGATCATAAAGGCTTGCACAGCTTTAAGGGAAGCTGTCAAAACACAGAGAATAGATGGAAGAAGGTCAGGACTCAGTCTTGGCAGTGCTCATCAACGTCCTGTGATTCACCAGGATGAAAATGCAGATGTAACTCACCCTCATCTTGACTGGTGACTGGCAGCTGAGTGCAGGTCCTGTTGCACAGCAGCCAGAGTCCTGTTGAGATTGTTGCATAGTTGGAGGAACCCACCATCCAAACCTGAAACAGGACAGAACGGTTGTGTCAAGGGGCAGGAAAGCTTTGCCACCAGGGGTCCCCCTCAGCCCAGACTTCCCCTTGGCATGGGATATGTGCTGGTGGGAACAGCCTGGCCCCGCCAAGGCTGGCACTGCTACCTCCCCGACTTTCAGTCTCCCTGATGAGGGGCGTGGAGGTGCTGCTGGCTCTGGGGTCTGGGGAGGTGACAGGCAGAGCTGCCTCCTGTACCCCCTGTACCACCCCGGCTGCCTTCCTGCCCCCTGAACGCACCCATCACCCATCCCGGTGACCGCGAGTGGATGTTCTTCACCCGAGCACCCACCCCTGTCCACCTGCCAGCCGTATCTGAGCTGGCTGCTGCTGCAGGAGGTGACAGCCATGTCCTGTCCAGGGCAGTCTACTTACGTTGGCAATGGTGGAGACAAAGAGCATGATGACAGTGGCGATGTGAACCACAAAGATACCAGCCAGTAGCACCAACATCTTGGGTCTCTTCTAGGTGGTGTCACCGAACAGAGAGCTCTGAGGGAGAACAAGAACAGAGGGAGGACATGAAGGGCTGAGTCAAAGAACAGCATTACCATAAGCTTTGTTTACACGCAAAATCCCAGGCTGACCTTAGGCTCACTCTGGAAATGTGGACTCACCAAAAAAAAACTACTAAAAGCTCTGTGAAAATCTGGTCAAGAGGTTAAAGAGACCCTAAAGATTAAGGAACCAATATGGGAGGAGATGTAGAACATGGGTAGATAACTTGGAGGCATTTTAAAAATAGCCTGAATATATACACAGGTTGCTTAAATTGATGTGTGTTAGTGTAAAGTGAAAATGCCATATTCCAGGCCTACATTCTAGGAAGAGAAGTTTCTGTCCATAGGATTCACAGAGGTCAGAAAAGATTTTTCTCTCCCTGTTCTGCTCTGGTGTCTCAGCCTTTCCCAGCTGGTCTGGGTCACAGACAGGTGATAAGGAATGGGGGACTGAGATCTCCCTGGTGCCTCAGCTGTTGAATAGATGTGGAGAGTGAGCCAGAGAAGTGGCCACTACTCAGTAGACTGCTCCTTAAAGTGAAGAGGGGAGTAACCAGAAAAGAAATACCATGATGTTTTCTGGAGTGGGGGAAGATGCCCAGGTTTCCAATGAAAACTGCCTTTTCCCTTTTAAAACCTGAGGCATGCAGGTTACTTTATAATTGCAATAAGATTATTTTGTAATGCAAATTCCTCTTTGGTTTGTTTTGGAGATTTTTGCCTCTGTACCCTGCAAACTTTTACTTCTTTTCTAAAGATTTCCTGTCATTGATGAACATGTGACTGGAAAGACAGGGGAATGTGCTTTAGAAAGCTTGCATGACATGGTTTGTCAAGACTGATGGCTTCTTACCTGAAAACACCAAATACAAGGAACAAATCCAAGCTGTGAGAATGAGTGCAGACAATTCACACAGATCAAGTGTTTCAGGCAGAAACATTTACTGAGTCCACTCTGGGGCCAGTAAACTTCCTAGAAAGTTTGACAGGGCTGTGTTGCTCTTTCCCTCAATAGTGCTAGGATTGAAGAGCTGTATCAAGTATGTGATTAATGTTAGCTGTCAAATTATTTTGGTCCAGGTGACTCAGGTAAGGTCTGATGCTGTCACCATTTGTACAGGGTGTGGTAACACTGTCATGAAACAACACACTTATATTTTATGATGTCTTTCACACAAACTGTGACAAAAGGCTTTGTGAAGTCCCATTCATGTGTCTTTTTTACTTGATGACTCCACCTACTCCACTACTGTCTTTCCTCTCATTGTGGACATGAGTGGGAGTGCATTACTGTAAAATGCTGCAGCTGTTCCTGGCTTTGTATACAGTTTCCCAAACTACAGTGGGTAGGCAGGCTTCTCCAGGGGCACTTTGACCAGTTCAGCAATAGCTGGTGGCCAGGAAGAATTCCTTGAGTTTAGGATCTCAAGGAACCAGTTGTTAGGTCACTGCTCCCATCCAAACAATGCTACTCTTCAGTAAAACAGATTAGGTTTGGGCTAGTCCCATCTCCTCAGCAAATCTTGTCTACTGTGAGGTTTCCTTCACCTGGAGAACCCTCTGGAGATGTTAAGCCCTGACTTGCTGAGTGCAGGCCAGACTTGCTTGTCTGCTTTGAGGTGTCCTAGCAAACTCATGCTCTGGATCTTGATTTGGCCTGGTCACTGTGACCTCTCCTGTCTGTAGTGACAGTCACTTGTGATTTCAGCACTGCTAAAACCCTCAACAGTTTATGCAGGCTACCACATGAACATACTTGACCTAAGAGTTAAACCCCTTCTTTCCACTGATTGTAAAAGGAATGAGCGTTTCAAAATGCTGGATGGCAACTGATACCAATATCACCACTGCAACTCAAACTGAGAAACTCTTGCTGTTGCCATGACTAAGTGACATATCTGCAGCAAACTCTTCAGTCAAATCTTCCTGTCCCTTTGACTACTTCTCATTATTTTTTTGGTTACCTTGGCTCCTACACAAACTGTAACAAGTGCTCTTGACACTATAGGGTACTGGCAAGCATAAACCAAACTCTGATAAATTTGCCTGCTCTGAAATTTGCCTTTACTGAACAGTGGGTACACTTTCTTCTTTCTTAGATGGATGTATTTTTCCATGGCCTCTTTAAAATCTCATTCAGTGCTTTTTTTTCCTTATTATTTTTTAGGACCTTCAAACAAAGCTTTCTACTTGAAAGATTAAAAACCTACTTTCACGACATCCTAAGGACTAGAACAGCCCTTTTTAATGCATCTTTTGTTTGCATTCAGAAATGAAAATGATGGATAAATGTTACTTTACAATGTAAAAAAATCCCCAAAATCATGAACCCATGCCCAGGACTTTGACCAATATTCTAAGAAAAAGCTGAAATCCTTTATTCCTTTTGCCTTTTCTGCCTGTTCTAGCACTGCAGGAGAGCAGTGTTAGTTCAGGTGCTCTCAGTGCACCTACTTCCTCAGAACGTCAGCACCTCTCCCTGAATACACACGCTATCAAATGCAAACTCCCCCAGGGGATATGTGCTCACAGCTTAGTTTTGATTCTTTGTGAGTTAAAGCACAAGCCTCCCTCTGTATTCATCTGCTTTCTCCCTTCTTCATCTCTCTGCCTGTTAAATAAAACACGAGAGAACAATCCCAGAGGAGCCGTGGGTGAAGGAACGGCACTGAAATAGATTCACTTCTGTCTCTGATGCTATGGCGTGGACTTTTCCTCCCATTAGACACAGAAATTGGCAGAGCATTGGGGACTGACAGGATATCGTTTCCATTTGTTCAGTGTGAGACATCTTTCTCCAGTACAGGGTGGGGTCACATTGCTGGAGCAATAGGACAAAATTGCATGCAAATGCCTTTTCTTCCATTCTCCTACCTAAGCTGCAGCTGCATTTGGAGTTCCTCAGGCTCTTCTTGGGCTATGAGTCAGTCTTAGCCTTCCTAGAGCTGCCAGTTTTTTCCACTGACTCACCCCAAAGTTCTCAAACCCCACAGTAATTTAACCCTGAAAGATTAAGTGCTCAGGACACTGTCAGTTTTAGGACTGCTTCTCAAGAGCCAGTCAAGCAAACAACTTGTGAGTCTTCCCCAAGCATCTTTCAGAGGAGAGACCCCAACTAAGCCAAGAAATAAAGGAATGAGACATAAAAGTAGAAGGACTACTGAGGTAGGGCAGGCTGGTGGGGAAGTGGTCATGCACCTGCTGAAGAGCCAGCATGAGCCAAGAGAAGATAATGTGCTGATAACAGTGGACTGACTTTCCTTTTCATGGGGTGATGGATGAAGAGAAATAACAAAACACACCAACAATAAGCACGAATAAGAAACACCATAGAATCCTTCAGTACAAAAAAACCTGCAGATAAGCATGACAGACTCTTAGCTGTGTAGAGACTGTTTCTCTGACCATGCAGGAGTACACATACTGGGGAACAACACACAGCTCTGCTGCACCCCAGTTCAAGCAGGCTGGTACTATCTATTAAAAACTAAGAGAAAGACTTCTCATGCAGGCAGATTGTTGCCATCCATATCACCCCTCTGTCTACTTAAGTGTTTTGGATCCTTCTGTCTGAGGGCAGTATGGAGAAGTGAGTCCTTGCCCCTCGTCTGCTTCTTAGAAAAGGATCAGGATGGAATGTGAAGTGCCACTTGGAGATATGATAAAGGCCAGTGGTATAGTTTCTTAAATACAGGGAGTGAGTTACTCAAGAGGGTAAGCCAGATTAGGTAGAGGTCCTTTGCTTCTGACAGAGTGCATTGCAGTGAAAAGACTAGAGGGTGAGTGTACAGGATATTTCTGCAGGAACAATGGGTTGTTTCGGGTAAAAATCAGGGCACTCTCAACTAAATTTGAAGTATTTCAGATCTCAAGTATTCCTTAATGGATGTAGTTCATCTGACTTCGATCTTCCTGTCTGAACTGAGGTCCCTGCTGGGACTGCCTCTCCCAAGCTGAGTTGGTGAGGTATACTGTGAGAGATGCTGGCTGAGGTGAGAACCCAGCCAATATCCTGTAGCTCTCTAGAGTGTTCAGGGAGCAGAGGACATCTAAATCGCACTGCCTGTGCACACTGCCGACCTCTGACTCCTTTCAAAGTGAGTTTCTCTGAAACTGAAGCTAAAGCTGAAGGTCCTTTAGTAAGGGAAACCTCAGTGTGAGATAAACCTGCAGAATTTGTAGAGTTTGACTGAGCTGAAGGCATCACTGCATACTGGACTACTACAACTGCACACCTTGTCCCTCTGTGAGCTATGAGCATCAGTCCTCGTTGTGCCCAGAGTCATTGGCCAGGATGCAAAGATGTGAATATCTCTCTGGTATTTTGGTGCCATGATGACTTTGGACATGTCACATTGCTATTGGAAAGCTCATGACAACTTTAAGCAACAGGGAAGAATCCTTTTGCTTTCACCCTTTGCTCTGCCTCTTGCTTCAGATCCTGATGAATCCAGAGTCCTTGCTGACTCCAGACTTTTACAAACTACTGTATGTCAGCACTGCTGTTGACAGCCTGGTTTTGACAGACCAGCCTGACTCAATTTACAAGTCAGATGCTTTTTATAGACATGTGGATGAGTAGGCTAGTGCCTCTGGGAAGAGATTTCACATGTGTGGGAGGAGGGCTGGGCGTGGGCACACGGAGACCTTCGGAGCCTCTGGTTTATGCCAGTGAGATTTCACGTACATATGGGCAGTGGCTGTGATGACCACACGGGTACAGCAAGGTTGTAAAACCAGCAGATTGATGTCAACCAAAAGGGAAGTGTAGACCTGAGGGACTACAGCTGAAAATAAGTTAATGGAAGATTTTGTTCGGTTCTTGTGAAGCATTTCCTGGCAGAATGGACTCCAAGAGATCAGTGGAATTGCCTTCCCAAGGGAGTGGTGCAACACCAGCATGTGAAAAATTTCTTATGGGATCTGACAAATTCCTCAAGAATCTACCCTTGGTGATGAACCTCCACTCATGGAAAGATGCAGAGGGGAGTCACAAAAGATGACACATAAGGGTTTTCCAGCTCTCATGCTCATGATTCATATGAGAGTGGGGAAAATATCAGAATTCCTAGGGCAGACAGTGAGAAATTGGCATTTTCTCCAGAAGAAACCACCCTTGAGCGCTCAGCCATGTGACAACATCAACTGAAACTCCAATGCTTGCTCGGTAGTCGGAAAGGGAAGCGGCAGCTGCCTGGGCCTGGCAGGCAGCCAGCAGCCACTGCTGGAGAAAACACTGTCACTCCTGACACCCGCACGCCAAGGAAGGGCTGGGACTGATGGGCAGAGGGAGGGCTGGGGAAGGGGACCCCAGAGCTAAGGGAGGCACAGAGGTGTCCCTCTGCACCTGCACAGGGGCGTCCCTCTGCACCTGCACAGGGGCCATGCAGAGAACTCTTACCCCTCAGAGCACTGGGTGGGTAAATTAGACACCAGAGCTGCTGGCAGGAGCTCCAACAAGATCCCAAGATAGGCGAGAAACATGTGGGAGGACTGACAGTCTGGGTGTTGAGGTGTTGTGTGCAGGAGTGTGCATCTGCAGCTCCGTGGGGCTCCCTCTGTGAATGGGAGTGTGTGGCTGTGGGCTCCCTGTGAACTCTGTGTGTGTGTCTGTGTGTGTGCACAGCTTCTTCACGGGTGCACGGATCTATCTGTGCCGCACTGGCAGCGGGAGAAACTATCTGACAGCTCTGACAGGAAAGCTCAGATTACAGAGGGGTATGAGCAAAAGAACACAGATCAGTTCTGCTGGGGCTTCCTGCTTTTCCTCTTTGCAACTGCCCTGAGACAGAGGTTGAAGGACTGTAAAGCCCACATCAGCTGTACTTTTGGCTGCATTTTTGGGTTAAAACTGCAGTCCTATGATTTACATAGACGGTTTTGTCTAGATATTCCTTTTTTTTTTCTTTTTATGGAGTGTAACTCTAAAACAGAAGTTGTATCTTATAGTGTGTCTGTCTCTTAAAATTGCAAAACCTCTGAACATGCCAGTACAGCCTACGAGACACTGAGGTCAGTGTGACTCAGATATCTAAAGAGTCCCATCTTTTGGGTCAGGCTGCTTTCAGGGTGCCTTTGCTCCTGCCAGCCATCTGGGAAAAGACTGTGCAAGATTCAAATGCAAAATTGTGTGAAAGCTCTTTCTTTCAACCGAAGTGCACAAGTGATGAACTGGGGGGAGCATGTGTATGAAGCAGACACAGGAGGATGCTGTGTAGCCTGGAGCTGGTCAGTGCTCTGCGCAGGGTGGGATAAAGGTGGTCGTGATGTAACACACCTCCTCTGGCTCTCAGAGGGCTCCTTACACCTGTGATCAGTATGGTATGAGCTGTTTCATGTTATATGTGGCTTTGGAGACATCAGGAGCTCCCCTGCTGAGGGCCACCACGCTGGCCCAGTTGCAGCCACTGGTGGCCAGTTAGCAGGCAGGCTGGCTCAGCTGCCTAGGCTGTCACAGCCGGTGATGTGCCCAGCTCTCCTCCAGCAGTGGTCCACATTGCTGGATCTGGTCTTCAGCAATCCTCTCACCAGCCCACTCCAGGCTCTGAGCATTTTATAGCTCTCCCCTGTTGCTCCCATGGCTACCACTATCCTTCCCAGAGGCTTGCTGGAGCCAATACAGGGACAGTATCTCTCTGGAATGAGAAGAATGTGGACAATGGACCCAGTCGTGGCAGTTGCTTTCACAACTCCTATCGTTCAGCAGACTCTGCCCTGCGAGGGCAAAAGGACAACAAAGGTCCTCACCCTGGATTTCCTCAAATACAAACATATTGCCAGGTGGCCCCACAACACAAGAGCTAAGCCTTCAGCATGAGTCACGGCTCACCTGTGTCAGCCACTCCAGTGCTGAGAGATCAGTGCACTTCCTGCAGGACTGGGGATGACCTAGCCCCGATCTGTCCCTGGGCTCTCACCATGGGTGTCTCCCCATGCCTCTTTTACAGACTGGTTTTCACAGGGTAAAGGGGATAGATCTTAATTATGATCTTGGCAAACTCGTCACTCCCTCAGGCAATGTGGGTTCTGGAGCTGTGTTGTCCTAACGTGTCCCTCCCTTCTATGACAAGGCATGGGCTATATTTGGTCTTAACAAGAGAGCACCTTCCATATACTCTCTGCCCTCCTGAAAACAGTTGAGGAGGAGCAGGGTGCATGAAGCTTCAAATTTGGCCAGAGTTTCCTTTGTTCATGGTCAAGCTGTTCTAGCTAAGGAGGTACTTTCCAAAACTCTCCCAGCAGGGTTTGAAGAAATCACACTCCAGATGGCAGCCCTGAGATGTGCTGCTTTGCTGCTCTCCCTGCAGTGTAGTGGCAGAAAGCAGCTTAAGAGGCCCTCCAGATTTCCTTCTGTGCAGTGCTACGCCCTGTGTCATGCTGTGGGATGACTGGGTGTGGACTGGCCCTGACAGAAGATCAATACAGGCATAATTGAGATGTGCTTCAGCACATTTGTTCACTGCCACTATTGCAGCACTGTGGCTATGTGTTAGTTTTCAGCCTTGGCAGGGCCATGGAGAAGAGCCTCCTTTTCTGTGAATGCTGCTTTGCCTCAGTGGAAAAGACCAATGAAGTATAAAGCATCCATCTTCAGATGTGAAGATTGGAAATCCCCTCTCTCGCCCTCCCTTTCAGAGGAGTAAAATAGCAGCTCCAGGCCTCTTACTTCTCCCTGCCTTGAAGGAAGGGTAAATAAATCTCATCTTTTAGTTTCATCTCATTAATTTTTTGTTGGAAAACAGAAGGAAGGAAAAAAATTAGGAGTGCCATGCCTTGCAGCCTGCCTTCTGTTGTGCTGGGTGACAGTGCTGTCACTTCCCTATTGAAAGGTACAGGCACAGGAGCCTGTTGAGATCAAAGGGGTCTAGTAGTGCTTTTTCTTGCCTTACAGAGCACTTGAGCACGTGAGGGCAAATTCCAGCCCAGCATCAGGTGTCTCCTCCTTTGCCATCCATGCAGCACTTAGCGAAGGGAGCACTAAGTGAACTGGGGGGTGAGCAAGGGGAAACATGCCAAGGGAGGGGTGTCCCAGCAGCCAGCTGGGGATTTTGGGGCCCATGAAGCCCCATGGGAGCAGGCAGGGCTATGGAAGCAGACTCTCTCCCACTTTTGCTTGCTCTGAGGAACCAGAAGCAGGCACAGGCTGAGTGCCATGTGTGAGCCTTGCGGCTGGGAGGGTGACGAATTAGTGCATTAGATTGCAGCAAATCTCCCCAATCTCATCATAAGCAAGGCCCTGAGGTGGGTCTTTTACCAAAAACATGCTGGCTATTATCAGCAGATCTCCCAGAACTGTTTCAAAATACAAGCTCTGCTCCACCCCAGACCACCAAACAGTAATTCCTGCGCGCATTTGCATCGCTCCCACACTGCAAAACTGAAAGACCACTGGCTAAGCCAGAAGGGCTGGTTTTCCAAGCCCAGGGCTCTGTGTCCTCAGCAGGGTCTCACTGGGGGAGCTCTAGCAGCCCTGCAGCGGAGGCACCCACTCCAAAACTTGGTGCTTGTCCACGATCCCACGTCATTCCTGCATTACTGTGTCCTTGGGTGTGGCTCGCTGCGTAGCTGTCAGACATCTCCCTGGGGATGGCGTGTGCCCAGTGGAGATCCCTGCTCTCACAGGGCAGCCGGGATGAATGGCTCAGAGCATGTGTCATGTGTTTGCCTCGTTAGTCACAGCTGGGGGAGCCTCCACAGAGCCTTCTGGCAGGAATTCCTCAGGGGTGTGCAGAGCCTCCCACCAAGGAGCTGCATTTCAGGGGCTGCTCCCAGCCACCACAGTGTAAGGTCCCTCCCTTCTGATCCTTTTCACACGCTAATCCCCAAGGGAGCAAATAGAAATAAGCTGCCTTCAGGCCCTTACCCTCTCAATGCTCACAGTCCCCAGGTGCACTGGGTGGAGGCATTTGGCTGGCTCAAGCCCCTGTTATCATAGGAACAGCAGCTCATGGGCTCCAAGTTTTCACACTCTTCGAGCCCACCTCTCTCGAGTGTTTGCTCAGAAAAGAATCCCACTACATCCAGAAATGTCAAGTGGGCAGTTTCTGGGCAAATCTGCTCTTAGAGGTGCCTTGAGGAATTTGAAGCTTCTGAGTGATAGTTGTTCCATGGCCACAGCATTTTTTTTAATATCAATATGATTTAATTGTTATTCGTATTAAATGACAACTTTCAAAAATGCTTTCTTCCCATTCTGGTTTCTGACTGCCCTGGGAACACTTGCTGTCTCAGTCAGTTTTCCCACCACTCCAGCACATTTATTTCTCAGTCAGAAGGCACCACTGCATTACTGTTGCTACAGGCAACAGGGACAGAGGGGACATGAAAATTCACAAAATCCATCATTTTTCAAAAAAGTTACGGTCAGCTCAGCTTCTAGTTCATTCATATAGAAATTATTCACATTTCCAGCCTGAGCCCCACCCATTCCTGACTGTATTCGGCTAAATACTGCTCAGTCTCTTTCAAACCCTTAAAACTGTGCAGGGGCGGGCTGAGTTCCTGCAACAGGAACCAGCGTGGTGCCAACAAACTGGCTTTGCTGCACTCCCTTTCTCAGACCTCAAAAATAATTCAGATTTGACCACAGGATACAAACCATAGCAGACAGATGAAACAGTAGAAATGGTGAAGAAGAGGAGGGAAAGAAAGAGGGGGAGGTTGCGCGGCAAAAGGGAGGTGAAGAGGGAAAGTTGCCAGTCTCTGCAATCCCACACTTCCCATCAGTGTCTCTACCTCCTTGACACACACCCTACCAGCAGACCATGGTGCTTCTAGCAATTCCACCCCACTTCACCTGGCAGTGCTCCCCACTCCAGTGTCTGTGCTGCCAAAGAAGGTGTACCACACATCTCTTCACGTGGCTTTGCTCAAGAACTGGGGCTTGGCTTCAGCCTCAGGAGCCAGAACCCCCAGAAAAAGAATAAGAGAGATTCTTTCCATTGCACCCCAGAGTCTGCACCTTTGGGGCCTCTCAGTCTTCACTTGGAATGACTGCTATTGTTTTAAATTAGAGCTTGGCAAGCTAATTATGGAGGGGAGAGAGACAAGCAGAAATATTTGCACGCCAGAAAAACTGAGCCTGCAGCCTTAATTCCAAGCCGGCATTTTCCCACATTTGCCCAATAATGCTACGCCAAAAGCACACAGCAGCTCCTGAGCGTGAGCCCAAGCTGGGCACCCTGTGCCTGCACCCTGGCTCCACGTGTCCTGGAGCTGAAAATAACATTGCTGCTGCCAGCACTTCGAGGCTGCAACCAGGGCACAACCCAGCCCGTACCACAACTGGATTTCACAGCAAAAGGTGAAAATAAAAGTGTGTGCCATAGCCAGCTCGAGTGCCAAGATGAAGAGAAGTGAAGGGGCAGAGGAGAAAGGCAGACTGGTTCTCCCAGGAGAGGGGAGCAGGCTCTGAGGGAGAAAAGTTGTGAGGATTTTCAAGAACAGCTCTTACCGTGTGGGCTGGGCTGGTGCTGCACCTCTGGAAGGAGAGTGCTGTGCTGCAGTGCCGGTGTCCTGGAGCGCAGAGCTGGAGTGAAGGGGAGTGACCTGGTGCTGGTTTAAGTTTCCTCCGGTGGTGTGGGAGGGTGGTGTCTTTCCACTCTGTTTTAAAGGAGTTACTATGAATCAGACTGCCTTTAAAGAGAAGAAGGAAAAAAAAAAATTAATGAGCTACGCCCTGTTTTGTTGGCAGGGTGTCAAGAGTCTCTGGGAGGAAACCAGCGATTCAAAGAAATCTGTGCAGGGCTGCCTGTGACTCAGTGTGCAGCACAGAGACCGCAGCCTGGAAAAAGGCTGACGCTGATCCAGCTGAGTAAGAGAGGCCCACAACAGCATCTGTTTATAAAACTGAACTTCTGGTTGTCATAAAAAAAAAAAAAAAGTATAGTTACAAATGTGGCAACAGGGCTTCAACAATAAAATCACTCAAACAAACAGTGGGTTGGCAGGGGGGATCCCGAGGCTGGGTGAGTCACTGCATCCCCTCCGGGCTGCATGGAGAGAAGTCACTGAGGCTGGCAGCTCGGGGGAACTCACATCGGACCTGTGAGGTTAGCATGGACGAGACTTCTGGGAATACATCAAGGATATATATGATATTTATATATATATATAGATATATATGCTCAAAATGCAGCTCTGGCCTGGTGGGGACTCTGGAGCAATTTGGCCAGATAGTGGTGGTTTGCTTCCACAGAGAAAACGGGCAGGGAAGAAGAAATAAGGGCCTTGATATCCACAGTTTTCTGAGGTCAGCATTTCTTGCCATCTTAAAGACTTCTAAAAATAGATCCTTTATATTTGCTGAGAATTGGCTGGTGGAGTTAGATGTGTCTTAGATGCTACAGGCAAGACCGAATAGTGATGTGCTTGAGATGTGGGTGAAAGGGGAAGAAGTTTGTCAGAAAGCATCCCTGTTAAAATATGATCCATACTGTGATAGAGTTGGCAGTCTGCTACTGCAGGGAATCAACCCTGCCTTTGCAAGGCCCAGCAAGAGATAAGCAGATACTGACAAAATACCTGGCAAAGGCCTTTCCCACTTTAATGAGGATGATATTGGATTGCCTTTATTTGAAAAATGAAGCTGGTTCTATTTGAAATCTACACAGATTAAAAGATTTTACTGGTTTTCAGATTATTCCTTCTGTCTGGTGTTATTGATATGTGTCTGGTCTAATTTTAGACTATAACAACCTTTTAAAAAAAAAGAGCTATGGATAAAACAGCAGTAAAGATGACACATATGGTTGGCAAAGACAATCCCGTGGGAATTTTTCCACTGATGGAAAGACAGTCTTTTTTCCACAAGGATAATACAAGCCTAACTGTGTTTAGTACCCGTGAAGTAGAATGTGCTTCTTGTTGATATATATGAATACAATATTCAGGGAAAGAAAAGTTTATTTGCTGACCCTGCAGTAGAAGCTGGCATATGCATTGAGCTGCACCATCCATTTCCCCTGCTCTGTTCCCCTGGCAGAGTTTATTGGAGTGAGGGATGCTCATCTCCATACAAAACACTAGAGTGCAGGATCTCAAAGCAAACTCTATTGACCAGAGTTCAGCTGTGGTGAAGTATCCTCTGCCCCAGACCTGTTCACAAGCTGCTGCCCACCTGTCAGGGAGCAGCTGCCTGCAATCACAGAATTGCTTACCAGGACCCAGCAGACAGAACTGTATCAAAAAGACACATGGGGCAGCAACAGTGGAGCCCCCTAAGAGGCTGGGTGTGAAGTGAGCTGTGACTGGTAAAGCACTATTTGTCCAGAGAGAGCAAACTAGTTTTGTACAAACTGCTCTCTGACCTGGGAGGCTGTGACAGGCAATGGCCCACACCAGAGGCTTCACAGGGAGGCAGAGGTGTTGTGCAGCATCAGCATCAGCTTCCCCACAGGAGGATTGCTTCCTAGCTCTCCATCTGGAAGTGTTGGTGCCTAGCCAGCAGAGAGAACAAGAGTAACCAGACAGGCCACACAGGCTGTGACCATGGCCCTGGAGGAGCACTGCTACCCTGCCAACCATCAGCTTCATCCCTGCTGCTAGACCTGCCAAGCTGGGTATGGGAGGGGGGAACAGCACATGTCAAGTGAACAGGAGTGCAGATAGATGCTCCTGTTTGGGAGCAGTGCTGCAATGCTGCACGTCAGCAAGATGATGGTTTAAGGAAGAGAGGGTATGCCAAGGTACAGTGAGGTCAGGGGAGAGCTCAGCTTCCATTGAGCAGATTGGTAGTTTGTTGAGATACTCCCACCTTTCATCTGGATACAGAGAAAGTTTAAGGAAGTAGCTTACTAGTAGCTTAAGGAAGAAGAAAGTTTCAAGTTGATAAGATTTATCATGTTTTCTGTAGCTGTTTCTGTGAATGAAGGGTTAGCCCAATATGTGTGTGATGGAGAACCAGCTCTGTCTGCACATCCAGAGAAGAGGCTGGTTTCTCTGTGTGTCTGCAGCAATTTCTTCCTTTATGGTGCATGGTTTCCACAAGGCAGGTTGCAATAGAAAACCTATGATGTGAAAACTCTCAACATGAAATCAAAAGTCTTAAGCATTCTGCAAGTTTGACACACTGAGGTTGAATTGCCTGAGATCCCCATGGCCATGCTTCATGGTGTCCCTTGACATGAGCAGCACTCAATTCACAGGCTTTTCTGAATGCCTGCAGTTTGTTAATTGGAGGTAAATGATAATTTAAGATGTGAGAATCTGGATTAGCATTTCCACGGGCAATGACAGGGTGAAGCTTTCCTACACGTGCCATGCCTTTGCTGAAGTTCTTTCCAAACAAGCAGCTTGCAGCTGCTGTAATTCTGCTTGTTTTGCCATGCCCCACACATTTGCAAGCATTATTACTGACTGTGAACAGTAGCCCTTGGCATTAAAGGTGAGTGTCCACAGTGACATTAGATAAGACAAGCATTAAGCCTCTGCAAGTCCAGATCAAAGGCACAATGGAGGATATGAGTGGGAAATGGGGTGTGGAGTTAGGAGTGGGGGAGGCATGGCCAGGCTTGGCTGGAAACATCTAGAACAGATTGATTTTAGAGACTGGGGATTATAGGAGATATAGACCATACATGCTGTTTCTGCACTTTTTGCAGATGCAAGAATCTATGCTTGGGAAAGTTCTGTAACTGAGTTCCCATGCTCTCTGGGATGCTGTCAACAGCAATTTAACTATATATGCTATTTGGATGTGCTTTTCTGGCTATCTGCAAACACATACTGCATATTAAACCTTCCTCAGTCTAAATAGGATGTCTTTCTACCTACTCTTTTATATGTGCTATTTACCCTGTACATCATCTTGCTGGCTGCACGCAGGACTAATGGAAGTGATATGGTGTTCACTACTACACTTGCCATGACGTGGAGAAGGCAGGGTTGAGCCTCAGCTGGTGTGTAGGTTTAAAGAAACAGAAACCAGCAAGTTTCATACTGCTCTGTAGTGGTGTAACTGATGTGTTTGTGTGTGTGTTGTGGGGTTATACACGTGATACAACAATTTGCAGAGATATAGGATAAATCCCAGAGCTGTATGATAAACTGCATTTGTCATGCCTGACTGTGCAGGGCTTCAAATGTGAGCAGTTATCCACTGGAGAGGAAAGGGTGGTGGTTCCCTTATTTATAGCTTCACTCAGTTTTGAGGAAGCAGATATTGGAGGTCCCACCTCTGTGGTTTTGGTCAGTTCTCTAATGTGTCTTGTCATGTTCCTGTGCCTCCAAGGACTGCTGGATGTTCAGTACTTAGGGTGGCTGACTTAGCAAGCTCAATGGTAACAAAAAAAGGGTGGATTACAGTCAACACTGAACAGCTGTAACTCTTCCTGTGCACTATTTAGTTTTTGGGTTGGGTTGATGTTTTAGGTTTTGTGATGGGTTTTTTGGTTTTCTTTTGTTTTTGCTTTTGTTTGGGGTTTGGGGGAGTGTTTTTTTCTTTTTGGGTTTTTTCCTGTGTTTTGTTTAATTTTGGGTTTTTTTTGTGTCAGGGATGATCTCTGTCTTAAGTACTCTGGTAACTGTATGAACAGTTACCAGATGAACAAAACCCACAGAAACATCTATGTATGATTTTTCCAAAATCACTGAAGTTTGCCAGACTGGCTGTTCTTTTGAAAGTGGAAGATAGGTATTGAATAGAAAATGCACTGGGTTTATAGTGTTTGTGTAGGCAAGCTTTAACAGGTAAAAATTGGAATAGTTCTCTCCAGGACTTTATTAGTATGAGTGGGACATGTGACAGAATACATTCCCCACACCTCATTTATCACATCTGGGAAGACCCAAAAGTTCCCTTGTCTCTTAACAGGAATTAAAAAAAAAAAAAAAAGAAATAATTCCTACCATAGTTTCATAGTGATTGGAATTTAGTTTTTTCCTCCTATTTGGAAAGGCCCATAACTTTGTAGACTTGCATCTCAGATTGTCTGACAATCACATTGTAATTGCTGCAGAAGATTCTGCGGGCTTTGGTTCATGGAATCCATTTGTAACTGGTGGAGGGGTTTGAACTTGTTCTCAGGGGATGGGTAGCCCAAAGGTGCCTTGGCTTTCTAAGTGCTGTGGGATGAACATGATCCTCAGGCTGAGGCTCTGAACACATGGAGGAAGCAGCGTGAGCTGGCTGGAGCTAGGAACAGAGACCCAAAGCAGGGGAAAAAAACCCAACGATTTTCTGTGCTCTGGTGTAAAAGGAGGTGTGGTGAGAGCCATCTGAAATGTGGTGTCGTCTTCCCCTGCTTTTATAAGAGCAGAACTGCAGTCCCCATCCTATTTTCCCTTACTTTAACCTCCATCTTAGTCTCTTCCTTTTTTCCATTGGAAGCAGCCCAGCTGAAGATATTTGCTTATAATGTGCAAATGGTACCTCTGCTCAGGCAGACCCATGTGAGCTGTCACTTTCCACAAGAACCTCTCCCACTCCACATCAAAGGGTTGGTGGTTGGTGTTGTTCCCCACCTGCACATGAAGGCCTTTCTTATGTATTCTGGCAACCAGAGGTTTTCTTTATTGTTCTCTCATGCTCCTGGTTCATTTCTAACTCTGTCTTCTGTGACTGTTGTACTGTGCACTGCACAGAACTGATTGCTTCACCAACAGGTTTTACCATATTAGTGGAGGGGAAAATCCTACAAGCACCAAGAAATGGCATAAATTGACAGTGCCTTACTGTCCTTTTTTCATTCAGTGACAACAAAGTGAATTAGGTGCTTGACTGTCCTGCATCCTAGACTGTAACTGTGTTGATTGTCCATAAAAATGGACCTTGGCTAAGAGGCTGGGGCAAGGTGCCATTTGCACTGTGCTGGACATTTGATATTGGAACATATTTATTGTTATCTGCTGCTCCCATGTGCTGTATGCATGTGTTAGTTCTACTCAAGTTTTGCTGACTTTCTTCTTAGAGCAGATGTTGGTGTTCTGAGAAAGAATCTCCTTTTGCAGCCAGAGGTGAGGTTTGGAAGGCACACGAAGGCTTCTGTACTTGCTTCTCACTCTCCACAGTATCTTGGGTTTTTTTTAATTTCAGCATGCGTTTATTTAAGTAATGTTCTAGTGTCACAGGCTCTACAGATATGCAGGAAGAGTGCTAGCCTGGGAAAATAGATGGCAGAGACTGAAAGGGACCTGGCATATTAACAAACCAAGCAGGCTGATCACAACTAAATGGAAAGAAAAGCCCAAGGAGGGCTTCCCATCAGTGATTTCCATTGAGGAGAAGGGTTGATGGGAGGGGGAAAAGCACTACACTTAATATATATGAAGAAGAAGAAGAAGAAAAGGAAAGTGTTTCTGGGATGGAAAGACAGCTAGCCATTGACAAGGTAAGGGCAGGACAGACAGGGCTGAACACCAAGGGTGACACAGATAATAAGGATAACGCCTCTGAGCTCCAAATTCCTGAACAAAGTGCAGACAGCTGGCAGGAGGCTGGCGGGTCCTCTCCGTTCTGTTGCCATTTCGTGGAAGAGGGAGGGGAAAATGTCTAGGTTTGCTTTTTCATTCCCTGACAGAGAGGGAAATGATTGCTGTGACTGCAGAGCAGTGGTTCCCTTCTGAAAGAGGAAACATCTACTTGTGTCATGCCACAGGCCAGCTTCTGAGTTCATCTGCAGCAGGACAGAACTAGAGAAGCTTGAATCGATGTCATGGCAATTTTTATAGTTAATGAATCAGGGATTGAAGCAGTGCCATCATGTCAAGAGACTGGTGGTAAAGAGAGAATTTGTGTGGGGGAAAACCTCTCACCACAGACAAAGTCTGATAACTCTCTCTGATAAGCTCTCTCTCCTCCCTTGCTCTCTCCTCCCTTGCTTCTTCCCAGTTCTTGACTGGACTTTTGAGAAGAAACATAACGTGTACTTTGCTTCCCCTTGTGCATACCCACTCCTTGTCTGTGCCTTATGCTTTTACAAACACAAAAATTTTCATGATTCCATTCCTTCTGCTTTTGAGATGTACAGTCACTGCTTGTGTGGCTCCCTCGTGCTTGAGGCAGGATATGGGCAGGAAATAATAGCACAAGATTCAAACTGGAAAAATGCAAACCTATTATCTGAGGGAAAATAAATTCAAAGTTAGCTGTTCAGAGGGTGTGAGCCCTTGGAACTTGCAAGAGAAATACAGCTGGAAGCAACCTAACAGGGACAGAAGAGAGAGAGCTGGAGAAGAGCTTGCAATGTGATAGCACAGAAGAACACAGATCATGTCACTTAGAGTTCTTCAGATGTTGATGTCCCTTGCACATTCACACATCTCAGAGCCATATTTCATCCCCAGATATGCCCTAGCAGTGCTAATGACAGTGAAAGCTAAAGGTTTTAATTCTGAGAGGATTTCACTTGAACCCTATGATAAGGGATCTCTCTCTAGTGTAGTCACACACTGTGCTGTGGGACTGAGGAATTGCCTGGATGGTCTGTGATACTTTCATACCAGTCAGAGTCAGAGGCATTATGTCCTTGTGCAACTCCATACTGGGAATATGGGGGAGGAAATGAGTTAGCAAGAGGAAGGAAAAAGGGAGCACTCACCACATTGCCAGGCCCTGAGGGTAATTAGAAAGCACAAAGTATTAAAAGCCTGGGCTTTTGGATTTCAAGTATGCTTATTAAGGATGATGTTTTGTGAACAAAATTCAGCAAAACATCTCAATGTCATAAAATGATTACTTGGATTTGATAGGTGTGTCTGAACATCTTCAGCCCTGTGAGATATATGACAAAAAGTGAGAATTAGTGAATTGAAGCAAAGAACATCATACAGGTGAAGAATCCTCACAAGTGAGGAATAAAGACTTTTGGAGGTGAATTGAAAGAATGCAGATTTTGAACCTTGTACTGAAGTTTAAGAGTTGCCCTAAAGCTGAAGGTATTGCCTTACTGAGAAAAAAAATGTTACATCTCCTGTGATACACAAGAAAATGGATCTACTTTATAATACTCATCAAAATTGGACTAGATGGTCAAACTGAGCTAAATGAGGCACAAAAACTGAAAATCCTGCAACAATTGTGGTGGCCAGGTTTGGTATGAACGATGAGGGGTTTTTGTCAAATGAAGCACAGAGGAACAGAGACAGCATCATCTTCATCACTTCCAGAAGAACAGAGCAAAAGTCTTCTGAGTGCAGGGTCCTCCTCATAATGCTGCTGTAGGTGTTGGGGCAGGCAGTGTTCAGGTGGCTGATAGGGCACTGCAATGTCGTATTTCTGTTATTGTAGCTAAAGAGGCAGCGAGACACATGTTAGGAACTTCTGTGTAACTTGTGTTACATCTCTTATAGCTGATTGGACTCCTTAAAATGACAGTGTTTTCTACAGTGGTGGGGAAAGGCCCTTTTGACTCATGGAGCACTTGCAGGACAGCTATTCCTGCCAGATCACCACCAGCTCCATCTGGCTGGCTGCAGAATCCTTTTGTCTTTAAGAGAAGTGGTCAGGGTGGAGGAGGAGGGATGTACTGATGTCCTTTGAAGTCTCCAAATGTTACAGCAAGGATGGACTCATCGTGTGTCAGGAGCAGTAGTGTGGCAGGGCAGACCAGCTCTGATCAGGCAAGGAGCATTTATGGGCTGCACAGCTTATGGAGTTCCTTGTGCTGCCTCCTATCCTCTTGTTCCAGTCCAGTGCTGTCACCTTCATGGCTCCATGCAGCGGTGATATCCATGCCATGGGACAAAGAGTAGGCATGGTGAAGCTCTGTAAGTTGAGAGAGATCTCTGCAAGCCACAGCCACCAAAATAAGTGGGTGCAGAGCAAAAGCAGGATGGAAATAACAACGACAAATTGAACCTGCAAAGTCTTAATAGCTGATGTGCATCTTCATCTCTCAGAGGGGTTTTATTGTTGTCTTTGCTGTCCCCTTTTGGGGGAGCAGGATATGTGGCTGCATTGGAGGCACTAATTCCAGCCTTTCTTTTTTGCTGGAAACTGATCCCACCCAATAGGAATACAAGTGGCCACTGATGGTTCTCCACCACTCTCTGTTCCAGCAGCAGCTGATGCTGCTCGCCAGTGTGGATCACTGGGTATGCACTGTGTCCCTTCCAAAATGCCTGGAGAGAGTTGCCAAGATGAGAGGCTCTGAGTCAGAGATCTGTGGAGGTTTTCCTTCCCAAGAGAGCATTCTTTGAAGGCCTGTTGCTCAGCCTGTGACTTGCTGGGTACTATGCAAGCTGAGTTCTTAATATAAGAAAGGCCAGCTTGTCACTGTAATTTGAAAATCCTTTTGCCGTCTAGGGAAATGTCAGCAGCAGAAACAAGTAATGGGAGGGCTTGACCCAGACACAAAGAAGCTTCTGTTTTCTGCCTGTCCTGGCTGTCAGTGGTGTTAGGTTGCTCAATGCTGCTCAGAAAAGCAGCTCTGGAAATTCTCTGCCTTACATGAAGGCTGCAGACTTGTGAAGTGAAATGCCTCTGCTTGAATAAACACCTGTCATGGGAAGAGCTGGGATGCTGGAGTACAGCAGGGTGAGAACTGGCAGCAGGCCCAGACTGGGAGCTGAGGAGAATCCTCTGGCAAAGCTGACACTGTGTTTTTGATTGCTTGTTTTCCACCTTCAGGTGTAATCGATACCCAGGTGCTGGAGTGACTAAACTTGCCCGCTGTTGCTGCCGCTGGTTCAGCAACTGCACCGAGCAGTGTTGGAGGAATAGAGGGAGGGGATGGGTGTGAGAGAAATTCCTGTCTTGAGAACCACAGAGGCATTTTCATGCCTGGGATACTTTCCTATTTGCTTTCCCCCAAGGTGGCCCCTCTCACCTTGGAGACAGTGTGGCACCTGAAACCGTGGGGCACATGACCATGAGGTTATTGGCAGCTGCACAACCAGGAGCAGGAGGTGTATTTTGCAGTTTGGAATCCTGACTGGGGGATTCTGATGGGCTGAATGAATAGGATATAAGGGTGACATCCTGTCTGAGCCTGTGGTTTGGCAGAGGAGAGTGGAGGGTGTGCTGTGCTCACACTTGGCCCACTGATCTGTTTCTAAGCCATCCTAGTCTTGGCAGATGGAGGTGAGGAGATGCAGTGGAATGGTGCAGATCTGCACCCTATCCTCCACTGGTGTGAATAGCTCCAACCTTGCTTGTGCAGTAACTCTGGTTTTCCTATGCAGCCCTCAGATGCCCTGAAACTCAATAATGCAGACAGCAGCAAGCATCTGGGTTCACTTTCCTATCCCTGGATTTTCTTGATTTAAAGTCCAGGCCATTAAAGCAACTAGGTCTAGTTATCAGAAAGAGTGGCCTCACATACCTGTTGTCTGAGCACATTGCATCTGTAAGGGCTGGTGCCAGGCACTCGTTTGCACTGGACCAGTCTCAGAGGCAAACCCTGGCTGTGGAGAGCTCTGTAAATGGGATCATAAGTAAGAAAACAGAGTGCTCAACCTGAGCACTTCAAATGGTCAGTCTCGACAGAGAGCTCATCAGAAGGACCCCACAGGGCTCTGTGCTAGCACTAGTGTTTTTCAACACACTTGTAATGGTCTGGACAGGAACATAAGCAGTGAGTTTACTTGAGTACCACAGTTATTCCAGAGAGGCAACATAAAGCTGACTGCAAAGGGTTGCAGAAAATCTCCTGGCAGGGAGTGCCTGGGCTCTCCCTGGTAGATTAAATTCAGTGGTGGCAAATGCAAGGGAATTCCACTAGGAAGAAAACAGTCTGTCTGTTCAGATATATTTAATGTCTCCAAGTCAGCTTCTACTAGTAGAGAAAGAAATTCTTGGATTCGTTGCAGGCAAGCTGCTGAAAACAATCTCTCAAGGCTCTGTTGAGGTCAAAAAGCCAAAAAGAAATGTTAGGAATGAGTACAGAAGAAACAAAGAACATGATTATGCTTCTGTGTACTTCATGGTCTGCTGAAAGTCTGAAAGTTGTGAGTGCTTCTGGTTACTACACTGAAGAGCATAAAGAAACACTAGTAAGAGAAGAGAGAACATCAACAAGGATCAGAAGTAGGAGATAGTTTCTGGGTAAACACAGATTGCTAATCTTGAAGAAGAGATGCCTGAAAGGGAATCACAAATGGTATGGAGAATGTCAACAAAGAGCTAACATTCATGCAGTTCCATATCACAAAAACTAATGGCACCAGATAAACTGGTTAGGCAACAGGTTTAAAATAAACAAGCTTTCCACGTAGGCATTCAGGAATAATGGAAGTCTGCCACAGACTGTTGCTGGAAGACAATCTGTGAAGGGGTTGGGCACATCTGTGCAGGGTATTTCCTTTGGAGATTGTCAAATGCAGCAGCACAGATGTTACCTCTGCATCAGAAGTGTCCTAAACAGCAGGCTGATGGGAGCTGAGAAGGTGGGCTGGGATACAGTTTGTATTTCCTCTTTTTCTTATACTTCTTTCCTAAGTGAGGCGACTGCAGGAGAAGAGATA
The DNA here is from genome assembly GCF_009819885.2 of Catharus ustulatus. Lineage (NCBI taxonomy): Eukaryota > Metazoa > Chordata > Aves > Passeriformes > Turdidae > Catharus > Catharus ustulatus. Next base: position 21,532,667 of record NC_046224.1, on the reverse strand, counting down.
CTGCTTTTTCAGTCTGGGTTAGCACAGGTCATCTTACCTTTCTAGTCAAGCTGGTTTTTGGGGTTTTTGTTCTACAGTAATTTCCCACATTATAATCTGACCACAGGTAACATATTGCAGGAGAAATGGAAAGTGAACTGATGAGCTGGAAAAGAGAAAAAACTTGCAGATGAAGAGCTGACATCTCTAACATTTCTAATGTTCTTTGCACCGTTGTGCTAGGACATACCATAATCCAGAAATATGGACTTTTGAGTGAAAGTAAGCAAAGATTGTGGTAATGTTCTTTAAATGAGGAAAACATGGCTTTCCCTATTAGCTTTGCCAGGGCAGTAGATTTCCTTAGATATTTAGGAGATAGAAGAGACATAATCTTCTCTTGCAGTAAGTGTGCTCTGGCTGTCTGATCCAAACAGTTACACCTGTCCAAGCAGGAAGTACCAAATTTTGTATCAGCAATGAAATTTGGATTCTGTGTATTTACAATTGTGAGTCGTACATCTGCAGAAATAACTGAGAGTAAAATTTGTCCCCAAGGATGTTGGTCTTTCCAGCTTGCACAGATTCATTGCTTGGAGACAAATTTCAATTAAGGAGAATAATTTTGCATGAATAAACTGAGAGGAGGTATAAGCTGTCCATAGACCATCTTTGCAGAAGAAAAGATAATGAGATACAAGTCCAGGACTGTGGGGTGCTGGTAAGAGAAGCATGTTGTTTGTGGCTTAGCACAGTTTCACCCAGAAGCCATCTCAGACACAGCCTCCCTGGAGGTGTTTCCCAGTTTAGGATCCTGTCATAGTCTGAGGAAGGAGAAAATATTCTCTCTGCAAAAAAAAAAAAAAAACAAAAAAACAAAAAACCCCCCAAAAAACCTCCAAAAACCTCCCAAAAACAACAAAAAAAAAAACCCAAAACAAACAAGACAAAAAAATCCAAAACGAAACAAAAAACCCCAAATAAAAACAAAACAAAACAAACCCAGAAAAAAACCCCTATGTTTTGGTTTATTTGGCCTTTTCCTTTTCAAATGCCTTGATTACTGATGCCTGGTATATTGTTTAATGTCTAATCCCTCCTCAGAGGCTACAGCTTTTAGGATGATACACATACTGAACTATTTCAGCTGTGGTCCTGCTTTTTTTTCCTATTCTGTTCTTCCCAGTTTCTGACTCCACCTTCTCTGCTGTCCAGCCTCCTCAGTAGACAATGTTTTTCCATTTAATTTTATGAGACTAATGAAAGGCATTTTCATCCCCTCCCCCAGGACTGGAGGAGAAAAGCCCACATCTGGAGGCCATTCACAGCTGGAAGATCTCTTCTGACCTTCCTTGCTTTGAAATCCAATCCATGTAACCTTCTGTCTAAATGCTCTGTTGCAGACATGGCAGAAGGGCTTTGTGAGCGGCCTGTGAAGAAACCAGTGATCCTGACATCCTTTTACAAGTGTGAAACTTTCTTTGCTACAACGGAATTTTTATTTGGGTTTAGGGGTTTCCTTGTTTTGAGGTCTTCAAATATACACTTTGGAAGCAATTAGAAAAAAGAACTTTATTTTTCTGAGGTGTTAAACATACCTAGCAACAGTTAAAATGAAATGTATGAAGCATTGCATAGATTCCAACATCCACAACTGACTTTGTCCAAATGGCCCAGCCAGTGGCCTGTGGGCTGCATTTTGTCTCACCCAAAGATGAACTCCTACTACAAACTTCTGCAGATTCTACTGACTTCCACCACTGAAGAATAAAACTTCATGTTTCTTGAATCCTCCTCGCCCCCTTAGAGTAAATTGCTGTAATCTGACCCCTGCTTGCCAGGAAGCTGGATAATTTGCAATTCAATTTTGAATACCTCAGAACAGAGACTTGCTTGTTATCACTGGGTTTGCCTAGCCTGTATAGACTTTCTTCTATGACTGCATCATGGAGCGCTTTACAATGCTTACAGCCACACTCATCATTGTCGTAAATGGCCCAGTCATGACTAACAGGACAAAGATCACTGAACCGGTGGTCTGGAATTTAAGGCCTGGCACAGAGGACACAGGTGTGTCTTTTCCCTAAAGTAATTTTAAAAATAAAAAGTGAGGGGGATGTCCTGTTTGTTCCCCAAGGGGAGTCTGTCTGCTTTTATATTCCCAGAATGGCCAGCAGCTCCTTGTGCCTTTCCTGTGGGAGTTCACTGGTTTTCAACAATAGCCTCAGTGGTTTCACCCTGCATTGGATCTCTGGGACCCAAATGGGTTCAACTGCCTTAACTTCTGGCATCACACCAAGGTACTGTTTGCTTCCTTGCCTGGAAACATCTGCGTTGATGTTCCTTCTATTGCAAATCTGAACAGACTAGAGAGGCTGTATTCTTCTATGTTAGTATAATTTGGGAACCATTTGTGGCTGGTAGTTGAATTTTTACTCTTAAAGTAAGTGAGCCCATTTCTGAATAGAATGGATGTATTGTGTACGTACATGCACTCAAGAGCTGGAAGAATCTATTATAATAGATATATCCCAATTTTCTAATCCTCAATCCCAGAGAGACTAAAGGCATCCATTCCCCTTTTGATAACTATTGCTGGATGTGATTTATGGTGTTCTGTTTCACGTCATACCACGACAGGCACTGCTCACCTCGTGTGTCATAGCTCAGAGGATAGCAATAAACCACTAAACAAGAGTGACTTAAACCATGACAGATTTTATAGGTACTTGTCAGACTCAATTTAGCTTTCCAGGCTGCCCCACAAATGTAATGTAATTTAATGGTCTGCACATATTTGGGCCATATTCAGCCTATGTACTACCTCAGTTTGACTCACATATTGTAACTGTTTCCCTGGTAAGCCCACTGAAGGAACAAAGGGTTAATAGCTCTGGGGAATAAGTGACTCTATTTTTTTCTTTTCTCAATCTTGAATTATTCTTTTAGTGAGACAGAACATCTGGAATAGACATGTATTTTGGGGAATATGGCTACTTGTGCCTAGAGCTAGTGTCTCTACAGCCTCATAGAGCCAATTGAATACCTTTGTAGCACTGGAATTAAATTTGCACTGGCATGAAAGGCAAGCACACTGCTCATTACTCCTACTGACAACTTCTTCTAACAGTCTGAGGAAACAAACCAAACCGTATTATTAGTAATGATTATTAATGTTATCTGCTCTATGGCAATGCTCAGAAGCCAGGCCCCAGGGTGCCAGATGCTGGTCAGAAATATAATCAGCCACCACTGCTCTTGGAAATCCTTCTGATGTTGAAAGGCAGTAGTCATCACTAGCATGGCTGTCATGGAAATCTGTGTCCCTGTTTCAGAGTGCAATGATTGGCCTGAAGGAAAACAATTTTCTTTTCATAATTCTCTTCAATTTTGATACTTTGGGGAATATTTCCCTATATGTGGCATTGACCTTGACACCTTCTGTTTCTGGTGATCACAATGCTGTCATCAGGAGCAGCAAGACCTGCCTCTGGAGGTAACCAGTCCTGTCCCACTGGGATTGCAGCCTCTTTGCCTGCTGTGGCAGCTGCACATGGCCACTGCTGCAACTCCCACAACCTGCTCTGGGATTATGGTTCCTTAATAATTCTGAAAATCTGAGTTTTGCTCCCAGCATTGCAAGTCGTGTGCTTCCTTTTGACAGGGTGGTGAACCAAGGCAGGGCAGGGCTGGGACAGGCAATTCTGCTGAAGAACTGGGCTTGCATACGCAGTGATGAAATTTTGTCTTGGAAGGACAAAGGCAAGTGGAATATGCTGCTTAAGGGACAAGATCCAGAAGAAAGTATCTGGTGTAATGGAAGCAAAGGAAATTTTTAGTTGAATATCAGGAGTGACTTTTCTTGGTGTGCAGAGTAGCTTCCCAAGGGAAACCCAGTAATGGAAGCCTATGGGTTCTGGTCTCCAGTGCTGGACTGGACACTGCAGGACACACTGCAGGCCAGGAAATGAACTTGTTCTGTCTGGGATGAAGCCTATGGGTGTGACTCTGCACCATAAAAACCCAATGAATGTGTTGCCAGTGACCTCAGGCAACACAGGCTCCTTCTAACCAGTAATCCAGTGCTGATTTTCCATCTCCCCTCTGCACTCTAAGGTGTTTCTTATCAGTGCAGCTGTGTCACCTTTATATCCAAATCCATGCCCTTCCATTCAATTCTACTGCTTGCTCCCTTCAGGCATTTAAGGAATGTTCTGAGAGTTTCAGATACACAGAGCATTAGAAGAAGAGAGTCAGATATACTTCTCACCTGCACTGATAGGAGGGAGCACATCCCTGCTGTACATGAGGCCTGCTAGACTGCATCTATTTCACAGAATCACAGAACAATTAAAGTTGGAAAACACCTGTAAGATCTTAAAGTCCAACTGTCCAGCCAGCACCACCACCATGTTCACCACTAACCGTGTCCAAAAGTGCTGCTGATTAACTGAAGCTCACCCTGGCCTGTGATGTGGCAGAGACAAGGAAAGGCAAAGGAATTGATGCCTTTCTACCAGGCTTGATCTTACTTGCCTTCCCTTGTGCCCCCTGCTCCCCTGGGGCTACTCTGGCCCTTGCAGCAGAGGTAGGTGACTATTTTTGCTCTTTTGTGCTAATGACTGGCCCCAGTGGACACCTGTCCCTGTCCAGGTGCATCCTGGCACAGCTATCCTCCTAGAGCTCTTTGGAGTTCTTCCCAGCACTCCCAAATCCTAAGGTGTGTTAGTACTGGGGTACACAGGGCAGCGGTGAGGAGGGTGGAGGCAAATAACTGTGGTTTTAAAAGTAAATAATTTATGCAACAATAACCTCTCCACCCAGGTAATCACCTCGAACAAACATTCTGCATGTCAAAGGTGTTTCTGGAGATAAGGGTTAGCACAATGAGACTCCTGCTTTCTTGGCTTTATCTAGTGCTCAGCACTTAATGCCACCTTGCTCTCTGCTGAAGGCAAACTTGCCCCTCTGAGTGGCCCAGCAGAGGTTACCAGTCAGGGGCAAGGCTTCAGGGGGAAGTCTTTGCAGTGACAGTGAGGACAGTAAGCTTCCAGTATGCTAAGTGTGGTGTTTTCCAAGAGGGCTGAACATACTGCCTGAAACTTTTTAGGATTGTGAAGTATCTGCCTTGGGGAGAAAATGGACAGATAGAGAGAAAAATACATTCTGATGGCAGGGAAATTAAACTAATAGCTGCAAATTGTACTTGTGCTCACAAAGGCCGAGGCTTTTTTCCTTTTTTTACCTTCCTTTCCTTTTTTCCTTTTTTATTACTCATGCAAATATCGTTTGCTGGAGAGAATCTCTGTCTCCTGAGCTACCTGACCATGGAGAGCTCAGAAAAAGCAGCCCCAGAGTTCACTGCTGAAGATTCAAGACTCAGCCTTGTGACCTTCCCGTGGTACATTGACAGGCCATTGCCTTGTTGTGATGGTTGCCTAGCAAGGCAGTGACACTTGTGCTGAGGCACAGTGACAGCCGTGTCACACCTGCGGGCTGGTGAGGCTGAAACTCCGTAGTATTTGTTTTGCAATAGTGCAAAGCTTGCTTCAGTGTGTCCCCAAGTGAATGGGAGCTGGTGTAGTGACAGGGTGACACTGCCTACGTGCTCACCTGACTTGTAGCACCGAGTGCCTGCAGTGGCTGCCTGGCTTGGCGTTTCCAGCAGCCCTGCAAACAGAAATGACAGAGCCTTGCTGTGGCCACAGAGGCAGAGACTGAGTGGGAGCCATTTCTGCACTGTGATGGAATGAACAGCATCACGGTGTTTAAGAGTCCCTGGACTGTGATGCAGAAACCTTCTTGTGGGTTTCTAGAGGCAAATAACCAACACTACCCCTGCTGCACGGCTGGAAAGCGTGTCAATGGTTAGACCTCAGAAAGCATCTGCCAGGGGACATCCTCTTGTTAGCAAGTGCTTCTAGTGGGGTGCCTATGGATGTCATCTTTTATCATCTCCTGAACTCTTTTATCAGGAAAATTTAATTTCTGCCAAATTTGCGTATCACATAAATGACAGGGAGGGGGACAATGACAGTAAGGTCAGCTCAAAATGCACAGATGGGTGCCTTAAGTGCATTGAAACAACAAAATGCTATGGCAAGGTGTGTATTGGGATGTGACAGGGAGATAGGAGACAGTGTTCTGTCTCACAATGCCACTATTGAGGATATGGGAATCAAAATAAATAGTCTCCAGGCTGAAAACCCTGACAGATTAGGAAAGACGTCACTCTGAAATGTATGAGGGGAACAGTGAGTGGGACAACATGTTCAATTTTTCAGTCCCACTAACTTCTGTGTCCAAGATGAGCAGTGGAAATGTAACTTGGCACCCACCCAGTAAACTCTTCATCTCCAGAGAGCTCCTCTCAGGGACAAGATGAGTGTATTCTCCAGTTGGCACAAATCTGTAGGATCCTTGACCATGGAAATGAGGCACACAGGTGGGGACAGGAGGATTTGTGCCTTGTGCTATGCTCCTAAGAGGAAGGCAAACTGGGGAGGGCCTGCAGTGCAGGTCTGGCTGGTGAGATCATGCTAGAGGACTGTCTTCTATTTCCCTGTTTGAAGTTCTCAAAGGATGGTAAAACCTGGAAAGGACTCAAAATGTAGTTTATGTAAAAGAAAGTTAGGAATTTACTTAATCAGCATCCACAAATATTTCACTTGAGAGATAGATTTCAAATAGTAAACAGTGCTGGCAAAAAAAGGTCTTGTTGAAGTCTAGGTTACACCTACACTGGTAAATAAAGTGATCCAGCGTTAGTTCTTTGAACCTGAGAGCAAGTGGCACAGCATCCATCTGAATAAAACTTCTTCTCCCCCAAAGAACGTAGCCTTGCCCAAATAATCTGTTAGAAATGATGCCCTGGTCCATGTTGTCAGAGCTGTTAAAAGAGCACCTTCCTGTTGTTCCGAGAACAGTGGCTGCCACAAGCCAGAACTTGCCACAAAGCATGTGAACAACATGGAAAAATGCCTGTCAGGGTTTGTGCATGTCTTGAACTGCATTAATTGCTAATAAAGAAGTAACCTCACTGGCTGGCAGTGAAGACCATCTAGAAATAGGGTGTGCACTCTGAGCTGTGAGGTTGGGTGGCTAGTGGGACAGTTTAGGGATAATAAATTCCTTGTCATTTGAAGTTTTCCAGTCCAGCTTGATGCTACCCTAAAAAGACAGAGATTTAAGAGAAACCATGGCCACAATGTGGGCAGGAGAAACCCCAAGGGTGAATGCTGTGCATGGGGTCAGAACAGGTATCTGCTGTGTTCAGCTGATGCACCTGTGTCCCTGAAAGACACGACCACTACAGGGAAAGCCTCTGTGAGAACCTCCAAATGACTGTAAAGGGAATCATTCTCCATCATCACTGCTAGAAAGCACTCGATTAAATCTGCCTCTGGGATAGAAGATTGAAGTGGCACTCCCTGCGTTCCCTGCTGCTCTCTTCTGTGGGAATTCTTAGTGCCTACACATAACCTAGTAGCTGAGAGAAGCTCAGGGCTCAGAAGAAGGGAGAGAAGGTTTTTGGGGGTGGACATAAGCATCCCAAGCCATGGCTATTTTCCAGGCAGTGGTGGAATAAACTGGCTAAGGTCCTGCAGACATCAGGTCACTTTCCCTGCCTGTACATTTTGGTTATGTGAGCCTGGTGTCTGAGTCAAGATACCGGTAAACGCCTGGGAAGGTGGAGAAGGAATAGTACAGGAATCTTCCCATTAGGAAATACAGTAAACAAAGCCAGGCTGGATGCATGGTTCCTGTGACACCCCTGCCCACGCTTTCCTGAACACATCCCCAAGGCAGCTATTGCTGCTGTCTGGGACAGCCTGTACCTTGCCAGATTTGATCTGTGACCCACAGGTTTTTCTTTAGCAACAATGAAAAGACATCAGTAGTTCTTCTGTTCTAGAAGATCTCAAAGCTTCTGGAGGACCTCAGAAGAGCTTTTAAAACAACAGTCTCTAGATCTTCAGTGCAGAGCTTAAGCCACAGTAAAAATGGTTAAGAAGCTCTATGGGGAAGTTCCTTATAGATTTTAATTTTCGTTTAATAATCAAAAAAATGCATTTTAATCTATGAAGAGAGGAAAACAGCAGATCTGCTCCAACAAAGCCGTGAAGCACACATTTAAGGTCTGTAACAGACTGTGGGTGGAAAGAAACACCAGTAAGCTCAAGAATGGTTTTGTTTGGAATCTTAGCAATATTGTACTTCCCACATCACCTGTGTACCAAATATGGAGCATGATGATTGCAGAGGGAGCTGTTTTCCTGGTCTGATGTGTTAGCCCTAGAGGTGTCCCAAAGCTGGAATAATAAATGTGGTACAGTAGGATTGACTGAACTCTCCTAGGGAAGAGAACTGGGAATTGCTCAATAAGGTTGGACTTCAGGTGTCCCTTAGCAGAGCCCAAGGGCATCCTTAGGATTGCTACACAGACAGATTTACCAAAAGTGGTGAAGGGCCCTAGCACAGGCCAGTGCCCTGCTTTGAAAGGGGTGTGGCTGACCTGTGACTGCATCCAGTCATGAGCTGAAATGCTAGGGATGTTGAAAGTCAGGATTGCAGTGCACTGGTAAAGGTGTGTGTGAGGCTTCATGACTGATGGGAGTAATTGAGGATATTTATTCTCCAGCCCTGGATTGGCGTGAAAGACCAGCTCTTCAATCCCTTGCTTTAATCCAGCCCTCTGAAATCTGAGTTCAAACCAAAGCAAAACAGAAAATTGTTGTTTTAAAGACAAGGAGTGTGGGAGAGAAGCCCCTAATCAAAATGTTCTGATAATTGAAAAATCTGTTGGTAGAAACTAATATTGGAGAGTCATGCAGAGAGCGGGAGCTGAGCCTTCCCACTTCTTACCCAGAGCTGCAGACTGGCCATGAGTGATGGCAGCATGCTTGGGCAGTGTCACTGCTCTCTCAAAGCCACCCTCTTTACCACTGACCTAGCCCCTAAATCTTCACCATGGTGTCCTCAGTGTATCTCACCCATGCTTCAGCCCTGTGGGAGCAGTGCCTCCAAGCTGTGTTCCCTCCTTTTCTCTCCAGCCAGTCTCCCAGTTTCACAGCCTCTTCCAGGATGAAGGCTTCATTTTTTTTTTTCTCCTCCTTTGTGTCATGCAGAAAACAGACCCACCTCTCTTGCTCCAGCCTCATATTCTGCCTCACTCAGAGATTTTGTAACTCGTGTGAAGGAATTTCAAGCAATGCAAACTGTAGCAATTTTTTAACCATAGAAATTACAGATTGAAAAATCTTGCTAGCTCATCCAGTCCATTATTTTACATTCTAGCCTAGCCCAGTTCCTGCAAGATTCTTGCCTGCAATACATTTTCCAGTGCATTATCCAGCCTGCATCCTTTGCTTCCCATGAGAAACTCTACCACAGAGGACTACTTTTCACTGTTTGGAAGAGGTTTCTGAAATTTTCTTTCCATTCTGCCTGACCTAATTTCTTTGAGTTCTGCCTGTGGTAACATGAGGTGATGGCAAATAATTCTTGTTCAGTCAAGCTGTTTAGCCACAATGCCTAATGCTTAGTTGTAAAGCTCAGCAGTAATAGTCCTTGGCTACCTGGGAAAGACTAATGTGGAGATTAGCATGTTAATGGGTACAGAGAACACAGCAGACAGTGCTGGTAGTGCTGCCTCTTTTTTATAACAGTCACTTCCATCACAAGGTCTGGCTTTGGTTGCTTTTGCCTTTGCCAGGCTTGAAACCAACATCATCTAGCTCACGTCTGCTTCAGTGGATTTATAGGGTTCTTTTTGGTTTTGTTTTTAATTTCAGTCAAGGCCACTTTGCTATTTCTTGAGAACAAGGCTGGCAGGGGAATGTTCTGGTTTATCCACATTAAAATATATCCTAATTACTTTTTCTTTAAAAAAACCCAACAAACCACATTTTGAGCAATGTCTTGCATTAAAATAAATCACGCTTTTTCTGTCAGAAACAGACATTTTGTCATCTATGACAAAGGCCCCCACAAATAAATAAATAATGAACTTTTGAGATATTGCAGTTTGGGCCTGCACAGAAAAAATGATGGGAGTTAGGAAGGACAGTTGTTTTTATACATATATATTTTTTTCTTAAACTGTGAACCTGATTGAAAAAATAGCCTGTGATCTAAGACCCAGATTAAGGCCCAGGTTTATGCAAGTACAAAGGCACAAAGAGCCTGGCTGTGGCTGCAGGGTCACCTTGTTCTGCCTCCCTTGGGCCAGGATGGTGTCACTGCACCTGACCCCCTCCCTTCCATGGCTGGGTCACCCTTGGGAACTGGTGTCCTTGCCCCATGCATGGAACTGGGATTGCCCAGGCATGTGGAAACATGGCTATGAGGAAACAAGGAGGTCTGGAGAGAGGAGGAGCAAGAAAAGAAAAAAAATACCCAACAGAAAGAAAGCCAACAACAACAAAAAAAAAAATACAGCAGAAGAGAAGCAGACGCCCAATTTCTCTGCTGGCTGTCTCCAAAATATTTTGTGTTTGTGTTTTAACAACTGGGGCACTCCTTCCCCTGAGGACTTGTAGGGAAGCCTGGGTGCCCCGAAACTCCCCTGGCAGGGCATGCACGTGCAGCATCCACCCCACGCCCACGGCAGTGACACCAGCTGCTCCTGGCACTGCTGCCCCACTGGGCTCCAGGGCACGCGGCCAGGCTGGTGTCACCGCTGCCCTGTCCTGACCTGTCTCCTCCCTGGGGCACAATGTGCTGCCCACACTGCATGAGCAGGGAGATTGGACTCCACAGCAGCACTGTCTGTGAAGTCAGTGCTCCAAAATGCCAGGGAGGAGTGGAAAGGAATCTCAAATCTGCATCAAATCCGAGGGAAAAAAGGAGATGCCCTCAATCCTGGATAATTATCAGGATATCCAGAAAGATAAAAGGTGCAATTTTAATATCTAACATGATTGTTGTCAAAGCAGCCACTGTAACAAATCCCCTCTGCTCAGCACTGTAAGGAAAGCTGGTCTCATTATTCTCTTCCGACAGCGTATTAGACCTTGACTCCTCTGATCTGTGCCTGCTGCCACCCCTGCCCTGTCAGGGAACACAGCCTGAGAAACTCGCTCGTGCCTTCTGGCCACCATGCTTGCTGCATCTCCTGCCACGCTGCCTCTTTATTCATTAATCCTTCCCCTCCCAGTTTTTTCTTCCCTCTTTTTTTTTTCTTGTCAAAGCAAGGAGTTTTTAATAGCTAAAGAACGAAAACACCTCCCACGCCTTGCCTTAAAAAAGCTAACTCTCTGTCTTACTCACTCTTTTAGATTTCCAAACCTTTCCTGCTAGCTTAGATGTTTCCTTTGAGGCACTGGTTCCTCAAATACCAGCATGTGAGTAGAACTTTAATAAACCACCTAGCTCCAGTGGCCTTGAGAGGACAATCCATGTGAATAAATAAATCAGATGTAGAATAGATACCATGGCACTTAGTAGAGATAGAGAAGTTTTCTGGTTTATGTTGTGATTTGAGTAGAAAAAAAGGTATTGCAAGAGATTTTATTCCAGGATGGAGTGGTATGTCCCTTGCAAAAAAAATTAACAATAGGCTTGAAGTTCTTCAGGGTGCTAAGGTCATAGTGATAGAGATGGATTGATTAGATAATCTTTAAAGGCTTCCTCTAACTCTGCTTATTCTGATTCACCATAGTGAAATGGAGGAAAAGATAAATTAAAGCAAAGAACAGTTGCTTTGTCTTTCTCATTTCCATTAGAGAAACCAAAGTGCAATGTGGTTTAACTGCATTGTTTCAATATTTTTTTTTTTGCCTTAAAACATATTAAACATATCCTTGACTCCAAGATCACCTGCATATGTTTGAAGTACTCTTTGCACAGATTCATTTTAGGTCCTTAAATTTTGTTAGTACCAAACAGAAAGTCTCCCGCTGTCTTTGTGCTGATTCCAGTATCAACAAGGATCCCCTGTGCTGCAGATTTACATCTGTGGGAATTAGTCCAAAGACCCAACTTTGTAGTGTATGGAAACAAGGGCTATTTTGAACTATCAGTCCAGCCATGGCAATGGGGAGCTTAGCACAGTTTACTCTGTTTCTGGACTTAGGTTTGTACTCTGCATTGTGCTCCACATTGCTGGAGTGAATTCCTAGCAACACCCAATTAAAACAAGCACTGAATGTTTACTCCCCATCATTGCCACTGCTTTGACTGCAGTGTAAATGCACCACTAATGACTTGGCCGATGGGAGGGGAAAATTATGTGTCAGCGCCAAGTACAGAACTAGGAATTTGGGCCACCAGCCAGCTGGTTAGATCACACTGTGTGCCTCTAATGAAACGCATTGATTTGTGACTTTTACAATAACATTTTTAGGAAATCACTTCACTGGGTATTTATTTGTGTGTTGGAGAAGCCTGGTCAGGTTGCAAAGCTAAAGCAGACACTACTCACAGAGCAAGAGCAAAATTTTAAGAATGAGGTTAATTAATCATTGGAATAACTTTTCAAAGGATGTGATGGGTTCTCCATCATATTCTGCTGCACAGTCAATATCAGTTAGTTGCATAAAATATGTGCTATAGCCCTGGTAGGAATCCTGTGTATGGCTAGAAATGATTATCCAGAGTTCTTTGGGTTCTGTTACATCTGAGAGGGGACTATGTTGTTGCAATGGCTCCTCTTGGTGATAAGAAGCCCCATGAGCCTGTGGCAGTCACTGAGTCTGGATGTTTGTGATTCTGAGTAGTAACAGACTGAGATCTCGTCAGTGGTAGATTTAAAAGTAGCAACAATTTTCATAGAGGGGACTACCAAATTACAAAGGCTCATTCTGCAGAAGTGGACGCCCTGCCAATCTAGCAGCTGATATAATGTGCTGTGATGATTTAGCGAGCTCAGAAAGAATGAAACCATCAATAAAATGACAGGCTGGGTACATTTCAAAGCAGCTGGTCAGATCTCATGGAATTTCTTGGCTGCTACATGTTCAGTCTGACAGAAAGACATGGGGGCAAATCCATGATCACCTTGAGTATTTCACTGGATGCCTCAGGAGAGCAGATGGGAATAGTGACCAGTGGATAAGGTAAGTGTTTATCTACTTGAGTTTTGTACAGATCCTTTTCTGGACTGGCACCTCTTTAATATCCTTACAGATTTGTGTATAAATTTGTGGTTTTGTTGTCTGTTTACAGTTTATGGCTAGCTAAATTACATAAATACTATTTTTTTTCTGTGTGCTTAGGTGAATGCATCCTAGAGTTTAAGTACTCTGTGAAAAGCAACACCCTAACCTTATATGTAATATATAGTCTTAAATTTTCTATCCAGAAATTGAGACACCTAGAATCAATAATGAGCCCTCAAAATCTTTGCTGCTGCATCTGGTTTTTTCCTTTTCATGTGTGCTTTCTGTGTGGTTTTTGAGTGGCTGACAACCATAAAGATTAGGAAAAAAAAATCCAGCCAACTAAGACTTGTTTTGAGAAAAAAGAATTAGAAGGAAAAGAAAAAAAAGTAGTTAGGTCCAGACTGACTTGTTTGTCCATCTTTAAGAAGCATTTACTTAGTCCAGTTCAATCTTTATTTCTGCCACAGTCTCAGTGTCTTGTAATGTAAGCTGATCATCTTTGAAAACAGAATTCACCTTTAAATGTGCTTAGGCTAGAAAAAATATGCCTGGTGAGGTCATTTTCAGAGCAAGAGTTAATGCATCATGCAAACAGCTAAATAAAGGTTACAATCTGAGTGGAATTATTCAGAGCTCAGGGAGAAATCTGGCATTTGCAGTCTGTCACAGGGTTTGAGAAGTCTGGCTCTCTCCATGTCCCTGTCACTCGGGAGACATCCTGCTTTCTGCGTGGCAGTAAGGGAGGGGACTGCGGGTCCGAGTGATCTTCCTGTACAAACAGCAAGAACAGGAGCGGTGGGAAGTGTCATGTGCGAGGAATGTGTGGAATGAGGGGTGAGTATGAGCCTGTCTTTGTCCAGTTTTCACAGAGTGACTCTTTGGGTGTGAGTAGCCACCCTTCCTCCTCTCCTTTCCTCCTCAGGTCAGCTGAAGAGCCAATGTCAGGACAGCAAATGGTCCCTGATGTCCCTGGAGGATCGCTGCATGGGGGGCTCTGGGGAGTCCTGTGCCTCTTGAGACCCACCCGTTAAATATTGCAAGTTTTGGGCCCTATCTTGCAAGGTCTCCTTGACCTTCTTTTCCACCGACATCCCTGGGAGTTGAATTTGTCACTTTGGGGCAGGATACACCCAAGGCTGGTGATAGAGCCAGGATAAAACTGCATCACTTGTCCACGCCCAGGCTTTTTTAGAGTTGGCAATCTCCACAGTGGTGCTGTGCAAAGATTTTGTGGGTTTTTTTGTTTTGTTTTGTTTTGTTTTTTTCATTTAGTTTCCTTGTTTTGTTTCTATAAGTCAAGCATTTGGCTGATTGCACAGGAAATCAACTGCTATGGGCATTCACTTCAATGGGCGAGTTTTAAACGAGTCACCAGGGACTGGCTGCTGCTGAGTTCAAAGAGAAAGAGACATCCAAAAACTCTAGCCAAGCCAAGTTATGGTGGGAAATATCAGATACAAAGAGGAGAAAACTGGAGGCACAGCAGGGTGAAAGACAGATACAGCTTGATTTTCCTGTCTATAATAGGTCAGATTGAGGTGAGGTTGATATAAAAAATTTTAAAAAAACCAACAAACCAACCAACCAAAATCCAAATCCAAACCAGATAAAATCCCCATAATTTTGTGAAGGGGAGTTTGTTGAACATCAGGAAGCATACTCTGGTGTTGGTGTTCTATGAGTTGTGTGCAATAATCTGGGGAAATTTAGTGTGATACTTGACAAAATATTGTGAAAAGTGTAAGAAGGAATAGTTTCATGCAGGGCAGAAGGTGAGCAAAAGCTAAGTTCCTGCAATCGTTCCTCTTTTTTTTCTTTTCCCAGTGATTTCAAGGGTTCCCAGGCTCAGATAACTCCAACAGAAAGACCCACACCCTATTTCAGAGTCAAGGTAAAGAGTTTGTGTTCATAAAAATGTAGAAAAAATAGTGTGGGGGGGGAGGAATTTCAAGGGGAGGAATTTCAAGGGAAGGAATAGAAGTCTAAACTTCAGTGTTGCTTCCCCCCAGCATACACGTGAGCAGCAGAGACTCCCAAAAAGAAGACTAGAGAAAGATTGCCATCTTCTGGAAGGATAAATATCTGCCATTACTCAGAATGCTAAATCTGCTCTAAGCATGTTTTTTAAACCATAGCATATTTCTGATAAATTTATTTCCCAACATGAATTCTTATCCATATAAAAGTTAGTTCAGTTTAATTTCATTGATACATGTGCCACGAACCCAGCTTCAGAAACTGACAGAGAATCTTGGGTTTTAATGATACTCTAACCAAGCTTAAAATTAGGAAGGTGCTAAGGATTATCAGTAGAGATGGACTTTATCTATTCTTGAGCTTGTAAACCAGGCTTCTTTGTTTTTGCTTTTTTTTTTTTTTTTAACTGGGCATTTAGAAGTTAAATTTAAGGTGTCCAGATGCAGACAGACTGAAAAAAAGAAAGAAAAACAGAAATCACTCCCCTTTTAAATGGCATCAGCTGTTGTTCTACCTACTTCAGTAAATTAAGCACATCTGTTTCAAACAGAACCTTTTTATTAATCAAAAACCTGCAGGCAGTCCATAGAGCACAGGGACATTTAGCATTGCTTTCAGTTAGTCCGTCTTAGAAATGCTTATCTATATTAGAGGAGTTTATGCAGCGACTGGGATTAAAATAACCCCAGAGCTGCTGCCTGTTCTGCTCAGGGCAGGAAGGGTCAGGAGCCTGGGACACAGCCTGTGTTCTGGACCATGAACTTTTCCATCTGCTGCCCGTGTGTGGGGCTGTCACAGGCTGTGCTGTCACCCTGAGCTGTTCCTGCACCTGCACCTGGGCTCTGGTGTGAGATGTGGGGGATGAGAATGGATGCATCACTGGTTTCCTCTGTCTTGGCAGAGCAGCATGCAGGGAATCTGCCTCCTTCCCTCCCAGCGGTGGTGCGAGCGTCACCCGCTTGGCACTGGGCACGGTGGGAAGGCAGGATGTGTCTTCCTTTGGGATGCTCCCCTCCCTTGCAGTTTGAGTCAGTGCAGCTCTGCCCTTTGGTGGCTAGCACATTCTCATGAGAGATGATGTCACTCTTCATGGGTTTGATACCACATAGGTATTTGGAGAGCCTTTAAACTTTCAGGACAAGACCTCAGAGGGGACTCTGTGAGAATGTGAATCTCTGCCTCTTCTTACTAGGCTCCCAAATTCCTCCAGCGTGAACCAGCTGGGATTCCCAGTGATCTTCACATTTTGCACTACAAGTTACACTGAAAATCTGCCTTATACTCCTATCCTTTGACTATTGGCTTGGCTTGTTGCAGTTTCAAATACCTCCTTCGTGGTGGTGAGGCCATGGTGTCAGTCTGCCACTCAGCAGCTCTTCTGCTAAGAGCTCTTTTTGGCATCAAAATTTCCAGTGCCCATGGGGAGAGCTGTATTGGTATCTCTTCAGTGATGAAATACTCAGTCCACAGAGAAGATGCAGTTGCATAAACATTCATCTCCCCTTTTTTTTTTTTTATTCTACCCTTTCTGCAATTATCAGGTGTGGCCAGGAAGATATCCTAGGGCTAGGATGCTTTTGGTCTTTGCCACTGTGCTGAGACAGTGCGCAGTGCAAGGGGTGAGCTGATGCCAAGGGTGCTGGCAGTTTCCAAGCTAAGGTCACTCCTCCCCTGCAGCATTGGCTGAAGCTGCCATCTTCCTCCATACAAGCTCCCAAATAGCTACCACATGGGCATGGCTGGAATCTTTCAGTGTTTTAAAGAAACCTTCTACTTAGTTAATACAGGTCACTCTTCTGCATTTAATCCCAACCCACAGCACCAATCGCTTCCCATATAATCTCTCGGAACAGCTGTGCTGTGATTGCATTGTGGATTACAAAATGACCGTTTTCCACCAAACAGCTGCTGGTCAGAAGGATCGCATTTAATAATCACTGGTGAGGCAAAGGAGGAGGGGATCAGACAAAGGAGGAAGGGATATTGCAGCAGTTGGGTTTCTTGGAGGATATAGAGATGAACAAAACAGCAGGCAAAGCGTGAGTCCCACTCCTGTGCTGTTCATCCAAATTAACAGGACTTCAAAGACCTGCTGCTAAGGTAAATTCAACTATCATTCCTTTTGGGGCTCTCTAGATATTGTGGTTGGTTATCATCAGTGAGTGCTTGGATTTTGTGGAGGGAAGTTTTCCTAACAATGTTTTCAGGAAGTAGTTGAGATTTGGTTCTCATTCCATATGTCTTCTGCATCCTTGATCCACTTCCTACTTCTGACTCATTTGTTTCTTGTATTTTTTATGTCTTTTCCCTCACATTCTTCCTGAAATTATACGGCCTTTCAACTACTGTCATAAATCAAATGGAGAGAACATTTTCCCCACTACTGAAGATTTAAATTAGAAAGATGATTTTTATAAATATTGTGAGTGGAATTTTTTTTGTTAAATGAAAGCATTATCAACCCAAAACCGGGTGACAGAAAATCTTACAATTAGGCATCGATGAAAAACTGAAAAACTTTTTGTGCTGAAGGTTTCAATTTTCAGGTGAAAAATTATGTTGTTGAGAAGAGCAATTTTATCTGTAATTTCCTTTTCAGTCATAAGGCAAATTTTCCACCAAAAAAACTTTCAGTGAGAAGTTTGCCACTAATCTTAGCCAGAAACTCTTCCTAGGAGGTGCCTACTCTGCAAAAATGGTGATATTCAATGTACCTTCAAATCCTGAAAGCCATTAGTTATGGCATCACTAAGATGTTACCATCTCCAGGGTGCAGAAAGGAGTGTCCTGGTGAAGAGACAAAAGAAGCCAGAGTATGAAAAAATGCAAGAAAATTTCAGGAGCTGAGTATTTTCTTGCTTTCAATGAGGATTTTTGGGGTCAGGCACTGCTTTCTCAGTGTGATGAGATGCTAATAATGTCCTGCTTTTCGAAAGGCGCTTCAGGACCATCTTTGTTGACCATGTTTCCAAGCTTGCTGGTTAGCAGAAAAAATGATTCTAACTGCACCACTTTTATCTGTGGTGCAGTCACAAACAATGCAAAGCTGGGTCTTGTATTGTTTATTTATAGTATTTTCCACAGAATGCTGGGTCTTTCTCACACGTTCAGCCTCAGGTGAGTCAGCCAAAGTTAAGTGAAGAGGACCAGCAGCAGGCAGTGTCTGTACAAACTGAATCTATTCATGGGTAAATAGATTTTCAGAGTCATAAATAGGAAAGGGTGGGAGTATCTGGATGAAGTTGTGCCAAACATAGGGAGTGCCACGTGGGAAGAGACATGCATTGATTACAGGAAAGTTGATGTGTGGGTAGATGACATCTAATCAATCTATGGAGTGGTATTTTGGGGCTCTCAGGAGTCAGGGCAGGGTTTTGCAGGAACCCTAAAGTCTTTATCTTCCCTCTGAGTGAGAATTACTTTTATTGACGAGATGAAATCAGTAAGAATGTTTGTGGCAACATTCACTCTTATAGGGAAAAAAACCTTTGGCACTTTGTGTGAAAGCAGAGATGCTGTCATCCCACCACCCTACCAAATTTCTGATGTGCAGATGAGAGCTCAGGTGGAAGATGCTGCTCTGTGTCATGTACTTAAGAGGCCAGGTCTGGATAGCCAGGTGTCCTTGCTGAGCTGGTCACTGCTTTGATGTGTGACCTTCAGCAATAGGGGAACATTTTCCAGCCTTTTCCCACTGAGAAATCACTATACTCTCCTCCTCCCTAGGTGCAGTAATGAACTGCTTGAAAAAGTGTTGTGGGACACTTGGCAGCAAGATTTCTCATGTAGTTGGAGAGAGCATTCATTATATTTCATGTAAAGGTAACACACAGTGTTCAGGAAAGATGGTTAACAGTTTCTCCCTGTCATCTCTGAGATGGATGAATCTGATGTCCCTTTCATTTTGCTCATGTGCTCAGACACCTCAATGCACTCAGCCCTGCCATGTCACCCTCTCTTCCCCAGTACAGATACTCAGCATACTTTGAAATGGTTGAAGCTGACCTATTGGTCCACTGCCCTGGCTTTCTGGAAATGGTTCTTCCATGCTGGGTGAGCTGCTGGGATGTTGTGAGGAGGGCAGAGTGCTCATAATCCCTCCCCACAGACGCATGCTGGGAAAAGGTGGGATTCATAAGGCTATGTGGGATAAGTGGTTGGTGTGATGGTCTCTCCTCTTTGTGTGTTGCAGATGGAGCTGCTGAAGGGACTGCCATTGCGCCGCACTTTCCTGGCTGTCATCCTGAACCTGCTGGCTCTCACCCTCTCCACCACAGCCTTGCTGGGCAGCTACTGGTGCACCGGGACGCAGAAAGTACCCAAGCCTTTGTGTGGGAAGACCAAAGCCCCTCAGTGCATCGGTGTCCCCATTCCATCTGAAGGAGATCCAAGCAACATTTCATCTGAGGACTCAGTGCACTACAGCTGGGAGACTGGAGATGACCGCTTTGCCTTCAGATACTTCCACACAGGGATGTGGCTTTCCTGTGAAGAGAGCTTGGAAGGGACAGGTAGTGTGTTGCTCAGGCAGCCACAACTTATTGCCTTGTATTTACTCCCCAGAAGCTGGAAACTGAAAGGTGGGAGGCTGAGAATACTCAGGAGAAAAGTCTTCTACCTTTTCCTAGATGGTATCAGCCCTGTGCACTGCTGCAGTCAATATATTTCTGTCCTTCACTGGAATGTTCAACGAGCAGGGAAATGGAGAATGGTTGTCTCTTTGGCCTGAAATAGAGGCTGTGAAATGCAAGTGATGGTGGTGATGGCAGTGACTTTATGATGGCACTGTTCATCCTCATGGTTCCTGATGTTCCAGTGTTAATCCTGAAGTTCCTGATGGGAACTTCCATGAGCCTTCTTTCTCCTTCCCCGTATCTCCATTCCTATGCACAGCTTACTTCATGCTCTTCAGGGTAAATTTGTGCATGTCCTCTCAGAAATATAAGTACAGTAATTTTATGGAGATGTTATTTTTTTAGCTATAACTGTGAGAACTACAATAGCTGGTGTTCTTAAATCACCAAACTGAGTAGTTTTGTGTTATTAAACAGAGACTGGGCTTTTCTTAAAGAAAAAAATACAGAGAAAGATAATAACTACCTTATAGAAACAGAGAAAAAAACTGGAAGATCTGAACCCAAAGGAACTAAAGCTAGGAGGTTAATTGACCTGAGGATTAGAGCTGCAATACTGTAATTGTTTTTAGTTTTTGTGATATTGTGACAGGTTTCATTTGTGATTTTTGACCATGTGGGACTGGCAGTGTAAATCCTGCCAGGGACTGGTTGTGCAACATGTACTAGAGACCTTTGGTGCTTCCCTTCACCCTTGACTTGTTCCTGCCCAGACCTGCTCAAGTGCTTCTGCTGCAACCTGTGCCAAGCCAGCACAGGTGGATGCTTTGCAGTGCTCAGATGATCTTTACTCCTGGTACACACATCAAGTATCAGAACCAATCCAGAAGGTGGCCGACACAGAGATTTTTATCTAAAGGTAGAGTGATGAAAGTCACTTTCATCAGGGTCATTCCCCTGAGCCCACCACCCTCCCTTCAGCTGTGCTCAAGTACAAACATCTCACCTGCTTTAACCAAGCCACCCTTTCAGTGTAGTATTTTTCATCTCTGTTGCTGTCAGAGTTTGAAAATAAATAACTGGTGAAGAAAAGCAGACAGAGGAGGGGTTGGAGCAGAAGGGAAAGTGCTTGAAACTCTCATGTCCTAACAAGTGGGCTGCTTTTTGTTGTGAGCATTTCCAGACGGACTGTGAAAGGAGATGTGTTTATTTAGAACTGGGTTGGGTTGGGTTGTTTTTCCATTATGCGTTTGGGAATGAAACTACATCCCTTGACTGATTTCTCTAAACGACTTTTTTGTCCACTGGGCAGTCCTGGAATAACCCCAGTGCCTGAAGGAACACAGAAAGTATGTAACATCTGGATTGCAGCAGAACACGGGATAGAGCATGGGGTAGAAGCACAGTCAGTCTCAGTCTCCTGCTTCCTGTAAATCAAGCACAACCCACCCACTACTGTGCATCTTTGAAGCAACTGCATAGACAAGAAAAACAACAAAAAAGGGACTACTCAGAATGAAAGGGGTTTGAGTTCAGCTGGAGAAAGGATTTTATTATTCAGGCTAATCTCAGGATCAGTTTAGATGAGCCATTACTGAATATCCTCATTACAGTTCTAGGTGAAGTAGCAAATTGCAAGTTAATGAGAACTGCAGATGGCACGAAACTGGGTAGCATCCTGAGAGCTGTGGATGACAGAAGTAACACAGGAGATTTGGAAAGATTAGAAGTGGGGATAGAAATTAAGAAAATGAGATTCTTATGTGAGGCGGAAATGTCTGGGAGAAAATACTGTGCCAAGTGGAGGAGAGGACCCTCAAATGCAGTAATGCACTATGCAGGAGCAGAGACCTACAGATAATAATGATGGATCCTCAGCTGGGACTGAGTAGTTTGCGCCTGGCCAACATAAAAAACCAAAGAAAATATTAACACAATTTGTTGAAATAGCTTGCCTAAAATGTGAGGACCAAGGACCATATTTTTGTGTGAGCCTCTGCCACAGAAGGGGGACATGCATCTCTGTCATGAAGTATTTCACTTGGAAGTTCTTTTTTTGCTTTCTTCTTTGAGAAGCAGTGCTAGAAATGCTCTTCTGAGATTAGGGTGTGTGGGAATTCAGCAGAAGTGATGGATCTGCAGTCTGTTACAAGCTACACCCTTAACAGACCTGATCATCAGTAATGTTGTGAATGAATAGCAACAGATTTTTCTATTCACCAGAGGCTAGTAAGATTTATGAATTGCTGAAGTTTTTTTTTCAAAAGGCCATTTCTAGTTTTGCAGGAAAATGTTGCCTTCTCATCCTTTGCCTCAGTGAAGGTCTGGAAACATAGTCAGAAAAAGACTGGCAGTGAGGTCTGATGGATAGATTCAGGGATGACTGGATGTATGCACTGAAAAGAGAGTGAGATGAAGATATTTTCTTTTCCTCTATGTTCCCTGCATTGTTTTATGAACAAAAAACTTTGGTTTTGTGTTTCAGAAGAGAAATGCCGCAGCTTTATTGAGCTTTCACCACCAGCAGAGAGAGGTAAGAGCAAATCCTTGTATTTCACTGTAGCTATAGAGTGTATCTCTTGGGATGGGGGACCTCCAACATTTTGCCTGTGTGGGAACAGCAGGGTGAGTCCCCAAAGAGCCAGGCATAAAATCCTGTCCTTGTGGTTGCTAAAAGAGCAAAGATTTCCTCCCAGATGTTGGCATAAACCACTGCCATTTGTGAAGTCAGTGCTAGAAAACTCAGATTCCCTCCAGTATGAAGTGGGATTTGTTTCATGTAGTAAGTTGCGTGGACTGGAGTTGTCATCTTGCTGTAGTACAGGGGAAGAGGATGGATGCAGCCTCAGGGCAGTCCCTCCCACACAGGCTACATGTTAACTTAGTGCTTCAGTTTTGGGGTCTAATATGATGAATCTGGAAGCTGAATCACCTCTTACTTTGTGGTACGTCTGAACATCTGAAAGTTATGTTTTCAAGGTGAAGTCCTGGCCTCATTAAATACAAGACTACATTTGGGTGGGAGGGATCACCCCTCCTGTCATTGTCAACATGTTTCAAATCACCCTGTGGATAACTTCAGTATACTTTGATGTAAATGTACATATGCTACAGAGATTCTGCTTAATGAAGGCTTTTCAATTGGTGTAGGCTTGCTAACTATTCCCTGAGATGGAGGCTGGAGGCAAGTAATTTCAGAAGACATTTGTATGTGAAGGGAAAGGCCTCAGGTGCAGAGCCTGTGTTGGCATTCAAACCATGAGAGCAAGGGTGTAGTAAATGCTGGGGATTTGCAAACACCATTTTCACCCCTTCCTGCACAAAGTATCATCTTAGCATGATTGGTGCAGGTGCCATTGTATAGCTGGGTTAGAACTGGACAAGGTGGTGTGACTGCTGATGGTGGGATGAGCTGGCTGAGCTGGGTGTGTGCAGAGCAGCTCCTCAATATACGGGCAACATTACAAGACCAAATCACGCATCATCAGTGGGAAGCCTGCACTCACAAAGAAAATGATGCAAAGGTCTCTGTGTATGTGTGGTGCCTGCAACCTCCAGAATACTTTTGACAGTCTGACCTTTAATGAAATATTCTCCTTGATGGTGATGCAGCAAGCAAGCCAGCTCCTTTAAACAGGGAATGCAGCTCATCTATTTCTGATAAAGAGCTGGGTGACTATATGGCACTAATGATGTTGAGTATTCAAGTCAGTGCCACATTAATGAGGGTTTTTTTCACACTCCTTTTCCCCAGCTGAATGTCTCCTCTACAGCCATTAATAGTTGCTAACAGTAGTGTTCACAGTGCTGCTTCATTTGTCAGATTAATGTTTCTTCCTCAGTGAATCCTGTGCTTTTCCACAGCCCAGCATTACAGAGTGCCTTCATCTCCAATTCTTACTGCACAGCTGTAGAACTCAGCTCAGCTGTGGACTGTGGTATCACTTAAATCCCATTCTAAATCCCAGCATAAAAGTAC
This sequence comes from Catharus ustulatus, assembly GCF_009819885.2. Classification (NCBI taxonomy): domain Eukaryota; kingdom Metazoa; phylum Chordata; class Aves; order Passeriformes; family Turdidae; genus Catharus; species Catharus ustulatus. The sequence goes on along the minus strand of NC_046224.1, from coordinate 21,509,055 downwards.
CTGCGCTCTGTTCGAGAAGCAGGGTGAGTGGTCAGTGTTACTGCCCTGGTTGGATATCAACCCAAGGAATGCACTTCCATTTTAATTGGGGTTTCAGTGAGGAATACAGGCTTGCAAGAGGCTTCTTGAATTCCAGAGGCCATGTCCCAGACAGTCTTGGGGTACCATGTAGTTCTAAACTAGTTGAGTCCCAGGTTAAAAGTTGTTTGCTTTCGTTGTTGTGATTAGAGTTCTGATGTGTTCGTGGGCAATCTATGACCATTATGCTAACCTAGGACCATTTATGCTAATAGTTATTAAGCTCCCCTTGTCTTTCTCCCTTTGCTTTCCTCCTTGCTGTTTGTGAATAATGCTGGCTTGTTTACAGAGGGCATTTTGGTTCCTCTCAGCTCTGCCATGCTAGAAGAGCCAAGCCATCCTCTGTGACACACACTCTGTCCCCTACAGCATCCATTTATCCCTTGCTCACAGGCTGGGGAGATTGCTTTTGGGTATTTAATGTTTTGCTTCATTCCCTTCTATCCAAAGGACATCCTTTCAGGATTGGGTTGAGAGAGGGGAGTATTCTTCCTTGAGCATGGTTTCATCCTGTATTCCTGGCAGGAATCCTGTGGCTGTCTCTGGGTTCAGAGATGCTGTACATCAGCTTGCTGCTCATCAGCTTCATCCTCATGATGGTGGAAATTCTGCATACTGGCAATCCTGTCTGTGGGATGAAGCTCAATGCCTTTGCTGCTGTCTCCTCAGTGCTGTCAGGTAAGTGTATTACTGTAGTCTTGGAATCTCAGCACTGGAGCACCTGCTTTTTCACTCAAGGCTGAAATATGCTGCTCTAGCTCCTGCTGTAATTTCTTTGCTTTGTCCTTTGTGTCCAGGTCTCCTTGGGATGGTGGCACACATGATGTACAGTCAAGTCTTCCAGGCAACAGTTAATCTGGGACCAGAGGACTGGAGACCGCACACGTGGGACTATGGCTGGGCATTCTAGTATGTGAGCTCTGAAGCCATCTTCACCCCTCCCCAGCCTTTAGAGCTTCAGCCATGCCATCCGCTTCCTCCTCCTTTCTTGACCTTCTGTGTGTTCCAAAGACAGTGGACCATGGTTCTCCTACTGTTCATCTCCTGTCTTTGCCTCACCCTGTTTTAATAAATGGTGGCTACTTAAATGAAAAGCTACCAAAGGACAGGGAAAACAATGGGGTCACACCTGAAGAATTGCCTTCAGCCCTGCTGACTAATTAGGCTTGCCCTTCAGCTGGTTTGCCCTGTTTGGGCTCAACTCTTCCTTGTGTGCAGAGGCCAATGTCACGCTTGTAATGATGCTCTCAAACACACCTTGTTTTTCTGCAATTTTAATAAGTTGCATGCTGGTTTGGCATCTTCACTAACCAATGCTGGGCCAAAAAGTCTATTCCTGCAACACCAAGCCTAGACATGTGCCTAAAGATGTGGGCACAGCTCAGCCTCCAACCAGCAGTCATACCATCTCCTCCAGTGCTGGCCCAGCCATATAATGGAAACTGCACTGGAGGCAAAGGTCATCTTAAGATGGTTCTAGTGCAGGACGGAGGAAAGGCAGGCAATAGACCACAGTGCCACTTGTGAGCCAGGAAGAGGAGCTGCAAAAAGCAAGTGGCTCAGTGTGCCTTTCTCTAAAGGATGAAGCAGCCAAGCATGACATACCTGACTTGAAAAACAGTTGGATGAGCCTTGCAGTTGCCCATGGAAAGTGCAGGTTCAATTTGCAATGCGTATGATGATGACCACATTGATTCTTAAAGCCACCTGTGGACATCAAATGCCAGGATGGCAATTTGGTTACACTCAGGTAGACAAACCTCATACACAGTAAGACACTGCACAGCCTTGCAATACAGAACTTGCTTCCAAACTGTGCTCTCTTGCTCTGGCGTGTTCCAGATGTTCCTGCTGCCCATTTCCCTGTATCACTCCCTTCCCTGTCATGGGGATGACCAATATTTATCCCACTGATCTAAAAAGAATCTTGAGTGGGATAACCCTTAAAAACTGTAATGCTATGAGCCTTAGTTGCTCTAGTTCATGTGTGTGCCCAGTAGCTTCTGCCTGGCAAATCAGGGAGAACTGGGGTATGTCACAGTGTTCCTTTACCCTATGTGGCTTTTCACAGCATGTGCTTCTTCTGTGTGTCTCTGGCAGCATGGCCTGGGCCTCCTTTACCTGCTGCATGGCCTCTGCTGTCACCACTCTCAATAACTACACCAAGACGATACTGGAGTTCAAAAGGAACCACATCAAGGGATACGATGACAGCCTCAAGGAGAACCCTCAGCACCATCAGTGCTTCATACAGCAAATAAGCAGCTACTATGAGCCCAAAGGCAAGGCCTTCCATTCAGTCTCTGAGGGAGTCGACTTCTACACTGATCTGCAGCAGAAAATACTACAGCGGGAACCAGAGCTGGACCTGGATGAAGTCTTGGGCCAGACAATCGGGGAGGATCGCTGTTAGGGATGAGTGTACAAGGACAGAACAGGTTTGGGAGGCACAAGAGCTCTGAACCAAGCACTGGCACCACTGCCAGCAGGTTTTGAGGAGCTCTTCCTGTCTCTTCAGGGAGTGAGGAGGCAGGCACTGGGTCAGGCCAACTAGAGTAGAAGTTTGGGGGTCCTCCCTGGTCATATACAGTGTGATGGGTGCCCTCATCTGACAAAGGTGAAACTGAAGGGACATGCTGTGCCAGCTGTCTCCAAGCACTTTCAGAGAGGAGTCAGATGTCCTATCCCAGTATTGCACTTGGGAACAGACCACCATCCAGATGGCAAATTGCACTGGTGGTATCACACTGACCTTCCATCAACACCTCCATTGAGTGCTATGGTGAAGGCAATCAGTGTTCATACTGATCAGCTGTCACCCACTCTGAATACGCTGTCTGGTCTTAATTTCTAAGCCCAAACTCTTCTTCCTGCCCCCAGATTAAAAGTCCTGCAGCAGTAGGAATAGGGGGTAGCTTTCAGACATCTGTCTCCTCCTCTTCCCGATCTGTAATGACTCCCACATGTCCCTTTCTTGCTTTCTGCCCAAAAATCTCCCATTCTGAGGTACTTTGCTGTCTGGGTCTTTTTACTGTTTCTTTGCAACCTTTAAGAATTTGGCAGGACTTTTGCTTTTTACGTTTGTTACTTCTATTCATCTGTTCCTTTTTGTCCATTGTAAAAGTACTGCAAACAACCCCTGAATCAAAACCCCAAGCAAACTCATAATCTCTCAAAGGTGAAACACTGGTTCACATGACACATGATGCTGTACACAGTATTTATTTTGCTTCACTGCAGTTCAAATACATTTTTCCAACAATATACAGACAGACTCTTTATTCACAGTGGGGGCAGGGTGGGGGGTGTGTGGGCAGGGTGAATTCACATTAAGGAGGAGCTAACATCACTGTTCTTGAGTATCAGTTCTCTCAGGAAGAATCTCAGAAGAGTAACTATTTAGGTAACAGCCAATTCACCTTTCCCAGCAAGGTGGTGGCTGGACAGGAGGGAAGAAGCACTCCTGTTTAATCCCTCATACATTACTGGTCCTCACACTTTCAGTCCTATTATGCAGCTCTATTAACTGACTACAAATTGTAAACACTAAACCCTGTCTGGAGGAAAATGCCAGGCCTAGAGCCATTGCTACAGTTGTGCTAATATATACAAAGCTATTTACATGAAAATACCATTAAACATATACAAACTGTTCACAGGCTCTGACATTAGGAGATCAGGGCCCAAGGACCAGCCTTGGGGCTTGCAGCTAAACCTGAAGGGCTACCCTGGAAGCTTTATATAGAGATGTGGGAGGATAGAGAGGGTGATAAAGCAAAGAGAGGTGTCAAGGGCCTCGAAGAGCAAACCCATGGCTCATGTGCCCATCATGTGCCCATGAAGGAGGGTCAAAGTCTGCTTGCTGTCACCTCACAACTCATGGGGAAATGTGGGGAGGCTGGAAGGGCACATGCTAGACAGAAGAGTCCTTTGCAATTCTCATCTCAGCCTGCCTCTGTTTAATGTCAAAGGCCGGACTTAGAATGGCAGAAAAGCAGTTCCTGTATTGTTGCCCTAAGCTGTGGAGCATCAAAGTGGTTCCCTTTTACATTGTCTTTTCTACTACAAGAAAATTCATGCAGATCCTCTTCAGATGCAACAGAGAATGAGGGCACACTCTAGGACACAGTTCAAAACACACTGCAAGCAAATGTGTCCCAGGGGTAGCTTGTTCCTCCTGGAGCTGCACACAGGGCTAGACTGGCAAGGAAATGGCAATATTGAGCTCAGAAAACAGTCAAATATGCACAGAAGAGCCTTCTAGTACTGTCTCTGTCTGAACCTGGAGCTGCAGCATAAGAATCAGCTTTTCTGTGACAAGACTGAATGACCTTTACAGTGACAGTCGGGATCTGCTAGACTTGTATCCCAAGGGGGCTCTGATACATTTGCAAAGGGAGACTACCCATTGGACTGCAGTGTGATGTTACAGCGACAATGTGGGTTCATACAAACCTTAAGGATTGGGAGAAATAAGCTGTGAATCTTTCACTTCTAAATCACCCACATATGCCTGAACTTAGTGCCCTGAACTTGGAACTGGGAAAGAAAGACACAAGTGCATGGGTCTGGAAAATGCTGTGGAGACCATCTTTCTCCAGATTAGGTTATTCAGCCACAGAACTAGTTTGTGAGTCTGGCAACTGCATGGACAAGAGAGCTGAAGGAGAAGTTGTGGGTAACACTAACCCTGCAGGAGCCAGAGTCTTTTCTTCAAAAATAAAAAGATTAAAGATGTCCTTTAGCCACACCACTTGCCTTGACTCATCATGGCCCATTCTAGGCACAGAGCTTGTTAGACTGCTTGGGAACACTGTTTAGACATAAAAAGGTGTGTCCTAAACCTTGTTCATAAATTAAACATACAAAAAATATACATATATTGTATAAATTAGCACATATATATATAAAGCCTGATTTTATATATATATGTATATAAACTCTAAAATCACATTTGTTACCTGGAAGGAAGCATGCAAGAACAGCATATGGAGGGGGAGTTGCTGAACAACGTTTCCCTGGTACAGAACAGGTCTGCCTAGGTCAAACCTGCCTCCAGCAGCATTCCCCAGATAGCTGAAGAAAGGGGAAGTGTTTTTAGCCCCCATTCCCTCTATATAGCCGTCTTCCTGAAGATACACAGAGCAGCTTCCTATATACCCCATACAGGCCACAGATCCAACCAACATCTGAGGAACCACCAGGCTAGAGCTGAAGAAGGAAAGGCAAACAAACATTAAAGCCAAAATCTATTATCATCCAGTCTGGTAAAGTAGTAATTTACAAGTCAGCAACAGAACCTGGGCACCGTTATATGGAGGACCCTTGTTTGCCCATGTCAAAACAAGTGATCTCATTCCCACCTCTCTGATCCCTCTGCAAATCTCTCAGTCTCTTACAATCATCATCCCTGTTTCTTTCCAAGATCCTGTGCTGTGTTCAACTCCCTAAGCACATCTTTGCTTCACAATCTGTCCAGCTTATGCCCAAGGGGCAGCCAGTCATCTGCACACAGTCACTTTGCATCCCACCAGTCCCTTTCCATCCCAAAGAGCAGCTTAACTGTGTCTGTAGGGAAGATATCAGATGTTTTCAAAGGCCTGGATTTCATTAGGGATTCCTGCACTATCTCACCTTCTGAGGAAAGTCAGCAAATTTCATCCGGGCAAGAAATCGCCTCACTTCTCCACGGCTGATTTTTGGAGTGCTGCTATCCTTTAACCACACCATTCGACCTTGACTCATCATGGCCCACTTCAGGCCCAGCTTGCTGACTGAGAGAAATCCTGGCTGATTTTCAGAGGTTGCAGTTGTTGTCACAGTGATGTGAAATGCATCCTTTTGGAGATCATTAATTCCAACTGGTCCATCAGAAAAGGGAAAGGAAATAGTGGTGAGGAACAAATGATAACATTTCTTCTAAATGTATCTTCTTATAGCCCTTACTCAGTCAAAACATCCACTAGACTGACAGTACATTCAGTCTGACTTTACAATTCCATAGTACCTTAGTTGATAAGGGAAAATTATTTTAACATTTTTCCAGGAAAGAAACTGAAATATAGATCAGAAATGGAAGGATTTGGTTACAGGTTATGCTTTTGGGCTTGACATAGGATAGCAGCTGTTCTTTACCTCTATAAAAAGGGAAATTTGTAAAGCACTGGCAAGTCAGGTGACTCCAGTCACTTCAAAATGATCTGTACAGACCTCAGAAATCCTAGTTTCTAAAAAACCCCTGAAAAAATAGTATTGTATTTGTTCTTGACTGAACTGTGTTTTTGATAAAAGTCCAATTAGATGTTATTACTATGCAGCAGTTTTTCTAGGCTTCTTGGCCTACTTCTCTCAGTTCTGGATGAACTGATCTTTCATCCCACACTCCCATGCACAAGAGGCTGGCTATTTGCTGAACTGCTTTAAAAATAGCAAGGAAATTGAACAGGCACTGTACAATCTTATATAGATATTAAATCCAGATCTACTTTTTCCTGAAAACACACTTATGTATTTTGGATTTCCCCTCACAAAAAGAAAGAGGAAAAAGCAGAACAGCTCCTATCCCAAAGAGCAGGAGATGGCAAACAAAAGCAGAAATGTGTCTAAGGTGACAGAGAAAAGTTTTATAGTGATTTTTTCATGCACTGCACTAAATTTAAAATAGCTCCATGGAAAGCACCACAACTTCTCTGGTATAAAACATGCATCAAATCAAACTTAAACCTTCCACCTGGTTAAATGTTTAAGAAACTTTGTGGGTCTTTTATTTGCAAAGTAGGGGATGGACAGGATGTTCCTTCAGAAGGAGAATTAATCTTTTCTCCCATTGTTGTCCTTGTGTGGTGGACCTTAGGTGCTACCTTTAAAAGCACAACTACAGACCATTGTTTCTCACAGCTACTTGTCTCTCTGTATTTCTAGCCTAGGTAGTTTCTCCTCCATTTATACTCACCTGCTGAAGCAATGACTTTGTCTGTTGCATTGGTGAGGTCCAAAAGGACTGTAGGAAAAACAGGATGGAGGAGATAGAGGTGGTGCAGGCCTGGGCGCTCAGGTCTGGGACCAGGTTGCTGTTGGAATGCAAGACACAAAAACATAACTGGCTAGCAAATGGGAGTCTAGCTTTGTCAAAAAAAAAAAAAAAAATTTCTGACACTCTGTTGTTTTTACATGGATCGGAGAATGAAAAACTATGGTATTATGAAGATTAAATCCTGAAACCTTTTTTTCCCTAAAACAGAATTTGCTCTGCAACTTCTGTTTGGTAAGGTTGAAATCTAGCCCTGTCATATGCAGTTTGATGGGCAAAGCTACAGTCTGGAAGTTTGAGTCTCCATGCCAAACTGTGTGCCTGCATGGACAGAAGGAGCACTCTGGGCTGGGAACAAATCTGCAGTTACAGCTCCTCAGTGCTGCAAGAAAAAATGAATTTCACAAATTTTGGGGTTTGTGGATGCAAAATTTCTGTCAATAAAGCTTTACGATGAAGAATTTGCACACAAAAACTCCTGTGTTCAGGCTTGGAGAAGTCAGAATGTCAAAGCCAGAGATGTCCCTGACACCTTTCTTTTATGTTAGGTTGACAATAGGAATAAAAGACAGACTGCATGTGCTTCACAGAGAAACCTCAAAGTGAAGAAAGCATGTATGCTCACCAAACTTTGTAACACAGGCTGTGTTTCATCGGCCCAGAAGAGAAAAACAGACTTCTTGTCCAAAGTCATGACTGAGAGTGCATCGAGTTGTTGCTTCTGCCATGGAAGTTCCTGGTTCCAAACAGGGAGGCCAGATTTGCCATCTACCACCACCACCTCAAGGCAGGGAGAGATCAAGCATTAATAGGTGTCAAGGCGTGGGTATGCAGAGCCCCCTTGCAGAGGCATGGCCTGTGCTGTTCCCTTTCATTCCTGTGGCCACAAAGTAATGAGTGCTGGCCAAAGAGATGGGAAAAGCAAGGACCAGAGAAGGTTTGTCTCTTTAAACCCAACCTCCCCCACTCCCGTGCTGCCACTGCCCTCCTTGCCTTCACCTGTTTTACCTTTTTGTTCCCCTCTCCAGTCTGTGCTTGCAGCATGAAGTCCAGAATTTGGTCAGCACCAAAGTAACCTGGTACAGGCTGGCTGTAAATTTGGAAAAAGAAACACTCAGCCCCATGGTAGAAAAAAAGTAATTTCAGATGGCGGCAGAATAGTTGCCTTCATCCTCCATTCCGCCTCTTAAAATGGCAGGATTTGTCATGCTAAATAAGATCTTTCATCCACTTAGAACTATTCTGACTGTCAGGAATCATTTGTTGGTGGATCAGGAAAGTGAAAAATGGTAAAGCAACCCATTGCTTGTCAGCCGTTCTTCAGAGTTGTCTGTGTGGGGGGCACCCCTTGATGGGCTGTGTAGACATCTGTTTATCTCCCTGTACATGACTCTATCATGCTTTCCTTTGCATGAGAACTGTACCTGTTGTTGCTATAATTATATAAAATTACCCAGCCCTTCCAAAATGCACTGGCACATTTGGCCTCTTGCAGAAAGTGGATTTCCCAGGCTGCCTTAGCTGTGTGAAATGGATCTTAATAAACTCAACATTAATGTCAGCCCATGATTCCTTGTATTCTTACTGCTGGCAGGTTTACAAACCTTTTTATGACCTTAAGCAGGTTAAATGAAGTCCCTTCTCATCCTCCCACTTCTGGCTGACATAATACATTAATATGTCTCATTATAATTTTTTTCAGCCATCTTGCTTGCTTTTGGCTTTCTGAGCCTTGCCTCTGTCTTCCTTCAGTTCACCACAGCTAGACGCACAATTCTAAATAAGCACAAAAGTTGAGTCCACAAAATTCACAGAACCAGATTTTACAGCAAGGCAGGATCATCAGACTATATCCTCTCCTTTTATTTATGACAGATTTCTGTATTTCACCCAATTAGCCAAGTATCAGTAGGCTGGCTTTGCCTCATCTTTGAATTCATGACAATCAGTTTTAATGATTAATTTCACCCAAAGAAACATTTCTGCATCTTCATTTTCTTGAACGTGAATGGGTTTTGCTTCAAGGCACTTGTTCTTGATATGCCTGTTAGCTTCTATTTCCTACACAAGCTTATGAACTCACCTCTCAGGCTTCTCTTTGATCATATAAACTCAGTAATTTAAATCTTCCATGCCAAAACATTCTGTCCAGACCTTTTCCCACTTTTTTCCATCTTCCCCTTTAAAACAGGCATGGCAGAATGGTTCCTGAACAGTAATACCACAGTACTGCAGTGGTTTGACTTTATACTTACAACATCAAACATCCTTTGCTTTGCAGACACCTTTAGCAACCAGGTGCTGCTTTCAAGGCAGTATCATGAGACACTCCTATAGCTTGAAACTTCTCCAGTAGCAAAAGGAAGTAGCAAGCAATTCTATCCTATGACCACAAACTCAAAAGATCTCCTAAGGTGCCTCTTCTCGTGTCCCTCATGGGTTACAGTCAGTGCAGATCCCACAAACGGAATGCACACAAATATAAGCACATTGGATGCTACCAATCAAGTGAAAAATCCCCTGGGCACTTTCTCAAATGAACCAGAAGGCTAGTAATTATTCTGCCCAACAGTAATCCCCCCAGCAACCTGCTATTAATCCTCTCTCATCTGAAACATCCATTTACAACACAATTTGCAACTGCTTTCTCAATTTCATGGTCTCTGAACTTCGCCCCTGTTTTATGACTACTGACTCTCCTTTATGGTTTTCCAGGGATCTTGTCAAAAGCTATCTGGAAATGCAGCACATCTGCGGTAGTCACGTTGGTTTTCTCAGAAATTATTCCCACAGGTCTGGACTCAGTCTGCCTGGTTGAAGTTGTATGCTTGGGGCAGGTTTACCTAGGAAAAGGGGTGCTCACAGCTGGCTTTGTGTAATCTTTGTCTAACAGTCTGTTTGACTCTGTGGTAACATCCCTGACCTGAATTTGTCCCCCAGCCTGTGATGCTTAAGTAGAACTTAAGTGCTAAAAAAATCCAAACAAACCTCTTAATTAAATGCTTGCCCACAATACATTCAGTGTAGTAAATTTTGTCTTTCTGAACTCTGAGAAAACAGGTAGTCCAGGATTTTAACACACTGGCCTAGAACAAGAATTGCTTTCATTGTTTTTAAATGATGGGGACGCAAAATTTGTGTCAACAAAGCAGCTCGTCTACATGTATTGTACTCTGTCCCTTGGGAGGTCAGGGAACAGGAAAAAGCAGCAACGTTGAATACTAGCTGCCCAGAGATGTTGTGAAGTCTCTGTCCTCAGAGATATTTAAAACCAGATAGCACACAGGTCTGAGTAATTTGCTCTAGCTTTTCTAGAGTCTGTTTGAGCAGGTAGCTGGGACTAGGAAATCTTTGGAGGTACCTTCCAACCTCAAACATAATGGTAAAGAAGTTTTCAACCCTTCTTGATTTGTATATTCCAATTTATTACTGCATCCATTTAGAAATTTCTTGCATATGATTCTAGAGCACCTATGAAGTGGCTTTGCTTAGTCAGCACATACACACTTACCCTTTAAACTCAAAGCCAGACACATTAAGAAGTCTGCAGATTCTGGGCCCAAAACATTTCCAGTCCATTTCCTTTCCCCATAGCACGATCAACTAGCCATAACTCATTCTTGAAGTCATGGCTTATGTCACTCATCAGCCCTCAAGAATGTAGACATTACCTGAATATCAAAGATAGCTGAACACCTTTTTTTTTTTCCTTAATGAAGTTCCAGTGCCTTCTTCCCATTTACGCTCTTGACAGTTGGGTGACAGAGCTGAGAGCTGTTTTCTTTATTCTCAATACTAGAGCAAGCAATTGTTTCCCACATAACTTCCCTCAATTGTGCCCAACTGCCCTTTGCAAATATTTAATACTGGGCAAGCTAAAATTGCTGGTTATTACCAACACACAAGATCTGGAAAATTACTTAATTTCCATACGTGAAATTCGAGGATGAGCAGTATTATTTTAAGGTGTACATTTAGTATAGATGGTGTACTGACTGTCATCAGAATGCTCATTTTCTACTTTCAAGGAACATTAAGATCTCTGGGTCATACTCATTCACCTACTCTAAATTCTTAACATCACTAATGTAACTGATCCTCTCCACTGAAGCCCTGGACAGAATGTGGGCTGAATCACACATCAGTAATCCACTTAATTCCAATGCCACATCATCCTATGACTTCAGTGTTTGCTACCTGAATCAAGCCCCTTATTTGTGATCACTGACAAGCACACAGCTCAAGTTTCCAGTCTTCTGTTCCTTGCTCCCCCTGCCCTCCTCACTTGGCTCAACAATACACACCTCCAGTTCTTAGATTCCTCTTTAGATTTGAAGAATTACTGTCAATTGCTTTCTAAGGAATTTCTAAGGAACATGTGTTTAGAACTGAAAGTCGGGAAATGGTACAGGAAGAAATAGCAGAGAAAAATGTTCCCAGCAAGTAACCTGCTGATATTCTGCAGCTCCAGGGTCCAGCGGTGCTCCAGGTCCTGTCCCCTCAGCAGGATCAAGCTCTCTTTGGTTGTGATGAGCAGGTTGCTGCAGTTTGTGTCAGGTGTCTTCACTGTCTGCAGAAAGTCAACACCCCCACTGGGACAAAAGGAAAACAGAGGAGATCAAGGCTTGTATCTGCACATCTCAGCACCAGCTGGCTGTCCACATGGCAATTCCTACAAAAGATGTGAACTATACTTGGAGAAGTCCATCTTTTCCCCAGTGATGTGGGTTCCTCAGCAAAGTGAGCTAAATTCAAATGTGGGGTCTTCTAAATATCACGATTTGCTATAAAATGCATGAAGTTCTTGAGTTCACATTTGCTCTCCCACTTTATTCCTATCGAGGCCCACATGGACTGAGCTTCCCAAACAGATTCCATTAGCAGGGAATGCCTCTTTTTTTCCCCTTCTGCAATGCATACAGAGCTGAAGAAAGGTGCAGGAGAAGCTAAGGACTCCCTTTTATTGTACTCTGCACTTCTTTGGCTAGGACAACCAGAGAACAGGGAGGAAATTATGGGTTCCCCACAGTATTCCCCAGTTATCAACTGGACAATGAGAAGGACAGCATTGAAGTAGAAGCAACAACCTCTAGGAGCACTAATAAGTGCCTACTCTTCCTTTCCTCTCCCAGAAGCAGCAAGATGACAAGTCCATCTTCTACCTGTAAATGTCAATGAGCTCTGACAGGTTGACAGATCTGCGCTTTTCCCACTCTGGTTCCTCCTGCTGCAGCATTGCAGGAAAGTTGTCCCGGTTTCTGGCTTGGGTAAAGATATCCCTCAGGGCAACTGCTTGAACATTACCTGCCAGGAAGAGTAAAGATGAAGAATCCTGACTGCAAAAGATAACCCAGTAGAAAAGAGGATGGTTGGAACCACTGCAGTTGTGGTAGAAGGCAATGAAATGCCCAGAACTGGAACTTCCCTGGCACAATGTGCCTTTGGGAAACTCCAAAGTATTTGAGACTGGTAGGTATTGGTGCTCCTGTACTTTTCCACACCATGGTAGTGAGAAGTGCTTTTGCCCTCCTAGCTTTTACAGAAGGCATGGCAGAAGTATCACAGGGACATTCTGGTCCATTTTAGGTAAAAAAAATGTTTGCTCTGGAAGGTGAAATGCTGCAAGGCAAGGTGCGTCTTACCAAAACCAAACAGGATGTAGATGGCTCCCCGGCTGGTGACATGGACTTGGGGGCCAATCACTTTCCCTTCTCCATTGGTGCTGTACTTGACAGGCCCACCCAAAGCAGTTCCATTCTTTCCTGATACCAAGACGAAAAACAGATCAGGCTGCAAGGAGAGAGAAGTAGAGATTTTTATCAGTGCTTTCAAGCACCTCTGCACTCAGAATCTTCTCCCACCCCCACAACATGAAGCTGCATTGATCATTTCCCCCTCAGCAAGATCTAGATAGTGTTTGCTTTCTCTTTGCTCAGTCTGGCTTCCTGGGCATCTTACATCCATGTTTTTCTCTTGACACAAATGCATCAAATATGAAAGGGGCTTCAAAATTCTGAGCTCCTCTAACAACATCGATGTTAGAATTGTGGGGAGGGATGAGCATAAAGGAAATCTGCATCTGAATTAGTCACACAAGTATTTATTTCTTTTGGATAAGCTAAATGCTCCTTTCTCAAGAGATCCACCCCTACACTGCTGCACTCACTTCAAAACACACATTCACTGAACAGAAACAGATAATTCTCAAGTCTCACTCAGGTACAAATAATGACCCTTCTGTTCATTCCCAACTGTCAAGAATGCAGGTAGTGTCATTATTGTTTGATCTCACTGCTCTGACCTACTGGAAGAAAAAGGGTGCTCTTCAGCAAAATCCAAGGGAATGAAAATTAGGGGCTCTTGCAGCTCCAGTTACAGTCCCTCCACATCAGTCTATTTTTCCTCTACACAAATAGTAAAGGTCCTTCCAAACCTTGAATAGGGATATGCTGTACCTGTTTCTCTTTGAGAGCCATAACAACAATATCCCTAATCCCATCTCCGTCTACATCTGGAAGAGTTGCAGCTGGTGCAGCCAGGAACCCACTTGAAAGGTGAATGGAGTTCAGTGTCCAGATGGTCTTGCCTGTGGAAAGGACAGGATAAAACAGACTTGTACTTAGGAACCAGAGGGCATCCCTAGAGGGTTCCACAAAATCTTCTTGAAAAGGGAGCAAGAGAGATTATATCTCCCATTCTGTGTGAAGGGGAAAGACACATCTATAAACTGAGATAAACTGCAGTGGGAAGCAAAATTCTTCTCCCGGCATTTCTTCAGATTGCCTTTGAGTCAAGCCTCAATTCCTGCTGTGCTTCTTTCTTAGCATCTCTTTAAAAGACCTGAGCCCTAAACAATTTCTGAAATAGCAGAGAATATTTAAGGTTCACTTTACGAAGGAGAACCTAAATGAGAATGCTGCCCTGCAGGATAACAGTTGTTTGCCTCAGCCAGCATTAAAGGCTAGGTGGATGTGAGGAAAGGAAACAGATGGACAGTTCTGATATTCAGAGTGCAAATCTGTGTCTCAGTTAAATTCCCAGCAGCAAATTACCACTCCAGCATGACATGCTCATTCCACCTTAGGGTGAAAGCATGTTAACAGACATGATGTCAAATGGTTCAGCAGTCCAGCGTGGACCCAGCTGGGAACACAGTAAAACCAGACTTGCAAATAAACATAAAAAAAAGCAACAATTAAATTTGATGCTACTTTTTCATCATTCTTTTGCCAACACTTCTGGTTTTTCAATCTTTAAAAATGTTTTTCTGCTGTTCTGTAGGATAAGGTTTGCCCCTTAAAGACAAAGTAAACCAAGGGCCAAATTTCTACATTACTCCTGCTAGTAAAGGAGGCAGCTCAATGTCCTGACCATGAAAACACTGTGCAAGTAACCTGGTTCCTAAAAGCATTTGAAAAGTAGGAAGATAGATGGTGTAACAGAAGTTCTAACGGTATGGAAATCACAGGGTAAAATACAGTTGTTGCTCCCTGGATGGAATGTGATTGGCATGCCTGAAACCTATTCCACCACGACTCCCCACATCCACAGTCTGCAACTATAGCACCTGCTAAGGGGGATGGAAGAAATGGTGGAGTGGAGTGGGAATACCAGGGCCAGACTGTAGAAATCCTTGCAGGGAGGGGAACTTAATGGTACTTCGCAGCTGATAAATGGCATAGCACCTGTCAGTCAGGAGAGATAGGAGATGTCTGTTGCTGAGCCAGCATCTGTGGTGAAACTGTTGTCCTTGGATGAACTCTAATATTAACACACACTTTCATCCCATAGTTACCCACCTTCAAGGTATGTTTTGGTGGATTCCAAAAACAATCCTATACCTACCTATGGCTATTTCTGCCAATGAATTAATGTGGTAGAACAAACAGCAATCAGAGAATGAAGGTGCACATGATCAAGTGATTAAAAACACAGTATTTATTCACATCTAATCAATTCAATTGTGGGCCTCATTTCTCTGCAAGGTTTCCTGGATGTCATGTAAATCCTTATGTAACTTCTCCAGGAATGTTGTTCAGCTTTGCAGTGCTGTTAGGTAGGTCCTGAGTTGTACCAGCAGCTCAATGCTAATGAGAACAGACTTTACATATTCTTTATGACATGGGGATGCTACAGGGTAAGATTAACACTTCAAAATATTCTAAGATGTAAGATGAAGATGCTGCCACAGATATGAAATGTTTTGGATTTTCTTATTCCCGTTAGTGTTTTGACTCCTTTCTGTGTGTGATGAAGTAATAGCCACCATGATGTGCCAGAACCAAATAATCCATGCTTATTAGTCCTTTAAAGAAAATAAAAAAGCAGTAGCATATTTCTAATATGCTCATAGTTGACTTTACCTGTGGAGGCACTGAGAAGGCTGAGGAATTTTGATGTTCCTGTAACAAGGCAGACAGGCCCTGCAGCTGCCCCCAGTGACAGCCCATTGCACTGCACACTTTGTGTCTCCTCTGGAAGCTGGATGGACCACAAGGTGCTGCCATTCATACCAGAAAGTGCCACCACAGTTACAGAGGGTCTAGAAACACCTAGAAGAGGCAGGAAAAGAGAGAATGTATTCCCTTGGTGTCAGAGGGATTACTATGAACACATTGCCTTAGGTCCTTGTGCTGAAGATCCAACTCTAGCTCCTGGAGATGAGTGGTTCAAGACACAAATCCACGCTGCCTGAAAGCAAAGATCAAATGTTACCTCATGGCTGGATTTCTCTGCTGCAGAACCTAGCAGTGATCTCCAAACAAGTTGGGCTGAAATTCAACAGCCCAGAAAATCACTGAGGTTGGACCTCATAGAAAGAAATGTGGTCAGCTGGGCAGAGAGAAATAAGTTCCTGGGGACAATGTGCTCAGTTGTGCTGACTTCCTCCTGTGAAATTTACTGCTGTCAAATCAGACTGGTTCTTCTGATCCCCTTTCCCTCAACACAACAGCTAGTACTAAGGGGAAACCTTAAGTGACTCCTAAAGCAGATGTCACCTCATATAAAACTGCAGGCTTGTTTGTAATTCTGGAGCAATAGAAAGTGATTGGTGGTCTGAGAGCTTTCTCCTTTGTTTTCCAAAGGAGCTTCATTATTGTGAGAAACAGACTGAATACAACCAATTGGTGGAACTTGGCATTCTTTTTCCAATTCACCAGTTAGAACAAAATAATTGTGAAACAAAGTAGTCTATGCTGTTTCAATTGACTGTTGGCTCTGATTCCAAATGTGATCAACTTTTAGCACAGACATAAGTGTGGTTATTGTAATTACTCTCCACCTAGTATGGGCATACCATAATTTAAGATGTGCTCCCACATATTTCAAAAGAACAACAGACCCAGTCAACTTCTGTCTTACTGGCAACACATACAACATGTGACCTGATGACACAAAGGGCATATATAGGCCACTGGCTAAACACAAGGCTAAGTCCAGTCTCTAGATCAAACTTACTCTCTTCTCAAGCTGATAATTATGTGGCTTATGCTAAGAGGCTGCCCCAGATCAAGTTATTTTTGTTACACTTATAGGGACCAAGAAGAATTAACTCCTGAATGCAGCTACAGCTGTTGAGTGTACAAGCTGGAGGAACAGTTAACAATGTCCCAGATTACTCCTCTGGGTGCCTATTCCAAGCTTATCTCTATTTGGCATTGTGTGAATGGTCCAAGCACAAGCTCCAGTTGGGCTGATATCCAGCTATGTGCATTGTGGATTGTGATCTGCTTACACCTGTTTTAGTGTCTGTTTTTTGTCTTCCAGCACAGCTACAGCCTAGGATGCAACTAGGTATGACTAGTTTCATTCAGAGCATGCTGCCTATATGTATAGCAGGGATAAAAAATAAAAGCAATACAATGGCAACAAAACAGAGTACAAGGACAACCCATATAAACTGAATACAGCCTTTTTGTCAACTGTATCTTCCTCTCTCATTATTTTTTAAGTTACTTTACAGTTTTCTCATAGGTTTCTTTTCATAGGACTTACTGTCAAGGGCCTTGCTTGGGCCATGGAGAAAGGCCTCTTCCCTATCCTCTAATATTTTTATTGCCTCTTTGAAGAGCCAAGGCATTTTGGTCCAAGATTTTTTTTCAGGTTGTGCAATGTATCCTGCTCCCTGAATACATTTCTGAGATGGAACAGATTAACCTGGTACCAGGTGATGCCAGGATAGGCAGGAGCAGTACAGCAGGCAGCTGGGAACCTCTAGGATTTCAAAAGTCCAGTGTAATAGGATGACACTGGATTTGGCAGCCCCTGTGTAATGGTGGCCAGTATCAGCAGATTCTCCTATGTTACCTGAAGGGTGTGAGGACTAACAAAGAAGGGGCAAGGAGGAGAAAGCAGGGCAATACCTGCTAAACAGCCAGGAATAGTAGCTTCCTCATCATCAGTCTATTATTTGTGAACTAACAGCGATTTGGAGCCTGGCAAGTTTATGGAGTGACCTGGAGAAAAAGCCAGCAAAGTGAGGGTTTGAAGGTTTCTACAAACAAAGTGAAGTGTGCACAAATGCAGGACAAAGAGACAGTTGCCCCAAGATGAGGTAAGGGCAAACAGATGATGCTGGCCAAAAGGTATACGAGCACAGGCTTGTAATGAAAATTTTAAGCATGACCAACCACAGGCACAATACACCAGCAATTTTAAGGAACTCTGAAAAGAGGAATGCAGTGCATTTGCAGTGGCAGAAACTCTTCCTGTGTGTAACAGGTCCATACTGACACATCAAGAGGAATGTAAATGACCTGCAGTACTTACCCATGACACTGGCATTCATCAAGGCAGTGAAGACAATGAGGATGTCAGGGAGGCCATCACCATTCACATCACACAGTTCCAGTGGGGATAATACACCACCTGCAACAATTACAGAGAGCCACTACATATCAAAAAGGCCACCCAGCTCATTTTTCACACTGGGAGAGGGGGGTTGGCCCAGAAATGAGACTTGGGGGTAGACAAGCCTCACAAAGTCTGCTAAGGAGCCACCAAGGGCAGGCAGCTCACATCATGGCAAGATTTTTCATTGCATGGAAAGGAAGAAATGTAGCATTTGAATTAGAGAAAGGAAAAATGGAGGCGCTAACAGAAAAAGATTCATGTTTCCCACTTCAATTTTTGAGGTGATGTGGAGCCACATATCATATGAAAAGCTTAGATTGGGAAGCCGGGGCAGAAAGCAAGGAGGGAGAGACATATCTAGACCCGGCAGAAATTATTTCACAAAACAGTGTTACTTTATTGCTAAAGCCAGAGTGGGAGATACTTTAGAAATGTTACCAGTGACCCATACAGAATAACAAAAGATCTCAAATGTTGATTTATGGATTCAAGCAGGGCTAGAAGACAATGGAAAAAGGTTAGTTAAGCTAGTTAGAAAACACAAAAAATCCCTCTCCTCTCAAACACAACCACATACTTCAGCATGGAGGTACTGGTAAAGTCCAGGCTGCAGAAAGGGAGGCATTGTATTTTAAAGTGGGCTGGGCCATCTCCATCTGGAACAGAGCACAACATCCAAACAAAAAGGCAGGATGGAAGAAGAGTCAAAATTATTTTTGATGTTGGCAGAAACAAAATTTTGTGGCACTGTTATCTACAGATGCCAGATTTCTCATGCCTCAGCTCCAACACTGAGCCACCTGTCTATGATTTTGGAACATCTGTAGTGGCGAGGAAAGGTCTCTGCTCTGACCTGCTCTCCCAGATAGGTCTCTCCCACCGATGCCCAGCCTGGGAGCTGCCACCTCCCCCATGCCAGATGCCGCTCCTGGGGCTTTCTCACCTGCTCCCTGCCCTAGGTTGCGGTTCCAGGTGTTATGTAAGTCTCTAGGGGGACAGGGAATTAGAAATGCGCACACCAGCACAAGAATCATCGAGATCACCACAGTGAGCAAAAAGATGGCAGTGCGCAGGTATGGCATGAGGGAGGGAACAGCCTTCTGCTCCAAACTCCCAGCTGTCTCTGCAGGATAACCCTCGGGCGCGCTCTCTGACGTGTGCTGCTTTGTCATCCCAACCTCCACATCAGAATCAGCGTCCTGTATCTCTTCAGGGGGGCTCTTCCCATTCTTGACCCCCCCATTCTTCTGGATGTTGAGTACAAGGTCATCTTCACTTTCATCACTGTCAGCCTGAGTGAGGGGATCATATTCCCCAAGGTCTGGGCTCTTCTTTCCTGAGAAAAAAAGATGGAGAGAGACAATAAAACATGAGTTTTTGCAGGATCTCAGCGGAGAAAAGGCTGCAGTGGAGAGTGGTACAGAAGGGACAACAGAGTAGTCTGCATTTTGCATGGACCCAAGTGAGAAGTGTGAGAGAAATGACAGGGTCTCTCCATGTTTCACAGTAGCACCTGTGGGAGAAAAGATGCTGACAGTTTATTTTCCTCAGAAAAAGGGGTGTGTGTGGGGAGGGGTGTGTGTATACACATACATATATGTGTACGCATATGTCTATACAGAATTCATAGCTGATTTAATTCTAGTACTTTCTTGATTGGTAATGAAACATGAATTCTCCCTGAAGATGAGGGGAAAGTAATTTTGCCACTTTGGGTCAGTAACATGCTGATGTCTGGAGGAATCAGGCTGTTCCTCCAAGACACCACCTTCTCTGCATGGCTCAGTTCTGCATGGTGAGAGAGAATGCTCCAACCCCTGCCCAAGGCAACCACAGCACACCTGCTCTGTTCCTGCTCCCACCAGAGCCAACAGCCTGTGCTTAGCCTGGCCAAGAGAGGTAACTTGGTACTGATCCCTTCAGGTGGTGGTGCAGGAAAGGAGCTTAGCTTTAGGTGTCTCCTGCACAGATGCCTGGCACACAGACGACTCCTCCCCCAAACCCTAGACAGCCACAGGGAGTGTGGTGAGGGCAGGTGTAGAGGCTGGTCACACACTCTGGCACAAGGCCAGTGCCATCTGTTTATGGGGACAGGAAAGATTACACAGAGTCACTGCCCTGAGCTACGAGTGGAGGGTCACGTCTCAGGGAGCTGCCCTGTGCCACAAGGCTGGGCATGGAGCCATGGCCAGTGCTCTGATGATTGCAGAGTCTCAATCTGGTTCTCTCTCTCCCTGATTCCAAGGTGGGACTCTGCTATCCCAGGTATCTGTCTCATTTCCTTTTGATTAAAGCTGATCTGAAACAGGAACTAGCTTGTGCCCAAAGATTCCTGAAGTGGTAATGAAAGGCTTAACTAATAAGTAAAAATATGCAAGCTGTAACCCCTCTCAGGCACAAAGATGATGGGAAGGCTTTACAAAGTGGAATTTTTAGAGCTTTCAAGATTATTCTTCCTCACTAAGATACTATACCTTACTTCTGGTTTTCCTATTAAAGACAGTCAAGTTACATATGTACTGTAGTACCTAGTTCATGCAACACGCCTATTTTGCATAGAGTGTATTTTGCAGCATATGCATCTTATTTCTTACTCATTTCTCACCCCACAAAAAGGCCTTCACTTTCCCTTTTTCTACCACTTATAAGTGGTATTCAGCTTCATTTTTAGGATTTAAGAAAAACTTTCAATCCCACTAAGAACCAAATGCCCCACACTAGGTGGAACAGCCAGGACAACTCACTCACACTGAACAGATGGAAATAAAAATATTAAATACATTCACTTATCTAAGACTGACTCTTCCTTTTTGAATTAGGGGCTTCTACAAAAGACTCACAAATCTGGTACACATATACACTCCAAAAAAGCAGTTTCTTGTGGAGGGAGAGTACCAAACCAAGATACTGCATTCCTATGGGTTGGTCTGGCGTACCCCTGTGACACACTGCATTGTTTCATATAAGTCTGCTCTAAATATGAGCTCAAAGTGTGGGCTTTTCAATAAGTCTTGATAACCTTTGCTCCATCCCCTTAATGCACAAAAGGCCACTGACTCTGGTGGCACACAGTTCTCTGCTCAGAGGTTGCAGCATAAATTTCACAGGTGTCTAACATTGTAGGTTGTACTAAAAAGTGACTGAAAGACTACTCAGTTGAAACGAAAAATTCCAGAGAGGTCTCAGTGCCAGGCAACTTGCAGCTTCTCACAACAGATCCAGATGTGCCAGTTCAAGCCAGGTCAGAATGGCATGAGAAACAAATGTGGCTGGACCTGGTATTAAGCCCAGGAAGTCAAAGTCGGACAGTTATGTTAATTAGATTGCTCCCGATTTTGGAAGCTGGTGACCTTTAAGTAAACAACTCAAAGCATACTTATGCTTCACATATACTATGTTTTGTTGAATTATTTTAATTCCAGTCAACCAAAAGACTGGAACCTGCTGTTCATCCTTGATGCAACTGAAAGCATTGGTATCAATCAAATTTATTTGGAACAGTTTTACTCTGGATCCCTTTCTGGAGACAGAAAGGACCTTGAAAATATGGCTCACCCACTCCTTGAACTGGCAGGGACTAAGATGTTGGCAACATCAAGCAGATACTACACAGTAATGTCAGCTTTTGATGATCCACATAGTTAAGAATCTGGAGAATTTTAGGAGAGCTATAAAGCAAAGAGCTGCTCAGTCTTAATGTCTAAGCTAGCGTAGGAATCAGAAACTGGCATTCCTTTACCCTGTCTTTTCTCAAAAGGTTTTTTGGCACCCAGAAGGCACAGCCACTCAGTAAACTCAGGCACAAAGTGACCTGAAGTTTTGGGGTTTTTTAAGCCGAAAGGAGGGAAGATACTGCCCTTTAAGAAGGGCTGTTGGAGCACTCATCTAGCACATGTAAAACCCAGTTGTACATCTCATCTCTAAGGATTCAAACACTTATCTCCTACTGTTCAGAGAGAACCTTAACCAATCTGTAGGTGTTTTGGGAATGCATTTGGAATGCTGGCAAGCCATGTGCTCAGCTCTGCCTCCCCAGGCTGTTCTGTGGTGCAGAGAACATGTAACTCATGATTCACCTGGCTGGAGAGAAAGCAGAAGGAACATGACTTCATCACAGTTTTAGGTCAATTGCTGTGGGAAGGAGGGATAACACACCTGGTGTTCACTAATCACTCCCAGATGACTTTTCAGCAGAAAAGCCAAACAAACATAAAAATCAGAAAAGAATGTGTGAAAACAGAGGCAGTCGCACACCATTTAGAGAATGATGATTTATTTTTAATTGCTCCAGAAGTCAAATTCTCTCCTTTCTGGTCCACAACAAGGCTCAGGGTGAAGGAAAACAGTTTGTCCATCAATAGAAAGCTAAAACTGCCTCTGTTGCAAGCAATCAGCTGTCAGGGAATACATACAGTTTTCAGTTTTCCATCATGGAAGTAGAAATCTTAAGATCTGAGCTGGTCTCTTGGTCAAACTCTCACCATATGTCCTGAAAGGATAACCACTGTGTAGCCTTCATGAGAAATTAGTCTCTGTGCTAAAGCAATCTGCAGTTCTGCAGCCTCATGTAGGCACCAGGTCTGTGAAAGTCACAGTTTGTTATTTGCCTTCCAAAGAGACTCCAAGTGTATATAAACCTTGCATCCACTTCACCGGTATGAGTTAGTATCAGCAAAGTCAGTTTCCCTGCTGCTCTGTGTTCCCTCCCTCCTACAGGTAGAGTCAACAAAGCATCTTCTGTTCTGACCTGCTCTAAATCATATTCCATTTTTACCATGGCATCAGTGATAAAACAGAGGTTCCCATTCAGTGGCCTGTGGTGACAATCAGAGCAAGCTACTGGTCACACCACCCTGGATTTTCTTTCTTTGGCAGCCACTAGAAAAAAAGCAAATACTGATGATGGAGGCTTTCAAAGACAGAACAGAGGGAAAATGCCCCAACTTATTTGTTTTCAAGGGCAGCAGGTCCCTAAATCATATTTTATGACTTTGAAAATCCCCCATGTATTTCCCAAACGCTATTTTCACACAGGCAACTATTGCAGTAGAGGAATGTGACCTCTCAGTGAAGAACAGATCATCATCATGCAATCACAATCTGGAAAGAAAGAACCCACTAGGCAACCTGTGTTGAAATGAGGTCCTAGTCATAACAAAATATTCATTTCTTGTGCTGATATTAATTGTAATCTTATTTTTCCTGGTTTCAACTGACTGGGAGGGATTTTCTTTGCACTCACTTTGAAGTGAAAAGAGCAGATTTTGGACTTTAGAAGAATGCCATTTTCAGTGCATTACTCCAATGATGGCACACTGGTCCCAGTATCTGTTGTACTAATTTCATGTTCTGTTTATTTTTCTGGCAGTTGGCAGGCACCAGTCACTGGGTACTGCAGACATATCTCTCAGCCCATGAGGAGATAAGTTGCTGCGTGTTGATTTTAATTAATTTAATGAGATGTGGCAGCAAAAACAGATATAGCAATAGGCTTTCTGCTTTCTCACTGCTGTTGGAAGCTGCATTTTTCAATAATTAAACACACAAGAAAGGTATGATTTCTGCAATTTAACTTAAGGACTGATGCAAGAACTGTTCTCTTAAGTGCATCTCCAAGGCTTGTTATGATCTTTTCCAAATCAGTGCTTCCCAACAGCATATATCGAATAGATCATGCTGGTTCCAAAGGTACCAGAATTTTTTTTTATAGTTTTTGTTGCACAGTTCCCCAGTAGTCATGCCCTAATGCACACACACCTACATCTATCAGTTTGCACTCTTCCTGAACAGGCTTCATGGAAATGTATTCCTTCCCATTTAGACAGGCACATATACATACATATATATATACATATATACATATATATATATACATAACTAGGAAGAAACCAACTTGTAAACAAAATTCCTTTGAATGAGACTCAACAGGCACCACATAAACTAAAAGTAATGACTTTTAAAAAGTAAGGGTAATGAAAAGATGGCAGGAAGGACCTTGAAGACACTGCTGTGACCTTCATGGACTGATGGAAAAGAAAGCATGATCAGTTCACTGAGTGCAGCCTCACAGACTGGGCCATGCAGACACTGTGGTATCTAGTGCCAAGGAGGAGCTCTCCCCAGCAGCACACACCTGGGCCCTGTCTCTGTCCCAGGGCTGTCCCAAAGGCAAGACACGGTCAGAAAGAGCAATGAGGCGCTTTCCCATTGAAGTTAATGCAGCCAGGTGCATTGGCACCGTCTACAGTACTTCCAACAGCAACTAGCACGCTCCCAAGATCTGGTTTGGCAAGGTATTTTAATTCCTTTTTAATCTCCTTACTGAAGAGAATGGCTGTTGGACTGCTGCTCACCTCACACAATGGCCCGCTATGCTCGAATATCCTTTCATCTCGCTGAAGATCTCTGGCTGGAAGGTGCAGAAGCGGCGGGCAGGCTTTAAACATTTACCCGGGTAATTGCATTGGCACTTACCGAGCTCCTGGCCTGGCTTCTGTGGGTAAAACCCGACAGGAGCAAATCTGCGAAGTCTGCCTATCCTTTCCCCCCGCGCAGCCCCCTCCCAGAGCCGCGGCCCAGCCCCCTCTGCCATGCCCGACGCCCTGCGAGCTCCGAGCCGCTGCCCCGGGCCCTGCGGAGCCCGCCGGCCGCCCCTCACCGCCCGCACCGCGGGGCCTCACCGCACATCGCCACATCACTATGGCAACGCGCCCGCAGCCCTCAGGCTGCCACCCGCGCCTCCCGCCATCAGGGCTGCCCTGGGCACGGCTGCCCCGGCCCGGCCCCGCCCGGCCCAGCCCTGCCGGCGCTCGGTCCGGCCCGCGGGCGCGCAGCCCTTACCCGGCAGCTTCAGCGCCCGGGACAGCACCGTAGCCATGCTTGACACGGCAATGCGCTCGCGCGCCGCCCCCGCCCCGCGCCTCCCCGCGGCCTGCTGGGAATTGTAGTTCCCAGGCGTGAGGGGGGCCCAGGCCCTGCGTGTCCCCGCTGATCCCGAGGGGCAGAGACCCAAAGGGAGGGGCGGGCCGGTGGCAGCGAGCCGAGGACAGCCCACAGCTCCGCAGCCTGCACGGCTGTGTGGGCACAGACAGATGGAAAATAGGCTTGTCATCCACAGTGGTTTGCACAGAAAGCGCCAGTCCCTTTAGATTGTTGTTTCTATAAATACATGCCTTCATTCTTGGAAAGCTTTTGGTTGGAAGAAATCTAGTTGTTTTTATTTTATTTTATTTTATTTTATTTTATTTTATTTTATTTTATTTTATTTTATTTTATTTTATTTTATTTTATTTTATTTTATTTTATTTTGTTGTTGTCATTGATTGATTACAAAAGACAGCCAGGCTGTTTCCCAAATCTGTCCTCAATCATCACCGCAGCCTTCCGAGCTAAGTGAACAAGTGAACTCTCCCTTTCCCACAATGGGGAAGTGGAGCAAGGAGGGTTTTGTGGCTTCCCCAAAGCCACAAGGCTCCAGCTTCCCGATTCCCACACACGGGCCATCGAACACCGCCACTTCTTCAAGCCATGATTTGTGTGAGAGCTCACAAGGCAATGTTCTCTGTCACTGAATGAGAGCTCACAAGGCAGTGTCCTCTGTCACTGAGTGAGAGGGAGGAGTATTGGCTAAATACATCGAAAGACACTCCATTTGGCTAATGAACACATCACGTTTCCTCAGCATCTGCTGCTGCTCTTGCTTGCCCCTGTTTCAGGTGCTGTTTCTGCAAATAATGTGCTCATTCTCTCATGTCCAGGTCTGTCCTGGAGCTCCTTAAATAGTAACAACAAATAAGGAGCAGAAGAGAGACACCAAGTGGTCTAGCTGGTGAAGAAAGGTTTTTTTGTTCCCAAAGGGATAGTTCTGATCCAAAATCTATTGGTACCAGAGGGTTTTTTTCCACTGGTGTCACCAGGATTCAAAGAGAGACCTTCCTGAGAACACAGCACTTGTGGGGGCAGTCCCAGGTGGCAAACTCTGGAGAAGCCATCACAGTTGTTGTTATTCTTTCCCTTACAGGATTCCCTGAATGCAGACTCTTTCTGTTCCATATGCCGTTTCCTGTCCTCCAGGCTTTAATTTAAGAGCAGTGACGGTTCTGTATCTATGTAAATATTTACAGGGTAGAACCTGGATCCTTTTCAAGTCTCAGTTAGCAAAGCCTGTGACGGGGCAAGAGCTGTCCAGCAGAGTGACTCCTTCTAAGAAAATGCTTCTGGTACCAATTAGAGCTGGGAGCAAAGGAATGGTAGAAAACAGCCAGAAGCAGGAACAGGGAAGTCTGGTGTCCTCATTTATGATCTTCTAACATCTGGCACACACATACAGTGCAAAAGCACATAGTTTGCTATGCTTTTACATTTGTGGCGCAGCATAATTTCATACTTCCCCACAGAAATGGTTTGTTCCCCAAGCTCAGAGTTCTCTGTGAGGTTAATGGATTGCAAGGACAAGTGATTTGTGGTTAAACTGATGCTTTTGAGGAACATATGACTAAGCAATATGTTCAGAGGATTTAATGATTTGCATAGCGTGAGAAATGAAGTTCTCCATCTTTATGCTGTGAATGTAAGCTGATTTGCATATAAATTGGACCTGTCAAGTGTTCTATTATCAATCAAAAAGTTGCAAATAGATCATTAATTTATGTGAACGTCACTGTTGATTTTATTTATGTTTTTTTCCAAAGCAGTTTGAAAAAGCCAGATGCTGAAAAATTGGATACTTGGGGTTAGGCTTAGAAGTCTGACAGCTTTGTGTAGACAACGTGATCATTTAGAAAAATGTTACAAGCCAAAAAGCATGAAAATACACAGCCACTGGTCCCTCATCAGTGCTGAGCCTGCACCACCCCTTGCTTCTTACCACCTGTCTGCCAGACTAGAGCCTTTTCCAGCCTGCTGGCACTAAAACCTCGGGTTGCTCCTTGACCCTGAAAGGAGCCACATTAAACACTGCTATTTAAAGTCCTCAAGCTAGAGAAGGTCACTTGTGCAGAGCTGCACAGTGGAGTGATTGCACGCACAGCTCTGCTGTAAGATCAGAGCACGATCGCCTCCTCATGAGCTGCTGGGGCAGGAGCTGTTCTCAGCTGTACCTTTTTCCAGGTGTCCAGAGGGAAGTAACAGAAGTAACCTGTATCTTTGCACTTCTACTAGTGTCTAAGCTAATGTTTTTACCTATTCTATTAATCCCATCCTTCTGTTCTGCATGGTAACATGACAAGGCCAGGAAAACCATCCTCTTTCTTCCTGTGCCTGGCTGAGTCCTTCCACGACAGAGTCGTTGCACAGGAGTAGACTTTGCAATAAATAGGAAATGCTTGTTCAAACAACAAAATAAATACAATCAAGCAGTGAAGGATAACAGTCAGAAAAAAAATAAAGGCAAGTAAACCCAGGAAAAGTGGTAAGATTTCTAGCAGGTGCACAACAGCACACTTCAGGCAATTTTAAGTAGTGCAGATGACCATGGAGTTTCTAATGAACAGTAAAACCAACACCAGCTCACCCTAGCATGAAAAAAAGCCAAAAGATGGTCAGCACCTGAGGTTGTGGGATGTGCCCACATGCTGCCTTCATGGGGTGTGTTAGTTGAGGGAGTTACTGCAGAGAGTTGTCCCAGCCAAATTCCTGGTGGGTCTATCTCTAGTCTCAATGTTGTTCTGACAATGCTGGGCACTCTGCGACTGAGCCAGAGGGAAGTGCCCAGTGCTTTATGAACTGGAGATGCAATAAATAGAAGGAGAGGGTAGAGAATAAGGGAGTATGTTGCACAAGAGGGAAGGCAGCACCTGCTGCAAAATCCCACAAGCTGCCCAGCAGCAAGCATGCATCTTAATGTGCCACTGGGAATTGCCCTCCTCCCCCTGAGCCGTTGGATCTGCCAGCACTGGGTCAATGCATGCTGTACAGTGCCATTGGGTTTGCTCACCCCGTGTCTCTGGAGGGGTTCTTGCTCAGAGCATTCAAGCTGGTGTCCCCATCTCACACTGACCATCAGCAGTTTGCTTCCTCTTAGCAGGGAGATACAAAGGCATAACAGGGCTTGTGTTTGCCACATGCTGAATGGGGAACAGCTGGAGGCAGATGATTGTTTGGGTTATTTGCCTGTTGCCTGGACATTTTGTTTGCTTGTTTGAGCCCTGAAAAAATATGTTTCCAGTTCCTCCGGAGGCTGGTCTGTGTTAAGCCTGTGTGTTGTGCGTTGATTTTAAAAACTGGTGTTTTATAACTTTGCAAATGAGTGTCCTGCTGTTTCAATGGCAAGGCTCCATAAATAAGGCAGTCTTCTCAGAAATTTCCCTGCCACAGAGCCAGTGGGACTGGGGGAGCAGGAGCAGCCAAAATAACATGCTTCTGGTGTCAGAGAAGCAGATATCCCTGAGTCTGGTTCCTGTGGAACTTCTCTCTTCTTGACTGGATTTAAGTGGCTGACTAAATGATAGTGCTGGCTGATGTTTATGGACTGTGCTTAAAGCCACTCAGCTTCCCTCACAATCAGCTCCTCAACTGGTATACACCAGCATCTGTTGGGATCACAATACTGCATTTTTAACTGCTCTGTCTGTATCACTTGCACATATCCTCTGGTTCCTCACTTCTGGGTGTTTGCTGTTTTTCTGAGTGGCTGGGCAGTCCTTCACCCTGTGAGAAAAGTGTCTTTTTTCTCACTGTATAGTTCAGCGTCTTGGCTGTGGAAAACTGAGTTAAGTAAGAATAGGCTGGTCAGGAAGCAGAGAGGGTGTTCTTGCCAGTTGATACTGGAGAAGTAATACCAAGAAGAATGCAGATTTGGCCAAGGCACTCGCAAGCAGTGCCATGGGTCTAGTCATGAGCGATGTGTGCAGCAATTCTACAGCTTCAGGCTGTGGCGGCTGCAGATCTTCTCAAATCACAGAAAAATAGCAGTTTGACACGGACATGGCACCAGAGTCAGGGGTTCACCCCTTGCTTCACAAAACTCATCCCTTTAGCACCTTGCATGTGTTTGGAAATTTCTTTATTAAGTACTGACCAGACCAAAGCCTGTTTGATTTGGCAAGTGCAGACCTGGGGGAGGGGGTCAAGGGAAAAAAAACAACAACACTGCAGCCGATTCATCCATCCTTGTTTATTCCACTAGAAATAGATTTGGCAGAGTGCATCAGGAATGAACTAATCAGCAGGGAATTAATTGGCGTGTTAGTTAAAAGGCAGGAAGAACGCGGTGAACAAATTCATGACTGGATGGCCGGAGGGTTCAAGCAGCCAGAGAGAAGCGCTGCATAGTGGAAACTGTGATTAGTACGAGAAGTCATACAGCTGTGCCAGAGAGCCAGCAGCTGAGAGCTGCCCAAAAGAACCGGGGGCAAAGATAACACGGGTGTCCTCGGAGACAGAGCTGTTTGTGAGAAGGGCTCCATCGCCCAGGCTTTCCTTCCCATAAGGCTCCCATGTGCAGGGAGACATGGCTAGTTTGCAGGAGTGGGAGGGAGGGGTAAGAGAGGTACAGCTGGAGGAGGCTCCACGGAAAGACTGTGGAAATGTGGAAAGCAGGGAAATGAAGAGGGACACGTCACTCGTTGCAAGCTGAAATGCAGAGGGGGTGTTCAGGGGAGGAAAAGAGCAGGGAGGCAGAGATTTGGAAGCTTCATCACAGAAGAACCGGCCTCAAGAGCAAAGGTAATGCTTGTATACAATTCTCTGCCTTCTTTCCTTGGAATGTTTTGTTTCTTCCTCTGGAGAAAATAGATCCATACACCTCAAAAAGAGATTGTTGCATTGAGGGACTCTAAAAGCACCTGTGTGAAGAGCCAGGAGAGGAAGGAATATGTGCTGACTGGCATGGACGTGGAGGTTGGAGGATTGCTACCTACAGTCCCTACAGAGGGCAGGTCTGTGCAGAGTGAGAGAAGTAGGAAGAAAGAAGGAGAAAGCAAATCCTTGGAGTCAGGCAGAGTATCAGACAGGCAGACATGGAGAGTGCAAAATCTGTGAGTGCCTATCTAAGGAGAGAGAGGAAACTTCCTAAGAGGGAAGGACCAAGCACTAAATGAAAGTTGAAGATAAGACATATCCTGAGAAAGCAGGCACAATTGGAGAAGAGGCAGAAGGTAAATGCTACCTCCTGAAAACCAGCAGTACTTTGCAGATGCACTGCAGCAGATGTGTGCTTTGCACCTGGATGACTTTTTTTCCCCTTCTTTATCCTCACTATGGCTGCCTGCTGGCAACAGCATCACCCCAGCTGTCTATCATAAGGGCTGTCAATCAGATCTCCTTGTTTGACAGGGTGGTCAGGCTGTTTCAGGGATTCAGATGCTCTTCACTTTCACACAACATCCAGGTACAAAATGAGCACTGTAACTCTTAGTTATCTGAAAAAGCACTATTTAACTGAAATTTATTTGTTACCACAACTTGAAAAATTCAGGAGTATGTTGTTATTCCTACATATTGTTATTCTGACCTCAAACTGAGTGTGTGTGTGTACCAACATGTAGCATTATACCCACACATGTAAATTGAAGAATATTCCATTACAATGGATTTATAATAGACACTTTTAAAACAGGGGATATTCTAGCTGTACCACTGTGGCTGGCTTAATATTGCAGGATATAATTTTTGAAATTAATTTTGGCCTTTTTCATGATCTTTCCACTATTACATAAGTCTACAAGCATATGCTAATGTTTCTTTTTTCCTTTTTTTTTGCTTGGAGAGCTAACAAATGCCATCCTCTTTGCAAGTAGGGCTTGCAAATGCTTTGATTGTTCTGGACTCACAGGCTTGGCAGCTTTCTCCTCTAAAAGCTCAGAGACCTTTCAGATCCCAGGCTGGGAGTCTCACAGAACTGGAATTAGAAATTGTATGCAGCTACAATATGCTTTTTTTTTCTTTTTTTTGTAAATAAGAAATTGTTTGGTTTATATAACCTGAACCTTCTTGAACCTAATACATAAAACAGTCTCTTAGTTTGGAGTAAGTAATATAACCTTAAAATATTGCAATGGAAATGAGAGATAGAAGGAAAAAAGATAGAGGGATTCCAACAGCCTGCAAAAAAAAGCTTTATTATATATTGAGATCCTTTACAAAACAGAGAATCTTAAACATACTTTGATGTTTAAATACCCATTATCATTGGAGTGAGAGTTACATTTTACATATTTATGATTTACCTAAGATCAAACTCCCTGATTCACTTAGAAGTATATTTTATTTCCCTGCAAACAACCCAAAATCCAGAATCACTCTTCTGTTTCAGTCTGAAAGTAGCACAAAAGGAGCTGGAAAAAGTTATGAGAGGAGAACAGACCTCAAATGAAAAGCATGAATGTAATTCACTTACATTTCAATATTCAAATGCAGAAAAAGAATTCCTTCATTTTAGGCATCACTGCAGGATTGATAACTCTAATCTACAACATCCTATTCTCAAAGTAAGCATGGGCTTGAGCTAACACACTGGGATGCTGATGCACTCAGGAGAGGATGTGTTTAGAGCAGTCAGAAGTGCAGGGGAAGGCTTCATGCCCTCTTGATGTGCAAGGGGCAGGCAAGCTCTGCATCGTAAAGCAACAACCCGCATGCCTGCAGTAGGATGAGAGTGTTCTCCTCAGGCTTCAGGGGAGAGAGGGCTCTCTGAAATGAAGCTGTGTTTGGTACTAGAAGCAGGTAACCAGGGCAAATCCCCCATATCCTGGCAGGCAGCACAATCCACAAGCAGTGGTGCACTTCAGGCATCACACTTGACCCCAGCTGTCAAAGTCTGAGGCAGACACCAAGGAAATCTCAGGGCTCTGTTGTGATTACCCACTACATTGTGAGGAGGGGTGAGCACTGGAAATGGAGTGACATGAAACCAAAGGGGTTATGGGAGAGGGACAGTGATGGGAGTTCAAATACTGCCAGTACTCCTTTGCTTTGGATTCTGTCTTGGATGGCACAACTGCTGATCCCAGCAGGGTTGTGCTCGGGGTATTATGCTAGTTGAGCTCTTTTATCATGCTGAAGTGAGGAATCAAAAGGTTAAAAGATGAAAAGAATATTGTGTAATAATGACACAAATATGTTGGTCTTCACTGCCTGCAGATGAAGGGACTGTCCAGTGAATCACTGAGCCTACCCTGCTCCAAGAGCA
The DNA here is from genome assembly GCF_009819885.2 of Catharus ustulatus. NCBI lineage: Eukaryota > Metazoa > Chordata > Aves > Passeriformes > Turdidae > Catharus > Catharus ustulatus. Next base: position 21,476,965 of record NC_046224.1, on the reverse strand, counting down.
GAATGTGATGTAATTTCCTGACAGCACTTCATATTATTGTAATTAATAGTAACAATGACAAAGCTAGCATGTTGATATTGTTATTCTCTGCCTTTAGGAAAGAGTTTCCATCCAAGGATGTGCGAGAATTTTCCCTGCTTATCCATCCATATTCTACCCTGATAGTACTTTCCAGTGCAACTCTGAAAAAGAGCAGAAGACATATTTGAACCAGCTGGGGATCTGGTTCCTCTTACAGATGACCCCACAGACTTTTTCAGCTAGGAACTTTGTTAGTGAATATCCATTTGCTGCCTACAATTTGACCTAAGAGAGGGAAGATTGCTCATTTTCTGTGTGCCTGAGGTATGAGAATCTACTTCAAAGAGGATTATAACCTGATGTTTACTGTGATAATAAATTACAGTAGACCCTCAGGAATGCAGGGAGCAAAGCTACAAAGAAACTGGTCTGTGAGAGGCCCTGCAAATAGAACATGTGGGTATTGTGATTCATTTGGACACCTGATGTCTTAAAAAGCTGGAGCTCAAGTAGGGTGGATTTTTCAGTATAAGATGTGGGTGGAATTTATTACCACCCTACTTTTAACAAATAGAGAAAGATCAAAGTATCCCAGCTGTGGGGTACTGAAACAAGTGGGAGGTGGAAATGATAAGGAATGGACAATCTCTTCAGGAAGTTTTCCAATTAGCTTGGAAGCCACACTGTCTCCTTGATGTTGGCAGCATTTTCAAACCATTTGCAATTAGACACATCAGTGTCTGGTAAGTTCTTTCCCATCAGGGAAGATTTAAAAGGCATGTGCAGGGCATAGTCACTCAAAGAAAGAGAGAAAAAAAAAAAGCTGTAAAGGCTGGCACATTTATCTGGAAAAGCTGAGAGGTGGAGGAGGTATGGTGTCAATGCAAATAATTTCAAGAAGGTCCATGAAGTCCTTTTCATTATGAGCCTTGGTGATATCGTCAGACCTTCTTAAAGATCTTTATTTTGGCAGCTCTGAATTAGTGGGAAGAAAAGGTGTATGCGTGTGTGAGATAGGAAGAAGGTAATTTATTTTTCCTTTAAATGAATACTCCAATTAGATGAAGAATACTAAATACAAATTACATCCTGACAGATGGAAAGTAATGTTTTTAAAGTATCATGACATTTTCCATTAGTGTGGCTATATTCATGCTGATACTTTAAATAGCAGAAAAATAAATGCAGTTGCAATTAAAATGCACTAGTGATAAAATGTAAGAAAGGCACAAAGTGAAAGGAATTATTTATTTACTGCTTTATCTGCTACAGCTTCTGGTAGGATTTGAGGTGACGGAATTCTTCCCAGATGGTCAGGAGATGAAGGTTATATTAAAAAAGAAATTTAATGTCCTCACATTTTGCAGTGAGATCTTAGGCTTTTGATGCATGTACCTGAACAGGAGAATAATTCAGATTTTCTGGATGTGCCTGCTTCTCACATGAGCCCCTCCATCACTGTGACTAAAGATGACCGAAATCATCACTAAACCCCATGAACTTGGCAATGCATTTTTTGCTGTTTGCTATGTGCAATATGTGCATAATGGATATTTTCCACCAATTTCTAGCAGAACAGCTGTTCATGACTTTTTTTTTTTTTTTTTTAATTAGAGTACCAGATTCAACACTGAGGGACTAATTTATTGGGACAGAATAACAAATCAGCATGAGTAAGCTGTGGAGAGACTGAGCTTGCATTTAGAGATGGTACTTGCCCAGAAGGGACTCTAGGTTAGGGTTGACTTCCTTGGCTTAGAAATGACGGCAAGAAAGATAACAGTTAAGAAATGATGGCAAGAAAGAAAAGGAGTTAAGTAAGTGCTCACATCAGTTCATGTACATGTCCTGTTGACTCTGCAGCTTTGCTCAGGAGGAACTGACCCTGTGACACCAGGGCAAGGTGGAGATAGTGCATAGGGGGTGGGGTTACCTTTGAGGCTCCATCACTGGGCAGCATCTAAGATACTGCCACTGGTTAGTGGATCAGATCAAAATGAACATCTTTCTTTTTATTCTGGCCCCTATGAAACACTTGATAAATTGTTTAATAGTTATTTACCTTGTTTCTCCCAAATACAAAGTAGTGATGCAGTGATTTTCACACTTTGTTGTACTTCCTCCTGATGCTGCTAGAACAATTGTAGCTATAAGGTGCTATCCCAACACGGCCATATAGGAAGCAAAGCTATTTCCCCAGCTGCTGCTGGTTGATGAAGCATCTCAGTACCACTCAGTTCCTTGAAAAAGAAATAAAGTTCCTACTTGTGAAAAAAGAAAAGTCCTTGTGTTGTGTAAAACCTATTCTGAGCAACTTGAACAACATTTTTAATAAAAACATCACCAAAGAGAAATTTGGTGTTGTGGTGACAGATGGGAAGTGCAGAAAGAGAAGAAAAAAGAAACAAAGCACTTAGCAAGACTTTTTGTCTCCACAGAGACAAGATCCTACAACAGCCATCATGGTGACTCTTCCTCTTTTCCTCCTCTTCATCCTTTTGCCCTGCAGTAAATCTCAGGAGGACTTTCTGGACCAGCATCAGAAATGGAACTACAGAGAAGGCGGTAGGAAGTCACAGTGGTGGTTCAGCATGGGAGGCGTTCAGTAACTCAGAGATGCAGATTGACTTATTTTGTCCTTGGAGCGAGATAGTGCTCATTCATGACTGCTCTTTCTTGATTGATGGGTAGCTGCTAAGACTCCTGGAGAAAAAAATGGCTTTAGAAATAATCAGCTAGGGTATCCAGTGACAGCAGAAAACCTGGGCACCTGGAGGCAGTGAATTACACTGTTGAGGGAGAGTTACCTGCTTTTTAATTTAGATCCCACATTTGTTTAATATTTGGCATTTCATTGCAACTGAGTTGTGATGGGAAATGGAATCAAACTTGGAGCACTGGCTTGTATTTTCTTGTGCTGACACATTTGTTTTCCTCTCTTCCATGGACATCCTGCTAACCTAGCTGACAAGGTCAACATAGAAGGTGTTTACAGCATTACTCAAACCCTTGAGAAATGGGGAAACGACATCTTCTGGCAAATGAAGCATACCCTGCTGAACAACCCAAATGCTCTCCTGCCTGAGTTCTCCAGGTAATTCCTCTCAGCGGGAGGTAGGATTCAGTCCTATTCTGGGTGTCCTTCCTTGAGCAGGATTCATCTTCTTAAAGATGAATTTTCATATTTCTCAGCTGGGAGGAAATAAAGTATATTGTCTCAATACCTGTTGTGCTACAAGCTCTGCTTAGTAAACGGAATACTCTGCTAACTATTTCTTGTCAAACACTCTCAACTGCCATCACTGTATTACAAGAATCTTCCTAAGAAAATGCCCTTGGCAGCTCACACTTGTGAGAACAGCCTGGAAAAGATTAATTGTTCTATGAATCCACACATGAGTTTGGCCACAGGTCAGGGAAAAGAAGCTGATTTGGTCTGTAATGTTTTTTATTTCAGTCTCTAGCACCTAGATCTGAGAAAGCTATTCACTAGTTCATGTCATCATATTCCCCCTTTGCATTGCAGGAGATATTAACTGTTGAATAAGCTCACAAAATTTACTTCAATCTCGCGTTTCCAGAAAGAGAGAAGGAGAGGCAAGGAAAGAAAGAGAGGAAAAGGGAATAATGGGAATTACTAGAAACTTAATATCACTTAAATCAGAATTGCTCATAAAGCAAGTAAAGTGGCTGTCTTCCATACCCAATCGTTCTTTTAATGGTTGCTTGCAAGGGCCCTTACCTAGCAAGAAACAAAGGTCAGGGTCAACTACTTTGCATGCTCAGAAACACTCCCTAAACTGAGTTATTCTTCTGTATTCCTCTTTGTAGTCTCCGCCCTGTCTCTGCTGCTGTGGACAACCTTGTGAGGGAAGTCCAGTCAATACGGAAAAGGCTGGAAGAACTGAATGAACGTCTCAATGTCATCAGCAAAACTGTCCTTCCCCTTCGACTGAATGCTCTGCAGAGCCAGAGGCGTGGGAATACTCAGCTGCGGAGACTCCCGACACACAGGAGAAGGGTATATGCTCGCAGGAGACCTCAGAGCACTTAATTCTCTACCAGAAAAAAAAAAAGAGAAATCCTTAAATTTTTTTTCATCTGCTTAAGCCTTTCTCAATGGAACATTGTTGAAGGGGAAAAAAAGTAAAGCACAGAGAAAAGTCAGCTTTGCTAAGGAGACCACAACTTCTTCATTTTGTTGCTGCCTTCCAAACCTAGGTCAGTAGGTGAAACTTGACCCTTTTCTTTAGTGATGGCTGTTTTGTGTCCCAGGCAAAGTAGACAAGCTCAATCTACTTGAGCTTGAATATCTTTAGTCTATGCAGGCATTCTTTCTGCTTACCAGAGAAAGGTATTTCTATAAAGATCAGGTGAATTTCTCTTTCTTCCCTATTTTTAAAGCACTCCATCTGAAACAGCTGAGGAATTTGAACTTCAGAAGTGCTGAACAACTGATGGATGCAGAAAGATGGATTAGTGCTTGGCACTTCCAGCTGGGCAGGGAGAAGGAGAGGAAGTTATGTTTCAAAATATAGCCTTAACCTATTGTCCATGTTCATATGTTCAGAGGTTGGGAAGGGCTAGATAACCTTGGTCTGTACATCATGCTAAAACACTGAAGATATATCAATTGCTAGGGACCAAATTTGAACATCCACCTTCTGTAAAGAGTGTTTTTTTAGCTACCTGGAATTGTGCACTTAGAATGCTGTTATTTAGTAGATATGTTCAGAATTTCCAGCACTCTCTAATACACTGAACTGATTTTTGCCAAGACCCAGGGAAACCAGGGAAATTTTCCCCCCCAAAACTATTTAGATACCTAATGGCAAAGATAGGTGTCTGGAAAGATCTTCCAAAATAGCTTAAGAGACTCTTCAGTCCTCAAAATCACAGATAATAATTCAGTTGGTGTCTAGTTCACAGAGTATTTTCTCCTCATGCCAGCACTGACCTCCAGACATTTCCCAACATCCTTTAGCACAATTAATATCTGTAGAAAATTAACAACCATGCTCTCCAAAGACTTTGGTCCCTCAGGCATTACCCAGAATACCCTGCCTTCAGCTTGTCTTTGCCTGTGTCTTCCTGACAATAAAGCTGGTGATAAAAAAGAGTGCATGAATCAAATTATGCACTGAAGGAGGATAGAGTGGGCTTGCCCTTTAGGTCTCTAAAGATAAATCCAATACAGAGATTCCCATTCAGCATTGCAGTCAACTGTGCATTTGAAACGTGTTGAAACATAACAAGGAGAGTCAGAGAGGAAAAGAAACAAGTTGTCTTTAAGGTCTGGATGGAGCAATTTATGAGAACACAAATAAAGAATGGATTATGTCTAAATGATTGTCTGGCATGACAGTTGTTTTGAAAACACTCTCCAGTCACAGTGAGGATGCAGACTAGCTATTTAAGAATTCCCAAAGACTGAGTTTATGGAAAGAAATTCAATGACAGTACAATAACCTCCAAAAGGAAAGAGAGAAAAACTAGTTTCATATGAAATCTTTCAGAATGGACCAGAAGAATTAATACAGTAAGAATTTTATCTGCAACCTGGGAGTTAGTTGAGTGGGAGAGGTATGAGCAGTGTATGAGACAATCTGATAATTATTTCCCGGATGTAAATTCTCTGAGTTCAGGTTTTCAGAAAATAGCAAAACTCTAACTTGGCTCTCTTTGGCTTCTGTTTGGGAATTTGAAACACTGCTTAGCTAGAGAAGAGAAAAATCAAGACTGTGAAAAGGCTGATAAAAGAATACAGTTGTGCCTTTGTTGAAGCTGTCATCATAATTTCTCAGGAAATGTAGAGCATTTTGATCTCAGAATATATTTACATAAATTACAGGGAATAACAGGAGAGAAAGGCCCCTAACTTCTTGTTATTCTGCATTCAGAGTTTCTAGGCTGTGCTGTAGCAACAGCTGCATCCTTGCACAGACTGCTGATCCCTCCAAGGGATGCTTTGCTTGGGGTTGTAGGGACTGCTGGTTATTTTGGTCTATGTGGAGGAAGAGTACAACATAAACGTTATCTTTCATGGTCATATTTTAGACACAAGCATTTTATCAGGCAACCTGAAGTTGTATAAATTGAGGATTACTTGAAACAGAAAGATGAGTCCTCCCTAAGTCCCTCAAGTTACAGATGGCTGGTGGTGGGAGACCAGACCAGATCATTCATACTTTTACTTTATATCTAGATGTCCACCACCAGCTTCTGCCAGAGACACAAGACAGGGCAAGAAGGACCCCCAGTCTAACCCAGTCCACATATTTCTTCACTGATATGTGCAAGTTTGTAGTTTTGGCACAACCTCCTCAGCACAATAAAGTCACCATTTGTTTTAAAAGAGAACAAATAACCTGCAGCATGCAATGTATATTACAATTCTGCAATTTCTTGCCTAATGGTGAATAAACCAAGTAACATAAGTGGTTAATAAATTACTAATGTGTGACCTTGACACCAGTGATAGCAGCCCCTGTCATTCACTCTGTGAAAGCCCATGCCAGGCTCCAGCCCAGCTCCCTGACCTGAACACAGCCTGTTTGATCAGATGATAACAGCCAGCTTCTTTCACCTCTTTGCCTTTGCACGACCCTCTCTCTAGATGGAAAAGTTTTAGTGTCCTATTTCTTTTATAATTTTAGTTTTTGCTCTTTAAGAAGGAAAGGAAGGTTATGCACCAGCCTACTTCTGCACTGTTCACCTTCTCTTTGAGGAGGCAGCAGTCCAGCTGAGCAACTTGAGATGCCTCTATCCCATCTGCCTGGGGAAGCTGGCCTGACTCACGGGACTGATTCCCAGGGACTGGTATTTGATTTCTGCCTCTGCTAACCTCTTCTTAAGAGAACCTGGGTAAGGCACTTTCTCTAACTGCCACTTGTCCTTTGACATGGCTCATACAAAAAAAAACCCCACTTGTCACAAGGTGTCTAAGTCTTCTATGCATATAAATGTATTCAGCTACAGAACCCATATAAGCTCTCTGTTGCGTTTATTTACATGTTTTCTGGGAAAGGATCGGATGGAACTTTCAAACAGAGGTGACCAGTTGACTGGGAAGTGGAAGGAGATCAAGTATTATTAGGAACTCCTAAAATCTACCCCTCACCTAAAGCTTACAATATCCAGTGACACAGACCACTTCCTAAAAAACCAACTATGTTCCCCTTTAGTACTGTTTGTTTTAAAAAGACCACAAAAGACTGAAAAACCAAGAGGTTATGATTTTGCAACTTCAGGAGCACGGTGCCCTTCCACACTATGCATGACACACTTTGCCAGCACTTCCCTTTTCCTGTATTTCGTTCCTTTCATATCCCCTCTCACATTTCCCGTCTCCCAGAGATGAATACCATCTGATCCCGCACCTCACGGCTCCTCACGCCGCTCGGCGCCCTCCCCACTTCGCCGTCCGGAGCGGCCGCTCCCGGTGCCCCGCACGGCCCCTGGGGCGCGCCCGGGGCAGACGGCCGCGCTGGGGCGGGGCGGCTCCGGCCCTCCCACCTCCGCCGAGCGGGGCCGAGCCGGGCCCAGCCGGGCCGGGCCGAGCAGGGCAGAGCCGAGCCGAGCCGGGCCGGGCCGGGCAGAGCTGAGCGCGGCATCATGCTGGGCATGGTGAAGAACTCGCTGCTGAGCACGGTGGAGGCATGGCCGTACCGCCTGCTGAGCAAGGGCGAGAAGGTCTGTGCCGGGGCGGGCGGCGCTGGCGCTGCGGGGAGCGCGGGGATCGCCCCCGGGCTGCCCGCTCCTCCCGGCAGCGCCTCCATCCCCATCTCCCTCCCCAGGATCAGCTCAGCTACGAGGAGAGGGCGTGCGAGGGCGGCAGGTTCGCGGCGGTGGAGCTGGTGGGGAAGCCGTTCGACGAAGCCTCGAAGGAAGGGGCAGTGAAGCTCCTCAAGTACGTCGGAGGAAGCAACGACAAGGGTGAGAGATGCTGCCCGCCCCGAGGGGCTTGGCGGATGTTTGTGGTTGAGGCTTGGTGAAAGCAGGATGGATGAAGGCAATGACACTGCAGGCCAGCCTGGCTTGTGGCTCCCGGCACTGGGGGTCTCGGATGGGGATGGCCCCTCCCTGGGAAAAGTAAACTCGCAACAGGTTAAGTCGTGCCCAGCCAACTCGTGCTATGAGTCCGCTTATAACTCATCTCTGTGGCAGGGTGACATCTCAAAAATTATTCTTTTGAGCAGGAATGAGTTACCTTGCAGCTGGGATAACATGAGGACAGGCAGACATGTATCTATCACAGCTCCCTGGGTGAGCAGTACCTGATGAAATCCGGGGTATCTGGGACACTTCAGTTCTATGATGTGCCCTTGTGGGCAGTGAAATAACAGTTATGACCTTGATATTTTATCTGGCTATTTTTATTCATGAAAGGGTAATGAGCAATGAGCTTCCTTTTTAATGGTATATCGTAATGTTTTATGGCAGTGCTTCCAGGTGATTGCTCCTAATTGTCGTTTTACTGAAGTGTGTGCATTTTAACCATTCATAGCAGAAGACTACAGAGTAGCTCTGAGGCATATACATGTTATTGAACACCTTTCTCTACCATCTAGTAGAGGGACTAGTGTAGTCTCTGTAGGAGTAGGAGGTGGATGCAGTGTGAAATGTTATTTGCAGCAATATTTTTGGAAAGGTGATGATTGCTGTTGCTGTAGTAGAAAGGGTACCTTCTATAACGTGACACAAACACAGGTATGACATCGAAGGAAAATAAATGAGAAAGAAAGCTTGATCTCAACTGTTTCTATGGCTGCCTGGTTGTGAGGTTTAGAGGTTCCCAACTGCTGCAAGAAGAGTGAAGAAAACCGGTCTTCAGTGCCATGTGGTGGTAATGAGTAAGAAAAAACCATGCTGTTCCTGGAGTGTGGACTGCATGGACAGGCTGCTGCAAGCCATAACAGCACTGAGGTTTGGGGCACTGGAACTTGTAGGATGTCTGGAATCATTCCCCACCAGCATTTGGAAGGTTTTAAGAGAAAGCTCCTGCCAGTATTTGCTGTAGGCTCACAGCTAAGTGCAGATAGTATTAATTTAAATGCTGATGTAGATTTATTTGTGCCACTGGTCTGCCCTGGAGCTACAGACCCTGGTGTCTTACAGCTGATTTTTCAGAAGAACAGAGTGTCTCACAGAACCACAAAAGCAGCACCATTAATAAAAAGCATTCCAGAGGTCAGTTAGGACACTTATATCCCAGGCTTCTGGTGTGGAGATAGAGCATGGCCCAAGCAGAAACCTGATGATGGCTGTTCTGCTTCCCGAGAGGAGCCCGCTCCTGACAAGAAGTTTGTTCATATGAGGAGTTTTCCAAAAGTAAAATTAGCTTTTGTGAATTCCCTGGTAATTTTGTGGGCTCCTGAGAGCCTAGACTTCTTTAGTAATGTCTGTATGTCTGTTTCAGGGGTTGGAATGGGTATGACTGCTCCTGTCTCCATCACTGCTTTTCCTGCTGAAGATGGCTCCTTTCAGCAGAAGGTGAAAGTCTCTCTGCGGATCCCAAGCCAGTTTCAAGACAACCCTCCTTGTCCTACTGATGAAAGCATTAAGATTGAAGAAAGACAGGGGATGACCATTTATTCCACGTAAGGAATGCATCCTGGGGTCTCCAATCTCAAGTGATGAGGTCTTTAGGGTGCTCTGAAGAGCAGTATTTGTTTTACTGGGTGACTTGCTGTACAAGGAGTGCATGTGGCAGAAGGAGATGGAGTATGTCTAGACTGAAGACAGGTGTTTTATGTCACTTCTTACCTCTGGTCATGTTGCACTGATTTGGAATATGGATTTTTTTTCCACCGGGTAAACAGGTGTGGAGGCTATCACTGAAAGACACTGTGCCATTTCTATTGTATGAATCTATTGTTTTTCCCACTTTCTGGGTTCCAGATTGTTCATAGTCGTTAAGAATGTTCTTTGGTGTGGTTCAGATCAAACTGTCCACTGAAGCCTGATTCAGATGGACTCATACCAGACTCCACCATGGAAACAAGCAGCCTCTGCATTGCTTCAAATCACCTTTGAATGCCTTGGGCTGTTGGCTGACAGCCTGAACTCAAACTAGCATCACAATAGCAATAAGCTCTTCACCTTGTCTTTACCCCTTGGAGGCTTCCCTGCCTACTTTCTTGGACTATTTTGGCTGACTCTAACTGACTTCTTTCTTGTCTCCAACTGCTGCTTGGTCTTTGCTGTGGGTGTGGGCCACTTCTGCAATATCAGCCTATTTTGTCTCAAACATTGGCCCTGAGGGAGGGTGGTGAGGTGCAGGCTGATGTGGAAACAGTTCTTGTTGGTGGGAGGTCGACATAAGCCAGACCCATTTCAGTCCACTCCTTTTAAATAGCACTGTGTTCTGTAATTGCCAGTTGTCTGCTCCTACCTCCCCTTTTTCTTGGGCTATCTAGAGTTTGGCTTTCCTTCATGACCTTTCCAGCAGATGGTTGCTCACACCACAGTCAACATGGTTGTTGACAGCATTGGTGGGGACTGTGGGCTGAGCTGACTTGGAGATAACCTTGTGTTTTAGAAAGTTGTTTCTCTGATATGGTGCTGATTCACAGGGCAGGGCCATTCTGCTGGCTGACATACATGGCAGTGTTTGGGGGGATTACTTTGGGGCCTCCCAACGGATGACTGCACCTTGGCTGTGTCACCCATGAGACTTCATCTGTCTCAGATGACATGTGCTGCTTCACTGTGAACAGTGCACGCATGAGTGCATGTTGGCAGGGCCTGGATCAAAATGCGTGTCTAAATACACTGTGGCTATATATTGTTCTCTCTCTCTCTTCTGTGCTTTGCCAGGACTGCTCAACCCCTCTCTGGTTTCTTTGCAGGCAGTTTGGTGGCTATGCCAAAGAGGCAGATTACGTGAGCTATGCTGCCAAGCTGAAGGCTGCTCTGGGGAGTGATGCAGCATACCGCAAGGATTTCTACTTGTGCAATGGCTATGACCCCCCTATGAAGCCTTACGGACGCCGCAATGAGGTCTGGTTTGTGAAGGAGTGAACATCTGGCTCCCCATGGTGCTGCCTTGCACTGATAACCTCCCCACACTATGTCCCTGTCCTCTTTGAAATAAACTAATAATTCAGCAGAGGCAAAAAACTATCACTGCCTTTCTCCATGCCTATGCCTTAGTCTTTTATGGACCATAAAAGTCATTTTAGAAGAACACTTGCTGACCCTCCTGGTTCTGCTCCTTCATTCCAGACCAGGTCCTCAGCCACAGACTCTCTTGATCTCTCTGTGGCTTGTTTTTATCTCATTTGTGCTTCCAGAGTTCAGTGCTGAGAAAACCAAAAGTCCTTAATTGATTGGTGCCTGACAGGAGTCACGTCCAAGTGTAGGCAGACTATTAGTCTCACCTGAGACGGGCAGGAGAACATGACAAAAGTGCATACAGAGACGTTTTTATCTCCTTCAGTTTGCTGCAGCTGTAAAATGCTGCTTTTATCTTTGCCATTCCACAAACAATCTAAAGGGACACGGCATTGCTGCCAACACAGCATAGAGAAAATAAAAACCCTTTACATTAATTCAGAGTGTGCAGAAGATCAACGCTTCTGTCATCTGTCTGAGAAATGTTTTTCAGAGAAAGATCCAGATTCAGTTTGCAGCTTTCTTCTGTTTGAGGAGGGATGTTTTGGCATGTGCTGTGCCTTCATCTCAGCTAGCAGCTGGACAATGGGACCTGGAGACCTCAAGATTGTTTCCTCACCTTCCTATTACTTTTGTGTAGCATTTCTTTAAAACTAGCCTGTACAAGGGCCAAAGCAGAAATGTGTGTGGTTATCTAATTGAATTAGAGAAGTGCTAGGCTGGGAAGAAAGCAGATGCTTATTACTTGTGATCCGAGGGTGCATTTGAAGAATGGTGAACATATGGTGAAACTACCATGGGTGCCAATCTAAAAAAACTTTTCTTAAAATGTGTCAATTTCTGAAGGGCTACTCAGACCAGCTGTATTCTTTAGAGGAGGAAAAGGAAAACATGGCTGTTCTGGAAAACAGGGACTTGGGTCAAATAATGAGTAGCTGTTTGAAAATTTCAAATATATTAGCAAGTGTGGGTCATGTTTCAGGAAGCATTTTAGTGTTGGCTGTGCCAGGGAGACAGCAGAATGCCCCCAGTGGGAGCACTCACACACCCTGCTACTGGGTTCTTCTTTACTTGCACTAAAAGAGGTGTGGTCCTCCAGTGGTTAAGTGCCCCATAGTTCAGGTGCTTTGCAAAAGCTGTTTTCCCCTGGAGCTGAGAGACATTTGTCAGATGGCATTGTGGCTTCTGGCTGGCCAAGCTGCTGCACGAGCGCCTGCTTTCTGAGAACAAATCTCAGCAGTGAAAGGAGAAAACCTGAGGTTTTGATGTGCCTTCCTTTTCTCTCTTGCTGAGCCATATAAGAGCTTTGCTGTGAACTTCATAAGAATTTCAGTCACTTGTGTGCAAGAGCAGCTAGCTCAGGATGGGTAAAAGAAGCAGATATCATTTAATTAAGCAAAAAAAACCCCAACAATGATGGGGAAAAGCTATTGGCTGTGGTTAGTGATTGCAGTGGAGAGGAGGAAGAATAAAAAGAGAAATCAAAACTAACAAAGAGTTAGGCTTTTGAATGATTTTTTGAAGCAGCAAATGCCCTTTTAAGCTTGCACTTGAATCTAAAAGGATCATTCATGTCCCAGATTATTTTAACCTGTGGGGGTGAGGAATGGAGGAGCACAGTATTGTCCAGCTTATGCCTTCTCAGGGTCGTTTTGGAGCTTGTTTGGATACAGTCTGGCAACCTTCAATGATCAAAACCTTGAAAATTCTCAAAATTTATCTTGTGAAATCTCATGTTAGGGATGCCAGTAGTAAACCTGGTATAAACAGAGCTGTGCAGCTGAGCAGCATGATGGGGTTCTTTTATAAAATACATACCCTCTGAACAGAGAGTGAGAGCTTGAGACCCAACAGTGAGAGTAAACATCTGTAGTCTCTGACTGTGCAGCCCTGCTATGGCCTTTGCATAAGGCAGGCAGGATAGAATTTCATAAACATTGTTAAATAATGTCAAAACCTTATGCAAACTGAATTGTCTTTTCTGTACTCACAAAGATGCCTGTGTTTTGTCTGCATTTTCTACAGTTTTGAAATAAATAAAAAGAATATTGTGATTTATACCTTCTGTGCTGATCACTGACTTTGTGAGCTCAGGGGGAGTAGTTAATTTGCTAGACTGTAGGTTGCCAGTTTATCTTTCTGTTTAGGGTACTAATTGTGTCACAGCATTTATAAATAATCATAATTCTTTTTCCAATAAATCACTATTTTGGGTGTCCTGGTGTGACCCTGCATCATCTGACTATGAAAGACAGAAACTGATAAAATAATCTCCTTCCATTTGTTCCAGCCACTGAGAGGCTTTAAGCAATGTATTTTTGTTAATGTAGAAACAAGGGGCCTGCTCACCTGAGGAAAATTATGAGTTCCTGTGGCTGGGGTTCACAGGCAGTGAGCACATGAATGTTCAGGTAAATACTCGTGATTGATTTTCAACATGATCTATGATCCAGACATTTTGTCCCACTGAGATTCATCTAGCTTGGTGACCTGTCCCTGTGATGAACAGCAGTGGACACCTGAGACAAGATTACAGGAGCAGTGGGCTCAGACCTCCTCTAAGTATTTCCCTGTTTCTAGTATGATGTGGCCCAAGGATTTTCGTTATTGTACTTGGTGGACCCAGGTAGATTTTTTCTCATGCATTTGTCAGGTTGCTTTCTAGGAATAAGGTAAAGTTACTGTCCATCGTTTTGTCCTTCCTTAGTTATGGAAGGGTAGGAATACTCTTTGTCTGAGGGTTTCCAGCAGGCTGTCTCTCTGCTCCTTAGGCAGCTGTGTCAATCAGCTTTTTGATATGCCTCTGTCACTGCCAGTGAGTGTTTGTTTGGACAGCCAGAGTTGCTGTTGACACTGGAGGATTTCCAGCAACCTCTTCGTGCTGGGGCCAGAAGTCAGAGGTTCTGGATTTTGACCCAAGGCCAGCATGACTACAGGCACTGTTACATGCAATTGACTCCTGAACTGATGTTAAAACAAATAAAACTTTCTCCATTCCCTGCAGTATCTCTGAGCGATTAGAGTGCAGCAGATTGCCTAGAGACCTCCTTGCTTCACTTCTGTGCCTGTGCAGTGTTCTTTTCTGTCTCCAGTGAATGCTGAAATGGAGAGATTTTGGTGCTTTTCAGTTGTTTGACAGGGCACCATGACGTTTCCTGTTGTGTGTTGGTTTAAGAAGACAGTGCTGGGGAAGCTGAAAGGTGGATGTTTCTCCGTGCTGAGGCCCCTCAGCGCTCTCAGAGGTCGCCTTGCTGGGTTGCTGGGATGTGGTGGGTTTGTGCATCAGATACTGCATTGCTGCCCCTGGCCCCTTTCCCATCTCCTCACTCGTCAGTGGAACAGCTCCACAGCTGCCAGTGCTGCCTGCTGGGCTGGACAGGCTGAGCAGGGGAGTGGCCTTGGGAATTATCTCTGCCTTCCAGTGACAGGAGTGCCCCTGCTGCTTGTTAGCAACTGGCAGGTCCCTCTCAGTGCTATGCAAAGCAGTGGTGTGATGGTGACAAGACTGGCCACAGGAATGGCTATGTTTAAACAGAGCCAAATTTCAAAGCATAATTTTGATGGGGATTATACACGTGCCATGTAGATTTAGCTGTGCTGGATATACAACCTTCCTAAGCTACTCTACTTGTTGGTAAGGAATTTTCCTGCTGGTATTAACCATGGCAAACCCTATACATTTATACATATATATAAATAAATATATATGTAAGTGCATATGGGTATAAATGTATGTATATGCAGTGTGTGTGTAGACCAGCTACTTTGATCTATTGTCTGGCTTCTGTAGTCACTGAATAACTCACTAGAGTGAATGCAGCCAGAGGGTGAGCATTTGCAGGCTGAAGTTTTAAGACTGATAGAATGAGAGCTTTGTTAGCTTCAGAAAAAAATTCTTTACTTTGTAGACACATGCCTTAATATATCTAACACTGCATTAAGAAGATGACAGCCTTTATAAAAGAGCTAATTGGTTAAGTTGTCCATATGCATCTTGCCAGACTTACAATACCCCAGTTACTTTGAGGGGATGGGTGATCTATGGTGAGTGAGGGAGTAACATCATTATTTCCCCATTTTCATCAATCCCCGTGGCAAAGAGTGTGTGCAAAACTATTGTGCTTATGGTCACAGATTTTCAGTTTTGCAATGCTGCCCCAAGGCGATGGGTCAGAGGAGGCAGATTGTGGCTCCTAGCTCATGTTGTCCCTCCCTATTACAATAATACTTCTTTTAGAATAGCGCTCTGAGCAGCAGCTCTCTTTCTTCTGTGACAGCATTTCAGCCACACTGAGCTAAAAAAGAAATGCATCTCTTTTAACAGGACCATAAGTAGCTTTGGATGTATAACGCCTCTATAAAACTGCTTGGCAACATGATTTATTAGAGCGGGATCAGTGGTAAAAGTGACTTCTCTGACAGTAATGGATGAAACACTTCCAGCGTAGCTACTCTGTCTCTGCTTGGTGCCTATGCCAACAGCAGGCTGGTTTTGTCAGCTCATTCATAATCTCTGCTTTGCTCTCAGCAGAATCCGTTGCACAAGACAGGTTTCAGCCATGGCAGATGCTTTTTTTCCAATCCTCTGTGGGAGCTGCTGCAGAAGATGGGTCAGTGCAAATGCTGCCTGATTCCTGAGATCTAATTCTACATCCAGACCCTATACCTAGGTGGGAGTTTGGTGCATGCCACTCCCATACCCCTCACTGCTGCCACCCCCATGAAGAGAAATTTGAGTGACTGTGGTGAAAGGAGCTGCACTGTTCTTAGACTGAGTGTGAAGTCTGACTGATCAGCAGCCCAAGGTCCCAAGGAAATCTCAGATGTATCTTCTGTGTAGTCCTTGTGAGAAGACTGGGTTGAGGAGCCTGAATCTAAGGTGCAGACTTTTTAAAAGGGGAAGTGAAAGATCCCAGAAACCACATCCTGCAATACACCATGTGCTGCAGCACCCTGATCTGCACTGTGACTTGAATGACCTTGGGTGTGCAATGTGACCCCGACTCTAGGGCTCCTTGTGGTGGGACAGCAGAGCCCAGCCCGTGCCACGTGGGCAGCTGCAGCACCCACCCTGCTTTGACTTGGAAGCTAGGTGGGTTCTAAGAGACATTCATGCTTGGCATGTGTCTTCTTCAGCACATGAAAGCAGAGAAGGATTGCCATGGCAACTATTCTCAAGTATTTTTCCAGCGTTTTCCAATCTTATTCATTTTTTTCTTATATCCCTAGTGTTTAATTTAAGGTCTTTCCTAATTGGAGTCCAAAAAAACCAATTGAAGCAAATTCTCTGATTAGACAAAAAGTTCGGACACCTTCCCACACAGCTTGTGCAGTACACGATCAACAGAATTGAATTTTGCTGTGAGTAAGAGGAGATCTGAAATTTGAAATGCATTGTACCCAGACAAATGAAATAAATGAAGCCTTTTACTTAAAGCAAAGCATTGAAATAAAATATAGTGTACAGCATGACAATTTTGGGCACTCCCTTGCTTCTAGGCTGTTTAATCACTGATTGTAGACCTTCTCAATCTTCTTTATGACTCATCTTTGTGAAGGAAAATCTTTCCAAATCAACATGTGCTGGCTCATTGAAGTATCTTTTATGAACTGTAGTATTATTTAGACTTGGTATTTTGAAGGGGATGGTTACTGCAGTGGTGTTTCTTTGGTGTAATTACCATGCCTCTCATTTTCCAGTACCTTGCTTCCACTCTGTGTGTGTTTTGGCTGGGATAGAGTTAATTTTCTTCACAGTAGCTAGTGTGGTGCTTTGGATTTATGCTGAAAACAGTGTTGATAATACAGGGATGTTTTTGCTATTTCTGAGCAGTGCTTACACAGAGCCAGAGCCTTTTCTGCTTCTTGTTTCAAGTAGGTCAGGGGTGCACAAGAAGCTGGGAGGGGACAGAGCTAGGGCAGCTGACCTCAGCTGATATTCCATTCCATAATGGTACCACACAGCAGATTAAGTGGGGGTAGAAGGGAGGGGGATGTTCAGAGTGGTGTCATTGTTCTTGTTGAGGAACTGTTCCATGTGAGGGGCCTTGGTGTCCTGGGGACGGCTGAAACTCCTACCTTCCCATGGCAAGTGGTGAACTAATTCCTTGGTTTGCTTTGTTTACGTATGAGGCTTTCACTTTACCCATCAAACTGTCTGTATCTCCCGAGTTTTCTCACTTTTATTCTTCTGCTTCTCTTTCCTATCCCCAGGGTGGGTGAACCAGCGAGCAGCTGTGCAATGCTTCACTGCTGGCTGGGTTAAACCACGACACACCTGCACACCCATACCTGCATGTGGGGAACCCGGGCTGGAGGGGAAGAGGAGATCCTGTGGAGGTGTAGGAAGGGGAAGGCTGATGCCTTGGTGGTGCTGTCTCAGGGGAGGGCGGTGTGAGGGTGGGTTTGTTGTATGCAGTGTCTTGGGTGGCCTTTTGCCTTGCTGGGTGTTGGCAGGGAGGCTGACAAACCCCTTCCAATAGGGCTCATGCTGTGGTGGCTGCAGCACAGTTCATCACAGAAGAGGAACCAGAGGTTCCTCCCAACTTCTCCAGCCCTGCTTGAGACAGACTACATCTCCTCCCCACAGCAGGGCCCAGGGGACAAAGATCTCCCTGGAAATTCCCTGCCTGACTCTACTCCTGCTGTGTTGCCATCTGCTTTGCACAAGATTCTGGTATACGCCTTTGTGGAAAGCAATGCTCTTCCTCTGAGGACATCTTTGGCACTGCTTCCCTGGAGGGCTGAAATCCTGAGGCACAAAGTGCAGCTGAGACTGTTCTCAGTGCTCCTCCCTGTCCCAAGGCAGGGAGGGGAACAGAAATGACAATTTTATGAGATACTGTGTCTTGGGAACCTGGTCTAAAACACCCTCCAGTTGGAAACCTGCCCAGCTGATTTCAAAACGATGAAAGCAGTCCTGCAGGTTTTGATCCAAATGGGGTAACAGGGCCTGGAGCAAATAGAGGTGGAGAAAATGGGTGCAGTTTCAAGCACACAGGGCGCCCAGGTGTGGTTTTGTTCCTCCCAAAACCACATTCTGTATTTGTTAATCTGCCAGTGTGTTGACCCCTGTGTAGTTTCATGCCCCATCTCTCCCATGTCCCCAGGCACAGCAGTGGCACCGCTCACATGGGGCGTGGGCAGTGCCCTGTTCCCCACTTTGCCTCTCAGGTGCAGGCTTGGTTTGTGTCAGCTTCTAGGCTGCACAGGACATCTCTCTGAATCCAGGAATGAGGGCCAGATCTTGGGCCAGTGGTGTCGTTTGGCTGGAGACAGCTCTCCACAGAGCTGCTTTGTTAACAGGCAACAGGAGTTCATCTATTTTGCATCATGATGATGCTATTTCTGAATAAGAGAGAAAAATGCAGGCCTATTTCTGAAGCATATGAATTAGTTTTTGGCCTTTAAAATTTTGTTTATTTTGAATGGAAGCCCAGAATGCACATAAAATTGCAGATACAGACAGGGATTTTTGTTTCACCTTTCAAGTTACTCCCACTCCTGATGCTAAGGCAGCAGCATTTAAAAAGGCTCTGGATGTTTTCCCTTTCCTTGGAAAGAAACAAATGAAAATAACAATCCTGAAGCAATACTGGAGGCACCTGCTTCCAGATAACTCTGCTGAAAGCAGCAAGGTACAACCAGGCACACCAGGGAAATGAGGAAAATATCCTGGGAAGTGCCACCCTGACAGAGAGTTTCCCTGTGACTGCAGTTCCTGCTCCTGAGACGTGGCAAGGGGATGAATACAAGCTCCCCAGACAATCCTGATGTGAAGGTAAGCACAATTGTTTCCTGAAATGTTTGATCCCATAATCCACAACTCCGTTTATCATAAATAGCCTTTCAAATTGTTGTGACAAACTCCTCTGGACTGAACCCAGCTCCTGAATTATGAGAAGCTAAAAATGGTCTCTATTCCCATGGCTATAGACAGAGAGATGCTACTCAGCAACAAATGCACCACCAAGTGCCTTAAAAATAGCCCCTGTGGAATTATTCAGTGTTTGGGACTTGTCATTTCATAGGGGTAAAAATGGATTCATTTTGGCACAAAATATGCATAATATGTATCCACAGCTTTATAAATAGCATTTATAAAATTATGTGTATAATTTTATCTTAAATTGATGCTGAGCAAAGAGACAAAACAATCAACAAGAACTTAACACAAGTTTTGTTCTTAGATAATTGTAAGACTTTTGTCTTAGAAATGCAGGTGTCAAAAGAGACCTTTGTCCCTTCACCCCTCCTTCCTTTCTTTCTTTAAGACAGCTTTAGGGAAAAAAAAACTTGAAATTGCTGCCAATTGTGATAAATGTGATAGCTGTAAGCCAAAGAAGAAGCCTGGCCCAAAGTTGTCACCCTACACAAATTAATTCCATGGCTTTAGCTATTCTGGTTTTCAAAATGTAGGCCTTTATATCTCTTGGGGTTCCAGGTTTTGCAAGTGGAGTCACAAATATGGTGGAAATTCAGTTGGTGAGATGGTCCTCTGAGAAATAACCGGGTCAGTATCTGGAACATAACTTGAATTGACTCTTAGAGGAGCATTTGGGGACTGTGCTCTTTGTCTTCCTCTCTTGTTATTCTGCTCCCTTTCATCTCACTTGCCCTTGCAGTACCCATGCAGGGCTGATGTGTTGGTACTGGTGGGTGGGGAGGATAAAGTCTCATTGGAGGGTCCTGGGCATCTTTCCTTTTCCACTTATATGGGCTCTGCTGGACAGGACAAGGCACAAATATGAAGGCTTTGCTGCTCCCCTGCTGCAGGCTTTCCTGCCCACCCTCCACCCTGTAGAGCCTGGTTGCAGGCTCAATGTCCTTCTTGCCTCTAAAGGTGCTCAGTAACAATCTGTAGCAGCCCAAGCCCTAGGAAGGGGTGGAAGGTAGGGCTGGTAAACCAATATCCTGGGAAAACATTTTGCAAAATTGGAGTAATAATATAGCAGAATAAAATGTGAGGCTTTATAGGCATGGACAACAATTTTGTTAGTGAACAGAAGTGTTTTTGTTCACTCCCACTTGCACACCTGTACTCAGGTGCAGGTGGATGCCAGCATCCAAGTGGTGGTTTACTCTGGGTCAGATTGCCACAGCCACCACTGGAAGTCCTGAGTGGGGACCAGAGGAGTGACACATGGCCTGTGGGGACGTGCAGGGTGGAGAGCTGAACTTGTGAGCAGGAAGATGTCACCCCTATACAACATCACCCCTATACAACATCGTGCCTCAGAGCGGTGCTTGTGAAGTCTCAGGATATAATGTATGAGCAGACTTGGTTGTCCTGTCCTGAGCAGGGGGGATGAAATGGACTAAAAGTGAGATTTGGTGATTGAAAGAAGAGAATTAAACAGACTTCCCAGAACAGTGCAATGGCACAAGACAGCAACTTCACCTGAAAGAGATCCTTCAGGTTGCAATGCTTTTCCTTAGAAAGCAGCATTTAAAAAATCTTTTAAATGAAGTGCATAATTTTTTATTTTAAAAAACTCTTAGAATACTACATTTTTAATAAAGTGTTTTAAAAATATGATTTCACAAAAGTCAGTAATATTTTCTGCTTAAAATTACATGCTTCTTACCATTTTACTGAAATTATTAAATGGTTTCTAGGGCAACTTACCAATAGCATTAGGGTTCACTTTTCTGTTTCTTGAGGGGTCAGGGAGGTCTTCATCAGAGAAATCAAGGGATAGACAAAAATGTCAGAACTGTGCTTTGATGTTTTCCCACTTCTTGCTGAAGCAAAAAAAATTGCCTGTTAATGTGATAAAAAGGCGTGAGGCTAGCTGGAGATTTATGCCCTCCTGGAGACATAGTGTGTCAGCTCTCCTCCAAGTTCTCTCATGCTATTTCCATGGCAACTCCATATAATGATAACTCCCACAGATTTTCTCCTTTTATCTGTTATTTTGGTCCCAGATAGTGATGGGGTTGAGGCATACATTTCTTTCACACCATTTGATGCCCATCGACAACCAAAGTAAATAATGTCCTCATTCTTCAGGTCTTTAGAAAGCACAGTTAGTTCACAGCCCTTTCAGGAATTCACCTGCAGAGCTGGATGGAGCTGAGAAAGGAAAAGCAGTGCTACAGATGCTCAGAGGAAGCTGCAAAGGATGAATGCTCACTGTCAGCACAACGTGACAGGATTACTTTCCTCTCCTGCTTTTCTCCTCCCCGTGCCCAGGGCCACAGATGGGCACCAAGGAGGAGGCCATGGTGTAATGGCAGGGTGGATGGCTTGGGTGCAGGGAGCTGCATCTCAGCTGATCTGCCCAGGGAATCAGGAGCTCATTCTGCCTGACTGGGAGATGCTCCCATTCCCCCTCATGTCTGCACATGACTGCAAATCTGGTCCAGCTCATGAGACAAGTTTTGGGAGTTTCAGCCAGGCATAGCTGGAGCCAGAAAAACCCTTGACCCAGTGCCACTAACCCATGACTTCCTCCCTCTTATGAAATCTCTGCAGCAAGATGCTGCTGGCTAATTTTACACTGCAGAAGTGGCAGGCATGCAGCTTGTTCTGAGGAAACTGCACTTGCTTCACCTAGCTGGTAGGGAAGGCAAAATGTTAGTGCTGGAGTGGAGGGTCCACAGACATCCTGGAGTCCAGCTGCCACTGGACGCTGAACTGAGCTTCTGTGCTTGGTTTGCTTGGGACAACAGGACAGTCTGAATGTGAAGACCTATACCAAACATCTCCTTACCTTGTGCTCTGAGAGCATCCAGATATTCTGACCCTCCTCATTTCTTCCTACAGAGGCTTCCATTTAAGCAGATGAGCAATGCTAGATGAGAGCTCATCCTCCTCCAGGAAGTGATCTTAAACTTTATACTTGATAACAGTGTCCCTTCTGAGTAAGACTGCTGCTCAGAGGAGCTGTCCTACATGTTCGGTCCCCTCTGTCCTGTAAACCAGAGGTTGGTGGGAGCATTTCTCCATTATAGGGAGGGGAAGGAGGGCACAGTATCATAGAGTCATACAGGTTGGAAAAAACCTCTGAGATCATCAAATCCAACCTTCAACTGTATGTCACCATACCCACCAAGCCATATAATTAAATTCCATCTCTACTTGTTTTTTGAACCTTCCAGGCATGGTGACTCCACCACTTCCTGTAGTTTGAGTCCTTGCCTGAAAGCAGCCCAGGTTTGACTCTCTTTTCTGAATGACACAGAGCAATTCACCTGGGCATGTGGGTGAGCAACTACCTAGGCATGGTGAAAATTTGACCTTCACCTTCTACCCTGAATGTAGGAAGTATCATTTCCCCATCATGCTAGCATGATGGAAGGATAAGCATGTGGAAGACCTTCTGAAGGACTCTTAGCAACTCAAAAGACATACCAAAAACAAGACAGCAGAATTTCTGAGTAGCAGATCTAAGGTCACCAGTGCAAACTGGTGACCAGCACCTTGTCCATGGGTATTGTGATGATCCCATCAAACACAAACAATTCTCCATTCTCCAGAGTTTACTGGGGTTGAGACAGTGGGGTCTGTCTCACAGTAACAAATCCCTGTTTAGAGGGAGGCCACAAAGACATGTTTTTAAAATTCTTATATGTCTCCAAGTTCATGGGATTTTTTTTATTTCTTAGTATTATGCTAAGACACATATACCCATAAAAATGATTCCTTACAAACTTAGACCTATAGATGTCTCTAAGGTAAGAACTAAAGTCAGAGAAACTTTTGCCAATTTTTGTACCTGTAAGGATTTAACATTTTTCCCAATGTTTTTACTTCAAATGTATCATCATGCTTCTATTAATTTCAGTGTGAGCATTGTATGCACAGTTGGAGGCAGAGCATGCCCCAAAAACTGACTGCATTTGAAAACTGCACTGTGAAAGAGAAACTGGGAGAGACACCAAGCAAGGGTTTCATCTCTGGGATCCTGTAAAGGAGCATGCAGCTTCTTTCAGCGTTTCCTCATTCATTCCATAAAGTTGATTCCACTTTTAGAGAGTATTGGCAGACAATAAAGACAAACGATATTCCAAAAAAGGCAAGATTCATAACCAAACTTGCAGAGAGAGATCTTTCCCCTCCTCCCACCCCACTTGTCTGAGGATTTGGAAAAAAGCACTTGTAGCTAGAACCAGGGCTAGACACCTGGGTAATCTGGCTTTAGAACTACTGGTGTCGGATGAAAAATGCGATCAGCACTAAGAAACGAGCTGCAGATCTGGTGTGAACTCACTGGAAGGCTTTGAACAGGTTAAAATGGTTCGTGGTGTGTCTTGGTGCGTTCTGTGCAGCTGGGCAGGAGCGGAGCCGTGCGTGGATGCAGATACCGCAGTGCCCCCGCCTGGCTGCTGAGGATCCGATGTCGGGGAAACAGAGACGGTTCCACATCTCGGGCCCTTGATGCCTTATGTTTCAGCTTTCAGATTTTCCAGATCCTGTACTGCATTATTATATAACTCTGAACTTCACAGAACGCGTTAGCAAATTCTCTTCACAGTTTAGTTAGACAAAACAATCCTTTTCCAGCCTGGGAACAAAGGACACCATGGCAGCCTCGGGCCCAAAAAGTGTGAACAGCAGTTAATTTAGGAGAGCAATCTGGGAGGATGGGACTTCATAACCTGAAACTGCAATTGGACAATTAACCCTAATATGTAAATGGAACAAAACTTATAGAAGAGTGAAAACTCACGACTGGGTGTGCGTCTTGGATGGAGCCACAGCCAGGCTCTTGTACTGCCCAAGGCGTGTCCTCTGAAGGCCTTTTAATCAATACCTGCTTTCTGCCTTTAACACTGTCTAGCCTCGGTTCCAAGGCATCATCCTCACACAGGACAGGTTTTTGCTTGGCTCTTAGAGAGTTCACTAAAACACAGTGGGCAGTAGAGCCAATGTCCTCCTAGGACAGGAGCAGGGGAGCAGGGAGGGGGACAGTGGCACTGCAATGCCGCCAAAACTGAATAGACAGCTCTCAGGTCATTTGAAGCAGTACCACAACTGTCCCACAGTCCTTCCATCAGCTCTGGAGAATTGAGCATACCTTGGCTCAGCACACACGTCCTTGCATCAGTGAATCCATCTGCTTGTGAGCTGACTTGTGCTTAAGAACTGGGCTTTTAATCTTGGCTCTGTCGATGTCTCATCTCACTTGCTGATTTTAACCCAAAAGTCTGGATGTAACAGAGGAGAGCCACAACACAGTCTCTGTACATAGGACTGATGGTGGTGATGGGTGAGGAGGGGAAAGGACAAAGACCTGATTCTGCTTTGTGTAATAGCTTTGTCCATGCTGTTGCCAGATTCCCCAGACTTTGACACTGGGGGTCTCCTGGCTTTCTGACTGGCATAGTCCCACCTAGGCAAGCCCAAAAGCTGGTGGCCTCCATCTGGGAGGCTGCACAGAGTGGGGAGCAGAGCTGGTGACCTGGACAGTCTGCCAGAAGCATGCCCGCTTGCTGCCCACCCCAGCAATTGTCCATCCCTCACAGCCTTGTGAAGCGCCAGGACTCTGCAGCGCAGGGTCTGGGGGCTGACTGATCTTCCACAAACACCTCACCAAAGATGGGCAGCAGCCTCTCCAGGCAGCCATTTCTCTCCAGCAGCTGAAGTGCAGACAGTCAGGAAGAGGCTACTTGAAATCACGTAGTGCTCAAAATAAAATTAGTTCAGAGACAAGCTCTTTGTGCTGCTGTATAAAACAAGCAGAACGTCACAGTCGACAAGCTTTCTTTTTTCAGCTGGAAAGTTATAGTTTGTTGGTTTTTGATTTTTTTTTTGTTGTTTTGGATTTTTGGGGTTTTTGTTTTTTTTATTGGAACACGCTGAGTCAAAGAAATCATTTCATGGTGGCAAAATTGCAAATTTTACCGAAGTTCAATGCAAGGCCATGAAATAACGTTGTTGTGGCTGCTGCTGCTGCTGCTGCTGCTGCTGCTGCTGCTGCTGCTAATAATAATAATAATAATAATAATAATAATAATAATAATAATAATAATAATAATAATAACGATTATGATGATATTAAGAGTTTTAACGCCAAAGCTGTGCTGAGAAGCGGGTTTTTCTCCCTGGGCGGGTTTTTTGCCGGAGCCGAGCGCGCTCCCCCCGCTCAGCCCCAGCCGCTCTCTGCGGGGCAAGGGCTCCGCCCAGCGGCCGCTGCCGGAATGACCATCTCCCTCTCCCTCTCCCTCTCCCTCTCCCTCTCCCTCTCCCTCTCCCTCTCCCTCTCCCTCTCCCTCTCCCTCTCCCTCTCCCTCTCCCTCTCCCTCTCCCTCTCCTCGTGCCTGCAGGAGCAGCCTGCTTTTTGGATTATAGGCGCGCCCTGGGAGGATCAAGTGACTGAGCAGTGCCTGACTTCCGAGAGTCAGGCGTGATTGTTCTGTCTGGCAAAACCTGTAAAGAGATGATTTGCAGGAAAACATAGTTTCTTACAGCATTGAACAAGGACGAGTACCAGAGGATTTGAGGTCCTTTTCTGTCCATGATTAGAAACCTCATAAAAATTTTTCATCATTTCTCTATACTCAAGCATTTGATTCTCACTACAGACTTTTGAGAGAGAAACAGCAGACAGTGACATATGCTGGAGACACAGCATTCTATTTCAGCTCTTGACTAATTAGTTAGAGAACAAGATGCCCATTTTGTAAGCCACAGCCTTTGCTTTCTCCTCAAAAGCACCTGTTACCAGTCTGACGGGAGAAACCACTCAGCCAGGCAGAGCCCTGGCTGTCTCTGGAGATCGATGCAGATAAAGTCAGCCTGGTCAGACAGGAGGGCAGCTCCTGCTCCATGCCTGGCACTTCAGAAAGTCTTTTGCAGAAAATGGCACTCACATCTAGCAGAGTGATTCGCTCGTCACCATAGCAAAAGCAAAGCAAACACCAGTTTCCCTAGAAACTGCATGTGGCAGCGCATGTTGACTTTAAGGGAGGGAAAGAATCCTAAATAGGAAAGTACTGAGTGCAGAAGGGTGAGTGTGCTGCAGGTAGAGAGAGGGGATGAGACATGTCCCAGGCCCAAAGGAACCAAGGTGGCTGGAGTGGGGCAGGGACCATTGTGCAACACTGCTCAGTGCAGTGCCAGAGGCTGCCTTGGGGCAGAGGCAGCTGAGTGCCATGGCTGGGTACCCCAGAGTGCACAGCTCCCCTGAGTGCAGCTGCTCACCAGCAGCACACCAGCCCCAGCCTGGGTGCAGTGACACAGGCCAGGTGGTACCCAAGGGATGGGCTTGCTGCTGCTGAGGCACACCTCCACTTTGCATTCAGAGCCCCAGAAAGCAGGCAAAGTTGAGCAGGGGCTCTTGGGTTTCCTTCTCCAGAACTTCCTCCTAGGAGAGGCAGCTGTCACTGCAGCCCTCAGCTCAGTGGCCTTGGGTGCTCTTCCAGCTCCTGTTCTCCCTCCTTACAGAGGGAAGCTCAGGGCTGAGCTCAGGAACACTCCCTTCTATTTATAACCACACAAGCTCCTCCAGGGCAAAGGGAGTAACTGGTGCTGGGGAAAATGAGTCTGAAAAAGGCACTCTCCAGTGATGCACACTTACAGCAATGTACACCAACCACATACCAGGCTGTCTGAGTAAGGGTGAAGTCAGCAAGGTGATGGAATTGGTTATCTCCTTTTATTTAGTGCTCAGGAGG
The DNA here is from genome assembly GCF_009819885.2 of Catharus ustulatus. Taxonomy (NCBI): domain Eukaryota; kingdom Metazoa; phylum Chordata; class Aves; order Passeriformes; family Turdidae; genus Catharus; species Catharus ustulatus. Next base: position 21,450,208 of record NC_046224.1, on the reverse strand, counting down.
CACTGTCTGGAGTACTGTGTCCGGTTGGGGTCTCTCACTGCTACAGAGCTTGATCAAGGGGAACAAGTCTGGCTGAGGAGCCACTGAGACCATTGGGAGTTGCTTGGACCATGTCACCAGGGAGAAAGACTGAGGGACCTGCTTGGTCATCAGAGGAAAGGCTAAGGGGGATCCAGGTGCTCTTGTCTATTAACTAAATGGGTGCTATAGAGAAGATGGGACCAGACCTCTCTCAGAGGAGCACAGTGAAAGGATGACAGAGAAGTTGCAAGAAGGGAAATTCTGATTAGACACAGGTTTGAAAGAAATCTCAATGAGACGAGACACCAGCATAGGGACCTAAAAAGTTCTGTGATCTCTGCCTTTGGAGACATTCAAAACTTACATCAAACTGGTCTTTGAGATGAGCTTTGTTCAGGGCAGAAGCTGGACTGGACCTCTCCAGAAGTGCCATCTGACCAAAACCTTTGAGTGACTCTGCAGTACGGCTAAACCTACTAAAATGTAGGAAAGAGCTGGAAACAAGGAAGAACTCTGTGGCTTCTCAGAACCACAAGTGATGTGCATGTTCTGTCAGCTTACACTTTAAAGGGAACAGAATAAAGCAAGAGGCATCCCATGTATTACTCACACACGACTTTCACACTGGCAGCTTTTGGATCTCATGTTTGTCTTTAAGAAGCTGCAGAATCAGTCCCTCCCTGGGGGGAGTGCGTGCGTGTAAGAGCAGAGTGTGAGTGGAAATGCAGGGCGGGCTGAAGGCTGTCTCTTGCTCCCGAGTGTTGTTGCCCTCTAGGTGCTGCTCACAGGCTGCAGTGCAGCTGCCAGGGAGGGCTGAAGGAGACTGCTCCCAGCTGTTCACTTTGCCTCTGTCAGGACCAGGAAAATGGGAGGCATTTCTCCTCTTCAGCTGCCTCTGCTTCTGTGATGAGAAACACTGAAACCTGAAACCTACTGTGCAAGGTTTGTATGGGAGAAGGTGACTGCTGTAATTGGGCCCTGGACATGCCACCTGTACTGCCAGCCCTGCTGTGAGACAGTCAGTCACCCCTGGCAAAGGAGCAGCATGCACACTGGGACCAAAAGATGCCACATCCAAGTTGTGGCCCTGTGATTCTGTTCCCTGGGGAGCAGATCTGATTACAGTGATCACTTGGCCCTGTGAGCCTGGAGAAAGTGGGCCCCACTGAGCAAGAGGGACTCATGACCCCTGTGGCACACCAAGGGCTCAGGACTTGTAGGAAGAGGGTGAATCCCCCTCAAAGAAAGGCTGGTTTAGGGAGGGTGGCCCTGGCACCAGCTGCCAGAAAGGGCAGGGAGCATTTGGGAGGTGACTCCAGCAAGGTTCCTCCCCATTCCAAGTTGTGTCACCAGTGACCTGGGTCTGTGCCCCAAGGGTTTATTGCACCCTCCACGTTCACTCCTGGCCAGGCACGTGGAGCCCTACAGCCCTGGCAAGGCCATGGGATGGTGACCCTGAAGGTCCTGGGACCAAACAGTGTTTTTGTCCTTCTTTGCTCTTTTCCCATGACACTCCTGACCCGAAGTTCAGCAGTTTATCCTGCCTCCTGATAATCCTGCCTGCTTTCATAATCCAGGTGTGCTCTGTGCCAGCCCTTCTCTGCTGTGTACATTTCTGGCTCTCTGGTCTCCTTGAAAAGGGAGAGGAGGGACCAGAAACCAGAGGGCCCTGAAGGCAGAGCACCTGCAACCACCACCACCAAGGGAGCCCTGTGCAGGAGAGAGGGTAGGGATGAGCTTTACTGGGTTTTCAGAAAAAAACAGCACAAGGATCCTGCCTCCTTAACTCACTTGCTCCTTTTGGTTCCAGTCTGTCTGGCCCCACCAGTTTAGGATTTCCCTGGGATGTGTGTGTGACTAAGTGGCCAGCTGCTCTGGTTTAGGCTCAATTATAACGAGAGAGGAAACTCCTGCTTTCCCAAAAGTCTCTCCTGAGGTGTGAGAAGCCTGCAGCGCAGCAGCACCCCTTATCCAGCAGTGCCAAGTTCCACAGAAATTCATGTTTATTTTGGCATTTAAATGAGCTCTTACACAAAGCTGCCTTAATATCAAACAAGTGCAAAATAACCCTGGGTAGATTAGTATTTGTGTCATTACAGAGGCTTAAAAAATTTATTCTAAAAGGCACTCTAAATCCGTGGAAGGAAATTTTCATTCATTGCCAAGCAGCACTTACAGTAACAACCAAATAATCAAGAAAATCACCATGCCCTGAATCAATGGGAGTGCAAATGATGTCTCCCATCCCTCCTAGTTCTGCCACCTCTGGGGCCAAGGCACATTGGGAGGTATTTTCTGGTCTGTGGCAGTTAGTGAAGGAGTTGGTAAGTGCCTGGGATATGGAAAACATGGTAAGAGCACACTTGACTCCTATTTCTCCTGTTAACCTGTTCCTTTGCTGCACCAGACTCCACTGAAGCAGAGCAGCTGGCTCTCTTTCAACACATTTTTGAATCATTCTCATTATCCTATAGTTATCAATGACACCACATCTGCTTGAAAAGCTGATTTATTGAAAGTTAGCTACTGTTTCAAGCACATCCCTCCTACCTTCAGTCTGTAAATCAACAAGTTGCATCATGGCTTCACAAACCCTTTTCCCAACCTGCTCTCCAATGTTATATTAGCATCCTTGAGTTTTCTCCCTCATTCTCCACGTTAAACCTGTGAACTGTGTAGGTGAAAGAGAAAAGAGGAGGGATGGTTAGCGTCATTTCCACCTCAAATTTACTAGAAAAAGGCAAGTTATCCCGTGATACATTTCAAAATCAGGAGGGATCTTTCTCATGACAAGGGATTCTGAAGCCTTGGATGTCCTTGTGTTGCCCTTCAGTGCTGGGAGGCAGAGTGGGGAAGACCCAGGCTGCCTGATTCTACACAGCACTGTGCATGAGGAAGGCGTTTGCCTGCAAAGAGCATAAGGGTATGTGGTAGCATAAGACACCATGTAGAATCTCATGGGAGAGTACCCTCTAAAAAGGGAAATTATAGCCTCATACTACCAGGAGGTTAAAAAATTATCATCTTCACTGATAAGATTTTGCTGTGGCTTGGATTTGTATTTCCTCAGTTCTTATCACCCCTAACACTGAATAACTTTATTCTAGAAAAGTAGCAAGGAGAAGCTACTAACCCTTCTGCACCCTCAAGCAGCTGATCTTTGGGTCCACAACAGCTTCAAAGCAGCACCTCTCTGCCATTCTTCCCCATGTGCAACCTCCCAGGTGGCCCACTCCAACCCATGGAGAGCTACTGCTGTCACCCTACCAGCCATTACAGGAATCACATTCCCAAGGAAGAACACCAGTTTCTCATACTCAGGCTGTTTGGGTTTTTATTAATTAAACAGTCCATATACAAAGTACTAAATAAATATACAGCTGTGTCAGATGCCAGTGTACCACACACACTCACTTGGAGAGCTCTCTGGAGTTCTACATGAAATACCATGGAAAGCTACTTATCAAATGCAAAGCAGGTTACAGAATGATTCAACTCTGCAGACTCATTGCTCATCACCAGGGTGCAGTCCACACCCCACACACACACACTTTTATACACACTCACTCATACCTGGGAAGAAGGGTGTCTGCCCTCTGTAACCTGGATGCTTGGGAAATGTTTGTGTTAATACCACAGACACACTCAGGAAGAGGCAAGATCCAGGGTTCACAGGATTATATCTCACCAGGGTGAGGAGCCACATGGAAGAGGCTTTGTCTTTGGGGATCCACAGCCTAGAGTGGCTGGGGTGGGGAGGGAGAGTTTGCAGGGGGGCAGGCACCTTGGGCAGCTCAGTTGGGGCACATGGGTAAGAATCAGAACTGGAAAGGAAGCTGTTAGAACATGAACTGGAACATGTGTCAGGGTAAATTGGTGGCGATGATTTTATGTCTTTAAGTTTTCTTCCCCATCTCCAGCATGGTCTGTAGATGATGAGGAAGGTGCTAAAAGCAAATATGAAGATGAAAAAAGAAATACTCTTTCTGTCTTCTCCACTGATCTCTGGAGGACAGCCAGGCAGGGCTGGGAGTAGGCACACAACTAACAGTGGATACATAAAAATGTCCTCAGTAGTACCTGAGATGTCATCGTGGGTGGGCAGGAGGAAGGACTGTGTAGGGCTGATGCTCCTGGTCCTTCCTCTTCTCCCATCAGATGAGGGGTGCAGGCACCCCCATGAGCTGATTAAAGCAGGTCCTGTCTGGGGCAAAGCCAGTCACAGACCCAGCTGATGATCTTCCTGCTTCTCTAGCATTCCTGCTGAAAATAGGCCAGGATGCTCTTCCATCAGAGAGAGAAGCTCCATTCCATGGGGACAGAGTGAGCAAGGACAGGATGGCCAGGGCTGTGCCTGAAAGCTATGTTAGAAGAATAACAGGGAGCTACAAAGATGCCTGTGTGGGGGAAAGAGGATCCCTCTCCTTTTTGCTGGTGTGGGTTGACTCTTCTGCAGGATCATCTCAGTTGTCACCATGTGGCCCATTCCCCATGCCTCTGCTGAGGGGCACTCAGTCTCTGCTGACTGTGGAGCTGCTACATGGGGCTTTTCCCACCAGTGTAGTCGTGGTATGGGCTTGTCCGGGCCTTGGGGCGAGGGATGGAGAAATCATTCTGGGGTTCAATGGCCTGAAAAGGAAGCACAGAAGTCTTTACCTTGAAAACTAGACAGAAGTAATAAAACAGGGCTTATAAAGAAAACAAAGGAAAGAAGGGTAAAACAGAACTGAAGGTTTCCTGAGAATGTGACCAGTAAGGCTGTGGAAGAGGATCTTGGCAGAACAAATTAGTGATGGAAACATGTCACCAGAGGACATGTGGGAACATGATGTGAGCTACTAGACCTGGCTAGGCTGTGCTCTGAAGGAGGACTGGTGAATGGGCAGGTGGACATGCAGACTGCCTGCTCTGCATCTGCACTGCAACTTCCAGTGTCTGATGGTGGGAATCCACTCAGGGCATGGGCTGAGAAAACAAGCACACTCTCCTGAGGAAAGGGCACAGTCTACTGTAGGAATCATGCTCAAAGAGAGGGCTTCTTATGTCATTCCAAATCCTGAAGTATTGAAAACCACAACCTCTTTACCTTGGGCCCCTCTTGCCTTCCCATGTCCCTGGACATGTCATAGCTCCTTCCTACCTCCCAGCCAGGCACCTCCACGAACATGGCACAAAGCCTGCTCTAGGTCCATCTGCCTTTGCCCCTTCTCCTTCCCTTCCTTTCAGCACCTGAACAATAGCCTACAGCCTGCATGTGGTGAAACAGGTGATGGTGCCACGAACTTACCTTCATCTGAAAGTTAGAAGCGTACGGGGAGTAGTTGAGGTCTCCTGTGTCACAAGACAAAAGCAAGGGAAAGTTAGTGCATTAGCATTTCACAGTAGCTTGGAAATACCACATCAGGGAGACTCAGAGGGTCTGTGGCCACATGAGCAGCTGCTTTTAGACTGGTCTAACTGTGCAATATGCAGGCAGGAATGGGCTAAAATCCATAGATGGAGGACATTAAATAATTCCTTCTGAAAGCAGGAATGAATGGCATTGTAAATAACAGGACACAGGTGGCCTTGGAGTTTAGACACCTCCTGTTGCCTCACCATTACTGTCACCACCATCAGCCAAATCCCTCCCACTTGTATGCACAAGACCCCCTTCACAGTATTCCCTGGGAGAGCACAGCCTCTCTTGGCTATCCTTTCACAAACCTGGGGGTCTGCCTCCAGGTGACAAACACGATACCAGTAACAAATCCACAGCCAGAGGAATCACATCTCTCACCCACAGGTTTAGGAAACCTCAACTGACAGAACATTTTGCTTTGCCCAAGCAGCATACACAAAAGCAAGACCTCCTTGACCTTTTTCACATGGAAAAGGAAGACCTCCTTGACTCCTTTTTGGATGATGGATTCATTCTTACATGGATATGATCAGAACTGAAATAATAACCTCTAAGGTATAACCTAGATAGGCCTGAAGAGCTGATGCATCACTAAGAGACAAAAAAACCCCTCCTGATTTTTAACATGGACTTCCCAGACACAGCAGGGTCATAAAGAGTTATATTTTAGCCCTGACATGCAGTAAGTCTCCTCCTCAGTCACTCCTCCTGCACATCTTTAGCTTTTGCATTGGTCCTAACTCATTTCCCTCATGTCTGGAGATTAATTTTCATGTGCCATTTCCAAAGTGTCATCAGTCTGAAACTTTTTCCTAACCTCTAATTTATCACCTTCAAATCTTTTCTTGTAGCTCTCCCACCTCTCTTAGGTAATGAGTGGTGTTTGTGGGCTTAGGGCTGGGGGGACAGCGGAGTCATTCACTTCACCATACCTTGCACAATTTCATCTTGGGTGTAGGCACGGTTGTCCACTCCAGTTGCCTGCTTTATGAACTTGGGTTGGCAGAAGTCATTTTCTGGAGGGTAGTCCTCTAGCTTCAGAGGAGCAGTGAGGAAACAAATTTCGGGGACAATATACATTATCAGGAAAATCCAGCCATTGGACACCAGAGCAATGGCCACAACAGGATCATCCCACGTTATTTTGTCTAAGTCCGTGTTGCCTTTTATGAGCATAGTGATCCACACTACCCAAATGGCAATGGAGAACAGGACAGTGACAAAGATGTGCGCCCCATGCCTCTTCCAGCTTTTATATGGCCCACAGAATGTGAACATGGAAACCAAGAAGGTCAGAGCCATCAGGAACAGCACGTAGATCAGAAGCATGACAAAGTCCTTGTTGGTATCCTCCCGAGACATAGTCAGGAATACTTCTCTCTGGTTTACTAACATGGTGACTAAGTACTCAATGCTGATCACAACTTGTACCAGGGCAAAGGAAACAAGGAGGAGCAGTAGCACCCTCCAGGAGAAGGGCTTTCTTCCTCTTACTAGTTTGTTGAGGTTGCAGGCATGGGTGAGCAGGCATGAGAAGCAGAGAGCAAAGATGACTCCAAATAGGAAGAAGCGAGTGGGACGAGTCCTGTCATTGAGTTTAATGATGAAGGCAAAAGTGAGACCAAAAACGCCGAGTGTGCCTAAAAGGAAGAAAAAATAGACGGAGATCATGTGCCTCTTGCTGTTGTCTTGGACTTTGCAGATGAGGAAGAAGAGCGAGCAGATGAGGAAAATGGTGATGAGGATGCCTGCTGCAGCCAGCGACTCCAGGACAATCCCCCAGGCCTTCTCTGTGTCACAGAGCAGGTGGTAGTCAGCACCGATGTTGCCGCAGCCTGGGGGCGGTGACGTTGCCATCCTCTCGCCTTCCTGAGCACCCTCTCCAAAGCTGGAGAAAAAGAGAAAGCACAGCCTGTCAAGTCAACCATCTGGGTACCATCAGCAGTGGGGAAGGAGAGGCAGGACAGATCCCCACCCCCCCGTCACTGGGCAAGCATCCACAGTGCTAATGGGGCAATGGGAGCAGAGTCATCTCATAGTTTGGCACTGGCTCTCCATCAAGGGCAAGCCAAGCCCCTCTGGAGGAGGTAATTCACCTTGCATGTCCTCTGCACTGTGCCTGATGTTGTGCAATGTTTTAGGAGTGTGGGGAGCAGGGAGAAGGTAAGGTGCTGCAGCAAGCACTTGCTTGGTGCCCTGCAGTGCAGAGACTGAGCTGCCTTGTCACTTCTGTGCCACAAGAGCAGCTCTAAGTCATAACTCAGTTTATGCTCTTCTGACGAGTTCAAACAAAATCAGTACCTTGTACCAGGGAGATTCAGAGAAGAACAGTGCAGGACAAGGAACTTGTTCTCTTTTACATTCATTTCCCCCCTCTGACATTCTCTGAGGCACTTTTGGCTTTGGTCTACTGTTGTGAAAGAAGGGGGAACTTTAACACCTTTTACCTTGCAGATAACCTACCCCTATGCCTCCAGCATAGCCCTTCTCACTCCAAATTCAACAGCAAATACAGGCCACCAACCACTAGCCCTAAACTCACACTCCTCCTTCACAGCAGTGTAGCAATAAGGAGTGTCTCAAAGACCTCAGTCTCCTCCCCAAGATACTGCCTTGCACTGACTCGAGGCCTCAGATGTCAGAGCCAATGCTGTTCACTGCATGAGAAGTAACCACCAAGCCACTGGTGAGGAGTCCACAAGTGATGTGGATGTGATGTCAAGGTCTCTAACACATTCCTGCTGTCTCATCATAAGGATTTCAGTGCTGTCTGAGCAAGCCTGTCTCCCAGGGAATAAGAGAGCTTAAGTGGGCTGTGTAGGGGGATTAAGTTCCCTACTTTCTTGGGAGCTTGAAGCACATGCAGAAACCACAGCATGGGGGCCTTTGGCACATCATGGCCATTATGAAGGCATAATGAGGGAGTTTAGACCCTAGGGGACAGGTTCTGATTCCTAAATACTAAATTCCTCAGTTAGGCTTGAGTGTCTAAAATCTGTCAAAAGAGGAGTTTAGATACATGAATGAAACATGAGCAAACCTGTCTTTAATGGTGATTCACACTGGAAAATCAGGGGCTTTCTAATAGATAAAGAAAAAATTAATCTTGCAAAATTTAGTGCTCACTATGCCATTTGCCTTGATTTTCCTGCCCAGAACAACATACTGTACTTACGAAGTTGGTTCTCAAACCCTTCCAGCAGCTTTTAATGAGTGCAGATTGTTTTTAATAAATGGCAGTTAATCTAACCAAGGGATGAACAAAGGGTGAAAATATCACTGACTCACTCTCAACTCCACATATGCTTCAATGGACTTGCTTATAAATGAATTGGGAAAATATTTTTCCAGCTTCTAACCTCACTGTGTAAAAGATGCACAGTTCTTCAAAAGGCTGCACATAAATGCATATTATTCAAATATGCAGGAACTTTGGACTTTCATGGAGAGAATGGAATAAGTGGATAACACATGAAGGAGTTTTCATAATCAATGTACGCACAATTTTGGAGATTTATGATCTCTCACACAGATAGCTGTGTTATCTGGAGAATTGTGAGTAAAAAATTATGAACCTTTCTGAAAATCTAGAGAGAAAACGCTAAAATTTTATCCGCAGACATTTAGAGTTGATTAGATTAGCTTATCTTATTCACAGCTCCGGCAGACAGGGACTGCTGCTCGCTGCTGAGGCACGTGGAGAGCCCCGAGCACCGGCGTGAGCGACCTCAGGACAGCCCGGAGCACCGGCACAGCTTCGGTCCTGGCCGTGGGGCCTGCCACAGCCGGCCACCACAATCGGGATGGAAGGAACCTTCCCGACTTGGCCGCTGCAACCATTTTTACTGCCTTCTCTTTTTCCCAGGATAGATGTCCTGAGAGGCATGAAGAGCCACCCGGTCTCCAGGGTGGGTGCTGCTCCCCAGAACCGAGTCTGCTCGTCCAGCACCTACAGCAGTGTCCGGGAGTTCCACGGGGCAGAGAAGTCCTGTGCTGTGGTGGCTCATACAGTACACGCCAAATCACAGCCCTCGCTTGAGCCTTCCCCCTCCGCCCTCCTTTCCCATTGATGTTTGTAGATAAAGTACCCGTTCACGCACAGATTTCAAAGTGTCCCGGCAGCGCGTCCCCAGCTCCAGCTGGCAGTCCCGTCTTACAGCCAAGGATGGGAGGCACCCTCAGCTCACCGTGGCACCCACGGCCCTGCTCTCCCACCCCACACCATGGTCCTGCCTGGAGGCAGCCCCCCTAGACCCACTGCCCTGGATTACCTGCGTGGGTCCTGCCCGGTGAAGGCAGCGGGAGGCTCCGTCCAGGAAAGCTCAGCAGTGCCCGGCTCCTCCGCTCCCGCAGGCCCGGCAGCAGCTCCGCGCCCGCCGCTCCTGGGAGCTTTAACAGCTGGAGGGCTCGGAGGTGGGGCCGAGCACGCCTATTCCAGTTCCACCGCCTCTCCTCTGCTCTCCCACAGGACACGGCCGCGAAAATTCGGCCCCTGTGCCAGGAAATGAAGTAAGGGCCCCTGACGTCAGCGGGGCACTCACCCTGGGCCGGGTGGGGATGGAGCGCTGGGACAGCGCCGAATGGGCTGAATGGGCTCCTGGCTGCCTCACTCCGGTGCCTGATAAGGTGCTGCTGCCCTGGCTGGCTCCTGGCACCCGTGGGTGGGGACCGCCACTATGAATAGCAGCGCGTCCCCTCCCTGCTCCAGCCTTTTGTCTCCCTGCCTGCCTTCTCGCCAGATAAACTGCTCGTAAAGTGGATGAGCAGGCTGTGGTGGGTGAAACTGGCCCCAGTGCCCAGGGAGAACGGCGAGCCCGGATCCAGAGGTGGTTTGTGTTCTCGGGGCTCTCAAGGTGCTGTGTGGGGACACGTCTGCTCTGCTTGTCCCTTCCGCCCGTGCCACCCTGCTGCAAAGGGCAGCTTGGGTTTCCTCGTGTCTGCTCAGACCAGCCTTGCTTTCTGAAGGCTCAGCTCCACTCGCCAGCACTGAGTCACTTTGTCCAAATTGCTGGCCCAAATGGTTAATGAACAAAGGCAATGACAAATTCCCCCTTGCTCTACATTTTATGCCTCTGGCCCGACACACCTATCAGCACAAGCCCATCTAAATCCTCGAGTATATCCACTGTGTTCATGACTTCATTTGTTATTTTAAATATTACTCACTGGGAGTATTTCGTTATCCTGATTAAGGAATTGACATCAAGGCCTATACACATGAAGCACTCAGTCCCTACACAAAGTCCCAAACCTAAAAATCCCCCCCACCTCACAAAGTTTGTGCTCCTTCCCAAAACCAGAGGTGGGGGTAGAGCAGCTGCACACGCCTGTGCTGAGGTCTAAGTGCCCACAGGTGTTTAATCTGCTTGTTAATTTTGTTTGTTTGTTCTAGGGCTTTTGGCTTATTGCTGAGTGCTGATCCTTTTTGAATCTCACAAGTGGAGATTGCCACAAAACTCCTATGAGGGAGTTCCACACCCCACAAAAGTACACGAGGACCTACAGGGATGAGTGGCTCATCCAGCAAAAGGCAGCACTCAGTGCTGTCACTGTGAAGTGGGCCATGCTGAACCCTAAGACAGTTCTTCACATCCTTCTTACTTCTATTTCAGTGTAAAATCCTGAGGCTTCTTAGGAAAGGACATACCAGGTTTCTCTCCATGAAATTAGTCTAAACTTTAAAGCAGATCCTGGGCTTAGTAAGCCAGCCAAGAAGGAGATAGTTATGAAAAATGACAAAATAAGTAGCGATGGAGAGGAGCTTAGCACCACCTCAGTGGGACCCAATTTGTCTTAGGAAAGCCTCGCAAGAAGCTTTCAAAGGTCACAGGTCACTGCCAGCCTATTTGCATCTTGTCAGAGCACATTATGGACTGCCAGCTACTTCCCCACATTTACACAGACACACAAAACCTCATGGAATAGACCATGTCAAATTACATCAGGGGAAAAAAAGAAGAAAAGGTAAAAGTAACACAGACATTTTTCAGAATGCCTGAGAAATCCATGAGAGCCAGTCATCAAACATAACCTGTGCTTTCAGAAGGCTAATGGGGCTACATTTTAAAACAATCCCAAGCGATTTAGAAGCCTGAGGGCAGTTGACTCATTGTGGTGTGAGGCATAGTGTCCATGGCTCTCATGCTGTGCCAGGGAGGGTGGAGAGGCACCACTGGTCTACAGGTGAGAGTAGAAATGGCACAGTGATCACACCAGAAAGGTGAGATGTGCTTGCAGGAGCACATGAATTTCCCATACCTCCTCTATCAGATCTGGCAGTCCTGTGCAGATGTTTCTGATACCCTTAGGCATCTCAATTCACCTTTGGAAGAGCAAATGGATTGAGTGCTCAATCTGCCTGGCTATTTCAGAGTTGAGACGCCCAGCTTATCTGTAGGTACCTAGTTCTCTGTAAGGACTTAATTCTGGTACACCAGCATAGATAAAGAGTTAATTGAAGATGTTACTTGTTACTCAGTGAACAGCATAGGGATGGCATATAAGGTAGAAGAGCTATGGGAATCAATCCTTCTGGAGCTAAATAGCACAGAAGATCCCAAATGACCCTAGGCAGCAGCGTATGGACAATCAAATTGACTCCTAGGTGTCTAGAGAGCAGACTTCTTCATTGGAGGCAGCCATGTGGATTCCCACTGTGGTTGGTGGAGAGAAAGGGGCACTTCCAGGGTAGTTACAGTTGATCTCCTTCAAGACAAACCAAATCACACCTGAGAATGACCCATTTCTTTCCAAGAGAGATGGAGACAAGAGAATGATACAGATCTTTACACTTGACAGCTGAATTGCATAGCAAATCTGCAAAACAATTTAAACACAATCCAGTAGCAAAATGCTGGTAATGCTGGAAGTTCCTTTAGGTAGGAGGCTCTTGTAGCAAAACTGCTTGCTTTGGCCACATTGCAGCCCTGGACAAGCAAGCTGGCTGCTGGTAATGGGAAGGATAGTGACTGGTTGACAAGGAGAGTCAGGGACAGCAGCAGGGTCTGACCCCTTTGGCACCCACAACTCCCAGTTCTCGGGCAGCAGGATGGGGCTCTTCCTCTGAGTCAGCTCTGCTCCCTGCCCCTTCTTGCTGCTGGCATTGCCTGGCTCTCACCCCCCTGTGGGGTGGGAGTGCCCAGCACTGCCCAGTGCCCTGGACCAGCCCTTCTCCACTGGCTTCGGTGTCCCAGCAAACGGCAGAATGCTGCAGCCCCTCAGCTCAGCCAGGCCTGGGGAAGGAAGCATGTCTGGGAGGTGCAGGGACAGAGATAGCATCTTTTATTAAGACAAGTAATAAGGCAAGCAGATGCCTGGGGAGAGATGGTGCATGGCGCTCTGGAATGTGTCTAAATAACATGTTTATGTTTGACCGGTGATATTGGCTGCGTTGTGAATAGGCTTGTGACATTCCTCCTGCTTAGCTACCTGTGCACAACAGATAGCTTAATAACATAAGAACAGCCTTGCTCCCTGAAAAACATCCCCCTGCCAGTACTTATCACAGTCATCATTACAGCAAGCTCCACCCCACCCTGCTCCATCTATTTTCTTCATCTTTAAATCAGTTCAGGTATAAACATTATGGCACCCTTGGAAGAGACTGGCACAGAGATAAAGGGTCTTCAGCCAGCCAGTTCAGAGCACCATTGCCTTAGACAGGAGAGAAGACAAGGGAGAGGCTGTCATTTCTGGAAAGGGACATGTGGGATCTTTGCATACTACTGGACTTTCTCCTGGGTGTCCTGTCCTTGAATCCCTCATATTCTGGCTTTGAAAGTGTGTATCCAAGGTTTACCAAAAACTCTAAGACTGTAAAGGTTTACTAGTTTTCCTTTGGAAACGAAGATTGTTGCACCAAAAAGTAAATATTATCCAAAATAATCACAAAAACCCCCCACATTCTGGTGTCCTTCAGAGCCTTTACTTGTCTCTGCAGCTATCAGTTCTTCCAAACTGCATGCTGTGCTCCCTGCTATTTTCAGTCTCAGGACAAATATAAACATTTCTGGTATGTAACAATGCTTTGCTTTCTGTGCTGATTGCTGCTTCCTCTCAAAGAAGTTCCCTTCTTTAAATTAGCAGGTTTTGTCCAAACCCTTTCTCTTCCTGGCTCCTAAATGCCCTAATTCCTGGTACAGGACTTTCATTTACTGGGAAAGGGAGAAATTTGGTCAAGAAAAGGACAAGGAGACTTATTAAAATATTGAAATCAATGTTCTTGAGTATATCCTATAAACAGAAACTTTCAAACCTGTGAATTAACTTCTACAGCATTCCTAATTGGTGAGAAGAGCTTGCTTGTGGAAATGGACTGCCTGGTCCTCTGCTAGGAGCATGATGCTCTGCACTGCTGCAAACAGGATCACTTCTGCATGCAATCCCAGGGGTGAACAGCCTGGTACCTGGAAACCCAGGGGCAGGGGTTGGTTCCTGGAGTACCTGATGGACCTGTTCCTGCCTTGGACTTGCTGCTGTCCCACGGGGACAGGTATCACAGTCTTTCCTATTCCACATATGTGGAAGCTGGGGCAAGAATGGGCAGAAGTAAGTGGAAAACAGCTGAAACTGTGACTTGCCCACTGTGCCTGAAGTAGTTTCCCCTTTTCCTTCCTTGTCCACTCCACCCTGTGAGATGTGGGGTTGCAAAGACTGAGATTCTCACTGGGAGAGGATCAGGCTTCCTCTTTCATGGGTGGCTGTTGGCAGTAGAGATTCTGAGATAGCCATCCTGCCCTGGGATCTGATTTCTCCTGCCAGCAGTGTCTTGGGTTAGAGGTTCTGCAGGAGTCTGCTTCTATGCAAGAAACATTCCTGGGAATCAGGCTGCACACAAAAACAATCCTGCTCAGCGATACAGAAAATTATTCTTTACCACAATAGCACAAAGAAAAGCTGAGATCCAACATAAATCACTCCTCCCTTTCAGTTTTCATCAGAAAAGAAAAATAAAACCCAGAAACTTTGATAGATGTTGGATTTTTTTTATCAACAAGCTTCTTCATGCAAGTACAGATCTGTGTCCTCATGCAGCCAGCATAAAAGCTGGCATAAACTCAATATTGTTTCTCCTGGATAAATTATCAAAAATACAATTGTGTTTACATGTTTAATCAGATACATCTGGTTGGGCTTGATGATATTGAAGATTTTTTCCAACCTTATTGATTCTATGCAATGTCTGCATACAAATCTGCTACTGACTGCAGAACCATGGCTGGGAAGAAGCCAGCAGTTTCAGTCAGTGTGTGTAGACTAACTTTAACCAATGCTATGATTTTCCTTGACTGAAATGACCATCAGGGGAGAAAAATATAATGAACAATTGTAAGATAAGGTCAAGTAATTGAATTCACAGCCTATTGATCCCAAATATTTTCTTACAGTTCAGAGCAAGTGCCCAGGGCAGGCAGTTCTTGTTCTTGGAGTCACAAATCCCCTTGTCACCTCCTGGAGCTGGAGAGTTGATGAGAAGCCCTGTAGAGAACCACCATGGAAATATCAGTCAGGCTTCAGAAATATGTAAGCAAAGAACATGATAACACACAATGGTCTGCTGCTAGCCCTACTGAAGGATGTCTTGCTGCAGTTCTGGGAGAAAGAGATTCTCTTCTGTGCAGTTTCTTCTGAGTTGGCAGCAAAGCTCAGGCAGATGGAGTTGGGGACTCCACAGCCAGCCATCTCCTAGGAGCCATGGGCATTTGAGGGGAGATGCTTTGTGTTCCTGTGAGTTAGAGCCGGAGACTGTTAGAAGTGCCAGGCCAGGGCTTACCTGGCAGAAATGCAGTGAGTAATAGTTACCAAATTAAATATAAACTGCTTATAAAGCCAACGCCTCACTTCTGCTTGATAGTTCACTCAAGATAAAGTTTGTTGCTTGGCCCTGATTATAGATGACCATAAAACTCCTCAGCTGTCTTCCAGGGTCAGTCAAGGACTCACTCAGATGTCAGCATCCATCAGGGCAGTACTAGCATGATCCATGCTGAAGTCCTTCCCCAGCTCAGTATTCGTGTGCCAAAAAGACCACAACAGCCTTGCAAATGCTCAGAGGTGAGATAGTAGAAAAGCAGGATGTGTGCTTTATCAGACTAGGGCTAGGGCCATGTTTTTAGCATGCACAAAATGCCTTTTAACTCAAATCCAGAGGACTCCCCTCCTTGTGGTAACCCAAGAGCCTGGGGAAATACTTGGTTTCTGTCACAGGTAGATGGTAGAGCTAAGTATCCTCCATTTAGAAGGCCAGCATATGGATGGACACCCTCCTTTCGCCTGGCACAAGATTATGCATGCAGATCTCCCTCCACTGCTTCCTCCATCATGGTGTGCCTTGAGGCAAGTGTGTTGCTCTTCCAGCTTCGAGGACAACACAGGCACATAAACATCCCGGGATACTGCTGCACTGGAGGCCCAGGACTGCATTTCAGCTCTTTACTCCTCCTACCAAAACCCTATTCTTCAATGATTCTCTTCCATGCAGTATTTGCCAGAAGAGAGCAGTTGTTGTGTCAGTATTAAGGTCTCCCAAGTTTCTTTTCACCCTACTTGCTAATCACAACTGATGCTTTATGAAATCTCCAACTCCCAGGTGTCACCAGAGACACCGAGCTCCCTGAGGGACATACCAACGACATGGGTGTGTTTCAGAGGTCTGGTAGCATTCCTGTTGGCCGCTGTGAAAGGATGTCTCTTTCTGCAGTTTCTGCCTAATTTTGGCAGGCTCATACCCACAAAAACACACACACCCCTGTCAGCCACACCCAGCCTCGCACTGCCTGTCACGCTTTTGCTGCAATGTCCACTAAAACTGGATAAAAATCCAGAACTTGCAAGGTGTGAGGATGCTGTTGGTGCAAGTGGTAGCTAGGGGAGGGGAGAGCAAGAGAAGGCAATGACAAGCCAGGAGTGGCAGTGGCAGTCAGCAGGTTGAGAAAGAGAACGGGCAATTGCAAATCAGGAGCATCACTGAAAATGGTTTTCTATAGAAAATTCACTGCAGGATATGTAGCATATCTACCTGTTCCTCTGCAATAGGTCTCCTTTGCTTTGTGACACCAGATCCTAAAGATGGGCACTCTTTAAATGCTGTCTAGTTCAGTGGCTCGATTTTTTAAAGATGGAGCACTTCAGGCCATAGATTTGAATCCTAGCCAGAGAGATTAAGTACTTGAGAACTGAAGCAGAGGCCTAATGTAATTCATTTAATTATTCTCCTTTTAAATCTTTCACGATAGAGTGGAAGTCTCAACGGGAAAGTTAAGTGAAAAATGCAGTCTGTGCATAAAATTCCTAATATTATTATTTTAAGTTTTCTGATTCATGCAAAGAAAAGAGAATCCCTCAAATATATAGTCTTAAACACTCACACATACACAGATACTCTTCCTCACTCCCTTTACCAAAAGTCCATTATTCTATTGAAAATTCAGACAAATTTCCACTGACAATTCAGACCAGCTGTCAGAACTCAAAAGTGTCTCTTGATCTGCTGCTGGGATCTGCAGAGTTCCCTTGTCTCACCTCAGATCTTCCTTTAACTCCTCTCTTGATTTCAGATAAACCTGTGGAAATATTTGCTATCTCACATTTTCTGTGGTCACTAAAGATATTGTAAATGCTCAATGTTTACAATTGCAAGGAGCAATATTGGATTAGAAAAGAGCATTAAACTGTTAAATATGAACTTTCAGAGTGGATGTTGTGTCCAGGGCTAGGAGGAGAAGGTGAGGTCTGAACTAGGCAAAAAATACAACTGGTTACCATGTCCTTGGCATTGATTATTTTTCTTCCAAACTTCTTGACAACCTAGGAGCTCCCCTAAGCTAGGGGGAAGGACATCAGTGTGCAGTCATTATTAATAGCTAAATGGAGAGGACTTGGCTGAAATAGAGAAGGCTTACAAAGTTTCTGACTTGCAGTATGAAGAGACAGCCTGTGCAACCATTTGGACCAGTAATTCCAACCTAAGGAGCCCCTTTCTGGATGTGCTGTGCTTCTTTCCTGGCCACTTAGCTGGCTGCTGGGTGTGATGGACAAGCCTCCCATGGGAGCCCCTGGACTCACCATTGCTCTCCAGACCCAGCAGCCCTGGCTGTTTTGCTTGGTAAACAAAAGCAACACTCTAAGTGACAGCCATACCCCAGGGAAAGGTTGAGTGGAGGTTTAATTGCCAATTAACTTCTTCAGAAATGCAAACACAGCTTCAGCTAATGGTGTGAGTGATCCAGGAAAGCATCGGAGATGAGGGATGCCTCTTGGTGTGTGCATGATCTGGCAAACAGAATCTTTGTCTCTCTGCAGCAGGTTCTTCTCCTCTTCCACAGTTGTTGCATTGCCTGATAATCCCTTCCTTCTCATTATGAACAAACTGCTATAACAGACATTTATTTGCAGTAATGAAATACCAACTGGAACACAAGTAGCTCTCCTTAAAAGGCTATATATTGCTTTTTCCAGGAATCCCTCACCCAGGATCAGCTTTTGGACACCAGGTAGTGCTGCTGCATTTCAGCAAGCACACATAATTCCCTCTCTAGGATCCGTGGGGAGGTTTATTTAATCACACAGAAAATTCAGTGCTTATGCACCTACATTTTAAAAGGCAAAAAGAATCACTGTAAATTTTAGCACAGACCTTCTGCTTGGCACACAGCACATCCCATAATGTGGGATGAGCTAACTTTTTTTAAAAAAAACCTGTGCTGTATGTGAATGAAGAGATCCCACCCACATACACTATATGGATTTGAGCAATATTATTGCTTTAAGGGTTTATCAAATTACAGAGCTGTGATACACATGGGATTCAAATTACTATGAGATTTTACAGTACATGGGGTTAGCTTTTCTTCAGTCAGAGCTGAACTCACACAGTAGATCTGAAGCTGTGTTGAACCACAACTGAACCAAACCAACTTCAGTTTTTACTTAACAGCCCAAATAAGAACTAAATCCAACTCTAATAATTCACCTGCCTGATTAGCAGTGTGCTGTCACTAGAGGTTAGGGCAAAGAAAAGTAGCAATCCACATGCATGATTCTGCCAAACAAAGCACGCATTCTGGATGTATTGCATTACAATCTGGTTTCTTTAGCAAATGCAGCATCTGCTAACAGTCCTGTTCCAATTAAAAAAAATCTGCTATTATGTAACAGTTGATAATCCCCAATCTCCGGAGTGATTAATCTAGATGTGTGCATGGTTAAAACCTCAGCTGGCCAATTGAAATCTGACTTTCTTAACTACTCATTTATAATCATTGAGCAAAACAATGGCACTGTTGAAACTATTACTGGTTAGGATGCATCCTAACCTTGCAGGACAGCACGAGATTTTGATTGTTTTGCCCTAAATCTAACCATCCTTCTTGTAAGTTATCAAAAAGATTTGACTACTACAAGTAATGAGTTGAAACAAGTTGTTCAATAAATAAACCATCTTTTCCTAACAAGCAGTGTTAATTAATTAACAAGATTAACATTAATTAATAACAGACTTGCCCAGAGATTCCAACAGGATCTCTATTACTTTCTATTGTATACCTACTTGTTTGGTATCTTCTAGAGCACCTGGAAACACAGATTCCAGCCAGTCCCTTACCAGCTGAGGTGGGATATGCCTGCAGGTGTGCAGTGAAGGAACCTCTACCTGCACAGGAGTTGTAGTAGCTTCCTCTGACAAGAGGCTTCAAGGCACACACGTGTTTCCTAGACTACCATTCAGATGGGGAGAGCCAAGTGGGAACTGAGGCAACTCACATCTTCCCTATACTCTGGAAAACAAAAGCAAAACAGAACTGAAAGCAAGCAGCTTGGGCAGACACAAAAAGACAGAAAAAGAGCCTGCAGGACCACAGGGCAATGCAGTAGGAGCAAAGCACAGAACCAGCCCTGCTGAGGGGGGCTGGTTGCAGGCTATTTGGTGGGGCAAAGCTGGGGAAAAGTAAGCAGGAGAGAGTGCAGCAGGTGCTTAGAAAATGGGATGCCTGAGACTTTCATGGTGAAGGAAGGGATTCAAACATGTAGGAGAGGCTAAGGGTGGTGTGAGAAGATTAGATGTCCCAAAAAACCACCAAATAATGGAAGCTTACTAATGCCACACATTCTGGGACATGCTGAGCAAGAGGAAATCTTGCCTGGAAGGATCTCAGCAGGGTTCAGCAGGTCTCTGCCAGCTGAAGAAACAAAGCACATCATTGTAACTTAATTATGTGAAGGGAACCCTTGGCCAACGCTTCCAAAGGAACAAGTCAGTCCACGTGGAAAGGCCTGAAGGCAGGGAGGGCAGCTGCACCCAGGCACTCGTGGGCGAAGGGCTTCCCTACCCCAGCCTGTGCAGGGAGATTCCCTGTCCCTCAGTCACAGCAGAGGTGGCTCCCCAACTTCATGCAGCTGCTGGCATCACTTCCCAAGATAGCAGCCACTGACTTCTTCCAAAGATTAGTGGAATCCCTTGGTCAGCCTTATCTGATCAAATGATGGGAGCGGACTTGGTAATGATGCAATCCTGCAAGACAATTCAGGAGAGCAGAAATGCAAAGTCTGCCTCTAGGATTCTGCTGACATACAGAGCAGGCATGCTCCCTGCTCTGGTGTACCAGCACCTTGTATGTCAGGCAGTTCTGGTTTCTGCTGCGAGGCTCAGCCCATCGCCCTCTTCAGTCACAGAGAAAAGCTGAAGCAGAACCCAGAGCAGTACAGAAGCTCACGAGCTGTTTCCCTCTATACAGAATTCATTTTAAGGCTCATGGATTCTGGTTTTAAGGCTCATGGTTTTACTTTTGGCAAAGCAAAATTTACATATTGGTCCTGCCATCATGAAGGCAGAAGAAGTGAGTATCCAAATCACAGAAGTCACTTCAAAGCAAGGTCACCCAACCATGGCTGGCTTAATTCTCTATTTGTCAAAAGTCTTTTCCCACCAAGAGAAATAGCAGCTTCATGTAAACTCACTACCCTGCTAGAAAAGAGGGCCTCTCCAGCCATCAGTCTTCCACTTTATTGCTGTATTTTCACGTGTCAATAACTTACACTGTCTTTTCCACAGACATCAGCATAATTTTGGACATTAACCCACAAACCATTTGAGGCAGGAAAGCATGCCCACCTGGACATTTTCTGTGCTGTCCATACAAATTGGTAATTCACAATCTTGTAGATCTCAGGTGATCTGAGAAACAAAGGGCTAAAAAAGCTGAACACTTCCAGCTGAGGCTACCCCAGCCCAAGTAGTGGAAACTAAAGAACATGACAAAGGAAGAGAGCTCTCAAAGGTTTTAATTTGTTTATCCTGATTGGTGGAGGACACAACAGTTCAGGAGCTCCGTCTTCCTTTTCAAGAAGTAACAGAGCAATTAGCTTTCCAAAGGGCTGCTTGTGTTAAAAGGAAAAAAGAAAAAAAAAAAAAGAAAGCCTTATTTGCTGTACGTGTAAGATACAGAGATAAAGATTTAATTGACACCGTGCCCTCCAGTAGCTCATTTGCCATTGACCAACAGGTTCATCAACAACAGAAAGCTAACAGGGCCCTAGCACTAGTCAAGTCTTCCCCTACACTTGCTGCTTCTACCAAATCCAAAAGCCACAATTTTCTGTTGTAGGATTTTCAAAGGATGTCACATACTCACAGAGTCCATGCAAAAGAGCAAGACTAGTGACAGTGATTCCCCCCGACCCCCATCAGCTTAATGCAACCCTGATGATGGAGAGGGAATTTCCACACTAAAGACAAACTGTTCATCAGACTGACCAGGTGGCAGCATTTGAAAGAGGAGGGAATAGCCTGGTACACAGAGAATGGATCTTCAAAAAGTCATCCTCTGAACTAGATAGACTCAGTTCAATTGGAGTACAGAAGTCATATCTGAGTGGCAGCTTTGGAAGAACCAAAGGGTCACAAAACACTAGCAGGTTTTTTGGCAAGGAAGAGCTCTTTAACAAACTCATCCAAGATGAGGAGGCCTGGCTACAGCCAGCTAGAAAACCTCACATCTGCCTGTGCTTATGTCTAAATTTGATCTTAGAGAGAACATAGTAAAAAATCTGTTACTGACATATCTTCCACAGATCTTTTATAATCATTCCTCCCTATGTTATACTTTTTGAAGAGAACAGCCTTTTTTCATTTTTTAAAGTTTGCATTTTTATCTAAACTCATTCTGAAAATTGGGAAGGCAACGCCAAGATTCCTAGATAATACTGAAGGAATTCTCACTAATGGGTGGAGGAAGACTACACTAAGATACACATACATCCCTTAAGTGTACCCAGTGGAAAATAGCTCAAAGCTTTGCAGGATCTCCAAGAAGCATCTCAAAACCTGCAACTACAGGCATGGGAAGCTGTTTTGTCAGGAGTCTGTTAGGCTGTCTGGTTCGTGTTGTTGATTGTGTTTGGAGAAGACTAATCCTTAACGACCAAAGACAGCCTCTGGCAAGCATCAGGATAAAGGCTTAACAAGCCTGGCAGCATGCACGAGCAGCAGTATTAGGAAATCACTCACTTGTGGCAAATCTTATCCTTCAATATGTATTCAGAATTACAGAAGTATTACTTCTGTGCTGATGATACACCCCGCATAGGAGCTGTCAAGGACAGATCAGGCTGGCTATCTCCTTTCATAAATTCTCTTCAACTGAGCCACAGTTAAGACAGAAGACCAAGTATATGCAACTACATGCATGACTCTGGGGTACCTTAATTTCTGTTGCTTTAAATGGAGCTGAATGAGCCTCTACATGTTCTCTCCCAGGCTTGTTCCATGGATCTTTACATTGCTACTGCAGGAAAGGAGGTACTTTTGTGACTCCAACTCTTACTCTGCAAAATACTTTCTCCTACATCAAAGCAAATAAATTTCATGCTTTAGCCTTATTCATGGAATGGAGCAAATGTGCAGTGAAAACCACACAAAGGAGCTCTTTTTTTCTGGAAGCCTGCATGCCCAAAGCAGTTAGTTCATCCTTATCATGCAGTCCTCCACCTGTATCAAACAGATAACCTGCAGAGCAAGTTTTGCTATTTGCTTTCCTTTACACAGAGGCATGTTTGTGAGTGAAAAATGTGAGCAGGATTAAGGGAGGGACTTAAGTCCAGATGGGAATACATGCAAAAAAACCCACCTTTCTCAAAAATATCAAAAAACCTCTGGAGGAAGAAGTGATGGACAGAAGCACTAGTGTCTGTGAAATGCCAGAAAAAAAAAATTCCCAATTTTTGCATAGGAAGCCTATGCAAAATTCCCTTTCTCCAGGAACCTTTACAAGCACCAAGCCCAAAGGACGGCAGAAGTTTTTTACACAACTCTTGTCCCTAACTTTATTGTAGGGAGAGAGGCAACAGAGCAGCATGCACATTTCTGCAATAATGAGTATCTTCCTGAAGAGAAGGCAAAGAGTTCTCTACCTTTTGGGCATGCAAAATTACCCTGTCTTAACCTCTAGGAAACACAGCTTCAGGCTTGTGGGTGCTTCTCTGAAAAAGTGCTGAACAAGCTCCAAAGGCATCCACCCCTCCCTGAGGACCTACAATATCAGTATCTAAAAACCACACAGTGCCACTGTCTTCTATTGCACAACTAGGCACGACCTTGGCACAGTCCAACATGCATCCTACCATGAGACATGACGTGTACTCCGCTGCCATGTTCAGGAAGGCAAACACTGGTGCCCCAGGGGGGGTCTGGAAGCAGAGAGAAAGTGTTATTGTCATCATCCTGAGTTTCTGTATTTGAAAGGTCCTCAGGAAGAGATACAGCACTGGAGGTGTGGCTGTATTCATCCCTGGGCCAGAGATCAAATAACCATTTCCATTTCTTAGGTGTCAGAGGAACAAAACTTCCTTAGTTCTCCCTTTTAAATGTTGTTATTCAAAAGGAGCTTTCCTAGTCAGACCATGAGAAAAAGCCATCTGAAAACTAAGAAAGTATCTTTTAACCTTTTTTTAAAAAGTTCAGGAGTTAACCCCAAATATTGGGATTCTGTCAGAAACTCATATTCTTTGTGTTTACAATTGTAGGGGTTCCCCCACAAAAAAAACAAAACAAAACAAAAAAAAACCAACGAAACCCCCCAAAAAACTAAGTACATAAGGAAGAGGAGTAAGAAATCAGAGTGACTACATGAACTACATCTGGTACCAAAGCTGGATTTTTACCGCATTTACTCTGCAACATTTACAATAATTAATTGCTCACTTAAACGTTTACAGAAGCTCCTTTACAGGCTCCTTGCATGTCATTGCAGGCAAACCACAACTTCACATTTATACAACACCAGAGTGGTTGGTACATGCCTGAATTCCATTCCTTCTTAGATATGTTCAAGAGTTTTTAAGTATCTTGGATATTTTCCTTCTTCTGTGTTTGGTTAAACTGTGAATTGTTACTAACTTCAGTCCTGATTTGAAAACTGAGGCCTTCCAGATTGCCAGTTACTTCTGAGAATTCCTCCTAAACTGAGACTCTTCTCAGCACAAGTTAGTGGTGTTGCTGGAAAGTCATGGCATTCAGCTCTCCCTCTTTAGTTCTCTCTGCCTTTCTGGGGCCAGGGGGGCTGGCTGTCAGGTCCTTGAACAAGTTAATGTGTGTCCCATTACTTTTAGAAGATTTAGGCTCAGGCTGCTGCCACAGAAAAAGGCCCTGGATTGCCCACTTTGGTTCCCAGCTGTGCTTTCTGGCCCATGCCTTCTCTTGCAGCCTCTGGGCAGGAGGTGCATGGCACTTGGGAACTGACATGGCCAAATCCTTTCCAGTTGGATCAGTTCAGTGCAGCCTCTGTACTGGACCACTGGGTGCTCACAGAGACTGCTACTATTTTACAGCTATCGTCACTTATCTTGAAGTTAGTTATCTACACTGACATGTATGTTTGATTTTACTTCTCCCCTCACAAGGGTTGACCCACTTCTGTTAGCTCTAGAACATTTAAATTAAAGACACTCTATCCCTATTTGTTACTGCCCCAAGTACTCACATACACAGTACTAAAACTCAAAACCATAAAACATAATTTAAAATATGTATTACAAATACATAAATAATCACCTTCTCATTATGGACTTGGGAAGTGCAGAATTTTTTCAAACTGCAAACATCCCCACTGAACATTTTTTGAGAACAGAGCTTTCATTGAAATTTCACCTGAGTTTCAACCATAAAAACATGACAAATGGTGTCAGCATGATGTAAGAAAGGATTGGCCTAAGGTTAATCCTCCACTCAGGTCCCTGCTGAGTGAAACTCAAGAGCATTCAGGGGTGTGCTTCAGAACTGCCCCTCAAAAGCCCTCCTGACTGAACAAACACACTGGCAGCAGTTGTTGAACTAAACTATGCAGCCATGCACATACCAGTGCTGGTCTTTTCTGAACATTTATTCAGAGAGAGACAGGTCTCACTTCATTCTTTCCCCCTCATGTTTCATTAGATCAGCTAGATATTTTGTTTTAAGCTGGCTGCAAATTCTGTTTTGCCCAAATATATCTTTGGACACTCCCTATTCCACTTTAGTTATACCAACACCCTCTGACCCAGCCCCTCTGGAGTAGCCACAATAAAAAACCCATTTCCTGCCCCTCCAACCTGTTGAGATATTTTTAGTTGAAACTCAACGCGCATACCTGTGGCAGGTGAGGCACCAGTGAGAATGTGGGTGTGGTGAGACCTTTGCTTGTCTCATGCCAAGTGCTTCTACAGTTTGTCATTCCAAATCAAGGGAGGTGGCCAGCTGTCTAGTCACTCCTCTCAAGGAAGCTCTGTACTCTTTCACAAGGAGCAGCTCTATTTCTCTCCACCAATATTCATGCTACTATAAAAGAGGGATAATCTTTGCCTCCATCAAGGGACAAGACACCCCCTCTGCTGTTGCAGGTTTCCACATAGGAAGAACAGAGAGAGATGCTACAGACTCAAACGACCTATTAAAGCAAGCCTCACTCCTTCTGAAAGGAATGACTCTGCCCTGGCTCCTCCAGCAGTTCAAGGTGCCCCTTCACATCACTTTACAAGACTGGTTCAGGACTATCTCTGTATCTCATCCATTACATAGCTGGGAATAACACTCTAGTGGTTTTCCAGGGATCCAGGACCCTCAGAGAGATTTAAGCTTCCTTTGCTGATACTGGAACCAACCCTATCCTGCCTGCAAAGAACAAGAAATTTTGTTCAGGCACCCAGCAGGACAATTGGGAGTGTTCCCTTGCTCCATAGGGAACAAGCATTTGCATCTCCACCCATATTATCACTCATTTTGTTCTCTCTATGGTGCATTCTAGGGCTATTTCCTCTTATCTGTGTGCTTTACTACCAAAGGGCCCTGTAGAATGAACATGTTCTCATTTAAAGTCTTTCACCCCTGCCCCTCTGTGGTAGGACCTGGGGAAGATAAACACTCTTTCTGCTTTACACAAATGCTCTTAGTAGTGGACATACCCAAGATTTGTACACTCACTATCTGCCACTGACTTTAGAGCTATCAGAGATTTAAGTAAACTTAAATTTAAGAGATTTAAGTAAACTGCTACAACATAAACAAAGAGCGTGAACACTCTTTTTGCTCCAAAAGAGTATCTCAGTTCCTCATGGAAAAACAGACCTAGGTTTTTTGGCATTTCTTTGCAAAATGTGCTGCCCCTAACAAAAGTGTAAAAGTAGTCCAACTAGCACACACATGGATATTAGATTTATGCTAACTGTGAAATAACCACTGTGCTCATCTTGCTACTGCACTAGCTTCTACTTTCCATTTAGCTCTAAAATAGACTATTTTGAATATTGTTTTTCATGTAGCACAAAATCCAGTTTATGAATGGTTCTACTGGGCATTAAATTTTCATGTTTCCAGTAAATTTACATATGCAGGAGCTTCTCATTCTTCTCTGCCTACCAGCAGGAACATCCTGCATGAAAATTTTTATTGTCACTGAGAACTAGCAGTAAACTTCTGGCTTTATATGAAGTAAATTTATCTCATTCTTGCAAAAGTCTATATCTGGCATGAAACACTGCCTAAAAGTAACAAAGTTCCCTGCCTAGGGAAACAAAGAGCTTTCCAGGATACCAGTTTTTCTGTACCTCCCAGCTTGTGAGTTGCTTTCCCACGTAAATACCTCCCTCTTGTGTTCACTTTTAAGTACTACGAGAATCAGCCACAAAAACCGCACCCAAAACCCAGACCTATCCTTGGTGGTGTCAATCATTAGCAGATAATGGATTGAATTCCAGGCAGTGAATAGTTTCATCCTGCTGAAACTCATTCTCTCTGTGCTGGACCACTCTTCAGCTGACAAATCGAAGGTACTGATGTCACATCTGAATTGCTAGGATTGACCAGAGAAGAAAAACCTTCTGGCAGAGCTGATACACAAAATGAACAGAACATGTCAGTGACAAGACAAGTAAAAACAGGTAGCTTTAAAATTAAGCAAAATATATTTTGAGTTCTCAATGTAACACATTCCTTCACCAAGGCAAGGGCATCACAGCTGTGCTGTGAAAACTCAGTCACTTCTTTTTAACTTTCTCCTCTCTTTCTTCTGCCAGATCTGACTCCAGATGCACTCAGGGAGATCGGATAATGGGACAGGCTGCAGCAGTGCAAAAGCAGCACTCACACTGCACTTCGTAGTGAATGAGCAGGGCCAGACCACAGATGCTTCCAGGTCCAGAGGTGATGGTCTCTGATGGTGTCCCTGAAAAGTGAACTGGTACCATAGCAACAATATGGGCCCAGCTCAATCTTTAGCTGGTGAAGAAGAAAAGTAGGTTTTTTCCTCAGACACTGCCAAATTTCATATGTAGTTCTGAAAAAAAAATCCACTGGAGATGGCTTGGTAGACTGCTTTTGATAGCTCAGTCATAAAGAGTAAAATAAGTAAGTCTGTTCAAATACCAAACTAGAAGGCTTTCCTTTTCTTCTTTTTCCCTCCTGCCACCTTATTCCTGACGCCAATAGCCTCTTCTGTGTCATCATCATCATTCCGAGATCGCTTCTTCTCTCCCTGCTCCCGCAGCTCCTGCAATGCAATCAACACATTGACCCAGAGTTCCGGCACCTGGAGAAATTCAGACTACAACCGCGAGGACAGGGTCAAAAAGCCAGCACCCACCATTCGAGCGAACCTCTGGGCCTCAGCCACACGCTCTGTCAGCATCATAACTTCTTCCTCTTGCATGGGGAATGCTGGCAGCTTCTTGCCAATCAGGTGTTCAATGCGCTGGAACAGCTCTACATCATACCTGAGCAAAGACAAGACACCAGCTTGGATCAGCCCTCCTGAGAGGGCTCAGCTGTCACCACACACACACTTCACCCCTTATCTCCAGCCCACAGATACTGATGGTCTCACAAGAAGCTCAGCTGCATCCAAATGATGCCATTTGGCATGGCTTGTCTGATTTATTCAGCTCATCTCTGTTCAGAAGTATTTGGCAAAGGTTTTCTTTTCATACAAATACTTCAGTGTTCATAAAACACCCCCACAATTACTGAACCTGCATTATATGTTTGAAAAATATTTATATATACTGTATAGTCCAGTTACCAACAGTTCTGCTCAATGAATACCCGCTTCTAGAGTTTATCTAGACTTTTCTTCCTCCCCACCCTGGGCTTTGAATTCTGCCCCCTTAAACTAAATAAAACCAACTGGCACATCAAAATGAAAAGTAGCATTTTATTCTCACCCAGGATAAGGTCAGATATTTTCTGCTCTGAAACACAGCTGGAAAGAATAAGTATGTTAAATTTTATCACTTACTGTGTGACAAAGGTGATAGATTTGCCAGATCTCCCAGCTCGAGCTGTTCTCCCAACACGATGAATGTAATCCTGGAAAGAATTTTCTTGATAAGCAATAATATATGTTCACCAAACACAGAACAGATCTTATGGCAGAACAGCCTATATACCTTCTCTTTAGGAAAGAACAAGAGAATCTCAAGAACACAGTGCCAGGATTAAATGCTCAGGAGGGTGTGCAGCAACAGATTTTGAGAAGAGGCAAAAGTGGAGGCATAACTTCGGTTTTGACATTTGAATTATTCTCTTTTTAAATGAGAAAACCAGTTCCAATTATTTCAGACTGCAGGACAAAAGCTGCAATACACAACCTTTGCCAAGACTTCACTCTCACTTCCTTGGAAAGCTAATATTCACAGTGACTGCATTTTCAGTCTTGGGATCTAGTACTCTGCACAGTGCAGAGAAACAACTTCTTCCAGAGAAACTCTCTGACAAGTAGCTTTAAACTTGGTAAGCATGGTTAAAGAGAGGATGATTGAGAATAATTTAGAAGAGTCTGATCTATCGAGCATCTTTGGTCAATATGGTTCTAGGCTGTTTTCTAGGTTTTATATTACATTATGGAAACTAAAATACTCCCTTCTCCATACAGGATTTGCAGAGAGAGGATTTTAAGAAAGGATCTATTCTATGGGTTAGATGAGAGAGAAGAGCACAAAGACCATAATAACACCATTCAAACTGCTGCCCCCACTGTTTTTCTTCTTTTTTCTTACTTTTGTGCTTTTACAAAAGGAGTGTCTCCAAAAGACTATCATACTTTCTTCTGTTTGCAAGGCACAGTATCTTTAATCATTGTAAGCAACAACAGCAACTCCTGAAGTGCATGTTAATGGTATGCCTTCTGGAACTAAGCTGGGAAACAGGCACATCCCTGAGATAATCCCTTACTTTACAAAAGACAGAGTTGGTAACCTACTTTCTTTTCCTTTTGCTTTACTTTTGTGATATGAAGGTGAAACATATTAAGGACACCTTTCTTAACCAAATGCTTGCTGAATGTCATAACAAGAGAATTCAATTTTTTCTTTATTTTAAACACAGTTTAAAATATGAAGGTAGACCTGGATCACAGGAACAGAGATGACCACATGAACCTAGTAATATGTTAAAACTGTTTCAAAGCCCTTTAATGTAATAAGGCAAAACATACAGTCTGAGCAGAAATGCAAAGCATTCCTCACTTCCCCTCCTCACTTACAGGATCACTTCTACAACCCAGGCCATGAGACCATAGAGACACCAAGCCAGTTGTGGAGGTTGAACTACACCTTTCAATGTACAGAATCATGAATTAGGCTTCCAGTCAGCAGAACAGAGGAAAGATGTCTCTGTTGCTTTGTCTATCTGCTCCCAGTGACCAGAAGCTCTCAGCAGGCACACAGGCTTACCTTAGAGTGCGTAGGAATGTCAAAGTTTATCACCACATCCACATGTGGGATGTCCAGACCTCTGCTTGCAACATCAGTGGCCAGGAGAATAGAGCGTGCCTTTGCCTTGAACTTGTTTAGAGAGCCCAAACGTTTATTCTGGGAAAAGGACAGAAAGGGGAATGAGAGAATAACACTCACTCTAGTTTCTAATTAATATGCTCTTGTTAAAATACTGGCACAAAAGAACTGGGGGAGTAACTGCTCAAAAATTTCACTTCTCTAATTTCTTTTTTAAATATTACATAATAAAGGGCAGTATTCACATTAATTAAATTTCTATGGATCAGTCCAGTCCACTAGCTGTGAAATACTCCTGAGGTGTGACTCAGTATGGTGCAGCCCATTTCCCAAGCCCCAGGCCCCCTGCCTACTCTATTCTGTGGGGTCATGCCCATACCTGACTCATCTGCCCATGGAGGGGAATGGCAGTGAACCCCAGATTGCGGAGCAGTAGAGCAGTCCTCTGAGTATTGTTACATGTACTGCAGAATATCATGAAAGAGTTACCAGCCAGTTCATTTAAGATATAAACCAGGTAGCTGTCCTGTAAAGAAACAGAGAGACAGTTCAGAAAACCCCAGAGATTATCACATATGCAACATTAAGTCTAGGACTCAAAAAATTACAAGATACTGGACAGATGTGGGTACAAAAAAGACAATACGAGAGAAGAAACAGAAGTGCCCTTACCTTGAATTTGGATGGGATAAAAATGTAGTACTGCTGTAGTTTTTCAACTGTCTGATACTTGGAAGAAACAGCACATTTAACAGGATTCTTCAGAGCAGCACGCTGGAGTTTTTGAACCTGGTAAGATCAATGAAATTTAGTTGGACAGAGATCTTGTCAGAAAATTGTATTAATACACTCAAGAGGATAGCCTGACAGAAGAGAACTAAAACAGATTAGTTTGCTCCCACCTTCTTGGTCATGGTGGCAGAAAACAGGAATGTCTTCCTGTCTCGAGGAATCACTTTTAGTATTTTATCCACCTGTAAAAAAACAAGGAAATGGAAATACTAAATACTACAAGCAAGCA
Source organism: Catharus ustulatus (assembly GCF_009819885.2). Taxonomy (NCBI): domain Eukaryota; kingdom Metazoa; phylum Chordata; class Aves; order Passeriformes; family Turdidae; genus Catharus; species Catharus ustulatus. The sequence continues at coordinate 21,419,516 of NC_046224.1, read as the reverse complement.
AGACATAAGCCTTCCACAAATATAAAGATAAGCCGCATGAAGAGTAATGCATGTGCAAACATACAGTAGGAAGAAATTTTCCCCTTCTAAAGGGAAGGTGTAGGCTGATGCCTTGTTGACAATTAGGCAGTGTGAACTCCAAAAGCCCAACAGCAGTGCAAACACCAGGCACTGTTTTTGTAGGAATGTGTGTGTGACAGTGTTTTCTACACTAACTACATTCTACATCAGGCATTCCAGAGACACCAGTGGATTTCAGAGACAAAGTGCCTCCTGCTGTCTTGGCAGTGCTCTTCAGAACTCTGCTGTGTTCTAATCCTACCACAGACTTCTGCATAATTATTAGATCTTAGTTACAGTTTACTACTAATTTCTACAGAACAGCTCAGTGTTTACTGTGTGACCATATGAAGTGATTTTAAAGGAACTCTTTCGATGCTCCAAACTTATCTTTTAGCAGATACCTACCTCTGTCTCGAAATCCATGTTAAGAATCCGGTCAGCCTCATCCATCACCAGGAACTTGAGAGCTCGTAAGTTGAAGCCCTTTGTGTTCTCCAGATGATCAACGAGACGGCCAGGGGTTGCTACCAACAGCATCATGAGAGAAAATTCAAAATGAAAGCAAAGGAAAAGATCCAAACAGGCAAGACTTGCTCATTACATAAATGGGATTCTTTGCCCAAGAAAAGTAAAGGTTACTTTGTGGAAATACTCTTTCATATGTTATCTTCAGAGAGTGTTTTGAAGAAAGATTAATGGAGTCAGACTCTCTGAAGAATGTCCTAAAAAGAAGTGACACAAAAAAGACTGTAGACAAGCTGTACTGTGAAGGATGAGACCAGCATTTTAAATACTTGAGGAGAATGAAAAAACAAGCCAAAAAACACTCTAGGTCTAGCAGGAATGCTTTGGAATGAGCTTGTAGAAAGAAGTTACTGGTGGATACTTTAGAAACTTGAACGAGCTAGTACTCAGAACTTGGGCCAAAAAACAAATGAAGGATATACTCTCCTTTCTTTGGTTAGCTGCAGTTTGGTAATATTAATACTCCATATCCCCAGCACACCAACTTACCAATTATAACATGTGGTTTCTTGGCCAGGGCCAGGGATTGAGACATTGTGTCAATTCCACCAACAATAACCGCTGCAGGACAAACAGAGTGCAGTGAATCCCTCAGTGCAGCATCAGCCCTCCCCTGGCACTGTAGTGTTTACTCCTACTGCCCACCACCCACAGCAATTCTATACAAATAAAAAGCTGCTTATTTTTATGAGAATTTACTTTATTTTAGCATATCTGACCTTCCCAGGCTTCTTAAGTCATGCAATTAATTCCTTACTGGCCACAAGAGCTGAAGAACTACAAGCAGAATCTATTCCTTGCAGTTTAACTCTGCTGCAAAAATCTAGGAATTCTAAAAATACCCACAAAGCTTTTTTTGAGAGATTATCTAAAGAATCAACACAGACAGTCTGAAAGGAAGATTAAACTACACCACACCATAGCAGGGAGCTCTATGCAATTTCACTGGACACACACTCACTACTGAGAACACTCTCTTCTACTTCCACCTCTAACTATTTAGACACAGCATGCAGAAGAGCTGTAGAGCACTCCATGAGGAAAGACCATACAAGCCCTTTTTTTTTTTTGTTTTTTTCAAACCTGGTACCAGATCTCTGTCTTCCAGCATCATAAACTTTTCTCACATTTTGTTCAACCTCTCATACAAATCCTCTATTTTTAGCTTTGCAATCTCGAGCTGACAGACTGGTCTTCAGAAAAACTGGTCCAATACCATAAAAGCTACTTACTGCTTTGAACACCAATGGAGGACCCAAGAGCTTCAAACTGCTCTGAGATTTGAAAGGCCAGCTCCCTTGTTGGTGTGAGGACAAGAGCAAATAATCGCTGAGGTGTTTCCAGCAGTGCTTGAAGAATTGGCAAAGCAAAGGCTCCTGTTTTTCCAGAGCCAGTTTCTGCCAGTCCAATGACATCTCTGCCTGCCAGAAAGAGCAAGGGGGCAAAAAACTGTTATACATCCAGAACAGTGAAAGAAGATTTTAAAGCACTGTGCAACAAAACACAAGAATTCTCTCAGGACAGAAAAAAAAGGCAGACACACAGAAAGAAAGAAAAAAAAAAACAAACCAAAGCATAAACCAAAGAATTTCAGAATCTCTCTGAAGCATTTTTAGCTTCTCTCTGTGATTTTTTTGTACAATTATTACAGTGTCAATAGTCAATTTTCTACTTAAGTTTCTGTTAATATACAGGGTTTCATGCAAACCTCAGGTTCAAAATAAGTTTATTATGTCTCAAATCTGACATCAGTTACAGCTTAATGACCCTATCTCACTATTCCAGTTCAAATGTTGTCTGTTTACTGGCTTACAAGGAAACAGGCTGTGGTGTTTGAGACTTCAGTCACACAAACTACAGGACAACAGCACTACCAAACTCACATTTCACAAGCCACAGCTGTGCCATTGATTAACAGGGTAATCTAAGCCAGTTTGCAGTAGGAAGGGTAGGACAGAAAGTCTTTTGCCCCAGAACAATGCAGGCAACAGGGTGGAATTAATCAAAATAATCCATTATCACCTCCTAAGCTCATATAGCCAAGAACATGCTATCAACAGACCTCACACTGGAACAATTTCTAAGGAATGCAGTCTTACATTTGTGTTTGTCTTTTCCTCCCCCGCCAAGAGAATCTTATTATGTGACAAAAGTCAAATGTTAGGACAGAGCAGACACTGAAAGTTTGTTCTCATTCTGTCACTATGTTGCTCCTTTCCTCCTTGAAAATGTTTTGGAAGGTTTTTAAAAAAATGAAAAAAAAAAAAAAACCCAAAACAAAAAACCAAACTATATTTCTAGAGGCAGAAATGTCTGTTAAATTCAGTAATTTTTTTTTTTTTTGTAATTCCAGAATGCTTACAGAAAGTCACTGTCATTTGGTTACTACTCACTTTGGAAATCTAATCAAAGAGCTGCCTGCTCACAACAAAGTAAATGATACACACTATGGAGGCATCTTCACTTTCAGTCACATACATACATACACACACTCTGAAGGTGTCTATCAGTAGCAGCACAATCCAAAACCTATTGGAAGCTGCCTGTGTATCCTTGAGTATTTCAGAACAAAATGATCAGTGCAGACTAGCAGTTCAAATAATTAATAAGAATTCTATTTAACACGGACTGTCAGAACCAAACAACAGGAGTGACCACTCCAGAACAGTGTTTGCACCCATTTGAAAGTTTGTGACTGCAGGCAGTGTTATAGGATAAACGAATATTCCAAGCTCCACCTGGAAAGGACACAGAATGAATATGAAAACTACTTCTAGGCAGAGATCCTCAACAGTTAAGAAGCTGGGACACGCTCTTCCCCGATCCTTCCCACTCAGCCAAATTCATTCACACAGAGCTCCTGGAGCAGTCCCCAGTTCAGGATCATAGAAGAACACTGCTCACCTTGGAGAGCCACTGGAATAGCCTCAATTTGGATCTTTGTTGGCACCTTCCATCCCAACTGGTCACAAGCTTCACACAGGACATCTGTCACTCCCTGGACGTAAGTGACAAGAGAAAAGGGAAACAGACATCACCAAAAAGATCTAAATTAAACCACAGAGTTAAATTAAATACATGCTGCAGCAGAGCCAACTTGTCTGTAGCAGAGACAAACCCCCCCCAGGCCCTTAGTGCAACTCTCTGAAAGGGCAGGCTGCTCACAGTGACCCCGACTTCCATCAGCAACTTCACCGGATTGGTTCAAAACCTGTTAGAGATGACTGTCACAGGAAGGATACGGTCGGTTTTACCCTAGTTTAACTAGGAACTTCCCTCCCCACACACAGCTCTCTCCTCACCTCAGGGGTAACCCATGAACACAGAAAACAAAAAACACCACGTCAAGTTAAAACAACTCGAAGGCAGCGGCGGCAGGCTGCGGAGCGGCGATGGGAGCAGCCATGCCAACCGCAGCGGGGCCGAGTGCCCGCAGCTCCCGCCCGCAGCTCCTGCCTGAGCCCGCACCGGGGCCCGCGGAGCGCCGCACGTGTCTGCCCGCGGCACACGGGCCGCCCGGGACCTCATCCGCGCGGGGGAGCAGGACGCTGCTCCTCGGGACAGGGCAGCCGGCACCGGGGGCAGAAGCGGCTCCGGCCCAGTCTCACCAAGTCCTTGAAGCTCCGTGGCTCCTCCGCCGCCGGCTCCTGCTCCGGCTCCACCGGGGACCCGTCCTCCTCTCCTGCCGCCATCTTGGCCCGTCCTGTCCCGGTACAGCGCAGAGCACTCTGGGAGCTGTAGTCCTCCTCGGGGCGCGACGGGATTTGTAGTTCCGGAGAAAGAGGCGAACGGAGTGGGTGGGTTTTCCCTCAGTTCCGAGAGGTGCCCAGGGAAGGGAGAGCTGCGGATCTCCAGCCGCTTGTGCTGGGACACAGGGGACAGCCTGACAGTCTGGGACAGCCCTGCAGTGGCTGTGGGAAACCCTGCCAGCCTGCCCGCCCGGCGGTAACAGCGAGCGGCCAAGCCCCAGGCTTGCAGCTCAGTGCTTGATGCTGTTCCCAGTTTGTATCTTCTACAGCTGTGCAAGAGCAGGCAAAAGGAGCTGGCCAGGCACAAAAAGACAAGAATATGTATAATCTTACATCCACGATGCAGATAAAGGGCAAATTAAGTGCTTCGGATATGTTGGTAAGGAACATTTTGAAGCACTGGAGATAAGAAGAGGGAAAAGAGCTGTCATTGTCCCGCGTTGTTTTCCTGTTTGCGATAATTGCTAGTATGAATTTTTGAAGCGCGAGAAATACAAAATAAACGGAACTGTGGCAACTGAAATCATGAAATGAGAGAGTACAGGATGAGAATAGACGCAAACACTCTCCTTGGTTGCTGCTGTTGTGACTCAGGCCTGCAAGTGCTTGTTGAGAGGTGAAAATGGATATGCATTTAATGACCACCCAGGCAGTGTAGCATCAAAATATCTCCATGATGGAAGTTTCTGAGTCATTGGTTTCCATCTGGTCTGGGTGTAACCTCTCTGATCTATAGTCCTGATGCTGATTGCATCAGGGAAACCTTGCAGCTAGGTGAGGTTCCTTTGTTTTAGGGAAAAGAAGGCTAACATATACAGGATGCTAGGGTTAGATGTTTGGGATTCAAAAGGATGGGATTCAAAAGGATGGCAGAGTTGGCTCCAGAATGAAACTCATGGCTCATTTCTGAGCAGACCTCCCTCTCTCTGGGAAAGCTGTCTGGGCGTGCTCTCAGTGGAAATGCTGATGTACTTCAGCATCTGTCCCTGGATTCCAAGCCTGGCATTTCCTCTGCTCCCAGAACAATAAGGAAAGTGAGAGGAAATACGAATGAACCCTCTGCGTGACTGGGGAAAGAAGAGGAAACCTGGAACAATTCATGGGCAGGAGTAAAAATGAAGCTGCTGCATCCCACTGTGCTCGGAGCAATGATAAATTAAAACAAAACAAAACAAAACAAAAACCAAAACCACCCTGTGTGGACGCTCATTGTTAACATATGTTTCAAAAATTACAGTAGTCTGAGCCATCAGCTTGCTGTATATCATTTCAGCTAAAAGTTAAGCCTGGCCAGCACGTAGACATGAACCCGTGTAAGGGTCACTGGGATGCCTTGGGAAATGGAGTCAGGGATGTGACAGGAAGTCACTGCTTGTGATTCTTTATTGAACTCCTTGCCCATATAAAAAGGTGCTGTTTTAGTGGGGAGCAGGGTGGAGCAATCCTTTTCTAGTGAAATTTCAGTTTGTGTAATTCCCTATTCCCAATAGATGTATTTGAATGAAAGTTTTCTCCTGTCCTAAACTGCTGTTGGGAGCATTCATGAATGATAAAATAAATATACAACTTCTAAGTAGTAATTCCTTTTTTGTGCTTTTCAGCACAGGACACTGCAGATTATACTGGATTTAGAAATTGTCATTGCAGGGCATTTAAACTTGGCTTTTAAACAAATAAGTTCCTAGCATGTTACAGTTCAGTCTTCCTTAGCAGAGACAGGGTGAGACCATCCCCAGCAGATGAATTTTCATGCAGATGCAATGTCAGCTATTTCATAAGAGGTGCATAATGAGACAAGATGGACAATGTGGACAGCACATCACCTCCACGTATGCAGAGAGACACTGACACAAAAGTGCTTCATATTCATTTATTTGAATCAGCAGCGCACTTGTTCATTTCTGGCAAACAGGCATGGGTTTCAAAAGAATTTCAGTCCCACTCTGGGGAACCAGAGCTTTTTTTTATTCTTCCTATGACATATTAAAACATGTTGATATCATGAAAAGAAGAGACTAAAAGGACAAGGATTCAAGCTTTGTGACATGGAGTGTTGCCCTCCCTAAAAACTTGCTCAGTGTTACAGAAGTACAGAGTAGGCTTTTCTGATCATGTGGATTTTTTGCCTCCACAGGGAAGTCTCCCTTACCCACTGAGGCGTACTTGTGGAGGCAGTTAGCTCTGCATTACCTCTTCTGGTTGCCTCAAGCTAGTTTCAGGGTCTCTTCCTCGTACCTCTTTCAGGTACTGACATGGTCCCCATCATCACCATACTTGGGCATTTCTCAGAGGGATGATCTCAGAAATATCCTTGTGAGGTAGGGAAGTGCTACTATCCCCATTTTTACACAGGGAACTGAGGTACTGATGGCTCAAAATCAAAAAGGGCATATTTAGCAAAGCAGTCACTTGAGACAGGGTCCCAGTCCTTGCTCCTGATTTGTAGGGGCTCTGCCACTGAGTCATCCCACTCCTCTCTACACCTCTGGAGTATTAGTACCCACATATATTTCACTAATATGAAGCCTTCCCTGGGAAGCATTGCTAGGAGTCTGTGTAGTGCCACTTTCCATGAGTGCTGCCTCCCTCCTCACAGATGATCCACTGTGGGTCTCACAGGCTGCTTGGCTGCATGGAGGGTGGCACCTCCACCTCTCAGGTGTGCTCCCATCACAGCTCCAGCTCACACCAGTAACACCAACCTACACTTCCCTTCTGGCTGCAGAGACACAACTGCTTCCTTCCACCAATGCCCTGAGGCAGACTCTGGTCCCAGGGTCACTTTTCTCTCTGTTTTGGCTCCCAAGATCTATTGTCACCGTTTGACTGTGTTTCACCTATTTTATAGTATCAGCATTCAGGTCATGCTTTCCTTTTCCTACAGGGATTTGCCCTCCCTCACAGCAAAATAACAGGTAACTTGCTCTCACATGCTACAGACTTCCTTTTACTCTGAAAACAACAGCTTTCCTTTGGAACAGAGGCCTCCTTTTAAAAAAATAATATATATATATACACTCTTAAATACAATATCACAACTTTAAAATCATTCTGTGTAAATAAATAGAATACAAACATCACAGTTCTCAGTCTGGAGAGGTTTCTTCAAAAGGGATATATTCTGGCCCTGCTATTTCACCCTGGGATGGTGAACTATTCATACAGTCTGTCATATCTGGAGCTGCTTCTTTCTACAGCCTTTCCAGATGTACCTTGGTAATGGGATTGTACTCTACTGGAAATTGGTCTCAGTTAATAATGGAATGTCTCCAAACCCAGGTTTAATGTAATACACCGAAACAGTTTCAGCTGCAAGGCCTCAGGCTCTCGGCAGTGCTTTTAGCACCCAAGCTGAGTCTCCTCGTACTGGGGGAAAGCTCTGTTCTGGACTCAAGAAGATCACAGACTTCATCCATTGCCCTGGTGCAGGTCTCAAGGTTGTCAGCCAGCTTCTGGATTTTGGCCTTCAGCACAGCCTGGCTTACTTTGGTGACCTCCTTTGTGCACTCCGGCACGAGGAGGCTGTGGGAGCCGCAGAAGACCATGAAGCAGACGGAGTTGTAGAGCGAGATGGACGCTCTCTTCTCTGACTGGCGCAGTGCAGGGTCACCCGGGCCCTGCCCCCGGCGGAGGAACTCCAGGCAGCCGAGTATTTCCCTCATCTGCTTCCGACAAGTCACTGCGATTTCCTGCACCTTCCTCAGCTCCCGGGAATTGCAGAGCACCAGGGAGAGGTCGGACGTGATGCTGACAGCGCCGCCGGCCGTGGCCAGGCCCAGCCCCACGGCCGAGGCCAGCAGAGAGGCTCCCAGCGTGGCGGGGCTCAGGGACAGCCCCAGGATGGCTGTGAGCGCTCCGGCAGCCGTCAGGGTGCTCCCACCCACGTTGGCAACCAGGGACCTCGTGCGGAGCTGGTTGAGTTTGCGAGCTGCCTTGTGAAGGTGAGCGATTTGGCCGCGCAGTCTCCGCCTCTGGTCCAGCAGGGCGACGTGGAAGTGGTGCGTGGGGTCTGCTGGAAAGGCAGCACTGTTCCCCTCCATGGCTTCTGTCCAGAAAAAAAGGAAAGTCTGGGTTGGGATTTATGTCAAAAAACCCCCATGAGACAAGCTCATCTTGGAGCACCATTTCAGGGATGGCATTGAGCCAAATTTTTGCAGCTTCACCCAGCTACAAGAAAGGTTTTCCATCTGTGCACACCTGCACACTCACATACCCATATGAATGTATACATTTAATTATGTATTTCATTGTAACTTTTAGACAGAGAAAGATTAAAATGTGTTTCTTAATCCCTGCAAAGACTAAAATATCCTAAGGACTGCAGTCAGAGGTGCGGTTACCATTATCTCTGAAGACACAAAATGTCTCTTCAAATCCTGGGGACAGAAATTCCCCTGAGTGACTCAGAAGAGTAATGCTGCCAGCGCTAATCTGTTGTCCCCCTGATGGAATTCAGAGGATTTGCACTATAGAAGAAAGGTCAGACTCCAAGGAGTCTTTTCCTTGGAGAAAGAGGCCTTTCTTTTTCGCAAGAAAGGTCAGACTCCTAGGGGATGAAAGACACCACCCCAGGTTTTTGTTTAGGGGTGATTTCCTATTAAAGGAGGACAGAGGGAAGGCACTGAGTGGAGTCTATGTCTGGATTTTCCATATAGGAGGCAAGGAGTTTATTATTAATGCCTGGGATGGGTATTGTGAACATCCTTCCTTTCTTTAAGCTTCAGCAACTCAAGACCCTATAGCATTTTTTTTTCCCTATTGTAACCTGGTGTCAGTGTTTTAACAAAGATGGGAACTATTGTTCTGTGGTGCTTAGTCCAACCTGTGGTCATAAATACCCAGTTATAGTGGCAGGGAGGGCTGCAAACCTTGTTTAAAAGAGTCATGTCAGAAAAACAGGCCCATTTTTAGTGCACTGCAGTCCCTTGCAGATGGGGAAACAGGGGAAATACAGAGGCCTGTGACTAGAAAAGGCTTGAAAACTGCTGCCTCTGGAAAAACTGTCCAGGCAAGATAGCAGGAGAGCCTTTGCTTCTAGAAAATGAATCTTCAGTGTTTCTGTGCTAGACAATCTCTGTTTTCTGTCTCTGTTCCTTGCCGTAAGGGCAGAGAGAAATGTTCCAATAAACATTTTCAGGCTGCTCTAGAGCAGCAAAATGCTTTACAAAGGAAGCCAGCAAACTTAGCCCTGATTACAGGGAACCTGAGGCAACAGAGTTAGCAGGAGAGATGTAGCTGATTGTCTGCTGGAAGCAGAGTTTCTGTGCTTCCCAAAACTGCATCATGCACACAGCTGTGCTGCCTCTGCACCTAGCAAAGTCCAGCCATAGAGCTGAGAAACTGTTTGGAGCCCGTAATGCCCTCACAGCCAAAAGGAGTCTGTAGCAGAAAGACCCTGTCACTAAGCCAATTTACTGCTGCAGGCACCTTTTCACTTCTAAGTGATCTGTACTGGGGGAACTGAAGGGGTCTGGTCCCTTATAAAGCTACACTACGTAGTTAGTGGGCCTTCATTCTACAGAATCCTCAGGTTTCAGAAGGAGAAAACTTTGTACCATAAATAGTGTTTCCATCTGGAAGTGTATTCATAAATAATTCTCACTGCTATCTTTCCCCCTTCTGTTGGCTTGTCCTAATCCATCTCACACAGATCCTTTAAGACACCCCCTATGCCCTTCAGAAAATGCCCCCAGTCTCTCTTGGTGTCATTGGGTCATTTGAATCACTTAGTATATTGTGCTTCTCTCAGCTGGAGGCTGTGTCCTATTATTTTTACACTAGAATTAGAAATAAAGCTGGAAGCACAAGGACTTACACTAATCTAAATCTAAATGGATACCAGCATTGAAATGAACGATGAGCATATCACCAATAACTGAACAACAGATCAATATAATGATCATTAAATATGCCAATTCCTGTAGCCTTTTAACAATTTGTTCTGAGGATTTAATTGCTGAGAACTGTCTCAGGTAATAACAGCGACTATCTCACTGAATTATTAGAGCAATCATTCAATATATAGCATCCCACGTAGGGATGCAAGTCTTGTGATAATGATTGATACCTGCACAAAATAAAAGAAATCCAACTCCTGCTCTTAGAGAAAAATCTCCCCAACAATAAAGGTATACATTAGTCCAAAACCTGCAAACACTTCCCTAATACAATACTCACAGATGCTCCAAAAATTACTGGTTCAAACTTACCTTCAGTTTCCAGCCAGGCTCCCAGAAGACAAATTTTGATCTGTTTCTGGAGGAGACCAATTTATAGCTCCTGCGGGCCAATTGCTGCGATGGGAATGCTTTGCCTCATACTGGGAGTTTGCCATTTCCTGTTCTCTCTTGTGCAGAAGGATGTGACACACTGGAAAGTGACCTGTGGGACAGAGAGTACACATCATGTTCAGGAAACGATCCCTGCGAATGAACATTGTGTGTTCGCTTTTCCTGAAGTGTGGGGTGAAAAAAGAGTTTAAAAATCGCAGCCTATTCCTGGCTCTGAGGTAGTGCAGACATTCCCTGCAGGGAACAGTTGCCTTTCCTTTCCCTGAAATAGCAACTGACTTTACTCTGTGCTGGAGCCACCAATTGCTTGATGACTTAAGTTTCCCTCCACTACACATCTAGAGCCAGGGGAGCTATTGGCCAGCCAACTGCTCCATTCAAGGCCAGTGCACTTTTTAAAATCCCAGCTCTTTGGGAAAATCCATAAAAGGGAAGCAGCTCCACAGCAAGATCATTGCTCTGAATTGCCATCCCTTCTCCTTCCTAATACATAAAAACATGCTGCAAAAGGAGTGATCAACCTGTGGTTTTACTGTTTCTTAACCATAGACACCACAGTGGTTGAGAAACAGCCCTCTTGTTTTCCTGAAGTACCTGCCCAGCAATCAATAAGAAAGAATCATTTGGATAAGAAAGAAAGGATCATTTGGATCCCGTTTTGCTGCTTGCTATTGCCTGGCAGTTGTGCCATACAGATGTGGCCAGAGGGAAGAGGGGATGAAGGTGTTGGGGTGGAACAGCCTAAGTGTCACTCCTGGTGCTGCCTTCCATGCTGAAACAGGGCCAGTTTAAATCAAAGATTCTTTTGATGTGATCAGGAAAAATAACATTTTTGATGGCACTCAGGGGTAGTCCAAAGTGATACGTGTCTTTATGGGCCACAGGGCCTGTGATCCTGGGGACATTTATTTCGAGCAGCTCTGCTTGAAGATGGGACATCTACTTTCTTGTTTGGTGGATTCTTGCTATTCAGGGCTATTTGTTGACAGGGAAGCTCTGATTTTGCCCCCGACCCATCTAATCTGAAAGCTATCTAGCTGTCACTGAGTTGTGAGGCTTTCATGTTGAACTTGTGGGATGCCTAGCCACAAAATTGCTGGAGCTGACCTTAAAAAGGGCCAAGACTGAGAAGCAGCAGGCAGGGAGAGGAGAAGGCTAGGATTATTCATTTCAGTGGCAAGTTAGTTTTCAGTTATGTTCAGATAGGTGTGAAATAGTACATCAGATGTTTTTTTCAGGGGTGGACCTACAGGAGATGAAACATGAATGAAAAAATAAATAGCATGGAAGAGTTATTTCAACCTGTTGCAGACATGAAAAGAGAAAACACCATTTTGAAGATGCCTAAATATGCAGTCCTGGTCTGTTACAATTTGTACATACTGCACGTTAACAGGAAGGTGAGCTTTGACACTGAAGGAAACTGTACTTTAGCCCTTCCCTTTGTTTTAGCAAGCATAGGCTTGAATTGGAGCCCATCTGCCTTGGCAAGGGTTTGCAGTTGATAGAGAGTTCTTTTCTCACACTCCCAAATAGAATAGGGCACTTTTTTCCCATGCAACTGCATCTGTGTTAGAATTTGTGGCTTCAGATATGTTCTTGTTAGGACAGTGAGTTTTGGTAAAAGTGAAATAAAAAAGAAAAGGAAAAAAAGAGTCTAGAATGAGCTTCAAATGATGACACAGTTTTGGATGCTTTCCTTCCTTTCCCAGTTCTCTTCTTTTTAATACACTCAGCTGCAAAATATTGTCAGAAACTCCTGCAATGCTCAGTCTGTGGGCAAGGACCTGATTAGGGTGCAGAAGAGACAATTCATGCCCACTGAAAGATGTGCACATCACTGAAGAGGAGATGTTGGTTTCAGCCGAGGATGGTTTTTCAGAGGAATCACCCCTGGACTTCTTCGCCATTTAAAGAGAATGTTTCTCCATAATCCACCCCTATAATAAGGTGCATACCCAGAAAGTATGGACTTCACATGAGGAGCTAGAGATGTCAATGTGATCTTAGAAAAGAGATGTGTATTATAAAAATAAACATTATTTCCTAAGGAGTGAACCTACCACAGCATTTTGCTGTCTGTTCTTGTCCCTGCTGACACTCTCACAAACATCCCTCTGGTGAGAGTGCTAGTCTCTCCAACTGATAGCTGGAAAGACCCACTCCAGCAAAGGTGAGCAGGTGGGAATGGGAGCTGGATGGGAGAAAAGTGTCTTCTCTCAGCACCTGCCAAGGAGTGAAAGGCTTCTAGTGCCATTAGTGCACTTACCCAGGTGTAAGTACATCTGCTGGGTCACCAAGTAGGTTCCAGGAGCCTGCTTGGAGCGAATCTTGGCTTACCAGGGATCTCCAGATGCGTGGAGTAGGTCTGACCTTCACTGGGCAGTTCTGCAAGTTGCTGGAGGACTTTCACCCAGCCCCTCTGCTGCTGCTGCCTCTGCTGGTGACCTGCAAAGTGCTTGGGCTTGATGGTGGAAGGGGCAGAGCAGGTGTTTCACAATGACCCTGGCCAAAAATGGTACCTCTGCTCCACCCTTTCCCATCTAGCCACATCCTCTTGAAATGCCTGAGGGCAGTTTTTGGGAGCAGGTGACCAGAAAAGGGAAGGAAGGATGTTTTATTGCCTCATCTCTCTTCCTTTCAGAGGATTTTGGCAGCAAGGACTGGTCTTTATGCTCCCGGTCCCTCCAGCAGAATGGATATATGGCAGAAGTGTTTGATCTGAAGCTGTTTGCAGCTACTGTGAATGCAAATGTGTAACACTTGAAGCTGGAGTTTCAAGCATACACCTCCTTTACTAACATTACTTTGATGAAATAACTGAGAAAAATTGAGTAAATTTACATTTACAAACTATCTTTTTAACAGGACATTTCTGCCATGCTGGTGCTTTCAACCTTAACTGTTGGACCCTGGAGCTAAAAGCTGTCTTGTTTTCTTTTATTTTCTTTTGCAGTTGCATCAAAGACAAATCTTAACTTTTCACAGCAAGATATTAATTCAGAATTAGTGGAAACTAGAATAGGCCAACACTACAACAAAGAAAGCAAATTGGAACAAAAGGGGTGCATCAGCTTTCAGTAACCTTACCAGTAGATCCAAATTAATTTTTTGAAAGCATTCCAGAATGCCACAGGCTGGTCTGTGTTCTAGTCACTGGTGAATATGGGACTTCAGCTGGGTGTGAAGAAAACTGCAAAGAGCAGAGCAGGGTGGGGGGAACAGGAAATGGGATGAGAACACCTCCTGTTAGTTCCATTTAAGCAGAAAATTAGTCAAGCACACTGACTGTGCCTGCTTTGTGAACAAGCATTCATGTAACAAAAGTACCATCCAAAATTGCCTTGTCAAAACCCTGTTGGCAGTGTTTGCAGAGATCAAGCATTTATTTGGATGCAGAGAATGAATTTCTGCAATGTATTTAAACAGGCCTGGTTACACTGCCTTTTGCCAGCTTTAATTCCATGTTTCAGTGCAAGCTGTGTGGCATAAGACTGGCTCTGACACAGGAAGGAGCAGCAACCACTCAGCCCATGAGCCTCCAGCCCTGGCCATGGCACAGCTGAACGTATTTCAGTGCAGCCACGCAGCTTCTGCTGAGACCAGTGCTGCTGGGGGCCTTTTCTCTGCTCACCTTCTTAGCAGTGGCAGCAGCAGCACCACACCAGGGCAAGTCAGGCTACCCATTCCCTCCAGGACTGCAGAAAATAGAGAATTGTTAACATATTTCCAGAACTGCAAAGAAACCTATTAAGTTGGTAAAAAGTAGAAGTTAGCTAGCCTGGTTTATTGTGTCTCTTTTCCAATGGACTTCTTGATGCCTGAGTTCACAAGGCAATGTTTCTCTTGAAAGAAAGGAGTCTGGATTCTTCTCACCTAAAAATTTACTAATTTTTTGAAACTTTCAAGAAGTCAGTGTCTTTGAAATCTTAACTGCTTTGTCAAATTCTGGCTGAGGTTGCCCAGAAACCTCAAAAGTTACTCATTACATTGACTAACCCTCCCGTCTGGCACAATAGAAACATGACAGAGACACAGAGACCTAAAGAAGTCCAGGAAAAGTTAAAAACTGTTACCTTGAACTTCAGATAGAGATGCATCTCACCTAATTTCAGCCCTCTTTAGAGGTTCATATGCAGTGAGTTTATTCACACTCTGAAGCTCCCTCTAGAGCCAGGAGAAGAAAGATTCATCCCCAAAAACTCGATCAGTCCATCTCTTCCTGGCACCTGCTCTATAATATGTGATAAATTTTAGACAGCAATTATTTATCCCTTTCCTGCCTTGTTTGATGTCCCACAGCTTTGCTTGGTTTATGTTTAAATTTCAAATATCCTGTCCCACAGGCACTGCTGTGGGCCAGAGAGGGTCCCTTAAACCTGCCCTTGCTGTCCTGCAGTGTGAGCAGGAGATGCAGTTGTGGAAGGCTGGGTGGCAGTGTGAATCCCTGCCTGTCCCCTCCTATAACAGGCCTTCTCACCATGGATTTTTCAGGTACCTTTGGACTCTGCTGACACCAGCAAGACTTGGGAGCACTTCTGAACTACAGAACACTTGCATGAGAGGGGTGGGTCTCATACAGATCCAAAGAGAACTGGGCATCTGGCTATGAGCATGCAGTGTGGCCTTCTGTGCCTCCCAAATATTTGTCATACAAGGTGCCACTGCTTGCATCCATACCTAATTCAGTATTCAGCAGGAGATATATATATGTGGCTGTTGGGATGGTCTTTATGTCCATCATGAATCAAGTCACTGTATTTGACAAACCTGCTTTGAAGAGTGTTTGTGGACTTTAAGGACAAATTGCATTCTTGATACTGAGATCAGATTTTGACTATCTCTTGTAGTATCTTGGAGTATCCTCCCCTCTAGACTGGATATTATTTTACATTTGCAGCACATCAGACATCTAGTGATTGTTCAGAGCAGATGACAACATTTTGTAGTGAGCTGGTATAAATGTTTTCACACTTGAAGCAGCTCTGAAGATGTGGAGAACTGAGACTGGGGAGAAAGGGTGAATATGTTCTCTTCCTGTCAGCACTTGAACCTGGTACAGTCAGGGAGCTGTATTGGATGTCAAAAAGCAAGTATGTTGGTGTACTTTGTGCCTCTTTACAGTGATGTCTGAGGATGAGCATCCTTCTTCCTTTAGCTTTAGTGCACACCAATCCTTGCACCTGAAACACTTCCTCAGCCATTCTGTGGGCAGGTCTTCTCACAGTGGGTGGTCATGAGGGAGCCTAGAAAACAGTAGTCTCTTTCCCTAAAACCTGATCCTCAGTAGGAATCTTTTCCTCCACACCATGGTAGATTGAAAGTAGGCACTGATGATCAGGCCACCTACTTCTCACCACCTTTTATATTTCGGGAAGCATATGGTGGCTGATGCATTTCCTGATGTATACTCAAAAATTGTATCAGTTTGGATCCTGGACCTCAGATTATCAACATGGAGCTACAGACAATTGACTTCCTTGCTGTTCTGCAGCATTTTCAGAGAACTTAGGACATTTCTGTTCTCACCTGATATGTAGGAAAACAGAGGCAGGGAGGAAGCCAATGGTTTGCTCATTGCCTCCTGGGCAGAACAAATAGTGAATGTAGGTAGCCTTAGTTTCAGATGAATGTTTGCTCCCTGAAGCTACCCTCTGACCTGGCATAGCTTTTATAACACTGATCAGTTCATGATTTTAAATTCTCTTGTTCTGGGTCTTTTCAAGACTGGTGGTTGAGACTTTCCCATGTTTAAGGGTATATCATATTGCATTCTTCTCTTTGTATTCCTTGGAAAATAAAAGGTTTCTGTAAGCCAACAATAATCTTTCCCTTGTAAGACTTCTGGAACAAAATGTCTTCCTTTTTATTTTTTATTATTAATAATATGGAAGTGATTGGACAGCTCTCATAGAATCCTCATTTCAATAGGTGTCAGCAACGAGGAAAGAATATTGCTTCATGTAGGTAATTAAAATAAAAATACCTTAGAATCTGTTGATCAAAACTGCCAGAGGAATTGGTAGAAAAGGAACAAGAGACACAGATGTATTTAGGATCCCACAGCTAAGCACTTTATATAACAGACCTTACATATGCTGAAAAATAAGGTGGTGAAACAACCCACCAGAAGCATTCCTCCTCCTCTAGCTCTTTTCTGAAGATGCCTGCTTGCCCAAATTCATGTGTTCCGCCTGTCTTCACAGGTGCAGTGATACCAGCAGCTACTTTTGCTCTTAGCTCAGGACAGCATTTCAGCTGCTGGACATTTAAACCAAACTGCTCCTTTCCTTTGCCGGTTCTGCATCCCCTCTAGGAAAAGTGCAGGAACATTATTTTCAATCCTCACCCTCCAGCAACACAGGGCTGGGAGAGGGGACAATCTCTTCTCCCTGAAGGATTCTTGTCCACTTCTTCTGAGGCATTATGAGCTTATTTTTATGAGGTGTGTAATGGTTTCGAAATCAAAACCAGTGAGAGACTCCAAGTCAGAAGTACAATTTAATAGGAGAAAAGGGAAAAATAAAATACATGCAATAGTACAAAAGAAAAACCACTGACAGAACACAGCCTGATACCCCGCCAGTTAGGGTGGTGGTAGCAGTCCAGATGAAGTGGTCTTGTTGAAGAAGTGATCCTGTAGAAAGGTGTGGTAGCTCTTGTCCTCTGGAAACCAGCGGGTAAGGGCTGCCTTGGTGTTCCAAATCTCAGTTTTGGTCTAGGTAGGAAATGTTTGGCTCCTCCCTCTGGGTGGAGCATCTCCCAACAGAATGATGTAACTTTATCAGTCATGCAGTGGGACTCAATGGCCCATTAACAGAAGATATCTTCCTGGAGGAAGGATGGGTCATGGGAAAGATAAAGAACACTGCCCCACCTGGTTTTAACAGATGACTCTTTAGCAGAGGATATATCCCACAGAGATAGAAATCACTGCCCCACCTGGTTTCAGCAGATGGTGATAGAATCCATACTTTTGGGCATATCTTTACGTTGTAACCTAGGACAAGGTGGATGTCATCTTCCTGGCTTCTCTGCAGAAAGTGGAGGAGCTGCAGGTTGTTGTTCTCTGCTTGACCAGGGTGGGCACCAGTGGGGGAGCAGGTGAACCCCAAGGGCTGCAGTCAGCCAGAAGTTTAAGACCAGCAGCCTCAGAGGAAATAAAGCTGCCTAAGTGATGTGAATGTCATGGTTCAGAGTGGAATGGCAAAAGATGCCAGTCCCCATCAGGAGCTGATAGGGAGATTGTATATTGCCACCCAAACCAAAACTGTGGGTCAGAATTTTCTCCAGATAGCAGCTGAAAGGTGGAACAAACTGTTCTTTCTACTGTCCCCTCTGGGTTTTGCATGGGATGGAAATGCTATTATTTTAGAAGGACATTTTGGAAACTGAAACTGGCTGCTCTTAGTCCAAAGCCTCTTGAGATGTTTCCTTGTGAGGGTGCTGAAATTAAGTTGAAAGGACATTACAGATACAACTGACTTCTCTGGGCCCTAGGAGAGGAACAGCCAATCCATTCCCACATTTTTATGTGTTTGATGGCAAAGAGCTGGGAATCACCAAACTGAGGTGCAAGAGCTGTTGCTCCCAGCTGTCCTGAAGCTAAACCTGGTGACTACATCCAGTGTCAATGAAAAGTGCAAGTGGCAATAGAGTTTTGTTATAAGTGAAATCTGCTTCTCTCTCCACTAGGACTGCAAAGTAACATCTGCATGCAACTTGGCCAAAAGTGCTCCCTGTTGTCTGGATCTGGACAGCTGCTGAACCAGCAGTTTTGAGCGCTTTTTACAGTCCCTACTTCACCAAGGAGGGGCACTGTCAGGGCACCAGCAGCCCTGCCTGTCCCTGCCCAGCATTTCCTGGGGCTCCCCCAACCCTCTTCTGGTCCCAGGGGCCCATTCCAGCCCCCCCAGAGTCATCAGCCCCTACCCAGCAACACAAAAACAGGGCCAGTCTCAAGTTCCCCACAGCCCTGCCTGGCCATGGTCCCACTGCCCCAGGGAGGTACCCAATGCCCAGAGCTGGGGCTGAGCCCAGAACCCCTCTCCAGGCCTGATCCTGATCCCACCTGCAGAGTGAGTTCTTGGCCTTGCCTATATTCTGGCTATTTTTCTCTTTTTATTTTTTCCCCTGTATGAAATTAGATGAATCATCTCTGAACCATTTTTCTGCTGACAGGAAATGTTGAGAATTAACACCTAGAGCTGGGCCTCAGCAGGAGAAGGGTAGAAAACATTAATCAGACTTAAATAGGAGGATCCAAACAACTGTGTTTTTGAGAACTGTGAATAACTTTCAGTTCTCCTATCTCCAAACCAGAGATGGGCTTTACATATTTGGGAAAGTCATGGTAATGTAAAATGGAGTGCAGTTAGGTTTCATGTGGCAAAGTCATAAGGAAGCAGAGGAATAGGAGAAAGAGTTCAAGAAGAATTGTCCTCAGTATGAGTACAAACAGCTGAACACTGGACCTGTGTAAGGTCCTCCTCCTAGCGCTTTTAATGTCATCCATGGTGGCCGCTCAGCTTTGTTCCCTAAAGCCAAATATCTCAAAAGGGACATGCAATCATTGAAAAGAACATGCAATAATTGGAAAGCTAGCCTGATTTTACATTTTTTTAAATCTGACTAGCAGGCACTAAGTTTGGTTTGGATTACTATATATTTTTGCAAGTGAATAGGCATTTATTACTGGTTATAATAATCTATATACTTTCCATGCTGTCTGGGAAGTGCTCTAAGGGGCTTTCAGATCTGATCTCTTGCAGTTGGAGCTGGCTCTCATTTATAGAGCCTGCAAAAAATAAATTGTTCTGTAGGATTTGCTGGCAGATTCTTGTTACTGTACCAGAGATCTCTGTCCATAGTGTCAATGCATGCAGAGACCAACAGCCTGGAATACCACTGAAATCCTGTTCTGGATTTTACCTCTTCTAAGGTGAGGTAGCAAAGCTGGCTGTAATTGTGATGGTAAATGCATAAAAGGGAGGGAGAGAGAATCTCTCCCAGTAAGGATCCTTCCTATCTGTTCTTTTTTCTGTCTGCATTTCAGGGAAATATGTACTACTACACATATCTTAAGTGAGTTCGGTCATGACTACAGATCTCCGGTGCACAACTTCAGGTTTTTGTGTGGTAATCACACAAGAAACAGCAGGTTTTGGGGGAGGACAGTGAACCATGAACCAGAGTCTTTGTATATTTACTACTCTATTAGGTGATGCTGTATTCATATCTCCTTGTAGGTCTTGATTATTCTCTTATACTTCTGCATCTTATTGACACTCTCTGCCTCATCATAACATCATAATTCCTCACCTAGGGGACCTCAGTGGCAAGGAGGAGTTAGAAAACATAAATGTGATGTGAGAAAAATATGTTTATATTTCTAATGTATTTTTTACCATAATTATACAAGAAAATGTAAAAATGCCTATATGAGGTGTTTTTTTGGTTTTTTGGGTTTTTTTTTTAAATCAGACTTTGTGAATTAATTGAAGATGAAGAGTCTTCCAAAATCTTCAAGAGGTTCATTTTACTGTCCTTTAGTGGAATGAAATAGAGGAGTGAGGTGGTATTTTTTCACTCACAGATTTTTCATCTTGTAGAAAAAGGAAGTTGATCATAACTGGTCAGCATCATATCCAAACTACTCAAGTGCAGTTTGTTTACATGAGGTGTAAATGCTGCAATCTGACACTGCTAAACTATTGATGGCCATTAAACTTCAAGCTAAACGAATTAGGAACTCCTGACAGAGACACAAAACTATTCCCAATGTTGTAGCTGGTCAGAATTCATGTGTGCTAATGGGGCAGTCACCACAATGTGGATAAAGAGCTTTGCCTCACTTTGTGCTGCAGCCAAAGCTTTTATGTATGGAAACTGCTGTGACATGATCTGCAACACGGAAAAAGAGTAGGGAGAAAAAAATTGTGATTTTTCTTTCAGCTTCAGATCAAAATACAAATAGAATAGTGCTCTCACATCTCTTGCAGACTCAAGCTCTGTCAATTTTCCCCCCCATATTAGTGAGTCATATGGACAGATTTTACAGATTTAGCACTCTGTGCTCTATTTAGAGTGTGGTCCGTTTCTGTGCACTAGAGACTTACATGAAGCTGTGTGGTGTAACATAAACTTTTTAATCTATGGTCGTCAGGCCCAAAATATTCCACTAATACTGGAGAGCCCTTTGTTACATTAACAATAGGAAAGTATTTCAAAGAGCATAGCCCATTCTGAGGGGGATAAAGTATATACTGTCTAATGCTTCATGCATAGAAAACTGTATGTTCGGAAATACAGGGAAAAAATATGCCTGAGAGTTTCACAGTAGCCAGAGGGATAAACCTCGATAGAAGCAACAGCACAGCTTTGTACTACCTCACTCTCTTTGAAATTGTTCTATTTTGAAGAATGAAATTCTAACTGTTTGTTTTCTTATCTAATGCAGAAAGGACCCTCTGAATATTAATACTGAGTTTTCTGACTCACGTTAACTTTAAAGCAGAATATCTGATGTACAGAGAAAAACAAAACTTTCACATTCTCGAAATCTGGTGGCAGAACTCGGGATTTCTTGTCCCCTAGCTACTCAAAGCCAACTTTTTCGCGACAAGACACCAACAGGTGAAAAACAGCGCGCCTATGGCCTCACAGACGTGTACAAAGGACAATTTCGAGATAGATAAAATAGCGAATAAAAACTCCCATTCCATTCCACCGGCAGAAACACGGAAATGAGCGCGGGGCAGGGGGCGGGGCCGGCCGGGCGGAGCCAATCAGCGCCCGCCGCGCTGTATAAAAGGGGCTCCGCGGGGCCGCCCCTGCGCAGCCCTCCCGTTACCGCCGGTCATGGCCGAGACCGCCCCGGCCAAAGCGCCCGCCGCCAGGGCCACCGCGAAGAAGGCGGCGAGCGGCTCCAAAGCCCGCAGGCCCGCGGGGCCCAGCGTCACCGAGCTGATCACCAAGGCCGTGTCCGCCTCCAAGGAGCGCAAGGGGCTCTCGCTCGCCGCGCTCAAGAAGGCGCTGGCCGCCGGCGGCTACGATGTGGAGAAGAACAACAGCCGCATCAAGCTGGGGCTCAAGAGCCTCGTCAGCAAGGGCACCCTGGTGCAGACCAAGGGCACCGGCGCCTCCGGCTCTTTCCGCCTCAGCAAGAAACCGGGAGAAGTCAAGGAAAAGGCTCCCAAGAAGAGAAGTGCTGCAGCCAAACCTAAGAAGCCGGCGGCAAAGAAGCCCGCCAGCGCCGCCAAGAAGGCGGTGACAGCAAAGAAGAGCCCCAAGAAAGTAAAGCTTTCAGCCAAGAAAGCCGCCAAGAGTCCCAAGAAAGCAGCAAAGACTACCAAGCCCAAGAAAGTGGTGGCAGCACGGAAGAGTCCGGCTAAGGCGAAGGCGGTGAAGCCCAAAGCAGCCAAGCCCAAATCAGTCAAGGCAAAGGCAGCGCCCAAGAAGTAACCCAGCCTCACGGGGCAATAATCTTAATTCGCTTTCAGGCCAAAGGCTCTTGTAAGAGCCACTCACATTCTCTTAAATAGGCTGAAACGCTGTGGCTGCCGCCGTTCTGGGGAGAGAAAGGGGGAGGTGTGTGCAGGATCTGCTGGCGAATACCCCGTTTGAATCAGGGAACAGAGCGGAGGAGCGATTTAAACGGGGAGGGTTGCAACGCCTTGGTGGATTTCATAATGTCCACAGGGAGCCAGGATTTCTTGCGAAAGAGCTGAGCTGGTTCCTAGAACCGCTGTCAGCTCGACACCAAAGCGGGGTAAGCGTGGGGTTGGTGACGTGTGTGCACGGAGCTGCGTCTGGCATTGACTACAGAAACGTCTGAGACAAGGCATTTCAAAACCTCTGTGGGCTTTTACCACCCTAATGCAACTCAAGCTCTTTTTATGAATTTGTAGGTGGCTCTTAAAAGAGCCTTTGGGTTTCTTGTAATAAAACTTCACGACCTTTAGTACTCGGCGCTCACTTGGCTTTAGCCTTGTGGCTGTCGGTCTTCTTGGGCAGCAGCACGGCCTGGATGTTGGGCAGTACGCCGCCCTGCGCGATCGTCACCTTGCCCAGCAGCTTGTTGAGCTCCTCGTCGTTGCGGATGGCGAGCTGCAGGTGGCGGGGGATGATGCGCGTCTTCTTGTTGTCGCGGGCCGCGTTGCCCGCCAGCTCCAGGATCTCGGCCGTCAGGTACTCCAGCACGGCCGCCAGGTACACCGGGGCGCCGGCGCCCACGCGCTCCGCGTAGTTGCCCTTGCGCAGCAGCCGGTGCACGCGGCCCACGGGGAACTGCAGCCCGGCCCGCGACGAGCGCGACTTGGCCTTGGCGCGCGCCTTCCCGCCCTGCTTTCCGCGCCCGGACATGGTGAAGTTGCCCAACCAGAGTTGTGAGCAGTACACAATGAGCCGAAGTTCTGAGGTCGGCCTTATATGCCTTTTCAGGGGAACGAGCGACTTTGGATTGGCTGAGACAAGGATGTGCCTGAAACAGCCAATGGGTGCGGGGATCCAAATGTGACCAATGGCGATGAAGGACGCTGCGCTATCACTGCACGTACTTTCCTCAGCCAATAACAGCTTAGGCTACAGGAAACCCTCATTTGCATAACCGTCCTATAAATAAGAGAATGCGCAGGCGAGCGGTTCATTCTTCATCGGAGAGGTTGTCAGTGTAGTAGCAGTGCGTTGATTCGCTACCATGCCCGAGCCAGCCAAGTCCGCCCCCGCGCCCAAGAAGGGCTCCAAGAAGGCGGTGACCAAGACTCAGAAGAAAGGCGACAAGAAACGGCGTAAGAGCCGCAAGGAGAGCTACTCCATCTACGTGTACAAGGTGCTGAAGCAGGTGCACCCCGACACGGGCATCTCGTCCAAGGCCATGGGCATCATGAACTCCTTCGTCAACGACATCTTCGAGCGCATCGCCGGCGAGGCGTCGCGCCTGGCGCACTACAACAAGCGCTCCACCATCACGTCGCGGGAGATCCAGACGGCCGTGCGGCTGCTGCTGCCCGGCGAGCTGGCCAAGCACGCCGTGTCCGAGGGCACCAAGGCTGTCACCAAGTACACCAGCTCCAAGTAGGCCGATTCCTGCGTCTTTAGTACAAAACTTTCAACCCAAAGGCTCTTTTAAGAGCCACCCACCTTTTCAGTAAAAGAGCTGATTCTTTGGCGAGATCTTACCTGTCCCGTTTATTTTTTGTTTCCAGTGACAAAGCTGAAAGGGAAAGCTGTAGTTAGGGTGTAATAAGAACGTGTTCTTAAAGAAAAAAAGGGTTTGCAATGTTTACGGTGAACGGCTACGGTCCTGCATCTGCTTCCGCATTACCAAGGGTGTTCATAAATCGCTTCAAAAAACTTAGGCATCCTTTCTGATATATATACATTGTGTGTGCGTGGCGGGGACGGGATAGACAAAAATAAGTGCTGTCGGGGGCTTCATTTAAAATAGCGAAACAACTGTTCCCGGGCGCTGGTATGTGCTGTTTCTCTACTGAGGTATGTTAACAGGACACACTATGGACCGGGAGCATTTCCAGCACAGGCGTTTTCAGCTCATCCTGCGCTATTCTTACTCCTATGATTTGGAGCAAAAGGCTTCAGGATAGATACCTGCTTTCCATCAGTACCCCCAATGTGTTACAGCAGGGGCCCAGGCAAGCAAAGCGGTCCCACCGGCCTGCGCAGTCGCCGCCCAGGTATTGCAAAGCACAGGCTCCCCAGTGTAGCTCTTTCCCGGCTCCCGTCCGCCTCCCTCTCCCCAGCGCCCTTTCCCCGCGCCCCGCGCACTCCGCCTCGGAGCAGCGGCCGGGCCAGAGACGGGCGGGCAGAGCCGGGGCCGCTGCCGCGCTCGGTCCGACCTGAGTGAGGACTGCGCGGAGCCTCCCCGCGGGCGGGCCCGGCCGCCTCACGCGCCTCCCACAAGGGCGCTGATTGGTGGCGCTCGCGGCTCGCAGCCCGCGCGCGCGCTTCACCGGGCCGCGCTGGCCGCAGGAGACGCGGCGCTTCCACCGGGCCGGGCGGCAGCCGGGAAAGCTCGGCTCCGCCGGGGAAGTCGGCTGCCGCTTGCGCCTTCAGTCTTTCTGCCTCGGCCCCAAAATGAACGCAGCTACTGAGCGGCAGGAAGCCGCGAGCTGGCGGGGAAGAAAACCGCTGCCGGCGGCAGCTTTAGCCAGCGGTCCGGGGCCGGAGATGAACGCGAGCGGAGCGGCTTTGGAAAAAGGAGGGCGAGCCCCAAGCTCGGGCAGCGAGACCGCTCCATACTGGTCGCCAGCGGTGCTGCCGCCCCTCTTGTGCCCTGCAAGCTGAGGTTCGGAGGGGGCAGGGGCGGGGCGAGGACAGGGGGCGTTTCCCGCCCCAGAGGCGGGGGCTTCTCCAGGGCTGGCGCGAAGCGTCCAATGGGAGCGGGCCGGCGTCGCGCGGGCGGCCAATGGGCGGGGCCCTGGGGCTATAAATAACGGCAGCGCGGCGCGCCTGCGGCAGTGCGGTGTGAGTGGTGCGAGGGTGGCTGTGCTGGTTTGCGATGGCGCGCACGAAGCAGACAGCGCGTAAATCCACGGGCGGGAAGGCGCCCCGCAAGCAGCTGGCCACTAAGGCTGCCCGCAAGAGCGCGCCGGCCACGGGCGGCGTCAAGAAGCCGCACCGCTACCGGCCCGGCACGGTGGCGCTGCGCGAGATCCGGCGCTACCAGAAGTCTACGGAGCTGCTGATCCGCAAGCTGCCCTTCCAGCGCCTGGTGCGCGAGATCGCGCAGGACTTCAAGACCGACCTGCGTTTCCAGAGCTCGGCCGTCATGGCGCTGCAGGAGGCCAGCGAGGCCTACCTGGTGGGGCTCTTCGAGGACACCAACCTGTGCGCCATCCACGCCAAGCGCGTCACTATCATGCCCAAGGACATCCAGCTGGCCCGCCGCATCCGCGGGGAGCGCGCCTGAGTCTCCTGCCGCAGCTCTGCTTGGCCAGGCATTGAGGCAACCAACATAGACCCAAAGGCTCTTTTAAGAGCCACTACATGCACAATGAAAAAGAGCTGTGGCACTGATTTAAGCATCATATCATTTGTTGTGGGAGGATAAAGGGGAAAATTTAGTCAATTCCTTTACTACTGGGTTGCTAACGCGTTTTGTAAATACTTAAGACTGCTGTAGTGGTTTTGAGGAAGATTTTTCCTAT
Organism: Catharus ustulatus; assembly: GCF_009819885.2. Classification (NCBI taxonomy): domain Eukaryota; kingdom Metazoa; phylum Chordata; class Aves; order Passeriformes; family Turdidae; genus Catharus; species Catharus ustulatus. The sequence goes on along the minus strand of NC_046224.1, from coordinate 21,393,722 downwards.
ATTTAAAGATGTGGTATTTTCGTCAACATGATTTTCCTATTGCCTTCATTTGAGAAATTAAATTTCCAGCATTGTCCAAATGGGCGGTTAGGTATTTCCCGATCATACATTTTAGACCGCCTCTAAAACCTCAACTTAGTATGCATATAGTAGCTTAAAAAAAAACCCTTTCTACGTATTAAGCGTGTCTTAAGATTTACGTAACAATACCTACAAAGATTCAACGCCTCGACCACGCTTCCCTTATTTAACAACTACACCCCCGAAAAGCGCAACAGCTCTTTTAATTGTGCATGTGGTGGCTCTTAAAAGAGCCTTTGGGTCTATGTGGCCTAAAACAGGAAATTTATGCGCGCTCCCCGCGGATGCGGCGGGCCAGCTGGATGTCCTTGGGCATGATAGTGACGCGCTTGGCGTGGATGGCGCACAGGTTGGTGTCCTCGAAGAGCCCCACCAGGTAGGCCTCGCTGGCCTCCTGCAGCGCCATCACGGCGGAGCTCTGGAAGCGCAAGTCGGTCTTGAAGTCCTGCGCGATCTCGCGCACCAGGCGCTGGAAGGGCAGCTTGCGGATCAGCAGCTCCGTGGACTTCTGGTAGCGCCGGATCTCGCGCAGCGCCACCGTGCCGGGCCGGTAGCGGTGCGGCTTCTTGACGCCGCCCGTGGCCGGCGCGCTCTTGCGGGCAGCCTTGGTAGCCAGCTGCTTGCGGGGCGCCTTCCCGCCCGTGGATTTACGCGCTGTCTGCTTCGTGCGCGCCATCGCAAACCAGCACAGCCACCCTCGCACCACTCACACCGCACTGCCGCAGGCGCGCCGCGCTGCCGTTATTTATAGCCCCAGGGCCCCGCCCATTGGCCGCCCGCGCGACGCCGGCCCGCTCCCATTGGACGCTTCGCGCCAGCCCTGGAGAAGCCCCCGCCTCTGGGGCGGGAAACGCCCCCTGTCCTCGCCCCGCCCCTGCCCCCTCCGAACCTCAGCTTGCAGGGCACAAGAGGGGCGGCAGCACCGCTGGCGACCAATATGGAGCGGTCTCGCTGCCCGAGCTTGGGGCTCGCCCTCCTTTTTCCAAAGCCGCTCCGCTCGCATTCATCTCCGGCCCCGGACCGCTGGCTAAAGCTGCCGCCGGCAGCCGCCTCCTTCCCCGACAGCTCGCGATTTCTTATCGCTCATTAGCCGCGTTCGGTTCGGGGCTGAAGCCGAAATAATGAAGGCGCAGGCGGCAGCCGACTTCCCCGGCGGAGCCGAGCTTTCCCGGCTGCCGCCCGGCCCGGTGGAAGCGCCGCGTCTCCTGCGGCCAGCGCGGCCCGGTGAAGCGCGCGCGCGGGCTGCGAGCCGCGAGCGCCACCAATCAGCGCCCTTGTGGGAGGTGCGTGAGGCGGCCGGGCCCGCCCGCGGGGAGGCTCCGCGCAGTCCTCACTCAGGTCGGACCGAGCGCGGCAGCGGCGCGGTCCCGGCTCTGCCCGCCCGTCTCTGGCCCGGCCGCTGCTCGGCGGCGGAGTGCGCGGGGCGCGGGGAAAGGGCGCTGGGGAGAGGGAGGCGGACGGGAGCCGGGAAAGAGCCACACTGGGGAGCCTGTGCTTTGCAATACCTGGGCGGCATCTGCGCAGGCCGGTGGGAGAACGCGTTGTGCTTTGCTTCCCTGGGCACCTGCGATAACACATTTGGGGTAACGAGGGGGCAGAGGCCTCTATCCTGGAGCGTTTTGCTTAGACACAAGTAACTGAAACACCAAGACCAGAGGTTCGTTTGGAACCGCCTGTGCTGCAAATGTCTCCGATGCAGCCTGCCGTTAGCGTAGCTTAACCGAAAATACCACGTACAAACGGTGCGAGCACTTATTTTTGGCCTTTTTGAGACCACCAACAGTATTCTCTAACCCGCCGTTCCTGATGTGTATGTGCCTGAAAAGTGGGCTCATAAGAATATAAAGCTATTTATGAAAGCCCGCTGTTCCGTTGAAGCAAATGTAGAAATTCCCACACATTAAAAAGTCTGCTTTTTGTAAAATTTATATCGATTTCACTCCTTTAACTACGTACTTCCCTCGCGAGTCCCCTTCTGAAAAACCCCAGAATATCAGCTCTTTTACTGAAAAGGTGGGTGGCTCTTAAAAGAGCCTTTGGGTCAAGTGTTTGAAAGAACGGAGATCGCCTACTTGGAGCTGGTGTACTTGGTGACAGCCTTGGTGCCCTCGGACACGGCGTGCTTGGCCAGCTCGCCGGGCAGCAGCAGCCGCACGGCCGTCTGGATCTCCCGCGACGTGATGGTGGAGCGCTTGTTATAATGCGCCAGGCGCGACGCCTCGCCGGCGATGCGCTCGAAGATGTCGTTGACGAAGGAGTTCATGATGCCCATGGCCTTGGACGAGATGCCTGTGTCGGGATGCACCTGCTTCAGCACCTTGTAAACGTAGATGGAGTAACTCTCCTTACGGCTCTTCTTGCGCTTCTTGTCGCCTTTCTTCTGAGTCTTGGTCACTGCCTTCTTGGAGCCCTTCTTGGGCGCAGGGGCGGACTTGGCCGGCTCGGGCATCACTGCAACCTCACGCCACTCACTCGACAATTATAAAGAGGAGCAACAAACAACACTCGCACTCCTACGAGAGCCGCCTTTATAGCGGCGGCGCCGGCACGGCCGCATCGCTATTGGCTCTGCTCCGGCTTGCGTGCGGCGCCGAGATTCTATTGGACACTTCTCGATCCGCTTTGCTATTGGCTGTGAGACCATCGTCCTTCGCAGCCAATCACAAGTGGCTTTTTCCGATCCGCCGGAGTTGTATAAAAGGCAGGCTCAGCGCTGCCCAGGCGTCTGCTTGGTTGTCTCGGAGTTTCCTGCGGTAGCTGTTGTTGCCGTTGCTGAATCGCTGCGATGTCCGGGCGCGGAAAGCAGGGCGGGAAGGCGCGCGCCAAGGCCAAGTCGCGCTCGTCGCGGGCCGGGCTGCAGTTCCCCGTGGGCCGCGTGCACCGGCTGCTGCGCAAGGGCAACTACGCGGAGCGCGTGGGCGCCGGCGCCCCGGTGTACCTGGCGGCCGTGCTGGAGTACCTGACGGCCGAGATCCTGGAGCTGGCGGGCAACGCGGCCCGCGACAACAAGAAGACGCGCATCATCCCCCGCCACCTGCAGCTCGCTATCCGCAACGACGAGGAGCTCAACAAGCTGCTGGGCAAGGTGACGATCGCGCAGGGCGGCGTACTGCCCAACATCCAGGCTGTGCTGCTGCCCAAGAAGACCGACAGCCACAAGGCTAAAGCCAAGTGAGCGCTGACGACCGAAGACCTGCAGTTACCAGGAGAAACCCAAAGGCTCTTTTAAGAGCCACCCACATTCTCAGTAAAGAGCTGAATTGCTTTTAATTATTACAAACCTTGCAACTACTACAGTTTTTATTAGCGCCTTTCTTTTCGCCATTCTAACACATTGCATTTGGTGCCATCCTGTAGTTGAGGTGTTGGAGCATAAGTTAGACTTGGTCTTGCCGACCTAGAATTCTGTGAATTCTACAGTAGCAGGCATCTAATATTAAACACAACATAGCCCATTAACATAAAGATGCTTTTTTTAATGTGCTTCACCACTTCGTCTTTATTCTGCTATGCTGTCATCTGTTCTCATGTGGTGGTTAAATGTAGTTAAGATATTAAAAAAACTGATTCTATCCTGTGGTGTTTTATTGCTCCTATGTGCGTTTTACTCTTGTTCATCACTATTTCTGAAGAGCTTCCATTTTATTGCATCCTGTGCCCCTGGCATGAATATTTGATGTATTTGTGCATATCCCTTTTCTCTCTGCATACGGATTGTTTAAAAGCTATTCCAGCGTTTAAATTCGCGAACCCTCTTCGTTACACAAAAGCATATTATCCCTCAAAACCGGATTTCAGCTCTTTTAAAGAAAATTTGGGTGGCTCTTAAAAGAGCCGTTGGGTTTGTAAGTGAAGCTCAAGGATTTCACGCAATGAGGGAGTTACTTCTTCTTGGGCGCTGCCTTCTTTGCCTTGGCCACTTTTGCCTTTGCGGCTTTAGGCTTGGCTGCTTTGGGTTTTAACACCTTTGCCTTAGCTGGGCTCTTCGGTGCTGCCGCCACTTTCTTGGGCTTGGTAGTCTTTGCGGCTTTCTTCGGGCTTTTGGCTACTTTCTTGGCCGCTGGCTTCTTTGCCTTCTTGGGGCTCTTCGCTGTCACAACTTTCTTGGGCTTCTTGGCGGCGCTGGCGGGCTTCTTGGCCGCCGGCTTCTTAGGTTTGGCTGTTGCAGTTTTCTTCCTGGGAGCCTTTTCCTTGACTTCTCCCGGTTTCTTGTTAAGACGAAAAGAGCCAGAGGCGCCGGTGCCCTTGGTCTGCACCAAGGTGCCCTTGCTGACGAGGCTCTTGAGCCCCAGCTTGATGCGGCTGTTGTTCTTCTCCACATCGTAGCCGCCGGCGGCCAGCGCCTTCTTGAGCGCGGCGAGCGAGAGCCCCTTGCGCTCCTTGGAGGCGGACACGGCCTTGGTGATCAGCTCGGTGACGCTGGGCCCCGCGGGCTTGCGGGCTTTGGAGCCGCTCGCCGCCTTCTTCGGCTTCTTGGCAGCGGCCTTGGCGGCAGGAGCTTTGGCCGGAGCGGGGGCCGGCGCGGCGGCGGGCGCTGCCTCAGCGGCGGGGGCGGGCGCGGTCTCCGACATTGCGGCGGGCGCGACTGCGGCCGCACCGGCGGTGCCGCCTTTTATAGCAGCGCGGCGGGCGCTGATTGGTTCGCTCCCGAGCCCGCCCCGCCCCCCGCCCCGCTCTCTGCCGCCCTCCCTGTGTTTCTTCCCTCTCCAAAAAGTGTTTTTTTCTTGGAAAAAATTGGATCCCGGCACCCCGTTTCTTAGCATTCTTGCTGAGGACAGAGGATATTTTTGTCCTGCGACATTTCTTTTAACCGAGACTTGAAATGAGTTTCAGGCAAGTCAGTAATTCCCGAGTTTGGTGATTGTATGACTGGCTGGACTGTAAGATTTTTATTTCTCCTTTTGAATGAAAACTTTGCTTTTGACCCCACCGTCTCAGTGACATCGCAGACGTGTTTCTGAGAGGGTTTTTCTTCGAGGTGCTGCAAAATGGGGGTAATATCGGGGCCTTATTTTAGCATAAATTACCTTTGAAAAGATGCAAGTAACACAAGGTAGTCACTCGGCTCTGTATCTGGGTTATGATTTGTTTTCCGTAAAACGGCACCATCTCTTCAAAATAATGAAACCTTTGCACACAGTGCCGTTTTTAGTTCTAGTAGGACATGGTAAAATGTAACAGAAAGATATTTTTCACCAGAACCATTTACCTAAAAAGCAGCTCTCTTAAATATTCAGCTGTCTTTAAAGTCCCAGTGTAACACATAGAATAAGTTGCTTCTCTGACCCCCCGGTTTTGTGCGCCTTTGTATTAATATTTTAATGAACTATATTCCCATTTTTACTCCAAAATATTTCTTTTTTGGTGCACAGTAGATAAACCAATTTATTTGTATGTCCTTAAGGTAGTTTTTATTTTTCTGCTTACTTTTACATTATAATTCAGGAATTTTGTCAGCCACAATAAACAATTTTACTACAAGACAAACAAAATAAAATAAAATACAGTATACATGTTTTCATCATGAAAAACAGATGTAAAGCTGCAGGCATTTCTTTAATGAAATAATATAACTCAAGTGACAAGCAAATAATTTTCTCCTCAGAACTGCCAAGGAAAGCAATGATATGGCTTTTCCTAGTGTTTGACTGCTGTGATGTGGGATACACTGAATGTACATAAAAATGATTTTTTTCTTGAGTTGGATAGCAAATGGATAGTCATGTTTGAATATTTGTAGAACACTGTGGGGAAGAATTGGAGACCCTGGTGATTGATTCATATGATTTTAAATGCAATTATTTGTCTCCTTGCACTTTATCTTTTGATAGTAAAATATTACACACTGTCTTGTGAAGTTTTGATGATGATGGTGTCAGTTTTATGAACTTGTCAGCAGTACTGGATTATCTTGACTGGGGTGTACATAAAGACTCTCAGGAGATGTGGTGGCATTTCAGAGAGGCTTTTTTCTAGGGAAGAGAGCCAGCAGAAAAACATCATATGAGAGAGGATAAAGGTGAAGTTGAGGTGGATTTGGTTATGTCCTGGTTCTGTATTTCACGGTATTTTCATCAGCTGAATCCACTGTGAATTTCAGGTTGTGACATACATTGGCACAGGAGTGAATCTCTTGGGAAGGATACACCCCACTGGGGAGACATTTCTGTAGTATACAAATTTCCTTCGAATTCTGTATCTTAATCCATTCTAATCACTTCGAGTCACTAGTTCCTTTACCTTTAAATTCTCTTGAATGTTTGCAAATACATTTTCCTGGGTTCAGGCTAGGCCTCTATCCTACTTCACCTGATGTAGCAGCACATTCCTGGAGCATTCTATGTGCTTTCCTAAAAGTTCCTTTTCCTATCCCTCCTCAACTTTGACCACCTATCTGGACTTTTAAAATTTTGTTTTTCACAACCACATAGACAGTTATTTTTAAGCTAATTAAGGAAGGAAATAGAGATCTTGAAAAGTTTTTTCAGGTGGAGGAGGGAAGGAGAAATAAGTTTGATTCCTTTAATTAATGGGTAAACTTGCTTTAAAAAAATCATTGCTTCAAATATTATGATGTGCTCAATAAAAACAAAATTATTTCTGCCTTCTATTTTCCCATTAAAAGAAGTTGTAAAGCAAACAGAGCATTTATTAAATACCAATTGGCCTTGGGCTGATTGTTTGATAGATCAGGAACACAGGAAATTATTTCCTTGGTCCTTCTGGTAACAGAACATTTTTAAACACAGTGGACAGAGATATTTGGAAGCGATGGACCAGGAGGAGTTTCCTCCTCCTGCTGAAAACATCACAAGTAGGAACTGGCACTTTCTACAACAGGCATGAGGCCCTGGAAATAGAAGGGCACACAACTGAAGTGAGCCCTTCTGAGATAGAGGGACCTTCTAAACCAACAGCCCCTGTACCCCACATCAAGACCTCCTCTGTTCTGAGGAAAAGAAGGGTAATTGTAATCAGACACTCCCTTCTGCAGGGAGCCAAGGGCCTGATGTGTTGGCCAGACTGGTTCTCACATGTCAGGCACAAAGAGTTAGAGAGACTGGGTAACATCAGGCTGTCACTAGTGGGGTTCTGCAGGGCTCCATCCCCACCCAATTCTCTTCAATGTCTTTGTTAGCCACTGACATGCAGGGCTCCAAGGAATACTGAGTCTGCCATTGGCACCAAACTGGGAGGAGTTGTCAACTCCCTCAAGTGCAGAGAGACCTTGACAAATTAGAGATGGGCAATCATGAACCATATGGAGTTTAACAAGGGCAAGTGCTGGAATCTGCACCTGAGACAGGGCAATCCTGGATGTGCAGACAGACTGAGGGATGAGATGCTGGAAAGCAGTGCCATGGAAAGGGACCTGGGGGTCCTGGTTGATGGCAAGTTGAACATGAGCCAGCAGTGCCCTGGAGCCAGGAGAGACAACCCTGTCCTAAGGTCATCAGGCACAGCATCACAGCCAGGCAAGGGAGGGGATTGTCCCCTCTGCTCTGAGCTGGGGTGGCCTCACCTTGAGTGCTGGGGGCAGTTTTGTTGCCAAAGTGTAAAAAAGACAGTCAGTGATTAGAGAGGATATGAGGAAGGGCCACAAGGATGGTGGAGGGTCTGGAGGAGAAGCTGTATGAGGAGCAGCTGAGGTCACTTGTTCTGTTCAGCCTGGAGAAGAGGAGTCTGGGGGGAGAACTCGTCACAGTCTACAACTTCCTTATGAGGGGGAGAGGAGAGGAGAGGAGAGGCAGGCACTGATCTCTTCACTCCTGTGACCAGTGACAGGACTCACAGAAGTGCCATGAAGCTGAGTCAGGGGAGGTTTAGGTTGGGTGTCAGGACAAAGTTCTTCACCCAGAGGGTGGCTGATCTCTGGAACAGGCTCCCCAGGGCAGGGATCACAGCACCAGTCTGACAGAGCTCAAGAAGCATTTGGACAACACACTCAGGCACAGGGTGTGACTCCTGGGGTGTCCTGCACATGGCCAGCAGTTGGACTCAATGGTCCTGATGGGTCCCATTCAACTCAGCATATTTTATGATGCTATGATTCTATGAAATTTTTCCAAAAGTCAGTCAGGAATTCAATAACTCCCTTTTGTCTTACTCTGGTAGAGATAAGTGCTTTCAGGAAGCTCCTTCCTATGAGCCCATGTGACATGGTGCACTACAGAATCATAGCATGATTTGTGTTGGAAGGGCCCTTCAAAGATTATCTAGACCAACATCATTGTCATGGGCAAAGACATTTTTCACTGGATCAGGTTGCTCAAAGACTTATCCCATGTGGCCTTGAAATCTTCCATTGAAGGCATCAACAACTTCTCTTGGCAACTTGTTCCAGTGTGTCACAACACCTTCATAATGAAAAATCTCTTCCTTGGGACCTATTTAAATCTAACTTCTTCTACGTTTAAACCCCTGCCCCTTGCTCTGTCACTACAGGCTCTGGTGAAAAGACTTCCTCTATCTTTTTTCTAAGTGCTCTTCACATGTCAAAAGCCTGCACTGAGGTCTGCCCAGAGCCTTGTCTTCTCCAGGCCTAGCAACCACTGCTCTCTCAGCCTTTCCTCCTGGGAGATGTGTTCTAGCTCCCTGATCATTTTCATGACCCTCCTGTGGACCTCCTCCAAGTCTTTCTTGTACTGAGGGCCCGAGAGGTAAATGCAGTACTCCAGGTGAGGTCTCAGTAGAGTGGAGTGAATGAAGAGAATCACCTCCCTCAACCTGCTAGCTGTGCTTTTTTTTTATGCAATAGGATACAGCTGACTCTCTGAGCAGCAAATTTCACATTGCCATCTCATGTCCAAATTTTCATCCACCCATATCTCTGAGTGTTTCTATGCAGGGCTGCTTGCAATCAGCTCATCCTGCAGTCTGTACTGATATTTGGAATGGCCCTGACCTGGCTGCAGGGCCATGCATTTGACATTGTTGAGTTTCACGAGGTTCTCATGGGTCCACTCATCAAGCCTGTCAAGGTCCCTCTGCATGGTGTCCCTTCCCTCCAGGGAATCAGTGGCACCACTGAGCATGGTGTCACCCAAAAACTTGGTGAGAGTACACTCGATCCCACCGTGTTATTGATGAAAATGTTTTTTGAAAATCTGTATTGCAGCTATACCTGCTAATGCCCTGAAAGTCCTGGGATGAATCCCCTTAGGTGCCATGGATTTTTGTATGGTCAGGTTCCTCAGATGGTCTTGAATCTGATCTTTTCTTACAGTAAGGAAGGGACTTCGTTGCCCTAGTCTATGCCTTAATTTCACAAACTTAGGAGATGGGAAAGAGAGACGGACAGTGAAAACTGAGGCAAAAAATTTGTTGGGTACCTCAGTCTTCTCTTTGCCAGTAGTCACCAAATCTCCTGTCTGCTTTTACTGGAGGGCCTTTTATTTAGTCCTCCTTTTCTGATCAGTGTACCTACAAAAGCCTTCTTTACTCTTCACATCCCTTTGCCACATTCAGTTACAGAAGTACTTTGGCTTTTCTAATTCCATCCCTGCCCACCTGGACAGTGCTCTGTATTCTTCCCAGGATGTGTTCCTGCTTCCACTGCCTGTGCATTTACTCCTTGCACTTCTGTTTGACCAGAAGATCTTTACTCAGCCACATTGATTTTCTACTTTCCTAGCCTGCTTTCTGACATGTGGGAATCAAGTCCACCTGCTCCATAGGACAAATGTCCTTAAATAACTTTCAGGCCTGTTCTTCTCCTTGATCCCTGAGAGCAGTTTCCAAGGGGTTTCCATATCCTATTTTCTTATGAAACTGAACATTTACTAAATTCAGTATCTTGTCTCTGTAGTTTGCCTGGCCCTTATCCCTCAAATTTGTGATAGGTCTTGGCTCAGGCAGCAGCCCAGGTTACCACGTTTCTTGACCTCTTAAATTACATAGTTAGATTTTATTGGCAAGAACAGGTTGAGTAGTGCTTCTCCTCCTGTTGGACTTTCTTTCACCTGGATTAAAAAAATATCTTCAACATGCTCTAGAAGTCTCCTGGGTAACTCATGGCTTTCTGTGCCACATTTCCAGCAGATGTCAGGTTGATTGATGTTCCCCAACAGGATCATGTGATTATGATGGCTTCATCAGCATCCTTCTTCTTTTCTTTTGGGTGGCATTTGGCAAATACTGACCATGAGGTTTCCTGTTTTGGCTTGGCCTCTAGTTTTTTTACTCAGAAATGCTCAGCTGTTCATCACTGTTTCTCTAACACAGTTCTTTGCAATCAATCCACTTTCTTTTTCTTTTTTTTTTTTCTTTTAATTGCATAGAAGACAACCTGCCCCACCCTTCTTTCCTCACCCTTCTGAACATCTTACACCCATCAATTTCAGTACTTCAGCCTTGTGATTACTGTCACTATGTGAGTGAACTTGACTGGGACTGACTCTCAGTGTTTTCTCAGGAGGATATATGGAGACATCCATCTCACAGGTGCAGCTGAGGAGGCAGGAGTGCAGCCTCTATGTGCATACTCCAAGCAGGGTGATCAAGTCAAGCATGAAGCCTGTAGCTGCAGAGCCCCATTTCCATGTTTTTCACCTGGGGCTGCCAAAGTCTGCACAGTAACTCCAAGATTTTCTCAAGCCCTTCCCAATTCTCGTGCTACTGAGTAGTGATACTTCACATATGTTGTACAGATAAACTAATTCTGACTTTTGGGTGCTTCTGGTACAAAAAACCCCCCCATAACTGAAGTCACAGAGTTACTGTTTAGTTTACAGCAAAGGACTCCTCCCCATGACAAAAGATTTTTGTATTCATAGATATTTAAAGGCACCAGGTAGAACAACAATCTCTCAAAATAAAAAAAATCTGTGGGTAGAGTTATGGTAGGCATTAGGCAGGAAATTTATGTATTACACAGATACAGCTTGCTTTTTTGAAAAAATGAAATAAGTACCTTCTCATAAAAATACTCAGATTTTTTTCAACATTTTAATTTTGGTTCAAAGCAAGAGATAAATAGTTCCTTGATCATGACAGACCACAAATTTTCTGTTAACTTCTGAGCTCAGATAAAGGATACTTTCAGGAGCCAGTTCAGATCAATCAATCAATCAATCAATCAATCAATCAGTCGAGTTACTAAGATCCTTTTTAATATTTAATGCACATGGTGAGAGGGGCATGGAAGGTAAAACCTGAGACTGAAAGCAACCCCAAAGTCAAGGTGTTAAAACCAGTAGGTGGAGTGCAGAGTTTCAACTCTGAGAAAACTTGAAAAACAAATTTGATTCAAGTCTGGCAGAGGAAAAGGGAGAATGTCCAACCAATAAGAAGCATGTTTCCCTTATGGGAACAGAGTTCTCTTGGATGCAGAAGTACAAGCAGAACATCAATGAAATCTGCCTGTACACTGTTACTGTGATGAATAAAGGATATTTGCTCTGCATTTCTGGACCAGGGTCGGGTTTTCCATCATGTGGAACTGGCAACGTCCCTTCCACATGTCGTTCTGTGTTCAGGGAATCAGTTGTTCCATAAATCTGAAAGCACAGAAAAAGTTAGGAGAGGAACAAGACTGGTTAAATGTGGCTGCTCCTGTAGGAATAAAAGGATGTTAAAATCCCTGTCTGAAATGTGCAAATTTTTATTTGTCTTTGCTGCTCCCATTTCTTGGTATCATGTCGGTACATCCACCCTGAGCAATCTGTTCAGCTTACTGGTTTACAGCTCTATACAGAAACACATCAAACTAACTCTTTAGTTAGTGAGGGCTGTTATGGTTTTGCTTCTTGCAGATGCAGTTTGGTAAGCAACTCCTAAAGAAAAACTGATTTATACTTCCTGGGTCGATTTTTTTTGTGTACAGTTTTTTATTGTTGTGGTGAGGTTTTATTCATCTATTGGGGTTTTTTGGAGGGGTTGTTTGCTTGTAGGGGTTTTTTTGTTGTTGGTGGGGTTTTTTCTGTTTGTTTCTTGTTCATAATTGTGCCTTCCTAGCTGTTACTCACTATTTTTATCCATGGCCCTTAGCTTTTTTCCTCATGCAAAATACCATATCCACCAGTGCCTATTAGGGGAGAAGACTTTAACAGGCAATCAGCAGCAGAGAGATGACCTGTCTGCAAAAATCCACCAAGCTGAGTGTTTTTATTTAGTTTCTCTTCTTGAAAAAAACCCCACAAATACAAACAAACAAACAAACAAACAAACAAAAACCTCTAAAAAATCCTGGGACCATGAAATTTTCTAGATCATATGCAAGCAAAGTGTTAAGCTACCTGGTAAAATATTTGTTTATGTCATGTTTAGTGATGGTTGCCATAGTTTTGAGAAGAGAAAGCACTTCATACTGTCACTGAGAAAAGGAATTTCCTCTCCATCCTGTGCCAAGGTATTTTCACCTTAAGAGATTGTATGGAACAGTTCTTGTAAAGCTGAAGATAACACAGAAGAAGAAGATCAATTAATGATAACTGATGTGGTGAATAAGGCAAAGTGTGGCTTCACAGCCAAATCTGTGCACAGGTGTGGCACTGACAGAAGGGGATGGGTTGGAGAGTGCTCCTGAGTGACAGTGTGCCCACAGTGAAGGCTGCAGGAGGGTTTGGACGGCTGCAAGGAGCAGTGCTGGATGCCCCAGTGCTGCCTGTACAGACCCCCCTGTGCCCCAAGGAGCAGAAGGACACGAAGAGCTCCGTGCTGTCCCTGCTCTGCGGGCTGTGCCAGAGGTTCCCTCCAGCTCTGGCCTGAGCTTTACCACCCTCTCATGGGCTCCCTTTGTCCCTTGTCACCTCACAGGCACCATTTCCCCTCAGTGCCCTCGAGGGTTTAATTTTCCCCTCACTTTCCCCTCACAGACACTATTTTCCACCTGAACTGCCCCTCAAACCCCTCAGATGTCTTTTTCCCCTCAGCTGCCCCTCATGGACTCCACGATCTCCAAGGTCCTTCCCATGGCCCTGTGAGTGCACAGTGCCCGAAGCTGCAGCTGCAGCCACGGAGAGGAGATGGAGAGTGCTGGACCAGCGTGGGGAAATGCTGAGGGTGAAGGCAGGTGGCGAGTGAGCAGACTGACCGTCAGGGTCCTGCTGTAATTTGGACCTGAGCCTGATAATCGCAGGTTCCACTAAAGAGTTTCTCTATTTATAGCTATTTCCCAGATGTATTATATTCCACAGATTTCGGCAGTGACAAATGGAGAGATGGGGAGGATCTGAGGAGGAGTCCAATACTTCCACACAAGATAGGACACAGCTTTTATTTCAGCAGTTCCCACACACAGGAAACTTCCACGTACAGTCACTTTTCACTCAACACCCACACAAGACAACATCAGTCCCTGAGGGCACCAAGGCTCTCACCAAATACACCAGATCGAAGCAATCTGCGCCTGTGCCCTGTGACAGACCTCCTGCACATGTTTCCATTAAGAGAGCTGATGCTATGGCGGTCTGTACTTTGCTGTCCCGTTTAGGTATTTTCCGGGAAAAGAGAGGTTATGGCGTGAAAGCATTGTGAATTGTAAGGAAAATGAGACGTGCATTGTTTGCGGTAAAAGTATGTGCTCTACATCAACTTCAACTGAGAAGTGAACGTTCATAATTTGTTCGCTGAAAAATCCCTGGGAGCCCGATTTTGGTATATTCACGATTTGCTGGCAGCCGATTAGACGACCGAGTGCAGTCGGTGGTCTCCAAACGCCTGAAACAAATCTGATCCTGGCTGCTTGTACATGGTGTTTCCATGTTGAGCTGTGTGTTTGGATGAAGGTATGAACCGGGAGCAATTAAAGCACAAGCGGTTGTAGACAACCTTCTGCTCTGGTTTTCAGTTTTTGTTTTTTTTTCTGTTTTTCTGGTTGTTTGGGGGTTTTTTTTGAGCAAAATGCTCCGAGATTGATGCCCTCACTTGTTCCCTCACGCCCTCGCTGCACAGTCCTGCAGAACCGGTAGCACTGAGCATAAACTCCCCAGTGTGGCTCTTTCCTGGCTCCCGTCCGCCTCCCTCTCCCCAGCGCCCTTTCCCCGCGCCCCGCGCACTCCGCCGCCGAGCAGCGGCCGGGCCAGAGACGGGCGGGCAGAGCCGGGGCCGCGCTGCTGTCGCGCTCGGTCCGACCTGAGTGAGGACTGCGCGGAGCCTCCCCGCGGGCAGGCCCGGCCGCCTCACGCGCCTCCCACAAGGGCGCTGATTGGTGGCGCTCGCGGCTCGCAGCCCGCGCTTGACCGGGCCGCGCTGGCCGCAGGAGACGCGGCGCTTCCACCGGGCCGGGCGGCAGCCGGGAAAGCTCGGCTCGGCCGGGGAAGTCGGCTGCCGCCTGCGCCTTCATCCCTTCGGCCTCGGCCCCGAACCGAACACGGCTAATGAGCGATAAGAATCCGCGAGCTGTCGGGGAAGGAGGCGGCTGCCGGCGGCAGCTTTAGCCAGCGGTACGGGGCCGGAGATGAACGCGAGCGGAGCGGCTTTGGAAAAAGGAGGGCGAGCCCTAAGCTCGGGCAGCGAGACCGCTCCATACTGCTCGCCAGCGGTGCTGTCGCCCCTCTTCTGCCCTGCAAGCCGAGGTTCGGAGGGAGTAGGGGCGGGGCGAGGACCGGGCGCGTTTCCCCCCCCCAGAGGCGGGGACTTCTCCAGGGCTGGCGCGAAGCGTCCAATGGGAGTGGGCCGGCGTCGCGCGGGCGGCCAATGGGCGGGGCCCTGGGGCTATAAATAGTGGCAGCGCGGCGCGCCTGCGGTAGTGCGGTGTGAGCTGTGCGGGAGTGGCTGTGCTGGTTTGCGATGGCGCGTACGAAGCAGACAGCGCGTAAATCCACGGGCGGGAAGGCGCCCCGCAAGCAGCTGGCTACCAAGGCTGCCCGCAAGAGCGCGCCGGCCACGGGCGGCGTCAAGAAGCCGCACCGCTACCGGCCCGGCACGGTGGCGCTGCGCGAGATCCGACGCTATCAGAAGTCCACAGAGCTGCTGATCCGCAAGCTGCCCTTCCAGCGCCTGGTGCGCGAGATCGCGCAGGACTTCAAGACCGACCTGCGCTTCCAGAGCTCGGCCGTCATGGCGCTGCAGGAGGCCAGCGAGGCCTACCTGGTGGGGCTCTTCGAGGACACCAACCTGTGCGCCATCCACGCCAAGCGCGTCACCATCATGCCTAAGGACATCCAGCTGGCCCGCCGCATCCGCGGGGAGCGCGCCTGAGTCTCCTGCCGCAGCTCTGCTTGGCCAGGCATTGAGGCAACCAACATAGACCCAAAGGCTCTTTTAAGAGCCACCACATGTGCAATTAAAAGAGCTGTATCGCTGTCTTTACACAAGTTATTTAAATTAGCTGCAGTCAAATACTGCAGATGGTGTGCTGGGTGTTTATATGTAGAGATTTTTAATCTGTTCTATTTGTCGTGCATTTACAGTGACATATAGTATAAACTATTGATAGTTTCTTACAGTTTCTGAATAATTTTGGCTAGGACTGTAAAATCTGCAGTGAGCCCCAGGAAATTTCTACTTACTCTGGGACCAGGTAGATTTTTAAGTGGATAGTTTTTCTCCCAGGACAATAGCAGACACAGATGGTTTTGTCCTTGCCCGTCTTTCTCCCCAAGCGCTGTGTCGTGAATCACAGTCACGTGGATGTAAACTCCGTCCTACTTGAGGCTTTTGTTTACCACCCCGCCGCTTGAACTTATGTATTTTCATATTTCCTTCCTCTGATTTTTTAAACCATTGTTTCATCAGTGTGTGCAGTTTTTCCCTACCGATCTGAATCTGAGGCCTGAACCTGATGCTGTAAAACAAGAAATGACAGAAAATTCAAAAGCACCCATAAGGTGGTAGCAGGAACGAAGAAATCACTTGGGATGAATACTATTTAGTTTTGAAGTCGTTAACAAGCTATTATTTAGAATTTTACTATAATAAAACGAATTAGTTGGTAAGTGCCTAATAAAAATTTTAAGGCATTTGGCTTGAAATTTTATTTCTCAGATGGAGAAAACCAGTGAAGTGGAGAGCTTATATTAAAAAAAGTATTTCCGTATTAATTCTTAGAGAGACCTTTGAAATATCGGGATTTTTCTGTGGTGTGTATGAGGGGAAGAGACCACGGTAGAGTCCACGGGAAGAAAGCACTTTAACCCTTTCCATTCTCATTTCTCAGAAAGGATTTTGGGTAACAGCAGGCAGGGGCTGAATGGCACAGGGAAGGAGCCCTTCCAACCGCAGAGAATTGAAGCTACTCCTGCTTCAGGTGAAATGAAGGCGCCAGCAAATATCTAGGAGCAGTAGGGAAAACAAGATGCAATCCTAGAACACACAGCGACGACCCAAATATTGCATATATATTTGTACTAGTGAACTATGAAGTTACTTGCGCTATTCAGCGGTTAACAATTATTAGTAAACTTGTTAGTGTGATGTGATATAAACACAGGTTTAGCTGAAAAATAGTGAGAGCTCTTTTATAGAGTATGTGGGTGGCTCTTAAAAGAGCCTTTGGGTTGAGAGTGACGGTCCGAGACGCCCTACTTGGAGCTGGTGTACTTGGTGACAGCCTTGGTGCCCTCGGACACGGCGTGCTTGGCCAGCTCGCCGGGCAGCAGCAGCCGCACGGCCGTCTGGATCTCCCGCGACGTGATGGTGGAGCGCTTGTTGTAGTGCGCCAGGCGCGACGCCTCGCCGGCGATGCGCTCGAAGATGTCGTTGACGAAGGAGTTCATGATGCCCATGGCCTTGGACGAGATGCCCGTGTCGGGGTGCACCTGCTTCAGCACCTTGTACACGTAGATGGAGTAGCTCTCCTTGCGGCTCTTCTTGCGCTTCTTGTCGCCTTTCTTCTGAGTCTTGGTCACCGCCTTCTTGGAGCCCTTCTTGGGCGCAGGGGCGGACTTGGCCGGCTCGGGCATCGCTGCAACCTCACGTCCCCCACTGCACAATCACAGGGACGAGCAGAAAGCAACACCCGCGCCGCTTCGGGAGCCGCCTTTATAGCGGCGGCGCCTTATAGCGGCGGCGCCGGCACGGCCGCATTGCTATTGGCTCTGCTCCGGTGTGCGTGCGGCGCCGAGATTCTATTGGACACTTCTCGATCCGCTTTGCTATTGGCTGTGAGACCATCGTCCCTCGCAGCCAATCACAAGTGGCCTTTGCCGATCCGCCCGAGTTGTATAAAAGGCAGGCTCAGCACTACCTCAGTGTCTGCTGGGCTGTCTCGGAGTTTCTTGAGGTCGCTGTTGCTGCTGTTGCTGAATCGCTGCGATGTCCGGGCGCGGAAAGCAGGGCGGGAAGGCGCGCGCCAAGGCCAAGTCGCGCTCGTCGCGGGCCGGGCTGCAGTTCCCTGTGGGCCGCGTGCACCGGCTGCTGCGCAAGGGCAACTACGCGGAGCGCGTGGGCGCCGGCGCCCCGGTGTACCTGGCGGCCGTGCTGGAGTACCTGACGGCCGAGATCCTGGAGCTGGCGGGCAACGCGGCCCGCGACAACAAGAAGACGCGCATCATCCCCCGCCACCTGCAGCTCGCCATCCGCAACGACGAGGAGCTCAACAAGCTGCTGGGCAAGGTGACGATCGCGCAGGGCGGCGTGCTGCCCAACATCCAGGCCGTGCTGCTGCCCAAGAAGACCGACAGCCACAAGGCTAAGACGAAGTAAATTCTTACTGCGGATAACCGTAAAACAAAGGCTCTTTTC
The DNA here is from genome assembly GCF_009819885.2 of Catharus ustulatus. NCBI lineage: Eukaryota > Metazoa > Chordata > Aves > Passeriformes > Turdidae > Catharus > Catharus ustulatus. The sequence goes on along the minus strand of NC_046224.1, from coordinate 21,376,016 downwards.
AGAGCCACCCACATTTCTCATGAAAGAGTTAAGTCACTGCAGTTTTTATTATGTAGAAAGGAGACAAAACTACGTAAGTTGTCTTTTCAATTTTTCAGTTTTCGTTTCCTGTTCCTGTGGGGCGGCTTCCCTAACGCTATTTTCTTAAAGAATATTTTCTTCCCGAGATCAATTTCTGATTTTTTTTAGGATTTCTTAGTTGACTAGTGTGTTGACTTTTTTCAATGTGTTATCCGTTTAAAGTATGGTTTTAGAATGACGTAAATACCACTTGTCCTGTCTAGCTGGCTCTGACTTTGCCCTGAGTATTCTGTTCAAGTACATATTAGAGGACTACTGAAGCCTTATTCGTAACGTGGATTGTTTCCTTTATGCATATAATAAAGGAGCTTATCTCTGTTGCCACCTTCATGTTTCAAAGGTGGGGGAATGGGAAGGGACGAAGAACTTTCAGACCAAAAAAAAAAAAAAAAAAGGCCCGGAACTGTATTACATGGTCCTGGCAGTGACCTAGAACAAAATGTTTCTCAACAGGAAGGGTGTTCGTAGCCTCGGACCCCTGACTGATCCACTTTTGCTGCCTTTAAACACTCGTGTGTGGAAGAGTCTCACGGGCTTTCCTTGGAATTGTAGAGCAGTCGGGAAAGCTTTCAGGCAGGGAGGACTTGCCAGTGTTGTCGAGGCCTGATGCGATGTGCTGCTGTGCTGGCCGTCACTGCATTGCACTGGAAACAGCACGATCGCTTTCGATTTCGTTTTTCTAGCACTGGTCACTGGATCCACACCCTCTTCTCCCTGTGGTATGGGGAGTTCCAAGCCGGAACTTGGTTTTGGGAAAAAGCGAGTTATTCTTAGAAAAGTTGCTGTTCTTATAGCAGTCACAGCGTTGCTTTAAAGTTTAATTCTCGTGCTGCCCTGCTGGGTTTTGCCCTTCTGGCTTTAGCGAGGCTGCTCCTCGCTTGTTTTTCCCTTAGCAGGCTCGTGGCTGCAGATGCCCGCAGCTGCTTGGCTTCGTGAGGCTCTGTCTTGCAGTTCGTGGCACTGCAGACACAGGAGCAGTTTTCAACAAGACCGTGTCGTTCCCCGTGTCCATCCTCCAGTACAGGGAATAAGAGATGTGACTTAACATCTGTGACGTGGTGTTCAATTAGTTGAATTTTTCTAAAAGTGAGTAGGTGATAAATTCATCCTTCCACAGGGGAAGTAAATCTCTGTGTCACCTTGTTGCACATAATGAGACTGTTCTCTGTATATTGGATTGTTAGCGAACAATGGGAAAGCCTTCTAAAAAAAACCATGTGTGCATTATCTAGATGTTGTGTGACTAGAATAAAAATTCTAGTTTGTAGACAGCAGAAATTTACAAAATACAGTAATTTCACGAATACAAGCCGCAGGAAGAAGACTAAAATTTTGGTGGAAACCCGGAAATGCGGCCAATATTCCGGTGCGGCTAATCTATGGACAAAAATGTGATATCTGCCCTTACCTAGTATCATGCTGGTCCAGTCCTGAGCCAAAACAGTCTGAAATCCATGGTTTCCCGTTGTTCCGACGATGAACCAATCAGAGAACAGCTTATTGTCTGCCTGTGGATGACGGCATTACTGAGGGGCGGGGGTTGTTATCGGGGTGAGTTACCTCGGCAGTTCGATAAAAGTGTGTGATATTTCTCTGTACTTTTTAAAGTGTTTTCAGTCTTGTGCGGCTACGGGGCTGGCTGGGCTCGCAGGGAGAGGGCTGGGGGAGCCTCTCTCCCCTCAGGGAGAGGGGTGAAACGGCCGCTCCCCTCGCGGGCTGCGAGGGCTACAACGGCCGCTCCCCCCGCCCGGCTGCGAGGGCTACAACGGCCGCTCCCCCCGCCCGGCTGCGAGGGCTAAAACGGCCGCTCCCCCCGCCCGGCTGCGAGGGCTAAAACGGCCGCTCCCCCCGCCCGGCTGCGAGGGCTAAAACGGCCGCTTCCCCCGTGGGCTGCGAGGGCTAAAACGGCTGCTCCCCCCGCCCGGCTGCGAGGGCTAAAACGGCCGCTCCCCCCGCCCGGCTGCGAGGGCTAAAACGGCCGCTTCCCCCGTGGGCTGCGAGGGCTAAAACGGCCGCTCCCCCCGCCCGGCTGCGAGGGCTAAAACGGCCGCTCCCCCCGCCCGGCTGCGAGGGCTAAAACGGCCGCTCCCCCCGCCCGGCTGCGAGGGCTAAAACGGCCGCTCCCCCCGTGGGCTGCGAGGGCTACAACGGCCGCTTCCCCCGCCCGGCTGCGAGGGCTAAAACGGCCGCTCCCCCCGCCCGGCTGCGAGGGCTACAACGGCCGCTCCTGTGCCAGCACGGAGATGTGGCTCCGCTCGGAGCTCAGCTGCCTGCCCGCGCGGCTGAGCAGCTGTTTAAAGGCAACGCGGATCCATTGGGAATGCTCGCAAAATGACCACACTATTGTTCCTGTCTTTTTCGGCTTGTAAATAAAGGGTGTGTCTTTTTTCACTTGGAAACAATGTTTCCGAGGTCGGCAGTAAGCCAGTAAGCCCCGGCGATCCCGCGATTGTGTTACTAAATGACGACTTTGTGAAAGTTCGCTGCGAACTAAAGTGCGGCTAATATTCCGGGTGCGGCTTATCTATTAACAAAGGCAACAATGTTGCCAACACACCAGCAGTGCGGCTTATATTCCGTGCGGCTTGTATTCGTGAATTTACTGTAATCAATAATTAGTATTGTAGTTATTCCTCTTTTTTTTTTCTGCTAAAGGATGTGCTTAGTCCTTAGGTGGTTGTAGTTTTGAGTTACACATATGGGAAATAAAGCTATAAAATAAAGATAGGCCTACATGAGGTCCTAAATTATGAAGGACCAGGACCTCGAATGTGTATTGTACAGCCAGACACTTGTAAAGTACTTTATAGATGTGATTTACCAAAACTGGGTTAAGTGGGCAGAACTGTTTTAAAAACATATTTATTTCCTAACAGAGCTGATGTGAACGTCGGCAGCCTCCTTTGATTGGCACCGAGGCACTTCAGGATTTTTCTTTAATAACTTGTTTTTGCAACAGCAGAATGGGAGAGGGAAGTAAAAATGGGATCACTTAGCAATTTTGACAGGACAGATCTTCAGGCAGGGCAGCACTAACCCCCCATGCCACTGCTGATGCTGCATCCCCCACTTACATCCCTCTCCAGCCTGGGATGCACTGTGGCTCCCAAACTGACTGTGCAATAAAATGAAGGAATCATATATGCATTTGTGGTTGGTTTGCTTTTTTTTTCACTTTGTTGTCATGTGTTTTGTGATGTGATTGCAGGAGTTTCATTTGGACACGGTGAGGAGGTGAGCTCTGCTGAAGCTGTTATCCCATTGCTGCATGAATACGGCAGGGGGAAGGTGGGGGTGAGTAACAGTGCACGGTTCCCACCAGGAGCCATCATTTCTGCAGCAACAATGAAATCCTTTGGGTTTGTTGGGTAGGCTGTGACAGATATTTTCCTGCTCCCTCATTTAAGGACTAATCTGCCTCTGGGAGGAGGGAAATGGTGGGGTAACACATGGAGCAGGGCTTCACAGTGGGAATGGGGGTGTTTTGGGATTAGGAACTCATCAGGTTATGCTACTCTGTGACTTCCACCAACACCCTGTGCTGCAAGAGTCCCCTGGGAACAGCAGGGGGAAGGCAAAGAAAAGGATCAGATATCTCCTGGAAGGGCAGAGCAGGGCCCTGGATTTTTAAATCCACAAAGAAGGTATTTCCTCTTCAACTTTACCCCAGCCCCTAGTTAAAGTATTTTTTACTCCAGGATTTCAAGGAGCAAACCTGTAGGGTGAAGCAGAAAAGTAGGCATTATTCAGTTCAGATAAATGCTGTAAATTAATCCCAGCTCTTTTGCAGCTTCCTGGTGTTTCCCCCTGTTCTTTATACCATGTCATTTCCTGCTGAGAAATGTGAGCTGCTGTGGAAAGTCTGAAGTACTGCACGTACACATCTTGCTTTTAAATGAATGTAAGTATCAGTTCAGGCTGAAACTCCAGCAGCTACGTATGCCTGTGACATGTGACCATTTCACTTCTTCCATGGGATTTGTAGCAGCAATTCCAAAAGCCCCTGCGTGCAGAGAGTAGAACCAGCTCAGATAAATTTGGCTTCCTGGGGCAGCTCAGCTGAGTCCAGGTCTGTCTGTGATGCAGTCTGTCCAGCCAGCTGATGCTGGAGCACAGGTGGAGGCAGCTCTGTTTAAAGATGCATTTTGATGTGCTGAAAGATTGGGGATATGCCACCCCTATGGTAATTTTTGTCCTCTTTTCTAAGTGGAGTGACTGAAGGCACCTAACCTTGCTGTGTCCCAAAATCATAAGGAGAAAAAAAAACTCCTAAACTTGATCATGTGGAGTGTTCAGATTTTTAATTTTTGCAGTGGCTATTTGCTAGCAAAGGAAAAGATGCATACCAGAGATGTGTGCATTTCTTCAGAGCTCTGATACTGCACAAAAGGAAGACAATATCCTTTCATTTGTTGGAAGTTCAGCTTTCAGCTGTCACACTTTGTGCTGTCTTCTTTTTTTCAGGAATCATTTCTTCCATTTTCCTATGACCTTTGCAAGTAAAATATCTACATGCAATATAAGTAGGAGTACAAATACAAAAAGGTTGTGGATATTACGTGGATGAAAATTATGACCTGTTCTGTAACTTTTCAATCTACTTATTTTCTAGCTGTAAAATTAATTATGTTCAGGATTGCTTCCTGAGACTTTCAGTGTTACAAATGAAAGGATGGACTTTTTGATTAATACCTATTATTACTTTTGACAGGAAACGCTTTTGGAGCAGACCACTCTGCTAGGACTGCAGTCAAATAATTTAGTTCTTTGTAGGTAGAAAGAAATCTAACCAAAAACATGATTTCCACCTAAGCAGGCCTCTGGTTCTGTGACCCCAGTCCTTGAGGAAAGAGCTGCCTCTGCTCATTGTAGTGCTTCTTCCCTCCTCATAGGTGTGTGAGTTGGAATTCCACTGCCTTGGAATTCCAGCTGCATTCCCATCCACTCTCAGCTCTCTCCCCTACAGTAAGATTTGTGTCATGTCTTGAGCTGTGCTATTCTCCGAATGGCACAACCCTTAGATCATGTTTTTGGACTTTGAAGTCTCTTTCTTTTATTATTTACCATCTAACCTGGGCAGATTTTCATCACTGGCCGAAAACATCACATCAAGGTGTGTGTAAGACCAAATATTTTTCCCTTGCTGCAGTCAGTACTTTCTCCCCCATCTGTAATTATTTTTAAATATAATATTTCCTATTTAAAATGGGAATAAAATCTTCTGTGAAACTAACCTTGCAATAATTTGCCTTAGGTGTCAGGTTATTTTATTCTGTGGCCATTAAAAAAAAAATCAGGTTTGAGAACTGATATTGCATTATTTCATTAATAAAAACAAAACAACAAAACAAACATTAAAAAACAATCACTCCCCCCATCAAAACTAAAAACCCTCAAAAAACCCACAAGACCCCAGGAACTAGCAAAAAATTGCTACAGACCCTCTGGGATTTGTTCAGGTTTTGGTCCAGGTGTGTAGCATCTATTTCTCATTTCTAGTTCACTGTTCACTCAGTTAACTAAAGAATACAGGTATTTGTTTGCCCAGCTGGTGTATTTCACTTTTGCAGAAGTAAAAAGAGAGAGTGTTTTCTTTTTTAAACATGATGGTGAATAAACATTGTACTGCAAGGATGGTCATCTGGAGAAGATATACATTCTCCAGGAGAGTGATACTAACTTTATTATTCTAGTAAAAATATAACAGGGGAGGTTTTTTGTAACTGTTTTGTTCTTCAGTATCCTTTTTTTCCCCACTGATTATTTATTACAGGTCTAAGCTGTAATATCACTGATCACTTGAGATACAAAAAGTTGCTGATATTAATAAAAAAGAAAAAGTACAAAGATTGGTATTACCAAGTGTAAATACTCCTCATATTTCAGATGCTGTGAATAAAGAGGTATTCTGAAGGTAAACATGGAGGGTAGATTAAAAGACAACACAAAGGGCCTGTTTTTAGATTACGGGTTCAAACACTTCTCAGCTTTGAGAATTGTTGGGATTAATAACTTTGCTTTGCACTGGACGATCAACAAGTTGGATCCCTAGGGCACACGAGCTGACGGGATTATAAACATTTTCATATTAATGGAGTCATAAACAGAACATGCTGAAGCTGTCAAGGGAGGAACAGAATGAAAATGGACCAAGGAGGGATAACTTCAGGAGGAGGCCAGCCCAGTAATCAAAAAAAAAAAAAAAAAAAAAAAAAAAGAAGTGACATTATTATCGGATTTCGGGATCGGATTGTGGGTGGCACTGATATAATATATAACTGCTAATCTGGTGTAGGGGGTTCCTCTTTGGAGCCACCAGCTCTATCTGCTCTGCACACTGGATGAAGAAACTATTTACTCTGTGAATTGGAAACTCATCTTCAAAGAGGAAACTGAGGAGGGGCATCTTAGTTACTTCATGGTTTGGTGGCAGCAGCAACAAGAGCTGCTCTACCAGGGGGATGTGTTTGAACACTGTCCCCTCTTACTGGTGCTGGGTGATCTCACAAGGGTGTCTTTAAGAATACAAAGAAGACTACTCTGAAATAAATAGGAGAGAACAGTAAAGAACATGAATTATGGAAGAATAAGCTGTCATATGATTTTATACTCATGCTATTTGCATTAGTGATTTTGAATGTTCATCCTACTGTGGCCTGAAATTTTAAAGATTTGGTATTTTTGCTGAGCTTAAATCCTACTACTTTTATCTCTGGTGAAAAGAACAAGTTCAAAAAATTTTCCACGGTAGTAACTCCGTGTCGGTTCAGAGACTTTGTTCGCAGCTCTGTTAGAAAAATGAGACTTATGTTACAATCAGATCTGATGTCAAATGTTCACATTACAGCCCCCTAACATTGCCTTATCAATCTTACTGAAATTGAAAGCAGCTATCAGCAACATTTTGCTTCCTGTTTAGCAGAGAGTTTCATAGGCCTAGAAACACTTTCAGACACTGAAACAATCTACGAAAATCCTCTGAATTTCTGTGACAATCCCTAAAGAAGTGTGCAACATGGGCAAAACCCACACATTTGGGGTGGGAGGCCAAAAGGCTTCACTGAGCTCCTGCTGTAAATCAGGCAGCAGGGCTTTCCATTGATAGCTGGAGTTTGAACTGGAGTATTTTTACATGACTGACTGTACAGAAGAGCCACTGACAAATTCTGGTGACCCTCTTCCACTGTCAAAATATGAGCACTTCTTTGTGCTTTTCTAGTGATCCAGAAAAATTTGAAAAAACCTAGAGACTGGAATATACAATGGTTTATTAATCTTTTAAGGTATTAGACGCATAGAAGCATGCAGAATAGGCAACCTGTGTTTGAGTTTACACTAAAGTACTTGGAGAGATAGCAAAACACCATTTCAGGCCGATAAGGAAGAGTTTGGAGAGTGCCTCTTCCCCCTGGATAGCTGAAATCCAATCTGAGAAGTCCTCATAACCCTCCAAACAGAAATTAACATTTATTAGACATTAGGTGACAGATTTTTGAGACCTGGTGCCTGTCCCATTACCTGTACTACCAAAGATTATTATGCAAGTCAGCACTAGAAATTTCACTTTTGTGATTCTCTGGTACTTTCATGAATTAAGTATGTTAAGAAGTTCAAAATGATTACTTGAAATGAAGGATTATTCAGTTTGAAAGGGATAATGGCTTTGATCTGCATCTATGTTGGCATGTAATTATCCAAGAATGAGACGGAGCGACTCAAAGCCTGCAGTTTGAGCCTAGTCAGTAGATATGTGATAGTCTGGTAGCTGAAAGTCAGTCCAGGGTGTCTAGTTTCTTAGTATTTAATAGTTTTATTTCAATTAGTGACAGATAAATGCAGAAAAGGTCAGATAAGTTAAAAAAATAATCTTCACCTGTTTTCTTACTTGCAAGAACCTAAAGCACGTATGGAGAGAAGCTAGGCAAGGTACTATTAAAATAAAAATCACATGAACAGTAGAATTATAAAGACAAATCCAGACGATAAAGGAGATTTTATAAAGTGCTTCTGAGTCACATTGATCACTGGTCTATTGGAAAGAGTTTAAGGTAAATGTCACTTGTCACTACATAAATCCTTTCATAGTATAAGGTACTGCACTCATTCTCACTTCAGGAAAGAAAATAATCCCAATGACTGAGCACCATCAAGTGGTAAATCTTATTATAGCAATGCTGTACATGGATTATTATCCATTATTAATAATTTAGATTCCCTTTCGACTAGAAAAATCCAGAAATATTTCTATCCTTCAGTTAACAACACACGTAACACAGAAATTTGATATATACAAGCAAAACCTTACTATAATGAGATATTGAAAAATGAATAGATCATAAATTAAGGGAAGCATGACCTAAACAGAAAAAAAAACAACCGTTAGACCCCCCCCCAGCCATTTAAAAGCCTTTTATACATATATAATAGTGAACGTTTTTAATGCACTAAACTCTAAAGCAGTATTTGTCAGAGTAACCGCCTAAAAAACTCAGGAACCCGGAACAAAACTCAAAATAAATAATAGTAATAAAAAAAAAAAACCTAACAAAACAAACCCCAAAAAACCTTTAAGACAGAAAGATTGCACATTAAGAACCTGTAAGGTGTTATCTTACTTGATTGTACAGCTCTTTTAATGAAACAGTGGCTGGCTCTTAAAAGAGCCTTTGGGTTTAGCGGTATTTTCAGCAGTTGTTTACTTGGAGCTGGTGTACTTGGTGACAGCCTTGGTGCCCTCGGACACGGCGTGCTTGGCCAGCTCGCCGGGCAGCAGCAGCCGCACGGCCGTCTGGATCTCCCGCGACGTGATGGTGGAGCGCTTGTTGTAGTGCGCCAGGCGCGACGCCTCGCCGGCGATGCGCTCGAAGATGTCGTTAACGAAGGAGTTCATGATGCCCATGGCCTTGGACGAGATGCCCGTGTCGGGGTGCACCTGCTTCAGCACCTTGTACACGTAGATGGAGTAGCTCTCTTTACGGCTCTTCTTGCGCTTCTTGTCGCCTTTCTTCTGGGTCTTGGTCACCGCCTTCTTGGAGCCCTTCTTGGGCGCGGGAGCGGACTTGGCCGGCTCAGGCATCGCAACCACGGCTTGTCTCCTCACACCACGGAAGTGACCAGGAGCAGCTCAGGAACGAAGTGAGGAGCGCGGCTGCGTGCCACTTATTTATAGCTCCGCTATGCAAATGAACGGCATCGGCTTTGCGTATCCTCATTGGTCAAATTCAAAATTATGTCATCACTTACCATTCTTCGCGTCTGATTGGTCAGAATTGGATTCGCCTTCTCATTGGCTGTCTGCACAAGACCTACTTCTCAGCCTATCAGGGAAGGGACGAGATGCTAAAGCGAGAGCAGAGCTGGGGAGCGCTGAGTTCTTGTTTGTTCTGCTGCGCGGCGTGTTCCTGTCCGAGCAGAGCGAGCCAAGGAAAATGTCCGGGCGCGGAAAGCAGGGCGGGAAGGCGCGCGCCAAGGCCAAGTCGCGCTCGTCGCGGGCCGGGCTGCAGTTCCCCGTGGGCCGCGTGCACCGGCTGCTGCGCAAGGGCAACTACGCGGAGCGCGTGGGCGCCGGCGCCCCGGTGTACCTGGCGGCCGTGCTGGAGTACCTGACGGCCGAGATCCTGGAGCTGGCGGGCAACGCGGCCCGCGACAACAAGAAGACGCGCATCATCCCCCGCCACCTGCAGCTCGCCATCCGCAACGACGAGGAGCTCAACAAGCTGCTGGGCAAGGTGACGATCGCGCAGGGCGGCGTGCTGCCCAACATCCAGGCCGTGCTGCTGCCCAAGAAGACCGACAGCCACAAGGCAAAAACCAAGTGAACCCGAAAGAACAAGTGCCACGTTTGCTTTTCTGAAAAAAAACCAAAGGCTCTTTTCAGAGCCACCCACAAGGTCCTAAGAGAGCTGAGTTATCCAAATCACAATGAATGCTATATAATATTAACTACTCAACCCGTGTTTTAACATGTCTTTATTTTTGGTCGGATATAATAGCAGTGTTTTCCATATTGTTAACAATGTCGTTTCAAAATGCCCTCGTCCCCTTGCAAGTCCTTCACGGTGTGAGATATTTTGCGTTTAGTTCCGCCGGAGAACACACGGTCTGTGTTCGTTGAGAGTTCCTGCCCCTCTTCTCCCAGTGGCTGATACAGTTCCAGAGATAAGAGGCGTAATCGTCGGCGGGGAAGGGAGGGGGAAAGGCAGCGGGCCGGGATTTCCGCTGGCCAATCCTTGTGCAGGGCGGGTTTTTTCAATACTTAAAGCTCTTCCTTTCTCATCGGGAACAAAAGGATTGGGAGAGATCAGGGCTATTTTTGTGTAAGTAAAGAAACCCTACCCTCCTCCCCCCGCACAGACAAAAGCATTTACGAAATACTTAGAGAAAAAATTCACGAGATTAGACATGGCTCAGTAGTAGCGTGCCTGGCAATTGCATTATTTTGTTACAAAATATATCTTTTAAAAAAACATACATCCGATTTTTTATCAAATCATTGTTTCTTGGTAGTCAAAAGCAATCACTCGGAGGCAAAACAAAAGTCTACACTTCCCTAAAGCCGCCGCGCTCTACCGCGTCCTTTAGTACATCTTTTGATAATCCTAGGGAACAACAAAAACAACACAGAATTGACCTCTTGACGACTTACGAATTGCCGGACCCCTGCTGCAGGTTACGGACGACCTTGGGTGCATCAGCTCCTTTAGGGAAAGTGTGGGTGGCTCTTAAAAGAGCCGTTGGATAACAAAGTGTGTAGAACAAAACTCTCCTGGTGCGATTTACTTCTTCTTGGGCGCTGCCTTCTTTGCCTTGGCCGCTTTGGGTTTGGCTGCCTTGGGCTTGGCTGCTTTGGGCTTCACCGCTTTTGCCTTAGCCGGGCTCTTCGCTGCCTTTTTGGGGCGGCCTGCCTTTGCGGCTTTCTTGGGGCTCTTCGCTGCTTTCTTGGCCGCTGCGGCCGCCGGCTTCTTCGCTTTCTTGGGGCTCTTCTTCACGGCCGCTGCCTTCTTGGGCTTCTTGGCGGCGCTGGCGGGCTTCTTGGCCGCCGGCTTCTTGGGCTTGGCTGCAGCAGTTCTCTTCTTGGGCGCTTTTTCCTTGACTTCTCCGGGTTTCTTGCTGAGGCGGAAAGAGCCGGAGGCGCCGGTGCCCTTGGTCTGCACCAGGGTGCCCTTGCTGACGAGGCTCTTGAGCCCCAGCTTGATGCGGCTGTTGTTCTTCTCCACATCGTAGCCGCCGGCGGCCAGCGCCTTCTTGAGCGCGGCGAGCGAGAGCCCCTTGCGCTCCTTGGAGGCGGACACGGCCTTGGTGATCAGCTCGGTGACGCTGGGCCCCGCGGGCTTGCGGGCTTTGGAGCCGCTCGCCGCCTTCTTCGGCTTCTTAGCGGCGGCCTTGGCGCCGGGCGCGGGCGCATCGGGGGCGGCGGTGGGAGCGGTCTCGGACATCGCGGCGACTTCCTCGGCGGAGCGGGCGAACACAATTGGGCTGGCCCGGGTCAGATGCTCGTATTTTTAGAGCGGAGCCGCGCGGTGATTGGTGCGCTGCAGAGCCCGCCCCGCTGCACGGCCGGGGAGCCCTTCGGTGTGCTCGATTTGTGTTTCTTTGGACTAACAAAAGTGTGTTTTCCTCGGAATTTCTGCCACCAAATCGCCCGGTTTCCCCGGTGAGGGGGGAGAAGAGCAGGTACTTGCGTTCGGGAGAGTTTCCTGCGGCAAACACGCGATTTGAGTTAAAGGAGAGGCGATAAATCCCGTGTGCTGCTGCTGGAGAGACCTCTGAAGGGAGAAACTTTTGTTTTTCCTTGCAAATTAAAAATTTCCTTTTGACATAAATGTTACGACAACAGCTCAGTCTTATTCTTTAGAGGGTTTTCTTGGGGACAAAGTTGAAATCTGACGATTTGAAGCTATTTTGACAGTTTAAATTGATTTTGAAGAGGAGGAAGTAACACAAACTCCTTTTTCAGCTCTGAATATGGATTAAGAACCGGTTCCTTTGACCATGTGTTTTACCTACTAAAACGCTAAAGTCGAGTGAAATAGTGTCTCGTACAACCTCCTATTCCACTTTTTATAGAAACATAAGCAATTTGTTATTATCTGGAGACTTATGAACCTACAGTTGGTTTATTTTGTCTTCCTGGAATTTCAGTACAAGGGAGGGAAAGTTGCTCTGCTTTTCTATGTGGGGTGTTTTCTTTTTGTTTGTTTTCCATACGAATTTTTCTACCAATAATTAAGTAAATCAAGCTTTTTGCTTATCATGTGCCATTTTATTTTGAAGTATATAGTAATTTTAAACCTTGTGTTACAAAACTGCAGCTTTGTAAAAGAAAGCAATCTCCTAAACTTCGGTTGTTTATGGAAATTATCTTTGTCTGTAGTAATTTAAGATTTTCAAGGACTAGCATCACAGTTTAGTAATCATGCTCTTTATTCCCAAAGAATATTATCTTTTAAAATATGTTCTCTAAAAGCAATAGAATTTTAAACCATGTTGCTGTTTGGATCTCTTTATGTGTCTCACAGAATATGGCTACACAAAGGTTTAGCTGAAGCCTCCGAATTCTGAATCCTCTTCTCACTCTAAATAAAACCCACCTAGTTATTTATTTGTGCATTTTACAGGAATCACTGAAATAAGGAAATCATTTTATGGCAGGAACTAGAGCAGTTTTTGATAACCTGAGTTTTAACAAGGGGAGAGGTAGGCCATAGGTCATTCCTAAAGAACCAGGAAGGACTCAATCAATACTGGTATCTGGTGGAAGATGGTGTAATATGCTGAACAGAACAGAGCCCTGGATTAATATTTCATTAATCTCTAACTGATTATGAAAAAAAAAGTGTATTATTCATTGCCTTTTCTAGTTGTTTCAAAATCACAGTGACTACGGTACAGTCAGCCCTTTTTGTGTTACCTGATATAACAGATAATGTGAATACAGTCTTTGAGTACATAGTAGGAACCAGAAATTCAGAGTGTGTGAGCAGATAGTTTTAGGGAAATGCAATTCTATTTCTATGCCATGGTTTCATTTACAATGGGTATTTTTTAATAATTCAAATGTATATAAGATGAGAGATTTAGCTTGCTGTAAAATTGTGTTTCAGGGAATGTGAAATTATGAATAAATGCAATGAAGGGAAAAAATTGTGACCTCCACCCCATAATGATAAAATACCATAAAAAAAGTTGCAGTAAATCTGTACCTGAGCTCTGTAATGCTTTAAGAGGAAATTAATTGAGAGAAGAGCTGATCAAAATGTGACTTTAAAGATCTTGTTTGGCAATACTATGTAACACAAGGATACAGGGCATAAATGGAGTGGATGTGGGTATTTCAGATGTACCTTCAGAAACTGCCAAATGAAAGTAAAATGTTCTGAAGCCTTTACCCTGTATATGTACACCAATGAATTAACCTTTCCTCTGATTTGACTGCAGAGTGTAATAAGGTAGGAATTGCTGGGGAGATATGAAATCTAGCAGTTGCCTAGAGACTTCATTGCATATAGACAGAGAAAAAGCATAGACTCTGAGTGACATGTCAGCAGAATGAAAAATTGCTTTCTGCTTATTCTTGTTATTTTGAACATATTTACTTCAGTAGTCTTCAGTGAAGGAAATGTAAATATTCCAGCTCTCATTTGTGGCTTCACAGAGTCTGCATTCACATTTGTTGGTGGCGAAATTGAGGTGGCTAAAATAAATGGTCACTATCCCAGTTTTCTGCCTGGCTTTTCTCTCAGCAGTTGCTACTCTTTCCCCATTTCCAAAAAAGTCTACTAAGTATGTAGGTGTTAGCATCAGGTCTCTAGTTAGAATCTAGTAACTTAAACCGAGGTGATTTGAGAAATTTAATGCAAGAGAAGCTGTGATCCTTTTTAAAAAATTTGTTTCTTTGTGGGTTTTTTTTTTTTTTTGTTTTTGGTTTTGTTTTTCCTTTTTTTTTCTTTCCGTTTTTGCTTGTTTGTTTGGTTGGGTTTTTTGGGTTTTTTTGGTTTTGTTTTGGTTTTTTGGGGTTTTTTTTGTTTGTTTGTTTGGGTTTTTTAAAATGGTTTTGGAGCAGAGATAAACCAACGTTACCGATGTAGAAGTACTGCTTGGAACACATGTTCTTCTTTATGTGAAAGAAATACATGCAGGAACAATATTTTGGGAAGTGAAGGTGTATTTGGCAATTTTAGAATGAAGAGGTGTCCTCAGGTAGAGAAAAAAAAGTGGTGAAAGAGTACCTTAAAGGCAGAAGTGGAAGTTTTACCTCTAGCTGAGCAAATGAAGAAGGGGAATTATCCTGTTTTAGATATAGGATATCGTGAAAAATATCATTGACAAGACACTACATGGACTGTTACATGCAGTTTGCTTTTCTCACTGAGACTAGGGTAAGGTAGAATTCATTATTCAATGAGAGAAGTAATATCAGGATCTCCAGAGATACTTCTGGAGAAGGCACCGCTGTAAGGTCTACTTCATATGAATGACTTCTGTCCTTCCCACCTTGTGGGCACCCCAGCAGGCCACACTACATCACAACCTGCAATCTGAGCCCTCTCTGCAAGTTGGTTTCCTTCAGATTCCCAAATCTGTCCAACTTTTGCAGTTAAGACCTTATTAAGATCTCTTGGCACAAGCAAGGAGACCGGAACCACAGCCAAGGGCTGGCGCTACACCTGAGAGCTATCAAGCGTTCCCATCTGCAGTTTAGGACCTGCTAATACTTGTTCCTACGAAAATAAGCTGTGGGTTATATTTAGGTTTGTCTGCATTAAGGAGAGGTAGCACAGTAGTTGTTCTCAAGCAGTTTTGTTGGGAGGCATTAGCATGGGAGCCAGCCACACCAGTGTGGCCGTGGGCTGCTCTGGCTGAGGGCTGTGGTCACTCATCCTCACACACTGCAGGAAGCACAGCACTTGCACTCGGCCACCAGAGCCCCTCTCCTTGCTTCAGATGGCAATTTCCAGAGAGATTTAGGTGAGGGCTTTTACATTGTGCTGCACTCCCACATACATGTTCCACAGGAAAGACATGTAAGTGCTCCCCGCAGCCGTGATTACACTGCCATTACAGTGTTACACCCATGCCTTACTTGCCCTCAGTGACATCATCTTTCATCTGAGTTTCAAATGTAATAACACTTGTGTGATCCAACCAGCCAGCACAGTTTAGCAACTTTTAACACTTAGCTAAGGAATTTTAAAGTGAGGCCTACCAAACTACAAACTTGTTGCAGCTCAGCAGAACAAGGCTCTGCTTACATAATGCTAATGTGTCTGCTACTGCTGCTGGTAAGGCTCCTAAGTATACTGAGGTCACACAAGGCCTTTTAAATTCAGGGTAAGAGTGAGCATCTACAGGCATCAGAGCAAACAAATAGGGTAGGGCAACTGATGACTGTCCCCACAGACTCAGCTTCCTGGAATGTTGTGCACTCCTCCCTGTACCCTTGGTTAAGGGTTAGGGCGCCTGTTGTGTCCTCCCTTCTTCACTGCCATGGCATGTAATTTGGAAATTGAAAATCTATAGTCTGAAACCTGGATATGTCCATAGTTAGGAGGCCCTGGGAAGGAAATCCTTCCTGGGAAAGCTAAACAAAAGAGTCAGCAAAAATACAGGGGGGCAATACTTTTCTGAGAAAAGCTAATGAGGATAAAATATGGACTTTGTTCTTTACTGTGTGTGTATTTATTAGCTTAATGCATTTTACTTTTTTTCACATACAGTGAAAAGCTCCTCAGCTAGATATCAACAAATAGAACTATTTATATTTCAGAGTAATTTGGTCTTCTAAAACTAATCCAAGCCACTTGAAAAATTGTGTTCTGAACCACCCTGGCATGGTTTGAATGTTGTCATCAATGGGAGATTGGGGGCACTTTAGGCCCTTAGACAAATTGTCCCTGAAATGTGAACAACATTAACAGAAACTGCATCTTCTATGCCTCCCCAAAGAAATTGCCTCTTCCTGAACCAAGAGTGCCTCACTTTGACCTGCATTTTGCAGTGAAGTCCACCTTTGGGTGACACCACACTGTCTTTTCATAGCAGCCTCTCCATCAGCACAGAATCCTGGCTGCTCAGACTAGTGAGCAGCTCGCATGGAATGATGCTGAGCAGCTCACTCTTCCTTCCCACAACACTGCTGCACTTCTGTGTATTTCCTGCCCTCCACACTTTCCTGCTTTTGTGACAGTGCTGTCTGTGACTTCTGGTAGGGAACAATGTGATGAATCGAAATGTCACTTCGCACTTCAGCCAGAAACGTGTTTGGAACCTATGGAATGACAAAGTGTCCTGGCCGAATTGTCCATGCACAGCTGGTCTGCACTCTGCCATCTTCCTGGCTGTTGACACCCCAGACACTGATGTGACCCACTTCCAGGTAAATTTGTGTTGGCAAGCAACTCATTTTTTTGCCTCACCCAGGCATGACGTAGGCTAAGAGCCAGAGCACTGTAACACACCTTGCAAAGATGCTCTCCTCCCGTGGTGCTGCCTTCCTGCTGTTCATCACAGGTGTAAAGGTGAAGAAGTGCTGGTTCTAGACAAGTCTGTTTGTGCCATCTTTCTAGAGCAGGAGTATTGCAAATTAGCATTTGGGAGCTCGCTGTGTGGCTGTTTTCACATAGAAGGGAACAGAAAGGTTTTGAAGAGTTGTTCACTGTGGAAGTGTTGTGCTGGAGTTGATGTTGTTGCAGTACGTGCTTTGCATCTGTGCAGTCCATGGTCTGGTGTCACAGTAGCACCATCTCAGGTCAGTATGTTGTCCAGACTGCCAGGGGCACTGAAAGGGCCGACTGATGGCTGAATTTCCCCCTGATATATTAATGAGGTCAGCAACTTGTCACTTCTGCTGTCATACAGTTAGGAAGTCAGGAATCTGAGTTCAGAGGCTCGTGAGACTTCGTATGTATGGTTTGGACACATTCAGGAAGAAAATATTTCATCTATTTTGCCTGCAAATTGCCTTGATCCCAGAAAATATTAACTTCCATATTGTGTGTATGAGAACTAAATCATATTCTTTTTGGCACAGGTTTTTTTCTGCTTTGGAACTTCAAATCCATCAAGATTTTGTTGATTTGGTTTTGAAATAGGGAATAAAGGAACAACTTTAACTTTCGTATGCTTTTTGAGATTCGTAGTTTGTAAGTCTGATATTTAATTGTGTAGTTAACTGGACTAGCACAGAAGGCCAGCACTGAGCAGCTAGGAGCAGGGGTAGCAGACTTCAGCTGCAGAGAGGTGGTAAGTAAAGTAAAACCTGCTGGGGTTTGGGTTTGCTCAAACTGCAAAGAGACATGGCCAGGGAAACCAGGTGGCTGAAATTACTCAAAGCTGTTGTAAAAGGGGCCCGGTGATCAGTAAGGGGAACATTTGAGCAATTCTAATGTTAATTGTCCAAATCATGGTCTTTTTAATTTAAAAAAATCACTAGGATAATAAAAAAAAAAAAAACGGAAGGAAGGAAGGAAGGAAGCCTAAGTGGAGGAAGAATTGCAGTCTGTTCTTGTTTTAAAAATTCTTTAGAAGAAAACAGGCCTTGGGATGCTTGAGTACATAGAAGGCCTTCCAAGGGTTGTCACTGTCAGCCACATCAGTGGATGAAGACAGGGCTGATTTTTTCTTGATTTAACACTAATGAAAAAACCCATTTCTTAATATTCAAGTCTGTTTGGGCTTAGATTTTTATTATTTTCATCTTACCACATGTGCTTATTGTCCCTACAGAGTGAATGGTCTTAGTTTTAGTTTACGGTTTTGTTTGGGTCTTTGGTTTTGGTTTTTGTTTGTTTTTTTAACCTTCCCCTTGGGTAGCAGGTTCATCTAGTTATGGTGCTTTCAAATGTGAGGGACATGCAGGCTCTATTAGGCCAGTATTGGGAACACAAAAACTAAGTCTGGGACAGGTCAGAGGAGTACACAGTGTAGTAGTAGAACTTGTTCCTTCAGTTAGTGACATCAGCACAGGTCCAGAGTGGGGTGAAACAAATGGGCATTAAGGACAGGACAGCCTTGAGATTCTGCTCTCTTTGAGTTGCATGCTGGAGACATAACACTTGAAGAAATAAGTAATTAACTGGAAGCTTTTTTCTGGACCAATATCCCAACTGTGACAGAGGCTAGTAAATAAAGAGGGTAAGAGCAAGACCTGATAATCTCATCAAAGTAGTGTTTTAGATTTTAGTGCTTTGTAGACTACAGACTCATTGAGTCGGGGGGATGTCTTAGGGCAGAGATGAATTAGGGAGCTGCAAATGGATTTTTCTTCTTTGTATGTAGCAGTTGCTTTCTCTAGACAAAACATTTTCCATGTTTTTAGATTTGCTTTAGCATTACAAAACAAAAGGTTGAGGAATAGGTGAGTGGGAGATGTGGACAAATGAGTGATGGACATGTGTGCTACATGGACTGTAATAGCAGAGATATCAATTAATATGTGGTTAGCTGTCCTCAGTGTACACCTGGAAAACATGCATGAAATGGAGCAAAATGCCCACCAGCAAAGAGAGTGAACTGAATACCCTTTTCTGTAGCTGCAGAGATGAAGATAATACATATGAAACAGAAGGAATGGCAAGTCATATGAAAGGAGATAAAAAAGAATCATAGGTCTTCAGGGGCAGACTGAGACATTCTTATATAACATATATGACCTGAAACGTGCTGTGAAACAATTACTTCACCATTATATTTTTAGTCCCATCACTTTTTCAGATGTACCCTGCTGGAGTCACTGTGACTAAAGGAAAAAAAAAAAGCCAGAGTCAATGAGAAAAAGGCTTGCCAGACTTCACAGAGATCTTTCCAGGCTCTTCACCTTCAAGGACTTTCTTCTGGCTCTGTATGAGTAATGATGTGTGTATTTGGCCATGAACACAGGGAAATTCTCCATATTAGAATGATGTTAATTTCATAGACCCAATGGGTCCTGAACTACAAATTGAGGACTGCAGGCATAGCCAACAGAAATGAGGCATGGATTGAAGGCATAACAAGTGATTTTCAGTCATGAAGATATACAAAAATTACAAAGACAAATATCATCACTTTCAACATACCCTTGTGAAAGGAAAACATATTACATGAAAGGAAATATCCACACAGTTCTGTCAAGCCTTTGAAAACGTTGTGGTACACATGAAAACGGCTGACACAGCCATTATTATTGTGCATTTGACATATGTTAATAATTTTAATCTAGTTAGAAGTAATTACCTAATGGAAATGTAATGCTTTTTTTTGTATCACCAGGATGTCAGGAATTTAATGTGAAGCAAACACTAGAAACAGAAAATAAAGCGTGAATGTGAAGTAAATACTGGAAACATTAGGATATAAAATAAAGGGTCTTCAGTTAATTACTGAAAAAGTCCAGTGCAGATTCGTCACTGATACAATACTCTGAGAGTCAGACGTAGCCAGCTTTGGAAAAAACAAACATTTCCTTCTTGTCTCAAGTGAACACTTAGGTATGATTTTCCTCGTGGTATAGAGGACGTGTACTACAGTAAGGTCGTGAAACTGACCGAAGAGATCTTAGGTTTATTAAATGGTTCTCAGTATATCGAATACCTGAATGCATCTTCAGAAGTGGAACTAGGTGGTCAGCAAGGCCCTAACAACCGTGCACGGTGGGTGAAAGATCGCCAAAGTCCCGGCACAGCGGCACTTGCCACAGCAAAAGAAACAAAAAAAAACCAAAAAACAAAACAAAAAAAAAAAGGTGGGGGACGAGGTTTCTGCAATCTTGCCAGGAATAATGCAGGGGAAGAAGAATTGGAGAAAAGCGTTTCGGGAAAATCGAGGGGCTGGTGAACAGAGAGCGAGGCGGGGCCGAGAGCGCAGCCGGGGCTGCGGGGGGGCGCCCGCGAGAGGCGAAAGGGGCGGAGGCGCAGGCCCGGCCCTGCCCGGCGTGCCCGCCCCTGTTCCCAACCAGGTCGGACTTCACCGTATAAAAACCACGGCACGGGCGGCGCTGGCTCGCAGCAGCAGCAGCGGCAACAACAGCAGCGCGGTCATGTCTGGTCGGGGCAAGGGCGGCAAGGGGCTCGGTAAGGGCGGCGCCAAGCGCCACCGCAAGGTGTTGCGCGACAATATCCAGGGCATCACCAAGCCCGCCATCCGCCGCCTGGCTCGGCGTGGGGGCGTCAAGCGCATCTCGGGGCTCATCTACGAAGAGACGCGCGGCGTGCTCAAGGTGTTTCTGGAGAACGTGATCCGCGACGCCGTTACCTACACGGAGCACGCCAAGAGGAAGACGGTCACGGCCATGGACGTGGTCTACGCCCTCAAGCGCCAGGGTCGCACTCTCTACGGCTTCGGCGGCTAAAGCTTTGTGCTCCTACCAGACCATCGGACAAAAACCCAAAGGCTCTTCTAAGAGCCACCCACTTTTTCTTTTAAAAGAGCTGTGTTGCTATATTGCGTTTGCTGATAGTTACCATTGCATTTCTTTCCTTTGCCTTGCACTACCCGTGTTCCTCTTCACCCCGCTTCTGGTAGGTCGTGCTGTAGTTCCTTAGCTGTCTTCGAAAAAAATAACAATCCACTTAGGTTAAGGGAAAATAAGTATAATCCATACGTAGCTTAAGTGAAAACGCGGTAGCCGTACGGTTTCCACTATAGCACCGCAGCCTTCTTTCCCTTACTGCCGCCACTGTGTGAACCAGAAACTGGAGAACAAACTGCACGGGCTCAAGTGCCGCTGTGGAGGAGGCTCTTGTCCCACGGCCGCATGACCAGGGAGGGTTGAGCGCCCGCGCGATTTCCAAAAGCCCGCGCACGGCACCGTTGGCTCCGCCAATCCCTCTCCGCGCTCCCCTCCTCCCACCCTCATCCCAGCCCAGCAGCTCCCGGCACCCGGGAGCAGAGGGCATCGACCGATCCCGGCTTGACAACGTAAACTCAGCCCGCCAGAAACGGCCACGGCTGCCCACAGCACAGACAAGCCCAGCAACACACGCACCAAAAACCCAACATCCTGCTATCCCCTCCCCACTCACTTCCCCCCCAGCACCACGCGCTCTGCAGCGTCTCAAGCTCTTTTTCGAGACTGTGGGTGGCTCTGAAAAGAGCCTTTGGGTTTCACTTTTGGGCTCAGGATGATTTCCCCGACCGCTGCTTTATTTGCTCTTGGCTTTATGGCTCTCAGTCTTCTTGGGCAGCAGCACGGCCTGGATGTTGGGCAGCACGCCGCCCTGCGCGATCGTCACCTTGCCCAGCAGCTTGTTGAGCTCCTCGTCGTTGCGGATGGCGAGCTGCAGGTGGCGGGGGATGATGCGCGTCTTCTTGTTGTCGCGGGCCGCGTTGCCCGCCAGCTCCAGGATCTCGGCCGTCAGGTACTCCAGCACGGCCGCCAGGTACACCGGGGCGCCGGCGCCCACGCGCTCCGCGTAGTTGCCCTTGCGCAGCAGCCGGTGCACGCGGCCCACGGGGAACTGCAGCCCGGCCCGCGACGAGCGCGACTTGGCCTTGGCGCGCGCCTTCCCGCCCTGCTTTCCGCGTCCGGACATCTTCCCTCGCTCGCTCTACTGACAAACCGCCGCTCACAACGACAAACCAGACACGACTGATCGCCGCCCTGAGACCTCCGCCTTTATATCCCCTCCCTGCGCGCGGCCGCCGCCTCCTGATAGGCCGAGGCGCAGCGAATCTCACGCTGACCAATCGCGAGGGCCGCAGCGCCGAGAGGCTCCGACCGCGCGCGCCACGCAGCCAATCACGAGCCGGAGCGGGCGGGCCTCGGCTCGCGGCCCCGCCCACGAGGAGCGCTCGCTCCCGCCGCCGCCGCCCGGACCGCCGGGGCTGCGCTGCCCCGTCCCGCACCGTGTTTGCTCTGCCGTGCATTCATATTCTGTTAAAACTCGTCCTCCCGCTGCACTGTGCGGGTTGGGAGCGCTGAGTCGAGGGAATACAGAGGAAGCACTAGATAGTGAGGCGGCGTATGGGAGCGGGAAAAGGGGGACGGATGGGACGCGGAGAGACTCACAAGGCAGCAAAGCCCTTAGTATTTTTGGCGGGACCCTATTTAAACAGGAGCTCTTCACTTAATACCCTAAATACATCTACAGCTTCGATTGGGAGTTTTGATTACCTGAATTTCACCTTCTTTCACAACTGCTAAAATAGTTTACAGACATATGTATTTGCAATAATAACTAAAAACTTTTAAAATTTTTCATTCTTGGGGTGTGATTGGTTCATTTAATATCCGTTTTTAATTTCTCATTAATTTAGTGATTTTTCAAGTACTATTTTTTCATCGTTATACTTTGCATATTTTCGTAATAGTTACAGGTATCTAAATAAATATAAAAATACTTACCAGGAAATTCTTGTTGTTGTTAGCCCTTGACAAATATATCCACTGAAATAAAAGCCACAATTTCATACTTGTAGGGTGACAAAGTGACTTAAGAAAGATGTAACCATAAGATTGCATAGTAAGGAATTAGTTTTAAGTCTTGTATCGTTTAACAGCCAAGTTAAATTTAGTCAGTTCATAGCGACACTATGTCTCAGAGATTTGGCAATTGGTAATGGCATACATTACGGCTTTTTACAAGACCGCAAACTATTCAGTAACAGCAAAACCTGAAGAGAGTAGGCGGTCGGACAAGGGCGGGAGTTTTAAAATTTGAATCCACCAATGAAACACAGCATCTACCGTCAGCCAATCAGAGAAGGCAGAAGGGCTATAAATAGCCCCCGCATACGCCTCAGTTTTATTGTTGCTGCTGGTCTCGAGCTAGTCACAGTTGGAGCCATGGCGCGTACGAAGCAGACAGCGCGTAAATCCACGGGCGGGAAGGCGCCCCGTAAGCAGCTGGCCACCAAGGCTGCCCGCAAGAGCGCGCCGGCCACGGGCGGCGTCAAGAAGCCGCACCGCTACCGGCCCGGCACGGTGGCGCTGCGCGAGATCCGGCGCTACCAGAAGTCCACGGAGCTGCTGATCCGCAAGCTGCCCTTCCAGCGCCTGGTGCGCGAGATCGCGCAGGACTTCAAGACCGACCTGCGCTTCCAGAGCTCGGCCGTCATGGCGCTGCAGGAGGCCAGCGAGGCCTACCTGGTGGGGCTCTTCGAGGACACCAACCTGTGCGCCATCCACGCCAAGCGCGTCACCATCATGCCCAAGGACATCCAGCTGGCCCGCCGCATCCGCGGGGAGCGCGCATAAATCTGGCCGGATTATCTTCGGGTCTCAAATTACTTACATCAACACAAAGGCTCTTTTAAGAGCCACTACATACACAGTCAAAAGAGCTGTAACACTGAGGTTTCCGATAGGGTTCCGGGGATACTCTGAAAGAAAGCGCTGACAATGTACAGTTGTAAGGTGAACAGTGTTTTCCTATGGTTTCTTAATTTAAGGGCTACTTATGAGGGGGCCGTGCTTTTCTGATGCGCTGAAATGTATGGCATTTACTGAGCTCGAAAAAAGGATCAAAGCGGTGTTAATACTTGGAGGGAAAAATACCCGTCGTGAAAACTTTTTTTGTCTCGTGAGTCTCTCCGAGTCCCCCTTTTCCCGCTCCCATACACCGCCTCACCTATCTAGTGCTTCCTCTGTATTCCTTCGACTCAGCGCTCCCAACCCGCACAGTGCAGCGGGAGGACGAGTTTTAACAGAATATGAATGCACGGCAGAGCAAACACGGTGCGGGACGGGGCAGCGCAGCCCCGGCGGTCCGGGCGGCGGCGGCGGGAGCGAGCGCTCCTCGTGGGCGGGGCCGCGAGCCGAGGCCCGCCCGCTCCGGCTCGTGATTGGCTGCGTGGCGCGCGCGGTCGGAGCCTCTCGGCGCTGCGGCCCTCGCGATTGGTCAGCGTGAGATTCGCTGCGCCTCGGCCTATCAGGAGGCGGCGGCCGCGCGCAGGGAGGGGATATAAAGGCGGAGGTCTCAGGGCGGCGATCAGTCGTGTCTAGTTTGTCGTTGTGAGCGGCGGTTTGTTAGTAGAGCGAGCGAGGGAAGATGTCCGGACGCGGAAAGCAGGGCGGGAAGGCGCGCGCCAAGGCCAAGTCGCGCTCGTCGCGGGCCGGGCTGCAGTTCCCCGTGGGCCGCGTGCACCGGCTGCTGCGCAAGGGCAACTACGCGGAGCGCGTGGGCGCCGGCGCCCCGGTGTACCTGGCGGCCGTGCTGGAGTACCTGACGGCCGAGATCCTGGAGCTGGCGGGCAACGCGGCCCGCGACAACAAGAAGACGCGCATCATCCCCCGCCACCTGCAGCTCGCCATCCGCAACGACGAGGAGCTCAACAAGCTGCTGGGCAAGGTGACGATCGCGCAGGGCGGCGTGCTGCCCAACATCCAGGCCGTGCTGCTGCCCAAGAAGACTGAGAGCCATAAAGCCAAGAGCAAATAAAGCAGCGGTCGGGGAAATCATCCTGAGCCCAAAAGTGAAACCCAAAGGCTCTTTTCAGAGCCACCCACAGTCTCGAAAAAGAGCTTGAGATGCTGCAGAGCGCGTGGTGCTGGGGGGGAGGTGAGTGGGGAGGGGATAGCAGGATGTTGGGTTTTTGGTGCGTGTGTTGCTGGGCTTGTCTGTGCTGTGGGCAGCCGTGGCCGTTTCTGGCGGGCTGAGTTTACGTTGTCAAGCCGGGATCGGTCGATGCCCTCTGCTCCCGGGTGCCGGGAGCTGCTGGGCTGGGATGAGGGTGGGAGGAGGGGAGCGCGGAGCGGGATTGGCGGAGCCAACGGTGCCGTGCGCGGGCTTTTGGAAATCGCGCGGGCGCTCAACCCTCCCTGGTCATGCGGCCGTGGGACAAGAGCCTCCTCCACAGTGGCACTTGAGCCCGTGCAGTTTGTTCTCCAGTTTCTGGTTCACACAGTGGCGGCAGTAAGGGAAAGAAGGCTGCGGTGCTATAGTGGAAACCGTATGGCTACCGCGTTTTCACTTAAGCTACGTATGGATTATACTTATTTTCCCTTAACCTAAGCGAAGTGGGACGGCAGCTAAGGAGCTACAGCATGACCTACCAGAAGCGGGGTGAAGAGGAATACGGGTAGTGCAAGGCAAAGGAAAGAAATGCAATGGTAACTATCAGCAAACACAATGTAGCAACACAGCTCTTTTAAAAGAAAAAGTGGGTGGCTCTTAGAAGAGCCTTTGGGTTTTTGTCCGATGGTCCGGTAGGAGCACAAAGCTTTAGCCGCCGAAGCCGTAGAGAGTGCGACCCTGGCGCTTGAGGGCGTAGACCACGTCCATGGCCGTAACCGTCTTCCTCTTGGCATGCTCCGTGTAGGTGACAGCGTCACGGATCACGTTCTCCAGGAACACCTTGAGCACACCGCGCGTCTCCTCGTAGATAAGCCCCGAGATGCGCTTGACGCCGCCGCGCCGAGCCAGGCGGCGGATGGCCGGCTTGGTGATGCCCTGGATGTTGTCGCGCAGCACCTTGCGGTGGCGCTTGGCGCCGCCCTTGCCGAGCCCCTTGCCGCCCTTGCCCCGACCAGACATGATCGCGCTGCTGCTGGCGCTGCTGCTGCTGCAAGCCAGTGCCGCCCGTGCCGTGGTTTTTATACGGTGAAATCCGACCTGGTTGGGAACAGGGGCGGGCACGCTGGGCAGGGCCGGGCCTGCGCCTCCGCCCCTTTCGCCTCTCGCGGGCCCCCCCCGCAGCCTCGGCTGCGCTCTCGGCCCCGCCTCGCTCTCAGTTCCCCAGCCCCTCGGTTTCCCCGAGCCGTTGTCCCTAATTCTCGCCGTGCTGTCGTGGCGGTGACCTCACATCTGTCTGCTTGTCTGCGCTGCCCCCTCGCCCTGGCGTTGGGCCGGCCTCGCCGCCTCCCGAACCATTGGCTTGTTGGCACTGCGCTCTCCCGGTGCCAAGTTCCCAAAGCGCGTTGGGAGCTGCTTTCTGGGACTTTGCCTTTATCTCTCCGTCCATGTGCTGCACATCTTGTCAGTTCCTTCTAATATTGTCACATCACTTTATCTACCTGATGACATAACAATTAGAAACCTATATTTGTTTTTCTATTGTTGTTGGTCTTTTAAGTTTACAACTAATGTTTCCTAAGTTATTGTGTGCTTTTACCTACACCACACAATACATACTTTTCACGTATGTGAAATTTAGGTATAAATAACCTACCTCTTGTGAACACTATTTTTTTTCCAAGCATTGGCACAGACCTTATGCATTGATTTTGATTTATTTCCCTCCGTGCAGTTTACTCTATACTGTGAACTTATTTCACAGTACTTTATAAAGAAGCATAGCCACATACAGTTTACAGTGAAAATAATTACCATAGAACTGAACGTCCACTTTATTAGGCTTTCTCCTTCATTAGGTATGGGTTTTGGTCCTACATATGCTCTGCAACCCTTTTAAGCATCATTTCATGTAAATATGTGTGTATATATCCTAGGAAATAATGAATAACCTAATAATTTTTAAAGCCACAGGCTAACCATAGCATCTGTTTAGCTAATTAATCATGAAAATTCAGAGATAATTTCCTACGTTGTTTTTGGTTTTTTTTAAATTTATTTCCCTCATTTAAGTTCTCCTTGTCTGAGTGTATTCTGCTTTTTGAGGGGTTTGGTGGTTTGGTTTTTTGCTTGGTTTGTTTTTTATATTTCAGAAAATTAGCACAAAAATATTATTTTATGCAGAAAATATTTTGATTTGGATGTTACAAACACTAAGGTGATTCCTTTATATTTCACCAGTGAAGACCAGCCGTGAATATGTGAAATGTGAGCATGTCAGCTGTAAACAGAATCTCAAAAGGACTCCCAGCACAAGAAGCAGCAGAAATCACAGTGAAATGGCTGCTCTGGGCTTCTTACACCCCTAAATATTTACAGATATGTAGAGCTCTAGTAAACAAGGTTTTAACCTCAATGTATTTTTATTTAGCATTTTTTGAAATTATATTTGCATTCAATTATGAGCAATCGATTATCTTCCCCCTTTTTATCTACTTCAAAGCATGCTGAAGAACCCATCTGAAAATCTTTTTTTGATGTGCAAGGGTTAAAATCTTCACAAAGCTGCAAAGCAGCAGGGGCACACTTTTCCCTGAATTTGGGTTGTTTACTTAAAATTCCAAGAGCTGAAGACTTGATGAAAGTTCTCTTGGAAGCTTTGCTTCATTCATCTGCAATTTACATCATTAGGCTGAAAAGAAATCTTTCTCTTTGGTAATTTTCAGTAAAGAGATTTTAATGCAGCAGTATTGAGACAAGAGGAACACAAAAAACAAAGGAGATATGGTGTGTAAGGTTTTTTATTTTCAGAAGAAACAACTGATATTTTAAGTTAGTTTAATAGAAATCGAAAGGGGGAAAAAAGCCCTGTATATTTTAATGTTACAGTGTGAGATGCGTTTTGTTGAAACTACAACATTGATTTAATGTGTTTCGAAAAAGGCAGGCAGTGGCTCTTGCTAGCCCATGCTCATTTCCAGATCTGTGCTGTTGACCATGCATAAAATGTCCCTTCTCATAATTCACGTCTTTTTCGCATCTGCAGCTCCAGAAGCAGATTTAGGTCTAATGCTGTGTCAGAAACTCCTTGTGTTCCACTCAAAAGGAAAACAAAAACTTACAGACCATTTGTGCTTCTGCATGTTGAGCAAGAGGATTTCTGTCCTTTCAAGAGTATTAATAGAAAAACGTTGAAAAACAGTGATATAGTTTCTATGTGTATTTGAATGGTGTGATTTTGAATTTCTGTGAATAAAATATAGTTTCATCTCCTTAAAATGAGGCATGTTCTATTGTATGAGAGAAAAAAGAAAATGTATGTGTCTTTCAAATATGGAATACGGACTTCTTAACATTCTTAAGTGCATATGTCAGTATGAGCCTTGGCCTATACCCAGAAGGTATCAGGTAAGTTAAATAAGATAGCTGTAGAACCAAGGCAAGACCCTCACCATTGTGGAAGCTACAACACTTGGTGGAGAATTTGGGTGCTGGTCATCAAGCCATGGATTATATGAAAATACAAAAAAATTATCATTTTTTAAAATATTACATTTTGGCTTTATTAGTCATTCAGGAAAAGAAATGCCAGTAGGCACCGAGGAAAATAATGGTGACCTTTCACTCTTTTAAGCAGAAAGAGCAGGGATTCATTAATTACTTTACATTAGAACACCTGTGCTAGGCATTAGTTTTGAAATTTGACATTAATACACAGGAAAAAAAATCATTTTTACTACCTACCTATTCCTCTTTGCAACAGGAACAAGGGTATATGTCCAATTTCTGTAAACAATCTGTATAAAGTTCAATTAATTTGCAGCAATTATTTTGATGCAGAATATGAACCCACGTGGCAATGGTTCATATTTTTTCCCCCTTCTAATAACCTTCTAAAAAAATTCTGGTTAGAATCTCTGTATAGGCCTGTGCTAATCCGTAAACATGTTTATTCCCTGGAAGGAAAGCAATAATATTTTACTAAAGTATTTAGGTGTTCCTATTGCCATCGGATGATTTTAAAATGCGGGGAAAATGAATGGAGTGATGATACCCAGACATGAAGAAATGATGGAGTATCAAAACTTTGGGAAGCATCCCTGCTTTTCATATGCAAATGCATCGACTTGAACACATGTTCTCTTTTTTGGTTTTTTGGGTTTTTTTGTATAGTGGCCAACACAGAGATCTTAGGATCTTACTGGATTACAATACAAATACTTGGATGATTTTAGGCTGTTATGCTTGAATATCCAAAAGCAAAACACAACTGAAGAATAAAGTCAGGCAAATTATCTCTGGCTTGCATCAACACTCAAGTCTGCCCTTCCTGTCTCCAGATTAATACCCACCTTTGTTTTGGTGTCCACTGAATAGGAGTTCAGAATGGTTCATTTCCTGTGAGCATCCACTGCCTGATACTACCCACCAACCTTGGTCTCTCGGAGTGGGGAGAGATTATCTCCAAGGCTCTGTGTTGATTTACATAAAGAAAGAGGAGCTTGGGAGAGTAGAATCACATCTGTAAACACTTTTGGATTTCTAAGTAAATAAATATACAATCATGACAATGGGAAAATAAAATAAAAATATTAATGTTCTATTTATATTTCCAGGAATCTCAGAAGTCCTTTCTCCTGTAAAGAAGTAGGAAGAAATAAAAGAATTACCAATTTTTTCAAGGATTGATAAAGATTACAACATTTCTTGTACCATCCCAGGATGTTCACAGAAAGCTGCCACTCAATGTGACTATTGTGATACATACCAACCACTTACATATAAACATCAAGGGACAAGAGAGCTACAAATTCTATCACTGGTGCCCTGGGAGGTCTTGATCTCTTCCTGGCTATGGGGTTAGTACCACAAGTTTAGAAAAAAAACAAATTTTCAGCATTCTGATAGTGCCCAGTAGTGTCACAGAAGGCCTTAATCCTCCTCCACTAGAGGAAATAAGTATCAGTTAAATGGGCATTAAATGCATTTTCCTATTTCTGTATTTAATCAAAAAATAATACAATATTCTACAGGGTCACACTGAAGTTTTGTTATGCTCACTATTGCAGTCAGATCATCCAAAACGTGCCTTCATCTTTTGTTTTATAGGTTTACTAAGGGAGACCTCACTAAGCTGTACTTTTTCAACATTTACCTTCAAGTAGAGGGAAAAAAGGTATTTCAAACCACAGGGATAAAGTCAGTATTTCCTCTGATTTTAGCAGTTTAGATTTTTCAATTAAGCACAGGTAATAATAAAAAGACATTTCTCAAATTACTCAAGTCATTGTGTTTCTTTATTTTTACACTCTCAAACAGCAGGAACCCTGCGGTTTTTACCGGCAAATCACTCTTTCACACCTGCTTTTAGCTCTGAAAATAGCTGCTCGCGGTGTTTTAGGAGCTGATGATAGCCCGGATACGGAGGGTACGGAACACAATACTATTGCAGGCAGTGTTAACTGCTTGGTATTTGAAAGAAATCATCATTGCATTGAAAACGAAGAAAAAAAAAAAGGAGAGAACCTATCCATTGTTTGTAATATCGAGCTGCCACTTGCCGGGGCAGGAATCCTCTTGATAAGGTGTAGTAGGATCTGCTCTTCTGAAAGTAGGGAAGTGCTGAATCACCAGATGGTGTTATCAAAAATAAATCCACAATCAACATGAATTCATTAAAACCGAGAAACCGGTTTTTTGTTCAGTGACCTGGGTACTCATCATAGCCTCAAAGGCAAATTTTCAGATCGAACTCGCTGTACATTTGTAAATTCAGTACACTCCAGATTCTGCTTCCCAATCAATTTCAAATAATTACGAGGCAAGGACGAATAATTATGAGGCAAGGACGAATAGATTAGCACTAAAAGCAGATATACTGTAATTGCAGTTATCCTGATTTCCAAATTTAATAAACGAAAGCTACTTCTTTGATGTTCTATTGAAAACGCAAAGACAGGAGTGTCAGTCTTCAGAGGGACACGCCGGAGCTTTGTTCCACTGAAACACTGAAGCGTAAGGAAAGTAACAACGACTTTCACTCACTCTGCTAAAGCACAAACGTCTCCCCAGAAGGCAGGAGCGGAGAGAGCGGGGTTGCCGAAGGGACACAGAGCAGGGAGATTTCGGAGGGAAGCGGCTCAGCACAGGGAGTCAGCTCGGCACCAGCGTCTGGGACCATGGGGCGAAACTGTGTTACTTCCTCGGATTTAATATCGATTTTCTCTGAGACCAACCGTTCAAACCCCTCTGTTTTTTACCTGCTCTGTAGATAACCTTCTAAAGAACAAAATTTCATGCCAGTTGTACCCATTCAGATCACGGTAAAATTTTAATTTTAAATATAAACCGAAGATCTCTCTCTGCGGAGGTCTCTGAGGCTGCCCACCGCTGAGTTTCAGTGCTCGTGTCTCCCTCATTTTTGCTCTTTCTAAGGGGAAACTCCATTAGCTTGTAGGACAGACTCCCCCCTACCCTCCCGGAAAGAAACGGGGTGCATGGGCCGCAAATTTCCTAAAGAAAAACTCTTTTTTGAACCTTGAAGAAACACAGCGGGCGCGGCGGCGGGCGGCCGAGCGGAGCGGCGCGCACCAATCAGCGCGCGCGGCGCTGCTATAAAAGGGGCGGCGGCGGCCGCGCTCCCATTGTTCCTCCGGATCGCGCCGAGATCGACATGGCCGAGACCGCTCCTGTCGCCGCTCCCGATGTCGCCGCCGCCGCCGCTCCGGCCCCGGCCAAATCTCCCGCCGCCAAGAAGCCGAAGAAGGCGGCGAGCGGCTCCAAAGCCCGCAAGCCCGCGGGGCCCAGCGTCACCGAGCTGATCACCAAGGCCGTGTCCGCCTCCAAGGAGCGCAAGGGGCTCTCGCTCGCCGCGCTCAAGAAGGCGCTGGCCGCCGGCGGCTACGATGTGGAAAAAAGTAATAACCGCATCAAGCTTGGCATCAAAAGCCTTGTCAGCAAAGGCGTTTTGGTGCAGACCAAGGGCACCGGCGCCTCCGGCTCTTTCCGCCTCAGCAAGAAACCCGGAGAAGTCAAGGAAAAAGCGCCCAAAAAGAAAACTGCTGCAGCCAAAGCCAAGAAGCCGGCGGCCAAGAAGCCCGCCAGCGCCGCCAAGAAGCCCAAGAAGGCAGTGACAGCGAAAAAGAGCCCCAAGAAAGCGAAGAAGCCGGCGGCCGCAGCGGCCAAGAAAGCAGCGAAGAGCCCCAAGAAGGCCACAAAGGCAGCCAAGCCCAAGAAAGCGGCGGCGGCAGCGAAGAGTCCGGCTAAGCCCAAGGCTGTGAAGCCCAAAGCAGCCAAGCCCAAGGCGGCCAAGCCGAAAGCAGCCAAGGCAAAGAAGGCAGCGCCCAAGAAAAAATAAGTGGTGCGGAAGAAACCCTGTCTGCCTTGCAGATAAACCCAACGGCTCTTTTAAGAGCCACCCATGTTTTCACAAAAAGAGCTGGAATTCTCTTAAGTCTCTGTGTAGGGCGTGTGCAATTTAACTTTCTTTTTACCGTTGCTGTTTCTTGTAGGTGGACCCGGTAACAGTTTTGCGCTCTTGTTCTTCGCCGGTGCAAGCAGCACAGCAGCGGAGCTCACCGCCCCACATCTCATTTAAAAATAAAAATATCCCCATGCGTGGGTGTAAATACATTCCCGTTCGCTGCAGGAAATCGGTGCGAGCCGGGACCCCCCCAGGGTAGAGGGGTTCGAGCCAGCCAGGCCTGGGGAGGGGGGAAAGGGGCGGGGATGCTGCGGCTGCCCGAGGTTTCTCTGCCGTCAGCCGGAGGCAGAGCTGCGCAGGGAGCGCCTCGCACCGCCCCCACAGCCCGGCGGGTTCGAAAAGCCCGCGCTCCGCACATTGGCTGCCGCTCTTGGGCTTTTCTCCTACCCAGCAATTTTCGGGTTAAAGAGGCGCTCCACCTTTTCCTTCATTCGCTTGGCGGAAGAGGCATACGAAATCCTTTGTACGTTTGTACCGCCTCGGGTTTTTTCACTCTCAGCCCAGTTTTGTGCCCGCTTTGGAAGTGGGGCCAGCGGGTCTGAGAAGTTAGAGGTTCCCAGCTGAATTAGCTGCGCATTCCTCCGCTTCGGTGCTCAGACTCTCGATCATTGGAGCTGCCGCGCTCAGTTCTTTGCGGGTTCATTTTTGAACACTTCGAACCGTAAAAACTTGGTATTTTCTGCACACGTATCAACCTATAGCTCTGGTCTCTGGCAATTCTCCCATCTCGGTTTAAAGGATGTAGTGCACACTTCCCTTGGAAGTGGCTTATTGTGAGTATGAGGCGATCATGGCCTATGTGCAGGGATTCAGTTCGTTAATGAGCACAAAGCTCCAGCAAAGGTGATCTTTCACGTAAGAGATCACTTAAACATCTTAAGAAATTGTTCCACGCAATAGGAAAGCGTGCATGTGTGCACGAACACTGAATACACTGTGTATATAAGCTCCAGTGGTTACACTGTTCATTCAAGTAACACATCAAACCAAAAATTCCTGTTAAACTTGTAAAGCTGAGTTTGGTAGCATAGCATAGATACCTATTGGAAAAAGAGTCTGCAGTGCAAAGGGTGGTCTGGGAAAACTCATTCTGGGGGAATCTTTATGCCAACTGTACCACTGGCATTAACAGTCAGTAACCCTAATTCATCTCTTCTCACCCACCTTTCCCCTCAGCTTGCCGTGTAGGTCCATCTCATCTCAGCTATGGGAGAGCTGTGCACAGTTTCAGACTAATTCTCCCTCAGAAACGGCTTGTGTTGAATTACCAAGTCTCTGATGTGGTGTCTGATCACTGTGTCCCTCTGGACACCACATCACCTTCAACAGGCTTCTCCTAGCTAAGAGGCAGGTTCCTATTC
Source organism: Catharus ustulatus (assembly GCF_009819885.2). NCBI lineage: Eukaryota > Metazoa > Chordata > Aves > Passeriformes > Turdidae > Catharus > Catharus ustulatus. Next base: position 21,342,663 of record NC_046224.1, on the reverse strand, counting down.
CGGACAAAAAAAGTTAATATCCTGAGAAAAACTCGGGATACTATTTTGCTATCATGGTTCAAATTTCTTGCTAAGCTACTGGACTGAGGTTTAATTCTGTGATTTATGATTGCAGTGAAGAGGGAACACATCTCACTCTTCTATGACATATTGTTTTGACAAATGATGATTAATTTCTTTACTCAAACATGTTAAGATGCCTCATGATACATGCAAAAGAAAGAAAATACATGAGCTGTGCTCAAGATTTTCTAAGGTGTGCTGTGTGCTGGTGCTTGGTGTCTGGTTATACATTTACAAAAACCAAAAGGATACATACTTTATGATTAAATGCTAAGCTACTCCAAAATTAGAAGGAAGGGAAAAACAAAAACAAACAAAAAAGCCCAAAAACAACAACCAAACAAACAAAAATTCAAAACCAAAAACAACCACCCAAGAGTTCAGTATTACAATTTATTACAAGGAAGACCTGCATTAATTTGTTTTCTCTTCCATAAGGTCAGCTGTTTATTTCACAGAAGGTACTTACTTAGTAAATGTCAATATCAAAAGTCTGTGATGTTCCAATAATGGCAAATGAACCACTGAGTTAATTAAAGGTCTACATGTCAAGAATTCTGTTTCAGTTACTTCCCTCAGAATAACAAATCACCTTCTACTGATGAACACTTTATGATGGGGTTACAAAATTTTTAATCAGCATTAGTCTCTACAAAGCCTAATTACCTGTCAAATTACCACAAAAGCAAGTTAATTCCAAACATACATTTTTTCCTATCTTTCTTATTTCTTAGTGGGTTATATTATTCCCATACTTCTTGTGTATCTCTATGTCTTTTATGGCAGTCATTGTCAGGTGGAAGAGTTTATTCTGCATGGCTTTATCATGTCTTTGAAAAACAATTTTAAAAGTCTCCGTTAGGGATTCAATTCTTAAAAAATATTAATTTATTAAGAAATCTTTTATGTTTGATAGAGACAATTAGAAGCTAGACTTTCATATAAAGGAAGCTATGTTAGTTCAGGCACAAAGATGTTTAAAATTTGTGCTGGAAAAGGTGTTGATAAGACAGTTTTAGTTATTGTTGAGCAGTTCTTACACCCACCCAAGGCCTTTCTGCTTCTCACACCACCTCACCCATGAGGATCCAGGTGTGCACAAGGAGCTGGGAGGGGATGCAGCAAGGACAGCTGAGCCCAATTGACTGAAGGAGGATAATCCAAATCATACAGTTTCATGAACAGCAGATGAAGCTGGGGGGAAGAAAAAAGGATGGGACTATTCTGGTGATTGATTTTATCTTCCCAAGTCACCACTGTGCACGACAGGGCCCTGCTCTTCTGGAAGTGACTGAACACCTGCCCACCCATGGGAAGTGATGAATCAATTGCTGGTTTTCTTCTGTTTCCATGGCTTTTGCTTCACCAGTTAAACTGTCTTTATCTCAAGCCACAAAGTTTTTCTCTTCTCTGATTTTCTCCCCCATCTCTGGGATGAGTGAGGGAGCAGCTGCATGGTGCTTAGTTGCTGGCTGGGGTTAAACCATCACAGCTGAATAAAGTGGAAAAAAAATCCTTCCTATTATCCTGGGAGAAATAAATTGTAAAATGTAAGTTATGTACATTTCAAGACTAAGTATGCACGTTCTCAAAGGAAGGAGCTCAGTGATGAAACACCTGAAATGTATGGGCACGAAGCTGAGGACAGCCAGAGTGGAGTCTGGAAGAGTGCAACATAAATAGCATTAATACCAGACCTGTTCTCTCCTGCTTGCCTGTCAGTACAGATTTGAACCAGCTTGAATTTGGGTAAGGAACCACTTTTCAACCTTTGAAGTAGTAAGATTCCACAGAAGAATTTTTCTTACTCAAGTTTTTTTGGTTTTTTTGTTTTTTTTTTTTTTTAAATATCTAGATCACAATGCATCCAGTGTACTGCTGGACACAGGGTTACCAGATACTTTTTTCTGTGGGAATTTGAGATCTGTCCTCTACATAATATGTTGTGAAATCATAATGAAGGCATAGGGTGACTCCTCCTGGGATCCCTATTCACTCTTCATATTCATTTTTGGACAATTATTTCTAGATTTGGAGATGTTGCATTTTCAGTTTCATTTTGCTGATAGTGTTTTTTGAACTCTTTGCATTTCCATTCCCATATGAGTTTTGTTCATCAGTCCTGCATGAGCTGCTGAGACATCAGTGAAACGTCAGTGACTGCAGGATTCTTTTTTCAATGATTTCAGGATTGGGCTGCCAGCAGCTGTGGAAAAATTGAAATGTAAGAAATTAATAAAAGGATTATGGCTTATATCAAATATTGAAACTTGTTCTAGTAAAAGAAGTCCCTACCTACAGCACAGAGATGTGAGATAACAACCAAGGGCTGAGGCAAGGTCTGTAGCTCACTGTCTATGGCCTGCACTGTACCTCCTATGTTATCTGGGCACACAGAGAGATGCATTGTTGATATCAAGAGAGAATGAGTTGAAGGGGGAGCTCCTATGGAGACAGGATGGTCACTTTGGCTTGGAAGAACAGCACAAATGGAACAAGGTCATGATCTGAACTTTGAAAGACACATGGCCAAAAAAATAACTTTGGCCTGATAAAGTCAGTTATATATTAAATTCCACACTACTGAATGTGCTAATAACTTGTACAAACTATGTGCTACCACATGTATGACTATATTACTCAATTCTCCACCTAGATCATGCCACCTGTAAGAGGGAGAGTAGGATAAGATTATGCTGTATATAGGAGGGCAGAAATTTAGCCTGTTTGGTAGGAAGACAAAAACACCTTGGAGAGTCAACAGGTTACTCTCCCTCCTCCCAGCTGGGCAGGCCTCCTTGGAAAGCTTCTTCACATAATAATAACAACAACAACAACAACAATAATAATATCTGGATTAACACAACATTATTGTTTTTGTTGGAGCTCTATCATAGTGCATTTAGCACTGGCAGTTCTGAATTTGTAGTTCTGTTGCTTCAATAAACTTCACTGTTCTCCAGTCTGTTGTTACAGAAGTTCCTATTGAATGCAGCTAGGTCTATGGAGCTGTAATTGTTAAACTGTGCTATTTGTGAATTTGTGCTCATGCTTCTTATTTGACACTACCAGGGTTACAGTGCTGAATTTTCAGGAATCAGAAATTAAGGCAGCTGCGCCCAGCCCCTTTGATCTCTGAGGACCAGCTGGAATGCAAGGGTGTTCATTTTCTGCCAAGTTTATGTACAGTAAATTCACGAATACAAGCCGCACTGACTATAAGCCGCATCTCTGGGTGTTGGCAAACATTTCGGTTTTTGTCCATAGATAAGCCGCACCTGAATATAAGCCGCTTTGTCGTTCGCAGCGAGGACCTGCGTGCAATTATTAACAGAACCGCGGGAGGGCGGGGTTTACTGGCTGAGCTAAGGCTGTGCAGGCTCGGCCCGCTAGGGGCCGCTGACAGGGCCAGATGGCCCAGCCCGGCGCTGCCGCTCGGGGCCGGCCGCCGCTGCCCCTGGGCTCGGTCACCCCGGGTCGGCGCTGCCCTGCGGTGGCAGGCAGGGACGGAGCTTCCCCTGCTCCTACGGCAGCGGCGGCGGGCGGGGACGGAGCTTTCCCGCGCCCGTGGCGCCGGCGGCGGGCAGGGACGGAGTTTCCCCGCTCCTGCCGCGGCGGCGGCGGGCAGGGACAAAGCACCCCGTCGGCTCCCCGAGCCGTGGCAATGGCTGCGCGGGGCTCCCGTCGGCTCCCCGAGCCGCAACAATGGCGGCGCGTGCTTCCCCCCCCCTCCCCGGGCCACGGCAATGGCTGCGCGGGGCTCCCGTCGGCTCCCCCGGCCACAGCAATGGCTTCCGCGGGGCTCCTGTCGGCTCCCCGAGCCGCAGCAATGGCGGCGCCGGCTTCCCCCCCCCTCCCCGGGCCACGGCAATGGCGGCGCGCGCTTCCCCCCCCCTCCCCGGGCCGCAGCAATGGCGGCGCGCGCTTCCCCCCCCCTCCCCGGGCCGCGGTAGGGGCGGCGCGGGCTTCCCCCCCCCTCCCCGGGCCGCGGTAGGGGCGGCCCGGGTCCCCCCTCTCCTCCCCGGGCCGCGGTAGGGGCGGCCCGGGTCCCCCCCTCTCCTCCCCGAGCTGCAGCAATGGCAGCGCCGGGCCCCCCCCGTCTCTCCCCTGGGCTGTGGCAGAGGAGGAAAGAGAGCTCTCCCGCCTCTCTCCCCGCCCCCTGTGCTGCCTGCAGGGAGCCAGGCTCCACCCGCGGTGCAACAGAGTAGCGATTTGTAACAATCGCAAAATGCCGACTTTGCAGCTGCTCGGCTCAGCACTCTGGCAGGCACTTCTGAGGTTGTATTAGCCGCTCCTGATTATTAGCCACATTTCCGGTTTAGGAGCAAAATCTTAGTCAAATTGGTGCGGCTTGTATTCGTGAAATTACTGTACTTTTAATGCAACACAGAGGTTAGTCTGTATGTTCTTTGAATGTCTCTTCTAACTGAAATTATTAAATGGATCTTAAGTTACTGTTCAATTTTATCAGACCTCACAGAAGATAATATTTGATTTATGATTTAGAATCAGCTGTGAGCGAAGAAGATCAGGAACTCAGCTTGCTCCCCTTTATTAGTGTCTGTCATGAGTTAAGAAACTAATGCTATGAACAAGCAGGTATTTATTATTTCTTTAATAATCATTTTCCAAATGGTTTCCGTTATTTTGCAAAGCAAACAGACAGCAAGAGACAGAGGAAATTATAGGTAGTCACAAATTCTTGGGCAGAAGCAGCTCATTATGCAGCAGGATTTATATTATGAGGCTTTACCTTCATTTTATTCCATTAGGAAAAAAAAAAAGACAGAAAGAAAGAAAAGCTGAGCTTTTCAGAACTGGACAATTATCACAAGTTGCTTAGGTATGTGATTTGCCCAGGGAAGACCTGTGATAAAGTCAGTCCCAGAGGTCTGGTTGACTAGACTGAAAATCTGGATTTTTATAGCAGAGTGAGTTTAGGGAGCTCTGCAGCAGGTAGTGCTAAACTGCCCTGTTGGAAATTCGCTGAAGACTTGTCTGTGTAGTCAGAGAGTGAAAAAACAGCTGCAAGCATGGCACCAAGTGTATGGATACTAGTGCAGGCCATACTGACCTTAGTCCCATAATCTCCTGGAAGTGACAGAAAAACTGACTGCAGAGTGCCCAGTTTCTTCTGATAGCCTGGGCTCCTGCAGCAGTCCAGTCATGGTCCCTGAAATTCCCTCCCTGAAAGGAGCAAACGGCCTTAGGAAAGATAACACCATGACCTGAGGCATCCCCCCTGCATCCCGGAGTATCTCCATAGCCCAGATGAGAATTCGATCAAGTTCCTTGTGGAACAGAGCCTTTGTTAGATGTTTGAAATGTTAGGATGTCTTTCAGGGTTTTGGTATTTGTCTTGCCTTATTTGGGATTCCTTTGGGCCCATGTGAAAAGAACATGTATGAACATGTGACAGATCCCATTGTTGTCATTTATCAGTGAGAGACGGGCCGTTGAACACTGATTTCTCTGCTAAGTGCAACATATTTATCTGTAGTATATGGGAAGATAAATTGATCATTGTTCAATCTTTTGTTGTATCCTCATGAAAGCCTTCATTACATGAAGCTGTCCAACCAGTAAGAAAAAAAACCACTATGAAGCAATCAAAAAACATCCATGAGAGGGCGTCAAACACTCAATATAGGAAACTTTTATCGTTCCAGATAATTTTCAGGTAGAAAACGGTTTACCGAATAATTTTTGCTAAAAACTGCTTGATTTCAACAGCAAAATCTCAGAATATTTTCCTCCGCTGAAGACAGCAAACCCAGAATTAATAAATACCCGAGAAATGCAAAACCGCTCCTATTTTAAATCACTTTATTTTTAGAGCATTTTTAGCCATGATCTTGTCTATGCCACCACTGCACTGGAAAACGCTGTAAAAGTATTCGTCCAAAAGAATATTTTTACCTTAAAACACAAAAGTGGAACACGTAAAATCTCGGCTAGCATACCTGTAATTCTAAATTCACCTTGAGTTAACATTGAGAGATGGCGGGAAATTAAGATGTGAAAAAAAACCGAGGACGGGTAGAATTTCTCAGAAACACGATTGGACAAAATTTGCTGCAAGATTATCCATTTTTTATAATAGTGCAGTAACTGTACAAACAGAAAAGCCGCAAAGGAGAATCCCTACAAGCGAAACTGAAATACATAAATCATACATTTTTGAAAATAACAAATCAGAACATAATTTAGATGAATCCATAAATGTGGTGACTTTCTATGAAGGAGCTTTTTCTTCTAAATGATCACGAGATATATAAGCTTTAAAAATACATTAATAATTATAAAAAACAGACGCGCCGTCCTTGCTATCTGAAGCACAAGAAAGGAACCAGAAAAGCGACAGAGGCGACAGAGACACCGAAACCGCTGTACCCGGGGAAGGGAATTTAATACAAAACCAGAAATTTTCGGCTTGGGGGTTGCGCGGTAGAGAGAGAGAAAACGGCGGGAGCCACACAGAGGCTCCGCCCCCTTTTCTCCAGTCTTCAACCAGGTCGGACTTTACCGTATAAATAACGTGGTGCGGGCGGCGCTGGCTCACAGCAGCAGTGGCAGCAGCAGCGCAATCATGTCTGGTCGGGGCAAAGGCGGCAAGGGGCTTGGCAAGGGCGGCGCCAAGCGCCACCGCAAGGTGCTGCGCGACAACATCCAGGGCATCACCAAGCCGGCCATCCGCCGCCTGGCTCGGCGCGGCGGCGTCAAGCGCATCTCGGGGCTCATCTACGAGGAGACGCGCGGTGTGCTCAAGGTGTTCCTGGAGAACGTGATCCGCGACGCCGTCACCTACACGGAGCACGCCAAGAGGAAGACGGTCACGGCCATGGACGTGGTCTACGCCCTCAAGCGCCAGGGTCGCACTCTCTACGGCTTTGGTGGTTAAAGCTCTGTGCTCCTATCAAAGCATCGGACAAACACCCAAAGGCTCTTCTAAGAGCCACCCACTTTTTCCTTTAAAAGAGCTGTTTTCCGGGTAGCAACTATGTCGTTGCATAATTTAACTAAACTTGTTGAAGTACAGCTGCTAAAGCTGTGTGTGCTTGCCGAACGTGTAAATTTTTTGTTAACGGCGAATTCGTTTTTGCTGTACAAGGTGGGGGGGGTTTGTGTTCCAACTTTTATAAAAATCAGTTTAAAAGCTCTGGAATAACGTTTTTTTCGTGTTCGCCCATTTAAACAACAGCTAAAATGTTACTTTGTGTCCTTACTAGTTTCGTATTATGCTGCGTGTAACAAATTCGAACAAATTGTTCTTTTACGGGAAAATCAACGTTGCTTTGAGATGAACATTTTCTTTCTGATTCTTCTATTTCCTCTCCCCCACCCAATTGTCTATGATTCTTTTACTTATAAAATAAAAGAGTAAATCTTCCACAGTTTTCTAGTGATGATTTGGGGGGGTTAGTGGGAAGGGAAGGGGAGGGGAGGGGAGGGGAGGGGAAGGGAGTAGTTGGGAAGGGGAAGGGCTAGGAGGGGATGGGAGGGGGCAATAAAAGCAAATTGGAAACCTAGAAGGTTTTAATAATTTTAACTTTGTAGAAGATGTCTGAAAAACATTTGGAAATTGCAAATAATTGTATCAATGAATATATGTAGGCACGTTTGGTTTTCTTACACATTCGTGAGCAGGGAAAAATTAAACAGGAAACCAGTACCTATTCCTTTTCAATCAATTTCATCCCCCCCCCCAAAAAAAACCCTAAAAATTTCATGGCCTGAGTGTTACCACTATCACGATGTTGCCCGATGTGTAAAGCTTCTCATTAAGAACTTGCTGGCAAAATTGAAACACGAAAACCGAGGAGAAAGTAGCCTTAAAAATTATTTCAACCACTACAGCTTGTTAAATACTTATCATAGCTACAAATTCGTGTTTCTGTATTTTTTTGAGTGCCTCTGATTCAAGGTACAAGCCTGTCTATCCTTTGTGTCTTTGGGAATAACGTGCTTATTCATGTAAGGAGCTGAAAGAACCTTTTCCTTCTTTTGTAATCGGCCCGTCATTTCCAAAAAGCAAAGCCAAACACAACAAAGATACAAAGTAAGAAAAACAAAGTGCAAATAACTGCTGAATTTAGGCTCTACGCTGTTCACGATCCGTCAGGAGACTGGCAGAGATGCGGAGCCGGGAAAGCACAAGGGACGCGAGCACTGGGTCCGAAATTCCCGGCCCGGGTCAGGCTCTGGAGCCGCAAGGAGCGCGCGCGGTCGCGCTGAGATCGCACGGCAGCCAATGAGAGCGCGCTCCTTGCGGCCAATCAGCGACGCCGCAGCTCTATAAATACCGGCGGTGCACGCAGTGCTTCGCTCAGTTTCTGCTCTCCGTTGGAGCTTCTGGTGGTGTTTTGCGATGGCGCGTACGAAGCAGACAGCGCGTAAATCCACGGGCGGGAAGGCGCCCCGCAAGCAGCTGGCCACCAAGGCTGCCCGCAAGAGCGCGCCGGCCACGGGCGGCGTCAAGAAGCCGCACCGCTACCGGCCCGGCACGGTGGCGCTGCGCGAGATCCGGCGCTACCAGAAGTCCACGGAGCTGCTGATCCGCAAGCTGCCCTTCCAGCGCCTGGTGCGCGAGATCGCGCAGGACTTTAAGACCGACCTGCGCTTCCAGAGCTCGGCCGTCATGGCGCTGCAGGAGGCCAGCGAGGCCTACCTGGTGGGGCTCTTCGAGGACACCAACCTGTGCGCCATCCACGCCAAGCGCGTCACCATCATGCCCAAGGACATCCAGCTGGCCCGCCGCATCCGCGGGGAGCGCGCATAAATTTCCTGCTTCAGGCCACATAAACCCAAAGGCTCTTTTAAGAGCCACTACGTTTTCACTAAAAAGAGTTGCAATGCTGTTTAATTGTTGTTGTTTTAAATTCTTGCCGGGTGTTTTACCAAATAATACAGCAATAAGTGCTTTGTGAAAGCTCAATGGGGGCAGGAGACAAACCGGGTGGGAGAGATGCGGGATGATTCCATATGTTAAGGGAGGATGATTAGAGAGCCTCAGGTAGGATAGTGGAGTTTACATCCCTGTGACTGATAAATGTGTAGCGGCTTTGAGGAGAATAGTGGCGGCGGTGTGGGCGGCTGACACGGATATTGCTGGGTCTGGAGTGGACCCATGCTCAGAAAAGCTGCACCTTAAACCCTGGCTGGTTCAAACCAATCGCAGAAACTTCCTAAGTTACCGTCGTGTGTTACTGCCAAACTTACCTAACACACATTGCCTTAAGGGAGCTGCTGCCTTTCTCCAACAATTCTTAACACCAGGAACAAGAATATCCTTCTCAACAGATCAGTTAGGATTATTTCGGGTATGATATATATTGTTGTATCTGGTCTCAAAACAATGCACAGCCATGCTAATGACACAAGGTGCATGAGGCTTCTTGCAGCACAGAAAAATGACTGAAAAGGCCAAGAAACTGATTCAAAAGTACTGTAGAGAGGAATAACTTACCAAACTTCCAGATTTGCTGACATACTATTACAAAACTGGGGGAGGAAAAGGTGTAGATGGGATCTCTTTTCATTTGGTCAGTTGTTGCTTTTTGTTTCGTTTTGTTTTTGTAGATGGTTCTTTTCGTATAAATTTTATAAAATCCATGGAGCAAAAATTTATGTATTCTTCCACTAATAAGAGTAAAAGCGTTTGTCTTTGAACTTGCATTTCTCTGATAGTGATCACCATTTCTGATGTATGTTGAGTTGTCATTTCTGCAGCCAGTTCTTTAGGATTCTTCATGAGTTGCTGAAAGGACAGATAGATACACCTGCATTTTTCAACCTTCTGGAGACCTAACTTTGAATTCTTACCATGAGACAAGGTTAAACTAACAAGCATCTGAAATCAAAATAGGAAGTTAAAAATTAAACCTTGAATTTATTAATAGCTGAAGTTTTTCCAGTCGTTTTTGGAACCATCTCCCTTTCTTTTCTCTTCTTTTCACATCTGGTAGTTGGGATGCAGTAGTTCTGAGGACTGGAGAGCACTTGAAGGCTGCTGGTAGAAGGCAGAGTGGCCTCCTGTTGTCATTAGAGGTTTCTGGGCACTATTTGCCTGCTTGGAGATGCTGTGCTGCAGACCCCATCTGTCAGAGACAGCACTTGTGTGGTTGGGATAAGAAAATAGAAAGACTTGCTGAGTGTGGCCATCAGGCAGCATGATGATTTGTTTGGGGTGTTCTGCCTCTTATCTCTCTCTTTATTTTCTCCCTTCTTTTTTCTTCCTCACACATAAAACCCTCTGAATTAATTTATTGATCGTCATGGCCTGATTTTGGAACAAGGTTGGAATGGAAGCAGAGTTGTATATTGTAACATGATGAAGATTTCTCCTTGTCTTGATTAAGCGGCATGATGTTATAAGAAACTTTCAGTTAACAGCCTGGGGAGAGAAGGAAATATTTCAGTAGGCCAAAAAAGTCCCACGTTTTCTTAAAAGTGAGAGAAAAGAGTAAACACAAGGATAACCTCAGTCTTTCTTTCTTCCTTCTGCTTCAGATGCAACAGAGCATACTCAGCACTAATTAGGAAAAATAAACAAATCAAGAAACTCTGTACTATTTCTAACAAGTAGCACCATGGCACTGCTGTTAGATTCTACCCAGTCCCTTTTAGGAATTTTACTGGATATCACTGATGTACGACCTGAGAACACAGAGAAGTTATTAACAATTTACCAGTCCTAATGAATGATTTCCTCATTCAATTTTGAGAGCAGATTCCACAGACAGGTAAGGGAAGGCTCTTCTGGATGTGCACAGTTAGCAGGCACCAGTGACCCCTGCCTCTTTATTTACAATTGTAACACTTCCAAGGTTTTAGCCCTTTTAAGACTTTAACTGACCTTGAGTTTGGGTCTAGTTATGAAGTTTAAGTAATAAAGTAGGCAGATGTATTGTTAATTTTAATATTATAATAATGTAGTTTTTTTTAATTACACTTAGGCACAGTCTGTGTACTCTTCCAGCAGGAGCACTGCCACTGTCTAAATTCTCACCCTTTACTCTGCAAGTGGTGATGTATAAATGAAAGAATAAAAGATAACAGAACCGTTTCAAGTAAAAGAGACAGAGTGATCATTTAGTTCCAGCTGTGGAACACTTTCTGGTTTTTTTAGACACTCTATAATATTGGAACTGCGGAAAAACATGCCAGATGGTGCTGAAGCAGAGGGGAGCCAGAAAGATTGATAGATCTGAAAAGAATTAACATTTGTGAATGGAAAAAGAGCACATGAAGGTGTGTATACAGGTATGTAACATTTACATATATGTGTTTATAGGTACTCTCATAGCTGTATCAGTATGCTATGAATGTTTCTTGTCTATACCATATTTACCTTGTGTGTATTGTTTAAAAAAAACCCAAAAAACAACAACAACAAACATTTGAAACCTCTTACAGGGCTCGCCACATGCTATACTCAATCACTCGAATTTTTATTTCACAACAATATGGCTGGTAACATTTACAGAAGGGTGTTGGACAGGCTGGAGTCCAATGTCAAGGAGAGGAAAAGTTGTGACAGTGAAGAAGAATAATCAGTAGAAATCTCAGTGCTTTATTTGTGGATTTGTAGAAAACTTGACCTCTCTAAAATACTAAAACAGGGACAGTCTGTGAGACTTGGCATAACCAAAAATTGAACTACAGGCCAACTGGAATTTCCTGACTAAAAAGGTTTATCGAATCTACTAAATTCTGCTAAGTCTTGCCCTTTGATCTCCCTGTGCATGTTCTTCTACTGACTCAGTTTTCTTGTCATCAAATACAAAACACTTGTCTTTAACTCTAAAAACAGTATTTCCTACAGGTCTTCCGTTGGCTAAATCTGCCAAGCCTTGACAGCCACTTTCTTTTCCTCAGCTGATATGGTCCCGAACAGAAGACACACAACATTCTCTGTGAAACTGTTCTCCGTGTATTGGGGAAATAGAGAGGTGATGTGTTGGAAACAAGCACAGGATTTTCTTTGCCTTTCCAGGTTCTCCTGAGTCATCTTCTCCAACCTGTCCTGTCCTAACACACACACACACACACACACACATAAAAATCCAAATTAAATCATTGAAATTCCTAATTTTTAATCCTATCATCAAGCTTATAATCATAGCATTTCTCTTTTAGTCATGTAATGGAGGTAGGGCTCTGAGATATCCAGGTACAATTTCAAGAGAACATCACAGTAAAAGCAACTAGAGTATAATAATAAAAAAGATGTTGGAAAATTTGATGTTTTTCAATGCTAAATCACGCCATATCTTCCACAATGATTTAAAGTGAAACATCGAATATTCCAAATAGACTATTTTACGTTCTGTAATCTAAAAGGGAAAGGGGGAAGAGGGGCAGGGAAAAGCAAGGATTCTGTCCTAGTAGGATATTTGTCATTTACTGTATCTGAACACTTCTTTGCTTTGTGCAGTTTACTTTCTGTACAGTTGAAGGGAATTTTCAAGCACCTCATTAAAGCAGCACCCAAAACTCCCTCAACAAGGAAGCAGCAAGACAAGTACTTGCAATTACTGGCATGCTTGCATCGGATTTACAATAACTTTAAAGAACGTCAGAATCCCCGTCTCATAATCGTAAGGAAGGCAGTGTTTCAACTCTCTTGTGTAATGTAGTGGCTCTTAAAAGAGCCTTTAGGGTATGGGAAAATTACTTGAGGAGCTGCGGCAGGAGACTCAGGCGCGCTCGCCGCGGATGCGGCGGGCCAGCTGAATGTCCTTGGGCATGATGGTGACGCGCTTGGCGTGGATGGCGCACAGGTTGGTATCCTCGAAGAGCCCCACCAGGTAGGCCTCGCTGGCCTCCTGCAGCGCCATGACGGCCGAACTCTGGAAGCGCAGGTCGGTCTTGAAGTCCTGCGCGATCTCGCGCACCAGGCGCTGGAAGGGCAGCTTGCGGATCAGCAGCTCCGTGGACTTCTGGTAGCGCCGGATCTCGCGCAGCGCCACCGTGCCGGGCCGGTAGCGGTGCGGCTTCTTGACGCCGCCCGTGGCCGGCGCGCTCTTGCGGGCAGCCTTGGTGGCCAGCTGCTTGCGGGGCGCCTTCCCGCCCGTGGATTTACGCGCGGTCTGCTTCGTACGGGCCATCGCTCAAAGGACACTCAGCGATCTCTTGACACTGAAGTGAAGAAATGAGAGCGCGGCCCGCCGAGGCTGATTTTATAGAGGGTTCGCGCTCTCTGATTGGCTGCTGGGAATGCGCCGCTCTCATTGGTTGGATTCAAATTCGAAAAGCCCGCCTGGATTGCGCGCGCTCTCACCAACGGCTGCCGGCTCTGAGCTCCCCCACCTCCTTCCCCGCTTTTGTTTTATGGGTGATTTCTTTTTTAGCAATTTTCACAGTGTCCCTCAAAAAATGAGACCTTTACGGAGAAATGTTCATACGGGAAATGAGAACTTGCAAATTACTCCGAGCTGAATGCATAATCTTTCCCCTTTAATTCACTTTATTCTTTTTCCCAAATAGGAATCTTGTATTTTGGGGCTTGGATTTTCACTACTATGGGGTGCGTGGCGTGGGGTTGTGTATTGTGATTAAAGCTTTGGTTGGAGAGGTTGGGTTCCACTTAGGGCAACTTTCATCTGGAGGGGTAAATGTTTTGGGACCAAAATTAATTGCAAATGCACGTTTTCTAATCTAAGAGGGAGAGCTTTCAAATTATTGAATCCTTGAGCATTCTAAGAATCATTAGGCTGCTGCTGGAGTACATCACGGCACAAGCTGAGTTTTCCTTTTTCCTCACCGTATATGTAATATTTCCCTACCCGAGGGAGCTGTGCTTGGAGCCGGATCACAGAAGGGCTTTCAGGGGAAACACAGGGGCAGCACAAACAATGGGCAATTCCCTACCCACATTTAGAGGACAAAGGGCAACGTTAAGAGGGAACCGAGCAGCTGATACCTCTCTCACTTCGCATTATGGGAGACGTTAACTTCATTTAGATATAAATAGATATATACTCCTACTATTTACGTAGTGGGGGGCAAAATCCCTCCCGCAGATGAAAATCCCGCACGGAGACACCGAACTACATTTAGATCGCTTTGTTGTTTTCAACTTTCTTAGATCACCAGCATCACGTTTCACAATCTTAACTAATAATGCCTTTAGCGTCTTAGAAGCAAAATTATTTTTACAGTTTACTGACTAAATGTTTAAAGTATCTTAACATGATTTATACAACAATGTAGGAACAATTGCGAGTTTCATCCTTTTAAGACAGAAAACGTTTCACGCCAAAGCGACACAGCTCTTTTTTAGTTTAAGTGGGCGGCTCTGAAAAGAGCCTTTGGGTCGTTGTGGTGATGCGATAGGAGCACAAATCTTTAGCCGCCGAAGCCGTAGAGAGTACGACCCTGGCGCTTGAGGGCGTAGACCACGTCCATGGCCGTGACCGTCTTCCTCTTGGCGTGCTCCGTGTAGGTGACGGCGTCACGGATCACGTTCTCCAGGAACACCTTGAGCACACCGCGCGTCTCCTCGTAGATGAGCCCCGAGATGCGCTTGACGCCACCGCGCCGAGCCAGGCGGCGGATGGCCGGCTTGGTGATGCCCTGGATGTTGTCGCGCAGCACCTTGCGGTGGCGCTTGGCGCCGCCCTTGCCAAGCCCCTTACCGCCTTTGCCCCGACCAGACATGATTGCGCTGCTGCTGCCGCTGCTGCTGTGAGCTAGCGCCGCCCGTGCCGCGGTTTTTATACGGTGAAATCCGACCTGGTTGAGGACTGCAAAGCGGAGGCGGGGTTCCCGCCAATTTTCCCTGGCTGCGTCACTCATGACGAAACAACGATCGCTCTTTCCTTTTAGGATGCTCTAAGGTCTGACGAGTAAACCGAAGAGTAAACCGCCTCCACGAAAAAATTCCAGCGACGTACGTGTTCACAGAGTTGGAAAGCTTCCTCCCACTTAGATTTCTATAAGCCATTTCCCATGTGCATGTGCATATTAATTATTTTTTCACTGGTAGGGGTTGGTGTGAATTATTTCAAATTCCTGTCATTTTCATATTATTAATTTTTTCTTTCGGTTATTTTGTATTCAAAGTGCTATAAACCTTGGTTTATAGAATATTTAATCATTTGACACCTCTTAGTAGCTTTAAATAATTTTCCACAATGTTTAATTATATAGTTTTCTTTATTTTGCTATACCACTCCCATTTCTTAAATATCCGAATTTTACATCAGTAGCTTTTTGTCTGTAAACATATATAAACCAGAAAGTGGAATGGAATTGTTTTTTATAATATTAAAATTATACTAGTTTGTGACTTCTGGTAATTTTACTCATTTTGAATTACTGCACTAGGGTGAGTTTTTGGGTCCTAATTTTTTACCAAATGTCCTTTACTATAAGTATAGACTGAAATTTCTGCTCCTTGATTAGTAATAAAATCACTCCTTAGTATAGATTAGGATTTTCAAGCTTTGTGTGTGTGTGTTTGTGTGTGTGTGCACATAAATACTGGAAACAAAAGATATTCTAAATTATCTTCTGTGAAAGTCAGAAGTTGTCTTTGTCTTAGGATGTTCCAAAGGTGATAATGTAAAAATACCCTGGAGTGGTAAAACTGGAAAAAAAGGATACATTAATAATATTACTTTTCTCATGTCTTTTTATGTATTAAATGTAAACATAATTTCTACATACTCTTTTAAAATTGTAACATCTCAAAAAATCATTCATTATATTTTACTAGATTTCAGGGATTGAATTTAGGTCAACATTAGTAAAAAAAATGTTGTTAGATTTATTTTAAAGATATATGTGAAGAAAAATCTGGAAATACAATAGTAGTTTTAAACTAATAGTTTTGAATTTAGAGTAGGTATTGGATCAGGTTTTATATTCCTTATGTTCCACCCACTGGCATCTGGTTCTTCTTTCTCTTTTCAAATTATTGTCTGTCAGTCTTAAAGGAAGAATGGAAATGCAGTATGACCTCTGTGAATGAGAACAGGTTGTACAGATCCCTGCTTTTCCCTGTATTCGTGCTCTTGTGATCTGCCATCTGGAGGAAAGAAATAAATTCTTCCCTTGTACTGAAAACCTGAGCACTTTTGAGGGACCAATGCATTCCCACAAGAGAGGAGAGCTCAGAGGAGAAGGGCAAAACCACAAGGAACTGGAGGAATAACGCACTGTGAGGAAACCTGGAGGATTACTGCACTGTAAAGCAAACTGCACTTATTTCATCATCAGGGACACTGAAGGGTTACCATGGTTCTAGACAAGAGAGCTGCTCCAGCTAATCATCAGATTTCTTCAGATGATTAACAAAGAATAATGTTTTCCTGAGTGAGCTGGATGAAAATATGGGGTGGGAGGATGGGCCATGTGCATATGAACCTGCCCAATATAACTTGTGAAAACTGGAGAACAAATAGAAAAGTTTCAAGATAGCAACAGGCTTGAGATTACTTCAACCAACATATTTCTTCAGAGGGACTGAGCATGGGAGGCAGCATTGATATTGAGCATATAGACACCAGTAAAAAGAATTTAATTTCTACAGTGATTCAAGTGTATATTGCAGATGTTTTATTATGATTGCCTGCAATTTCAGTAGTGTCCTTCTGCTAATTAAAAATGCAATGTAACACTGAATACACTCATCAGGAAAATTTTAAATGAAACATTAAACACTCCTCACACAATAGCTGAAAGAACCTGGATGGAGAGTATTCAACTCCTACAGCATGGAGATGGGATCAGCTGGTACCTGCCTTTGTAAACTTCACAAGATCTGACTTCTTTGGCAGGTCTTAAACCACTAAATCTACCCCAGTGGTCTTTGTGCTCTGTTTCCCCGTCCCACATACCCCACCCTCTTTTCAGCAAGTAAGCTGTGCTAGAAAGCCATGCTTACTAAAATAGAGCAGACCAGCACATCATTTTGGTAACAAATTTTTTAAGCACACAAAGCTCTGATTTTAAGACTAAGGTACAAAAATCAATATTTCCATGTGTGGATTTACCATTTGGAAGGAATCTTCTGGCAGTAGCATAGGTGCAGAAATGCTTTATATTGTCCAAGCAAAAGTAGCAAATATCACAAATCTAGTTTAATGACTGGTACACTAATAAATAATTTAGTATTTCCCTGTTAATTCAGAGAGTCAGAGGTGGAGTGACCCATTCTCATCTTTTCATTTAACCACTCCAGCTGGTCAGAGATATGAGAGTCTGGGCTGTAGCCCAGGTTTGGGCTGTTTCCAACTTCCTTGCTGCCAAATTCAGAAACTACGCAGGGATTGATAAATCAAGAAAAGACTTCTGTCGTGGTCCAGTATCTTGGGCTACACCTTTGAGGATGCAGTTTGCCATTCACAGAGTGGCTTACAGATCAGGTGATCCTCAGAGAGGCAAAATCTTTCAAAAACTGTCTGGTGGGCATGTTGTCTGAGTGAGGAAGGCTTGCATGGCCTCACCCCCATCACTCCATGCACAAGCTGAAATCTTGCAGCTCACTAAACATCTGGTACAGCAAGTATAGCTGAACAGGTCCAGGAAAAAAGCAGAAGGAACTCCTATATCAGGTTTGGGGTGCTGGGAACTTAGTGAAATACTCAGTTCTTCACATTAAACTTTTATAGGATATGGCAGAGAAGGGACAGGGTCAATAACCTGTAAGGAGGGGCAAGGACAACAATGTGTAGCAAATTCTGGCCATGGCTATTCTGGGCTTCTCTGAGGAAGACACCAAAGAGTGAACTAACAAGTGCTCCAGGGTGGCCTGTAGAGCTCTGAGCTCAGTAGCCCACCATGCAAATCTGCTTCTGCATTGTGGTAGAGACACAGTAAACAGAAACACAGCTACTCAGCAGCCCCAGCTGACACGGATGCTCAGGAGCTTTGCTTCTCTCAAATCCTTTCTCTACTTTCTAAACTGCCATTTGAAGCAGCACAGGTCTCATGATGCACTGTCCCTTGATTAAGCTAGAAAGATGAATCCAGAAAGAATTGTAAGCACCACATTTTTTGCACAGTTGGGACTGAACAGTTCCTCTTGTCACCTGGGCTCGTGCAGAGCTGGTCTGGGCAGAAGGTTTTGCAGCTGAACTCTACCAACCCTTATAGAATTGTAAGTACTTAAAAGCAGCTGAAGTACTGCCTTGTCCAAATTGTCTCTCTAAGGCATAGTTTTCCAAATTTAATGTGAACATTTCTGTAGGAATTTATTGAATAGTGTCTGGAGGAAGACAACTTTGAAAAATGGTGATATGCCTTGTGTGGGTGACTCCAGACACTGCTGCTGTGCTCGGTTTTTGCTACATCAGTACTTGGTTGGAAAACCAAAAAATTCCAGTTGACAACCCAACCCTTACAGAGATTTATTCATGGTCATGCTCTGGACAAAGCAGCTTGTCTTTAAGGATACAGCAGTTAGGAAAGTCACCACGATGTCCAGGTCCTGTCCAGGTCAGACCAGTCATTAACTGGACTGTGCACTTCAAGAGAACCTGGCACTTCTCTTCAACAAACTGCACGAGATTTCTGTTGGCCCACACCTCAAGTTTATTAACATCTCTTTTGTCTGAAAGTATTAGTTTAGCCTTCTTCACTCAGTGCTACCCACATCCACTGTCTCATCACCCAGGTTGATCCAGAAAACACTAAATAATATCAGCCCTGGAGCTTTGTTTTGAATACCAGTTGTCTGCAGATGCCAAGTTGTTAACTATAACCCTTTGACCCTCTGCTACAGACAATTTTCAAATATGCAAGAGCCTGCTGATCCTGCCTGTAGTCCCTCTGATCCCAAACAAGAACACTTGGGAGATGGTTCCAAAAATATCATATAATGTCAAGTATATTGCATACAGCATTCCTCTTTTGTCCACACAGATATTCTTTAATCAACAGTTCTCTGATAATTACCTATACCTAGTCATGAGCAATTTTTGCTCCTCTCCACTCATTATCATGTCAACAGAACCCATTTTATTTTTGAGATTTGCTCAGTCACTGTTTCTTGGAGACTGCTGTCATCCCCTGTAAGGCTTTCTACTCCATATTAGAAGATATTTCCTTATTGCTAACTTGCTGCTAAGAACATCTGTTCCTGTATTTTCTACAATGTATTTTCTACAGTTTTCTGTAATAATGAAAAAATCACTTCCTTTCCAATCATGTTTTAAGTATTTAAGAAGAAACTTCAGTTTTTCAGCATTCTGTCTCAGTCAGAGTATTTCAATAATACATGCTTTTTCATCAGGGAAGAATTTTTAGACATCTGACAGTCACTATTTCTCTCTTCTGTGAATCGACTTATTGTTCACATCTCATTATCTGAAATTTGGAACTAAAAACTAGGCCTAAAACTGCAAATAGGAGTATTCCTGACTACAGAGGAAGATCTTCACCTGTCTTATAGAAACAGGCACTGTGATCCTCTTCTACTGACAGACTGGTTTTGATTCATTACCAACACAGAACTATAATCTGAAGATCCAAACCTACTCAGGCGCTTGTCAACTCCTGCTGAGAGCAGCAGTTTTGCAGTATTTCTTAGTATTTGTAAAACTGATACAGTTTATTCCAGATGAAAAATCTAACACATCTTTGTCTCTTATCTGCCATTTTTCAATACATAAAATGCCCTCAACCATTTAAATTATTTTTCCTAGTTGATACTCACAACATTTGTATACAAGCTCTGTAGACCTTAATTCAGATCATAAATAAAATTATACCAGGCCTAGGGCTACAGTCCTAGGCTGTTTGAGACTGCAGTTTAATTTAATAGTTGAAAAACCTAAACATTTAAATACAAATTTCTACCCCAGAAGAGCTGATGCTTCTACTAGACCAAATTTTCCTGATTATTGCTTTCATTTCTAGCACTTTTCTAAAATGAAACAAAATGAAACTGGGAGAAAACCTGTAGTGTATCAGCAAGTTCTAGGGAAACATTGCACCCTGTACTGAGACTCTTCCTAAAGCAAATTTCAGAAAAAGCCTATTAAATGTGGTTTTCATTTCTTCCTTTTTATCAGTTTTGAGCACTGTAAATTCTAATTTTTATTCATCTCTTCCCTGAAATTGTTTGACCTTGTAATTAATACAATTCAACACAATTAATTATCCCTGCTGAGTCTGTAACCTGAAAAATGTATGAATCTTTAACCAAAATTATGATTTTGTACTTAGGTCATGGCCATACTCTTCAGATACCCAAAGAGTGAGAGAAGTTTCATAGGCTGGGTGCACAGCTCGGCCTGCAGCACATTGTCCCAGGGAAACTTTCAGCATCCCATTTCCCTCCACTCAGAATGAAGGGCTGGAATTACCTTTGATTTCTTAGGAAATGGCATCTAACAACATCCACATCCTGGGTCTCACTGAAGGGGTAGGACAGAGTTACTCTACACTGATGGCATCATTGCAATTTGTATTTCTGACTGAATCTGTATTTATTACTTCAGTCATAAAAAGCCAAATTGACTCTGTTGTGCATCTGGAAGTGTAGACAGCACGTCATATAGTTTCAAATATCACATTCCAGTTCTTTTCAGGCACTCTGTAGAAGTTACAGGTAGGGTTACGTTTCCATATTTTTGCATGGAGATCCCTAAATTTCTTCATCCTTCTGCACTTATCTTCTTCCCCTTTTTCTTCAGCTGAAATCAATGCAAAGTTAGTTGATCTGGGGAATAAAGTAACACAGAATCCTGCTCATAACTGAGGTTCCTAAGCATACTAACACTGCTACTACTCACAATAATTCTCAGTCCCATGGATGGATGGAGAGAAGTAAAATGTGGTTAGAAGAGGAACTGGATCCAAAGGCTTTCAGAAGGTGGCAGGAATATTTTTATGCTTTAACCTCTCATTATATGAGGCAAAAAAGAAGATTTGGGGGGTCATTCATTAAAATGCACAGCCCTTTTTTTGCTGGTTGGCAAAACTTCAGCAGTTATGGCAGAGGAGTCACTTCTTTGATCAGTCAGTCACCTTTTGATCACTCCAGACTGTAGGAATTTAAGTTTTGTTGAGACTCTAACTGGCCTTAACAAATTCTTCAGTCAATACAGCATGAGCACCGAGCCAATTCAGGGTTGTTCAAACTCATCTTGACAAGCCTTGAAATTAAGGACTGTGTGAGAGGTTAAAGTGGTTTTTGAAGCTCTCTGTATTGAACTACCAAAATTTTAAAAGTCATGGGAGTATCATTTGTTAATCTATACATAGGCTACAAAAATTAACCCAGAGTGGGACTGTATGCAAAATGGTATTGAGGGAAATAATTGTTTCCCTCCACTCAGCACTGGTGAGAGAAACTGGAATGCTGTGACCATTTCTGGCCTTCCCAGTGCAGCAGAAACGTGAACAGAACTGGAGTGGGACCAGTGAAGGGCCCCAAAGATGATGAAGGGGCTGGAGCATGTCTCATGTGAGGAGTGTTCAGAAATCCTGTGAGGGGACTAGAGGACACAGATCCAGTCTTCTCAGCACTGCCCAGGAAAGGAGGCAATGGGCACAAACTGAAACACAGGAAATTCTACTTAAACAAAAGAAATCATTTTTCAGAACACGCTCCCCATAGAGGTTTTAGTGTCCCGCTGCTCTATCTGATCCTTCTTTGAGCATGGCCAGGACCTACTGCATTAGGGGTTAGACTAAAACATGAGGTAGGTTTTTATTGATGTGATTGTCCTAATGCTGACATAACTGTCCATATATATTTGTTAGCTTAGTGGAAGTATAACTAAAAGGATACAGGTTTCTTTACTACTGAAAACTCTTTGACACCTCGAATCTTCCCTACATAAAAACTTTGCAGTTGCTGAATCAGTATTGTCAATTTAGTTTCAGCATGACAGAGACCTGACTAATAGCTTTTGACCTTGTTGTGGTGGTTTTATTGTTAATATTGAAAGGGATTACTTGAGCAACTGCAAAATTATTATTTGTGGATAAGACAGCATGCTTCAGTTAAAAGTTGACAATTTCTCTGTATTCTTAAAGTCCTAACTATAGTAATTGTAATTGAGTGTAGGCTTTTAGCTAAATTTGTCTAATCAGCTTATCTGGATTGCTCTCCTCCTGCAGTCTGAATGTCTTATTGGCCTTTATTTATCTAATGTTTTTCCTCCTTGAGAAGCTTCTCTCTCTCGACAAAAAGAAAAGTTAAATATTTTCTCTGCTATACATTTTTCGGAATTCTTACATTATGTGTGAACTATTTTTTGTTTTGAAGATCCTCGCATTAGAAAACATTCTGTCATTTTGTAGGTTCCTCTGTAATCTGCACTAGCACCTACACAGCTGAGTAAGGAAGCCAGGGAATGTGTGTGATGGTGCAGGGGAATGAGGCCATGGTTTGGGTGCACATTTAAAGAAGGTGAAAAGTAGGTTTGAGTTCCTCAGTAAGAGATAAACAGAGACAGCAACTGTACAGGGAAAGGAAATCATGGAGAATACAGAAAAATATCTGCTGTTTGATTAAGTATTGAATGAGTCACATTTAAATATTATCACTTCACAAACAATTTTTATTACCAGCTCACTCTCAAACATTTTTTTATTTTCAAGTAATTTTATTCCACACGAAGTAAATTTCTCTGGTTGAAATCTGTTCCCTAATCTACCACTGATTTGATACTTGATACTCCCTTTGCTTTGGCTTTTTTCTCTTGTCAGTAAAACACCCAGGGCAATGTCAATGGTATTTGTAATGATCAGTCCCTACAATAGGAGAATTTTCATTGTGGTTCAGTGTTGCATTTAACAGCTATTTCCAGCAGTTCAAACTCGAAAATTACTCAAAGTTCCTGACAAGTTTGTTTTGCCCAATTAAGTAGAAAATATCGTTTCTTGGCCTAGGGTGTGGGAACAACCCCTAAAAAAACTTCCTCTTTTCACACCACCTCATATTTCTAAAGCCTTTTTTATTTTTTTAAATTTACACACACAAAAAAAAAAAAAAAAAACACAAAAACAAAAATCGCTTTCTCCAGAAATGGATGGTGAGACCAGGAACATTTTGTCTTCTCAGAAGTAGGGTAGAGATAATTCTCCGCAGATAAGAGCCAGCGTGATGTTTAAGGAAAAGATACAATAAAGGATGCTGACACACAATGCCGGAGGCCAGCTGCCAACACTTCCAATGTCTCAGGCTACTAGGAAAAAGCAAAGGACTTCAGAAGTGGAACTAAAATAGGGAGCAGGGAACACACGGGTTTACAAGCATGCTTTGAAATACTTCAGATGACAATATTCTTCATATGCTTTCCTTACAAAAACAAAACTGAAGCAAACAAAGAAACAAAAAAAAAATCCAGAAACGTTCCTGTGCCTTTAAAAATCACCATGGAGTGGGAACAGCAATCCTTATCTGCTGCAGGTGGAGTTCTGATGACTGCGCCACTTAAGGAACAAGATCTAAGATCTCCCACCACTTTCTATCTCGTGTCTTTATCTCTCACCTCCGGCCTGCTGATGGGGGAAGGGAAGGAAGCCTCCCCTCTCCTGATGGGTTGAGAACAGCTTTGCTAAAAGCAAGCTTGAAGGGAAACTTGCCCCAATGCGCGAATGTGAATGAGGTGTGAAGAGGATGCACCCCTGGGGCTGCAGCTGCATTCTTGTCGGAGCAGCTGCTGTCCACTCCCAGTTTCTTGACCGGTTTCAAGTGTGATAAAGCAGTCACGGAGCTCCAGCACCAAATCGTCAAAGCTGCGGGGGATTAAAGCACATTTACCCTCGTGCAGTCTTTATTGTCTGAAAGATGTACATCACATTAAACAGACCCGGATAGATGACAACACTTCCCGGCTCTCTCGTATCACTTACAGTCAGATTCTGCTTTATCTTTGTTCATCTAGGCTGGAAAATATGCATAATGCCCTCGTCCTACCACAACCGACTATTTTTTACCTCTTAAACACATTCATCCTGTTCATACGACTTGTCACACTGAACTATCAAAATCTGTGGCTACTGAGGATTTGGTGTAGTTGTTTATGTGGGATTAATGTCAGGATCACGAGAAGGATGGCAGAACTCACAGCACACTTCAATATGCTTTTCATTCTGGTTTTTAATGTGGGTAACTGACAAGCCTAATTTTTTCCAATCTCTTCTTTCTGTTTCTCTCCTTCAAAGTATTTATTACCTCACCTGCATGCAAGCACAACGAAATAAAAATGGAAATAAAAAGGAACATGGAAGAGTCACAGTTTAATGTTTTCACTTGTAACTTTAATGTAGCTAATGTATCATTGTCATTTTAAGCTGTCACATTTAAATTAAAGCAGCTTGCTACCAAGTATAACTTTGTTGTGACTTCAACATTACGTGTATCAAAATATATGTCAGGGCCCTTGTAGCATACCTCATACCATCTTGAATCTCAAATTTCTCCAGGCTAGAAAAGATATTCCTTTATTGAAAATGGCCTCTGACATTTTGCATGATAAATTTTTACAAAGTGCAATGTGGTGAAATATTAAGTTTGATCTTGTTCTTTCAAACCAAGGGGGAGAAAATCTCGGTGCATTTTAATTAGAAACCAATCGAGGCTTTTGTCTTCTGATTTAATAAAAGATTAGCCAAGCAATTCATTGCAGTCCTTAAAAATGTAATTTATTTTTTATTGTCACTTTATGAAACTCAATAATTAAGTGAGATTATGATAATTAAAACTGATTTTGATTTATGAGGATTGTCTGAAAATTCTTTCAGTATTTTAGGTTTGGGATGGAAACCGCAATAGCAAGTTTTTTCCTTTTTCTTTAAAGAAAATAATTGAAAGGATATGAAACTTACCAAAAAAAATCCAAAGAAAAAACTAGCACACAAAACCACAACAGTCACTGCTGAAATATTTTTAAGTTGAATTGAAACTGAAGCATTCTACTCATGAACACCAAATTTCACAGTATTTAATTTATTTATTCCACATTATTTAATTAGGTGATGACCGATGCTTCAGTTGGCTCCGTAATTGTTTAAGTAGCATATAATACATGTTAGTGTATCTATACCTGTGAGACATTTTTCCTCCCCAAGCCTGCCTCCGGTGTTTCTGAGTCATAAAGAATAGTATCCACTGTTGTAACCAGAAAGTGTTAAACTAGCAGTTTATCTCGGATTTCTGGGCATTAACAAGGCATTAACAGCTTCGTTTTACAGACAGACTATTTGTAAAAATATAAAAATATTTCTAGCCCCTTAGAGAACATCACACAAAAAGCAAAACAAAACAACACAAAAAAAACTCCAACAAAGAAAAAGCAGCATCGCACTGGCAAGTTCAAAACACTTTTCAACAGTATATATCTTCCTGTGAAGGTCTCCTCCTTTCCTAAAACAAGAAAATATGTTGAAATACGGTATCCTTAATAGTTAAAGATATGGTTAAGAGAGCCGAATCTTTATCCATATTGAAAGCTCAGCCATGAAATTGTGTTACTTCCTTGTCTTTGAAATCAATTTACGACAAAAATACTCAAGCTGCTCGGTCGGTTTCTGTCCTAATCTGAAGAAAACCCCCCAAAGAGTAAGCCTGCAGTACGGGGGAGACTTTTTAACTACGTGTTTTATTTTAATTTAGAAGGAAAAACAAAAGTTTGCCGTTCCCGGGGTCTCTCCGGCTTCACAACGCGGGGTTAAAAACAGCTTTTCTCCGCCATCTGCAGTCCAAACAGCAAGAAACTTGCCCGAATGAAAGTCCACCGTCTCCTCTTCACTCTCCGAAGAAACTGGGGTGATTTTGCGGCACTCGTTTTACAAAAAATATGAATTTATAACTCCGAAGAAACACAGACTCGGAGGAGGAAAAGCTCTTCCTGGCTAACAGTTAGGCGGGCTCTGCAAAGCACCAATCACAGATCACCGCTTCGCTATAAATTCAGGCATCGGGGTTACTGTAGCCCAATTACTTTCTTTTGATTAGGAAGAAGTCTCTGCAGCGATGTCGGAGACCGCTCCCGCCGCCGCTCCCGCTGTCGCGGCCCCCGCCGCCAAGGCCGCCGCCAAGAAGCCGAAGAAGGCGGCGAGCGGCTCCAAAGCCCGCAAGCCCGCGGGGCCCAGCGTCACCGAGCTGATCACCAAGGCCGTGTCCGCCTCCAAGGAGCGCAAGGGGCTCTCGCTCGCCGCGCTCAAGAAGGCGCTGGCCGCCGGCGGCTACGATGTGGAGAAGAACAACAGCCGCATCAAGCTGGGGCTCAAGAGCCTCGTCAGCAAGGGCACCCTGGTGCAGACCAAGGGCACCGGCGCCTCCGGCTCTTTCCGCCTCAGCAAGAAACCCGGAGAAGTCAAGGAAAAAGCGCCCAAGAAGAGAACTGCTGCAGCCAAGCCCAAGAAGCCGGCGGCCAAGAAGCCCGCCAGCGCCGCCAAGAAGCCCAAGAAGGCGGCGGCGGTGAAGAAGAGCCCCAAGAAAGCGAAGAAGCCGGCGGCAGCAGCGGCCAAGAAAGCAGCGAAGAGCCCCAAGAAAGCCGCAAAGGCAGCTAAGCCCAAGAAAGCGGCGGCGGCAGCGAAGAGTCCGGCTAAGGCGAAGGCGGTGAAGCCCAAAGCAGCCAAGCCCAAGGCGGCCAAGCCGAAAGCAGCCAAGGCAAAGAAGGCAGCGCCCAAGAAATGAAGTGTTGAAGTGGAAATACTTTTAAACCCAACGGCTCTTTTAAGAGCCACCCACTATTGTCCCCAAAAGGGCTGATACACTCCGTGACTGAGCTCCCTGCCTGCAGCAGAGCCGACTATTCGCCACTATCCGTGTGGGACGTTCGTCTGTGGAGTGGATGGGACGCTAAACTTCCGGCCGTGGCTTTACACTAAGACTTGGAAAAATAAAAGTTTACATTCCCTGCGAAAAAGGCTTTCTAAAGGTTGCTTTTTTTTGCTTTTTTTTTTTTTTTCCTTTTTGTTTTGCCTTTTCTTTTTTTAGCACCGCAAGTGGGTGTATGTATTAAAGGGACTGCTTAAGGGCGGGTACCTTTGTGGGGCGTGGAGGTTCCTTTCGTTGCTCTAAATCAGCGCGATTCCTGACAGCACGGATGCGACTGCCACACCTCGTAGTGACCGTAGCAGGGAACTGTCAGCACGGCTCCTCCGCTTCCTTGGCAATGACCTTTCCGCTTGCCAGCGCTGTCGCGGGGCAGGTCTGAATTTCTGCGTGATGTGACCGACCTACTTTCGCAGCAGGCGCTTGCCGGGGCGGGAGGAGGGTGGAAGTCACTGCTGAGCGCTGCTCTCTCGCTCCCTGCCGGACGGGCCGGGGCTCGGCGGGGCCATCCCGAGCGCCGCGGGCGGGAGCGGCCCGGGCCCCGCGCGGCACCGGGGGCTGCCCGCGCCGCCGCTGGTTGGCCGACGGGAGAAGCTGCAGCCGCTCATTGGGCCGCTGGGAAATTTGGAAAAGCCCGCGCTGAAGGAAAGGGGAGGAGGAAAGGGGGGAGGGGAGGCGGTGGAAAAAGGGAGGAACGGAGGTGGGGCACGGAGCTCTGCCCGCTGTGGCTCCGAGCCTACCCTTGCTCACCGGTTTCGTTACGTGAAATCTCATCCCCGTAAAGCATCTCCCCCATTTTCATACACAATGCAACATGTTTCAGTTTAAGATAATTCCGAAACGTATACAAAAAGTGAAGAGGGTCCATTATTTTTCCCTCCACCGAAAAAAAATAATTATTGAAATAAGAAAACATGCTTTAAAGAAATAAATATATTCAATGTGAAATTCTTAATTTGGATGGAATAAATCATAAAGTGTTGTCTTGTATCTTTATTGTTTAAATAGATTTACGGTTTCCATTTATTGAAAAATTATTTAAACGTCTAATTTATAAACAGCAAGCGCATTTGAATTAGCTGTAAGGTGCCAAATAACCAAGGTTTTCACTATTAAAGATTAGGGTGCTACTTAAACGTTTGTTTAAAATTCCATTTACGACTTCTTATATTTCTATACCAAGGTACTACAGTGTAAAAGCTCTTTTATAGAGTATATGGGTGGCTCTTAAAAGAGCCTTTGGGTTGAGAGTGACGGTCCGAGACGCCCTACTTGGAGCTGGTGTACTTGGTGACAGCCTTGGTGCCCTCGGACACGGCGTGCTTGGCCAGCTCGCCGGGCAGCAGCAGCCGCACGGCCGTCTGGATCTCCCGCGACGTGATGGTGGAGCGCTTGTTGTAGTGCGCCAGGCGCGACGCCTCGCCGGCGATGCGCTCGAAGATGTCGTTGACGAAGGAGTTCATGATGCCCATGGCCTTGGACGAGATACCCGTGTCGGGGTGCACCTGCTTCAGCACCTTGTACACGTAGATGGAGTAGCTCTCCTTGCGGCTCTTCTTGCGCTTCTTGTCACCTTTCTTCTGAGTCTTGGTCACCGCCTTCTTGGAGCCCTTCTTGGGCGCGGGGGCGGACTTGGCCGGCTCAGGCATCCTAGCAGCGCTTTTCCTCCCGGAGAAAGCTCAGCACGTAAAATGGCCGCAGCGCCCGCCGTTTATAGAGACAGCGTATGCAAATTGAGGGACTGAGCACCGTGCAATGCGATTGGTCATTCCCGCACGAGGCGCGTCCTTATCGCCGATTGGTCACAAAACGATCCGCCTGCTCATTGGCTCGTTCAGCAGAGCCCGCTTCCAGCCAATCGCCGAGGGCTCACCCGCCCAGGGAAGGGATAAAAGGGCCGGGGGCAGTTGCGTCATTACGATTGTTTCAGATTTCAGCTGTTTGCTGGGTGTGTGTATTCTCCAGTGCTTCCAGCATGTCCGGCCGTGGAAAACAGGGAGGCAAAGTCCGTGCCAAGGCCAAGTCGCGCTCCTCGCGAGCCGGGCTGCAGTTCCCTGTTGGTCGCGTTCATCGTCTGCTCCGTAAAGGTAATTACGCGGAGCGGGTGGGGGCCGGAGCTCCTGTCTACATGGCGGCCGTGCTGGAGTACCTGACGGCCGAGATCCTGGAGCTGGCGGGCAACGCGGCCCGCGACAACAAGAAGACGCGTATCATCCCCCGCCACCTGCAGCTCGCCATCCGCAACGACGAGGAGCTCAACAAGCTGCTGGGCAAGGTGACGATCGCGCAGGGCGGCGTGCTGCCCAACATCCAGGCCGTGCTGCTGCCCAAGAAGACTGAGAGCCATAAAGCTAAAAGCAAATAAACTCAGCGGGTCAAGCTACTCAAGACTTCCGCGATGTAACATTTTAAACCAAAGGCTCTTTTCAGAGCCACCCACCTAGTCAGAAAAGAGTTGTGTTGCTTTTTTTGAAAAACGTTCTGTGGTGCTGAATTTTCAATAGCAATAAGTTTAACTCCCAACTTGTGTTGCAGTGTTTTTTAAGGCCTGGTTTCTACAGAGAACTGGTGCATCTGATTGCTAACCCATGTTTTAAAATGAAAATTAATATTTCTGTAGTGATTTACTGTTTCACGTCTTTCACTTTAGCACTCAGTAAATAGCTGGTTTTCAGGATTCTGCTTACCTTTCAGGGTTCCACAACTTGCTTAGGTTGTACGATACGGGATAGTGGGTAAAGAACAGGTAGAAGTGGCAAAATGTTTGCAGCATGGAGATAAGTAGAAGACCATCCTGAACGCAAGGTGTAGCTACATCTAACGATAGAAAAGGATTTTTTTTTTCGTCTTACAAGGCCTTTATTTTAAAAATGATGTCAAATTCCCTCTATGTTAAGCGTACATATATATAGAATGAAAAATGCCTTATGAAAAATGTCATTTGATTTCCATCTTGCTCACACCTGTGCCCTAAAGCAACAGTAACACTTTTCATTCAGGATCACCTTGTAGTGGTAATGTATTTCCATTCTAACTGGTATTTTCAAACTGACTACTCATAATTGTCTCACTGTTCATTGCTACTCCTCTTTTTACATCAATTAACAGTGGGCAATATTACTGAGTTTTCTGTATTGTTGGCACAAAAATCACCCATGAGCACAACATTAAATCTCTTCATTATTATAAACTCTGTATTTGGGTGATTCCTCTTGCTCTAGGGTATTCCCAGAAGCCTTGCCTAATTGGCTGTAGCACACAGCATTGAGGTGATTGGTCTCATCTTTGTTGCACCTCTGGTCCTTCCATCTCCTGGAGAGAAGGAGGAGTGCTGTGGGCCTGGGGGAAGGCAATATTCCCACTCTGCCTCTTTGCCATCCTCAAGCTGTAGCTGAGAGGCTTTTTAGGCAGCATTGTGCCATGGCCAAAGCCGGGTATCAGGGATTATAAGGGAAAGAAGCATACAGAAGAGAGCTGCTGGAGCACCAGACTAATCTTTCATAGTGATGGTGTCTGTGTCTAAAGGTTTTGTTTGCAAGTGGACACGTTTAGGGTTGGGGTTTAATTATGTTGTTTTATTGACCATCATTTGCTACAGTTAAATGTCTCCTGCCCTGTACTCTTCTCTTCTTTAAAAACTGCAATGGTAATTAAAATTTTATTTTAACATATATGAGCTTTCTAAGTTTCCAGAAGAGATTTCTACATACATGTTTTTTTAGAAAATTTCAGTCTCAGAAAGGTTTGGGTTGGAAGGTTAAAATAAAAGATTATCTCGTCCAAAACCCCTGCTGAGGGCAGGGTCACAAAGCACTAGCCCAGGCTTCTCAAAGCCCCATCCTGCCTGACTCTAGGGATTGCATCCTCTAGGGATGGGACATCCACTTTTTTTCCAGACAGCCTTCTTCAGTGTCCCACAAGGCTGCTTGCAAAAAAATTCCTTACTTATATCCAACCCAAAAGTAGTCTGTTTCAGTTTAAAATCACTGTCCTTCCTCCTGTCCCTACAGGCCTGAAAAGAAATCCTTTGGTGTGGAAAGGCTGCTACAGGGTTTCCTCAGAACCTGCTTTTCCCCTGGCCAAGCCACCACAACTGTCTCAGCCTTTCTTCATGAGAGACATGATCTAGCCCTCTAATAATTTCTGTGGCGCTCTCTGGACCTGCTCTGACAGATTCATGTATCTGTTATGCCAGAAGGTCCCAGAGCTGCATGCAGTTCTCTGGTGGGGTCTCAAGACAGCTGAATAGAAGCAGGAGAAAGGCTTTCCTTGACCTTCAGTTCAGGCTGCTTTTAATGCAGCCCTTGTTAGGATTGGCTTACTGGGCCACAAGTGTCTATCTCTAGATTGAAGCACTGGAATTCCAGAGAAAGTTTGGAGGATAGAGGTGTCTAAGCAGGAGTTTGCATTCTCCCTGGACAAACTTCTCTATGTGGAGGTGAAAACTAGTACCACAAGAGAGGACCCCTTCTCTGGCAGTCCAGCACATCACTCCAAATTCTTCCTGTCATGGGACCAGGAATTCATTATTTACTTCACAATTTCTTTCCAAATACTTACTGCACTCATTTGTCTTCTCAGTACCTGGAGTTTCATACTCTATGATACTAGATCCACTCCTTAACACTTCCCAGATTTGCCTTAGCCAGTAGTGGTTTCATCAGTTGCTAACCCAGTGTTGTTGCCATCAACAGTGGTGAGATCTCAAATATCAAAGTCTGGTAAATCAGATGTATTATATGGTAGGAGTGCTGGAAAATCTCCTGGTGTTAAAGACAGCTTTCAAACAAATTCCAGTGGATGAAGGAATGCAGCTAAGCAAGTTGCAATAAAGGAATTTACCTCATTTGCATATGCAGCAAGGAGTAAGAACCAGGAAATCCACATCACATGGTACCTTGGCTGTGTCACTGGGCTGCAATGCACCTTCACGTTCTAAAAAATTTGTGACCAAAAAAAACCCAAACAAACTTGCAGTCAAGGTCCCTCAAATGTTATAGATCACAGGTATGCATAACTCAGTAATGCCAATCCATATATCAAAAGACTTAAAACTGCATAGTTAAAAATTCAAAGAGAGTTTCTACCTCTTTTCATCTCTATTGTTTGCAGTGCTAGGAAAAATGTACCTATTAAGCAGCTCTTGCATTACTTTAGTTTGCATTTTATTATACCTATTATGACTGTTGTAGCAGATACAGATATGGATTTAAATTGCCACTTAAGCTCTCAAGAAAATCACAAGCATCTTTGAAGTTGGTTATAATGCACTGAGGCAATGGGTTTTTTTGCTATTAATTTTGTGCAGTCATAGTGAGGTGTTGCCTTATTGTAATAAACAATAAACTATAATGAGGAACAGGGCAACTGTCCTAATTAATGCACACTTGAAAAGCTACAGATTTTGTTTTAGCTTTTTAATGGAGCTGAGTTTTGCAAAGATTTCTCACTTAACCCCTAGTGCTGTGTGCCCAAATTCTTGAGGAAAATGTAGTATTTAGTATCTATAACATGCAGATGGGACACTCAACTTTGGTCCAAAACAAAATTATCTCCAATTAATGGTAGAAACAATTCTATTAGGGATTATATTCAGCCACAAGTTTTTATTTCTTCTCTTTTTAAAATTATTTTTTGCCTAAGAAAATACTCTGATTCATATAAGAACTGAATGTATCCCTAACAGACACACCTGGGAAAGGTGTCCTTGCACACTCCCAGCAACACATAGGCAAGGCAACCTTCTAGAAGGCATTGTGTTCAATTATATTTAATATACTGCAGCTGTTTCATTTACTTTAAGCTACTGGTTTCAGCCTCTCCATCACCCATCTCTGGCAGAAATGTAAGGGGATTTCCCAAGTCTTGCAATGGTTATAGTGCTGGAAGAAAAAGTTTTACTGAGGTCCTCACTCTGCATTTAGGAAGCCTTAGGAATAAATTATTATATACCAAAAGATTTTGATATACCAAAAGATTTTGCATCATTTCTTTTGGCTTTCTTAAGTAATCAGACTGTTGTTTATAAATGCCTGAGGAAACATAGCTAGACATAGATTTTCAGATACAAAGAGCAAAACAGACTTTGTGGAGCCAAATGGGAATGTTAGGCATGAGCCTGGCAGGCCCAGTAGTGACAAATCTCCCAATTAGTCTATAAACAGTCTTACTTCATTCTCTTTAGTCAAAAAAGCAAGCCTAATCTAAATCAAAGCTATATTTTCCCCCTTGTACTGTATATATGAGCAATTCTTTAAATTTGAACGAAAAATGAATTCACAGTGATACTCATTATAAGATTTGTAAATTTTTGGTACCTGTAACTGAGCACATGACTTTCTCAACTGCATTTCCCCCTGAATTTAGGGAATATTTTATTTCCAGAAATATTTTGCTGAGGTTCTGTTCATTATATTAAGAAATTAATTACAAAAAATAACTGCATAAATTTTAAAAGAGATGAAAAATGTTATGGTAGTAAGCATATTTAAAGAATATACTAATAATAAAGGAATTGGCAAGCATCTTAGGTACATCAGTTCTATTCTGTGCAAGTAATATTTCAAATCTTAACAGATTTAATTTAGAAATACAGTCTCATAACTCTCTCAGTATTTATTAATTAATTTCACAAATACAGTCCAACATTCTGCAAACAGCACGTATGACGTTTTCTGCAAAAGTGTAAAACACGCGGAAAAAAATTCTGCATTCCTCATTGGAATAAAAATCATTTCTCAAGTGTTCATTCTTCAGATGTCATACAGACAGTTGTTTGCGATATCCGTGATGCTTTCTTTCGCTTGCTGGAGCTCAGGGAAGGGCAGTGGACAATTCTTTGCGAGGCCGGGAGCTCCTGCTGAGCCCGCTCGGCGTGGCTGGGCCTGGCTGAAGAGATGCTCCCTTCCGCGCTCTCAAAATTACATTCAGGGAATTTCTGGTCTGAACGCTTCCCGCTGCAGCCCCTCACTGAGCATTTCCCTGCCGGGCCGGGCCTCGCTCCCTGCGACCTGCAGCCGCTCCGTGCGAGCAGGACAGCGCGGAACGCTCGGTGCACGAACCCCAGCACACCCGGAGAAGGGGGCAGCGGTGGGAGTGTCCGGGTAGACAAAGGAAACGTGAAGCCAGAGCAAACAAAGACACCGCTGCCCAGGAAAGATTGCACCGCCGGTCTCCCCGCGAGCGGGAGGTGGAAGAGCGGCGGGGAGTGGCGGGGCCGCCGAGCGAGGCCCCGCATTGGTCGGATTTTGCCGCAGACCTGCGGGGAGGGACGAGGAAGGGGCGCAGCCCGAAACCGGGGCCGGGGATCGCAGGTCCCGCTCTTCCTACGGACGGAGACACAGAGCTGCCATGGAGCTGTATGCAGCGCCCAGGGCAACGGAGAGGGACAGGGAAGAGCAAAGGGACGCGTGAGCTGACAGCGGACAGGGACATTGTAGTGCGGCTCGACTTTAATTAGGCTGGGTAGATCCCGGTGATAAAAAGGCCAATATTGTACGTTCAATCCCTGTAAGAGCCAACCACTTAAAAGTCGGGCTGGATGAACCTTCTGGGTCTCTTCCCTTCTCTAAAAATATACACCATGATTCCATAACTGCGAGAAGCACGGAACGAGGCCAGATCCCCTGGGGAGAGGCGAGGACACGGTCGGGAAAGCGCCTCGGCCGCATCGCCCGGAAAGCTCTTGAGGAGCAGCGCTGGGAGGGGCAAAGGGGCGGTGGGCGGGGACTGTGCACGAGACCCCGCCTCCGCTTTGCAGTCCTCAACCAGGTCGGACCGACGGCAATATACACAGGCGCGGGGCTTTTGTCGTTGTGTGGAGCTGTTCGGTGTGAGAGCAGAGCTATGTCTGGTCGGGGCAAAGGCGGTAAGGGGCTCGGCAAGGGCGGCGCCAAGCGTCACCGCAAGGTGCTGCGCGACAACATCCAGGGCATCACCAAGCCCGCCATCCGCCGCCTGGCTCGGCGCGGGGGCGTCAAGCGCATCTCGGGGCTCATCTACGAGGAGACGCGCGGTGTGCTCAAGGTGTTCCTGGAGAACGTGATCCGCGACGCCGTCACCTACACGGAGCACGCCAAGAGGAAGACGGTCACGGCTATGGACGTGGTCTACGCGCTTAAGCGGCAGGGTCGCACCCTCTACGGCTTCGGCGGCTAAACTCGGTTGCTGCTACCGCTTTGTACTTCTACAACACAAAGGCTCTTTTCAGAGCCACCCACAAATTTCATAAAAAGAGTTTGTAATCACTTGTTAAATACAGTTATTTATTCCATTATTATACTTTTTAACAGAGGTATAGGGGGAGGGGTTTTTTTTTCAGTTGGTTTTCCGCAAAACCACAGTGACTTACTTCAGTTCAGGCGTTCACAAGCCATAAGTGTCGCACTTGAGTAAGAGGGAAGATCCTGACCTTTTATTGGGGAACGAAACTAGCGGCAATGGATGTAGAGCCTTATTTAGGGACTCCTAGAGCGGTAAGGAAAACGTGCGCTGCAACTTAAGTCTTTCGTTCCCTGCTCTCCTCCCTACGGTGCACCTCCCTCTCAACGCAGACTTCCGAAAGGGCAAGTGAAAGGACACACCGGCGAGAAAAAGGGGGAGGTGGGGGGTCGGTGAATGTTTCGGGGGTAAGCGCGGTGGCCCTAGCCCGCTCTCGCAGCACCGCTTTTACCGAAACAGCCTGGAAGGGGAAGGAAGCTCCCGAAATGGCGGCGCTTTTCTCCCCGCCAGTCGGTGGGCGGGACAGAGCAGCAAGAAGGAACAGCGTAGAGAACCCGTCAGTGCCCCAGAGAATGCATGGCAAAGACGCTGCGAGCCCTCGGCGATTCCTGTGCTCTGAAGCCCTCCCGCCCCGTCCTGCTCCTGACGCTGCCCGTTCTCTACGCACCCTCTCCCCTGCACCACCCACAACCCCTCAGCGCTCCCAGCGCCGGCAGATTCAGACCGGGTGCCGCAGAATCAGAGACACACACGCGGCGCGGTGCAAAAGGATGGCGAGCCCCAATTCCCCCCTACTTATCCCAGAACAGACACTGCCGTTTTCGGCACTGGAAAGGACTCGGCACGGGCTATTTGTGCCTGATCCGCATCGCAGAGATAACAGCTCTCTCCCGTGGACTTGTGGTGGCTCTTAAAAGAGCCTTTCGGGTTGAACTAGGAGGGCAGGAGACTCAGGCGCGCTCCCCGCGGATGCGGCGGGCCAGCTGGATGTCCTTGGGCATGATGGTGACGCGCTTGGCGTGGATGGCGCACAGGTTGGTGTCCTCGAAGAGCCCCACCAGGTAGGCCTCGCTGGCCTCCTGCAGCGCCATGACGGCCGAGCTCTGGAAGCGCAGGTCGGTCTTGAAGTCCTGCGCGATCTCGCGCACCAGGCGCTGGAAGGGCAGCTTGCGGATCAGCAGCTCCGTGGACTTCTGGTAGCGCCGGATCTCGCGCAGCGCCACCGTGCCGGGCCGGTAGCGGTGCGGCTTCTTGACGCCGCCCGTGGCCGGCGCGCTCTTGCGGGCAGCCTTGGTGGCCAGCTGCTTGCGGGGCGCCTTCCCGCCCGTGGATTTACGCGCTGTCTGCTTCGTGCGCGCCATCGGGACACCACCTAGTAGCGAGCAGCTAAAACCCTAATTCTGCTCTGTGGCGTTGCCGCCGGCTCGTTTTTATATCCGAGCGCTGCCCTTTGATTGGCTGATGGAAACTTCGCGTTCAGTAGGAGGGTTTGAAAAAAAATCCCGCATTAACCCTTTCTTGTACTGCGACCGGCTGTTAAATACCTGATCTAAAGCAGCATTTTCTCTTCGTCTTCCTTTTATTTTGAGCTGACATTTCTGATGTTCTGACCACTTGCTTTTAATAATAAATTGCTCTGCTACTTAAGGTGGGTAAAAATAGAATATAATTATACAAGAATTACTGAAAAGATGACGTTTCTTATCAGGTCTGCTTCCTAATTTCCATATAAACGGGTCAACTATATTTTCTCATTCTACCCTTTCGCAGGAGTAGTAACAAAATAATCAGGTGCTTTGTAAACAATCAGAAACTAAAACTGTCTTGACAGGTTTTTGCTTTTTTTTTTGTGTTCTGCTAAGGGGTTTCTTTTGTTAACTTTTTGTTTTATTTTGTTTGCTTGAGTTCTGTTTGGTGTGAGGTTTGGAGAATTGTTATTCTCTTCAGTTAAGACATTTTAAGTAATTGCATTGCTTAAAATGCAAAGCCGCGAGTACACTTCGGGAACTACTTCAGGAAAATGTAATTTTAAAAATACACAGAAGTAAAACACTGACAGGCGATGGTGTTCCTCTATCGAATGCGAGACAACTCAAGATCAGCTCGGAAAGATGGGCTCGGAGAGGATTCAGATGTTACCCAATGAAATTCCCGGATTCGTTGACCAATCAGCGGCGGGGAGGCGGGGCCGCCGTGCACAATAAATGTCGGTTCGCTGGAGCGTTTCTCATTGTTTCTGCCTTGTAAGCGTGAGAGGTGTCGCGATGGCGCGCACGAAGCAGACAGCGCGTAAATCCACGGGCGGGAAGGCGCCCCGTAAGCAGCTGGCCACCAAGGCTGCCCGCAAGAGCGCGCCGGCCACGGGCGGCGTCAAGAAGCCGCACCGCTACCGGCCCGGCACGGTGGCGCTGCGCGAGATCCGGCGCTACCAGAAGTCCACGGAGCTGCTGATCCGCAAGCTGCCCTTCCAGCGCCTGGTGCGCGAGATCGCGCAGGACTTCAAGACCGACCTGCGCTTCCAGAGCTCGGCCGTCATGGCGCTGCAGGAGGCCAGCGAGGCCTACCTGGTGGGGCTCTTCGAGGACACCAACCTGTGCGCCATCCACGCCAAGCGCGTCACCATCATGCCCAAGGACATCCAGCTGGCCCGCCGCATCCGCGGGGAGCGCGCCTGAGTCTCCTGCCCTCCTAGTTCAACCCGAAAGGCTCTTTTAAGAGCCACCACAAGTCCACGGGAGAGAGCTGTTATCTCTGCGCTACCGATCAGGCACAAGCAGCCCGTACCGAGCTCTTTCCAGTGCCGAAGGCACCAGTGCCTATTCTGGAATAAGGGGGGCGGAATTGGGGCTCGCCATCCCTTTGCACCGCGCCGCGTGTGTGTCGCTCATTCTGCGGCACCCGGTCTGAATCTGCCGGCGCTGGGAGCGCTGAGGGGTTGTGGGTGGTGCAGGGGAGAGGGTGCGTAGAGAACGGGCAGCGTCAGGAGCAGGACGGGGCGGGAGGGCTTCAGAGCACAGGAATCGCCGAGGGCTCGCAGCGTCTTTGCCATGCATTCTCTGGGGCACTGACGGGTTCTCTACGCTGTTCCTTCTTGCTGCTCTGTCCCGCCCACCGACTGGCGGGGAGAAAAGCGCCGCCATTTCGGGAGCTTCCTTCCCCTTCCAGGCTGTTTCGGTAAAAGCGGTGCTGCGAGAGCGGGCTAGGGCCACCGCGCTTACCCCCGAAACATTCACCGACCCCCCACCTCCCCCGTTTTCTCGCCGGTGTGTCCCTTCCCTTGCTCTTTCGGAAGAGCCTGGATTGAGAAGGCGATGGTCGGTGCGGAGGAGAGGTACAAGTGAAGCACATGGAAGTTGCAGCGCACGTTTTCCTTACAGCACTATAAGTCCCTAAATAAAGCGCTTACATCCATTGCCGCTAGTTTCATTCCCCAAGAAAAGGTCAGGATCTTTCCCGCCTATCCAAGTGCGACACCTTTTCCTAAGTAAAGGAAAACCGGGGCAAGCTAATGGCTTTCCGGGATGTCAAACAAAAACGCTTTACTAATTTTGTCCTCCACCCAAGCCAAAAACGAAAACGCAGTATTGAACCAGTGATTGAAAGCTCTTTTTATGAAATTTGTGGGTGGCTCTGAAAAGAGCCTTTGTGGTGTAGAAGCGTTAAGCTGTAGCAGCAACTGACTTTAGCCGCCGAAGCCGTAGAGAGTGCGACCCTGGCGCTTGAGGGCGTAGACCACGTCCATGGCCGTGACCGTCTTCCTCTTGGCGTGCTCCGTGTAGGTGACGGCGTCGCGGATCACGTTCTCCAGGAACACCTTGAGCACACCGCGCGTCTCCTCGTAGATGAGCCCCGAGATGCGCTTGACGCCGCCGCGCCGAGCCAGGCGGCGGATGGCCGGCTTGGTGATGCCCTGGATGTTGTCGCGCAGCACCTTGCGGTGGCGCTTGGCACCGCCCTTGCCGAGCCCCTTACCGCCCTTACCCCGACCAGACATAGCTCTGCACTCACACCCAACAGCTCAGTAAAGCGGGAATCGCCCCGCGCCTGTGTATATTGCCGTCGGTCCGACCTGGTTGAGGACTGCGCCGTGGCCGGGCGGGGCGGGCTCTTTGCGCGCCCTTCCCCCCGCGTGCCGGGACTTTGGCGCCATCGCTCCCGCCGGGGCCGCGCGCTGCCGGCTCGGGCCGGGCCCCGCCCCCGGGAGCCCAAACGCGGCCGGGCCCGGCAGCGGATCCCGGCCGGGCTCACCCCGTGCCCGCCGCGCTCGGCCCGGCTGCCCGGCCCCGCCGCCGGAGCTCTCGGTGCCCGTGGGGAGCGGGGTCCTGCCGGCCGCGGGGCTGCAGCACAACCCGGCCAACGATGGCGGCGGCCGGGCCGGCAGAGCCGCGTCCCGCCCGCGCTGCGCCGCCATCGATCGGCGCCCCAGCAAAGCGCCCGGCCGGGCAGGGAGAGAGTGGGCGCCGCGCCCGCTTCTACGGTAAATGCTCCCTTTGCTACCGAGAGCTCTGAAACGGGAGTAATGTGCTGCGATTTTTTCTGTCTTTCACTTTTAAGGAGAATTTTTTATTTCCAGCAAGGAAAGCCTTTGCGCGCCCCACGTCTCCCAATTATCAAGTGGCTGTGTTGTGTTAATGGAACTGTGGGGCTAATGAAGGAATTGATTAGTGTCTTTTCCTGATCTACAAGTGAAAAAAATCTGCATTATGTCTTCACTTTTAAAGATGTTGCAAGTGTTTGATCACATTTATGGTCCTATTCTTCATGAAACATAAAAAAAACCATTACTTTGGTCGTTTCTTTCTTCACATTATATTAGTTTCTGACCACAAAAAGGTGGTCTGGAGGTGCTATTTTTTACTGGGTGGCCTGTGTGCTCCATGAGTACATTCTGCCGCAGTGACCCCTGAAAGATTCCAGGCTTTGCATGCACATACCTACTTTTTCTGTCTGACTTATTATTTAAATTTACCATAATTATATATTTGAGATATTTTTATTTTGTTCTGAAAGGATTGTCAAATAAATGCTATCCCATAAAGTTGCAATATACCATCTTTCTTGGCAGGAGTTTTCCTCTGGTTAATTATTCTTTCCACTGGTCAGGTATTCCCCAACGTGTTTGATCTTCGCCATCATTTCCCTATTTCCAATGGATGCCTATTACTATACAACATTTCTTGAATGTGAAAAGTTTTTGCTTGGTAATTTTGCACACTTTTGCATGTGAACCATCACTGTTTTGTTGTTGTTTTTGTCTTTTTTTCACCACCTTTTCTCATTAAGTTCTCTTTCTCAGGGGAGATAATCATGGTGAATTTGAGATTTACTTTTCTCTCTCTGTAGACCTTTTGTATGTATATTATTTAATACAAGGTTATGCTTGGCCTCCACTGTGATATGTATTTCCATGTGTAGATAGCCAGCCAGTGTTTGTATCCATTTATTCCTATTAATATCAAAATATTAGTTATACAGGTACATATTTATCTTTGCTTGGCAACATTAATGATGCTTCCAGTTGTTGTCTAATCCCAGCCAGCAACCAAGAACCATGCAGGCACTTGCTCATTCCTCCACCAGTGGGACTGGGGAGAGAATCAGTGGGACTGGGGAGAGAATCAGAAGGGTAAAAGCAAGGAAACTCAAGGGTTGAGATGAAGGCAGTTTAAAGAAAAAGCTGCATCACACACAAGAAAACCAAACCAAAACACAGAATTAATTCACCACTTCCCATGGGCAGGCAGGTGTTCAGCCAGCTCTGGGAGAGCAAGGCCCAATCACTCTAATGCTTTCTCAGGAAGATAAATGCCATCACTTCAAATGTCTTGCACTTCTTCCTTGTTTCCCCCAGCTTTATACACTGACAGTGATAAGGACTGGAACACTCCCTTGGTGAGTTGTGTTACCTGTCCTGGCTGTGTCTTCTCACAATCTCCCAGGTGTCCTCAGTTTCCTCACCCATTTTCAGCAGCATGAAAAGCAGAAATGGACTTGGCTCTCTGAGTCCTGCTCAGCACTAACAGAAACATCACCATGTTATCAACCCTGTGCTCAGCACAAATTCTAAACACAGCCCCATACAAACCACTGTGAGGAAAATTACTCCAGCCCAGCCAAAACCAACCCATTTGCAAAGACTGTCTTTGCACAGAGTTTCTCATTACACTTACTTGGAAAAAAATCCAAGATTTATATGCAGACTTTCCCCTGCTGTCACCTCATCTGTGGGTTACAACATAGATAGAACACAATAGAGAACTCAGTAAAACTTCTGCATAACTATAAAACATATTCTTCCCTGTTGATTACTGCTCTCAGTATTTGCTATCACATACATACCTTTTCCTTGGCAGTGGTGAGTGTGGCTTTCTCTCCATTTATCTAT
The DNA here is from genome assembly GCF_009819885.2 of Catharus ustulatus. Lineage (NCBI taxonomy): Eukaryota > Metazoa > Chordata > Aves > Passeriformes > Turdidae > Catharus > Catharus ustulatus. The sequence continues at coordinate 21,301,249 of NC_046224.1, read as the reverse complement.
ATTCAGATGACCTATTTTGGTCTCTTCAGGACTCCTGTAAGAATTATTTTTTGCCATTTTCAGGTGGCACGTTTGGTTTTAATCATGTTATTTTTGGCACATCCTTTCTATAGCTTTGCTTTAATTTAATTTCAAATGTATAGGTGGTAATATTCATGCAGATTATTCAATTAAACAATTTATTTTTATTTATGTGGTTTAATTAGAATAGTTATTCTGCCTTGCAAAATGGCTGGTTCACTTCCATTGCCCAGTATCAATTGGCATTTTGTCAAAAAGTTGCAGTTTCTTTTAGAAACCATTTCTTGAAACTTTTTACTTCACTAGATCTCTTTTTGTGGTGCTTATTATGCAGTTAATATTTATTTCCATTAAGTTAAACCTTTGCTTACATTTAAGTAATATTTTCTCAATCCTCTCTGTATTAGACCTCTTTAAATAATCAATTTTTTAATCATTATCCAGGGTCCATTTTTTCTTTAGTATTCTTGGGACAAACTCATATGAAGAACTACAAGTGTCAGTGTAATTTGTTCCTAAACAATACTTTAGCTTCAGAAGCATAAATTTCACAGTTTATGTAGAGTTAATTTTTATTATGGCAAATTTTACAGAGAATCCTTGTAGATATGACAGCAATATGCAAATACATAGATTAATGGATTACAGTGATCTTGGGTGATTTGAGGAAATATTCTATATTTCATGGTTGTCCAAGTAATGCTTACCCAGATTTATGTTTTCCACACCAGGTAGCTTAATTTTCTAGTTTTTATTTTTGCATACTTTGTTTGTGTGTTACTTTTCTAAACTTTTTACCAGCGTCTGTGGGTGTAAGTAGCAGTGTGTATATTACTGAAATATCAAGACACTTCTGAAGTTAGGCAAAATTAAATCAAAAGGAGGAGCAAACCTTTCAATGTTATGGATAAGAAAAAAGGAGTTCTAAGCAATCTGAATACACTGAATTCTGAAATAACACTTCATTTCCTATATGACATCTTTTATTTTACGGTCAGTCTCATGTTTAATTGCCAGTGTTTATCCTTCACTCCTGCTGGTTCATCTACATGGATTATTTTTTTTTACTCACAACCAATAAATAAGTATATGGACTATAAATTTTTATCTATCTCTCTATCCATCCTTTTATCAATCCATCATTCCGTCTTTTCCTGATGGCACGAGAGAGTGAGAGAATGACTCCTCTCCTCTGCTCACTCCAGGAGTGTCAGCAATTTAGCACTTCTCTTCCCCTCTGCATCTACTTTCAATCTGTCATCCTGACATTCCCCCCAGTACTCCTGTCCTTCCCAAAAGACCACTATTCCCTTGAAGAGGCTGTTGAAATAATGTGATTTTTCAAATTTGTCTTCTCTTTAATGATCTGCTTTTATTTTCAGGAGAGCTGTTAGCTGAGCTGAAGAAGTCACTCTCTCTCAGTGGATCTGCCATCACATTTAGTTTCACATCCTTAGGAGAATTAATATCAACTTAGAAAGACTCTGTGGTATGTTTTTTAAATCAGCTAAAAGTATCCTGATGGAAATACTGAGAATTTGAGATACAGATATGGTTCATCTCCTGAAGCAAATGCTTATGATAGTGCTACTTTATTTAGATCAAACAATTGTGAGGGAAAGGAATAATCTTTTTTTGCATAATCTTCCTCGAGAGATGAGCATCCCAGAGCATTGTCATATGAAATGTACAAGTCCAGCTAAAAATAGAGATGGATTTTTGCCAAGAGTGACAATCAACAAGAGTAAATACTACAGAAGTTGTCTAATTACGTGGAGAGGAAAAGAAAATACTTTTGAAAGTTGCAGCACAAGCAAAATTCAGGCTTTGTGCACCCTATTGCCATGGAGACCCCAAGCTGTCAATCCCTGCCCAGCCCACGATCCGGGATACTGAAGACAGGCCCATCAGCATGGACAGTGGTTATCCCCACAAAATAAAGGGAAATCACACCTTTCACACCTCAATGTGCACCTAAATTACTGCCAGACTCTCTCAAGTTTGGTCATCTAGGTCCTAATGTTAAATCTCATTCACCTGGAGCAATGGGATGAACTTGGCTCAGGGACTGACTGCCCCTGTGGGTCTGTCTGCTCCTTGGCACAGCAGAATTCCTTTCCGGCTGTGCAGCTGCCCCCAGGCCATACCTGCAGCCTTGTGCTCAGGGGCAGAGCCCATACTCTGAGCTGCACTCCTCTAGGTGGAAGCTGGACACCAGCATGGATCACAGTAGCTCCTGCCAGTCCATCTCTGACAGGGCATTAAAAATCACACTAAAATAATATATGTACTTTTCCCTTTACACATATTGATGTGTTTGTGCTGAAACCCTCAGTAGCTCTTGCTGGTTATCCCCAAATTCAGAGACACAGAAAGGGACAGTTAGGGCTGAAAATAAGCAAACAAAATGTCTTGAGTTACAATACAGGGTGTAATAAAAGGTCTATTCTATCACCATCTGTTGAGGGTGGGGGTGGTGATGTGATGCTTATCTCTGTGGGAGCTATTCTGCTAATGGGCCATCCACTGAAACCAGGCAGGGCATCGTTCTTTATCTTTTCACAACCATCCGTCCTCAACCGAGTCATTTTCTGCTAATGGCCCATTGAGTCCCACTGTGGGACTGATAAAATTACTGCATCCCATTGGAACTTGCTCCAGCCAAAAAAAAAAGCCCAACATTTCTTACCAAAATAAAACAAAGGTTTTAGGACACTAAGGCAGCCCCTTTTCCACTAAACTCCAAAAAAAAAGCTGGATTTCTCCACATCACCACTAAACATCCGGAAAAAACTGCACCTTCTACAGAACCACTGCTTCAACTGAATCACATCTGTCACTGCAGGAGGATGCAGCCACCATTTAATGGGACTGCTACCAACACCCTGCCTGACGGGGTGTCAGGTTGTACTCTGACTTTGTCAGGGTTTGGAGTTTGTTTCTTTGTAGTACTGTATTTCTATTTTAATTTCCCTAGAAAAGAACTGTTATTCCTAATTCCCATATCTTTGCCTAAGAGCCACTTGATTTCAAAATTTTGATAATTTGAAGGGAGGAAGTTTACATTCTCCCTTTTTAAAAAAAGGCTCCTGCCTTTCTTAGCAGACACCTGTCCTCCAAACTAAGACACAAAAAAACCCAACAAAACAACAGCACACAAGAGAAAGTTACCAAGTCATTTTTACAAGGGAATAACTTTTATTCACTCTTGTTCATTTTTCTATTAAGTACAATAATTAAGTATTGATCTTATTAACGCTATCCACTGCTGCTTCTACTCTGTATGAAATTCTTGTGGCTTAAAGGTCCTTCAGCAATCAGCAGTATACACACACAGAAAGGATTAGAAACTAATGGGAACTTCACTGCCTGTAGACATGTGGACTTGGTCTTCTGAATCATTATAATTTGGGTGTTCAAATGGCATATCCAACCATCCTTTTGGGAGGAACAAAAAAAATCTTTCTTTTCCTGATATGCAACAGGGAACTTGCCATGTCCTGTACAGCATAAACATTTTGGGCTCTCTATCTTTAAGTATTTTGGGTGTCATTTAATAGGAGTAAACTTCAGAATTTTCATTTATTTACTTTCATTCAACCATAGTTTTCAATTTCACTGTCTGTCCTCCCCTTGTGCTTGATTCCTAACCCTTAAGAACTGTCTCACCACCATTTTCCACCTTTACTGCACCTTCCAGATTGATCCTAATTAAAAACCTTCCCACATTTGTAAACCACAAATAAATGAAACAAACCTGTTCAGTGCTCAGAAGCACTACAATGACAGTTACTTGAATGTTTAGAATCACAGAAAAGGAACAGAGAATAAAACAGGATTTGGTATCTTTGTACCATTGTGTGAAATAGTTCCACCCAGCACAGTGTGCACATTCCTGGCCTCTAAACAAACTATTGCAAGAGGGAAAGAAATTTCTGCAAAAAGTGATAAAGCTGATTCAATGTTTAACATGGTTTCTCTACTAAGCACACTAGGACACCTTCAGGACAATGACCACTATTGACTGAAGATGTTGCTTATCTTTATTATCTAGGAGGTCAGTGGTTAAATCGAACTTAGTGAAGTCCAATCTAATAATAACATTAGTTACAACAAAAGGGTTACTGATATCAGAAATGCTTTCTAAATTTTATAGGCAGTTTTCTTTAGTAAATGGACCCTTACTCTATAGGCTTTTCTCAAATCAGAAAGAAAGAAAGATGATGTGTGGGAAGGAGAAATATCTATCCTTACAGAAATCAATTCTGGACTACACAGGTGCTTGCACAAGTCCTAACAGTGGTGGTAAATAGTTCATAGACTGATCCATTAAATTACATGGTGTCCTGAAGATCAAGTTTGGATTTTGCATAGGGAAAAAAAAGGCAAAAAACAAAACACAAAACAAAACAAATTCAAAGGAATCTCCTCCCCCAAAAACAACAGTCCCAAATAAAAAATTGACTCTACCCTTCCCCCTGCCACCCACCCCAGCCAAAACACAAAACCAAACCAACAAACAAAAAATTTAGCATCAAAAAAGCCTATTCAAATTTAATTACTGCTTTTTTCGTGGGGTTCCAAGTTGCTAGCATCCTTGTTTGTTCTGATATTCTCATGATTCTCTCAAACAACTTGTGAAGGCCATAGAGGAATCCCATGACAGGAAAAACCTGTGGCCTCTATAGGAAGAGGACTGTTTTTCTAATTGAAAGCCCTTCCCACAAGAGAAAAAGAGCTATCATTTGTATGCAGAGTGCAGAGGCCTGAAACAATCAGCCTCTCAAAGATGTGACACCCAGAGGTGCCTCCTGGAGAGGTGAAGATGTTTGTTTGCATCAACCTCGTGACTATGGCAGGGCTGCTCCTGTACCATGCATCGAGTTTGGTAGGACAGAATGGACAAGGGGAGGGAAGGATGTAATGATCACGGGCTCCTGATGGAAGTATCTTACCATGTGAGATGGTCCTTTGCTCTCTCAGCATTGATGCCTGCGGAACCAAAATAATATTTTCTAACAGAGTCAGAGGAATGTTGGATTTGTCTTTACAAACGAGCTGTGGATCTCTTGGCAGATAAGAGTAGCCCTGAGAGATAAAAGAAACAATGGGATTGATTCCGCTGATTGATGAATGGGAAAGATACTTGCCTTTACGAACTGTAGGTTTGCTGATAAATGAAACTGGGTGCTGGAAGATGAAAGAAACAATGGGGGAAAACTATGACTTCTATAAGAATTAAAAATTAAAGGGGAGGTTATACATTAGAGGGGAATCTCAGGTATCAGGCGTTCCGGGAAGTCTGTGCCTCTCAAGCACCTCGGCCAATGGGGAAAGAGAGAGAGAAATGCAGTTGGGAAATCAGGATAAAAAGGGAGGCTTCTTCCTCCAAAAATTTGAGAGATCCCAGGAGAATCCCCCATGGCCTCTCCCTTTATTCGAATAAAGTGAAAAGGGCACCTGTCTCCTTTTTGGACATAAACTTCTGGTGTTTGTGCATTAATTTTCCTGACAAGAGCAAGCTGGAACATCCCATCTGCTCCTTGGGTTGTTTAGGGTTCCGTTTGTTTGGATTTGTTTTTGTTTGGTTGTTGTTGTTTTTCCCCTTAGCCTGGGCAGCAGCCACGGTATAAATAAACAGAGGTCTAGAACCACAAATCAGCAGTTGATAAAGGGAACAGCAGAAGCAGGCAAAGCCCAGGCTGGTTCGAACAGAATCCTGCAGACTCATCTTCCTTGACTGCGGATTAAGGAAAGAAAACGACTCGGGGGCGGGCGGTGGGAGCACGGAAAGCGCTGGCAGGGAAGGGAACCACAAGGAGATGGAGGGGCAGGGAGAAGGAGGAGGAGGGAGGGAGGAAGGGAAGGAGGGGAGCGGCTTCCCGGGCAGGATTGGTCGGAAATTGCTGCAGCCCGGGCGGGCGGTGCCCGCGGCCCCGCTCCCGCCGGGATCCCGAGCCCATCCCGGCCCTGGGGATGCTCCAAACCCACGGAGCCTCCCCCGGGCCCTGTGCCACGGCAGTGACCGGGATGTCACAGGGAAAGGCAACAAGGGCTTGGCCAAGGCTGCCGCAATCCCCTTTTCTGTCCATTTAGACGGGCTCAGAGCGGTTTTTGTGTCCTGCTAACAAGCAGTTTTCTCCTTTCTACCGCTCCAGCAGCTGGAATTGGCTTCCACTTCCGTACAAACTTCCTGAGCGTCAGCATCAGTGCTTTCAAAACTCTGGGAATGGAGACGAGCGAATTTCTTACATGTTTACCAAAGCCCAAACTGATCTTGCACTGTGTATTTCAGAGAAATAAACATTCGGTGTCTAAGCAGATCTGAGTTTACGTGTTTAAGAAAAGTAAATTACTAATGGTATTATTCCAATTATGTGTATACAATAACACCAGATTTGTAACATATTCCAACTGTATTTTATTTTGGTACACTATGTAAGGTTGCATGAAGATACAAAAGAAGCTAAAAAATTGAGTTAAGGAATTTGAGAGTAATTTAATAAAAGAACTATAAAAGCTTAACCTTTGCATAGACTATGTGATGCAAATGCTCATTTAAGTTTTACAAGGAAGAGCCTGGAGCACTGTGGGGATAGCACTGGTATTAGGTAATGAATTAATTATTTAATTTCATCTTTGCTCTAGGTAAATACTCTAGCTTGCCTACATTATTGATAGAATTTCTAGCCTAAAGCAAATTCTCATGAAGCAAAACAAAACAAAACAAACAAACAAAAAAACCCCAAACAAACAAACAAAAAAAGAAATTAAAATCACATCTTCCTCTAACACTTTGGAAGACTGCTTACTACCAAGGCAGTTTGAACAGTGTTTCTACCCTGTCCTGAATCAGATCACTAGAAAAAAATCAAGTGTATGTAGTCTTTTTATAAAACAAACTAAAAAACCCAAAGAAAAAAACCTCAAAACCAAACCAGCAAAACCCAAAACAACATGAATAAGATTTTTGGAAGGAAATTAATATCCAACAACTTTTGTTGCACTCTATGGTTACTAAGACAAAGCCTAATAGTAAATGTTCTTATATAACATCACTTTTATTAAACTCGCTTCTCAGCATACTTCTGAATGTTTCTGCAACTGAGCATAGTTTGGGGTTTTGTTTTGTAGGTTTTGTTTTGCTTTTTTAAAATATTTTCTTGCACATTGTCTCTCTCTGCTTTATGGAAAAACAAAAAGCTATTGGGTAACCACAGGTTAAGTAACATTTTCTTGGAATCAAGCAATCTGAGAGATTGCACTACCTTTGTTATGGTTAGTGCTTTTCAGCATAAGGATGTATTTTGTGTGGACTTAAAGTTCAAAAGTAAATTAGGGTCATATAATATTAAATGTTTATTTCATGAAGAAAAGCGTCAGTTGATGGACTGTTCTTAAATCTAAAGCCTTCCTCCTTTTTGAGAATTTAGGTTGGCTGGATAGATGAAACTAAATTTGGGAAGGTAAATTCTACTTCTTGCAATATGGTTTTCAAAAAATCACCACCTTTAACACTCAATTGTCACATACTCAAAGAGGCCATATAATATATTTCTCTTTTCTATTTCAATATATAAAAATCTTTTATTCAACTGTGCTATGCAGACAGAGAATGTGTTCATTTATAACATGCAGTTACCCCAGGCAGAAGAACATATTGCCTTTCTACATCAATTGTGAATGACTGGTCAGGAGAAATACAGATGTGCAGCAATGGTACAAAAACATTCCAGGCATAATTTAGCTGAAGAAAAAGAGGATTCAGCATACAGAGCATCAATTCTCCTGCACTAACACAAATATACTTAAACCCATCACGAAAACCCTGTTGGTGGCTCACAGAATGCAGCAATATTTAAAATCTTTGTATAAGGAAACTGAGCTCATTACATGAGCTGTCTCAAGAAGGAAACATGGTTAGAAAGGCAGACAATGAAATTAAATACTGAGCTGAAAAAGGGAGGGACATAATAGGAAAACAAAACAAACACTTTACAATAGACTGCAATCTACTCATATCTTATTTAAAATTGTTTAAGTACATGTGTTTTCAAATGATTTTTAAAACATCGGCAGGGGGAGGGAGAAACAAGGAAAAAAAACCCCAAAAAAACAAAACAAGCAATTTCCAAGAGAAGCAGAACATAAATACTGAAGTGCCTGAGAAGGAAATTATACCATTTCCCTTGAAAAAAATGCTTCCTCCTCACACCGTGTTTTCAAGGGCAAAAATGAAAGCTGGGAGGCCTCTGCTTCAGGATTTCAAATGGCCCAATCAGAACCTTGTACAAATCAATTCCCTTCTCCAGGCCCACGTAATCTCTTCTTTCTCTACTAAATATAGACCAATAGAAGGTTATTTTGCCAAATATGCAAAGTACAGCAAAACTGAGATTATGAAACAAACAAACAAAAAATCCTGAAGTCATTCTAGCCTCAAATTTCAGAATGGTTACTAATAAAGTCCTGCAGTTACTGCTGTTTCAAAGTCCAGCTCTGAATGGTAGATGATTAATGCAATTTCTTTCAGCAGAACAGAGATGATTAAAAAGGAAGGAAAAAAAAATTCCTCTGCCTATTTTGGGAAAGTAAAGGAAAAGAAAAGCCAAAATAACGAACAAGGAAAACAAGCAAACAAACAAAAACCCGCACACGAAACAAATAAAAAATTAAAACAACAAACCAACAAAAGGGAAAAAAACTCAACCTGAAAATTGTTTAAGAATTATATACCGCTTAGAAACAGACCACGATTCTTATCTTGTTTCCAAGCAAGATTTCAGCCGGGCACTCCCACGTTATCTCTCTCTGCTTGAAAAACATTCTCCATTAACACAACGCCCCAGTGACTCACTCCTCCGCCTCCTGAGGCACAACACTGAAAAGAAAAACAACAAAAGAAAAAAAATAGGAAAAAAAAAAAAGAGCAGAGTTTTCCTCGGCTTAGTTCTCAAGGGGCGATTTTAAAGAACAAAGGAAGAGCCTCCTCAGCCCTCAGGCAGCCCCGCTCGGAGGCTCCCCGTTGCATTCCTGCATTTTTCCGCATAAAACACTACTGACCGAAAAACAAACTCAAACGCCATTTATCTACATCCATTCTAACAAAGCGGGGAACGCGGTGTTCTTCGCAGTGAGCAAAAAAAGGCAAAAATCCCGAATTAACCTGTTCGGAGGGCAGAGAGGAGAGAGGAGCTGCCGCCGTGTCCCCGCAGCCGGGCGCCAATGGCGGGGAAGCTCCTCCCTGTAAATCCCGATCCCCCGCGGGTTATCGTGATTCACGGGCCCCTGGCACCCCAGGAACAGGGATGCTGTGCTGGCGGCCTCAGACACCCCCACTGCACATCGCCAAGGCCGTGTGCCCCTTCTCGGGGTGTCAGGGCTCCCCCAGCCCAGCAGGCCCAGCTGTCCTAGCGACCGAGGGCCCCAAAACAGGCAACCAAGGCTACCAAATCAAAAAAGTGCTACGGAAGCCAAAGGCAACAGTACCCGGAAGATCATACTGTATAAATCAAGGAAACTTATAGAGAAAAACGCCAAGACCACTTTTAAACACCATTCTTGCTGTCAGGATGAAGGAAAAATAATTGGAACATCTGTTCCAAGTCCAGAATAGTACATCCTGACTCCCTTCCCCGTGTATGTGTGACTTTCTGTAGTGCTTGTACACGAATCAATTCTGCAACTGCCATCACCCAGCACTTAATTGAGAATTCCTAAAACTACCTTTCGGAAACCCTGCTGGACGGCATCCCAGGCAAGTACTTAAGTTTTCTTACTGTTGCCTGAAAGTTTTAAATTGCAGATAAGAAAAGAGATCCAGGGAAAGCAGAAAACCGCAGCCACCACAGCCCCCAAGGCCCTGGAATGAGCTGTCCCCGCAGCACAGGCGGCTCGCAGGCGGAGTTGGGGCCCGGGTGCCCCGCGGTTCGAAAGCCGCGCGCTGCAGCAGGATTGGCGGGGCCCGAACCCGCCCCGTCCTCCCGACCTCGGGGGAGCGGAGCGCACCCCCTCGGCATCCACCGAGCTCACCCTTGCTGAGCTCACTTCTCAAACCATACCGCGGTGACCGATTTTATCAGCCACAACCGCTATCCTTTATTGATCTCTTTTCAGAACAGGAGAACTGACGCACATTTAGGTAAGAACTTTATCTTCTAGGAAAAAAAAATAAGGCAGGAAGCTTCAGATCAGCAAGACAGAATATATGTAACATTTTAGACACACCCCCAACAGAATTCAAGCTTCCAAGTATATTTACACAGCATGTATCAATAGGACCAAGCGTTCCTGCTCTTTCTAGGAAGATGTGGGTGGCTCTGAAAAGAGCCTTTGGGTTGTTTGTCAGAAGAGTTTTACTTGGCTTTAGCCTTGTGGCTGTCGGTCTTCTTGGGCAGCAGCACGGCCTGGATGTTGGGCAGCACGCCGCCCTGCGCGATCGTCACCTTGCCCAGCAGCTTGTTGAGCTCCTCGTCGTTGCGGATGGCGAGCTGCAGGTGGCGGGGGATGATGCGCGTCTTCTTGTTGTCGCGGGCCGCGTTGCCCGCCAGCTCCAGGATCTCGGCCGTCAGGTACTCCAGCACGGCCGCCAGGTACACCGGGGCGCCGGCGCCCACGCGCTCCGCGTAGTTGCCCTTGCGCAGCAGCCGGTGCACGCGGCCCACGGGGAACTGCAGCCCGGCCCGCGACGAGCGCGACTTGGCCTTGGCGCGCGCCTTCCCGCCCTGCTTTCCGCGCCCGGACATGGCTCAAAGTGCAGAAAAATCGAGCCGAAACGGCCAAAAAAGCTGCACAAGGTTAAGTAAAACGCAGTGAAAAAAAGCGATTACACCCGAAGATGTAACGCTGCCCTTTTATAGCTTCCTTCTGAGGCTCGCTTGGACTTTTGATTGGTGGATACGAGGATTGTAAATTTACCCAATGGGAATGCAGATGGATGAGTCGACCAATAGAAGATGAGCCGATTTTGACGTCACTGACCCGTGGTGTCCAATGGACAAGGACAGTGTTAAGTCATCTCATTTGCATACCGTCTCTATAAATAAGGGGGAACTCCACTTTTTTACCTACGTCGTTCCTGCAGTAGTCAGGTAAAGACAGACCCGTAAAATGCCGGAACCCGCTAAATCCGCTCCCGCTCCCAAGAAGGGCTCTAAGAAAGCTGTTACCAAGACTCAGAAGAAAGGTGACAAAAAGCGTAGAAAGACTAGGAAAGAGAGTTACTCCATCTACGTGTACAAGGTGCTGAAGCAGGTGCACCCCGACACGGGCATCTCGTCCAAGGCCATGGGCATCATGAACTCCTTCGTCAACGACATCTTCGAGCGCATCGCCGGCGAGGCGTCGCGCCTGGCGCACTACAACAAGCGCTCCACCATCACGTCGCGGGAGATCCAGACGGCCGTGCGGCTGCTGCTGCCCGGCGAGCTGGCTAAGCACGCCGTGTCCGAGGGCACCAAGGCTGTCACCAAGTACACCAGCTCCAAGTAGGGCGTCTCGGACCGTCACTCTCAACCCAAAGGCTCTTTTAAGAGCCACCCATATATTCAGTAAAAGAGTCGATCACATTGTTTCTTTTCGGTGAGTGGTACTTGTAGTTACTACTTTTTAGTCCCTGGGTTAGTTAAAAGATTAGGGGAAAATGCTTATCCTGCTTAAGCATCCGGAAAGATTTAGGTCGTCTTGTCTGTCCCGTACTGACAGTTGGTCCCGCAGCGCTATGAAAAGCATGTTAAGTGCCTTATGAGTTTTAAAGCTATTAATGGTTTCCTTTTTCGTTTTAGAGTGTATTCGTTTTAGTTATTCACAACGAGGATTTGTTGTCCTCGTTAAATATTAGCTGTAATTGTAAATTAGTTGGCTACAAGCCAAAGTGGCTTGTTTACCCGGCAAACTAGGAATTAGTCTGTAAAAATTAAAAGACGATATTTAATCAAATCTATAGCGGCAAGGGCAGCAGATGCATAGTGGTATAGACAATGGCCTAATTTGATTGGTCCTAAAGATTTCATGAGTGGTATACTTTGTTAATGTTTCCGACCGAGTAGAGAATTAAGAAATCCCTAAGTGAAAATACAATAGGAAATTACAAGTGACATAAGAGACTCGGGGGTTGGGGGTGGATTAAAAAAAATTAAATTAAATCAAGCAAAAAAACCCAAATACCGAAAACGGAAGGTGAGCCCCTTAAGAAACCTCAGGCAGCTCGGGATGCGCAGGGAAGGGTGTATTTGGGTAAACACCTTTTTCGAAGAGGTTAAATCCTGCTTGTCCCGGGCAGAGGCTGGGACAAAACTGCTGCAGAGCCAGCGTAAAAACTCCGCGGGCTGCAGCTATGGGAGCGCTCCGGGCCGTCGCCAGTCCCGCTCGGCAGGGCGGAGCTGCGGGATAAGAGGAAAGGGAGCGCAGCTGCTCCCGCGGAAGGAGGGATGCAGGGCGGGCGATGCAGGGCGGGCGATGCAGGGCGGGCGATGCAGGGCGGGCGATGCAGGGCGGGCGATGCAGGGCGGGCGATGCAGGGCGGGCGATGCGGAGCGGGAAGCTGCGCCCCCCACCCACCCCCGCCTCCCAACGCGCGGGATTTTCAAACTCTGCCCTTGACCAATGGCCGCCGTCTCTGCGCGCGGGCGGCCAATCACAGCGCGCGGGGGGCCATAAATAGCGGCTCCTGTGGCTGCTCTTCATTCACTGCTCTTCTGCTCGGCTGGCGGGATCGTCCTGCGGAGATGGCGCGTACGAAGCAGACAGCGCGTAAATCCACGGGCGGGAAGGCGCCCCGCAAGCAGCTGGCCACCAAGGCTGCCCGCAAGAGCGCGCCGGCCACGGGCGGCGTCAAGAAGCCGCACCGCTACCGGCCCGGCACGGTGGCGCTGCGCGAGATCCGGCGCTACCAGAAGTCCACGGAGCTGCTGATCCGCAAGCTGCCCTTCCAGCGCCTGGTGCGCGAGATCGCGCAGGACTTCAAGACCGACCTGCGCTTCCAGAGCTCGGCCGTCATGGCGCTGCAGGAGGCCAGCGAGGCCTACCTGGTGGGGCTCTTCGAGGACACCAACCTGTGCGCCATCCACGCCAAGCGCGTCACCATCATGCCCAAGGACATCCAGCTGGCCCGCCGCATCCGCGGGGAGCGCGCCTAAGCTGTCGGCGAGCGGAAATTTCAGATCATCGAAAACCCAAAGGCTCTTTTAAGAGCCACCACAACGTCACTTAAAGAGCTGTAAATTCCTGGTTATGTATAGCAACTTGTTTTTTGAGCGGTTTGCAATCAACAAAGCCTGGCGTGTCAGGTAGGTACCAAACAATCTCTGAGCTGTGTTTCGTAGGAATTGTATACTGACTTCTCACAAAACCGTAGGACAGTTAATTCTTAAATGTTTTCCCTACAACCTATTTTCATTTAAAATGTGAAACTGCTTTTTACATATTTTTCTTATGTGCTATTTAGGAATCGTAGTCTCAACTGTTCTGAAAGGAAGGAGCCACTTTAAGGATAAGTGAATTTAATCTGTCAGCATATGTCCTCAAATCGTTTGTTGATAGTGTTTAAATTCGTGCAGGAAGAAACTTTTATAGAATCCTGCTTTCAGAGAAGTTCAAATCAGTCTGTACGCATTCTGTGTACTCAAAATGTTGCGCAGCCTTTATGTCCTTAATTTGATTTCAACTTTTTTCAATTTATTGCTTTGTTCTGCCACCAGCAATATTATATTCTATCATCCCCCTACCCCCTTTTTGTTTTTGGGAGGGCTTGTGGGGCTCTTTGTTTCTGAGAGATCTAATACTCCTTTCCCGCGTTCCCTGGCAGCACACTAGCAGGAGTTTCCTCAGTGCTTTATCACTCCTGGTCGTGAGCGATGTCCCGCGGGCCTTTCCAATCCCTCTCAAGCACTACTGGTTATTCCCGAGATAGATATATTTCCAATAGCGAGAAGTGTGTGTGGAATATAAGATGGAGACAAGGATGTTTTCTGGGTCCCTTTTCCACGTGGCGCGTTCCTTGCTGGTGTCTTGTCCAGGACCACATGCGTGACATCTTTAATGGTTAGAGATTTGAGGTTGCCTCAATTTTCTGTCATTGAGACTCAAAAAAATTTGTTGCCACAGAGGAAGTGTTTTCCAAGTAATATCTGCGCTTGGAAACTTAACAGATTTAGAATAACTTTTAAATGGAGGCTCTTCCCTATTCGTCGTGTTCACTGATTTTTGTTAACCTGCCTGGAAAACTGATTTCTCTCTTACTGTAAATTCGGTCACACACACACCCTTGCTCTCCTGGTAAATACATCTGTAGCTGCCTGGAAAATGTACATTTCTAAAATTATTTCGCACTTTATGGCTCCTTTATACACACTAATACCACAGGTAGTTTTACATAATTTTAGGAACCTGCTTTTCCACTGAATTAGTGGGAATTCTGTCGCTTTGTTTTTTCGATGCTACAAATGAGAGCTTGTGGCTTTAAGAAGCGGTTGGATTGAGTTAGACACAGCTTCATTTAAACTAGGAAACCAGGAGCCACTGAGCAATGATCCGAGGAAATACTTCTCCTGAAAGCCTAAGGTTGCAAGACTCTTAGTTTACTCTTAACTGCTGATAAGCTTCATTTTAGGAGTACTTCTTTCTCTGTGTCAGAAACTCGGACTCTGCAGCAAAATCCGACCAATCGAGTGCCTCGGCACCATTTTCTCTCCTCTGTTTTTCTCACTTTCAGCCATTTTCTGTTTCTGAGCCCCGGAGGGTTAAAAGGGAGGGGGGAAGGCATCGGGAGTCGTGCTTTGGGAATTAAAAAGTCTCTGCTGTGATTTATTCATTCCCCCAGATTTGTTCATTGACGTAGGACTTGTGTTTTTCCGAACAGATTTTTATTTCCCATAGATTACCTCTGTGATTGCAGAAATGAGTTTTAGAGAAAGCTAACTCGGTTCATTTTACTGAGATGGCCAAAGACATGTTTACCTGGAGCTCTTTGCATATGCTTATAATAAGAAAAACTTTTAAATCAAGTAAAATAGCTTCTTCTAATAGTTTATTTAGAAGATATTTTGTATCTTATATAAGCCATAAGTCAGAGTAGTTACATTTCAGCAAAATGTAACATCAGAAATAATCTGTATTTTTGAGCAGTGAGAGAGGGAAGCATGTTCTCCTCTAGTCTTTTGAAGACCTCATACTGTTTTACTAAATAAAGTATTATTTGGATTCACTCAGAGAGAGTTTCATGCTCAAATTGTAAGAAACACTAACTTCATTAACTGAGAAAGATGTGCAATGCTTTTTATTTTTTTCAGGGCTCATATAAACTCTAAGTCTGAAGTAGGTTTGGGGTGTAATGCACAGCAAAGGGGTGGCAGGTAGTGCAAGATTCCCATAGTCCAAGTGAGAATAAATGTGGAGTTCCTCTGGTGCAAGCAAGGTTCAGCTGCATTTCTTTGCTTTTTGCAGGGGAGCCTGAGATAAAAGAATGCTGCCAAATCAGCTGGATGTGAGCAAGACCTCAGTGCTGAGCAGCTGAGGATTGGCTTGGGAGTTGCTGTTTGTAATCCAGGTGCTTTTGCAGGTGATTTTAGATGCTCAGCAAGACACCTGGCTAGGGCTACTCTGGCCCTCTAGCCATTGTCCATGGATGAGCTGGATCAAATTAAAATCATGGCTTGAAAGAATGTTCTTATCAACCCAATGGGTAAAATAGAGCATAGCTACTGATACCCTGGTGAAATACTTCATTTCATCCAAATACATAAAAGGTTTGATGCCAGCATCTTCCTAGAACAAAAAATATTTCAATCAGTCCTACTTGACAGCTGTTAGTTTCTTAAAAAATCTGAACAGAGATGTATTCATATGAAAGCAAGGTTTTAATTTGAATTAATGATTGTAATGTAAGTATTTTTTAAATGGTTTCCATGCAAGCCAGTATGCAAATAGGCCCTAAACACTTTTTCATTTGCAAGTCCCTCTTGTGGGCTTCTTCGCAATCTGAATCACCTGTTGGTTACAGTCTTCAGTAACCAGCACCAATGAAGCTTGAACTCTGCCAGGCTGCCCTGCTGCATCATTGCCTCTCTCTTCTCTCCCACTTTCAAGCCACGTTGTGTCTTCAAGATGGGTGGCAGCATCTTTCAGATTGTAGATGTGCAAGCAACGTTAACACAACAATATGAACTTCTTTAAAGATTTTATAGTATATAAAGTATTTTGTCAGCTCCTATTACAGAATTAATTTCACTGGCCACGATAATAGGGTCTGATCCTAGGATCCTGCTGATTACTGCACTTTTCCAAGTGAAGGTTTCCAATTTGTATATTATTAGTTCTCAGGTTATAGCTGGAGCTGGGTGGATCTGTAGAGTGACCAATACACTAAAAATTGACCCCACACATAATTACTCCCACACAGGCCACCCAGCACTCCACTCCCAAGCCCATCACTTGCTTCTGGTCAGTTGTCTCTTTTGTTGTTTTTTGTCTGTTTGTTTGTTGTTGAGGGAGTGTTTGTGAGTTTTTTCATCTGACATTACCTCCATTCTTGAAGTTGTTTCCTTGGTCCTTCCTTACCCTTTTCATTCTGCTTTGGACTAGTTGTAGGTTAGCAGCTTTAGCTTTTAACAGAACCTTTTATTTTGTTCAGCTCTTTGTGGCCTGATGCTACAATCACTGCAGCCACTAATGCTAAACTACTTAGTACATCATGAGAATATGGAGAATACAATTAATGAGAATTTCCTGTACAAGTCTATGAAGTAACACAAGATGGAAAGCTCTGTCCTCAATGAAGCTGTTATGGCAACACCTGGATTTAGTAATAAAATGACACAAAATTAAAAGAACATGAATATTTAAAAACAATGCAAACAGAGTTGGAATTAAACCCATTTGTACATAAATAATATGAACTGGGGTGGCAAAAAGCATGTCAAGGGCAGCGTGGTCCTGCCCCAACACTGCTCCCTCCTCACCTTTCTCATCTGGGTCCCCTGTGGTGTTTTCTCAAGGTTTCATGTATTGACAATGTTCAGTTCCATATCTGTTTCATTGTCCTGCATGTTCTCTTACCCTTAAGCACTATGAGGCTTTGATAACCCATTAACATAAAGATGCTTTTTTGATGTGCTTGATCACTCTCTCTTTACACATCAGCCAAGTCTGTATTCTGCTATGCTGTCATCTGTTCTCATGTGCTGGTTAAATGTAGTTAAGATATTTTAAAAACTGACTATATATCCTGTGTCATTATTGCTTCTCTCTCTGCATTTTATACTTGCTCATCACTATTTCTGAAGATTTTCCATTTTATTGCATCCTGTCCCATGCCATGAATTTTTGATGCAGTTGTGAGTATCCCCTTTCTCTCTGCACATGGATTTTTTTAAGCTATGCCCAGTACAGCATTGATCCATCCAGACGGATCTGTAAAGCTATACAAAATTTTGGCTTGTAAGAGCTTCGACTTGTGATGCATCCATAGGAAAGTAATTGATCCAGAGGGCACATGATACTTTTCCATAGATGTTCCATATGATCTCATGGATTTTAGGACAGTATGCCAGTCTTGTAATGAACATAAGGATCTAGAGGCTAAGGCATGATGTAAGAGGCATGACCAAAAAATAAAAAAAACCACACACAACTCCCCAGAAAAGTAAACAAACAAACAAAAAGGTTTTTCTGAGACAGTTTTTCGGGAACAGCCAAAAGTCAGATGTAAATCTTTGTGTGTTTTAGATGCCAGTTCAGGGTTCTGAATGTTTCCTGAATGAATTCAGACTACTTATAGTGTATGAAAAACAGGTAAAATCTCCATTGCACCAATGTAATGATAAGTAGCCCTTGAAAATTTCTGAATGTTTTGCTGCAGGCAGCTAGCTCTGTCAAAATCTTTGTCACACTGAGATTCAAGGACTTCTAAGCAACAAACAAGGCCAGCTGCAATTCAAGTCAGTTGAGTTGTGAAATAGAACATTAAGGAAGGTTTTCTTCCCCTCCATTTTCCTAACTGAAGTATGCTGTTGTTTGCTGAAATTGAATTTTATTTTCCTTATTTGGGGCAATTTTGATCTTCCCATCAGTTCTCCTAGGCAGACTCATCTGAAAGGTTGGGGTTGTCTTGTTTTTAGGAAAAATGAGCATGTTTGTGAAAAATTAAGATCATTACATGGATATGGACTAGTTACTTCCAGGAGACATGCACTTTAAAGACTAAGAATGGTGACTATGCACACAGCAAATAAAGCTGGAGGGGTTGCCAACATTTGTCACGCTCAGGCTCCTTTGGTATTCTCAGTCTAGGACAGAAACTTTTCCAGAACAGAAGTGTCACCCCACCTCTGCATTCAATGCTTGAAAGCTGTAACAGTCAGCAGCATTTCCAGGCCAGTCCTTGCTGTTTCCTGGTTGTTTAGGCAGGTGCATGCAGAGTTTGAGTTCACCTTACAGCAGTAGCACCAGTGCAGCCTACACTGAAATAAAATGAAAAATGAGTTCAATGCTGATTACATGCTGTGAGGACTGAATTACAATTGCTATATGTGTGTAAATGCAGTCATAAAACATTTTCAAAGATCTGTAACTGGGATCTTCAAATGGGAAGAACAGGAAGTTCTTAACATCCTTCTAAAATTTATTTTGTTTAATGGCCCTGAAATATATGAATGTAAGAGCATATTAGAGGTATTTCATAATACACAGTATTTCACAAGCACCTGTGTATGTTGTATTTTAAGATTATTTTCAAGTACTAAAGCTTTTTTATCCTCAAAAGTTTAGGGAGTGGGGCTGGTTTGGGTTTTTGGGTTTTTTTTACACATTATAAATAATGTTTAAGAGTTACTTTTTATCCTCAATTTATCTAAAATCTACAGTAGGAAGTTTGTACGAATTCACCCAACCGTCCCAGGATAGGTTCAGGACTCAACTGTACAGGAGAGACACCCTCACCCCTGTCCTCAGAAATGTGAAGCAGAGCTCCCTGAGATCCTCCATGAGCCTCCACAGGCATTTACTGCTGCAGAAAGGATGGCATTCTGCTCCTCCTGCTCTTGGATACCTTTCCACGACTGATTCATTTATCCAGCAGTGCTAAATGATGTCTTTATTTCACATTCTGGTTTGGGGTTTGGAGTTGCTGACTGCTTTTGCTGTGTAAGTGTAGCAGGCTCGTGTGGCTGGAGGGTGTCACAGCCGTGCTAATGGATCAATCACTTTCCCGTAGAAAACTCCAGTTTAAATGTAGGAATCAAATGGAAGGCTGGATAGTGGTGCTTGTGAGGTGACCAACCAGGAAAGCCAAGAGGGCCTCACGTGAGGGAAGAATAAAAATCAAATGCACTCTGAAACATCCCTAAATGCTGCAGTCAAAATTCCAAAACTGGCAGTTGCCTAAGCTACAAAATAGATTCTATCCGCGAATTTACAGTTTCGGAAGAGAAGTCTGAGGAGTTTTGAACAAAGTTGTCTGCTGTACAGGGAAATAGAAAAAGACCTCAAGGACAACCACAAACATTAAAACAAGGTAGCAAACAAACAAACAAACAAACAAAAAACCCAAAACAAACAGCAAAACCAAGCAAACCCAGACTTGCTTCATTATGTTCCTGTGCTTGGAAAAAGTAATTTGGATAAATCTGTCTATCTTACAAAAAGACAACAAATTCCCTTTTGAACATGGATCTACTACACCTTTGAGGGGATAAGTGAGAGGAGGTAAAGAAAGAGATAAATTTCTTACTGTAAAATGCCTGAGTCATTAATAAAAAAACAAGGATGCTGGGGCATGAATGTATTGTTGCAGCAGCACTTTGTCTTCTCTTTTTCAAAGAAGTTACACAAGATTATGGCAGTGCAAATGTTCTATAATGCTATGAGTTCTTAGAATATGAAGACTAAATGCAAATCAAAACAGAAACCACGCCAAAACAAAATCCATAAAAAGTTCTATTGGAAATTCTTATTTTCACACTTCTTGAAGACTTAGTTATTTCTATGTCAATATTGCTCTACTAACTGTAAAGACGTTTTATTATTACTCAAAATCAATAGAAATTTGTAAAACTTTTGCTGTTAAAAATTAGAAAGGAAAAATGCCCACTGGCCCCAAATTGTTTTTTAATTGTGGTATTAGTTTTATCTCAATATAAATTAGTTTAATAGTATCTGTGTCAGGATGGAAACATTTATTTTTTTATGCAATTCTGCCTTTATCCAGGAAACTTAGCAGTATTAGAAAATTGATCTGTATTTTAGTGTTGATGACTAAAAATTAGCATTCCTATTTTAAATGGTGCATGCTTAGCAACCCAAACATTAACATGAAAAACTTGAAATAGTATTTTATTACCATTATGGTGTTGACCCGGAACAGGTCTCCTACTTCCCTAGTAGGAAGCATTCCCAGAAAATGTTGTTACAACCAGTGGCTTCTTCCTTACGGTCTGTGCTTTTAGAATTCTCGAGGTTCTCAGCATTTCTAGAAATGGTCAAAAATAAAGGTAAAGGTATGACAGACAATGTGTGCATTTTAGCACGTGTGTGTGCTTGTGTTTCCAGGGAAACAAACAAACAAATTCCAGTAAAACCAATACAGGCCAGAGAATTGTTCACGATTTAATCCTGCCTAAGGAAATTAGTCATTATATTAAAATAAAAATCTTCTAACCACGGTACACCTTGAGCGATTCCTTCCCCTCTCTGCCACCTATTTTAAACCAAAAGAACTTAATAATAGAAAGAAGTTGCAGGTCGGAGAGGACAAAGTTGGTAGAGATTATATAAATTTGCCCCAGGAAAGTGTCTATGCAGGCAAACGCTAATAACCAAAACATTAAATAGGAACACTTGAAGCGTCCAAAGCAAAAGCAGAAGCCGGGATGAGCGGGCAGAGAGCAGCGGCGGGGCGGGGCGGGAGCGCATTGGTAGGATTTTGCCGCAGACCCGCGGGCAGCGGGGAAGGAAGGGGAAGGGGCTGCCGGAAGATGGTGCCGCAGTCCCCGCTCCTGTTACTGGTGGAGACGCAGAGCTCCTGGGGAACCATCACCGCGCAGGGGGCACGGCCGGGGCGGGACGGGAGAGCAGCACAGGGGGATGCGGGCGGGGAGCGGGGACGGGCTCGGGCCGCGCGGGAGAGGCGGAGCCTCAGGGACAGAGCCGGGAACGCGCCCCGGCCGCGCCGCGCGGGGAGCCCGTGCGGACAGCGCGGGGCAGGGGGCGGTGGGCGGGGACTGCGCAAAGAGCCCGCCTCCCAACGCAGTCCTCAACCAGGTCGGCTCCCGGGGAATAAAGAGCCACGGGGACTAATTAGTGGCGTCTGGAGCACAGTACTGTAAGGGGCAACATGTCTGGTCGGGGCAAAGGCGGCAAGGGGCTCGGCAAGGGCGGCGCCAAGCGCCACCGCAAGGTGTTGCGCGACAACATCCAGGGCATCACCAAGCCGGCCATCCGCCGCCTGGCTCGGCGCGGCGGCGTCAAGCGCATCTCGGGGCTCATCTACGAGGAGACGCGCGGTGTGCTCAAGGTGTTCCTGGAGAACGTGATCCGCGACGCCGTCACCTACACGGAGCACGCCAAGAGGAAGACGGTCACGGCCATGGACGTGGTCTACGCCCTTAAGCGCCAAGGTCGCACCCTCTACGGCTTCGGCGGCTAAACTTACTCTAATTTATATTGTCTTAAACACAAAGGCTCTTTTCAGAGCCGCACACAGGTTTCATAAAAAGAGCTTGTTATTGCTCAGGTTAGTAATGCAGAAAAACAGCTTCTGTGATCAGATACTTTTGTTAGTGCACTCCTGTTACATAAACTACGAAAGAACAAATCCGGTATCACATTTGTAATCACAGCTCTATTAGGAAACTGTGGTGGCTCTTAAAAGAGCCGTTTGGTTTATAGTTTAAAATCCTTTTACTTGGAGCTGGTGTACTTGGTGACAGCCTTGGTGCCCTCGGACACGGCGTGCTTGGCCAGCTCGCCGGGCAGCAGCAGCCGCACGGCCGTCTGGATCTCCCGCGACGTGATGGTGGAGCGCTTGTTGTAGTGCGCCAGGCGCGACGCCTCGCCGGCGATGCGCTCGAAGATGTCGTTGACGAAGGAGTTCATGATGCTCATGGCTTTAGATGAGATGCCCGTGTCGGGGTGCACCTGCTTCAGCACCTTGTACACGTAGATGGAGTAGCTCTCTTTCCTTGCTCTCTTGCGCTTCTTGTCGCCCTTCTTCTGAGTCTTGGTCACCGCCTTCTTGGAGCCCTTCTTGGGTGCTGGAGCGGATTTCGCCGGCTCAGGCATCCTCACCGCTTTTTTCCTACGATGGTCCCTGTAGCACAACCTCGAAAATGGCGCCTGTCGCCCCTATTTATAACGGCGGTATGCAAATTAGAGGATCGTAATTGTTCCATTCCTATTGGAGTAAGAAGCAGCAACGTAATTTCAGGCACTTCCGTCCTGTAACCGCCAGAGCTCAGGCGCTGCTTTTACACAATCCCAGTTTCGCTTAGCGTCTTAAATCTAAAAAGAGAAATACACGATGCGATTTAAACTGCACTAAGTGGGTATTTACTAAAGCATTTACCATCACTGATGTTGGCCCTTTCGTTGTATCTCTAGGAAGTTCCCACTAACCTCAAACATTTTACTATCTCTACGGATTTTGTGTTTTAAGAAAACCTCAGCAGCACATAAACACACATCAGTAAAAAACAGCTCTTATTGTGAATTTGGTGGGTGGCTCTGAAAAGAGCCTTTGTGTTGTAGAAGCGTTAAACTGTAGCAGCAACCGAGTTTAACCGCCGAAGCCGTAGAGGGTGCGACCCTGGCGCTTGAGGGCGTAGACCACGTCCATGGCCGTGACCGTCTTCCTCTTGGCGTGCTCCGTGTAGGTGACGGCGTCACGGATCACGTTCTCCAGGAACACCTTGAGCACACCGCGCGTCTCCTCGTAGATGAGCCCCGAGATGCGCTTGACGCCGCCGCGCCGAGCCAGGCGGCGGATGGCCGGCTTGGTGATGCCCTGGATGTTGTCGCGGAGCACCTTGCGGTGGCGCTTGGCGCCGCCCTTGCCGAGCCCCTTGCCGCCCTTGCCCCGACCAGACATAGCTCTGCTCTCACACCGAACAGCTCAGTAAAGCAGGGATCGCCCCGCGCCTGTGTATATTGCCGTCGGTCCGACCTGATTGAGGACTGCGCCGGGGCCGGGTGGGGCGGGCTCTTTGCGCGTCCTTCCCCCCGCGCGCCGCGACTTTGGCGCCTTCGCTCCCGCCGGGGCCGCGCGCTGCCGGCTCGGGCCGGGCCCCGCCCCCGGGAGCCCAAACGCGGCCGGGCCCGGCAGCGGATCCCGGCCGGGCTCACCCCGTGCCCGCCGCGCTCGGCCCGGCTGCCCGGCCCCGCCGCCGGAGCTCTCGGTGCCCGTGGGGAGCGGGGCCCCGCCGGCCGCGGGGCTGCAGCACAACCCGGCCAATGATGGCGGCGGCGGGGCCGGCAGAGCCGCGTCCCGCCCGCGCTGCGCCGCCATCGATCGGCGCCCCAGCAAAGCGCCCGGCCGGGTAGGGAGAGAGTGGGCGCCGCGCCCGCTTCTACGGTAAATGCTCCCTTTGCTACCGAGAGCTCTGAAACGGGAGTAATGTGCTGCGATTTTTCTTTTTTGTTTTATCCCGTGTGGGGGTAACACTTTAAATTTTTGTCATGAAGGAATTCTTTTGCGTGTCCCATGTCCTTAATTATCTTGCAGCTTTGTTTTGTTAATGGGACTGCTGTGTTAATGGAGCTGATTTGTGTCTCTTGCTGCTGCACCTATGGCAAAAACCTATACCACTTAATGTGCTTGTAAATGTGGCATGTGTTTGGTCATTTTCATGGTCTCACTGATGGTCTCACTGATAGCTATTGAACTATTCCTTTCTGGTTTTATTCATCACTTAATATTTATTTTTGAACACAAACCATAATTTTTCATTTACTGTAGTTGTACAGCTACATTCATTTTAATGAGTTCCATCATTTTTAGTAGTTTCAAGCGTCCATATGTTTGGGAGGTTTTTTTTGAAAATGCATGGCTGACTTTCTCCCCTTCTTTATTCTTTTATTTCACCTTGGTCTTTTTTTACTAAACTTATTCTTTTGCTTTTCAAATCTGACACATATATTTAATGTTTTTTTCCAGGGAGTTATAGGGTCTTGAGATTATAACAATTTACAAAACTAGAAAACTTGCAGCTACAGATTACGAAGTTGGAGAAAATAATACAATTATGCCTAAAATTTCAGTCTCAGTAACTAAAAGATCTACAATAGCTACCTGCAGCCTTGCAGCCCAGCTTCTCAAATGTGATTCTAAGGTTCTCTTTCAAAATTTTCCCAAGTAATCCCAACCACACAACAGATGTGTCTCATTATCAGTAAATTTGTAATCTTTCCTGTTGCTATGTGCTCTCTCCCCTTGATGGTGAAGTTGTTCTTTACCTTTTCCTGGGACTTGGTTCTTTTCTCTGTGTTCCCCATAGACAATTATACTATACTAAAATGAAATTATGTTCAAAAACTAATCTAAATCTCCAACAACATATATGCCTGTTCTGGATGAGAGGCAGCTGGGCTGTGGAGAGAGGGCAGATATTAAAACAGAGCAGCAGCATAAGTGAGTAGCATTAAGCTGTTCTTTTCAACACTGCTTTGCCTCCACAGTTCAGGAGAAATGTACAGGAAAAGCACTTTCAAGCAAGGGTCTGTCATTGGGAAGGAAAAATATCTCATCCTTTCTTTGTCTGCTTCCCTTCAGACACCACTATTTTGCATACAGGAGGGATGTCTTTGTAGATCTATGCTTCTGCTCAGCACAGCAAAAAGGAAAAAAGTCCAGAAGCAAGATCAGCTTGCTAAGATCTTTTTTCACTTGTGCCAGATAGGTGGCATGGGCCTATATGAGAAAATTTTCTCTTCTGATACCAGATAAGTCCAGTCTTTGAATAGCCCTTAAGTCTTCCAAAATGAAATAGCATCATGTTTTCTTCTTGCACAATATAGTGATACTACAAAAAAAGCAGCTTGATTTCCTGGTTCATGCTAATTTCAAACTGCACAATAACATCCACATTTAATTTTTAGGGTAATCATGATATTTTACTTAAATGCGTGCTTCCAATATTTATTGCATCTTTGGAAAAATCCAACCATTTCATGATACAAATCAAATCACAGCTTCCATCTCATTTGAATTGATGCAAAAGGAGCCACACTCTATGGGCCGGAAGGATTAATTCTAAACACTATTAACAGGGTTTGTATTCCAGAATCTCTATATCCATCCCTGTTGCATCTTTTGTCCTTTTACATTTATCTTGTAGCTGTTACCAGTGCAGACTATTTTATGTAGGTATGCTCCTTCCCGTAGGAAAAAAAAAAATTAAAAGAGTAGCAGAATCCCCTCCCGAGTTGTTTGTTTCTGGTTTTGAGTTGTTTTTTTTCTTTTTGCCTTTTTGTTGTTCCAAACCCGGCGGCTGCTGCGGGGGACACACGAGCCGGGCTCCGGGCTGACCCCGGGCCGGGGAGAGGCCGCGCCGCAGCGGACGGGGCTGGGGGATTGGGAGAGCTCATTCTGATTGGCTGACAGCGTTCGAACCACCGACCAATCCTAGCGTGGTGTTTAAAAAGGACCAATAGCAAAGCAAGTCGTACTGTGCGTGACGTCACTGCGGTGATTGCCCAATGGGAGCGCTGATTTCTGATACCAGCGATTTGCATAAGGGCCCTATAAATAGGGGAGTAATCGCATTATCCGTCACTTCACTGTGCTAGAGCACACAGTGACTCGCAGCCATGCCTGAGCCAGCCAAGTCCGCCCCCGCGCCCAAGAAGGGCTCCAAGAAGGCGGTGACCAAGACTCAGAAGAAAGGCGACAAGAAGCGTAAGAAGAGCCGCAAGGAGAGCTACTCCATCTACGTGTACAAGGTGCTGAAGCAGGTGCACCCCGACACGGGCATCTCGTCCAAGGCCATGGGCATCATGAACTCCTTCGTCAACGACATCTTCGAGCGCATCGCCGGCGAGGCGTCGCGCCTGGCGCACTACAACAAGCGCTCCACCATCACGTCGCGGGAGATCCAGACGGCCGTGCGGCTGCTGCTGCCCGGCGAGCTGGCCAAGCACGCCGTGTCCGAGGGCACCAAGGCTGTCACCAAGTACACCAGCTCCAAGTAGGGCTTCTCGGACCGTCACTCTCAACCCAAAGGCTCTTTTAAGAGCCACCAATTCTTTCAAGTAAAAGGGCTGAATCAGTTTTTTTGTTGGGGAGGTATGTAAAAGGCTTAATTGCACGTTAATTAGCCAAGCGGGTGGTCTTCTCTAGCAACTAAAACTTCGTCTTGCTAATGCCTGGTGTATAAGCTTCCTTGTAGGAATCCTGTAATCTGGTTCCGTTTTAAAAGGGTCTTGATTGCAGCACCAACTTGTGCAGGTACAAGTTCTGTGGGGAATTTAAAATCAAGTTTTCTAAGGGTTAAATGCTTTTTATTTGGGAGACCCAACACTTTCAGTGCACTACGGCAGTAAAATAAAGGCATATTTTCTGTCTTGACGGCTTTTTTTTGAGGCGGGTGTGTTTTGGTTTTCATTATATTACTCGCATGTACCCTAACCTGCCATTACCCTTGTTAATGCTGGCTGGGTTTATTTATGCAGGTTTTCGGGGTTAAGAGAACAGTGTCCCAGAGTTTTGCAGGACATGGTTCTTTCTTAAAAACCGGAAAAAAAAAAAAAAAAAGCCTGACGAGAAAAGGCGGGGGGAAATCAGTGATTTCAGTGATTTTACCTTGCAATGTTAACTGGGAGCCGGGGAGAACGGGAGCGTGGGGCCGCGTCCTGCCCCGCTGTGGGAGCGGAGCTCCGCAGCAGCTGCCGCTGTGCAGGGCGGTGGCACGGCCCGCACGTTTCCCCATCCCTGCTCCATTGCCCTCCGCCCCCGCGGCTCGCAGGCCGTGACAGGGGAGGGAGGCAGGGCTGTGCGGAGGCAGGGCTCGCTCTGCGCGGGGCCGGCCGGGCCCGGAGGATGCGGGGGTGAGCGCCCGGAGGCGGGGCCTGGCGGGAAGGCGGTGCGGGGCCGGCGGGGCGGTGCGGGGCCGGCGGGGCGGTGCGGGGCCAATCCCGGCCCGACGCGGCACTTTTGAACTCCCCCGGGCCCCGGAGCGAAGGGCGCTCGCCGACACCGCCTCCTTTCGCCCAGGGCTGCGCCGGTCAATGAACGGGGGCGGGGCGGGCGCAGCTGTTATCACACGGCTCCCAAATCGCACGTAGGAACACAGCTCCTTTTAAAGGGAGCCCCTATCTCCCACGCAGGCCTTACTGAACGCACACGTACCCAAAATCTGAGCTTTATTAAGGCCGTGTAAACTCCTACCGAAATGTCTAAGTGATTTGGGTTTGCTGGTGGCATGACCGCAGTGTTTCAGCTCTTTTTGAGAACAAGTGGGTGGCTCTTAAAAGAGCCTTTGGGTTTATTTAAATGAGTAGACTCTCAAATCCTCTCAGTCATCTTACTTCTTCTTGGGCGCTGCCTTCTTTGCCTTGGCCGCTTTGGGTTTGGCTGCCTTGGGCTTGGCTGCTTTGGGCTTCACCGCTTTTGCCTTAGCCGGGCTCTTCGCTGCCTTTTTGGGGCGGCCTGCCTTTGCGGCTTTCTTGGGGCTCTTCGCTGCTTTCTTGGCCGCTGCGGCCGCCGGCTTCTTCGCTTTCTTGGGGCTCTTCTTCACCGCCGCCGCCTTCTTGGGCTTCTTGGCGGCGCTGGCGGGCTTCTTGGCCGCCGGCTTCTTGGGCTTAGCAGCTGGCTTCTTCTTCGTTGCCTTCTCTTTTGCCTCACCCGGCTTCTTGTTCAGCTTGAAAGAGCCAGAGGCGCCGGTGCCCTTGGTCTGCACCAGGGTGCCCTTGCTGACGAGGCTCTTGAGCCCCAGCTTGATGCGGCTGTTGTTCTTCTCCACATCGTAGCCGCCGGCGGCCAGCGCCTTCTTGAGCGCGGCGAGCGAGAGCCCCTTGCGCTCCTTGGAGGCGGACACGGCCTTGGTGATCAGCTCGGTGACGCTGGGCCCCGCGGGCTTGCGGGCTTTGGAGCCGCTCGCCGCCTTCTTCGGCTTCTTGGCGGCGGCCTTGGCGCCGGGAGCAGAAACCGCGGGAGCGGCAACAGGCGCGGTCTCCGACATCGCGTCCCCTTCGCGCAGGAACCAGGGCAAGCACTGGGCCTAGAGCAAGTCGGCGGCCTCTTATTTATAGAGCGGAGCCGCGCCGTGATTGGTGCGCTGCAGAGCCCGCCCCGCTGCACGGCAGAAAGCTCCCTTCTCGCCGCTCATTTTGTGTTTCTTAGGAGCCGAAAAGGGCTGTTTTTATCAGAATTTCCGCCACCGACCCCCCCACAGTTCGCAGCGGCGTGGAAAAGAAAGACTCTTGTTCCCCTCGGCCAAGTTTCCTTTCGAAGAGACAAAGGGTGAGCTTAGAAAGAGGCGATAAACACCGAGTCCTGGACCTGAACACACCTCGGGAGACAGAAACTTTTGTTTTTCATTCTAAATAAAATCCGCGATGTGGGGAATTAGATTTCCAAAGCAATTAATTAGTATTCTTCAAAGGGTCTTCTGTTAATCTGAACTGAAAATCAAGGATTTAAGTCGATATTTTGGTCGCAATTTGATTTCAAAGAGAAGGAAGTAACACAGGCTCATCTCGAGCACTGAATATGGATTAGAAATTAGCTCCTTTGTCCAAAATCCTTTACCTCTTTAAAAATCATTAAGAGAAATTAAATTAGTGCATTGTGCAGCAAGGCAAGGAGCAGGAGAAAGTCCCGTGAAGGGCTTTTTGTCCGGCCAAAGGAGGTGACTTTTTACAGCATAGCATTTTGTGCCGTGTTGCTCAGTGTACACGATGCAGACATGGTTCCTTCGTCCTCTGCTACAAAAATACTTGCTTTCTTAATAAATTAGGTGACATGAAAACTTAACACGGGCAGTTTTTGTTAATAATGATAACCAGTGCCCTATCGTTAGATAATATGTCAGTGTTTTTATTTTGATATGGCTGGATTGGTGAAAATCCGAGTCATCATTGTCTAAGGAGACACTGCTGCAGCTGATTTTCCCACTACTTGGGCATAATAAAATTTTCTCAAGTGATCAGTTAGGATTCCTCTTTCACAGCAGTTTCCTAAATATTCCATTTTCTTACTGCTCAGTGACTGATCACTACATTGGAATGAATACAAAAACCAGCATGTCTTAATGTATCTCCTACACCAAAACAGCTGGCTGCTCAACGAGAGAGGGGCAGTCTCCACACACTGTTCCAACAGCAAGCTTGAATTAAAATTAAATGCACATTGTTTTTCAGAGTACAAAAAATTAAACAAGTATTCTCTGTTATGTTTATTATTGTCTACAACCCATTCTTTCAACAAAGGCCTGTAAACTCCTTCTTACCTCTTGCAATTGTAACTGTTGGTGATATTAAAACTCTGGACAATGTTGTGATTCAAGTAATTTGTTTTCAAATGGATAATTATTAAAATATACTTTTTTGACAAATAATAGCAGATTTTTTGTTTCAACATAGTTATGGTTTATATTTAGCATTATGTATAAGACAGAACCAAAGCTGCCACTAGTCCTTTTCATTTCAGATTGCCTGTGCACTGTGATGAACAATTCTCAAACTCTCTCAGATTTGAGGCAAAAAATGAGCTCAGCAGCTGGATGTTTTTTAATAAGGAAGGATTAGTAGCTCAGAATGCCTTTTAATACAAAACAACAAAAACAAACAAAAAAACTTAACAAATCAAAAAACATAACAAAACAAAAAACTTCCACTGTCTAGGTCCTAAAGTTGTTTAGAAGGCGCAAGGCTATTTTTAAAGACATCGGTGAAGTACCTGAGCTACACACAGGGCCGACCTGAAAAAGGAGAGGCATGATAGGACGGTGTTTTCCCACAGTCTTAAAAAAACCTTTTCTCACCCCCACCCGCACAAAGTGATTTATTTCACATTAAATACATCACGTTAAACTTAGCAAGCGTATGTTCAGCCACACCTTACTATACAGCGGGTTTTTCAAAATTTTAATACCAATTCAAGAGCTAAAATACCAAGTCTTTGGGGTGCTTTATTTCCGGGTATTTTAAGAGCTAATAAGAAAAAGGAATTTGGGGTGTTTGCTTTAGTTTCTCTTTTTTTTAGAAGGGATGGAGGTTTTAAAAAGTTTGTTTTTTCACTAGGATGTACAGCTCCTTTTATGAGGAAGTGGGTGGCTCTGAAAAGAGCCTTTGGGTTACTTTTGAGATGGGAAAGCTCCTCGAGGATGTTTCACTTGGTTTTTGCCTTGTGGCTATCGGTCTTCTTGGGCAGCAGCACGGCCTGGATGTTGGGCAGCACGCCGCCCTGCGCGATCGTCACCTTGCCCAGCAGCTTGTTGAGCTCCTCGTCGTTGCGGATGGCGAGCTGCAGGTGGCGGGGGATGATGCGCGTCTTCTTGTTGTCGCGGGCCGCGTTGCCCGCCAGCTCCAGGATCTCGGCCGTCAGGTACTCCAGCACGGCCGCCAGGTACACCGGGGCGCCGGCGCCCACGCGCTCCGCGTAGTTGCCCTTGCGCAGCAGCCGGTGCACGCGGCCCACGGGGAACTGCAGCCCGGCCCGCGACGAGCGCGACTTGGCCTTGGCGCGCGCCTTCCCGCCCTGCTTTCCGCGCCCGGACATCTTCCCTCGCTCGCCGCTGCTCCGCCGCCGCCCAAACCGACGGGGTCACGTGCTCCTGCGCCCCGCGCGCGGCCGCTTTTATAGCTCCTGCGCGCGCCCCGCTGGCGCTCTGATTGGCTGCAGCGTGCTCGGGCCCACTCCGACCAATGGCGCCGCGGATCCAAATTCGGCCAATGGGAGCCGCAGGCGGCCGCTCCCGCGGAGCCGCCCCCGCTGCCGGCCGCTCCCGCGCGCTGCCAGCCCGGCCCCGCTCCCAGCCCGGCCCCGCTCCGAGCCCGGCCCCGCTCCCAGCCCGGCCCCAGCTCCCAGCCCGGCCCCGCTCCGAGCCCGGCCCCAGCTCCCAGCCCGGCCCCAGCTCCCAGCCCGGCCCCAGCTCCCAGCCCGGCCCCAGCTCCCAGCCCGGCCCCGCTCCGAGCCCGGCCCCGCTCCCAGCCCGGCCCCGCTCCGAGCCCGGCCCCAGCTCCCAGCCCGGCCCCAGCTCCCAGCCCGGATCCGCTCCGAGCCCGGCCCCAGCTCCCAGCCCGGATCCGCTCCGAGCCCGGCCCCAGCTCCCAGCCCGGCCCCGCTCCGAGCCCGGCCCCAGCTCCCAGCCCGGATCCGCTCCGAGCCCGGCCCCAGCTCCCAGCCCGGCCCCGCTCCGAGCCCGGCCCCAGCTCCCAGCCCGGCCCCGCTCCGAGCCCGGACCCAGCTCCGAGCCCGGCCCCGCTCCGAACCCGGCCCCGCTCCGCCAGCAAGGACAGCGCCGGGGAATCGCCTTCCATGAACGGGGGAAACCCGCTAAATGCCAGCGCTGGCGCTTTAGACATAATTCTCTATTTTAAACCTCAGAAATGCCACTACAGGATTACTTTAAAAATGTGTTGTTGTTATGATAAAAGAAAATCTTTGCTTTCAGTAGGAGCATTTACACCCTAGCACTCCTGATGTGTAGAAAGTAGGCACAAGCACACAATACGTTTCTCTGATTCTAGAGACAAATTAATCCAGTATTGCTGTAATCAAACTCGTATTGGTGCTTTCAAGCTGAAGTATCTGTCTCCAGGCTGAGTCTTCTCAACTTTTGTAAATATAACTGGTGTCATCAGATAACTTCTACAGCAGAACTCGCTTAATGAAGAACTCTGTGTTTCAAGAATGGTGTCAAGTTACATCACACGCTATGCATTAGGTGGAGGGGTTCATATAAATTTTACTGTATAGAGAACTGTTGTGCAAACCTTTTGATCGTGTCCACAATTTGTGAAAACAGATTCAAAGTTTTCAAGTGTAAGTTCAGTCAGCTAGTAACTTTGTATCCTTAAAGCAGATTTAACCTCAAAACATGGTGCATTTAACTATGCCTGAAACTTACAGTCAACTAAATGTATTGTTTGAAATATCTGCTAGTCTGGCATATTAATATTATCAGCCACAAGAACAGTTATCTGTCAGTCAATCTTTTAACATTAGAATTGTTTACTCATTTTTACTTAAGGTGGCATGTCTGTGATGCACCCAGTAGGAATCTGAGGCCTGATATGAAGCAAACCTTCCAATCAGAGTACACAAAATAAATTATTTTGTAATTATTAGTAGTATTTCAGTAAAATAGTATTAAAAAGTAGTATTTTCAGTATTAAGTAAAAGCTTAAGTTTTTACTAGCTACCAATAAGGATTAAAAGTGATGTTTAAGACCTTAAAAACAAGAATACAGCAAAAGTTCAGTGAGAAAAAGTAAGTATACATTATTTACAATGTGATTATCACTTTTCTGAGGTTCTGAATGCCTCTATCATCTTCCAAGGTGAGCGAAGAACCCTCCCCCTCTCCCCCTGCTTCCTAATTTTACACAAACCACAGGGAAAGCAGTATTTTGATACACTGAACATTTATTGTCTTTCACAAGACAAAATGAAGTTTCCCCAGCCAACAAAAATCCATCAAGATGACCATGAAGGGGATAGGGTGCAAAATTCCAGTGTACAGTATATGCAACAAATTACCTCCCTGACTACCCTGGAAGAAAGATGATTGATCAACCTCACTGCAACTAAAAAACATGATTATAAAATATTTACAGGAAAAAAAAAAAACAGTACAGAAAATAAAAACTGGACAACCATTTGTGTATGAAATGCTGCCAACACTTTTCTGTCTCCTTAAAAACCTGTTCCACTACCCTCACCAGAGCACTCAGGGTGTGTAAGGACTCAGGCAGGGAATAGTCACCCCTGTCCCCAGAGCATCATCATCTCCCTCCAGGGAAGGGGGAGGACTCGAGGGGAGCAGCATTGCCTTCTTTACTGCAATTTCCTTCAACCAAGTGCACATGGTGGCTCTGAAAGGAGCTCCCCAGGCACACCTCAGCTGCAGCGGTCTCTATTCACAGCACACTGGCAAGTTAACCTGTGGGTAGGGAACTATTTCCAGTCATGCCCTTTCGTTGCTTGCAGGAGGACTTTCCCTTCTTCTCCCTCCACAGTGATCTCATCCGTGTTCAGAGGGGCAGGAAAGCTGACTAGGACTACGACAGGTCACAGGAGACCTTCCATTTCTTTCATGAAGGCTTCATACACATCATCCTTTGTCTGTACAGAGATAGGGGCAGATGACCCAGCCTTAGGGGCAGCTTTGGTTAACGGGAGGGCAGGCTCATCCTCTTGCTTTCTCTGGGAGGCAGCGGAAGCCCCTTTATTCTCGCGGCGCACTCGCAGGGCAGTGGGCACGAAGCGCGTGATCTCCGCCTTGGGGTTGGTGATCTGCGGCTTGGCACTGATGGTGGCCGTGGCTTTCTTCTCGATGGTGGCCGCGCTGGTGTCATCCGCCTTGGGCCGCTGGATCAAGCTGGGGGGAGCACTCAGCACGCCAGGATTTGGAATGGGAGCTGGTGGGAAGAGCCCAGGTGGGGCAGGTCCTAAGGGAGGCACCAGAGGTGGCCGTAACATGCCTGGGCGAGGAGGAGGGATGCCTGGGAGAAGAAAAGCAATCATGAGCTGTCTTCACATCTGGGAATTTCAAAATATTCGAGAAAAAAAGTCAACAGGCTCAGGAAAAAAAAAAAAAAGTTTTCCAATCTGCACTAAATGTTGAAAATGCTTCTCTTCAGACTCTGAAAGCCATGTGAGCTTGTTTATTGATCCCTTTTAAATTTAAAGTTATGATCTGAGAATAAAGTTTCTTGACAATCCATCCCACTGGAATTTCAGAGTCATCAGAAATGTCTGACTCAGGCACAAAAAATAAATATACAGATCTCCAGCTCATTTAGTGGAGCACCATTAAGAGCACCCAGAGGTTGTTCAGAAAGAGTCCAGCAGAGTAAAAGTTTAAACTCTCAAATTCCCTTTTTGAGGACTGATTTCTTGCTACCAAACTATGCAGAGAACTTTCTTGTTACTGCACAGACTAATGTAGTAGCACACAGCACAATGCAGCCACAGACAGGAACAAAGGCAAACTGGCAGCCAATATTACCTCACTGGCTTGATCACCAGAGCCAAGATTGAGAAAAGAAAGCAAGAAACAAACAGAACCCTTACCTGGTGGGGCAGGAGGGGGCAGACGAGGAGGAGGACCACGTGGAGGAGGACCTGGGGGAAGGCCTGGTGGGGGGCCTGGGGGAGGGCCAGGTGGTCGCCCTGGGGGAGGACCTGGTGGCAGCAGTCGAGGCAAAGGTCCACGCAGCCCTGGTAACCCAGGAGGTCTCAGGAACGGAGGAGCTCCTGAAAGCATTCGTGTAACAAAAGAGAAATTTAATCCACAGTTTAAAATACATCCCAGCAACGATCTCATCAGCTAAGAATAAAGATCTTCAACATATGAATGAAAGCTGTATTACCCAGCTGCAAGATTATACAGAATTTCTAAAAATCTCAAGCAGAGGTAGATTTACAAAGTTAAAGCATTTTTATGAAAGTTAAGTGTATAATGGAAAAATAATTCCTTACCATATAACTGACTAGTAACTGATAACAGCTTCTGAGCTGAGTTTGTCAGAACTTAAACAGCTAAAAACCCTTCTCTGTGGCATTTGATTTTTCTTCTGGCCTAAAAATACCTTTGCTCTTTTATTCCACTTCATCCACTGGCTCTGCTGCTGTCTGCCAGTGCTGGCTCTAACAAAGACAACCATCAGGAAGGTTACAGATACAGGAGCCTGATGCCTCAAAAGCAAGTACAGCAACGATGATGTAGACTGATGACAGCCAGGTCTCAGTAACTGGGTACATATACTCCATCTGTAACACATTCTGCAGCTTCCAAACTCCCAAACTGCCTGAGAGCCTGCATCCCTCAAAGCAGAGTAAATCAAGCACTCACCTGGTGGAGGGCCAGGAGGAAGGCCAGTGGGTGGGCCTGGGGGCCTCAGTGGAGGGGCTGGAGGTGGTCCCAGCGGAGGAGGCCCAGGCATGGGAGGTGCCTGTATCTGAGCTGCAGGCACAGACTGTGCACTCTGTTGCTGCTGCTGTGCCTGGGAAGTCGCAGTAGACGACCCAGTCTCTGCAAGTGCTTCCTCACTGAGCTGTTGCTGCTGCTGTTGCTGTGATGTCTCTTCAGACTCTGAGTCCTCTTCCTCCTCCTCCTCTTCTTCTGAATATTCCTCCACTTCTCTCCCTTCTTCTGGAATTTCCTGACCTGGATATGGAGATACACTTACAAAATCTGTCTATGCATAACATCTTTGTGAATATCAGAGAAAACCGAGTATACAGAATAAAATAAAAAGAAGAAAGACAAAGATAAACCTTATTTCAAAAGGAAGATATCTGACCACTTTTTACTGTTAAACATAAAATGAAAACAAATAAAAATCATAGCTGAAAAATCATTGCTATTCTAGAGAGAGCTCTGACAACAAGAGTTATATGTTCCTCTGGGACCTGAAACTTGCATTGCCGACCCTAACTGTTGCTATTTAATCTCTGCCTTAAGGGAGTTTGTGGGGACGTGAGGCAACAGAGGCTTGGGGACACAATGCCACAATAAACACAATCCCCATGTCCAAGAAACTCCTGCACTTTTGAAAGATACTGGAGTTTCTTCTTAAAACAAAAGTTTGTTTTATTGGTTAACTTAGCACAAGGGTATTTTAGGGAGTACAAATCCTTACTGTGCTGAGCACACAGACAATGTTACCATTTCTCTTTCACCAAGAGATTCGTATTTCATTTGAACAACTGTTTAAAAATTAAGCAAGAAAAGGCTCAGAAGGAAAAAAATCAGTGAATTGCTACTCTTAACTTCAACTCTGCCATGCAAAACACACACATTACTTACACAAAAATAAATATAAAAAGCCCTACAAAAAAAAAAAAACAAAAGGGAAAAAAAAAGAGCAAAAACTAAACTATAACTCAAATACCTAATGAGAGCTGATACTCTCAGCAGAGCTTACATTATGGCAGTAAAATATTTATTTTATAAAATAAAAACTGTGCTAAGTAAGCTGCCCACAAAAACCTTAACTGGAAGCCTAATGGCATATCACCACATATTATATCCATCTTACTCACCTGCCATTCGTAACATCATGGCCTGGAGTGGAGTCAGTTCTTTCATGTTCTTTTTCTTCTTTCGTGACTTCCCAGGCATGTCTGCAAACCGGACACTGTGACCTGGGGAAAGCAGGGTATGGATAAGGGTGACAGGAGGTGGGAAGAAAATAAGAAAAAGCAGATAGTTACATCAATACCTGCTATGGATACGTATCAGTCTAACATAATGATACTCCTTAGACAAGAGTTAACATAGGCGTTTGTTTTGGGTTGCAATGCAGTATGTAACCAAAAGTATCTATTCTGTCATTATCTATTGAAACCAGGAAGGCAGTGATCCTTATTTTCCCGGGGTATCTTCAATTAATGGGCCATCTGTTAAAACCAGGCGGGGCAGTGTTCTTTATCTTTTTCACAACTCATTCCTCCTCCAGGGCGGTATCTTCTGTTAATGGCCCATCGAGTCCCACTGTATGACCCATAAAATTACATCATCCCACTGAGAGATGCTCCAACCAGGGGGAGGAGCCAAGCATTTCCTGCCTGGATGAAATCTGAAATTTGGAACATCAGGGCAGCCTTTTCCCACTGGATTCCAGTGGAAAACTGGACTTTTCCACACCATCACTGGACCTTTAGAGAAAAACTGCATCCTTCTACAGGAGCACTGCTTCAACAGAACCACATCTGTACTCCAGGAGGACTGCAGCCACCATTTAATGGGACTGCTAACAACACCCTGACTGACAGGGTGCCAGGTTGTATTCTGACAGTCAGTCTTTTTGTTGTTTTGTATTACTGTATTTTTATTTTTAATTTGCCTAGTAAAGAACTGTTATTCTTATTCCCATATCTTTCCCTGAAGACCTCCTTAATTTCAAAATTATAATAATTTTGAGGGAGTTTACATTTTCCATTTCAAGAGAGGCTCCTGCCTTCCTTAGAAGACACATGTATTTCAAACCCAGTGTTTCTGATTGAAGTTTTGCTAACCTAGTATTCCCTACCAATTGGTCTCCCCCACGCAAGGGAGCATATTTCACAGAAGCTTCATTTTGTAGGGCATCTTACTAATGCAATGATTCAGTTGCAAAATGCTTGTGAGCTATAAGCTAACACAACTTCTAAGAAAAAAAAAGTTTGTCTCAAAGTTGCTTCACTTCTAGATAGCCTCCTTCTGACCCATTTATTAATAAAAATCCTTTAGCTGGAATTTAGGTGAGTTAGAACATAGTTGTCTAAATATATACACGTCCTCAACGCTATCAAGTAGTGTTTTGCTTTTGAAAAATCAACCCCCAGTCTCTCATTTCCCTTTCATACCTGATTTCTTTTCTTCTCCACCTTCCCTCTCCTTGTCATTATCACGATGCAGGAAGTCCTCTCCTTCACTGTCTGCATCTGACCTATCGCTGTCACTGTCATCACTGCTCTCATCATGCTTATCTTGATCCATATCCTCAGGATAACCTTCATCTTCACTAGTGCTGGACATGTCATCATCGTGGCCTCGCTGTCCTGCAGAAAGCAAAGTATTAGGAAATGCATGAACTCCAAATACAAAACATTCTTTCACACCAGTGTATGTTTACAGTCACAACATTCCCCTTAGCAACAGCATGGACAAACTGTCATCCCTTTGCTTTATAGCATATATTCTTAAAGGATGTTTTGGAAAACCTCTAAGATTTCATAATAACCTGCTGATTAATTTGCACAGCAAAAAAATGAAGGCAACTGCTACTGCAACTCATTCTTTAATTTCTATTCAATTGCCCACCACTGAAGTATTTTCCAGCAATTACTTGCCACTGAAATATTTTGATGCCTTCTAACATGAAATAAAGCTAGTCCATCTAGTCACAAGTTTCTAGGGATGATACTGCAACTGTATGAAAAAGAGGATTTATATTCTCCTAGCATATGCACACTCAGGACTGGTTGTGGGTTTTACTGTGGTTTTGGTTTGGGCGTGCTTATTTGGTAGGTTTTTCAAATAGAAGATTTCTCTGAGAGTGATTCTGTTTTTTAAAGGGATAATAAGAAAAATATTTCAGCACTGTTAACGGCTCATCCAAAAAACCCTAATCTCTGAAACCTAACCAAAAAAAACCATTAGAGACATGTAATTAAAAGTTTCAACATTTAAAAATACAGCTGGTAGCAAAACTGCAGGTATTACGAATATATCTGAATTACCTCAGAGGAGCAATGACTTAGTAAGAGTCCTTCAAGGAGTGATAACACTCATATTGCCCAGAGAGCACTTAGTCTAGGGCACACTGTATTCACAGCAGTACCATCCACAGCATAAGAGAGGTCCACAGAGAGGAATAGCAAAGCCCTTACCTGCTTCGGAACTGTAAGAAATGTCCTCCTCTCGCCTTCGAGGAGCCACGTCCAGGGTGAAACCCACTTTACGGCCGTACATCTGCAGGACCTGAGGTGGGGGTGGCCCTGGTGGAGGTCCAGGGGGCTTCCTGCCTGGAGGCAAACGTGGAACACCAAGCCCAGGAGGAGGAAGCACAGAAATGGATCGAACTGGTGGTCTGGAAATAAGAAAGGAAATGAGAAATGTAGGAGCACAACTAAGGCAAACGCGCCCTTAGTAGAATTATTCAGCCTTCTCTCACTACTGTTTATGCAGACTTCTAAAAAGAAACATGAACACTTAAAAAGTATAGATTTGGCACAAGGAGCATACAAAGATATGTTTGCAGAAGATCAGACAAAAGCTCCTCAGAAAGCAACTGAAGACAGTACTGAAAAAAATTAGCTATTGAATCCTACCACAGAAGAAGAATATGTCAGCAGGACAAAAGAACACACATATGGCAATTTAAGGGGCATTTATATGCAAAACAGTAGGGCTGCAAGTTTTCCTGATATGAAAAAGACAAAAGCTAGAAGGAATAATGTGTTACTCAAAGAAATTTTAACAAAATCTGTAATAGTGGGGAAAGATTAAAAAGGGCTTTGGTTAAAAGAAAGCACAATTCATTTGCACAGAATTCCTGACTTCTATGAGTCAATATTACCTCTGCTTCTACCCCCAACTTCTTCTTCATAATATGAGTGCTTCCTTTTTACTTCTGTAAGTTTCTTTTTCCACTTACCCATAGGCTGATGTCTTCTTGAGGATAGAAGGTGGTTGAGCCCCTGGAAGGGGAATGTCCTGTATGAGGATGTTGGAGGGAGCATGAGGCATATCTGGTAAGGGGATACTCTCCACTTCAACATGTTGAGCATTCTGAAAGAGAGGAGAAAAAAATATGAAAAAGAGAATGGGTTACTCACACAGAAGCCACTGCACAAACTCATTACTTTTTAAAGCACAGAATGTATGGAACCCGCCACCACTTGTCACGTGTGTCTGTTCTTAGGGTGTGTTATCTTGCAGCAGCGTATGACAGAAATTGGGGAAAGTGTCAAGTGTAAAAGCTTTCAATGCAAACCAAAGCACTTGCAATACATCCATGAAAAGCTTTAGTATTTCAGTGAAAACTCAGTCAGGTTTCCATCTCCTTTTAGACCTTCATCCTACAAAATGAAGAAGCTGCAGATAAGTATGTCTGTGCTTTTAAGTATTCAAGTCACAGACTGCTGCATGTTCCGAAGGAAAAAAAAAAAAAAAAAGTCTGACAGATCCTTGCATTTGCACAACACTATGCTGTATGATAGGGAGGAATATTAGAGAAAGATCTTTAAAGGAATGCCAAAGGATTCTCATTATTTCCAGCAAGAGATTTAGAAGAAATTCAAGAAACATCAGTTGCACACTCACAGGCTCGCTCTCTCTTTAGTACAGAAAACAAAAAGCTGGTATTGCTCATTTGCAACACAAATTTCCCTTTCCTCCTTTCATGTTGAATGAGATCAGTGTATCAGAGACAGTGACCTGACAACCACCACATTGTCCTCGCTGAAACGCTCTGATTC
Organism: Catharus ustulatus; assembly: GCF_009819885.2. Taxonomy (NCBI): domain Eukaryota; kingdom Metazoa; phylum Chordata; class Aves; order Passeriformes; family Turdidae; genus Catharus; species Catharus ustulatus. The sequence continues at coordinate 21,261,111 of NC_046224.1, read as the reverse complement.
GAGGTACTATGCAAATTAATATTTCATATGGGCCACATGATGCTGAACTCAGATAAATATCTCCCTTCTTCTGTAACTGTCACAGCTGATGAGAGAATACACTACCACAGTTACAAGACTGAAACACAGTAAGCATTACCTTGACAGCATCAAAATACTGGCTGAGTTGTGCTCTCTTCTGCTCATACTCCACTTCCAACTTGCGCAGTTCTTTATAGATGTCAGGATTTTCCTTCTCATAGAGCCGCAAGATACGCTCAAAAGTCTCACGGAGTTTTTTGCGTTTATCCTTCAGCACTTTTTCATTAAGTTGTGGCTGCTGTACCGGATTAAACTCTGATCCAAAAAAGAAAAAAAAAAGACAAAAAAAATTTACAAATTACTCTACTGCACAACTATGATGAATTAAACTATTTCAAAGCAGATTCCAATCCCTGTTTTCAGGAAGTCTTCAGCCTGGTGACAATCCCCACCTTCTATTCTACATTAGCAGCACAGACACACGCACTACTCATTATTCTTATCAATCATCTTCTGGGAAAAAAAGTCCTCTTTGATGGCACCACAACACCTCCAACCATAACCATTCCACAGATATTCACAGAATTCCCCCTTGTAACAGGAAAGGAAAAAAGATTATTCTATTTCAGTCTCCCCAGCTGGCTGTTAAAACTACACTGTGCATCTACATAAAGCACTGCCAAAGTCCAACACCTGGTACCTCTCACTCACCCATCTCATCCAATTTTTCCATGTCCCGGATAATCTGCTTTGGATCTTTCATCTTCAGCACAGCTGCTCGTACCATCATCCGCTGCTTTTTGTTCTAAGATTGGAGATCAAGCAGACAGAAAAGTTTCACAGGAGAAAGACACAAAACATCTGTTACCCCTTTCTCAGTATTTCCAGTCTGAAGAAAAAAAATCACACCTCAGAAGGCCCTGAAAATGTTCACTACGGCACAAATCAGCAGCAAATGTAGTTAAATGTCTGGTAATTTTAATTCCACTATTTTGGTAATTGCAAATGTTACTATAATTCCTTCACTCCTACTAAGACACACACAATCAACACAATAACCAACCGACAAAATACAGTAAAACACATTAAGGAGTGTGTGAGTCCTGGATGCTTTATTTGCTTGGATTTTTTTTTATTTGGTTTGTTTCTTTCCTTTGTTGTTTTGGTTTTTTTAAATTACTAAGTACTTCCAGCAATGCTTCAAAAATAATTACAAGTTAAAAAACAACTGGGGATATGTTTACTCCGAACAAGACTCCTATGTTTTTTTTAAACTACATGTTTGGATAGTATTTCCAAAGTCAGTCTTAGGATATCAACCAAGATATCCACAGTCTATTCATGGCCCTCTACAATCACACACAATACATAGTATAGGAAATGACAACTAAATGTTCCCTAATATCCTTATTTACCTTCTTTAGTTCCCTTTTCCGAGCTTCCTTTCCTAGAGGGGAAAAGAAAAAGAAAATAATAGCTTGTAAAACAAAATCAAGTTAATAAAGAACCTTTCCTTCATCAAGACTAGGGTTGTTTCTCAACAGTTCACTCATTTTACACACTTATTGTAACTCAGCTTCCCAGTGAAACAGAAATACAGCATGAAATAGATTTCTATTTCTTGTCTTTTATACAGAAAAAAAAAAAAGATACTGTAGTCTTCATGTTTCCAGAAGCAGGGTTTTTTCCATACAAAAAACAGAGAAATAGGCAACCAAAGCCATAGTGAGTGGTGCAATGATGAAAAAATTGCTGCACAAAAGCTGAAATAGAGTCATCAGACAACACACTTTAAAAATATGCAGGCTTTGAGAATGTCTCTGAAAGCATATCCACTGTGGGAGTCTGGATTTTCTTTATTCACTCAGCATTGATAATACCTGGCATTTTACCAAAAGTAGAAAAAACCAGTAAGACAACTCCCCCATCTAACCAGAGCACCTGCAAAAATTGACATGTTCCTCAAATTCCTGCCTGGGACAGATTAGCTCTGTCCTTCCAACACTGATAACCAGTGCAAAACCAAGAGGTAAATACTTAAGAGAAGTAAGAGCATGAAAGCAAGCAGCCTTCCCAGACAAAACTGAGATAATACTTTTCAAGTTAGAGAAACTCAGTTCTGATCCACAAGCGAGGATTCTATTCTCAGAGAAAGCTTTTGATCTGCTCCTCTAGGTACTCCCCATTCCCCACCTTAGATTTTATGGATACTTACGGGCCTGATCCGTGGGATTCATAAACTTCCCACTCTTGGTGGATGATGTAGATCTCCGCCCCATCTTGATCTTTTTTCTTCTGCCTCAAAAAACAAAACTTAAAAAAGAGGGAGGGACCTGGAAAAGATAACATGGTATCAGATCCTACACACTGGTAGCTTGAGGGCGCTTGTTTGTCTTCTATCAGTAAGTTTCTCCTCAAAGTGCTCAAATACCTTTAAGGTCCTCAAACCTGACTATGAGCTCAGCACCCATATCAAAAGCACACTACTCAAACAAAGTACTACTAAGTACCTACTTACTACTACTTTAGCAGGTTATAATTTTAAACTAATTGATGAGTTTGTTATTATTCACGCCACAACTCAAGCCAAGAAGCTTTGTGCTTACCCTATTGAGAGGTGCAGGGCAGGGAAAAATGCATGATTTGTTTATTCTAAGAGAGTATCAGAGTTTAGCTTCTCATTCACTCTCTTAAGTGCTCTCCAGTTTTCACCTTCCTCTGTTTCAAATGCTCCCCCACAAATCTCCTCCCTTCCTCGCCCCTGATATCTCTCCCCAGCACCCACTGTACCAGCAAGTGTATGATTATTCTGCAATTAATTATTTCCTCTCTTTAGACACTTCCTCAGCTTACAGATGATGCATAAGTGTCCAAACTACAGCCAGGGATGCTTCTTCTCTCCCTCCCCCTCCAAACCCACCTCCCAGCCAAAACACTGGAGTGGGTTTGTTTTTTTCTTTTGCAAGACATTCTCGCTTCTTTATGCGGGAATCTCACCAAACAGAGGTAGGAGTTACATTTATGCCCCGTATTTCCCGAGTTTATAATATCTAAAGGCTAAAGGCAAAGAGAACAAACTTCCGAAACCCCGATTTCACATCTTCCAAGGACCTAGACTAAAGAGTTTCAACGCAACAAGTTAAGGGCCGAAGGTGAAAAGCAAACATAATAAACCAAGCACTACATTCATTATTCTTTTGGCCACATGGGAACGGGGCAGAAAGCCCTCCCTCCTACTCCCGCCCGATGGAAGGAGGAAGAAAATGAGGCAGCGCGAGCTGCCACCTTCTCCTCGCCTCTCCTCGCCTCTCCTCTCCCCGCAGCGCAGCCCCGGCGGCCCCTCTCACCCCTCCGCCCGGCCGGGCCCGGCCCCTCGGCCCGCAGCGGCCTCGCTCAGCCCCGCGGCCCCGCCGCCATCTTGCACCCGGCGCCGAGTGGCGGCGCGGGGCCGCGCTCCGGAAGCGGCGCGCGCGGCTCGATGGTTCCGCCGGCCCTCGCTCCCCTCGGAGGCTCCGACTCTATGGTCGGGCCTGCGGGCGGCGGGCAGGCCGGGGGAGCGAGGGCAGGCCGGGACTGGGATAGGGACGGGGCTAGGGCGTGAAACATCAATGTGCGAGCTATAAAATATGGGTGCAGGCTTGAAGAGCTTGCATGTCGGGGAGGAGATGTAGGAAGGAAGTTTTTCTCTGCACAGGTGGCATCTGGGAGCAGAGGTGGTCAGATCTCTGGGCAGGATTTCTGGACGCCCCGCTCCTGGTGAACATACCTTGCAACACAATGTTGTTAGGGTTTTGTACGTCATGGAGACTCAGCTAATTTGTAAGGATCATTGGAGCATGGGTAAAAGGCTATAAGCTATACATCACGTTAATGCCAGCATTTGGTCACAAACTGCACAAAGTCAAGGAGCATCCTCAGAGCCAAGGCTGCAGGAGCTCTCAGTGCCTAGCGAGTCTTGCTAGCCATGTGCACAGTGTGGTCATCCCCACCTTGTGCCTCTTTGCCATGTTTTTTTTTGTATTATTGTCACCAGAAAGAACGTTCAGCCGGGCAGATGTTGATTGCAATTGTACTGTTTTTCCACATAGGTATGGACTGGTCTGCGTTTTTTTAAAGGCTCTTCTTATTTGGAACACATATGTAATAATTTTAATTCTTAATCCTTTGTGCAGAACAACAGCTGGAGCAAAGGCAGAATCTCAGGAGGGTGTGATGGAAAGGTGTGGCCATACACATCCCTGTCAGGTGCCATGTCACTGTAGAGGGGGTGGCTGAGTCTCTGAGGATCAGCTCTATCTCACAAGGCCTGGGGTTTTCTGTCCTGGCAATACTGGTCTCACTGGGGACAGTGGTGCTGCCTCAGCCCTGACTGCTTTGTCCCAGCAGTGTCTGCTGATTTGGAGGGCAGTAGTCATCTCACATTTTTCACCCATGTATGCTTCTGAACCCTGGGCTTTTTCCCTGATGACTCGGCAGAGCTGTTGAGTGCCAGCAGTTTCATTGCCATCTAGTGGATTTTGTGCGTAAAAGGGAACAGGAGTCAGAAAATATTGAAGTGAGAACAGAAGTGGAGAATAAAAACTCAGCAAAACAAATGAACAAACCCCCAAGCCCCAAAATGGAAAGGATGTGAATCTCAGTCATGTCTTTATTTCATAGGCACTTTTTAGTTATTAATAAATTAAGATTGCTAATATTGAATATTAGCAAATGTATGAATTTGAACATGGTTTAGTGTGGGGGAAGTGGGTACTATAAAGGAACATATGCACAAATTTACTAGATTGGTCTATCATTAATTTAAAAAAATATTAATTGCACATATATTTAAGCTTTTAATACGTCTTTATTATTTGGTTTAAGATTGGTTTTCAGACAAAAAAAACAAAGAAAACAAGTACAGAAAAGAGAGGTCTTCATGTACATTTTTATTAATTCTTAAATTACCTTTTCTTCTAAGATGAAGAAAAAACAATCCACAGCAAATCAGAGCGAGACAATACAAATAATGATGTTGCTCCCAGCTTTGGTTTTAAAATCTGAAAATAAGGACAATTGGTAGCATATTGTGAAATGCAAAATCTGAGCACATTCTTGGCAGTCCTGCATTGGTGGGATCGGGTAAAGCATTTGCAAATACCTTTAGTACATGAATAGGGCTGCAATCCTACAGGCACTTGTACATGTGTATAATCCCACCTCAATCAACAAAAGAGCAACTTTGCACAGCAATTTTTACGTGTGGGTTGGCAGGAGCAGAGCATTACAAGCGTAAGAGGTTGTTCATGGCCAGGCACACCTGGAACGCAGCAGCTGCTTTCTCTCAGTTGTGGAGCAAGATTGTCTGTGCATGTAGGTCCAGGCTTCTCTTAACCTGCCAATCTACTGGGATTAGAGTTTATTTAAAGCAGATCTCTGGCTGGCTCCTTAGGACAGCAGGAAATAGCAGTTAAATATGCTTCAGCTAGCCTTGTAATGAACAGCGAATTCAGTCTATCAGATTTAGCACTAATCCACACTGAGTTTAGCAACCACAGGTGTCTTCATAAAGCCTCCAGATGCTGTCATGAATTGCCTTGTTGAAATTATTTGCTCCCATTGTTTTGTCATATTTGATATAGAAACCCACCTTCTCACCACTACCACTCCAGCAGTCTGTATTATTGTCTCTAGTATGAATTACAGTTCATTCTACAATGCTTCCCAGAAAATAAGCTTAAGGAAAGGTACAAAGTATTTGAAACATTGCCCCCCCCAAACACCTGTAAACCAGTTCTCTATTAATATATTTCAGTGCCAGTTTCCTGAATTGTTACTTTCCTTGTTCTGCTGCCGCAAATAAGAAAATAAAAAGCCATCAGTCATAATTAGTCAAAAGGCTTCTGCAGGCATATCTGCTGCAGCTGCTGTCACAGAAGAGAGAACTCCAGCTCCATTTACTGAACTTGCTGTCTCACCAAAGAAGTTACTTCATGTATGGCACACTGGTACTTTTCTGAGGCTGCTTTGAACTCAGCCAGGTGCTTCTCGTAGCTTCTCACAGCTGTCAGGAGCTGACTCCTCTCCACAGCTCCCAGGATGGCATGGAGAATCATTTCAAGGCCAAGCCCAATAATGGTAATACTAACTCCCCCAAGGACAGATGCCCCAATCTGTGCAAGGAGACCGATGAGCTTGCTCACGGTGAGAGTTAAATGATTGGAGCCAAGAAGTTTGATAGCTACCATTGCAGCTGTTGAAGTTGCTTCTCCAAAAATAATGGAAAAAACTCTCTGGGCTAATGCAATTTTCTCCAGCTCGGGCTCTTTGATATCATACAGCTTCTGGTACAGCACTGGCTCGAGCTTTTCCTTCATGTCACTATCGATCTTCTGCACCTGATGCTGAATCTCACTCATCACTTGAATGATAATCTCACAGTTTTCCTTGACCGTGCTGCTCTCTCGCATCTTGATGGGGGTAATGGTACAGCCCAGGTGCTCGTTCAGCACTCCAACCAGCTCGTTGGTTGCATGGAAATTTGTGGACATACAGTCAAGCAATTCCTGATGCAGATTAATCAATTCTTGCTTTCTCTTGGGATTATCTGGGTAAAGGAGGTCACTCAATGCCATTCTTCAGAAATAAGCTACCTCAAGAGAGAAAAGAAATTTCTTACTCTGTTTAACACCCAAAACCACAGCCCTTAAAGTGCAGTGAAATGTGATTTGTCTCAGCCCCACTGGTTCTTTTCATCCTGAGCAGGTCAAATCCCAAGGCATACCTTGGACATGTAGAAATACTAATTCTTGTTTTGGTTCCTTGCCAAATGATTGGAAAAGGATCTTATAAGACATTGGGTATGCTCTGAGCAACAAAATTAGCTAACAAATATGTAATGAGCAGATTGGTAAGATAGATGTGGGTCATTGGCAACTGAAGATTGAAATTGAAACTGAGCATTGGAAACTGAAGATGGTAGAAGCTGAACTAGTTCACTAAAAATGGAAAAATCTCATCTAATCAGCAAAATTAAAGATGTGGCTTGAAGATTAAAGGGTTGTTCTAGGCACTCTTTTGTATCAACCTATTTTTTCCATTTAGTGGCATCCAATTTTTCAGCAACCATGATGGTTGGTGGATATGGGTTGTGTCACAATAATTTTATGCTAGTGTAGCTTTTTTTTTCTAATATTCAAGAGAATATGTTACTATATAAGCATTCTGTACTTGTGCTAGAAGCTTACCCTTGGTAATTTATAGTGAATAGTAAAATTGTCTATAATAATACTTGTATCACCTTACACACATCTTTCACTGTATTTCCTTCCCTGATATTTATTTCTTCATAAACTGCATGCCAACACAGAGAGTCCAAAGAGACTGAGTTAACAGTGATCATGGAGTTATTCCTCATAAATAAGATTCTTCGATCAGCTCTGTCACTTCCCTTTAACCTATCACCAGCTGCAAAGTGAAAATGCTTTAGCATGATTTCAGCTTAAATGCAAACATCTTTGCTACAGGGGCAAACTATGAATGAGTAGGATGACTCATTTCTTTGTTGGTACTTTGTATGTTCTCTTGCTGCAAATCTGGGCCACTCTTGAGCAGTGCTTTGCATTTCTCTAAGATAAACCTCTTCTTGCTGTTGGTGCCTGCATATCACAGCTAGAGCTACAAATAGTTATGTGTAGGGGACTACCCAGATTTTTCATCTTAAAAATATACCTTTGTGCCATTTTGGTCCTTTGTAGTTCTTGCACTATCTGTTAGCTGCAAATCATCTGACACTGACCCAGCTCTATTTTACTAAACATACCCTCCCCCACAAGGTCACAGTAGAAAGCCGGAATGATTTCCACAATCCCCTGCCAACTTTTAATCTCAGTGTTGAAATACAAGCCAGTCTGAAAAGAATATTTTTTCCCCCTTTTTTTTTTTTTTTTTGTATCTCTGCCAAGAGAATAAACTCTTTAACACATATTCTTATACAATCTGCAGGGGACAAAATACACATACAGGAAACATAAAGCCATTATATCAATCCTGCCTCAGGCATGTTCCTGGCTTACCCTCTGACTCAATGTGGTACTGAAACCTTTCCACTCCAGTGCTGTTTGTTGTAAAGTCATTTGTTTTCCCTTATTGGTAGAAACTGAGAAGACAAATTGTCTTAGAAAGGATAAGCTTCAATAAACATTTTACATACTAGACAGCTGTAGAGAAGACTTTCAGAATCTGTTCTTTACATGTGATTATTTCAGCTTCTTATAGCTGCTCTAGATTTTATATCTCCTAATGCTAAAATTATTTCTTGCTCTTCACACTAACCCTTTCATTAGCCTTTATATTTTCCTTCTAGAATTAGGCAGGCCTCATATATATTTCTGTATTTCTATTTCTCCAGCTCCAGGGAGAATTACCACAGAAACTTTTCTAATTAAGCATTTACACTGCCTACCTGATTTGCTCTGAATGCTCCTGTTGGAATGTGCATGGGATAACACACACAGTAACTTCAGCCTCTTTCCCCTCTGCTCGCCTGGTGTTTTCCAGCAGCATGTGATGAGTTAGGGATCTGGAGGCTGGGCTTCAGCTGCACCCTGTGCCTGCCTGTCATTAATTCTATTGTGTGATGTTTACCCAGATTCATCTCATTTTCTTCCTCCTGTCCCCTTCCTTCCAATTTTAAGTGAATTCAGTTTACTTAATGCTGGTTCCCAGTTACTAGATCCTCCAAAGGCCTTCTGTTCCTGGAGAGAATGGGCACAGCACGAATCCCTCCTGCCTGCAGCACAGGCACTACAGCCATGGCTGAAAGGAGATGGGGTTACTTGCTGTCGCCAGAACATAATAGGTGTAGGACAGCACTTCTAACCCAAATAGATCAAGACTATGTTTTTAGTGAGGGTTATAAATTTCTATTTTTATAAATATAAACATTAATGCTTTCACCTATGCTTTGAAATAATGAATTTTTGCAATGGCTGCTTTTGTACACCTACAGATTACAGAAGAAAAATTGAATGGTAAACATAAACAGAAAAATAGACACCATAGACAGAAGAAACAGGCTTTGTTCCGGTAAGATGAGCTTGTACAAATGCCTTCAACAAGCTAGACAATCTTCATGCTCTTATCCTCAGGAAGGTGGACCTGCAGCCCACAAGGGTCTTACCAGGAATGCTGCTTCCACTATAGAGGATGGCTGATTTCTCAAATGAAAATATAAGATGAAGCATAAAATGAGCACTCTGCAATTGCTGATGTGCTTTCACCTGAAAGCTGAGCTGCTGTATTCAACCCCAGTGAACACAATCAGGGTGCCAAACTCTCTTGTTGTTGGAGCTGTGGGCATGAAAACATAAGCTGAAAGAGAACACTAAATTATTTAACTGCTATATTTCTAGAAATGTCAATTATTTGTGACTGCTGAGTGTTTTCCACTGAGAACACCATGTAGTCCTGAAATACTTTGTGTAATATTGAACTGAATTTAATTGATCAGGCTGTCAACTTCCTGTGTATCACATTCTGGAAACTGATTTCAGGTCTTCAGTGTTTGCAGTGGATGCAAATTCTTTTCTTCTAGAGCCCTCATCATTTGGAACATGACAGAAAATAATTTGAACAGTATGAAGGCTGTTTTGTTCCTGCTTTACTCTGGGTCTTTTGGGAAGATTAATAGCTATTATTTCAAGTCTATTAAGTTGGAGGACAAGACTTGATCTGGAGGTCTGTCATCCTTCCTTGCTGCAATTTGCCCAGTCTGTGATCCATGAGAGTAGAAGTGTTAGGGAGGCCCAGACTCAACTCGGAACAGCAGTGAAGGCTAAAATAAATTTTGCCATTTCACACAATTTCAGAACCCTTTTGCCATGGGAAAGAAATGGAGCAAAAAGCAGATGGTTGAACTGAGTTCTGTAAAAAAGGTGTTTAAAAGTGTACAATGGGACAGGAAGTTGCAATTGACTCAACACTTCTGACTACACATCTAACCACAGCAATAGCTGTGAAACATGTCTGCTGCAACCAGTCTAGCTCTACAGTGCTCTGGCACAAGCAAAGGCAGCATCAGGAGCAGTCTCTGAGCTGTACACTATCCCAGGACTGTATCTCTAGTTGGCCTTGTGAAAACTCATAGGTGCAAGCAGGACATAACTTTCTTAGTAGTCAAAATGTATCATGATGGGCACCCAAGCAAGGAGAATGTTTTGAGCTTGCACCTATCAAGGGATGCTTGCACCATCTAGTCAGTGTATTAACTAACTAATATAAATCACTTTTAAGGGAACTGTAGCATGACAAAACATGGCATTACTAAGTCTTTAATTGCTTTCTCCATTAAATGTAGACACCATGCATTTGACTTTGCTGTGCCTGTTTCCCCCTCTCAAAAATATAGTTCTGAGGATAATGTAAAAGTAGTTGTTTTCTAGAACTTTCACAAATTTACTAAAAAACACCAAAACATAAGAATGATTATTTTACAGCACTTCCCTTACTTTGAAGATTGCAGGTCAAAGTCATACTTCCTGCTGCCATCAGAGTAACAGTACTTGTCACTGTTTACACCGTATTTTGCTGGCTGCTTGGTAAGGTCCCAGAAAAGGCTGTCAAGAACTTTTTCTATGTTTTCTTCCAACTAATGTCTTGGGGAAGAATGGACCAGGTGGGTTAGCAGTTTGGATAATTGATTTCAGAAATGTAGCAATCTAACAAAAACATATCCTCCCTTATTCCTCTGTAATTCCCCTGTAATAGCGCCTTCTAGATTCCTCTGTTTGCTTTTCAGAGTCAGACCCCACTCCAGAAATGTTAGTCCATCTTGATTTTTAGAGTGGCAAATGAAGGCTGTTCAGAGTGTGCCAGAATCTGCACAATTTAATGTACTTCTTTGTCTCTTCAACCAACACAAAATTCTGGCTCCACAAAGCACATCTTTCCAACTTTCCCTGCACTTTTCCACATCCCACAGACCCTTTCTCACTAAAAATAAAGGTATTAAAAGATCTGAAAGGGGTCCAAAGTCCCTGTGTCCCTTCTTTTCTGAATGCCTCAGGACAAAGCTATCTACAGTGAAGGTTATCCCTTATCTAGTCTTCAGAAAGGCCATGGATAACTTCCTTCCTACCTGAACGAGTCCAGGCAATGTCTGTTTTGATGAATGTTCTAGTCTCAGCTGGAGAGCTGCAGCTGAAAGCAAAGGGAAAATTGAATTTTCTGTAGCAACAGGAAGTCCAGAGGCTTCTTGCCTGCTATTCAAGGGCACATATCTGGATGCAGACAGAAAATCAGAGACTGTGGGGCAAGCACAGGGAAACTCCAAGCACACTAGGGAGAAGGGCAGAGGCAAGTGCAGTATAACCACTGTTCTTGCTTCTTGAAGCTGAAAGAAAGTAAAGAGAGCAGTCATTTAGATATCTATTCACTGCCCAAAGCTTTTTGCTTTTGCTAACACAACCTTTGCCCACAAAAGCCATTTTCTCAACTCTGTTATTTGGGCTTTGGAGGCACAAACCCTCATTCTTAAATGACTGTTTGAGCTCACAGATTGAATTGACAAACTACTGTACAGAGAGACAAAAGCAAGTGTTTCTTTGATGGTAGACTCACAGAAAGGCAGGGATGTGGAACAGGCCCCATGAAGTATTTCAGCATAAAGTTCTCTCTATAACCAAGGAAACTCAGTGTGTTCCTTGTCAAAGGATACCTTTTCTCCCTTCTGTCTCAGGGGAGAGGTCACTGCTAAAGTGACAGTGGCTTTGTTTGCCCTTCTCTCAGCTTGCCCACAATAAGTGTAGAAGCAGTAACTTGCCAGAGTAGTAGTGGACCAAAGCCTGGAATAGTCCTGAGGCTTGAGGTGTAGCAGCATTGCAAGACACCAGCATAAATTACTTGGTTCAAACAAATCTCACCCACTCTTGCAGTAAGAATGCTGGGGACCCAAAGGCATGAGTCCTGTAACATCCTTGCAACAACACATGGGATAAATGGGGTCTGCAAAGAGCCTCAAGAGCTGCTGTTGATTGATCTTTAGCGAGCTGTGGGGTTGTCCCAGGTTTCACAGCAAACAGGTAAAAGCTGGGTCTTGTGGTTCCTGCAGGCAAACACAGCAGGCAAGGGACAGGTTTGGCCCCATGTAGGTGCAGCTGGTGGGGGCTGCCTGGGGCAGTGGAGACCAGACTGTGCCCCCCTTGCATGAGAGCCTGTGTACAGTACCTTCCACCAGCTGGCACCGCTGCTTGCTGCAGTTCCACACGGAATGCAGATGCAGCCAGTTACCCTGCTGGGTCTGAAGGAAGCTTTTGACAAGAAATATCTCATAAGGGGGAATGAGGACTTCCTTCTCAGAGGTGTGGCAAGAAAAGCCCTGCAAGGCTGCTCCCAGGCAAGTGGTCACTGTGAACAAAGTTTAATTCCCAAACTTCTGCGCTTCATTCCTGAGGCGGGAGGTAGAAATGAAGTGTCCAGATCTCACCCTGCTGCCCACCTTGGCCTCGATATGTAAGTCCTTTACACCCCTGTGCACCTGGTAGCACTTATGTTCCCCCATGCTGCTCTGCCATTCCTTCAATATCTGGATAGCAGTTGTTAGGTAGAAGTGGAAATATTTAAAACTGAATTGGTGTCTGTAGTGCTCTGGAGAGATTCCCACTGTAGCTGTAGCCCGGTTCAGCTGCCAGTGCAGGGTTCAGTTCATGGTGAAAGCCATGAGGACTATGGCATGGCTGTCAGCATCCCCCTCAGGAGACCTGCAGGGCTCTTCAGCAAAGCCTTCTGAGCCTTCTTCCAGAGATGAAAGTAGTCCTTGTTAGCAGCTATTTCCTTTAGAAAATAGTCTCCTTGCTCCAGTTCTTTCATCATCTCCTCTCTGCATCCCAGATACTGGTCATCAAAGGGATGCAGAGCCACATCCATCAGGGCGGGGGACGTAGCCTGCAACATAAAAGCAAACGAAGATTGGCATCTGAGGTGAGAATGTCTTGTGGATCTGTGGATGCAAGCCAAGTTTTTCTCTACCCTTTCCTTGCCTCTTTGTCATTACAGCAGAGCAAGCAGGGCAGGTAGCAAATCTTTAGCAGCACTTTCCTGAACAACTTCAGGTTATTGTCTATACACCACCCCAGGCAAATACAAGTCAGGTGACAGAGTTCTTATTTGATATGGATGCGCTACACTAGAATCTCCAGGAACATTGGTCAATTTAAACAGGCTGGAAAAGGAGAGGAAAGATTTCATGAGATCTATTCACAAACACTCTATGAAATCATCTGGCTACAAGCAAGAGGAAAATTCCAACCAAGTGGCTAAAACAAATTCAGACAGGTAAGAAATGGAACAGAGGAACTGAAACCAGAAAAGTTAAAATTGAACCCAAAACTCCGTAAAGAACCTGTTTCAAATGGGAAAAAAATTATTTCTGTGGCATAAGCAATTTCATAATTTCAAATAAAGAGCAATATTTACCTCTTCTATTAGTATTTGTGAGAAGATCAGCAACAGGGGACTGCCCAGTGCTACCAGCTTCCCAGAGTCCACCCAAGACACTGTAAAGAACTTTATTATTTTTTTTTTAAGGAAAGGTAATTTGCACCTGTTTCTTTCTGTTTTTCTTTGAGCTGGAAAATTCTGCACTTTGTAATTTGCTCTCAGGTTTTGGTGGCTGTTCTTCGACCAGTGATTGTTCACCAAACTCCCACTGCAATTCATAAGTCATTAATCAATCCAAGCAGACAATTTACTGGTAGAAATGTGCCCCAAATCCATAAGGAAGTGTCTGGTTGCAGCATCTTCAGCTGACATGAGTGAACATCACCTTGATAGAGGTCTTTTAATTCTGAGGTATTTGGTGTTGTTCCTGCAAAAAGGAAGACAACTGTGGCTTGGAAAAGTCTAAGGCACTTCTCCCGAGGAGTGATGTGTCAGGGTGACTACTCCCTGGTTAAGAGTTTTTAAAAGCCCTTTTAAAGAAGTTGACTCTGATAAAACCAACACAGAAATGCAGGGTAGGTTGGGATGCCGTCTGGAAGCAGTGATATCCTGACTGTCCTCCTCCTCCTTCTTATCACCCCCTGGTTACTCACGGGCTGCCAAACCTACTCTTCTTACACCACTGCAGAGTGGGACCTTGTTGGACTGTTTGCAGTGGGAACAGGCAAAATGGGTGTGTAAATGCAGGTTCTGTGCTGAGACAAACCCTTCTCTAGCAGCTGCTTTCTAGACACCCGTCCAAATCCTGGTGGGGAGTTATTCACCCACAGAGCCCCATGGCCTCTGATAACTGACAATTCCAGTCAAGGCTTTGGTTCTGACTACACAAAAGTGAAGCCCATTTTCCATGGCCTGATAATGATAGTCTGGGTGAGGGGGGTACCTCCAGACATGGAGTGGTTCCCTGAGATAAGGGACATTTGTGAAGCTGCTTGGGTTCTGTGGACAGAGCATCTGCAAAATACTGCTAAGATAGGGTGGGAGGTGACATAAAGGTCTCATTCTGGGCTCCTTTCAAAGCACTTGCTGCTGCTGACAGTATCTGCAGTCCCTGGGGACAGATGATGCCATGAACTGCCATACAAAGTGATGGATGCGGACTACCTGCTTCTCCATCCTGGAATTTCTCTGTTATCTTGGGCTGTATTTCAGAAAGTGGTTGTTTGACTGCTAGAAGTGGGTCCACAGGAGGGCTCACAAATTTATTCAGAGGCAATCCACCTCTGTTTGTGTAGAGATAAAACAGACCTGAACTGAGACACACTCCCATGGGAGCCTGACAATCACAATAAACACCCCCACTAAAATGTCAATTCAGCTGCATATAATCCATTTGTAAATTATGTCCCTGGTGTTCCCCTCTGACCTGCAAATGAATGTTTAGCATGGAGGGAATCAGGAGGAAAGGAGTTTGCATTTTCAAACGCTTCAGAAGCAACTCAAGTTACTATTAAATACAAAACAAATACAATGGCCATAAGGTGGCAGCAGAGGATTTGTGGCGGTGCTTAGCGCTGCATTAACCAAATGAAAATCGAATTCCTCCATTTCAGCAGTAAATTTGTAACGTGATCTGAGTGCTCAATTCCCCAAAGGTCACAATGACTTCAGCCCATGAAGAGATCTGATGACACAGAGCGGATGACATAATGGAGGCTTCTGGGTGTAACTTTTTTTGCCTGAAAAAAACATTTACTGAAAGGGAGAGAAAAAATATAAAACTAACAGAAAGATGCAAATACAGACAGGAAGCTTTTTCTGCTAACAAAACCATACAGCAACAACAAAAAAATAAAACAAAAACAACAAAAAATTTATTAATATACTGGATATTAGGATTCTGCTAATCTCTCTAGTATTTTTCCAAGCAAAATTTTCAATAAAGCACTCTGTTAATTTTTACTAGGTGGTGTTCAGAGGAGTGTTTTATTGTGAGCAGTGAAGCCCCATTAGTTTATGTCAATAGAGGAACCTGTCACAGGTGTTTGACCAAGCCATGCAGAGATATTTATTAAGTGTCTTGGCCTTGGCCAAGATCAGCATTGCCAGTGCAAGCCAAACAAAGCTCACACTGGCAGCATCTCTGCAGAGTTACCCCGTGTCCTTACCTCAGGACAAGGCTTTTCAGAGAAATGCTGATCTGGGTAGATGGTGAGTCAGGTAAAGCCTGGCCCTCCTCTCCCTCAGTGTCACAGAGTGCTGAACCCATGACCTAAATGTCAGTGTCATCATTTCTGATTCACACTGGGGCATGGGAGGGGAGAAGGAAGCCTCATGCTCTGGATTTCTGCTCCTCGGGGTTCACAAAAGCAGGCTGTGTCTTCCAGGCATCCAGCTAAAGGTTGTACAGAGGAACAGAGAGAAGCAGCACACCAACCCACCGTACATAAGCAGTATGTATTGCAATTAGCAGCTGAGGATGGTTGCACCAGCTTCCATGTAACCAGAGAGATTTGGTCTCTGCCAGTTTCCTGAGCATCAGCAGTCGCTGTCCTTGGAGGTGTGATCTGCCATCCACCTCTCAGGGAAGGAAAGCTGACAGAGTATATTAGGAAGGTCATGCAGAAAGTTGCTAAGGTATAATATTAATACCAGAGGACAGAAGGAAGTAGTGCAGAGGGAAGACAATATGTATATAAAAATACACATACATTATATATATATATATATATAGCTACCAATTGCATTGAATAAACAAAACACCATCCCAATTTCAATCCATCCTTGAAATAATTTTCTTTTTTTTTTATTTCATATTTATAGCTTTATTTTCTTATTTTTAAAAATTTATTTTAGCTGTGTGGATGCTTTTAGTTTCAAGCATAAAGGCAAAAGCAACAGAAGAGAGGAGGAATTTTTATTTTTTTTGTTCTGTTGGGTATTTTTAGTTTCACTAGAAGCTGGCTGGGAAAAAAAAAAAACAAAACCAAAAAAACAGAAAAACCAAGAGAATTCGAGGTCTTTTTTTACAGTCATGAAAAGCAGCACACAAATGCAAGGGTTCATCTAAAAGGACTTCTTAAACACACCTCCTGGGATTTATTTATTTATTTATTGTTGCTATACAGGCAAACTTTATGACAGAGTAATCAGAAGAGAGTACAAGAAGCTGACTGCTATCTAGAGTATTTGCACACTTCTATCTTTACAGAATGATCCTACTGCGGTACATATTTAATGTGATTATACTACATGAAAATACTGAACTTTCCTACTAATTGGAACAGGAGACAGGTGTTCTTCCTTCTTCCCAGTGAGCATCCCAGGGTCAGATCCACCACATTTACACACATTGTGACATTCTTCTTCCATAATCCTCCTGTGTTTTGCAGAAGATGATAAGAGATCTAGTGATGTTTCTAAGGCATGCAGTGTTTTTCTTGAAACTAATCACCATTTTTCTCCTATTGTGTGCTGGGGATTCAGGTGGAAGGAAGTAAGACAGTCTTCTGGTGGAGCTCAAAATACCACAAAGATGCCTGAAGAGAGATTTTATTGATGAAAGGAAGAAAGTTAGTGGAAGCTCAACAAGTGGGATAATCCCTGCCTTGGTGTTCCAGCTGGTTAGGGAGGCAACAGAAGGAGATGCCAGTCCAGATGTTTTCCTTCCCTCCTTCCCAACCACAGCCTTCTTTCCCCTGTGGGGTTTGGAGTGTTCCAAGCCAAAGCTTCCCATGCTCAGTATCTCCCAAAGAAGCGGTTGTAGGCCAAGGCAAACCCCACTTGGTCGGAGAGGAGGTCACAGGGGGGGTAGTTCTCACAGCGCTCGTGCATCTGCTCCAGAGGACTTTTATAATACTCAAAGTACCTGGAGTAGACAGAGATGCCATCCTGCAGTTTCAGCCAATGTATTTGGAGACAGTTCACACACCTGACACTGACATGAAAGAAGTGATCCTCCAGAGTGCCCCAGCAGAGTCATGCTGAGTTAAACATCTGCTCACACAGGAACAGGCTGCTTGATCAATCTGGGAAGTATGGGATAGAACCCAACTTAAATCAATTGCTCTTGAGGTTTTATCAGCAAAGGGTACCACAGAAGCTGTAAGGATGTGGGGTTCTTTTGTCTTCAGTCTCATTCCCCAGCTACCCAGGAACTTTTATTTTTTGTTATTTATTTAATTATATATTTATTATTTCCTGCTTATCTTTATTTTTGCCCACTAGCCATTATTTTCCTTTAGCTTAACCACTTTTCTCTAATTATCCTCACTTCCCTCACTTCTGTTATGGACAGGAGCACTATCCCCTCATAGATTTTTTTTTTTTTTTTTTTTTTTTTTTTTTGTTGTTGTTGTTGTTGCCAGGCTAAGAAAGCACAATTTTTTTAGTCTCAGCTGTACACTTTGGATGTCACTCTCAGTTCCTCTTCTAGGTTTGGTTAATCTTTCCTGAAGACTGTACACACCACCACAGAAATCCCACCAGTATCTCATGAATTATTGCTTTATTTCTGTATTGGAAAGGGCACCTTAACAACCTCTTCCAGGAAATATGTAAAGAACATCCTTGCATTACCTGAAATTTTTCAAGTAGCTAGGATTTCTCCAAATCTAGTGTCTACTTTCTGCACAAGTAAATGTATGTTCTACAGCTTCAGAAAGAAAAACCAATCTGATCTAGCCTTATTCCTTCAACAGATCTGTACTCCCTTTGTGGGAGACCAGAGGCAATGACCAAGGCTCTGTGATTCTCATTATCCTAAAAATTGTTTCTGATGACCCTGCAGGTTGCAGCAGCTTCTAACTTGTATCCCACTGTCTCCATAGCTATCACAGTTCTGTCTTTCTCCGTGGGAGGAATACTAGAGTCCAGCTATAAGCCTTCAAATGGGCTTTGATGAGAAAATAACCATTTTTCCATCATTGAATGTCTCCTACAGCCTTTTTCATTCAATGCATGAGGAAGGTAATAACATAGCTGTACAACAAAATAATGCCTTGTCATGCCTTGTGGCCTTCCCACCCCCTCTTCAGAGCAGGTTCTCAGTCCAGCTCCTGAGTTGTTACCATTCATAAGGGCTGGATCTCTTCTTCCTCTTCACAAAGGCATTGGCAACTTCTTTTTTAATCTTGATGCCTGCCAAGAGAGAACACAGCAGGTTAGAGATGTAGCACTGAAACACAGAGACCAGTCTAACCTCTGAAAATCAGGATCTGCTTTCTTCACAAGCAAATGACTGCCACAAACCATCCTAAGGGTTTGTTCATCTCTCCCCATCCCACTTTACACTCAAAGCTCCCTTCTCACTGCAGCCTTCACATCTCCATGAAACAAGGGCTTTTTCTGTCATAAACTCTATTTCCTTATCACACAGCATAATCTGAGTCTGCAGCAAATGGGCAGAAGTCATAAAATATGAATAAGAAGAAAATTAGGAGACTGGCACCCTCTCTTCTGGCCTACTTAATTTTAGAGTCTTGACTTCCTTTCTGTGTCTTGACACAGACTGAGAATGATGTGAGAATGATGTGAAGACCTTGAAGCACCTCCAATGAGCCATGAGCAACAGGCAGCACACAGAAATACCAATGCCCACATCTACAGAGTTCTGTGAAAGGTGAAAAGTACAAAACAGTGACAGCAAACATCACCCAGTGAGAAATACACCCAAGATGTGCAAAGATCCCAAGATGTACAAAGATCCCAAGATGTGCAAAGATCCCAGCATTCAGGACCTGGAGAACATAAGAGGTGTTCCAGCCATGACAGCATTTGTCCCTGCTCTCCACCAACACGTCATGTCTGCACAGTTGCTTCTTTGCTCCCTTGGTTTGTGGTTGTGCGAACATCATGGTTCTGTGAAGGACCCCACAAACACCAGGTGCAGCCACTCCCCAGCCCGAGCCAGGGCTCAGCACAGCACAGCCTCACTCCATGGGATGCTCCCACAACAGCAGAGGTGCTGGCACAGCAGCAACACAGGCAGCTGCACACCAGCACACATTTCAGCATGGAAACCAGCAAATTGTTGCTGTCTCTGAGGGAAGAAAGATTTTAAGACCTCTGCCTGTGAGGAGATGCTGAGGTTTGTCCCTTCCCTCATCATCATGGAGTGTTTGGCTGTGTTTCTCTTTGGAGGTGAGAGGTATCCTGTCTCTAACAAACTGAGGTTTGGTCTGGATCAAAATACTGACTGCACAGAAACTGCCAGTTAATGAGTTGTCAGAAACTACCACCTTTCCCTGAACAGTATTTACTTTTTTTCCTCTTTCCCAATCTGTGTTTGTACTGGCTCAGTGGAAAAATACCAGCTTTCATGCTTCTCAGCAGCAATGTTATCCTTTAAAGTGTGAGGAAGGAGAGATGTGAGAGAACAAAAAGGATTTTCCATACAGATTTCTGCCAGGATCAGCTTGCTGCAAAAGCTGTGAACAACCCAAGGTGTGAAAATCCCAGCATACCAGGTGACCTGACAGGAGGGACTGCAGCCAAGGAAGCCCTTTGCTTTCAGGGTATCCTTGTTGCAGGACTTGGCAGGGAGGTCACAACCCACTGATGTGGGCATCTTTGGCTCTCAGAACAGCTGGGGATGCAGCAGTCACTGGGCAGGTCTCTGAGGCCAGGTCAGAGCAGGGAGACCCCACCAACACAACCCTGTTTCACACAAGGCAGATGCAGTTGGGGATGTGGAGATGCCCCAGCATACCAGCACACCCAGCACACCCAGCACACCCAGCACACACCAGCGCACCCAGCACACCCAGCACACCAGCACACCCAGCACACCAGCACACACCAGCACACCCAGCACACCCAGCACACACCAGCACACCCAGCACACCCAGCACACCAGCACACCCAGCACACACCAGCACACCAGCACACCCAGCACACACCAGCACACCCAGCACACCCAGCACACCCAGCACACACCAGCACACCCAGCACACCCAGCACACCCAGCACACACCAGCACACCCAGCACACCCAGCACACCCAGCACACACCAGCACACCCAGCACACCCAGCACATCCAGCACACCAGCACATCCAGCACACCCAGCACACACCAGCACACCAGCACACACCAGCACACCCAGCACACCCAGCACATCCAGCACACCAGCACATCCAGCACACCCAGCACACCCAGCACACCCAGCACACCCAGCACACCCAGCACACACCAGCACACAACAGCACACCCAGCACACCCAGCACACCAGCACACACCAGCACACCAGCACACACCAGCACACCCAGCACACCCAGCACACCCAGCACACCAGCACACACCAGCACACCCAGCACACCCAGCACACACCAGCACACCAGCACACCCAGCACACACCAGCCCACCCAGCACACCAGCACACACCAGCCCACCCAGCACACCAGCACACCCAGCACATCCAGCACACCAGCACACACCAGCACACCCAGCACACCCAGCACACCCAGCACACCCAGCACACCCAGCACACACCAGCCCACCCAGCACACCAGCACACACCAGCCCACCCAGCACACCAGCACACCCAGCACATCCAGCACACCAGCACACCAGCACACCCAGCACACCCAGCACACCCAGCACACCCAGCACATCCAGCACACCCAGCACACCCAGCACACCCAGCACACACCAGCACACCCAGCACACACCAGCACACACCAGCACACCAGCACACCCAGCACACCCAGCACACACCAGCACACACCAGCACACCCAGCACACACCAGCACACACCAGCACACCCAGCACACACCAGCACACCCAGCACACACCAGCACACACCAGCACACCAGCACACACCAGCACACCCAGCACACACCAGCACACACCAGCACACACCAGCACACACCAGCACACCAGCACACCAGCACACCCAGCACACCAGCACACACCAGCACACACCAGCACACCCAGCACACCAGCACACCAGCACACAACAGCAATGCCAGCCTGGCTGGTGCAGGGACCCTCATGTCACCTGCTCATGCGTGGAGGGCTCTGCTTGCTGCACACGCTCCTGCCCCTCAGGGAGCGAAAAGGGAAGAGTTAGAGAGGGACTCAGCATGGTTCTTGTTCAGCCCTTGAACCTATGAAAGGGAAGAAAGAAGGCATATGCAGGAAAATGGAGCTGAGCATCACTCAGAATTATATACTCACTGTCAGCACTGAGAGATGCTGAGGGTTCTTTGGGATCTGGAAGACAGACAGACAGACAGACAGAAAGGAGTCTGCTTGTGAGTCCTTCTATGCTTATGAGTCATCCTCCTCTGTAACTGAATCCCACCACTGACTGGCCAGATCCAGCTCCAACCCCCTAACATAGAAGGTCTGTTTCTCCCAAAATGCTGTTATTGACATCCATCATTTAGAGGGAGACTAAACAATAAACCAGTTGAAATCTTAAACATATGAAAATGTTCAAATTCTCTGCTGCAATTCAATATGCCACTGAGGTGGGGCTGAGTGGCTGTTGACCAGTGGAAGAAAATGCCCAGCAAAAGGTGGGGACCTCTGTTCCCAAGCGCTCTCTCATCCGTGATTCTCTCCAACAGAGATCCAAAGCCATGCAATGACTGGTGGTGCATCTCCTCCCCCCCAAAGCTCTGTGTCTCTCCCAGACTGGAGGGAAGCTGACAGCCAGCAGCAGGGTTCAGCAGCTCTCTGAGAGCCTTCCTGGGAAGATGTCCCCTTACCTTTCTCACAGCAGCAGAGTTCTGCCAGGGCCAGAGTCACGATCAGCAGTGCCAACAGACTCCTCATGTCTTCTTTGGCTGCGCTGGTCTCCCTAACCTCAGAGCTTTCCTGGAGGTTTTGAAGTTCTCCAGGGCTTGCTTTTGGGCAGCAGTTTATATCCTGTGATTTCTTGGAGAGATCAGGGATCTGGCTTGTGTTCCTGTGTCTGCACTCCAAAACAAAGCCCTTACTTTGGGCCAGGAGATACTGGGTCCTGGCAGTCATTTTGGCATCCATCTCATTTCCAGAAGATTTTATCTGAGGTTTTGAATGGGGGTGTTGAAGAAAAACAACTGGATTAATAAAAAACATTTTTCTTACAAACTTGAAAGTCATTCAGTCATGCTGGAAAGCCAGGGCAGAGACCAGCATACACTGAAGTAGAACAATTCTTTTCCTGTGATGGCTTCTCTTATTTTGGCCTCTCTTGTCAAAGAGTCGAATAATATTTAGACTCCGAAAGTGTCTTATTCTTCAGGACCCAAGTGGCTAAAGTTACTTGGTACAAGAGCCTTGCATGGGTTATGTGTCAGTAACCCCACATTCCCCAAACCAAATCCACAAGTTACCAAAGCCACATCCTACAAACAGCATAGGAACCAGAGAATTATAGAATAAGCTGAGTTGGAAGGGACCCACAAGGATCATCAGCTCCTGGCCCTGCCCAGGACACCTCAAGAGTCACACCCTGTGCCTGAGAGTGTTGTCCAAATGCCTCTTGAGCTCTGTCAGGCTCAGTGCTGTGACCCCTGCTCTGGGGAGCTGTTCCAGTGCCCAGACACCCTCTGGCCTGATATTCAACCTAAACCTTCCCTGACACAGTTCCAGCTGTTGCCTTGGGTACTATCACTGATCACCAGAGAGCAGAGATCAGTGCTGCCCCTCCACTGCCCCTCAGGGGGATGCTGTACGCTTCAATAAGGTCTCCTCCTGGCTGAACAGGTGATCAAGCTATAGCAGTTGTTATTTTTTGTTTCGTTGGTTCTTTTGTTGTTTTGGGGTATTTTTAAATCAAATGTGCTCATTCTTTCTGGTAGCAGAGACATAATCTTCCTCCACCTCATATCCAGTCCTTCTCATACCCATGTGCAGGGTTACAGAAGTAAAGTTTTGGAGGCTCCCAAGGAAAATCAGAGCCATTAGGGATTTTCCCAATTTTTAGAAACACTGTCTTTTAGCTTAGAGAATTTTCAGGATTAAAATAAACCCCAACTTTTGTCCCTGTTAACTTTTGTACAGTCCAGGAAAGCTGAATATATATACTAATGACGTCCAGCAAAAGGTCTTGTATATATATTATTCAAGCAAAAGAGCAGCAGTTAACAAGTAAATAAACATCTAAAAATAATAGGTATTCTAGGAAAGTTATGCTTCCAGCTGAATACTTGAAATAATATAAATATATAAATGTACCATTCTAGTAATCCAAACAGCTTTATTTGTCTTCCCATGTTTTCCCAAGCTTTCTAACCAGCATGTAGTCTCTTACATCTGTTTGCTTGTTGCTTACACTAATGAAATCCCACAGAAATCTCTGGTATTATTCATTATTTATACTGGTTAACTGGGGATTGGAATCACTGGATATTTCTGGACACAGACCCAGACAGCACTAGACCTTGTGCTTTCTGTTGTGGTGGTGTCACAGTGTCAAGTCAAACCCAGACACTGCAGATTTGTTGATTTTAGTATATGTGAGTTTGCTTCACTTGGTAATCACAAGATTCACCTACTTGAGAACATAGAGAACAAGTGTGTGTGTGAATATATCTAATCTGTACAGGTTTTTTCCTTAAAATAATTTCTCTCATTTTTTGCTCTGGACAAAACTTCAGCAACTGTCAGGGTGAAGTTTCCTATCAGACGTGTTTTCAATAAATAAATCACATTTCTTTCTAAAATTCAGTTCCAAAGCTGGCAAAACCTTGAAGCTGTTTTGGAAGGACATGCATGTTTCTAACAGGCCAGGTGGATTTGACTCCAAACTTAATTTCACAGATTAGTCAACAATTTGATACTTTATACATCATAGACTTTGATTGCCTGCCATGAATCTTCCCAGCTTCAATAATTTGCAGGTGCCTGTGTAAGCCTGGAGATAGGAATGGTGAAACCATCTGTGTTGAGCTGAGATAGATGTTATGTCTCCCACACAAATCACACCAAGGAGTGTCCCAGCTGCTGTCAAGCCCAGAGCAGCATTGAATTCTTGGACATGTCAGCACTGGTGCCTTTTGGCCTGGGGACAGGCCCTGGTGATGGTGAGCAGAATGCAGCCACGCTCACTCCTCAGAGGTCCAGAAGGTGCTCAGTAACTTGTGCACAGGGTGGTCAAGCCACATCTTGATTTCAAACTATTTGTGAACAGTAAAATGGAATTGTTCTATGTGAACAAAGTTGGGCGTGACCCCAAACACTGGATCTCTTTTTTTCTAATAATTTACCACCAGAAGCCCCTCTCCAGCTTTGATTTCTGCAGCTTTCAAGTGCTACCTGAGTAGTTTCAAGTGGAAGGGTTTTGAAAGAGGATTGCAAAAGGAAATACAAGTTAAGTCTGGACCACACACTCCTTTCTAAAGGAGCACCTAACATCAGGACCTGTTGGTAGCTGGATAAATAAGAGGCAATTTACTGGCTTTTTCTGTCACCAATCTTAACTTGTTTTAAGATTAAATAGGTGCCTTCTGGATTTTGTTTCCCTAGCTGAGGAAAGATTCGATTTTCAGAAAGTGGATCTGCATTCTGAACACCCCACTGGTTTTGGATGTCTTAAGACTGGGAGCTGAAACTGTTCCAGTGACCTCTGAAAGAAGCCACTTGTAGAACCTGGAGCAAGGACATTATAGATTCCTTACAAGCTGTATGCTTGTAAGGTAATTACGTTTTTCCCCATAATCTGCCACAGAATGTATTCAGTTCCTTCATGGAAAATTGCATACCCTCCCCTCCCAAAATACTGTGAGTCAAGAGAAGATAGTATCAAACCAGCAATTTATTTTGCAGTAAACACCCACATCCTGAACTCTCTGTGATCTCTGCTACATCAGCTCAGCGCTAGTTAACACAGTGTAGGAATCCATGGCTACATGGGAGAGAAGCAGCAGGCAGGATAACATACAGGATACAAGCAACTGAATATGTTTCAGAGCCATTGCAGTTTTGGAGAGGATACCCTGGACTCCAGGCCCCAGGGTGGGGACAGGTCATCCTTTACTTAGTCCTCCTCCTCCCCCCAAAATAGTGCTTGTAAGCAGCGGGGTAGCCATGGCGATGAGCGTACATCTCACAAGGGTAGTAATCCTCGCAGAGCTCCCTCTGATGCTCGTAGGGAGCCTTACTGCGCTCCCTGATCCTGCAAAGAGACAACAGGGGTAAGTGCTGTCATCTTAAATATCTGTCCTCAGCCCTTTCCCGGCCCAAAACTCACACTGGGGTTAAGGATCCACCATCAGAGTCCATCATCCAGCTACAGAGCTCTTAGCACACCTGGTTCTGTTTACCACACCCAGGGAGTGATGTAACTACAGCAAGAATATTTAGCCTCCTCAATCAACCTTTTATTTAGGGGCTAAGTGAGGTGGTGGGGAGCAGGGAACGGCTCCTGCCTCATCTTAAGGAAGGGTCCTTCCTTTGCAGCCTTCCCCAGCCTGCTCTCTTCAGCTGTTCTGCTCTTTCCCAAACATATACATAGAAAAAAGACCTGAAATATCCTGCAAAGGGGTCACCTGGTACTGAGGAGATTTGCCTTATGTCTCGCTAAGAGATGATTTCTGTGCTTCAGAGTTTATTTTCACAAGCCTTGAATAAGGCATTAAATTGATTATTTCTGTATTTTACAAATGAGGCAAGTGGGCCCTCAGATGGCCCTTTCATTTAGAAAAGGTCATGCAAGTTCTGCATGAGAACTGAGGACTAGAATAAGACTTCAAACGGAGCTTTCTTTTGGACCATCGTACACTCGTTCTCTCGCCTTTTGTTGGTGCTTCCTTCAGAAAAATTAATCAGTCTTCTCAGCATGTGACATGTCTCCAAATCAAAGGACCTGCTCTCTGTTATCTGAATTCTTGCTTTTCCTGGGACTGGGGACTTAAATGGTATTTCACATTAAAAGAGGGACTGAGGCTCCTCACAAGTCACCATGGCTGCCACCCCTGGTATTAGCCTGTGCTTGGCAAGGAGGAATCTCTTCCCACCTCAGCCCAGCACCCTGAGGCCATGACATACCTCTCCTGAGCGATGGCTCTTAGTCTCGAGTCAGCCTGGATGAAGTCATTGGCCCTTCGCCTGTTGAGGAAGGGATCTGAGAAGGCAAGGGATTATTCAGAATGGCACTTTTTCAATGCCAGATTTCAACAAAAGCTAGCTTCCTCCTTTGTAACAGCCTCCCTGTCTGCCCTCCCATGTACAATGAAATCCAGGACCTTTTAATATGCTTTCTGCACACTCTCTCAGTGGCTGGTGCAGCCTGTACAGAAGTGCCCATGCTGCTCTTGTTCTGCTGTTACTCAAATCACCCAGAGGAATGCTACTGTGATTTTTGCTGCCACAGCCCCTCTGAGTGAGTGGAGCTTGGCCCAGAAGAGGTAGGCACCAAGCTACAGAGACCTCAGAAGAACTACAAGAATTGTTTCTGCCTCCAAGGTTAGACAGTCATTGAAAAGTCTGTGTGGCAGTTTTGGACAGAGGGGCCTGAAAGTCCCTTCTGTCTGTTTAGAGAAACATCACAGTCCTGTTGCAGAGTTCAGGACTCTGTGGATGTCATTGACTTTGGCTTCCATATGTGCCTTTGTGTTTCTGACTATCTGCTTTGTGAAGTTCTTCTTCCAGGTGTCCTGATTTCTTTTTAGTTTCTATTCACCTGTTCTCCAACCTCTCCAGAATATTGCTTGCTCCAAAGTGAGACTCTCCACCCTTTTCATGCTTTTCCTGTGACACTCTCTCTCCCTCTTCCAGCCAAAGTACCCCTCCTAGTCACACACCCTGCCTGCTTCCAAGGTGCTTACAGTAAGGCTCTCCTTGCTCCTGGGGGAGAATAAATTTTGTGCATAGCTCCTACAGTACCTCTTTCCATGCTCATCCCAGAGTTTTTCGAGCAATGTCCTTTTTCTAGTGTCAGTTAATCTGGTTTTGGTACACATAACAGAGGCCCGAGTTTTCAAATTTTGTTTTCCAATTCTCATTATATTCTATGCAAGATAGTGGTATGACTTTGTGCCAAAACATGTGAAGTCTTCTTTTAACTCTCTCCCTTTTCATTCTGAAACTCCATCACTCAGTAAATTGAATTTCCCTGGGCCTAGTAGTTCCACCTATTTTATCTCTAGTAGGAGTATGAGTAAATGAACTTGGACATGTCTGTAGCACTCTTCAAATTCAATAAAAGAGTAAAGCAGTCTCTTACTGAGATACTCGTGGGACTCCATGCTCTCATGGGACTCTGTGGAAAGAAAGAATGAAACATGTATTATGACACTGTATTGTTTGGACTTAGTATTTCATATTCCACAGACCAATAGAACACACATAGACATCAGAGAAGCCAGGGTTAAGGCACATGTTTGAAAGGAAGAGAAAGGGACCAGTGGTGTGACCTAGAATTTATATGAGGAGTTTAAAGTGCTCAGGAGTTTAATACAGAGCTACCTGGTGATTTAGTCAGTGCTTTCAGATTCGTGCTTGGTCATCCAGCCTGATTCTCCAGCACAGTTCATCACATTCTGCTCCTGACACTACATGGATAGGATACCAATTTACCTTCAAAGCTTGCATGTGTTCTTAGAGAATGGATTAGCACAGTGAAATGCATGAAGCAGCATCTTAATTCCACAATATGGAACTGTGTGCCTCGTAGGAAAATGGGGATGATATTACAAAAGGAAAAAGGGAAATCTTCCAATTAGCAGGGAATAATTAAGAATTAGCACTCTTATCATAGTCCAGACAACAAAGGGACAAAAAGAAGAGCAGAGTGTGAAGTGAGCTGGAACAGAGAGAGGGATTTAAGCATCCTGGACTGTGAATTCCAATGACTGGAGATAACAGCTTTGGATCAGGGCTAGGAGGATCTGACACAAGGGCAGGAAAGCAGGCAAGAGATCAAGTTAAGAGCAAACAAGACAAAAAGTTAAATAACAAACATCTGAACAGACCCATAAATGTCTGCAGGTTTGGAGTTTTCATTCTACCCAGTAATAAAGGTCACCTACCATAGGAGGCAGCAGCCATCACCAAGACAGCCAGGAGGGTGAGGATGGTGAGAGTGCGCATTGTGCCAGTGCAGGGAGGAATCTCTCACTCTGCCTTTCTCACTGTGTTTTGTGTCTTCTCACTGAGGGTAGCTGGAGATCCTGGGCTGACTGCAAAATTAGCAGTGGAATGTTTATTATGAAAACAGAGCCAGGAGGGAGTCTGTGAAAGAGCCTGGGCAAGGTGACAGCAAGCTGGTACGCCCTCTTCTTGGAGCTATTACAAAACATCCTCTATTAGCAGACTGGATTTGGTTTTGGGAAGGAAGGGGCATGCCCCCTTCCTCTCATAGTTCAGGGCTGGGGGACATAATCCAGAGGCAAACATATCACTAGCACTCCACACTCAGAAAAGCTGGCCAAGGCAAGTGGAAGGAATTTCACAGGCTGCCAGGGGCCCAAAGGCAGAGGTGTGTGTTGATCCCAACTAGCAATGTTTGTTTTTCTGATTTTTCCTCTGATCTGCTCTCCTTGCTCTCATCATACTCTGTGTGGATACAAGCAGCCCAAATTCTTCTGCCAGCTTTGCCGATAGAGACACAGAGCATGAGGCTTCAAACATTCCTGTCCCACTCAATCCCCCTCTCTCCAGCTGGCCTCTGCTGCAATGCCAGCCTGCCAGCTACCAGAGGAGAAATACAACTCTGCTGCCCCTTTTCATCTCCTACTTTATTGCTTCAGGAGTGACAAGCAGCAACCTTAAAGAATCCCTCTGCTGGCAGGATCATGATTTTTGCATTGAGATGACAGCAGCACCCAGAACTCTGTCTTTGAAGGCT
This sequence comes from Catharus ustulatus, assembly GCF_009819885.2. NCBI lineage: Eukaryota > Metazoa > Chordata > Aves > Passeriformes > Turdidae > Catharus > Catharus ustulatus. Next base: position 21,231,898 of record NC_046224.1, on the reverse strand, counting down.
CTCAGTGTGGTGCTGACCCTAGACTCTTCTCACAACCCAAAGGACAGCATCCTAGTGGAGTCACAGGCAAACATTTCCCTCTCTGGTCTAGCACTAGCAGTCCTTGCCTCACAGGACACCTAATACACATTGACCTAAGTCAATGTAAGGCTTTTCATCTGGGATGAATCTTCAAGGCTAGCAGTCTCAGGGAGAACTACCTTGCCTTTTAACACCTAAAAGACTTTGGATCCAATACCGTGGGCAGCAGAGATGGACAAAACATCGGGTGTTCCACTCTCCAACTCTTGGAACAGTAGAAAGCAGTGAAAGAGAAAGGAGTTACAGAGATGGCTATCTCTGCTGGGTGAAAAGGAAAGAGCTTGCTAGAGGCAAGGTAGGGAGAGAGGGGGGTACCCACTGCCTGCCAGCCCTCCCCCAGTGGCAGTGATGGGACTGAGACCCCACACACTGCCTGGGGATGAACCTAGGGCACAGGAGCTATTCTTATGTCTCATCCAAGCTGTGACTACTGCTTGTTTTGTCTCTGTGTATATGCAGGTAGCAGGATTTCTCACTGACAGGATACAAAGTGAATGCACTCTGGGTGCAGACCATTCTCCCCAAACCACTGCACTATTGTCACTGCTGTCACCTTCAGAGGCCAATCCATGAAGCCACGCTGAAGGTAACACAGCCAAGAACTCCAAGGACATGTAGACAGAGCCTAACACTTCATCAGTGAGGAGTGGAATTAATTGGAAAAAGATTACTCTGGGCTTTGCAGTTTACCCTCTCAATGCCAAACTCACGACCCTTTCCTGAAGTCTCCTGTCTCAGGACTCCTGACCAGGGACTTCAACTTCAGACCAAAGAGAAAGAATTGCTCTTCATTCTTGTTACCCCACCCCATGTGGAGAGCATCTCAGTCTTGCACCATCAAGGCCCTCCCCATACACATCCACTTCTTGCCTGTTCAGTGTTTAGCCTGAAATGAGGAGGAAAACTTGGGAAAAAACCTTAAGTTTGCTATAGACACTAGGTCAAAGGGGAACTGAGACTTTGCTGCCACTCTGTGCCCTGCCACTCCAGTCTCTTTAAGGAAATTCTCTGCTCTGGTATCCTTTTCAGTTCTTAGAAGTTTTGGACCCATTGTTTAATGTGGATTTTAGAGGTTTCCCAAATGTCTTGTACAGTAGCTGCTAAGAAAGGAAAACATGAGGGAGAGGCTGGAGGACAGACCCCAGTGGGAAAGCAGAGGGGCACAGAGAAGAAGATGCTGGGTGTACTTTGGAATGAAATGAGGCTGCCCAGTGGTAAATTCCAACATGCTTTCCAGCCAAACCCTCTTTATTTGTCTTCACTCAGAGCAGAGCTTTCTGGTCCCTAGAAGACTCTTGCTCCCATTTCAGAGGACTCTGCTCCCAGAATGCCTGGAGCATACCCTGCCATTAACCACAGAAGAACAGCCACAAACACCACTTTAACCCAAATGTTTCATTTTTCACCACAGAGGCAATACATTTTTCAAGGGATGAATGAACATGCCAGCTACACAGCCCAACAAACCTCCTTCAGGGAATGCTTCCTCTTGCAAAAGTACTCCTTTCTACTGCCCCTGCACTCCACACTTTTCCAGCACACATGTCCCCTACTCAACAACAGTGGGCTGCCCTGGGGTAACATACTATGCAGCAGAGTGAGCCAAATCCCTCTGCTTTCTTGCAGCATCCCTTGGTTAGAAATACAGAAAGGAGCTAAATCAAATCTTCACATGCCAGGGAAATCTCTGTTGACTCACAAATAAGGAGAGATCAGAAAGCAGCCCTGATGTGTCTGCAGCTGGAGTGAAAAATCACAACACTATACAAGCTGTAGCAAACACTCCTAACATTTTACAGTAGTGAAGCACCAGCAAGGCAATAATAATAAGCAGCTGTCCAGGAAAAGCAAGGCAGCCCCTGCATACTCACTAAGCTGTCGCTTCCCTGCTAGTCTGCAGCTCTTGTCCCAGGGGCAGCTCTCCTGGCGTCTTGGACCCCGTACCGAAGAAGAGGGACCTTTATTTATTAGCACGGATCAGTGACTCCTCCCCTCTCCCACTCTTGATCCACCCCCAGGCTACCATCAGAACCACCTTCTGCCCACCGCCAGGAAGCCAGCAACATCAAAGAACTGAGCCAAAAGGGAGAGCCAGAGCACACACCAGCGGCTAGTGGGGACACAGCCACATCCAGGTTGCCTTTCTGTGCCTGGCAGCAGTGTCTGGGCAGAGCTATGACAACAAGCTCCACTCTCCTTTTTGTTGCAAGAGCCCCCCCTCTGCCTTTCACCCCCTCCTTTTCTGACTGTGCTCTATCTCAAGCTCCAGTGCTAGCCAGGACACCTGTTCTTCCACAGGGAACAGCAGGCCAGGAGGCTTCTCCCATCTCATTTCATGCTGCTTTTACAACTGACCGCCCCTTTTAATGTCAGGCCAGTATCAGACTGAAAATGCACATAACAAAGGTGTCAGCCCTGAAACCCCCAAAGTGGCACATGCTGCAAGGCCAAGAGTTGGCTTTATGCAAACCCAAACCCCTGAGATGCACCCTCTGCTCACATTGGGCTCACAGCAGCTCTGGGCAGCCCAGGACATGGCACTGTTCAAATGGGCTTTGGGCTTCTGGCCCAAAATGAAAACAATGGCATATCCATGGAGATAAAGAACACTGTTCACTGTTTGGACAGAGAACAGTGAGCAGCTCCTGCCCAAGGGTTTTATCTTTAGCTCCTACAGTGCTCTATGAGTTTGGGGAAGGTTCAGACTTGGCTGTGGCAATGAGGTGCCATGTTAACTTGTGTCCTTGTACAAGTACCTGTTGGTCCTCAGAGCCTGAGGACAGCAATCTTGAACTGTGCTCAAGGCAAAGGGCACACCAGGATCCACAAAGGTGATCAGGACCCACCTTTGAAAAGTAGTGTGAACAGGAGGGCATCTCTTGCCCTTGTCTACCACCCTTCAGTGTCATCGAAGTTTTCAGCCCTATGACTGCTGAGCCCTGAGAGAAATCAGGACTCAGAAGATCTGGTCACCCTCATCTTCCCAGATACTGGTAAATCATTGGCCCCAGTACCATCTGGCAAACTCTTAGTTAAGTAGAAGAAAATGGGCATTAAAACCAAAACAGCAAAATAGTAAAGAATCAGATAAATGGGGCAAAAACTTAAGCAGCTGAAAGGACAAATTATAAGAAATTGCCAATTTAATTTCTCTTGGGACTAGTTTTACTTCACTTTACTTCTCTTAATGACTAGCTTTAAAAATGAATGCTTCTTGAGGAATCTTATCAATAACACAAGGCAAGAAGGCAACAGCAGTGAAAAGGAAGTCTGAGAGCAGGAAGAAAAGAATGCCTTTTAAATCTTCATTAACAGGAACAGAATATGCAATAGGGCAAAGGCAAGGTCTGCCATTGGGATTAGCAGTAAGAATCCTGCTGTAAATTAAAAGCTCGTAAAGTAGAAGTAGAAGTAGAAGTAAATGGGGAACAAAAGGAAGAGCTATAAACCGTCAATCATAAAGGTAAGAACAGAATACTGATTCTGAGATGTCTGCTGAGAATGTACCAGCAGACATGGGCATCTGTTGGTGCCATTGGATAAGTTACCAGGGAGACCTCAGCAGGATTCCTCTGCATGGCCCAGGTCACCCCCTTCATGGAATAATTCTGGTGGGGAGTGCTATAGATGAGGACTAAAAAGACAATATGATTTGCGCTCTCACCCAGAATGACAGACCTTTTCACCACAGCCTGTGGGAGTTGCTAAGTCTCTCCATCCCTGCATTGACCTCAAGGTTTTTCCAGCAGGACAATGCACTAGCAGTCAGGTTTTGTTTCCAGAACCCCCCAGGGGCTGTTTCAGTCCTCATCTCTCATGATTAGGAGAAGTCCCATTTTCATCCTCTGTCTTTAAAGCCATGTCCCACATCTATGTCTCTTTTAATGAGTGCCCAGCTCATGCTAGGAAGGCTTCAGCAGAGTTGCTGAGCACTCCAGTGAGGGAATAAACCCTGATAGCTCTGCAACAGAGCAGGGTTTCCAAACTCAGGTTGCTCAGAGTATCAAGTAACTGACTTACCAATCTGGACAGTCTTTTTCGTATTGGCTTCTGTGTTTCAGGATGTAAGTTAGTCAACCACCACATGGTCTAGGCTTACGAAGAGATTTCTCAACATGATAAACAAGTGTGTCTCAGAACAACTAGTTCTACAGCACATGAGAAAACAAGATTTTATTTTTACTTTTCCATTTACTCCTAAGTAATACCTAGGAACTGATCCAAGAAGCAAGAATAATTGAGCCACTAAGTAAGAGTGTTTGAGTATCCACAATATAATTAAAGTCAACAACCTCATGGAATAAATCGTGCTGAAAACTAGCATACTGACACTAAGCTTTAGAAGGGGAGATTTTTTTAAACACAGAAGCTAGTCAAAAGACTAGAAATAAAAATAAACAGAACACATTTCAGACATTTAAAGAACTTGATATACATATCTGAATGTGTGTTAGCTCTGGCAGCAAACTTATTCAGCTACTCAAATTAAAACTTAAACTAATTCAAATGCTAGTTGAACCTGGGAAAAAAAAACGTTTCAAAAGTAGATTTAAAAATTTCCAAAGATTAAAAGAAAGTGGGAGTACATAAACAGGAAAATCTAGTTTCATATCAATTAAACATTTTTTTTTTCAAAATAACAGGAGTGACTAATTTCCACTTCCATGATGGAATGGGGAAAAAAGAATAATTCCATAACAAGTAAGTGGTGGGGTTTTTTCTTCAAAAATATTTAAACACATATCTTTGAAATCTGTCTTGACCTTTCCCCTGAGGAAAATTTTACCCCCAGCATTACAACTTTCTGCAAAAAGATAAGCTTCCAGTGTGAAAATACATATTGGTTCTAACAAAGTGGATCTATGTGTAGTCTTAGGACTGTTGTAAAAACCACCATCTGAAGGTCACAGATAGTCAGTTTTCTGTGGGTGGGAAGGCTCCCACACCATCTTATAGCTATTTTATTTCATGTTTCCTCCAACATTCTGGGCAGTGTAGAAGCTTCCCTTTCCATCTTACATAATAACTTCCAGTGACTTTCTCCTGCCTATGGATGTGAAGTACACCTGCATGTCCAACCTGAGGGATGTCACTCTGGGCTCTGGAACAAATGGTTGCTCAGTATCCCAGGGCTAAGGAGCAGGACTGAAAATCAGCACCATTAAAAGACTCAGATCCTTCTTCCCTGAAAAATTCAGAGGGTGAGAGGATAATTCTTTTTCCACTTGCTCTGACTTAGAGTTTGCACCTGTCTCTACATTAATCATGACCACAAAGTGAAGTTTATAGTTGGTGAGCTGTGAGGGTTGGCTGGTTGGTTGGTTGGTAAACTGGGGATGTTTTTTAGCCATTATATTAGTGGTAGCAAAATTAAATTTCATTTAATCTACTGAAATTCAGAGATTAGTGTCCAGACACAACTTCTATGCAGCTGTGATCCTCAAAGTTACTCCCTGAAATCCATCAAGCTTCAAAACAAAGCCCAGTGTCCTAGAAAAATCTCAGTCTGGCTATGAACACAGGAGCATTTGGAGTCAGCAGTACAGCCTGATGGGAGCTCACTGCTCTCCAGTTCTCTTGTTGGAAAAAAGTGAGCCTGGCTCAAGCCTTCAACTCCAGTGCTCAGGATACTCTGTGGGATATCAGAGTTACCTCAAAGCCTGACTATCTCTGTTTGGCCAGGACTTCCCAGAACAGCTGTGTTTGGCTGGTAATAGGAAGTTCAGGAGCAGAGAAGACTAAAATTTTGCAGAAGTCAGACCAAGGTTATTCAGTTCACTGAATAAAGCAACCAAAACATTTCAGGCTAAGAGCTAACTAATTCTGTTGCTTCCTTTGGCTTTACCCCCCACCCACCCACACATGTCCACATACACTGATCAGCATATTTCTCTTGCAGTCCGGGAAGGAAGGAAGAGGCAGGATAATATTAATATTATTTGGATGTTGAAAAAATTGGCAGAGGTTCTTGTGTAGAGATTAAATAACCCATATAAGAAACTTGCATTTCTTGTACTTCAAGAATCCTGTGAAAAATGGGGCAAGCAAAATGTTCAAACTTTGTCTATATAACAGAGCATGCTTCTGCATTTCACCTTATGGAAAAGGGAATAGAAACCTCTCTTCTTTTTCCACACCCATCCCCCTTGCTTCACCACATGAACACAAAAATGTCCTGACCTGAATAAATCTTTGGGATCAGATGAGATTTACCCGCCTTATTTCCTGTACAGACATGGGAAGAGATAAGAAAGCAGCTGTGGTTTCACTCTTCTCATCCATCTGGTAAATAAAAAAATAACAATAATGCACTTTTGGCTTTTTTTTAATTTTTTAAATAAAAATACTTAGCATAGCATCTTAGATGCCAAATCTGCCAGCCCTTGTGAAGTCAAGATCAGATTGAAACATTTATGTTCTGTCTGTCCTGAATGCAGGAGGCCATTGAAGTATTTACAAGCATCCCTGCAGTATTATATCAGTTTCTTTGTTCTATCTCAGTTCACTATCTAAAGGATCATAAATGTTGTCTTTAGTAAGCAAATAACTTTTTCTGTGGCACATCAAGCCCCTGGTCTTGGTCTCTGTTGTTAAAATCAGATAGAGTACAAAGGAATGTTAGGGAGTGGAGGGAAACATGCAATACACAGCTAATTGTGAAATGCTGTTTGTGGCAAGAAGAAAGACATTCTTATTTATTGAAGCATGAAATCTGATTACTCTTATCTTCTTGTGCATAACTACAGATTATATTAATGTCCCTAACATCACATGACAGTCAAATCACTTGACGTGATGACCTCCCTTAGTATTAATTTCACACTGTTTATATGCTTTTTGGATACATATTTATCATTTATTTGTATTAAACTTGGCAAATTATTATTTTTATTAAGAAATGTGTTCACATAAAGCAGGAAAGAATTTTAAAAGGAGAAGGAGAGGTAAAAGGAATTCAAGAAATGTTTGGACAGTGTTCTCAGACTTGGGGTGTGATTCCTGGGGTTTTCTCGAGTTGGATTCACTGATCCTGATGGGTCCCTTCTGACTCAGTATATTCCATGACTCTGTGATCTTTTGGATTAGTTTTTTCCTTCTTCCTAAAATGGCACTGGACTCCAAAAGCCACCACTCTGCTAGAGGTGTCTTTGTCATTAGTGGTCTCAATTTTCTTTAAATTATAAAAGAAACTATAAAATAATATAAATGGAGAGAAAATAAGAGATCTGGCTATGGAAGCACTGGGAAGAAAGGCATAAGAAGGGCTACAAGAGCAACCCATATTGATGGCAGCTGGATTAGCAGGTCATTAAGATCCCAGCATATTGACACAGATCCTCTGGATATCCAGACTGGGGGGAGAAAAAAATCACAGTTTAAAATCAGTTAAGTCCTAAAACAAGAGGCAGACTACACCTAAGACTTAATAAAAGAAAAAAATTAGATCTCTGGAGATGATAGTCCTAAGATAAAGAGCAAGACTGAGCTCTAAGATACCTAGATGAGGAGACAAAGGAGGATGAGTTCTAATGATACTCAGAGGTAGTAAAAGATGTAAAGGAGGCAAAAAGGACAACAGCTACTGCCAACTCCTGCAGGATGCAAATGATGCATCTAAAATGAGAATATGGTGGCCAAACTAAGAGAAACACCAGAGACATAAAGAGAGCTCCAGAGCCCATGAACTGAATCTTCTATGAGACTGCAAGAAAATAAAATAGTATGACCAAATGCCTTCTGGTGCCTATGAATGTGGTTATGAGAGTGTTAGCCTGAGTGAGCGAAATCAGTGTGGCTTGAAATAAAATAACTTTTCCTTTCTATAGTGTCTTGCATTGGCCTCTGTAACTTCAGTATTGCAACAATAATCCCTACAAAATGAAGTATCAGAAGGCAGTGTAAAGACCTCCTATCATGTCCTCAGTATGAAAAACTCTTTATCCAAACCCATCTCAAGTTGTTCTGCAGCTTTGGAAGTCATCTGCTTGGTAATAAGTTTATTTCAGAGCTCTTTCCATTTGGTCTCATGTTCCTTTTAGCCAGGCACTGGGAGGAAAACCAGGACAGGTGTACAAGGAAAAGAGCAAGACTCCAATGCTACAGGCATGAGGTGACAGTTTTGGATTCAACATTCCCCCTCATTTGCTCAGAAAAGGTCACTGGAGTCTCCTCTGCTGTAATTATCTGTCCCTTTTTGTCTACATGACAAAGGATGTAATTTTAAGATTCAATACAAATGTCAAAAATCACATAAGAACACACATATGACTTACAACATGTTCCAGTCACAGAAGTTGCATTTTACTATTTTCCACAGTAGAATCTTCCTTTAAAGACTTTTGCCAACAAATACACTTTTGTCCTTCCTGGGCTTTAACTAATTCTTTTTTTTTTTACCCTCTGTTCCAGTAATAGGATCTGCTTGCATTACTTACTGGCACCAATTGGATTGTATTATTTGGGATTTATTTTCACTGTCTCCCACCTACAGCCATGGCTTCACTGGAAAATGTTGCTGTACATTTATCAGCAAAATACACTGCATGAGTCACACACTGGATACACAAGCAGTTACAGCCCTGTTGGCTGGCTAAGCCTAAGATTAGTGACAATGTTGTTTGCTACCATACATTTTCATACAGCAGCTATTGAATGAGAATCTCTGCTGTGCATATATTATATACCAAACATCTGTACACACCTGTAGAACACACCTTCCCCGTGTTACTTGGCCAAGCATCTGTTTGTCACTGCAGCTCTTTGAGGTAAGTGATTGTCTTTCTTGATGGTCATTTCACTGGTGAACTGGAGGAGGAGCCAACGAACCTACTGGACGATCCATTAAATAAAATAGCAATACTGCACAATAAATAAGACGTATTCACTATCTCCTAAAAAAACCCTTGTCTACTTTGAGACCTGAATGTATAACTGAAATGAACAGTAAGGCTGCAGTCAGGACAGTCATTTCATTAGAGTTGCCCAGGGATCTCATTAGGATCAAGGTCCTGTCTGTGCCAAGTGGTGTACAAGCTGCAGAGGGGAGAGAGGTGTGGTTATGTGCCTGTCCTCAGCCCTCCACAGGAGAAGAGTCTGTCTGGCAGGAGCATCTCCCTCAGCCAAGGGCGCTCTTATTGCTGCCTGGCCTTCCCAAGCCTGGGGCTTGGTGATAAATGATACACAGGCACCTCCCAAGTTCACTCTCTTTTTCAGCCCCTGGAGCTCTTCTGCATTGTCTGATCTCTCTGTGCTCTCTGTGCTATCGCTCCAACAATGATCTGTTACTGTCTCCATCCTCTAGTCCAGGCACCAGATTGCTAAACAGAAATCTCTGTCATTACCTTATCTGGAAAGATCTTGAGTAAGTAAGATCATAAGAAAATAATTTATCACACTGAGTTTGCACTTCCAGATGGTGACACCATCAGTAAAACAGCAGGAGTGCTGTGAAGGTACTGCCACTGAAGAGAGACCTGCAAGGCTCACATGACAGCGGAGAGCTTGGTTTTAGCTCCGTCTCTGTCTGACAGCAAGCACCTGAAATCTTGGATCAGCTTTTTGCCTCCTCCATGCAAAACTTAGCACTGAGACACAAAGTTTGCTGTCAGCTCCTCCTGAGAAAAACGTTCCTGATGTCTTGCTGCTGAAGCTTTTTCCTGCCTATCCCTGCCTGCCTGGTGGCTGTCCTTCATTCTGCCAAATTGTGTGAGCTGCCTGAAAAGCTGCTGGGCCCCAGGAACGTCCCTCATCCTTGTTCTTAGTGGGAGGTTTTGCTGCTTTTGTCAGTGATCTGGGGAACGGTTACCCTGGGATTTCTCAAAGTGGGTGGTGGAGCTTGGGGAGAAACAGAGGAGGATGGTGCTTGTCCAGAAACAGAGCCCCCTCCCACACATGTTGCCCATCTGTGACATCTCTGTCTGTCACAGAGAAATTCACAGATGCACACTTAGTAAATTAAACATAAATAAAACAGCGCCAAGTCTTTGGCTGATTGTCATGGCTAGAAATAGAAGCCAACTACTTCAGGAGCTTTGGGTTTGCATGCTTGATGGATTCCCGGCATAAGGACAGACATTCAGATAAACCCAGCCCAAATTGAAGTAACAATCCTGCATGAATTTTCAAGAAGGTGGCACTGAAGTGAGCCAGAGCACATTGGTACCGTTGAAGGCAATGGGCAAGGAGCAAGGAGCAGCTCCCAGGCAGCTCATTTTGGGGGCTTGAGGGTCCCAGCAAGGATGTGAGGACATGTTATGAGCAAGGCTACAGTACTGCTGACATAAAAAGCTAATCATGCAGTTTTGGGACTTTCCACTTCTGCCCAACACATAGTCTCACAAAACTAGTAGCACCATAACACCTTAGACACCACTGCCCTACACTCAGGTGTGTCTGATCTGTTGAGAGTGGGTTCATGACAAGCAGGCACACAGACAACCTCATTTCCATAGGAACAGCCAAAGAAAGAATCCCACCCTATTTGTAAAATGCTGGTAAAGCAGTTTCTTAAGTTTGAAATATTATGGATACAGTTATCTTTATTGTTAAAGGAAGAAGGGTTTTATTGTCCTAAATCACAAAGCTAGACTTGCCAAGAAGGAGTCCACTGAAATACCAGAACTCAGAGACCAAACAGAAACCTTCCAACAGGGCCCCCAGGCAAAGTGCTAATCCATTTGCTTGTGTTGCTTGTCTTTCTTCATCACCACTCTGACAGAGGGTGCCTGGTGGGTTCTCTCTGTTCTCCTTTTGCATAGAATATTTATTCTTTTTAAAAGAGAGTGCCTGGGGCACAAACGATAAGGCAGGCACTCTTCCCTGCGAGCAGTATTATGCTTGAGGCAGAGCTGCCTCCAGGGCACGGGTATGGGCAAAAAGAGTAATAAAAATCATACCAGGGTCAGAGGACCTGTCACTCACACAGAGACAGGGAGCCAGCAGGGAGGAGGAGGGCGCAGTGACAGCCAGCCCTATCCTGGAGACTGAGAGGGAACTTGTGGAATGCCCTGTACTCTCAAGCCTCCATGCTGCTTGCAGATAGCAAGGCAGAAAGAAGAGACCCTGCTTTGGGATCCTGAGAACAACCTCAATGGGGTGATTCTCAGATCACCCTGCTTCTGCCTGCTGCTCTGTGGGAGCAGTGCATCTTTGCAGGTGTCTCTGTGGCAGTGAGCAATCCAGTCACAGCAGAGACACCAAAGATGTGCTGTTCCCATGCTGGAGACCTGCAAGACGGAAGCACCTGAAAGAGCCATTAACCTTGGCAGCATCCAGACTCCTGGATGACAGAACAGGTTTGTGAAAAGAAGACTGATGAACATTTAAAATTTGATATAATCATTACTACCTCAGTTATAGCATGAGAAACTGCCTTTCATTTTAACAATACCTTTCTTTCTGCTACTGTCTTGCCATGACTAAAATGTACCAAGCAAAGGCCCATTCACATTTTCTTCTCACCTGCCACTTCTTGATTATGCAGATATACCTTGTTAATATCTTGGCAAAAAAATAAATACAGTAATATTTAAATATTTTCTAATTATTCAAAATAATATTAAAATATTGACAACACAAATATATCTTCTTAATATCTGCTTAACATAATATTTTCTCTACTGCTCGTATCTCGACAGAGCAAAAAACCTGAAAGTGTTGCTACGAGATGGGGTTTGAAACTCAAGATGCCCAGGGATCCAAGAAAGCACGGCAAGTGCTTGGAGAAAGGAATGTGGCAAGGAAGCACATTCACCATCAGACCCCAAAAGAATAAAGCAATTCATCCAGGAGGAAAGGTCTCACCGGCAAGGAGTGAGAGATGGAGGGAAAACAACAATCCAGATCTGTTCAACTTCAGCTGTGCCAAAGAAACAACCAAATAAGACAGCCTTTTACTCATGGTGAAATACTGCCCTTTGAACTTAAGAAAATAGCCTTTGGGAGTCACAGAGAGAGGGAAGGTGAAGAGAAAGTGTGGCCATATGGCTTACATTCAGGAGATCTGCATGCAGAAGATCTGGGCTCTGTCTCCAGCTCTGCCTACAGGCTTCATCAACAGTCTGGGGTAAGTTACTGTCTGTCTCTTCTGCTTCTCAGCCAAAGAACAGAAAAAATTGGCCAAGGAAAATAAAGTCTTGATTGCAATGGGAAGTCATGATATATCGAGGATCAACACCCACATTGAATTCCAAGATACCAAAGAATACTCTGAGAACAACAGATTTATATTGAAAATAACACTTCTCTGTTTTAAAACACAATCTTTCAGGCATATAGCCCTCTGTAATTTAGTGGAGAAGAAAACAGATAAATGTTTTTTTCTTCTTGAGGTGATTATTCTATTTCTTCCAGCAATTAACAGCAACAGAGCAAAAAAAAGGAAAACTGCAAGTTCCCATCCTGTCTTCTGATAGCTGATTAGAATCCCAAGGACTTGATATTTGCCTGCAGTTGCCCACACAAATAATGGAGCTAGAACTGGACTGCACCTGTGTTATGTCTTCTGGCACCTACGGAGGTAATGGTGTGCTGTATTAAGCTGAACCAAGAAAGTTACAGAGAACAATACCACCAATGCCTCATCTACTAGGTGAAAGTAAGAAATAATGCTGGTGATACAGACATACAAAACACATGACATGGGTGGCATGGAATTACATTAATCCCTAACAAGATGATGAAATGTGGGCTCTGACTTAGGAAGAGAGAAAGGTGGGAGACATGAAGAATATATAATACTCATAACACGGGGACAGGGAGAAACCTGGAGTGCTCAGCCCATGTGTTTTAGGCTGGAGACTGGATGGGGCTGGCATTCCAGCCTGTATGTGGACAGGATGTGGGGTTCTCCAGGGGCTGTTGTGATCCGTGGAGGATTCAGTGGCTTGAACCCTAGTGAGTGTGTGGGGCTGAGGACACAGTGCTGTTTGCAGCTGCGATACAGAGGGCAGCTCTGCATAGCTGCTGTAGGTGAAGGCCTGGTGCAGGCAGGGATGCAGTTATCCATGGGCCTTTCCTCTAACCTGGACAAAATTGCTGCTTTACAGATCATGCAACTAGCCTGCCTGTCTGGATTTGCAGATACTTTAGCAGAGAAGGGAGAAATTCAAAAGAGAGAACAAGTATGCTTTTATTCAATGTGCATCTTGTGGTTTTACAGGTTTTTCCACTGAAAATGTTCCTCTGAAGTTTCTTTAGTGACTAAGCCAAAATGGGTCAAAGAGGTATTTGATTCACAGCCTTAGAAAAAACACTTCTCTGTTCTCTTCTCCACCATTATCAGTTCTCTGTGGTATCCACCCAGCACCTTCCCTTACTGACCCTTACCTGTTGCTGGCCACATCACTCCTCGGGCAAGTTCTCTCCTCTCAAAACAGCCTTTGACTCTTCCTTGCCCTCCACTTTCACGGTCCTGCAAACCACTGTCCCAGTTGTATCCTCCAGACAGTATTTCCTCCTCCTGTGTCACCTGTCCCCACCTCTTTGCCAGCCTATGGGCTGCCATTTGTGGTACTGAGAGGAAGCCATCCTGTGTGGAGGTGACTAAGAGTGACTAAGTCCTGTGATCTGTCCACCAGCAAGAGAAAGTTTGTTTCTAATATTTCTGCCCAGATTTGTTGGTTTAGCTTCCTTCCAGACAAACTCCTCTTGGCCCCTCAGCACAAGAGATACATGGAGTTCCTGGAGTGAGTCCAGCAGAGGGCAACAAAGATGATTAAGGGACTGGAGCATCTCTTTTATGGCTGAGGGAGCAGGGACTGTTCAGGCTCGAGAAGAGATGTGAAAGAAGACCTCATCAATGTCTATAAGCATCTGAAGGGGACGTGTCAAGAGGATGGATTCAGGCTCTTCTTGGTGGTGCCAGGCAACAGGAGAAGAGGCAATGGGCAGAAACTGAGGCACCTGAACATGAGGGAGAACTTCTTTACTGTGCAGTGACCACACTGGAACAGATTGCCGAGAGAGGTTGTGGAGTCTCCCTCACTGGAGATATTCAAGAGCCATCTGGACACAATTCTGTGCCATGTGCTCCGGGATGACCCTGTTTGAGCAGGGAGCTTGGACCAGAGAACCTCACTGTGGTACCTTCCACCTGACCCATTCTGTGATTCTGTGAACAGAGGTGTCAGACAGCCATGCTCTTCGTCCATTTATGATGAGGAGGACAGTGGTTCCTACCATATGTTGTTCTAAATCATCTCTATCTCCTCCCCATCCTGGAAACTCAGGCCCAGCTCAGTGCTGGACTTCTGTATATGAGATGGGATCTGACTTAGGCACCATAAAGTTCATCCTTTGACAGCTATTCTGGGAAACATCTGAGAGATTTTTAAATGGTTTTATTCAAAGTTGGTAGAATCCCTAGAAGAAAGGAAGAAGTTCAGCCTGTCTTGCTATGTTGGTGGTTTACCTCTGCATGCATAAAGCACCAGGGCTGCATGGCCTGGGACATGTCTCTTGCCTTTGTGCTGGCAGTCAGAGGCCTCTCAGCACTGCCCAGCCACTGCCAAGAGCAGGAGCAGTGCTGACAAGGCAGACTCACATGCTCTCACATGCAGTGCCTGCTCCTCTTCTTCAGGGTAGGTGCAAAGGTTGTTCAGTCCTTCTGCAGTCAGATTCTCTGCAGCTCAGCAGCCCGTCACAGCCAAGTCCATAACTGTGTGCAGCAGGACTGAAGTGACAAAGCTGAGGCACAAATTTTCATATGCAAAGTATTGGTTCAACCTGCAGCAGATGGAGGCTCACCTCTAAGCAACACTTTGTTGTTTAATGTCACACACAGCAGTTCAGGGGAACAAAATAAAAAAAATGTTAGTCTCCCTTGCTGAACCTCCAGATCTCTGTAATATTCTGCTTCTGCAGATATTCAAATCCTTTCTCACCAAAGATGGATATGAAATTGCATCTTCCACAGCACAACCCAGTTCCCTGTTCCCTGGGGTAAAGGCAGCAGCTTTGACATGCCTCTGCAGCCTCACTTTTCTGTTAGGCAAACTGAGCTTTCATCTTAGATATTTTGAATGTCCTTTAAGATCAGATGCTGCTACAGAGCAGGGGCTCTCATACCACAGTATGGCCACAGTGCTGAGGTGAAAGGGAACCCCTTCATCCTGCCCTCTGTCAATTTGCATCTCAAACTTCCTCCATTTGCAAACCAAACCAGCCTCCCCAGACAGCTCAAAGCATCTGGGCCACATACATCACAAGTTCGTCAGAGATGACACAATGGGGCACAAAACTCAAAAATGAAACAAATAAGAGATTGACCCATGCACATGTTTCTGCCTCTGGTTTCTACCTCAAATGCCCTATCACAGTGGCTAATCCCACCAAAGCTGCACTGCATAAGCCTTTGAGCACAGGGATGAAGGCAGACCCTGTATTCCACTGCCACCACATCTGTGCACAGGGCATCCTGTGTGCAGCACCCCGGGGCTGTCTGTGCTGTGTAAGGCCTGCAAAGTACTGCAGAATAGCTGGAGGAGGAGGAGGCTTTTCCTGTGGCTTGCTTGTGGCTCCCTAGTTTGTTGGTTAGATGCAGAGCTCTGTAAGGTGCAGAGGGAATTAAACTCCCCAGTGTACATAATGAAGCTCCTGAAAAGTTATCCCTATAATTAGCTGTGTACACACAGCTGTGAGCACAGTCACTGGGGACACTGCTTTTACTCCCAGGCTTGTTCGCAGAACCAGAGCTTCATTCATGTCCTATTTTGTTTCCCTGAAGCACTGAGAAAGAGTCACGTCGCTGTGCCCAATTTCTGCAGCTGGCCAAGACACAGACTTCAGGCACTCGTGCAGCAGGTCAGGGCCCCCACACTCTTTGGTCTGGACCACAGACAGATGTGCATGACACTGGAAACACCTACAATACAAAGACTCCTCATAGATGGCTCCCCTCTCTACCATTCTGCAGAGAAAGGAATAAACCCTTCCTAGAGAGGAACAAGCTATTTCTGTAAAAGGAGCAGTTTTCCAACTGAGGGAAAGTGAGCAGTGTTCTTGGCAGGAGACACAGCCCTGCACATTCTAGGACTGGCATAAAACCAGGAGTTCAAAACCATCACACATCACTGACATGAGGTTTCTGGAAGGCAGGTGTGAGTTTGCCCTGCCTGGGTTCTGTGCCATTGGGTGGTGAGCCATCCCTTATCCTCAAAGCCGTAGTATGACAGGGTCTAGGATGGGATCCTCTGGCTTCCCAGTACTTCAGAGGGCCTGATCCCTGTGCTCACACCTTCACACAGATCAACACTGAAGTTACTTTATGCACAAGTCATTCCAGTCCAGTGGAACCTCTACCTATACCTAGGGCAAAAGCAGCAAGGTATTCTGGCACCTTAAACCCTTAAACTCTTCCCCTTTCTCTGAGGCTCAGCCTTCCAGCTATTAGCATCTATGCTGGTACTTCTATAGTCTTCCTTCAATGCACAAAAGCCAAGGGCATCAAGCAGAATTGAGGCATATATTTTATATTTTACCCCTGTACACACACTCGTTCAAGAGGTCATCTGGTGCAGACAGTTCTCTGGCCGTATAGATGGTGAGAGCATGCCTTGCTCTGATCAACAACAGCCTCTCCTGGGTAAGATTACTGACTGCAACATCTTGGGCTCTAAGACCTGCTTACGTAGTGATATTCTGATCCCAAACTTCACAGATATCTCTGTCCTGGTGGAAATATCTATTGACAATGGGTTCATTTCCATCGGGAATGATTCTTAGCAACCAACCTGACTGGTTAGGTATTGCATTGGTTAAACTGAGAGAAAGGAGATTTTTTGAGCTTACTTACTTTTAAATACCTTGTCCTTAAGTGAAAGACAAGGGGAGTGAGAAATAACATTTGCATAAAAATTCAGGCCACTCACTTACTGCTTTATTTAGTAAAATAAATGGAAAATTTCATGTGATATCAAGCAACATATCTGTTTGTAGCATCAGGAAAGGCTGGCAGTGGATTCCATCATGGCACCAAAACCCAAAAGAATGAGGGAAACAGATCACTGGGAGCTACTAGCTTTACCTCTGATATTGCCATTTCACGACACCATCCTTTTCTCTATCAGAGTGGCAAGGAAAGACATGTTGTAGGGCAATACCAGAGGTCCTGAAGTGCTGAAAAAAGAGATATGGAGCCAACAAATGAGAAGAGATAAGAGAGAAGAGATTCCTGGAGAGAACTGACAGCATGTATGTACATAGGATGATGATAGGAATCCATGAGTGACTTGGCTCAGGAATTGCTGAGCTCTGAAAGGGCAGAATGAGCTCTTCATATACCAGCAACAGACTCTGGCTACAGTCATCCTCTTGGCTGAGAAAGAATCAGAGTTCTTCATTGAGGGGCTTCTCCTCGGATTTGTCTTCTTTCTAAAACACATTAGAGCCATGAAATCAGACTTGACATTTACGTGGTTTCTCAGCATAGGCATAAAGAAAACAAAATAACTCAAATGCCTCCCTCTGCTGTCTATGCCACTGCTCTATCTCATTTCCTGTGCTACACGAGAATGAATATTGACAGAGAGAAAACTTTTAACACTGAATGAACATGGAGATTTAATTGTGCCTCTGCCAGCTGAG
Organism: Catharus ustulatus; assembly: GCF_009819885.2. Classification (NCBI taxonomy): domain Eukaryota; kingdom Metazoa; phylum Chordata; class Aves; order Passeriformes; family Turdidae; genus Catharus; species Catharus ustulatus. Next base: position 21,214,234 of record NC_046224.1, on the reverse strand, counting down.
ACCCCTGGTAGAGTCCTAAGGCCCTATCTCTATTCTGTAGTCTTCCTGTGATAGATTTAATTCCTATCCATGCTGCTGTCTTTCTGGCCTGCTCTCATATGCTGCCATCCACCACCTCCCTTCTCAGCACTCAAAAGCACTCTTCACTTTGTCTCCCTAGCTGCTGTTCCCAAATGATAGATGCTTCACAGAGACCTTCATGCAGCTGCAGAGATCAGTGAATTCTTCTTGCTGTAGACTAGAAGGCAGAGGTCAATGAAGAAGGAGGCTCTGCAGAGGAATCCATCTCTGCTCTGCCCTAAATCTAATGCTTCTCTGATATTCAAGTGGAAATGTACATGAAAGAGAAAGTGACAGGAATGGGGAGGAGTTCAAGGAACTGAAGTCATCTTCTTCAAGAGCCTGGTAAACAACAGCATCAGGGCCCCCTGTACCTTTTGCATTTTCTGTAGAAAACGGTTACAGAAGTCCTGTACACGCTCAATGGAGATTTCATCCACAGTCAACACGTCGTGCTCATCATCTGGTGTGTGGAATACAGCCAGAGCTGGCAGCTGGGACTTCTTCAGTTGGAAGTATGACAATACTCGTTCATTGCTCTTCAAATTGCTGTCTAACAGGATAAAAAGAATCTGTGATGGAAATAGGAAAGAAAATGTGAGAAAATCAGAAATTTGAGGGAAAAAAAAAAGCCGAGACAGAGAACAGATCCCCAAGCGGTGATCATATGAATATTAACAGTGATATTTTTATAAAGAGTTTGAAAAAACCATCCATGTCCAAGTGTTAGGACAAAACTTTCCTTGGCTATTATCTAGCAGCTCCATTCAGTGTATTTGTCTGTATTTTTTCAAGTTCAGATTTACACTACCAAAGAAAATATCTTCTTTCACCTTCTTTAAAAATGTATCTACAAAATAACAGGAAGGCAGTCTTCACTTCTATTCTCTTAATAGATACGAAAACAAGATGTCTTTTATCTTAACAGCAAATGCCAAAGAAGCTGAATCCTTTCCTTGCATGTTATTTGGATGCTCAAATGCATGAAAGAACCAGTGTAAAAAGGGGTTTCGGTGCAGGAAGAATCAAATTTAATTGCAAAAATGTGGGAATGGGCATCAGGGCATCAGGAGCCTGCAAGGATAAGAACATGAGAGTAGCAAAACTAAAGAACATACTGAAGTGATGTGCAGTGAGCACAAATGAGAATGCAATGATTTGGGAAAGAGGAGACACCAAGGTCCATACACCCCAGCTCAGTGGAGCCTTCAGACCCAGGGAGAGAAGCTCAACATGAATAAGCCAGGATGAGAATGACCTACAGTCCTTACCATAAAATTTATAAAAGAAAATAAATATAGCAGTTAAACAGTTTAATCAGTGACCTGATTAAATAGAATCCCTCAGCAGATGAGATCCAAGTCAATGAAATAAACAGCCAGTTAGCACGTGTTATTTTATCTTCTTTTTACCCTGTGCAATCTACTGGGCCTAGCATATTCAATATACCTATGGACAAGGTTCTGGCTTCACTTACACAAGAAAAGAAGAGTTTAAAAAAAAGAAGCAACGAAATGTGAAGATTATGTGCCCAGTTCCCAGGCCGTGACTCATGTTTTTCTTTCTTTTCAATGAGGAACACTCACGTTAGTTCCAAACTTGTTTTCTTCTCTAAAAATAAACTTCATAAATCCTAAATTCTTTACTTATTAAATTTATGTTCTATAAAAAACCAAATATATCTGAAAATTTTCCTAGGCAACAGCCTATGGGGACAAGGGATAGTTAGGCTGCTGTAAGGTTTAATTTCAGTTTTATGAAACACAGAAAGAGGAATAGCATTTTCACTGGATATGTGATGCTCATAATTTGTAATTTTTTTTTTAAAAGTCAACTGTGCACTAAGAGCAAAAGTTAGAGAACAGACAGGTTGTGGGGTACTTCTCCCAGAGCACTTAATTCATCTTTTTGCAGGATAAAACAAGGAGCTAGAAAAGGGTCACCTATTTAAGGTTCACAGGTCTGATCTAAGAGGCTTTCAGATGGAACAGCAGTATGTAATGTTTTGGGGTTCTCTTTTCAACTAGAACACTGGGAACATAAGCCAGTGTTGGAGGGAAGCACTTTCAGAGTGTCAGTACAGTAAATTGTTCTGCATTTTCACATTCAACAGCTTTTAGGTTTCTTTACAGGAGGTGACAAGACACCTATACTCAGATGACCTACCAAAGCTACAATTCACCAAAACAAATCCCACTTATAATGGCAACTCTAATGTCACTGATAAAGATCACTTAGTTCCATCCCAGACAGAGCTTCACTTTCCATTTCATACTATCCTGTACAATAGTGGTTGGATGTTTCAAATTCTGAGATTATTTCCATGATTTTTTTTCATTTTGTAGCAATCTTCTTGCCTGTGTTCAGAGATCTGCTGCTTCAGGCAGTGAAGGACATCCTGCATGAATGAGAAACCTCTGACACATGTCCCCTTCACACGATATCAACTGTGCACTGTCACTTGCAATAAACCACCTTTCATAATTTTGTACACTGGTGCTGCATTGGTGTCTTGACAATTGATTCCTAGCCAGTGCTTTTAGAACATCAAGTTCCTGGTAGATGCTAAAATCTGGAATGATGTTATTGCCCAAGGAATTAAAGTTAATTGAAAATTTGATATTGCTTAGTTTTTCCCTCCAACAAAGACAAACAGAAAGGATGGTCAAGCCTTATATCCAGTGTTTGACTTTAAACTTCAGAGAGCTGCAGTTCACTGTTTTGTATAAGCAAAAAGATCAAATTCTGACGTTTGAGTAATTTTCTCACATCATAGTACATCAAAGCAAAACAAAAACATCAGTCATGAAATTAAAAAAAAAGACAACTATAAAAACAACTTTACTGGAGATATTTATTAAGTGGCATTAAAAGTCCATATTTACAGCCTCCTCTGTTTATGGCTAAAAGAGGGCATATCTAAATATTATCTCTCTCAGTTCTGGAGCCATCAATGTCTGACAAGAGGAATACAAATTGTACGAATGACTGCAAAAGAAAAGGCATCATTTTTTAATTTCCATGGAAAAACTCCTGAAGGACACCAGGAGTTTCTCAGATTGCAGTTCTAAATAGACCTTACGTCTAAATTAAAAGGGAGTTTACAAACATGCCTACCCAAATAATTTTGACATTGGAAACCAGTTATGTCAGCTGCAACCAAAGCTTCTTTTGTTATTCCCAACATTACCTTATTGAGACTTCAGCAAACACCCATGAGTTACACCAGCTGTAATTATCATTTTATAGTCTGATACTGTAGAAAGAAAACTGAATATGACTATTGTGGCCCTGACATATCCTTTCCAGTGCATTTCCTTTCCTTGCCTGGACTCTGGGCAGGACTTTCTCAAATAAGCACATATTAGTTGAAGATCCAAGAAGGCTGGTGGATTTACTCTTGCAGCTGCAGTGCTCTATACTCTGTTCACTGTTATCCACCCACAGTTGTTTCTCAAAGTGTGCTGGAAAACTACCATGTTTCTTCTTATTGTTGTCAGCTTCTGCTGGTGCAGCATGATCTACCATTTGCATTTTCCTCTCCAACATTTTATAGCACTCAGATTCCACAATAAAATCTAGAAAAATTTAGGCTGTTTCCAGGAAGTTACTGTTGCTCCAGGTGCAGTTCAGATGTTTTCAAATAAAAGTCCTCACCATCCTTCCTCATGGATCCTCCAGCTGAAAATCTGAGCTGCCTCTCAGGCAGAAGTGAAAATATAAACTAAAAGGTGAAAAGACCATAATCCAGAAACTGGCAGGTGAATAACTTCCTCATGATCCTTTAATGGTTGGACTCAATTATCTTAGGTGTGTTTTCCTTCCTAAGTTATTTCACAATTTCATGGTTTTTCTTCACTCTTTGGGGTCAGTCACTCAGAAGCAGCAGCAGCTCCTTTTCATCTCTTCATCCAAGCAGTAAGTTTCTCTTTTCCCTCCCACTGGTGATGACAGTGACAGGGACTGCTCTTCCATCAGAGTGCAGCAGAACATCTCTCCACTGCACAGTGATGATTCCTTGCTGAAAGCCCTGATAGCACTAGCCCTTCAGCACAAACAAGCATTTCAGCACTGTCCCCCAGGACAGGAATTATTCACTGGTAATCCTGAACAACATTCCAGTCAAAAACCTTGCATTTATTCTCAGACAATCTGCAAGTCAATAAAAGGCAAAATCTAATCAATACTTTGTTTTCAAGCAAACCTCAATTAATTTGGTAGTTCCAACAACACATACTTCACATAGGAAAATTAGCCAGTAGGGATTTCCATGGGCATTGTGCGGTGGCTGCCACTGATACCCAAACTAATTAAGGGTCTTTCTATATGACAGAACAATGGAGACAAACCTAACTGGGCATATCACTCTGCTTACTCCTCACTATCCAGATCTAGAATTCTATCAGAGGGATCCTAGCACTCTCTCACTGCTTTCTAGGAGGCAGTCCAAAACACAATTTACTCCTCAGAGTGCCATTCCTTCAGGAAAAAAAACTTATTAAGCTCTAAGTCACTTCATCTCTGTGTCCTCAAGTACCACAGCAGTAAAGTGGAAATAATTAGTCAAATCCCCACATGTATAATGTTTATATTTTACTCTGGCAAACTTGTAGGCTGATTTAGTTGGAAACTTGCCTGCACAAATTAAAAAAAAAACTAGGTTTGGCTTGGTGAGAATTGTCTGAACTTCAGCACAACATTTTAGCCAATGTTTTAGCCAATGTTTTCTAGGAAAATTATAGCCATTTTCTCAGATGTAGGCAAGTCACATGAAAACTAGATGCAGCTGGATCAGCAAAGCCAGTGATGCTAAACACCATTGTGTTAGAAGAAGTAGCTGCTAGGTGGAGACTGTATCAGACTGCTTCTCATGGAGAACAGTGGTAATGGGGTCACTTTAACACACATCTCACAACAATAAATGAAATTTTACAGATATATGAGTTTTCTTCTATAACTACATATTCATCAAAGCAAAACATTTTTGAGGAGACCTTCTGATTTTGGTGCATAGCTTCTGCCTAGCCTCTTGCCAGTAGCTAGGAAAGATGAAAAGGTTCCAAAGTAGTCCTGCTGTAAGCAAGTCTCAAGACTTTTGAGATTGCATGGTTCTGAGGTGGTCACTGAATTTGAAGGTGAGGGTATACTTGATTTCTAATCTGTTCCTTCAATGCCAACACCAGATTAATACAGATATTCTAGTTATCAGATCCCAAACCTTTCCAGCCCTACACTTCTCAGAGGAAGACCTTTTTATGCCTCTCAGCTCATCCTTCCCTATTTCTGTGATAGTCTGCCCCCCTCCCATCTGCTGTTGTCCCTTGCCACAAATGCTCCCAATCCTCCTTTGGTTGCAAGTTCATTCCTCTGTTCCTTGGACACAAATTCCACTGTAATCCATCTGCTGGCAGAGAAGCAGACATAGGATGATTTACTATTTGGGGAGCTCTGTTCCCAGAGGGATGAGATTCAGGCAAAAGTTCTCTGAAACACCTCATCTATTTCATCATCTTAGTGTGGGAAATCTAAGCAATAAATTTGCAGCTCCTTTAAAACAGCCATTTGCAGAAGTCTAAGAGTTAATAAACCCTGACATTATTTGCTCTCTGGTCACTTATATAAGGCTCCTTGGCATCCTGCAGGCTGTAGATACAAATTCACCTCTCACATCAGTGGAGCTCAATTGTTGGCAGACTGAAGCACAGCAGCTGTGCATCATCTCCCAGTAAAAGGGAACAAAATTGGACTAAAAGCAACGAAGTACACGATGTTTCACCAATAGACCAGGCGAGCAGGACACAGAGGGTATTTTTCCGCGAGGTGGCAAACTGGCTGAAGATGAACAGAACCAACCCCTCTATTTAATTATCCAGATAATCCTCTTTTCCTGCTACTTGACCTTTGTTCTCATAATTCACTGAGGAGATTATGCCCTCCCCATTCATGGCAGAAATCACTGGGGTTTTTTCCTCCCTAAACAGCCCTGTTTCTCTCAGGACTTACCTTCCCTTTGTAGAGCTCTGCCGCTGCCCGAAACTTGCGCATTCGCTCAGGGTGCTTTGGAGACATCTTGTCTGTGAGCAGGAGGAGGTTAAATTCCACTGAACTCTGCATCACACTATTGCTGTCTGCCCAGCACAGGGAGAGAACAAGGGCAAGGAGATTGAGAACACTCAATTGGCATTGGATGTAGTGTCAGAGGGACATAACTCCACATGGCTCAGCTGTGGTTTCTTTGCAAATCAGCATCACAAGCAGGACAGATTTCTTTAAGCGGAGGGATCCAATCTGGGTTCTTTGCAGGAACTATTAGCCTCCTACTTTGCTGAGTCTGAAGACCAGAAAGGTCCATCACTGGACTTAAGATAGAAGCTAGGCAAGAGGAGCAGGATTAGGGCAGAATACAGGAAGCTGAAGACTAGAGCAAGGATGTGAAGAGCAAGGCCAGTAAACGCTGAATGTAAGGGTGTCCTAAATCACTGAGGTCCAGCGTCTGTCTGAAATATGAGCAAGAAAGGGGGAAGGATTTGTGGTGTCAAGGCTGGTGTTTGTCCTTATCTTCCTTCTTTTTTTTCTATAGCGTTACACTGTATGTAGGATGGGGATGAGTCCACAGTTTCAGCAACTGATGGCCTGGACGCTCCTGAGTGCTGAGGGTTTAAAATTGGCTCTGCTGTCCCACAGTAAGAGAAGACCCTGGGCAAGGGCCAAGCGGGGCACTGCACACTGGCCCTCTGTGAGGAACCAGGGCTGGCACCTGCCAAGAAGCCACGGCACCATCTCCATGAACTCTCTCCACGTCGTCATCTCATTTCTCCTTCTGCCTGCTTCCTGCAGGCCTGCAGCCTCTCCCTCAAATTAAACAGCAGTGGGGTTAGACCTGCTGCCTCCCTAATGGCACCGAAACCACAGAGGCACAGACTGTGCAGCTCCCCGCCAGTGGGAGCAGAAAGTTTCCACATGCTCCAGGAGTAACAAGGAAGGGGTCAGGGAGTGCATGCTGGCAAGGCCCTGAATAACAGCATCTCACTTTTGGCAGATGGGACTCTGCTCTTAGCTTAATGTTTATCAGATATTTTCTATCCCTTCATTTTTCTCACGGTGTGCAGCTGAGGCAGGGGACAGTAGAGGGGCTGCAAGCTAAGCTGGAAACCATTAGAGGACCTGCTGGAGGAGGATGAGGGTGAAGCCAGCCAGCAGCAAGCCCTTTGACAAGGCTGGGGTGAGAGTAGGCAAGACAGGAGCTGCAGCTCCTCCAGCAGTTCCACACAAAGGTGTGCTTGTCTGCACAAGCTTGTGTAAGAGCAATCAGCAAAGCTCATCAGCAGGGCTGGATCACATCTGACTCTCCTGAAAAGCCCACAAGGGTAAATATTGTCTAAAAATTCCTGAAGTATGTGGGAGAAGCAGTAAGGGCCCCAGGATGGGGAGAGAAACTCTTGGGCAGCACTTGGTGCGAGCCATGTGATCCTATAATCTGCTGACCTGCAGCATTTTTGGATGCAAACAGCATATGCACTGGGAATAAATATTTAGGAAAAAACAAGCAACCTTAGGGAAGCTGGGAGGGCTTTGGGGCCAGGGACTGCAGGAGGCACTGTTAATTGCAGCACCTTGATAGAGCTCCAGAGTGTCTGGGAAAAAAACTGTAACAACATCTGCGCTGACAGCCAGGGTGGAGGGGACCAGCTGAACAGCTGAGGAATTCTCAGTCAGGGAGACAGCCTGGGCACCAAACAGGACACCGTGCAGTGAGAACCCGAAGCATCAACAGAATTGCATAAAGGAAGAGACATTGTCCCATGAATTTCAAAAGCATCTAACAGGGTGTTCCAAGGTTTCAGAGGGTCTGGGAAATTACAAAGACAAGAACATCATCCCTGCTGATATGACTTGGATGTTCTTAAAGAGTTGTTAGGCCAGTGGGGCAGGATATAGCAGTCCCAGAAATATTTTGTGATTTCAAAATGTATTGAAATGAAAAAAAACAACTTTTTTTTTTGCTTAGGGTAAAAAAAAAAACAACTCCTACCATATTTAATTGTGGGGAAAAATGTTAAATTTCAAAACAAAATGCTCTGGTACTGGTGGGTTGGGGTTGCAACTGAACTGAATGGATGCATCAGTTCTTTTAGGTGATCCTTGAGTTTATCTTGAAAAGGTATAGCTCTGGAACAGGTTGGGCCATTCTTCTCTAATATAAGCTGAGCCTGGTCAGAACTGTTATTTCTATCCAGAAGGCCACAAAATACCCCATCAGTAATGATGAAGTCTCGGTCTTGCAGCAACTGGGGCTTCTAAGACCTACTGACTCCACAGCAATGAGACCAGGGAACTGCTGAGATTTCAGAGGAACCCAAATCCTTGGTCAACCTCTACAGCAGGGAGGAGTGCTGGGACCCCACTGCCAGTCAGATGGGTAAGCCAGTGAAGATGACCACATGGAAGCACTCTAAGCCTGATTTTACGTGTGCTTTGCTTGTTTGTTTGTTTGCTTGCTTGCTTGTTTCTATTGGTGATGCTGGTGATTGTTGAACTGATGAATTTTAGAGAAACAATGAAGGGATGGGAAAGATTTTGCTTTGAAGTTCCCAACCCACTCTTGAATATGCACTCAAATATCTGGGCTTACATCAAGCCCTATGTGCTGAGTGATGCAGAAAAGCCTGCCTTCTGAGAGCAGGTCATTTGAGCTTCCACATTTCTCAAGGCTTGTCAAAGAGAGGGCATTCTGGCTGAGCTGGCTCTGCAGGCATGACACAACATGGCAAATGTCCATGGAAGGAAGCTTGCAGAGTAGTAAGAAATTGAGTTCTCTGCCCCTTAACATCCCAAATTTACTGGAGCTGGTAATTACCACAGGGTCGTACTCTGTCACCAGGCGGAGCTCGTTGATCCGGACAAAGCGAACCAGCTTCTTGGCATCAACCTCTCTGTTGTTCATATCCAGATCCCGCCGGTCATTGTCTACCTGAAGACAGGCAAGACACCTACAGTCACAGCTGTCCTCTCCTCTCAGCAGCTCCTCTTCCCACCACCCCTTCTGGAGGACTGGAACCTACAGGGACCAGCCTGCACTTTGAGATAAGGATCTCGCAGCCTCCTCCAGCCTCCCAAGGACAAGGCAAAATCTTGGCATAACAGAAATCTCTTAGGACTCCAGACATCCCTACAATATCAGCTCTCAATGCACTGGAGACAGGGAGAATTAGCTGACAAACGACTCTAGGCATTGTGAGAGAGGTCATTAAATAGTCTAACTCCTCACATCAATACTGGGTTTATGTCCCTTTTAAAAATCTTCATCTGCTTATTCTGTTTCTTCTACAAGTAATAAACATTGGCATCGCCCGGTATGGAATTCCTGGAAACATTGTGCAAGCAGGAAATCTCTCCAATAAAGAGAGGATTTTTCTTACAGTACAGCAGGAAAGAAAAAAAAAGAAAAAAGAAAAAAAATTAAGCCCAGCATATTTCAGCTTTAGAGGAAAATCCATCCTGCTGCACATCTCCCCACGCTTCATCCCCTCAAAATGATATGATTTTATTGAGATTTCATGACCTGATAAACAGAAAAAAAGCAGGCAACCACTGAATGATAGCAATACACTAGAGTGAATGGGCAGAGTTCCTGTACAGTACCACCACAGGATGTGATGGAGTTAAGCCAGTGGGATAAGTGGTCTCTGACATGAAGTAGGATCAAAGTTAGGGATTTGAAAGCCATTGAATGAGGTTCTTGGGGCTGAGGAGCAGTCTACATGCACATCCCAGATATTATTCTCTGTGTCTGGGCAACCTCTGAAAGTTCTTGCGTTAGTTTTTCCAGTGGTGTGCAGACATCTAAAGTAATTTTGCTATTCTGTGGTCATTGGCAAGGTCTTTGATACTAGTCACCCACCCTGTCTGACAACACAAGCTGGTGCTTTTCAGACTGTGTGGCCTGATTCCTCTCACAAATTTTCCTCCTGCATAACAGAAAGGGCAGTTCTGCTCAAGTCAATAAGATCAGGACAGTGCAACACCTGAGTGGATGAGACTTGGGAACCAATCTAAAGCAGCCTGGACTCTACAGAAAGTCTTCTCTTGACTTTCATCGGGCTTCTGGAAACATCTGATTTCCATTTGGGTATAATAACATCTTGAATCTGCACTCAACATTATGTTTTTAAGTAAACAAGGCTGAAAAATAGCCTGCATTAAATAGTTGAAGCTCTAGTCAAAATTTCTTTGTCACTTCATATAATTAGGTGGTTAGCATCTGTTAATTATGTACTTTTTAGGTCTATCAGGATTTCTTACTAGAATAAATCAGTTTCTTTCCCCTATATACAAAGATGTCTCACCAGTTGACACAGTCCCTCCTACTACTGTAATTATGGTTTAAACTCCTGTGTTTCATACACTGCAAAGGCAAAAAAAAAAAATTAATTTATGCCTCTGATTCACTTCTATCCTGGTGACACATCTTTGTATCCTTCAAACGAGTATTTGATTCCAAGTTTTCTGTATCCGTTCTTTTTAAAATTCCTTTTTATCTCTGACCTCTTACTCCTACACATTATTCAGCACTGGATAAAAGGAAAAATAATGTGTCTGATAATTTAAGAAAAAAACTGACAATCAGACAAGTGAATTGTCAACCACATTTGAACCTGACTAGTGTATTGTTTTCTCGGCTGTTTCTTTTTCCAAATTAAACAAGAGTTCAGTCGCAAAAACTTGACTCCAAGCAAAGAATATTCAATACAATACAAATTCCAACAATCCAAACACTTTCTTTTATCAAACTCTCCCCCAGTGCAGTCATCCTCACTATCTGCCACAGTGCAAAAACAAAGGATCTTTTCAATATTTTTGGAAGAAAACCACAATGACTAAGGACCAAAATTGAAATGGGCGTTGCTTAAAATTGCAACATCTAGCAAATAAAAGGTTAAATAAAAGGATCTGCCTATCTATTGCTCACTCTTAGATCATTCTTTTCTAATTATTTGGGTAATATCAGTGGTAAACATGGTGCAGGAAATGATGTGGGGGAAAAAAGAGAACAAACTGTCCAGTCTTTGTACAACTTGGCCAAGCTGCCATATTTAGTTTCCCTAGGACATGCAGTCTGTATTCACTTCTCCCCACCTCAAGCACTTAGAGGTCTGGTGTCACAACACTTGACTGGCTTTTAGGACATCTTGTGCTGCCTGGAGCCCCATTCCTCTTCAGACACACCTACCTCTGCTGTTTTCAACAGCCATGCTTGTGTGAGAAGGGGCAACATGGTGAAATTGATGTAAATAGTAGAATACTTGGCACTTTTGCATCAAGTACATGGCTCTTCCCAGTATCATCTCCTTAAATTTCAGCAAATATAGCTACATTGAGGCTACATTGGGTTACCTGCACTTAGAACTGGAGTAAATGGAATTTAATCTAGCACAGCATACATCCTAAGAAATTCCAAAGCAAGATTTCTAATGCCTAAAGCATATTTAGGAAATGAGTCTGCAAACCACAGTGTAGGGTGGCACAGCATCTCTTAACTGGAGACCTAGTTTGGGTCTGTTTTCTGTCATGATGGAAAAGTTTTGAACCCTAGGAGACAGTTTTGCCTGCCTGAAGTGACACTTGCCAAGTTTTGATAACAAAACCACAGAAACCCCATCCAAGTTAATGCCAAGCTCCAGGCAGGTCATGGAGAAAACACGGGCACTGCTCTTTGTAGAGCACTGGGTGCTGAACCAGCTCCCTGGGGCAAATACCTAAACAGGAGAATCTTACCAGGTGTAATTAATGCTCCGTGTGTCGGTGGCAGGTACTCTGCAATTGAAAAGCAAAGTCCTCTTTGGGCAGGAAGAGGGATATACTTTGAGATGGCCAGGCAGCCTGACTATCAGTGCCACCCCTATTTTGGCTTGCCCTAAGGAGAGATGAGTTTTTACGCTTTTACCGCTGTATGCCCTGGCCCAAGAGCCTCTCCCAGCCCCACCAGCGTGCTGGGGGATCCAGAACCAGCCCCTCCTGCTGGAGATGCCGGTGTTTGCCTGGCAGTGCTCCCGGCAGGCAGCTCCGGCGATGCTCACGCACCGTGCGGAACAGCGCGACCGTGTTCGCCGAGACGCCGTAGTGGGACAGGACGGCGGCGCTGCTGCTGAGTCCGAACGGCACCTCCGGCACCTGCCCGGCCGTCAGGCCGAACTGCTCCGCCTCGGGGCTCTGCGGGTCCCTGCGGAGGCAGAGGAGGGAGGGTGAGGGGCCAAGCCCGAGCGGGACCACTGGGGCTCGGCACAGGTACCGGCACCGGCATCACCACCGGCATCACCACCGGCACCGGCATCACCACCGGCATCACCACCGGCACCGGCCTCACCGCCGGCATCACCACCGGCACCGGCATCACAGCCGGCATCACCACCGGCACCGGCCTCAGAACCGGCCGCGGGCGGCGCGAGGAGCGACACCTGGCGGCCGCTCGGTGCCGGTGGGAGCCGCCACCCGCCCCCTGCACGCCGGGATGCGCCGAGGGAAGGGGACAGACCCGGGAAGGGGACAAACCCGGGAAGGGGACAGACCCGGGAACGGGACAAAACCCGGGAAGGGGACAGACCCGGGAAGGGGACAGACCCGGGAAGGGGACAGACCCGGGAAGGGCACAAACCCGGGAAGGGGACAGACCCGGGAACGGGACAAACCCGGGAAGGGGACAGACCCGGGAAGGGACAGACCCGGGAAGGGACAGACTCGGGAAGGGCACAAACCCGGAACGCAGGTGTGGCACGTTCAAATACATACATACATACATAAATATATATGTGTATATATATATGTATGTATGTATAAACCTGTGTGTGTTTATAATATATATATATGTATATATATATATATATATATATATATATGAACATCACAGTTTTTAAGCTAATTTTGATTCTACAGTCAGGGGGTTACAATTTTGAACACTTTGCATTATCAGGACCGTGGGTCCTTTGAAAAGGATGTCTTAGGTACATCCTGTATTATACCTATACATTCAGGTATAACAAAGGATAGAAATGCGCAATTTCTCGGTATTCTGAGGTCCATTCCCTCTCCTGCAGAGAGCATTAACTACTACTAGCCTTTTCCAGTATTAAAACCTCCCTTGCTATTCCCATTCCCAACTTTACGTGACGTACTTTTGATACTTCTATTTATTGGATATAAATTCTCAAGACATGGTCTCTGCTTGGAAATTGGTTTGTTTTTCTTTTTAGTTTGAGCTGTCAGCTAGCTGTTTGTGAGCCCAGAGAGAATGGAGAACAAAATTCTTTGTTCATTCCAGAGAAAAACATCTCTCATGACCTGTTTTGGAAATGCCAGTGACTCAACATTGCTCTGGTGAGAGTGCTCAAGCCCAGAGTGGGGATAATCTCGCTGAGTTTTGGAGCATTCCTGGGAAACCTGGGGTTTAATCAGACCGAGCATGGCCCTTTCTCAGAGACACGCGGGTTTCTGGAGCAGTGCGCTGTGTTTCCACCCCGGCACGCTGTTCCCAGGCAGGGAGGCCGTGCTCATTATACGGGAAGCTTGCCGAGCCACGTACTGCAGCGAACCGAAAGGCTGCGGCACAGAAATAATTTATGGTGAGCAGAGAACATGGACTTTATTTGGATGAATATACTTTCAGGCCGAGAGCCAAGCCTTCATGGCACACGTACATCTTTATCTGCTGTTCCAACGCAGCGCTGGCATGCTGAATGCCCGGGATATCGCTGACTGCTGCCCCGCGCTCCTGGCAGCCTCCTGCCTGGCTCTAAGAGCGCAGTCCTGCAGGGGGAGGTCACAAAAAGACAAAAGGAGCCACGTCCCTGCGGCAGCTCCGGAGGAGGCTCTGGGCACGGCTCTGCCGCAAGCCCAGCCAGCAGCCCTGCGGCAAGGAGGCGTCTCGGCACTTTCGTTCTGCGTGTGCAGATTGCCTGGCTGGCTTGCACAGCTTTAGCGCTGCAAGAGCAGCCCCGAGGAGCTCCGATTGCCTGCAGGCACCCAAGTCGAGGCGGCTGGTGCTCTGTGATCAGCGCTTACGCTGCCCCTGGGGCACACACCTCAGACTTGCTGCTGCTCATGCTGCAGAGGCAACACCGTCGGTCCTCACTCTGTGCTGGGCTCTGAGATGCCACTGCCCTACGCCAAGAGCGTGATGACCTCCCTGGACTGCCCTCCAGCTCCAGCCATAGGGCACGAGGAGGAAGGTGCTTGCAGAAGGACCTGTTTTTGAAGGTCTGAAGCCTTCTCTGACATGAGGCTGTGTGTGGACAGCAGAAAAGCAGAACAGAGCTCAAAGAAAACATGGGGAAAGGTGCAACTTGGGGACCTTAAAAGTAATAAGGATCCTGTAAAAGAGGCCTCTGTTTTACTTTGCTGTAGCTCAGCAAATATCTTCCTTTTTATTTTCTGAGGAAAAATACTCATGCCTTTTGGGGGGGGCAATGAACTTGTACCTGTCAGTCACCTTTTAATTCAGTGGAATTTAGACAAAAAAGAGACAGAGATCTCAAGGATATCTACTCTGGGAAACAAAAGAAGTGAGAGAGAGACCATGCCTACATCCTCCCTACGAAGAAGCTGCAGTCTGAGCCCAAACACTCTTGAACTTCAGCAGACCTGCACTATCACTTCTCCCTGAGACTTGACTTCCTCATCCCCCATCACACACTCAGTGCCTTACTCTGTCTTTGCTGACTGCAGCAAATAAATTACATTCCCACTCACCCCTCACTAACACTGTTTCTCTACCATGCATTGGTTTCTTCCCCTGCAGCATTTCCTCTCTCCTGCTCCAGGGCTCCTACAACCTACTTCATCTTCCTCCCTTGCTCCATCTCCTTTTCCATGCACAGACCACATTCCATGTGTTTTCTCTGTGACCCATCACCTAATCCCTCCACATGCCTCTGACAGCCCCAGCACCTTTTGGGACAACAGCTGCCTTTGGCAGGTGTTTACACCGCATCCAGCCTCATGCTCTCTTCAGGGTGGGATAGAGCTCACAAATGGCACAGGAGGGGTGCTCTGAACACACCTGGAAGAATCCAATGACTGCCACCTCTGCACGACTGACAAAGGCTTCAGCATCTGCAATGTTGTTTAACAGGATAGGTTTCTCTGTGGTGCTGGTCGTGCCTGCAGAGCAAAGGTCGGGGTTGGGCAGAGTCTACATGAGGTGCAGCTCAAAGAGGATCCCCCCAACACACACACAAACAAAATATCCCAACCTTACAAGCTCACCCACACACCTCTCCTGCAAGCTCAACACAATGTTTGTGCAGCATACCTTGGATAAGGAGGACTTCCTGCAGCAGACCCAGAGTTGCCCCAAGGCAGCAAGAAAGTTCACTTACTGTGGGATGCAGAGTCACTCCCTCCAGTACACCCTGCTGGGGAGCATCTGGTAAGCAGGATAACAAAGAGGCAGGGGAAAATGGATGTGCCCATGGTACCAGCTTGCCTTGTCCTCGCCATGCCACCTGCTACAGTCCTCTCTTCTGCTAGAGACACGGTCAGCTGCTGTGGGGACACACAGCCTCTCCTGGGGCAGTGGGAAGGGAGCAGCTGGCCCAGGGCAAAGCCTTCAGCTCCTGAGATAACTGCCTGGCTGGAGAAAGCCCCTCCCTGCTGTGCAGGAATCAGCCTTGGAGAGAACACTGCCGGCGGTGTGTCCTCACCCACAGCACTGGACATTGCAGCTGCCCCACACCTTTGTGACCAGACACCCCAGCTAGGTTAAGACATCCTTCTCCAGGTGCTGGATCCCAGAGGCTGATGTTCCCTTGTGCTTGGCCAGCAGGCCAGCTATGGGGACATGCAGCTCTTGCACGAGCCGCAGGGAACAGCTGCTATGGTAAGTGTTAAACATGAGAAGGGTATGTTATAGCTCCCTGGCTCATTCAGTTGCCATCTGGGATGAGAGGTGGGGGCTGTCTACCTCTGGAGTCTACCCTGATCATAGCCCAGACTTTGGGCTTCAAAGGATTCATGAAATCCCTGAAGGAAACAGTTCTGAAATAATTTGCTTATAGAGTAAGGCCGATGCTTTGAAGGAGGAGGGCTATTTCCCTGCTGAAATATGCTCTTATGCTTTCCTATAATGCATTCTTCACACAGACATCACTGAGAAACATGCTCTAGAAAAGAATGTGACACTCACACAGAAAAGAAGAAAGAAATTGGTTTTATTCTCACACACTGAAGTCTATTATGACATCTAGCTGCATTCCCCCTGACTGGCTTTGCCTGCACAAGGATGGATTTTAACAGGGTAGGGCACCAGATACAGACCAGGAGACCAACAGGGGAGGTAAGTAACCCTTTACATGAGTCAGAGCACATGG
Organism: Catharus ustulatus; assembly: GCF_009819885.2. Taxonomy (NCBI): domain Eukaryota; kingdom Metazoa; phylum Chordata; class Aves; order Passeriformes; family Turdidae; genus Catharus; species Catharus ustulatus. The sequence goes on along the minus strand of NC_046224.1, from coordinate 21,197,813 downwards.
CAAGTGTAACTCAAGATAGGGATTTTCCAGGGACCAGTCCACCCCTGCCAGGTGATCTCGTGTCCTCGAAAAGGCACTTCCAGGACTGGAGTTGGTACGGGAGAGATGGGGACAACAGGAGGAAGTACTGGGGGAGAGGCGGGGAAATGCTTCCCAATTTAACCCATGATGGTGTCATGATGGGATGGATGGTGGTGAGAACAGTTGGGCTGTTTTCAGTGTATCAGAAGAAGCAGCAAAGGCCGCCTGCAGGGCTGTGCATCAACCAAGGCTGGCACAGAGCCCCAGCATCCACAGGAAGGGCTGCCAGGGCTGAGGCCAGCCATGCTGGCAGGAGGGAGCAGTTGGTGGGCATGGCCCACCTGGAGACTGGTGCAGGAGGCAAGGGGATGGGAAGGGGGAAGGCAAACTGGGTGAACTCATTCTGTCCATTCCTTCTTGATGGACAGGTTCCACTCCCAGGTGAGATGGTCCATGCTTGTCATCATCCGTGAAGAAGGATTTGTTGTGATAGGTGCCTCGAGCCAGCATACCCTTAGGAGCCTCTTCAATAGGTGTCAGGAACTCATACTCCTCTGGCCGTGGCCCATAGCTGCCAACCATGAACGTGGCTTTGTCCACTAGGAGAAAACAATCCACAGGGAATAAGCCCCTCAGATGGGGAATGATAAGGGAGATACGAAGCCATGAGCAAAAGAGCAGAAAGGAGATGTGGGAGGAAAGGAACAGTCCATGTCAGCAAAGGAAAGCAGAATCAGTGGGAAAAGCGGGTTAGTGAAGCATAAGGACAGCTGGAAGGATAACACAGATGGATGGGCAAAGTGAATAGACAACTCCATTTGGACACGCTCACATGTATGTGCTGGTCTTGGTTTGAGACAAATTTGGGAGGGAAACTGAGCATTCTGGCTGCTAGAAGGGTATGAGTACAGCCAGTGTACAGCTCAAGATCTACCTTGATTTTGCACTACTTCTCTTTACTGGTGAGAAGACACCAGTTACGTTGTGCTGAACAGAATGCTGAAGCCTTAGAGGTGATTGCACAAAAATCCATGTGGGGGGTGTGTGTGGGTAAATTGGGCCTTTCTTCTGCTTTGTCCAAGCAGAGTAGGACTGAGGAGGAACCCACGGGGCAAATACAGGGCCCTTGCACACAATGGGAAGCTTCATAGAGCTGGTCTGAATTTACCAAGTGCTTCTGAAGATTTTTCAGAGGGTGGGAAGCTCCACATAGGCTGAGCCATTGCACAGGGGGTGGAGGGGAGGAGAAGAGCTCAGTATGAAGAGGCAATCTGTGGCAAGCACTGTCTAAGCAGAGTCTCTGTGGACTTTGCAGACAGTGGTGTAGCATACAGATACCAGAGCTGGTCATACTGAGTTCACATAAAACAGGAACCGCTGTCCTGGGTGAAGCAGGCTTATGCGCTCTGCTGAGAAATCACCTCCTGAGTGTAAGCACAGGGTGGGACTTGGGAGCAAGGGAGACTCTGTCCCAGTCTAGAGCTGCAGGAACATTTCTTTGAGAAGAGGGGAACGGATAGGAGCAGTGCTGTGCAGGGCATGCAGGGCTCTTACTCACCCTTCACCCCTGTCCGGTAGGTGTGCTGCACGTATTTCAGTCCCGACACAATGTCCCTGTTTACCTGCAGGAAGTAACCAGAAGCGTCAAGAGAAGAGTTTTGGTTCTGTACCTGATTTTACCCCTCCTTAAGGACATACCCATCTTGGCTCCCTACACAAGAGAGCCTCAGCACAGGGCACATGGTACTGGTCCCTAAAACAACTTCTCCTTTAGCATCCTCTGTGCATCTCCTCTGCACTTCCTCATCCTTTGCCCAGCTTTGAAGCTGACTGGAGCACATCAGTAAGGTTCTCAAGGCATGCTGATGAGGACAAGGAAAAGTGAAGCAGGGAGCTCCCGTTTAGTAATTTGCTTATTGGAAACCCTACATGGGTAACTAGAGTCATTCCTTCAGCTCCAAAGGGTGGGCAGCTTTCAGGTGCCCTCTAAACTCCTTGGGGAGCTGGCAAGTTTTTTCTCGAAAGACAGACAATTTTCATAATCTTTTCTCAAATCTTCCATGGCTAGTTTGGATGTATCCACTGCTGCTCCCCTCCAGCATACACTGCTTTCCCCCAGCGTACACTACTCAGTCTGAAAACAAGATGGACAGACCCTTTTACAACCCAGGGTAGAATTTACACAGTATGAGCCCTTACCAGCCATGGAACTGAGGGAGGGAGTTAGAATAACCTGTCTGGCTTCAGGTATCTCTAGTCAACAAGGCACAGATAGAGATGCAAATATTTCACAGCACAAAAGAGAGCTGGAGGTGTCTTGGGGGAGAGCATTGGGGGACATTCATCTCTGAGACAGCAAGCCTCAGGGAAAAAGGGAAATCTGCCCTACAGAGCCCACAAAATTAACACCTTCATCTGTCTCAGGAGAATTATCTTTCTTCCCTTTTTGCCTTCTCTTCCAAGCCCAGCTTTTGAAGCGAGCACTTGCAGAGATAATCAGCTCAGTGCTGGATGCCACTCTGCAGTGTGGCCAAGTTTCATTTTCAGCTGTAAACAGAAGAAATGGCTGACACACTGATTAATGGGTGTGAGGGAGAAATGAGCCCATTTGGCTATACCATGCCCTGAAGAATTCAGGGATCTTCAGCCAAACACTACAATATTGCATCTTTTTAATGTGTACATGAAGCCCAGTAATACTGGCTGAATCAGTACTTTATGAATAGCCATTCTCTCTTCTCTTCTCATCCCTGTTCATTTCCACTTAGTGTTAAGTAAAGATTTTCCAGTGGCTAAAAAGCAAAACCAAACTCAGCCAAAACGACCCATCTGGCTTTTAAACCACTTGTTGTTTATCAGTGTGAGCAAATAGAAACCAACTTCCTCCAAGGGGTGAGCAAGCAGAAGTGATTTCCTGGAAATATCTCATCCCTTGTTGAGTAGAACAACACCTGAAACTAGGGGAGCTTTACATGTTTTGGGCAGACATGATGCCTGGCTCTAGTTATCTGATAGACTGTCACTGACTGGCCTTAGCAACTGATAAGAAGCAACTTGAAGGAAAACAACTCACTCTGAAGTGGATCTTAACTCTGTACTCCACCCCTTCCTTTAATACGAAGGTCTCTTTCTTGAGTGCTTCAAGGTCACCTGCAAGGAGAGAATCAAGCCATCAGCTAGAGATGTTAGAGCAAGGAGAGACCAGGTATGGGAGAAGATGGGGATGGGGTTGCTGCCAGAGGTGAGCATCCCTTCAAAGGATGACACAATGAGTACCCAGATGTCTGTGTAAGGTTGTGTTGTGTGACCAAATGCACAGAAATTCGTGGGTGTTTGTATGTATCTGTGCCTACAGAAGAAGATGCCCAAACAAACACAGGTCTGAGCACATACACATAAAGATGTTCATGCATAGGCTTGTTGCTGAGCATATGCAGGAGTGTGCTCCATCCATGGCCAGCCCTGGCTTGGGTGAGAGGAGTGTGCTTCACAGCTCCTGCCCAGCTTGGAAGGCTGCCTGGACCCCACAGGGTGGTTTTGGGTGAACAGGAAGCCTCTGTGCCTCTCCAGACCCAACTTCCTCTTTCTGCACAAAAGCCCATATAAGGTTCTCTCCCCGTGTCCCCAGGAGCCGGAACTGCAGTATTGCTCGATTCTGAAGTTTCAATACAGCCTGTTACCCAAATGCACACACATCCCTTGTGCTCATGAAGTCTCATTGAAAGGAAGCAAGCACAGGAAGCAAGAGAAACCCAGGAGCTCCTAGAACAGTCTAGATGAAGAGAAAGACCCTCAATATTTTCCTGTTACATCTCAGTCTTTTTCATTCATATGTGTATACCTTAAAATAAGAAACAAGGCTAAGATGACTTCAGAGTTCCTCTAAAACCCACTGTAGCATCCCAATGACAAACTCTCTTTTAAACTGGAGCATGCCAGGCCCTTTGCTTGTTCCCCTTTGTGACCAAGGGCAGAGCTGTGCCTACCTGTCAGGTCCATAGTGATGGGTCCTGGAGCAGAGTCACATACCAGAGTGAGTCGGGTGACCACCACATTGGGAGCTGTTGGGTCTGCAGGTAGGAAAAGTCAGGGGGAAGCTGTCAGCTTGCAAAATTAAATGCAATCGGAGGGGAATGACACTGAAGAAACAGGGATGCCTTGCCACACAGGAACTGCATTTCATGAAACACCCAGTAATGCCAGGCTTCCTTGGTACAATAGGGCCACATGTCTACCCAGCCCTTCCACATGGATCCCTCTGGCCTGCATGACAACACCTAGAGGTGGTCTTTCCACCACAGGAAATTTCCTTCTTAAGATCATTCTGAGCAACAAGACCACCTTTCAGCATAGGCTGACCCCTTCATAACCTCTCAAAAGGCCTCTGAGACCCATACATCTGCCACCACAAGTCCTTCTCCGATGCCAGCACTCCCCAGGAATCTTCCTACCACTTAGAGCATCTTCCATGCTTCCTTTACGTGCAGCTTTCCATCTGCCCATCCCCAGTCCTCCAGCACAAGCAGTGCATGTCCCTGGTCAATCATGATCCTTCTTCTTTGAAACAACCTTGCCTCATCCCCACAGCACACTGTTGTAGTACCTCTCCCCAGTCCCTCCCTAGCAGTGTGCCCCAGCCTACCTACTACCACAGGTCCATCTCCCAGCAGGGACTTCTTGTACTTAGCGAGGCTTTCATCATCCTTGTCCAACTCTTGCAGCTCCTGCAGTGTTTTCTGGGGAGGAGGTTTGTAGTTGAGTTTCCCATCCAGCTCATCATCATCATCTTCCACATGAGGTTCTTGTGTCTTCTCAGTCATGGTCACTTGGTCTGGGTGACAGAGGAGGGGGCAGTCAGTGAGATTGCTGTGGATGGGAGCAGTGTCCCCAGGGGCCCTCACTCTGGCCACAGCGTGGCTCAGTCCCCCTGACAGGCAGGCACCCACCCCGTGCCAAAGGCAGCAGGATTCCTACAGGCAAATGGCGACGGTGATCGGCTGCAATCCAGACACTGCTGTGCTGATATTCTGGCTCAAACACAACCCCCCTCTACCCCCGCTCCTCTCTCCCTGCAGGCACCATGCGCACACGCAGACCTACACCATTCTTCCCTCCCAGGGAGGAGGTGCAGGAGCAGAGGCTGAAACCAGAGTGATTTACAGCCACTCTGCAGCACAGTTGTGGCCAGCAACCCTGCAATTACAAGCCATCGTACAAGGCTTCGGTGCTCGCAGGGTATCTCGCACAAAGAGCCACTGCCACACGCTGGAACACAAATAAAGCCAACGACAGATGCCTCTCATAAATGGGTTAAAAGCCACGTTTCACAGAAAGGTCAGATAACCTGACAGCCACTTCCTTAGATTAGGAAGCCAGCTGAAGCTCTCAAGGAAGTGGGCAGAATAGTCTATCTGCTGGCATTCCGTGTGCTCCCAATAACAGCTCACTTCAGGCACCGGTCAGGACTCCTTCCCACTGAGGAAGGAAGTGTGATGGTGACCCCAGAACAGCCACAAGTAACCGTGCTGCCCCAGTGGTGCCTCTTGGACAGCTGGAGCTGCAGGCAGCAGGGCTGGTCACACACTGCTGAATGGAGAAGGGCACCAAAACCGCTTGGGTGGCATCCCAAGTGGGAGCCAGAGCAGGCAAACACCAGCCAAGGGGCAGCCAGAGCATGGGATGGGGAAGCAGGGACAGGCAGGAGAGGTAAGCAATGCTGTGCCAGGTGCCCCTTAGTCAGCTGCCTGCCTGCAGGAGCCAGCCACGTGGTGCTAGCCACCTTCCCACTCTTCAGAGAAAGGCTCAGAAACACAGCAGTGCCCTGGTACTGTGGCACTTGTCACAAATGACCAAGCTATTCCTCGCTCTTTGGCAGTAAGAGGATTTGATCAAGCTACACAGATCATTCAGTTCACTTCCACTTACATTTCTTTGAGACTGTCCCTACAATAAAGTCCCCTTCTGCTTCCTTGTGGCCTCAATATGGCAACTCTGAGTAGTATGCAGACCTCTCAGAGCAATTCCAGGGAAGAAAAATAATCAAGGTACACTGACATGTTGCAAAGGGACAGAGAATGACTGAGCAGCACACAAACAAGATTATTGAGTCAGGTATTCTAACTGGAAATGGCCATTGCAAGACAACTTTGCAATTTTGTGGTGAGTGAGGAACTAGTACAGAATGGGCAGATGGGAAATAAAAGGGAATGTCAACCCAAACAAACAGGAAAAAAGCAGGTGCCAGCAGCTGAATAACCCTGGCTCAGTTCATGCCCAGTTCTAGGAGTGTGAAGTACCCAAATACCTTAGGAAAGGCCCTAGAGCTTGTCCTCAGGAGAAAGGAAACCGAAAGCTCCCTCCTGAAAGCAGCAATCACACATGCCCCACCACCCTGTGGTCCCAGCACAGACACCTCAGAAAGCCTCAGTCCCCTCAGTGCCATGCCACATTCAGCACAGGAGGAGGCTGTGATTAGCCACTGCCAAGCCTTGCCTTCCACTTGGGCTCCAGCTGCACGGCTGAGCACTGACCTGAGCTCTCTCACAATAAATACCAGGCTGCATCTGCCACCATTACAAGAACAGACCAGAGGTGCCTGCCTGCCCCCATTCCCCCATGTCCACGTCTTGTAGTTTATCACAGGAGAGGCTCAGACATGGGAGATAGAAAGAGGCATCTCTGTTCACATGCAGAGAAAAGGCAGAGTCAGGACTGGACCAGCTGGTTGCTCCTCATCCCTCAGACCTTCCCTTTGCATCACACATGCTGCAGAGACTGTCCCTGCCAGCCTGTGGGGGTGGCTCACTTGAGGTGGATTGCTTTTAGGTTCTGAAAACCTCCCAGAAAGGGGGGCAGACAACCTGCCGTGCCAACAGCAAGATCCTGCAGAGAACAGGACCAGCCAGGCTGTCTGGGATGAACAACCTCTGTCTCACAGGCATTTCAGGATGGTACCCATCAGACCAAGTTCTGGCATTTTTCCCCAAGCCGTGGACCTGATGCTGCCTTCCTGCCAAACTCCAAGGCAGGCGGTGACCAAGAGGAAAGCTCCTATCGCAGCAGCTCCTGCCCCTACTTGCTCCAGCTCCAGAGCTGGTCCCTCTGCAAGCTGAGACACATTCCTGAGCTCAGGCACCACTGCTTCCCCAGAGACACCATGTTGCTGTCAGGGTTCCTGAGTTTTTATGCCACTGCCCAGGCCAAGGGCTATTATGGAGCTCCCCCATTCAGACCAAGAGTCACTAAAATGAGAAAATTAACCCTACATTGCTATATGCAAGGAGAAATCTGTGTGGTTAGTGTCTTGCCGTGCCACATTTTTCTTGCGTTTCTGAGAGCCAGCCACAGTCCTGCATCACCTGCACCCCTGAGGCCTGGCAGCACCCGTGAAACAGCAGGGAGAGGGCAAGGGAAGGGTTAGGGATCCCTGTTGGAGAGAGATGGCTGCAGGAGGCAAAGAAGGCATCGCGCCTTGGCGAGAGGTGCGAGCGTCTCGCACCGGGCTCTGCCGATGCCGCAGACGGAGAGCTGCCCCCGCACCTGCACGGGAGGGGGCAGTGACAAGGTGGGGGGCAGTGACAGGGTGGAGGGTAGGCACCTCCTCGGCCCCCCCACGCCTCCACGGAGCACAAAAAGGGATGGCAGAGGGGCAGCATTTTACTTGCCCTCTGTCCGCTCATCTCTTCTCCAAACCAACCCCTGGCCGAGGGCTTATCTCCAGGAAGAGGGTTTAGCAGGGAGGAAGTAATTTTCCGCGATGGGGGACAAACACACCGGCCTCAGCAGCGCCCCCAGCCCTGGCCTCCCCACCCCGAGCCCCGGGGTGCGGGGACAGAAGCGCAGCGCCGGGGCAGCGCTGGGTACCACGCCGCAGGGATACACCCGCAGCAGGGATACACCCGCGGGCAGCCCGGGACCGCGGGGGCCTCTTCCCTTCCCCTGCCCCTCCGCCCCACCGCAGCAGAGCCTGAGCTCCCCCGGGCGCAGGCTGGGCTCTGCCCGTCCCCCCGGGCAGGGCGCCGGGCCCCGCAGCAAAGGCGCAAAGTTGCGCGGCGGGGAGCGAGCCGGGGGAGCGCCCGTTCCGCTGTCCCTGCCCCGCTCCGCCGTGCCTGCCCCGCTCCGCCGTCCCTGCCCCGCTCCGCCGTGCCTGCCCCGCTCCGCCGTGCCTGCCCCGCTCCGCCGTGCCTGCCCCGCTCCCGCCTGCCCCGCTCCGCCCGCCCGCGCACTCACCGGCGGAGCGGCGCCTGCGGCCGGGGTCCTCCTCTGCTGTCAGCGCTCAGCCTCGAGCTTCGCCAGTTGGAGCAGGAAGGAAGTTGGTGAAGAGAGGGGGGAAAAAAAATAACACTCACACGCAGCGAAAAAAAAAAAAAAAAAAAAAAGAAGCGAGAGAGAGCGCGCGGCGGCAGCAGCCCACCCGCAGAGGAAGCCCTGCGCGGCCCCGCATGCTGCGGCGCTCCGCCGCCTGCCCCGCTTTGTCTGCGCCCGCCGCGCCGCGCTCCCTGCGCTGAGCTGCCCCGGGCTTTGTCTGCCGAGCCCAGCCCGGCCACGGACGCGGCAGTGCTCGCCCTGCGCCGCTTCGGGCTCTCGGCGAGGGCTGCTGTGCCTGGGAGCCAGCGCGGTGATGGCTTTGTTTTTCTCCGCAGGCGTTTGTTTTGTTTATTTTCCTGGCGTAATTTAGGTGGATTTCAAAAACTGGCGCTGATTTATACCGGTTAAAATATGCGGAATATCAGGTTGTGTATTCCTGCGTACGTGGGAAGATAAGGAGTATGGCAAATGGAGGTTCTTATGAACCTCCTTTTTCCTGCTACCTGCTGCACTTAATCAGCTTATTGTTCCAACTCCCAGCCATTCTCACACAAGCAGTTTCAAACATCAGCTACCTCAGGAAGAAAAGCTCTCGTTTCCCAGGGTTGCTTACATGATCGAAAAGATTTTTCACTGCTTGCTTTCTGAAATATCAGCAGATTTCCTCTTTCTTTGCCTCTCATGGAGTGCCCACTTTGTTCATCAGTCACATAAATCGTTCATGTACATAGTGTGCGCAACAAATTAGATCATTGGTTTGCAAATGACAGATCTGGGCCTGCAATGACTGATAGACTGCTCTTAATGCATTTACAGCAGCAAAACAGCAAAGCATATCTATTGTCAATGGCCTTACATTCACTGCCCCAACCACATAGCCATTAACAGTGTTTATTGTACACAAATTTTTAAAGGTTGTAAACAGCTGAGGAAAGGGCTCTTCTTCAGGGATGAACAGATCTCAGAAGAGGGGGATGATTTCTTCAGCTAGATATTGCTTTTGTTTAGGTTATGGGTGGCACAATGATTCTTACCTCATGAATTTCAAGGGAAAAACAAAGCATATGTCTGTCTGACAGTGGATCCCCATTTATCAGGGGCTGTGGCCTCAGAAACATTTCAAGCTTCCATTAATTAGTTTCACCATCAAGAAAAATTATTTTATTCTCTGCCACTCTTTTTCACTGCTACTGCTACACTAACCCTTTCCTTGGACCAGCACAAGGGACCTGAGTTGAATACAGTACTGAGATAAATTCAAATGGTACCAGGGAAAAAAACCATATAAGCAAATGTGTAAGTATATATTGGTGAGTTTTCAACCCAGATAGGTTTCCCCATATTTGCTCACAATGGACAAATGTGGATAAACCTTTATGCCAGCACCGGTGGCTGAATGGGATGCAGATGAGGAAAGGACAAAGCAAATTCTTTCAGCTACAGTGCCTCTTCATGGCAGCACATATTGTTCATTTAAGCAGTCCTGACCTGGGAAAGCCATGAAGAGTTGGATGTCTTAACTCTGGAAAACTTTGAGGAAGCCCCTGTGTCTTGTACATCAGCTTCTTGTCTTGGTTTCTTTGCTGTAACTCTCTGATCTCTCTGATTTCAATTTAGAAACCAAACACAGTTTAGCTGAGAGGAGATGTGGGTTGAGGTTACTGTTCACTCATGGCTTGGTTTGAAATTTCCTTGGTTTTAGTGACTGTGTACAGTGCAATTTTAAGTAAGTTATTGCAATCGTTCTTGCTGAGGAATAGTTGAGATTAGCTTGGTCTCTTTTGTGGGTTTCTTTTTAGTTAAACACTAGACTGCATGAGCCTTTGTGTAGCTATTTGCTGCTTCTAAATGCACGTGAGCATAAGCTCAGTTTGTTCACAAATATGCATAAAGGTACAGTGACGTGTAGCTGTGTGCCATCATATGTATGTACATTCAGCCTACATGGGTTCATCTGCCCAGCATGCAGGGGAAACAGATTTTACTCCTAAATTAGAAATTAGTCAGTATGTAATCATGGGGACATCATGTAATTGCTCTGTGCCTCCTCTTCCTATTGCAAGCAGTGTGAGAGGGAGCTGTAGACATTGGAATCACACTATGCCAAGCAGATGGGAATTCAGAAGCCAGGCTTTTGATCCTTTGGGTCAGCATATCCAGCATCCTGCTGGGGATCCACGTCACTGCTCTGCTGGAGGAAGGGAAAGGTTTGAACCACAATGGAGCAGAACATCGCTGAAAGCAAATCTCTACCACCGAGTATTTAATCTTTGACAAACTGATGGCATGCCATGAAGATCATCTCTTGGCAGACATTGTCCAACCCCAGCCAGTCCTTTTGTCTATGACAGAAGGAGGCAGGGACAACAGCTAAAATGTACCTGCTTTATTGCAAAAAACATGGTAAAATTTCAAATGTGTTCTTTAGCTGGAAAATTTCTTTTTTTACTTAAAATAGTATGATTAGGTGTTATTTAATTTTACCCCACCAATAACAGTAGATTGTACAATTAGTAGACCAGATTAATAGGTGTGATCAACTGCTAACTCCTAAGTATATTTCAAAATTTTATATACATATCCTTCAGCCACACAGCCTGTACTTCCAACAGTCATATATGTCTGTAGCACCCTATTGGAGACCACAAACCTTGACTTTTTTAAAATGGTAAGATTTTAAAAATTAGGCATACCTTTTTTTTTTTTTTTAACTGTAAGATTTTTAGAATTAGGCATTTTTTTCCTCTTTGAATTCGAATTGCTGCCATTAGGTATCCAGTATTTCTGGATTTGAATTTTCTACAGTGGTGGTACATTGCAGCTTTATGCTGCTAAATGTCATCTCCATCTTCTGTGGAACAGGTCTCTGTGTTTGAGGAACAGAACTACTTTATGACCTTTAGAAGTGACTGATCCAGAAAAAAATTCACCTGTTAGAATCTCTTATTTCCACCTACTTGTAATTTCCAAACTGCCTAATTTGGAGCTGAAATTTCCCAAGCTGGAAGTTCTGAGGGGAAAAACAGATATTTCAGTCCAGGTAGGGAATCCATTTTTGTGATTTTAAGAGGCTCAACAGAATAATACTTTTTAATGCTGCTCTTGTAAAGTGATTTGTTTTAGAACTACTAATCTGCATTTTCACTGAACTCAGTACATAGTCTTAATAACTTTTATTTCTAATGAATAATGTTGCTGAATCCTGTCACTGTCATGAGTTTTGCCTCCTCCTCAAGCTTTTTTACAATCTCCAGGAAGGCTACAGGTGACGTGCTGGGAAGACAACCTCACAGTTCAGCAAATTCACGTCAACAGGTGCTGCAAGGTCAGTGTCAGTTTTGGCCGCGAGTGTCCCCTAGATGGTGTCCCCAGATGGTGTCCCCAGATGGTGTCCGTCACTGCATGCAGAGATCCTCTTCTCTGCAGAGGTGGGAGGAGGTAATCCGGTCCTGAGGCAGTCACGAGGGGATGGGAATGGGCAAGGCGACAGGTCAGGGAGCTCAGACATGAGACCTTTCCCTGCCATATGGGGAGCATTCACTGCACCACGAGGTGCCACCCAGCTCTGGTAATCCCATCACTGCCTTCTCTGGCTCGCAGTTAAGTGGGATAAACAGGTGATACAGCCAATGAAGCATAAATTCATCCCCTCTGAATAAGGTACGAATTGCCCCAGGACTGGCTTTAAAAGGCAGCACCATGAGGGTGATCCTGTCGTGCCTAGGAGAGGTGCTGCCTGTTTTCTTCTTGATGCTGCTAACCCTTTCTAAAGTGCTGAAAAGGCGTGTGCAGCCCTTGGGTGGGAAGGGAGGGAAGAAATGGAGGCTAGATAAAATGCCAGGCGAAAGAGGCTGTATTCAGCATGGAAAGCAAGGAGAGAGAAGGCACCCTGGAAGTGTTTAACTGAGGTTTCCTACCCCAAATCCCATGGGAATCCCTTCAAACCACCTAGCCACTGGACTTGAGGGCTCTCAGCTGGATGAAGAGCTAACCCTGAAACATGACTGCGTGCTCCATCTCTCCATCTCCTCCAGAAGTGATTTCTTTAAGAGATGGAGAGATTGGAGATTTAATACTTGTCTAAGCAGCTTTCAGGCTTGTTAAAGTGCTAATCCCATAACCCCCATCACAAGCCTGAAGGTGTGCAAAGACTTCACATGTCACTTCACGATCCCCTGAGGGATCAAGGGAAACAGGAAGAGAGAGGAAGGAAAAGGATTTTGTTTGGGTTGAGAGGATAGGGGCGAAACAGATCCTGTTTCCTCCAGAGGCTAGCCTGAGAAAGGCTGAGGATGGACAGAGAGCTCAGGGAAGGAGAGAGGGAGAGCTAAGTGGGTGGGAGGGGGTGAGTGAGAGGACTGCGCTTGGTGAAGGGGAGAAGGTCCCTGTCATCAGGGAGAAGGAGTGTCCTCTCTGCAGCCCCTGCACTCCAGAGCTTAGCATGCAGGAAAGCAGCTTTTCCTCTCCATCCCTCACTCAGTGCCGTGGCAGAAGTCAGTGTTCTGCAGGTGAAGGTGTCCTAGAGAAGTCACCCACCAGAACTGGATTTAAAAGGGGACTGGATTATTTTAGGAACTCTCAGAAAACAGGTGGTTATGTAAGGTCAAATCTCAGCAAGTGTAATCAAATCTCAATTCTAAGCTGATCACCAAGCAGGGTGTTAGGAGGTATTTATTCAAGCATTCCTCCCTGTGTTGTGACTTTCCTCTAAAACAGCCAGAGCTGAAGCTGGGACTAAATTAGGAGAGCTGTGGCATCCTCTCCTCCTCTGCTGACCTTGGGAAATCTCCCTTGCCAGCTGCACCCTGACATTTCTGTGCTAAACAGTACTCTCAACAAGGAACTTGCTTTCATACTGGAATTTATGGCATCTAGTCAGGTTGTGTCCAGCCTCTGGCTATCTCTTAGGTGCCTTATGTACCTTTGTGCTTTGCCTGTAGCTCAGGGCATGCTGCTTGCAGCTATGTAACATCTCTCAAAGCCTGGAGACAATAATTACCAGCCTCTCTGTGGCAATGTTTTTCCTTTATTGCACTTGTGCTGTTCACATATTATTGCTCTCACAGCCCTGCCTCTGTAAACCCCCACAGTGTTATTATGGTGGATTCTTGTGGAGGAACTGGTGTGAGAATTGCTGTTCCTCCCACTCCTCCTTTTTCTCTTGTATTGCAGACTTCCGTGTACAAAGGAGAAAAAACAAACGTGGTGTTCAACAAAAGATCTGGTGGCTATTTAAATTCTCAGTAAATATGATCCAGTTTTGTGTATTCACAGAAGATTAACAAGCAAAGAATGCGCCACATTTGCACATGATGAGCATTCTCCTCCCAGATCTAATAGAAACACACCCAGAAATAACCCATAGGAGTTTAAGTGGGTCTTGATGAAAAGTATATCATGCTAAGGGAAAACACGGCAAGAAATCACCATACTGGTCATTTTCACTGTCACCACCTGCAGCATCAGACAAAGTCCTCAGAGGATGTTTGCTATGGGACCTCATCATTGCTGGCAAGTGGGGAAAATTCCCCTTTTTCTCTCTCTGTTCTTTTCCTTTATTTTCTTTTTCTCTTTAGAAATAACTTCCAGCATTACAGTTAAAGTACGCCATCAGCTGTCAGTGTGCCACAAATAAATCTTAGTGTATACAAAACTGTCAGCACATCCTTTGTGCAACATGTGCATGCCCCACATGCAGTGATGACTACCATACAATTCATTTTTTCTATGGTGTGTTTATGATGCTTGACTGGACTAGAAAGCAAGCTGCAGTTCAGGTCCTTGGCACAGAAATATCCTTAGCGTCCTCCCAGTAAGAAGCTTCAATGCACTTTGTAGAGGTGTGTACCTCCAGTGGGAAACAAGAGTGTAGAGGATCTAAATTTAAAAAAAAAAAAAGTTGGAATCTGACAGTGAAAGTCTGTTAAAAACAAAAACAAATGAACAAACAAACAAACATTGCAACATTAAGCTCTACACTTGTGCAAGATCCTGAGGGAAAAACAGAAGGCTTAGTAGTCACAGTACACCTAAGCAATAAAAGGAGAAAATAATTTTTTTTTAAATTGATTCATGTTTTCATCCTGGGCTTTTCCCCTTCCACAGTTATTTCCACCAGGGATCTGCTGTCACATGGCAGCTAGAGCATTTAGCATCCATGTGTCTGGGAGGTGAGCAGCAACCCAAGAGACAAGATAATGGAGCAGGAGGAGCTGCCTCCTCTGCCCATTAGTCAAATGTTCCCAAGGAGAGTGCGAGATGCTCCCCAGAAGCAGTCATTTCTTTCTGAAAGCCTCAACTGTTACATGAAAAATATCATAATAATGATGGCAAAGGGCTGAAGTGAATTAGAGTGCACAGAGGTGCTTTTATGTGGTAGGAGGAGGAAGGAAGAATGCCTGTTGCATGGTATGAAAGCCACGGGAAGATATGTGCCCCCTTAAGAAGAAGAAGAAAGAAACATTTTACCAAAATGTTTAGGAAAGTCTTCCTTTATTGGGCTGCTGGTTGCCAAGGAGAAAGAATCGATCATTCAAAAAGAAAAAAAAAAAAAGATGAGAAAAGGATCTGTCAGGAAAGAAGACATCTGGAGTTAATTTGTGTACAGCTTCTTCTTCTTCTTAGCCCAGTGACACTGAATCATTTGCTTCACTGTTTTAAACTGAATAAAGCTCTGGAACTATCTAATTTCTATTTAAATAAAAACACACTCTTTTTTTTTTTTTTTCCAACAAGGCAGTATTACTTCTCTGTTTAGTTCAATACCTGATAATTTTAGAGAGTGCTAGTGTACCATTTAATCACTGTTCACAGGTACATGGTGTGTAATTCATGCAGAAGGAATCAGTTATGAGAAAAGAAAAATCTGAATAAGACCCTTGAGACAATACTGTGGAAACTCTATGATCCAGGTACATTTTTAAGGGCAACCACAAGCTCTGATTTTTAGCAGTCACATAGATAACCAGATTAACTACCTGGGTTTGATAGAAAAGGGAAAATGCTAGATTTTGATCCAATATATTAATGTTGAGCTTGTTCTGTAAAATGTCATTCAGGAGAAAAATAATCTTATAAATTAAAAAGCAGATATGTTAATTGTGGGCAGAGTGAAAACAAGAAAGAAAGGATGCTTTTTAAAATGATCCAACAAAGCCAGTCCTACTGTGTCATTACCAACAGCCTGGATGCAGACATTAAGCAAAGTTAGTGCACAGAAAGGATGCTCGCTAATGATACTGCTTTCTCTTGGGACAACTTTGCAATGAGCATGGGGATGCTCTTAAACAATGAATCACAAAGCAGTTAGAAACGACTGAGCTTTTTGTGCTGCATGGCCAAGAACATCAGTCTCCTCAGCAGATGTCTGCATGGCTGTGTCTCATCTATGAACTTTCTCTCCACCATCTCTTCTATATTTACAAATAAAAACCATTAAAATGTAGTTCTCTCTCTTGAGATCTGATGGTGAAAAGGGCTCTCAGAAAATAAAAAAAAAAGAGGATTTTTTTGTTTTCCTTTTATTTATGCCAATCAGGGAGAAGTTTCTGTAAGTTAATAAAATCTTGCTAATGGAGCAGTCTTGTGAGTATGAGATGCTAAGACTTGGTTATCTGTTCCAAGAAAGGTCGGACTCACTACTGAGAAGAAAATATCACTCCAGTAACTAATGAAGTGTAGGCAGACTACATGGTTTTATATCATCTGCTATAAAAAGCCCCAGAATGTCCTAAAATGTTTGTGCCTGGAAACCTGGGGCCTGTAATGGTGTTCTGACATGTGCAAGTAGAGCACCCTTGACTGAATAAGAAAAGCAGGGAGTTCATTTCTCCTGGAGAAGCCTTGGCAATGGCCATTTGGCTTGAGGACTTATGTCCCCAATACCTAGTTTGTAGCACAGACAGGGCCATTGCTGCTAGTTCAGCAAAACCTTATCACTTGATTTATATTTCCTCAAAGGACCCTTTTCTCCAGGTTGGTCATGGAAATCTCCCTCTTGAGCCCTGGTAATGGAAAAACAGACTTCAGCCTCTTTCACTTCTGCTCTGTTGCCAGAGAAGCCTCCAGGGTATGAGTGGAAATGAGTATCAAGATCAGGTTCTTCTGCAAGCCGAGCTCAGTGACGCTGAACACAACTTTTGTATCCAGCAGCAGGCACAGCTTCCCAAAGTCAGCACACCCCGTTTATTGCAGGCTGTTATAGATGCTTAACCCCGACACCAAAATAACTGTGCAAGATTTCCTGGAGAAAAAATGGTAAAACTCTGCATGAGCATGCCTTCTTCTCTGCATTTTTAATGGATTGATTTGCATATATTCAAACAATGAAATATCTGTGCCAGGGAAAACCCAGTCCCCTGTATCTGTTTCTCTTTTCTACACTAGCACAAACGACGTGAGGCTTAGGAACATGGTCAGCATTGCAGGAGGAGGATTACAGCATGTGAGTCCTCATTTGCAGGCACCTTACTATGCTGAGTTTCTCACCAAAACACTGTTGACATGACAGACTCACTGATCTTCTATGAGACCAATAGACAATCTCATTCTAAAGGCAGATCCTACCATGGTTCCCTCACCAGGGACCCAGAGGCACTTGGTAGGCTGCCTGTTTTCAGGAGGGAAACCAACATTTTACTGCCTGGTTAATTCCCTGCTCACTTCCACTTAGGTGTATCATTGTGGCAAGTGATAAATCTCTATCAATGAGGCACAATGTCTCCCAGATATGTGGCACAAGCTTGTAGAGATACATTTCAAAAGTTGTTGTGGCCCATACCAACCACCTTATCAGCTGCATCCCTGAGTCTGTGCCTCAGCTGGGATTTCCTCCCACAGTCCCATGAGCTCAGTCAGCCTCTGGAAAAATCACTGTCTTGTAAACTTGTGTTTTCTTTGTCATTCAAGTGAGCTGCTATTTCTGGCATAACTACTGTTTCCATGGCTACACCAGCTCATAAATAGGGTCAGAAACCTTGGAGATGTTTTTTAAGTGATTCCTTGGAGATGTTTTTTAAGTGATTCTTTGGAACAGAATATAATCTGGCCAGAGGTGATGAAGCTCAGGAGTTTTCCTTTGAGGCCACAAGGACTGCACTCCTGCTACCACCTGGGCACCATGGTTTCTGGTGCAGCACTGGTCTGGATCAAATGACAACTGTTGTGGCCAAAAAAGTTGGCACTGGCTTTCTTGGGGAAGAAAAGCCTGGACAGCGAGGGACAGGGACTGGGTGCTCAGTCCCTGGGCAGGACCTGTCATCCATCTGGTGTGGCAGCCAGGCACGAACATGAAGCAGGTGCCTCTTGCTCTGAAAAGAGGCTATGCACCCACAAGTCTGCAAAGTAAATGTGAGGGGAAGGGGAGAGAGAGGATGGATGGAGAGAGAGGACTGATAATCCTGGGAGATAAGAAAGAACATGAGAAGTGGGGCCCTTTACTGAGTTTCTGTCATGTTTTGTTGGTGGTAAAAAAAAATCTTCATGTGACGCCATGGAAATTTTTTTCCCACAGTCCACTTTTGTTAAAGGGAAACGAGACAGATTTCATTGGGAAAACAGGAAAACAAAGGGAGTATTTTGAAAACAAATAGCCTGAACATATGTAAATTTTTAAGCTTCAGGAAAGAGGAGTAGAGGGCTGTACAGCTGATTTCTCCAGCAACTTTACCTACATAGAAGAAGGCAGAAGGGAGGGGGAGCCCCTGGAAACCTGTCTGCAGCAGATGGAGGCATGGGAATGAGCAGCGGGGATGGGAGTGAGTCTGCTGCCAGCAGGCTGCACCTCTTTATATCCACACAAGCAGGTCCCTGCCCACAGTAATCACTTCTGCTGTCAGAAGAGGATGAGTGCAATCAATCTCCACACATTTGTATACAAGCTCTAGTCATCACAGGGAGGAGAGGATGCCAACACGATGCTGCCCCCGTTGTCTTTCCTGTGCCCAGAAATTACTGCACAAGCCTCTGAAAGCTGTGTGATTGTCTTAAATGTGTGGGAATGTGAGTGTGTTTGCTCCTTCTCTGCTAGATTGAAAGGCTCTCAGCTATATCTAGGATTTACTTCCCAGCTTCTCAGTTCCCACTCAAGGGCTAGGACCTTATTGATTTTTTTAATGTAAGCTGAGAGTCTCACTGAAGGATTTATCTTGTCTAACTTCAACCATCTGAAAGGTCAGAGGCCTGAGCTATGGGACTCTTGCTCAGCACCAATGCAGTTCACTGCCAGGGTCTGTCATGTCAGTGAGAGACTGTCCCTGCTTGGTCACGCCCTGGCTGGCACGGCTGCTCCAAAATCCCCTCCTGCAACCTCACCCAAACACAAACCCCATCTATCATAAACAAACCCACACCTTGGTTTCCTTCTGCCTTTGTGTTGCTCTGATGCTCCTGGTGCTACTCCATTCACTGGGGTTATTTTCAGTCCTGCCAGCTCTGACCTTGTGTAGTGAGGTGGATGCTCAACAAGGGTAAGAGTGAGGTGCTTCACCAGGGCCAAGAGCCCCTGAGGGTGACTAACCCTGTGGTTGTACCGCCAGCCAGGCAGTTACAGCCCATGACTGAGGCACTGCTGCAGCTGAGGATGGGGATGATCTCCCAGCACAATTTGCAGCACTCTAGACTTCTCTTTTTATCCTGAGACTCCACCAACTCTTTCCACATCTCTGACACATGATCTTCCAGGCAACAACAGGCTATTAAAACTTATGGGTATAAAATAGTCTGCATTACCACGCATGGAGTTTTGTTGGGTTGGAGTATGGGCTGAGCTCTATCTCTGAGGGCCCCACAGTAACAATGCTATTGGTACCCAGATGTGACCCAGCTGTTACCTCAGCCCAGCACTTTGGGTCTCAGGAGTGACTGGTTGGACACCCATGCACAACACAAAGGTTCCCCATTCACCCCCTGCCTTCTCATCTGCTTTGCTAGAGCTCTGGCAGCATCTCAGCAGCATTCCCTATGACTCCCTTGAGTGGACTGAGTCCTGTTGGCTAGCTGTGTGCATCACTCTGCAAGGTGTGTCTTCACCCCTGCAGCACCTCTGAGTTTACTGGAAGCCCCTCCAGGCATTCACTAGCACAGGAGAGGGACAGGGAATCCTCCCTTCCCTGACATGTGCAGACTTGTGATCCCAAGAAGCAGCACCAAAGGGAAGGTTATTTCTTTATTTCTCTTTGCTTCTCCAGAGATGTCCCCCCAGAAGCTCCAGAGAAGTCACAGCCTTGTTGCAGAAAGAGGCACATCACCCCTCAGGAGTGTGCTGAGGCTCTGCTGCTCCTCCAGACCTTGCTGGAGCTGTGCCTGCACAGCTCTGGTCTCACAGTGCTCCCCCATCTCACCCCTGCCATGTGAATGCATGACACCCGCCCACGACTGATGTCCTGATGTCACCTGGGGGCAGGGTATATCTGGAGGACAAAGGACACCTCGAGACTCTTTCTGCACAGGCTGGAGGACGGGAGTTGAATGATTTGCAAGAGGAGCCCTTGGCACTGTAAGTGTTCCCCAGCAGCTCAAAGCAATATCAAGGGGGGCAGGGGGATGAAAAAGGAGCTGGTTGCAAAACCAGAGGAGAGAAAGTCCAGATAAAACTCCATGGGGGACAGATTTGGATATTTGTGCTTGGAGAGTGTGAACAGATCCAGTAGCTAGGAAGAGCTGTGATTCTTGTGTGGTTGTTTTCTGTTTCCTCTATCGTTAGGGCAGTGGTTTGTCTCAGAGTTCCCTGGCTGTACGAGCAGGGGCTGCTCAGCCCCTCATGCTGGGCACCCCTCGGCTGGGGCTCCCTGGAACCCCCTTGGCTTGTGTCCTCAGCTGAGTCTGCATGTGAGCAGCACTGGGGGGCTGCCGAGGAGCAGCTGGGACAGGCAGCTGGTGTCTCCTGCCCCAGCACCCAGCCACACATGCAGGGCACATGAGGAAGAGTTTATAATGATGCTGTACCTCTGCTGTTACTGAATCCCTTCTTTCAACTGGGACAGTCTTTCCACTGATCCCCATTTGGGAATATAGTTCTACTGGAAATTAGTTTCTATCTCTTAGAGTGCATCCTCTTTCACCTGTTCTTGGTCTTAAAACTGACGTTAGAATGAAGGTTTTGAAATCCTGTGTAAGACACAGGAGCAGAGAGGGCCGAATCTGCACGGACTTCTTCCCATCACTATGATTAGTCACCATAAGCAATTGAGACTGGAGCTATGAAACTCCTCAAAGGCACTGGATTCAATACTCCCTGACAAAAACCTGAAAGCATGATGCTAGTGGCTCTCTCAAGGCTAAGATCGAGCATGAAAGAAACCCATAAAAAGACATGAGCACAAGGATATTTCCTCCTGATTTCTCTCTACTCATGGAAGAGTATCTGCATGGAAAGCCATGGCTTATGGAGGCTCTGTGTCTGACACCCTGAGGCAGTGTAAGACAAGTGCACATGGAGGAATCTGTATTTTTGAAAGCTTTGGACAGGGGAAGATGAGTTCCTACACCAAAAGGGTCGGAAGAAGATCAAGTGAGGCGTCTACATTATCTCCCAGGGACATTTTCCACTGAGAGTCAGAGATTAAGGATGGGGCAGATTAAAGAGTCAGCATTTGTCAGTAGTATTCAAGCCCCTTTAAATTTAAACACAACTAAAAGAAGGATTGTTAACCTGCCCAACAACCCCGAGGTGGAATTTCTGACGCAACTGAGATAAGCCCATTAATGCGTATTAGGTATAATTAGCATCTGGACGCAAGTAAAGCTCTTACCTAGAGGATTAAGCCCTTGACTGAGCAGAAATGCTGTCAGGGGCAATTAGGTAACACCTCATCAGAGGAGGGAGCAGAGGAAGTGCATGGCAGAAGATCTTATGCCTCCAGAGTCTTTGCATGCACAGCCATCAGCTCTTGCCCAGGAGCTGCATGCTGGTGCTGGCAGAAGCAAAAGAGCTCTGGCAGACCAGGAAACACTGGGAGAAGGCAGCATAGCACTTGCAGAGATCTAGAGGAGACTCAAAACATTTGTCAAGCCACTTGTTTGATCTGATATCAAGGACTATCAAGTAACCAGGTACGGTAAGACAAAAGGCTGTGAAATTCCCATGGGAAGAAGCTGCTATTGGCATTTTTTCATATCTGTCGTCCTAGGGTGCTTGTCTGGTTGTGTGTAGGGGCAGTTTGTTCCTGAAGTGTGGGAACTGGACAGGTTCCATGCTGTGGGGCAGGGCCCACTCCTGGAGAATTCTTTGACTCTAATGATGGCAAGCAAGTCCCACCAGCTCCATGGTGGGAAGGCAGCTTGATTTCAGCGGCAAGAGGAAAGTTGTTACGTGACATTTCCATCCTCCCTCATTTTTTTTGTGATGCATGGAGAGAACAGAAGTAGAGGGAGATTAGTAAAGAAGAAGTTAGAATTGTCCCTATTGTCAGAAATGTCCCTAACTAAAAGTTTCATTGAGTGCTCTTTATTGAATTCATGCAGGTGAGAGAGGAAGTGTGATTTGAGTAGATCCTTTTTTCCTACCAAATCCTGGGTTATTGAGTATCTGGTAGATGGATACAACTACTTCAGGTTTGGGCAAAAAGAAACTTCAAGGACTGCATCTTTCCATTAGCTATTCCTCTGTTGAGTGAAATAAGAGACAAAGTATGGACTCAAGGATTTAAGAGGTTTTGACCCTCAAAGACATATTTGTGGTTAAGGTAACATACCAGTACAGCAGAGGTTATTGAAGCAGGGCAGGAATTCAGTTGGAGATGGAGCTCAAATGCATCCTTCAAGTTTTGGATGCCAGTCCTAAGATGGAAATCTGTTAGCAGGTTTGGTTTTTCTGTTGTACTTTTGGGAGAAGCCCTTGAGAAGGGTGCCAAGTAACTTGAATGTAAGATTAACATGGTGCTTAAAAGTGGATGTGTGTCCCTTTTTGTTCAGGAGAGGGCTCTAGCTCTGAGACAAACAACATACTGATGAGAATTGCACTTGAGACAAAGACATAATAATGGACTTTGGCCCAATAGCAGACATGCTATGAAGCAGCTTTCTGATGCAAAACATCTTGTTGTAGGGCAGTATCATCTGAATTCTCCCATCCTGAGTAACAGAGAGGGATCAAAGTCTTTGTTTTGGAGGCAAAATGCCTTCACCTCTCAGTTTGGCCCTAAAAATCTGCAACTCATCAGATTTCATTTCTCCTCCTAGCAGCGCAATCCAGGTCAGACCTATCACTGCACTTTCATTCTCATTCTGTAAAGAAGAAGGTGACAGTGTTTGCCTGTCCTGCCACCATGCTGTGAGGAGAAAGAAAAAGCTGTAAATACTGGGCAAGTGTTCAGGCACTGCAGAGATGGCAGCCAAACAAGTAAGTTGCAGGGTTTGAGCTGATCCCTGTGTTTGTGGGCACAGTGTGTGCTTAGGAAGCGTTGTGTTACACGCGGGGGAATAGCATCTGTGCATACTTCAGCTTCAGACACAACCATCTGCTGCTCCATTTGGGGCTGCTGGAACTTGTCCAGTCTCCTGCTTGGGATATTACAGCTGAGACAGAAGCCTGACCACAAGCAACAGAAGAACTAGCCTAGCTCTAGGAATTATCATTTTGAACCATCCTACTACCACCACAGATGGAAGGATGTCCTGGGTGAAGTATTTCCAGACTGCCACAAATACAGAAATATGGCTCTTCACCTTGCATAGATGTGGAAGTGACACAGGAGGATTGCTCAGATGACCTTTCTCCTTGTATATAAGGATTTTCTTTCCAACACTTGGCTATTTCAAGACAAAGGAGTAAAGTCTCTTTAGACTAAGGAAAAAAATCTTTGATGACATTTATAGTTCTGAGATTAAAAATCCAGAGTGTCACGGCAGGTGGTGTTGGGGATTAAACCAGAGTACTATGGTGACCTAATGAGATTTGTCTTTAGAAACAAATCCTGAAGCTAATTCCATCAGCAATTACATCAGCCTGATGCACGAGGATGAACACCTGGAGATAGGAGACATATAACAGTCATGGGGGAGAACATGACTTCAAGGAAGAAAGAAAAATGTTGCATTTATTTTTTTATCCATAAATGCAGTTGTTCAGACCATTCTGGCATACCAATTAGCACAAAATTTGATGAAGGGCTGGAAGCTTCCCTTTGGGCACTGGTGAGAGTAATTGCTGTTCTCTCTGGGAAGGAAGCAAAAGGCTCAGAGTGCAGAAGTTCTGCCATCTAATACAGGAGATGTGTCTCCCAACAGAAATTGCTCCTGATAACTATTTATCCCCTGTGGAGATTGGTTCATGCACAGTGTGGTGAAGAGGGGTCAGCACATGTAATAGAAAGCTCAAAAATACCAAAATGGGCACATCCTGGGGCAAGTTACAGGCTTTACTCTCTAAATCCTGAGAAATTTGTGAAATTAATTCTACCTAAAAGATGGTCTCCAGTGCATTACCTTATCCTTCTGTATAATCTTGCAACAATCTTGTGCTATTTCCCATAAGTTTGGTATGACAAATGTTGGGGCCTAATTGCAGCAGAACAGATGAAGTCTACGTGGTGATTCCCAAGGACAGGATTTTTCTCTAAGCCATACATGTGTCTTCATGGCTCCAGCAATGCTATTACAAGGCTAGCTAGAAAAAATTCCCAGCATTGGCATGAAACTTCCAATTTTACCTAAATTGTGGGGCAAGCTTCTGTAGAAAACTGTTTCCAATAGTGCAACTGTGTTAGAGACAAAAGGGGTTAATCTCCATGACTCTGCAAGACATTGCACCATGGGATAAATGTCTTTTTGGCCTTAGCTCAAGTGTCTTTGTCTGGCATCTTAATTCTAACATGCCAGATGAAAGGCAACGCTACCCTGCTTAATTTTTACGCATTACAATCTTTCTTTATCTTTAATACCATTATCTTTAATCCTGTCACAATTACATTTTCCATAATTCTGTCATTGACTACTGATACCTAGAAAAGATAAGCAGAGTGTTGTGTCAGTCCTCGCTGTTATCTTGCAGGCAGAGGGATCTGAGAGAGGCACGTGCCTGCCGCACACAGCCCAGCGATGAGTGAGACCCCAGCCGCCAACCTCAACACTGGAGATGCTCCAACTGGTCCCACCACACCACGCAAGGGGCCTCCCAAGTTCAAGCAGAGACAGACAAGGCAGTTCAAGAGCAAGCCCCCCAAAAAAGGAGTAAGAGGGTAAGGGAATGTTGGAAATAAAAGAAACCATGCTAGTTGAGTAGCTCCCCACTGCTACACTGTGCTTCTGTGCATCTTCCCATGGGCAAGGACAGAAAGCTTCTCCCTGTCCCCAGGTGCCAATCAGCTCTCCAACCTGGAGCTGCTTCTCTTCTGCTCCAGAGCCACAATTCTTCTTCCTTGGCGGGGGCTTTAGGACATATCCCCTTTTCTTGCTGCTGCCCCAAACTCACTCTTACCTGCTCTTTTCTCTCCTAGGTTTGGAGATGACATCCCAGGCATGGAGGGGCTGGGCACAGGTAAGCCCTGCTTTAGCACTAGTGCAGACAAACTTGATCATGGGAGAGGATTCTGGGGTGCTCTCTGTTTCTGTGGCCTGTCTGCAGCCCGGGTCACCAGAGAAGATGAGTTCTGCCTCCCAAGCTGCCACATTCATGCTTATGCTAACATACACTACGTGAATGAAAGGCCATTTATGTATACTTCAGCTTCAGACTACTTACATTGGGCTGCAGAAGTGCTTGTTTGTTTTTTGCTAATACTCTGACTAAGAATTTCAGCCACATGAGAGTCTCAAAGAAATGCTAAATGCTAAGCTATTAATACCAAAAATCACAGAAACTAAATCCCAGATGGTTAAGTATTTGTGTTGTCATCAGAATCCTAATTTTAAGAATTTTATGTACCCATCTGGGATCGAGAAGCAAGCATTGGATGAGCTGTAGCCAGTCAGAACTTTGAAGTATTGATAAAGAGAGAGTCACAGATCCTGAATATTGTAGGCCAAATTATTCAGCCTCTGATCTAAAACTGCACATGTCTTCAGAGAGATCACAGTTTGGCTACAAGTAATTTATAAGAATGGGAGAAACCTCTGGAATGAATTTTTACATCAATTTACATAGTCGCTGAAGAGACTAGGAACTGCTGACTTGCTTTTTCTCACAGACAGAAAGTACACTGATCTGGTTTGGTCTGACACATAGTACCAGATTTGAAATACTCATCTGCCCATTTAACTTTCAAATGAAATCTCCTTCTTGTTAATGTTTCCTCAGTAAATCAGCCTCTCTGTTAATAAAAAATAAATCCAAGGAGTCCATTGACAAGAACACATTTGTCGTTATCTCTCTTTTGCAGATATCACCGTGATTTGCCCATGGGAAGCTTTCAGCCATCTGGAACTGCATGAGCTGGCCCAGTTTGGGATCATCTAAGGTGTCAGGATTTCTGCTGGTGTCACCTGGTGACTCCACAGATCCCAGCATGGTCTTTACCACCTTTGACACTTACTTTTGGCCCTTGCATCCACTTGCTTATGGGCAGGATGGTTTTGTAAGAGCCAGTTGTGAGAAACTTCACTTTGCAGATCAATTTGGCAAAGAAGTTATTTGGGACTGTGAGCAGACCTCACGTTCCATGAGATGAAACTACTGAAAAATGTCTTAATGTCTCCCCACACCATATTCTTTCTTCTCTCATTGTCATAGATCTTCAATGTTTATGGTGATACAGGGAGGCTGTATTTTAACATTTTCCCTGATTAGCTGAGATATTGTGTGCATGTATGTCCACACCTAATTAAATCACCCTATTCTGTTTTCTTCCTTCCCTCCCTTTCTTCAGCTTTCTGTATAGAATTTCCATGGGTGGGTCCCCGTGTTATTTGAACCACCAATTATTTGCTCGAGTACATTGGTAGAGAACAGCATTAGTCACCAGTCCAGACGTTAGGCTGTTTTCCATAGGAGATCCTTCCCCAGCGGCTCACCATAAGGAACGTGCTGCTAAGATTTACCTCATCAGCAAATGGGGAAAAGGGCTTGCAAATGCTGTCTCTGCTGTACTGCCCACAGGCTATGAACCATGAGAGTCTGGCTCTTCTCATAATGTTAAATGAAAATGTGTGCATCTGAGATCAATAGCTAAGTGAATTAATCCTATTATTCATTCCTTTGTGGTTGCAGTTCCAAAGAAGTAGCACTCCAAATGACACTGCATTTCCTCTCCTTTGATGGGAAACCCTGTGTGACATTTGTCCCCATGCCCATACATATTTACATGAGACATTTGCTCCCCAGGACATGCTTGCTGCTTATTAAGACAGAGAATCCTTATGATCTGTCGCCAGACTGTGCCAGCAGTCTTGCCACATCCAGCAGAAAATGATATTGCTGTAATTCCTCCCTCTTCCCTGTGTTTAGCATAGGAAAAGTCACCCTTCACCCTGCCCCTCATAAGCAGGAAGGCTTTTCCCTCTTCATTCCTTGGCAATTTCTGGAGCTTGTTTGGACAAGCAGGCAAATGGTGTCCCCAGAGAGAAGTACCAGCAGAGCAAGCGGGAGGCAGGGCAAGGGCAGGATGCAGGCAAGCACAGAGCCAATCCACTTAACCCCATCGATGTGTGCCTGCAGCCCCACTGCTGCCTAGTGGTGAGGCACCCAAAACCACTTAATGTTCAGGGAAGGCACCAAGATTCCCTATGGCCCTGGAATTAAGGAAGGGCTTTTGGCTTGTTTGCAGGCAAGGAGCAAGTTTATTGTAGCTACATAATATTCATAAAAGGAGGTGGAATTTTTAATCACTGCCTTTAGCTTGAGAAGCCTCATTGCATAAGAACTGCCTCCCCCTATCTTATCTTTCCTATGCTGAGCATGTTCATGGGAGCAAGGAGTGATTGTGGAGAGGAGAGCAAATCCTGTCTAAACGATTGATCCCCACGCAGAAAGCATTGCTATAAATCCATGGTGGTGCCATAGTTATCTGCTACTGTTATTCCAGAAATAAAAGCTAGCAGTTTTCAGTTAAAATATAGCTTGAGCACCAAAAGCTAAAGGAAATTAATTCCTGTTGGCAGTCCAGAGCACAGCTTTTATTATTCAGCACTCCTGCCATTAGAAGCAGCAGTAAGCCATGCAGTGGTTCAGAACCGCAGCACTATGGCAGCACAGAAGTCGTGTACCATTTAGCTAATTGCAGCCCACAGCTATTTCCTTGGGCAGAGGCAGTCTGTCCTTTCCACTTACTTCCACTTTCTCCTGCCTTTCTCACCTTTTAATGCTTCTCTTCTTTCCCTAAGTGTTCTTTATGTAAATGATGTTTTATTTAGCTTTTACTATAGGAAACTGATTTCATTTTTTTCCAAGCTCATGTACTAGCTCTCTCCTTCTGCAGTTAAATGTGAATGTTCCTATGGCAATACTCTCATGCTTTCCCTCTCATTATGCCATCCTGTTACATATGATCCTCATTCCACCTTTTCAGTCTGTCCTCTTCTCTCTGGGAAAAGACCCATTAGATCCAGTTTTGAATCCTTCAATCCTGCCCCTATTATTATTATGTTTTCCCTTTTTTAAGCTTTTTTAAGCAGAATTTAAAAAAAAAAAAAAAAAAAAAAGAGAAGGAAATTTTAATTAGTCCTTTTGCTCCTTTTTCATCCTAGACCTTGGGAAAAGAGTCCACACAGTGAGATACTTTGTCACAAAATACTGGGGTAAAAGCAAAATTCTCCTTAGTCCAGGGACTGAAGTTTTAGCAAATCAGAAGTCCTGGTGTAGTTCCACATCTGATTGCCCCAGCCCCAGTTCCCATCAGAGAACTATTCCATTCTCCTTCCTAGAGGAGTCCAACAGGAATGCACACATAACCCAGCTCTCATGCCTGGCTGATGAGCTGTATCAAAAGATGGATATTTTGAGCCAACACAGTTTGTTAGTTACTTTAAAAATAATTTCTATTCATTAATAGAGATTACATTCATTCCTTTACTTGTAAGGAATTTTGAGGCTTAGAAGAAGAGTCTTAAAACACACTCATGGTTGTTTTGTCTGAGGTTCTGAGTTTTTTTCTAATGAGCCATAATTCCTGAATCTTCCATTTTTCAGTGAGAGATGGCTATGGTGTAAGAAAGCAAATGTGTTAGAGCAGCTTGTCAAAGGATTTCAAATCAATAAGAATTGTAATATGTTATTCTCTGTTCTTTTACTACAAAATCATGTCAAGATGAATAAAATTAATAAAAAATGTTTAAGAAATCTTAAGAATGTAGTCTGACTTGCTTACAAAATATAGCCAGGGAAAGGCAGATGACTTAGCTTTTCCTTCTGAAATCCTTTCCTTTCCTGGGGAAAGCCCTGAAAACCACTTTTCACTTCTCATTAGAGAAAAGCAGCTATTTATCTCCAAACAATAGGCAATAAAGACTGACTGTGATACCATCTGAGAAGCAGTTTTTTCACTAGCGATGATTGGTATATTCTCCCAAAAGTGTTGCATATGGTTTCCTTCAGGCTGGAATCTTTTGGCTAGTTACATCTCTGGGACTCTGCAAATGGATGTCAGTGTGTTTTCTACCCTACAGCAAAAAACTGCTGAGATGTGAATGCCACTTTGTTCCTTCTCATTGCCATGACTGCAAGACAGAGCTGCAAACATTCATCTGCTATTGCCTCTTTCTGTTGCTGAACTTCCTAGGTGTTCATAGGGGTTTCAAGATGGTCAAGTGCAATTGCCTTTTGTGTTATGCTGTAAAATCTCAGCCTTAGAAGTGTTTTCTTTCATGCCATCTTTGGAGCTTTTTTCTTGCAACTCATCACTGAGTGTTTGAAATTGAAAGTCTCATGTCTTTGAATGTTTTCTATCCTGTGAGATATGAATATGAGTTGTCCAGGACTCCCTTTGTGAGGGTTTTTTATAAATCCTTCCTAACCACATTTTGAAAGCCAGAAAAGCATTTTATCACATAGTTACGTCTACTTAAAGCTGTAACCAACTTTTGAGTCCCATCTTCATTGACTCCAGTTTCTGACTCTAGTGAGAAAGTTAATTAAACCCAAATCTCCGCAAGAAAAGAAGAATGAACCTTGGGAAAAGTGAGAAGCATTTTTCTTGCTTCCCTCTCTTCCCCCTTCCACCATCTAAATTGCCTCAGGAATCTCAGTTAAAAATAATTTTAATTTTTTTTTAATTAAATCCCCAAATCCTCAGTGTAAGCTGGATTCTTCAGAAGATCTGAAGGGCACTAGTGCAAAATTACCATCCTCTAACAGTTTTCAAATCAGCACCTCACTCAGGATCAAGCACTCTCACATTTTCTTATGATATTGATCAATAAGATGTAGGCTAAAAAATATACCCTGACAATATCACTCTGCTTTGTGGGGCACTTTTCTATTTTATAAATGGGATTTTGAGAGTTAGGAAAATTAAGAGTACCCACCACTTTTAGGTCTTGCTTTTTCAGTGTACTTAACATTTTATCTTGAGTTTAAAATGGAGCTGTCATTAGTTGTGGTTGCAGCTGTAAGTGCTCATTAGTGAATCTCACTCTCTCTGAGTCAGATCTCACTCAGACAGTAAGATCCAGGGGCTCAGCTTGGAGATCTGAGGAGCAAGAAGTCTGTATTTTTGAGAGCATTTATGTAATGCTCCATAAGGTGAGCAGGTTATTCCACCCAGCAGTCTGTTTCAGCATCACCACACCACTGTGATGCAAATCTAGACAGATTTAAAAAAAAAAAAAACATAAGATTATGCAATTAAAATAAAAGAGAGTATCACATGCTTATAAACGTGCTCAACTCTGGAATTTCCTCATACCAGACTGCTTAACTTTGAAACCTTATTCTCAGTCCCCATAGTGCTGTCAGGGCTGTAGAAGCTGGGATCAGCTTAGTACCCTATGTCAGGCACCTGCACCTCCCAAGTTTGTTCTGGCAGCACAAGGTGGGGAGCACTTTTGTCTTTGAGCTTCTTCCACACCGACTGTGATCTGCCTGGAGG
Organism: Catharus ustulatus; assembly: GCF_009819885.2. Lineage (NCBI taxonomy): Eukaryota > Metazoa > Chordata > Aves > Passeriformes > Turdidae > Catharus > Catharus ustulatus. The sequence continues at coordinate 21,167,529 of NC_046224.1, read as the reverse complement.
GAGTGGCATGGCTGAAGCCTCTGTGTTGGGGGTACATAATGATTGAATTCTGTCAGCTGCAATTTTCAACTTACCTTTAACATGTGCTCTCACATATTATGTTGTTCCTCCTCTTGAAATTTAGCATAACTATGGTGAGAATTTTGGTCGTTGCTGCTCCTGCTGGGTGAAAATAATACCTTCTCTGTCAAGGCCTTCAGGAATTTTCAAACACTTTCCTGCCTCTGGCATTTTTCTGAGGGCCTCTCACATTCCTGAGGCTGTAAATGGAGTGGCTGAGCATAGCAATCCCCAGCACATACTCAACGTGCAACAGACTGTCCAGATATCAGCGCAGACAAGGGATATGACAGAAATAGATGAACTACACCACCCTGTGAAGAATAGGACTTTACACAGGGGGCACTGGGAATGAAGAAAGTTTTTGGTACCCTGAGACCTTGGTCAGGACAGTGGTCAGCACTGGAAAAGTCCACAGGAAGGGAAGGCACCTTCAAGAACATGGGGAACACAGAAAAGGAATGTGGTGAAGCCCCAGGAAGCTGCTTGCCAAAGCTGTACATTGGGCTTTGCCCTGTGGTCTGTGCCAGACAGGAGGGTACAGCAGCAGCCAAGGAGCACTGGCAGGAATTCTGAGCCTGTGATGATACTGAAGAAAAGCATCCTCACAAGGAACAAATCATTTATAAAGCACTGACCAAGCTGAACTTGGTCCTCTACAAGAGATCTTGCTCTCTCTGGGAGGCAGTGGCTGCACAACCATCCAGGAAGGAAAAGAGATTGGAGAAAAACACGTCAAAGTGTGGGAGCTCCAGACTACATTGACCTTGAAATCATGGGTGACAGAGTAGGTAAAGCAGGAATAACATCAGTGGGAGAACCTATGTGTTGTGCTATTAGGAGAACTCTATAAACCCATGCTTTACTTCCCCTCACCTCTGGACAGACACCAAAAGGAGCAATAGATCCAGGATCATTAAAACCCCCACCACCAAGGGCTGCTGGAAACATCTCTTGGAAGAATGACCTAGGCAGGTTTACAGGGGCTGTAGAGGGGCAAACAGGCTGTACAGGTGGAAGGCAAGGCCAATTCTTCAGCCATACAGAGGTTACTGCCCCACCAGTGACCTGAGGCACAAATTCCCATTGCTTGATCAAAACACCACATAGGTTTCTCTAGGCACGAGGAGAGGCCAACTCATTTGCTCATCTCACAAAAGCTATCTGGATTCAAGCCAGCTCAGATTGTATCACCCAGACAGCTGCTGGCATGGACACAGCAATCTTGCATCTGTCTGCACCAGGGAAATGGCTCCAGGTCTGAAAGCAAGGGAAGAAAAATAGCAGAAGGCAAATCATGTGGAAAGCAGCAAGTTGTATTAGATCTGGCTTTAGCAACTGCAGTTTTACCAGAAACATTCTCTGATCAAGGTCTTTCCATGCTAGCACTTTGTAAGTACATCACTGTGAACTAATGAATTAGTTATAACCCTGGTCTCCAAGCAAGTGTATTATTCCAGCCTGTGGATACTGAACTCCACTAGTAAGGGCCATTGCAGACATGCAGCACAGCGAATCTTGAAATGTCAGTGCATGGCCAGGTCACCTATAGACAACTGGGATGAGGAACACACAGATGGAGGCCGTGGGGAAAGACCTTCCAAGCACAAACCTTAAGCCAGAGGACACCACAAGAGCAAAGGGAAGGCAAGTCAACAATTACATTGGAATGAAATATGGTCAGCAAAGGAGGCAATTTTGAACTAAAGCTGCCTGTACCCAAAGACTACCCACAAGCAGCTATATTATGATAAATCTGAGAGATCTTAACACCATTGCCATCCACAAGGCTCCATTCAGTTCTAGGCATTTTAAGGACAGAAGATGATAAACTGTTCTGTATTTGAACTCGTAGAAGGGGGATGAAGAGTAAACAAAAATGAAGAAAGGAGGAATAAGGATTCCATAAGCATCAGGGAAATTGTTCCAGGGTGCACAGCCTACTGAAATAGTCAAGTGGAGTTGTGATTCCCACCTGGAGGTAGCTGTAGGGTATAGACAACAAAGGAGGACAAATATTAGCAAGGATGAAACAAGGAAAAACTGTCTGAAAAGAGCATCAAAATATTAAGTAGCTGTTATCAAGAAGTCCTGACAAATACCTTCCTTGGGAAAACATGGGCCCCATGGGAGCTGAGAAGGCTCTGATACTCAGTACATTTGTGACTGTGTTGTAGAAAGCATCCAAGAATCCCCTGCGGAGAACATCTGGTACAGCACAGGCGTGGCTCCTGCAGGAGTCAGGGCAGTCACACCAGGCCATCTCCATTGCTGTTGTCTCTCCAGCTATACACTAGTGATGTATAGAAAGTTTTTGCTTTTCATGTGAAATTCGTACTCAGCCATTACAATATCAAAGCTAAATACATAGGAAGCTCTGTTTAGCAGCCATCTGTAAGCTTCTGATAACAAAACACAAAGTAAGATTCTGGGTTCTCAGCTGCTGAAAAATAAATAGGAAAAAAATTTTTTGAGTAAAAATCTCAAACTCAAAACAAAGGCATGGAAGCACATGAGACATTTTCATTTCACTCTTCAGTGAGAACTTCTTCTTTGGAAAATACAGTAAGATTTTCATTACAAATCCTGCCATTAGTGCCAGATTTCTCACTTTGGAAGGCACAACATGCACCTTGTTGTGTGGAATGCTATGATGTGTAACATTTTTTTCTTTCTTCAGTCCAGAACCATTTCCCTGAAATGGGAATAAAGCTTTGAAGCTTTATCCCAGCCATGTAAACTTTTTGCATTCATTCATAGTAATGCCTAATCCCATTTTAATCTTAATAAGCTCTTTAGTGCAATAATATCCTATGGCATTAAGGCATACAACTTAATTCCTTGAATTAAAGCCAGGATTCTCTTTGGAGTTTTTGCACTGACTTCCATAAGCTTTGCATCAGATCCACCTCCAAAAAAACCCCAACCTGCCACAAACCTGATTGAAAAGGCTTTATGATTTTATATTTTCTTACAATAGCTTTTCTATTTGCACTCATAAGAATTCCAGAACTTCAAGCAGCATTTTACCAGAATAATTAGCTACCCTAATGCCAAGATGCTGTTGATAAACTCTTCAGGAATAAATATTTCCTTACCCTCACTACCCTGGCCCAGGGCTGATACGGTGATCAAACATGAGAAGCTTGAAGCCTTTGAGTGCCTACTCTCTGAAGAATATTATTTCTTGATCTTTCTAAATGAGCCAGTTATGAACTGGATTCCCAAGTTCCTTCAGACAAAAATGATAGAGACAAAAGTAATATGAACTAAATTGCAAACAGGAGGAAGTTGTTGCTAGTTATAATTATTTAGTTACAGAGAATTTTAAATCACCTCTTTCAAAGGTCTGAGAAAAGTCATAGTGTGAGAACCACCTGGAATTTCTTTCTGAACCTCAATTAAATGTCCCAAGTATTCCCAGTAGTACAAATCCTCTGGCTTGTTTTCAAACTGTAATTGTGGCTGGGAGCTACATAACAGCACAAAATCCATTCTCCACCCTTCCTATGTCTTCACTTGACTTTACTTAAAAACGAGAAATCTGTATCACAGCCCCTTCAATCCCTTGAGCTTTGTGACAAGGCACTGAACGCACAGAGGATAAATCAGTCCAAAGCTCAGACACAATTTCAAATCAAGGGGTTGCTGCTCACTGCCTGGGATAGAGAAGGTGACCTCTTTGGCTGCTCCAATTGTCAGTTCACGGTGACTTAGGCTTGCACATATCATCTCTGCTTGCTGCAAGCCCAGAGCACAAGAGCTCAGCTGTTGAACAGTACTCAGTAACACAAAACATCTTTGTTATTTTTCATCAGAGAGCCTTAACCCCTGCTTAGCTTACTAAAGAAATGGCTAAAAAGAAATTTGATCAGACCCAGAAATGTCTTCGTGGGAACGTATTTCTGATAGGAGATGAGTCTTTCTTATATGCAGCAGAAAAGTAAAATCATATCTGGTGGCTGGTTTGGCAATTCAGATAAGAACCACAATGCTAATTTCTCACAGAGGCAATAATGAAACTCAGAAACAACTTTCCACATGATCTGTGCCCTGTAGGTCTTCAAACCAAGAGTGTGTGACAGGAAAGTGGATAGATATGCTGGGGGTAACATCTGTGTCTCCAGCCTTTCAGAGCTCTTGTGCAGGACCACTGGAGAAGCTTTCAAGTCAGAACTGTACAAGATGTCATTAGGATGATGCCAGCTGTGTTTGACAGGCTTACCCACTGGTGCACAGGTGGGATTCCATGAGCAAGAACTGTGTTTGAATGCATAACCTGTATATTCATACAAAAGTATTTGGAAGAATGGAGGTGGGCATGTATGTTAAGCTAATGCCACTGAGCCTGAACAGGCATTGCAAAATTTCTATTTCTGCCTGCTGTCTGTCTAATTTAAATGAGAAATGTGCAGAAAAACACAAGAGTTAAAAGTCTCTACCAAATCAGAAAAAAAGTCCCTCACACCCAGTATTTTGTCTCCAGCAGTGGACATATGTAACAGCATGTCACTAATATATCCAGTAGCTCCACTGATTTGCACTCAAGCACATCCTGAGCCAGAGATGATGTCTTTGTCTACAATAGCACTTGGTAAATTTTCCTTCATGATGCAGAAGAGACATTTTCTGAACTTATAAAGACCTTTACTATCTATGGTACCCTTAGTTAAGGAGTTCACACAATAAACCTTCACACACACACAAAAAAATAGATCTGTGGCCTTTTTCTCAGAATGCATAAAAAACCCACATTATTTTGCTTGATGCTACCTCCAAGTTTCCTCAGAGCTTCCCTTGGAAGAGACAAGAGTATTATACTGACAAAGGTAACCTATTCCTATTACTTTGGTACTCCCAGGAAGAGGAGGTTTCAGTCATTCACTTTTTGGCCAGTGCTAATCAACTACAAATTCTGGGTTCCAATTTAGGAATATTACTTGAAAACTATAAAAGTCTATATTATTTCTCACCAAGAGAGGTTTGGACTCCTTCTGTATTTAAATACAACTACAAGATGCAGGGGGAAGGTGTTTTTTCTTTTAAGTCAGTGTTACTTAGAAGCAACATTTAAAGAATTCAGATAGGACATGGTGAAGATAAGTAGAAGTTACTGGAAGTTGGTTAAGCAAATTTCCTGTGGGCAGATAAAATAATCTTTATAATTACTGTGTTCTGGCAGTAGTTTCAAGATTAAAAAAATACATTTCACAGGCATTTTCTACACACAGGATCAGGACCACAACTGCTGAAAATTGACCTTGTTGCCATAAGTCACCATACATTTACTGCAGCTGGTCACAAGAGCAGCTTTCAGGGTCTTGGGAGAAGCTCAGGTGCTCTTGTGTGCACTGTTTCAAGGAACTGTTTTCTTCCAGCAAATAGTCTCTTTCCACATTTTGTTTTTGAGGCATCCCCATTCAAGTGTCAACATATAGCTTCTCCAGAGTTTTGGCAGCTGATCCCAGCAGTAAAACCCATCTAGGATTGTTGAAGCAATGGGGCTGAGGGCTTAACTGTAGAAAGAAAAATAAAGTTCTTAGCCTTCATTAAATAATTAGCAAGAAGGAAGATTTTAGAGAAGATGAGGTAGCTGTTGGCTTAATATTTTAGCCATCTATGGCAAACCAGAGGAGACTGCCTCATGCTCACTAATAACTGGGCATGTTACATTCTGTGGGTTATTTAAAGCAAAGTTAACGTGGGGAATTATTGCCTCAGAAAAGCTGTCAGGACACACCTAGGACAGAAAACTGGGTGATTAATCCAGCAAGTAGGGTCCACACTGGATATAGCAAAAGCAGAGGGAGAACTGCAGATTCTCAAGGGATTCAAAACAGAGAGATGCTACTAATCTATCCATAGCAAATAAGGTTTCATTAACAAGGTGTTATCCAGGACACCCCTGTACCCTCAGAGCAAAGTCCAGCTGCAGAAGCAAGGCCGTGGTTTGGACTTGCAGTCAGTAGTGGCATGCACAGACTGGGACAAGGCTCAGGTGTGGGAGGGGGCACCCTCCCCAGTCCTCCTTCCCCATGCCCTGTGCTCAGCTGCCTCCTTCCAGTGCCTTTGGAGGATGGTGACAGTGGCTGCCAAACGTGTCCTGCTCTCATGGGGCTCCTGATGTGCAGGTGCTGGTTCTGCCTGCTCTTCCTCCAAGGGTTACTGTGCCTGGCTTTCCCTCTGCACACAGCACTGGGTGCTCAGCTCCTGGCCATGCCAGGCTTCAGGAGATGTCAACGCAAATGTCCTTACTGAGGATGCAGCCTTGTATGGTTATACAGCAATGTCTGTGGTGTATTGTGAGAACTGGAGCTATAAATACAGAAAATATTGGTGACTTTGGTATGTTTTTCCACTTAAATTTTTATTGGACTTTTTAGAGCCAGAAATATCAGAAAGCTCCTTTAATGACAATGGCATTTTTAAGAGTCTCTGCAAAAACTGAGCCCTAGAACCTCTGCCCTACTAGCTCATGTTCTCAGGCCTTAAGGAAAATCATTATGAGTGAGTCTGTACCAAGTGAAGATCCTTCTGAGTTTCCCATTTCTGACTCAAACACATAGAAGTTCCTCATCCATAGAAATTTAGAAGCTTTTCCAAAGCTGATGGAAGAGGAATCGTAGGATCAGTAGTAGCTGCCAAGTGAGTGCAGAGCACAAGGAGTCCAGCTGCCTCCCCAGCCCACCCTGTCATGCAGCAGGGGAGCAACACCATTGTACCTGGGGCAGGAGCAGCACAGAGGGCTCCAGGATGCTCATCCACAATGATGTCTTTGTATCTCAGGATAAATTCTCCCTACATGGAAGTATTTCCTAGAGTAGGAAAATGAGTAGTAAGCCCCTCCCCAGCTGCTGGGATGGGCTTGCTTAAAAACTCAGTGTTAGAACATGAGTTTCATCTTTTGGCAGCTGTTGCATAAATAAGAACTTTCTCTTGCTGGAAGAAAAGACAATGGGGTTTATTGAAAATATTTTGTACCTTTAACACTACAAAGTATTATTCAGGTTCACCACAACTGCAGAAGAAAACAGCTGCTGGGTCCTGGTTTTGACCAGAGAAATTATCATAGTCATGCCATTGAATAATGCAAGCATAGAGATACAAATAGCTTGTTTTTATTTATTTTGTTTTCTGAAATCTATAAAAATAAACATCTTCAAGACTATGAAACTTTGCCAAAAGTTAAAAATATAACTGAAGAAGAAAGTAACAGCTACAGACTGTTCCTAACCCAAATTTAACATTAAAAAACCCCAACCTAGCCACAGCAGAGAAACTCTAACCAGTGTTTTCTACTCTACAAACTCACTTACCTCTCACCTTATAAAGAAATTTTTGAATGCAAAAAGAAATTTAAAACATAATTCATTATCATACTCTAAATGTCACTTAGCTCTTTTGCTGTCTATCAGGTTCTTTTTGCTATACATACTCCTCTGTCTTGACCTAAAAACCACACCTTCTGTCTCAAATAACCTATTAAAGCATTTGTGAGGCATCACCCTGATTTATCTGCTGAAGGGCATGCTATGTCCCAGGAACCTGCAAGGCACATGCAAAGAGAATTATTAAATGATTTTCAGTCTGTGGTCTACAGTCTGCAGGGAATCATGAACACTATTTCTAAAGAAACCAGGAAAAGTCAAGGCAAGCAAGATACTTTTCACTATGCTTTGATTTCGTGGTCACTCCTGTAAAAAAAACAAAATATAATGTTTAGGGAAAAGACTGAAGAAGTCATCCAAGGTTGGAGGCAGTCTAGAAGAGTCCATGAAGCCATCTACAGAGCAGGAACTTGCTTTATACATACTAGTTTCTGCACTATACGTGTTTCAACTAGCTGAAATGTGAACCTATGGTGATTTTATATTGCTTCTCAGCAGCATTTTGCAGTCAATGCAGAATTCTTCTGCCGCACCAATTTTCTCAGCAGCATCCATGCCAGACAGCTTAAAGCTACTGCAGTGGTTTCATTGCCTTTTCAGTGCTGCTTTATTTGAGCTGTTGTCATTTCAGTGAGCCAAGAGGCTTTGCTTTTATCTTAGAAGTAGGAACATTATTGAATTTTTTGCATTATAGATCTGCTATGCTGATTTACAGAGCCAGCCCCAGATCTTCTTGACTTCTTAAGCATCACCAGATCTACTCCATATTGTCCTAATCTGGGTACAACCATCTTGCAACAAAGAGACTAAAATAAGCTCAGCTGTGTTAGAATTTGTCATGTTGACTGTTATATCACAGCCCTGTTTGGTGCATAAACAGGCAACAGGACCTGGTGCAAAGGTTGCAGAGTTAATGCCCAGCAAAACAGTTCTGCCTTGGGAAACAACCTAACACCTCAGCACAGCAGCCTGGTCAGCTAATTTTCCTGCAGAGAAAAGGAGCCACCAGAGAAACTGCTGTGCTGTTCCCTAGGTTCAGACTGCTCTCTCAGCACAACACTGCTCAGGTATTGCAGCTCTTACTGCAGCTAGCCTAGTACATCTGAGCTATGAAATACAGACAGGACACCCATGGGCTACTCCAGACATCACTGAAGGCATGTGGAGTGTTAGCACAGACCACATCACCTCTAGACAACATGTTTCTACAAAGAAGTAAATGAGAAAATAACAAAATATTTTTCCATCTCCTGTGCTGTGGAAATGTTAATCCAAGTTCACGGTGTTTAACAGGCTACACAATTAAGATAGCTGATCTCTAAATGCTCCTGCTTATTGATGCAGTGCTGTAGGATCAGTTGGCATATACTGTCTGTCAACTTTCCTTTTGTAAAACAAAACTTTTCACGCCCAAAAGCATCTTCCCATCAGCTTTTCTCACTTTCCCCTCATTTCTTTGCCATTCTGGAAAGCCGGCCGCTGCTCCTCGCAGCACTGGTGTCATATTGCTGCTCACAATCAGCCGGCACTCTGCCATTCTGGGGTATAATCTCTGAGCCAAAGAAGACTTCTGGCTTCTTACAGAGGTCTTTCTAAGACACAAGACCCTTCACAGGCTGGTTATCCCAGGGCATCCACGTCCTGAATGGCTGAGTATTAAATCAGGGGCAATCTTTACTACTGGTAAAGTACTGGTCTCCAAGGATGGGTTTCATCTCTCCTGGCTTTAGGTATCTATAGCATGACTGCCAAGGGGGATCTAGTCAGTAAAGCCACTGGAGCTGAAGGATGTATTCATCTAACCAAACACAGGCATCTGCTTCAGCAAGAGATGAGCTGTGCTCTAGTCTCAGCTACTGATTAACTCTTTAAGAAAAAGGGGAAAACCCTAAGGTGCCTAGCTCAGACAGGGGCATTTGCCTTTGTTTAGAGGTCAGTGCCATACTCAGAATCCAAAAATAAAGTAGACTAGAATGCAGTGAGGACCAATCCTGGCAAAACAATGACAGTGATAGTCACACCAACACATAGCTGAGGAATGTGGATAAAAATAAAACCTGTGGGAACAAAACAAATTCTGAAAGCACTACAATAAGTATTGGTTAAATAGCACAATATTTACTGACATCCCATAACATCCAAAAACCTTTAGCAGGCTTCAAAGCTGTGCTGTGCTAAGCCCTGCACAACCATGTAAAAAAACACTCTCTCAAGATCATGTGCAGGAGCAGTAAGATCCATGTGTGGTCACCATCCATTTTCTGTGACTCGTTTTTTCCCCAACCATTTCCAAAAGTTTCTCATCATTGCCCGTTTCTCTCAAGGGATTGTGCTGGAACATGATTTGGGCAAGCATCTCTGTTAAAACAGCGTTGCCTCAGAAAAAGGCATATATTGTTGTTTGCAAATTTTATGACATTGCAAGGCCGGGTTTGTATCATGACATTTCAGATTTCCTTTTAGGTGATCTCAGGTTGTTTCAATATGTTTCCCCGAGATTTTAAAACAAGATTGAAGTTACAAAGCAAAGTATTAGAATTATTCTCCGAGTATGTGAAGAAACTTCTGTATATATACAAGAACCAGAACATTTGGAGGAAGATAGGAAACATATTTAAAAATCTCCTTTAAATCTCAATGAACACAGGAAGGAATTTAAACATTGCAACAGGTCAAAACAACTTGTTAAAGAAAGCGGGAAAATATTTTACACTTTTTTTTTACTTTTTTTGCATACCAGGCTTGAGTTCAGGTGTGCGTCAAGTACCGAGTCCATGTATCTTCAAGAACTCTTATGTTCAGTCTTTAAAACAAGTCTTTTAAAATATTTTTAATCCACATAGAAGACTTGGAATACACGAGGGTTTCTTTGCAGTTGCAAATGAAATCTTCAAAGAAAGCCCAGGAGGCTTATTAAAGTTGGAACTGGAAAAAATAGAAAAAAAAGAAAGGGAAAAAAAATTAAACCTAAGCATGAACACAAGAATCAGTATTGGTGCTGGAAATGTGATGCTGTGAAACAGCCTGAGAGAATAAAATGTCTGCAAAGAACAGAAAAGAACAAAGCAGAAATTACCAGATTTAAAGGAGTTGCCTGACTTGGAGCTTCTCAAATACCTGTAAAAATTCATAGAAATTCACCAAATCCTTTAAGTGAACCAGTTGCATCCAGAGAGTATATTATTTTTATTTAGCTAGAATTATCTGGAATATATATATTCTTAAACAGTTTTCTTTCTGTAAAATGGAGGATGCACCGTTGAGAATTGTGTAATCAAAGGAAAACATAGAAATTAAGTCAGAAATAGGAAAATGTGTCAGCGGTTGCATCAGAGAGAAACAATCTAAACTGTTACTTTCAGTACAGCATTGTATCCCTTTGTGAGCTATATTATAGCCAAAGGAAAACAGCAAAGAAGAGAATCAGGTCAATTGGAGACGTGATTTATTTTGAACCTTCTCTGTAGCATGTTTAACATAACACGTTCACTGCGCTGCTAAGAATAGTCCTATAGAAACCGAGAGAAATGTGAAGCCTGTGTGAGTGTTTGCACTGGGCAAAAGGCACCTCATACTAACCAAGTCTTCATTTTTGCAACATGAAGTGACATTTAGACTCCTCCTTTGCCTCCAGGGACGGAGTTTTACTGAGTAATGAATAGGTATTTAAATTATAAGCACTGAAGAGAAAAACTTGCACAAAAGATGGAGTTTGTGGAGGAAAAGGCTGTTCAGACTGTTGGTTATGGCTCTCAGTAAGCAAACAATCATGGAAGTTGGTTCAATACAAATACTGATAGCATTTTGCTGGCTTTGAAATATTTAAATTGCAGCTGGAAGGTGTTTGAGCATTCACATCTGAGCACCATGTCTAAATGAAACTGCTGCTATTTGTAGGACAAGCAGCATTTGTACATAGAAATGCAACAAGAAGCGCAGGGCTCATCTTCACTGCAGAGTAAAATTAACTTTGTAATGCTGTAAGTTGAATGTTGCCTTTATATTAAGTCCTGCTGACACACAATAACCTCACTCAAGCATGATGTAGAACAGATATAAGATAAGTGTTTCCAGCTTTCACACACCTTCCCATAAATTCCTTGTATCAAAAAAGATGAAATTCTGGCAGAATTCACAGTGAAGTGATTTACAGAACAATCTTCTTTATCTTTTCTGGTCTGCAACCCAGACCAAAATGATCCTGCAGTTGTCTGCCCCAGCAGTCTGTTAGAAGCTCCCCTTGCTCTTTTATCCTACAGGAGAAGTAGTAGAAGTAAAAATCTCCTCTTTTCCCCCTAGCTGTGTGTTTGTGCACATTAACAGGGGTTTGCACACTGCCAGCTCCCTCTGCAGCACAAGTTTAATCTTGATCACATCTGTGACTGCATTTCTGTCCAACCACACAGGGCACATGATGGAGTTTTCACTCTTTTTCTATTAACATGAAGTTTCTGTCAGCCAGGGGAGAGCGGCTGGCACCTGACCTCTCCCAGGCAGTGTAAAATTAACCCCTGCATTACCCTGAACGGATCCCAGAGGGCACAAGCAGTTAACACTGCAGCCTGGGGCTGTGCCATCCTGGATGCCGTGAGGACAGCCCGAAAAAGGAGCACTGAAGGAGCCAGCCAAGGCCTCACAGCAGGACACAACCCCAGATGTCAGCTTGCTCTGGCAATTTTGAAATGGATTTGCACTTGGCATCCTTGCTCGAGTCACGGCGCAGCCCGTGGTGCTGCTCTATTGCTTTACCTCACACGAGACTGCCTCACAGTGAAACCGTTCAAAAAAGTTCTGAAACAGCTCTGCTTGTACACTGCAAATGTTCCACTGCACGGTTCAAGGCACAGAGGGTGCATTTGCCTCCCTGGATCAAGAAGAGAAGCTCAGATCCATCTCCTTCTCTGGCTGACTGCTACCATCTCGTGGCCGTTCTTGTTCTCTCTGTTGGCAACAGCACCTGACATCTTTAAAGCCAGCTCTGTTTTCCCCTGTCCTCTTATCTGCTCCACTAGAAATAAGTGATCCTTTGGGAAAGAAGTAGCAAACCCAAAGCACTTCAGGTGTACTGTGACACTGTAGAAAGAATAAGATTAAAGAAAAACAGATCCAAAACATTTTTCATGAAGTTTACACAAGGATCTGAGAATAGGAGCTATCACTTCATTTTGCAAAAGTAAATAAAACCCTTTTATGGAAATACAACACAGACCCTCTAAAAACAAATTAATAATTTGTGAAAAACAATTTCTTTAATGTCAAACAAAGTTTAGAGCACTCATCCTGAATTCCTGCTATCCTTGATTCACTGAGACACAAACAATTAAGATAGAGAGAAAAATAGTTTGCAACATAAAGCTTAAAGAAAACATTTCAAATCAAGCTGCTACCAACACAAGCATTTTTTCCCAAGAAAGAATAGAAAAATTCTCACCGAGGTACCCAATTTCCTGGGGATCCCAGGCTAAGTTTAGGCTGTGAAGTTCCCCCTGTCAGCAGCAAACTTTAGAGTTCATGTAAGGGATAATGGGGCCCAGTGAACAAGACAGATTTATGGTATAGTTTTCACTGGAAGTTCTTCCACACCAAACTTTGGGCAGTCGTTCCTGCCTCCTATCCCTGCCCTCTCTGCCTCTCCTGTTCACCTCTCTAAATGAAGGTGGAGTCTTAGCAAAACACTGCACCTTACACATGATGCCAATTGAGATGATGATTTTTTAGTATCATGATGATAGAAATAAAATTGATAATTGAAATAAGAGCATATGACTGACTTTATTTGGTTTGTGATTAGATTACAGAAATTATTGTTTATACAAGGGAAGTAAATCTGATCTTTCAACTGGCATTTTGGGAAAAGAAAAAATTCTGGAAATCATGGGATACTGATCATTTAATATTCATTTTCATTCTGCAAAATAGAATAATTTTAAGGCCAGTTTCAGGATTTTTTTCTCACTATTTGCTCATATTGCAAAGGTTTTCTTGCAGCACACAGTAGTACTGTACATATAGGTATATTAAACACACAATTTTATCTCATTATAAGCAGGGAAACACTATGCTTCAAATCTCTTTTCTCAGAGATAAAAATTATTTCAAATATTTTAGCAGCATGGCCCGTATGTTCCACACTTGCTTGCCTCTCAGGACCACCTTCCCTACAGAGAGAAACACATATTGCTTTCCAGTGCTGAAGGTGCAGAGTCTGACTCCAGGGAGGGTTGTATAAGCACAGGGAGTGTGATTATGACAGGGAGGCAGAAACTTTCCTACATGTGCAAAGAACCACTGGTCAGTCCCTGGTGTCATGCACCAACTGGCACAACCAAAACAAATATTGCTTATAAAGTGCCCATGGCATTTGTCTTGTGCAGCAAACAGCAGAACTCCCATGACTGTTTAGCCCTGGAGACTATTTTTGGAGCTCATGAGTTTTGTGTTATATCCACGACCAAGAGTACACAGTAACATGTTGAGCACTCTAAGGAGAAGGTTGGAATCCCCTCTTCTGCTCAGTACAGAACACCCCACCCACAGCCCCTTCTGTGGCCGTGAATCCCCTCTGTGATTTGCTTTGGGCGAGGCCCAAGGGGCTGGACAGTCATACCTACCTGCAGTTCAGAGAAATCCTGGGGATGTTATTCACAGATACCCAGCCTGGACTCCTGTGTCAGCCAAGGAACTCACCACTGGTGCCTCAGTAGCCAGTGGAGGAAAAGCAGGTCTTCAAGAGAGCAAACCTGAGCAGATCCAAAATTCAGTGCTCTGAGTGTTCCACATGAGTACATACCTGCATGGACAACAGAGGGAGCTGGAGGAGTCCAGCCAGTTTGCTTGGAGGCTGTGACCTCCAATGTCACAGTAATTCCTGAACTCCTGTGCAAATTGACCTTTCTGTTGGACCTTCATGGTATAACCCACCAGACTTTCCTGCTCATGTCACCTCAAACAGCTGAAAAGTCCCTGGCAGGAGCATGATCCAGCCATGGGATAGTGGTGCAGTACAGATTACAGACAACAGGTCTAATTCTTCTACAGGCCATAAAACAAACCAAAAGTAGGCAGCTTTTCTCTGAAAATAAACAAAATCAAACTATCCTACTATGGACTTTCAATTTTATTTTAGTATTTAAATTTAATTGGTTTAGGATGAAGAACCCCCCCCAGTTAATCTGTGACAGAAGACAGTCAGCACTGTTTTTACATATTAAGACCCTTCCAGATATTCCCCTATATTTTCCCTGTAGAACCTCAGGGTAGAAGATAAGGCAAGGGAAAATAAATTAGTGATCACATTACTGTGAAGCTCAAAACAAAATTGGAAATTGATCTACTCATATTTGATGGTTCTTGACCTAGGTGAGTATTTATCTGCAGCTCACCCTTAACCACCAGTAACTGAGCCAGGCATCCCTTAGAGTTAGAGCCAGACATCCCTTAAACTATCTACTATAATTTAAAAATGGGTCCATCAGTTTTGTGTTTAATTCCTTTACTTCTCATATATGATGTCACCTACACTTGAAACCAAATCCTTCAGATGAGAACTTTTTGTTTATTATGGGGTTTTGTCTGTTTTGAAGAGAATTAAATCTAGAAACCAGGTCTAAAGCAATGAGAATTTTTTTTTCTAGTAAAAAATAAGTACTACTGGTGCTGGTATGTGATTCAGACCCAAAGCAAATACAAGTTTCATGAAACCAAGCTTCTATCTTTTGGCCTGATATAAGGAGATAGCAGGAAGGATAGGGAATGCTTTGAAAGGGGATCCTTTCATACCTAGGATCCTATGACAAGTAATTAACTCTGAGCAGTGTTGCAGTCAGTGCACAGCACCACCAGTCCCAATCAGCCAATTAACAGATTTTTTCAAAGCCTTTTCTCTGCCTAGCACATTTTCATTTGAGTGGCTTTCCCCAGCTCTGAAGAATTCCTTGCTGACAAGCAGGTAACACCCCCCAACTTCAGATGTCTTTGTTACCCCTAAAGCACAGTTTGTCCAGATGTAGGCCTGCATTTCTACACAGAACTCCTGCTGGTTACTGCTGTCTGTATAAACCTGTTTGTACCACACAAAGGCAAACAAAATAAAACAAATTAGCCATACGTGTCAATTAGAGAGATTGCTGTCACAGCTAAATTAAGTGAAACAAAGCTGCAGGCAGATAGACTTTAGTCCTGAGGCGTTAGAGATTCAGTACAAATCTCATGTCTGGTTATTAGCAATGTCATTACTGTATTTCAGGGCTGTTGGGTTCACTATGAATATCAGCTAATAAGTGATTTTCTGCAGTCTGTACAGAAGTCCTAGTGCAAGCCTATTTTGAGATAGTGGAGATTAAGGCAGTTTGTGCTTTATATATACAACAAATTGCAATTCAGAAACAATAAAAAAAATGGAAATGCATAGAGGAGGGACTGTAACATGTGTCCCTATTCTGCTACCTTTTTCAGAGTGGATACTCACTACCCCTGAATCATTGTACATTACAACAGGTTGGACACAATGCTGCCAGCCAACTCCTGAAAAGGAGTTTTTATCTAGAAGCAATTTATCTAGGAGAAGATGGGAACAGCCTAAGAAATCTTGCTGTCATATGTAGGTAGGTGAAGCACTTGCTTTGATCTCCTTTACAAATATAATTCAAAGACTGATGAATCAATACGATTTTCCATGTAATTTTAAAGCACATGGAAATAAAATATTTCCTACAGATGGAGAAAGAACTAGTCACATAGTTACACATCTGCCTCATCTTCTTTAAGTTCTGCTTATCCTGTTATTATCCCAGAAGTCCAGCTCAGCTCACTGTTCTCAGTGAAAAACAATATGAAGCAGCTAAAAATGTTTGTTGAGAAAATATGAGCAAAGAAAGATAAGAGCCAAAAGAGAAAGTGAAAAAGATGATAGCTATGTAACTGCAACATCAACAGTCTGTGTTGGAAGAATATTTTGTTTTTGCCAAAATTTATAAACAAAACCTGGTTGGATTGGATCAGTTCTTGAATACTGGCTTCTCTGTCTGGCAAGGATTCATTGGACAGCATTGAAGGGAGTTAGTTGCCTTATTCCACTGTCACTGGTTGACTATCAGATTTATTTATTCTTTCCTGTGTTTGCTAAGTTGATCCAGTTGCCTTGGATGAACTTGGAACTTCTGGCAGTTGTTGATTTTGATCCTGGGATACTTTTACATGGATAAAAAAGGAATATAATAGCTTTGCAATCCTAGGATAACTAGTTATGGCCACAAAATGTTCAGAAGCACAGAACTGACAGGGATTTGGAACCTTTCTTGAGGCAACTACAGTGTAAAGGCATGTAATACACACAAAAGCACTGGTACTCTTTGACAGGAGTTCATTTAGAAATTAGCTCCTCTGCAGTACGGGCATATTAACTGTGACAAGTAGGTTGCTACGCTTGGTGGCCAGGAGAGTTGGTAACTGCTGTGCAGGAAGCAATTGCTGTGTTTTGCAACCAGACATGCTAATTTACTGCCAGGGATAAGATGTGGAGGAACACACCGAATCTCAGCTCCCTGCCTTTTTGTAAACAAGGACAGGGATTTCACTTACAGTCCTTTCAGCTGCTGTTTTTAAAAATGCAACTTTCCATGTTTTTTTTACTGATTTGAACTTCGTGCACAGGCAACTGGAAGTGATTCTTATTTCAGCCTGTATAGCTCCCCAGCGAAGTGGGTGTTGTGGTATTGTGATTCTCAGCCTTCATTAATGAAACCTTCCAACCAAGCAGAAGAAAACTGCTGCCTTTAAGTGTGGCCAGTTGTCCCTCCTGCTCCTGAGGAATGACAAGCAGGCAGTTACAGCAGTTAGCAATTCCTGGGAGAGCAAGCATCAAGCTGCAGTAGAACATGGGTGCTTGCTTGGCACTGAATGTGTTCTCTAGGTGATAATCATACACACAAACTCCACACATTTCTTAAGCACTTCTAAAGCATAGTGTGGAGAATGTTCTAAGAGCCTCCAGTTATTGCTAAGACTTCTAGTCAAGACACCAGTTGCATTACTGGCATGCTTGGTGAGATTAAGTATCTGTTCCCAGCGGTTGCTTAGACTTTGATTTATAACACTGTGAATCAGTCACACCTGACTCACTGCAAGGTGCTCTTCCAAGGCCTTGCACATTATTTGACACTACCTCATGCTAAAGTGCTAACCAGCATCACACTGTTTGTCTGCTCTCTGCCTACTAATTCTGTATTTGAGTACTGGCTGACCCCACACCAATCTCCCCACAAGCACAGACACACACACTGGTACTACTCCCAAGCAAGCAATATGCAGGCAGGAATCATTTAGTGCTTCACTGTTGACAGCTTTAGCGAGTAAACAGCTTTGTACTCAGAAACCAGTGCTAAGGAACAGCATAAGAAATGGCTGGTAAAGGACTGGAAATAAATCAATTATTACAAAAACAGTGTGGGCAAGACAGACATCATTATTTCTACTCACATCATTATTTCTCACTCACTTGGATGTTCCAGTTCCCTGACCAAGACACCTGCTACTTTGCCCACTACTATCCTTACACCTACAACAACCTGCAGGAGTAACCATGACCATCTCTAAAGGGCCAGTGGTGTCTAAATTCTGCAAGATCCACATCTTGTGCTGTTCACTGTGAAACACAGTGTATGTTTTAATTATCACCACACTAAACCCTCCAAAGGGGCAAGTGCACTGAGCAGAAAGCTGCAATACTGACAGTGGGGTGCATCCAGGAGAAACTAAGAATTCTGGATAACAAAGGGATTTATGGATTTCATTCTTGGTGACTCAAGCAAAGCTCAACTCTGCAGGACAAATTTGTCTTGAAAGCAGTACATTGAATCCAGATGGTTTGATTGTGGGAAATCACCACTGCATTTTAACAGGCCTGGAGCTGTACTTCAAATACAGATCTATTGTGAAGAAATGTTCCCCTTCCATCTGGTATAACCAAAGAAAGGTCAGAAGGTAATCTCATTTTCTTTCCCTTTAGAATACCCTATTCTCCTTTCCACTGTATCTTTGTTAGTTTGATATCTTTATGTCCCTTATTGTTTTGGTATTTACATCTTTGCACTGCAGCCAAGCCTTTCTGACTGCTTTTTTAAGGTTAAGTTCCTTTCAGAGTGGGTTATTTTATTCTTCAGTATTGTGCATTTTTCCTTTAATATATTTTTCTCCTTTCTGGTAATATCTTCAAAGTAAAAGAGTTTTCTTCATGACATTTTCAGCTATTTCTCCTGTCCTCTGCAAAAATTTACATGTCAAATTCCTTATTTCTTTCATTTTCTTCTTTTCTGGCATACAACCACTTTTGAGAATGAAGTTAGGTTCAGAATAGATCCCAGATGTCCTTTTGACAGCAAGGATTGCCAAGTTTGCTGTATATTTTGGTACAAATGGCTTTGACTTCTTGTGCAGACTTCCACTCACAAAGACATTGATACACTGGATATAAAATTAAATCTTTGGGTATTAAACTAAACCTTAAACTAGTAAACTAAATCCCTCCAGTTTCACTTCTATAACAAATTAACACAAAAACTCTTGTGAAGAAAGCCAGTGTCAGAATTAATACAGTTAAATGTTTTTCATCTTGTTATAGCCTGTTTTAAACAATGTTTGTGTTCTTTCAAAAAGAATGTTTTGGCCTGTAGATCCCTAGCTTACAGGAAACTGATGCTTCAGGCTGCAGAAAAACACTCCTTTCAATATGAAAGACTTGGAGATCATAGGATGTTATTTCCACATCCAGTATTCTTGGACTATTGTGTAAATAACAAGCAGGTTAAGGAAGTTTCCCCTAGGCCTCTTCTCCTGCCTCATTATTCCAGCTGTGAAAAACATAACAGTCTGCAGGTTTATAGAAATAATAAATTTGATAATAGCTTTCTCTAAACAATAAACTATTGTGGTATTTATTATTATTATCCATGCCTGAAGGGACATGAATCAGCAAGGCAGGGGAATTCCAAGATCCTGAATTCTGATGTGTTAAACTTGAATTCCAGGTAGCTGAGAACTATTCAGATACACCACAATTTATTACATCTTCTCTGTATCTCATAAAGAATGCCAGAGCAAATGTAAGAACTGTTACTAAATTATACTTTCAAGAGTCACACTATTTAATTTAACACTTTTTAAAAGATTGCATACACACCTGATAGTCAGATCTTAATAGGCAGTTCACTGGAAGAAGCAAAGCACTGTGTCTATGCCAGGTGGCCTTTCAGAGGAGAAAAACTGTGATGATACAGAACTCGTCTATTGTATCACTTAAATCAATATGCTTTTTTTTTCCTGCAGCCTTACATTTTGCAGATCAATCTAGGCACAATAAAGGGTGTATTATTTTATTTTGTGTAAACCTTATTTCATTAACCATGGAAGACACTATTCTGATTGCTTTCAGCCAAAGTGGTTAAGTTCAGGATAACTGACAGCTGAGCAAGATCTGTATGCTGACCAAACCATACACCTATTAAACACAATCAGCTCCTCCTGTGTAACTGTGAGTGGCTGGGAGATCAGAGGTCCAGGTGATTTTAGAGAGGTGAGCATTGTGTGCTATGAAGAGCTGTGGCCTTAACGTAGTCATTTATTAGGGAATAAAACTTTCATACATTTCTTTTTTTGGGGAAACATTAATAGGCTGGATCTATCTCATCAAATTTAAGATAGTATAGAAATCAAGATCTGAACTACAACTGGTGTGAAATGCAAAGAAATAAAAAGACATGCATAAATTTAGATTAGATATTAGGGAAAAATTCTTCACGACAAGGGTGAAGACTCACCACAACAGGTTCACTAGAAAAGCTGTTGATGCTTTATCCTGGAAGCATTCAAGGCAGGTTGGATGGCTCTTGGAGCAACCTGGTCTAGTGGGAGGTATCCCTGTCCATGGCAGGGCAGTTGGAACTAGTGATCTTTGAGGTCTCTTCCAACCCAGACCACCCTGTGATTCTGTGGCTGTTCTGTGATTGTGACACACCATCAGAGAGCTAGGTCAAATGAGCAGTGCAGACCAGAAGTATTCCTTTTCCCTGTAGCTTAATCCTGATCCTCCAGAAGGCAGTTTTTGTTCCAAAGAAGGTGGCTTTCACCTGTCACCTTCTGCAGTACAGCTGAGTAAGCAGTCACAGGGTCAGCACGGGGAGGGCACCAGCGTTAAGCACAAGAAGTATCATGTTCATGCACTTTGGTGCCAATCACACTTTGCAACACCCAGTTCAGAGTGCTCAGGAGCTGTGTCCTCCTCTCACACACACAGAAGAGTCATCATAGAGTCACTAAGGGCCCACTGGCTGCATCCAAGCTCATAGACAAATGTAGCCTCAGATTTAAAAGAGTGAATTCACAGGAGGACAAACAGACATTTTATTTTCCTGTAACCTATACTTACTTGTTTTGCTGAGAAAAAAAGGGATGAAGCATGTTTTTCTCCTTGTTTACTTGGTGTTTGTTTCTTTGGTGCCTGTGATTGACATACTATTACTCAAGAGGTTTCCCATAGATATACAAAGCAAACTCTTGTGAGCAAATGACTTTTAGAAAGCTTGGGGATGAAACTTAGCCAACAATAATAGTTCCTGTAAATTGTTGCTTCCTGTTTGGGACATAAACACTGCAAATAAACAACAGAAAAAAGAAAATTTAGCAGAGCAGGAGATGTTCAGGACTGAAAACCACTTTGGCCACCTAAGAGCCTGACCCTGTAAGGCTCTGCTTGCCAAGACCTATAAACACCAGTATACATTGCAAAACTGCTTGCCAGGTCGAGCTTCACTAGGTCCTGTTCTGTCATTTTGGGGCTAAAATATAAGTGAAGATATCTTTCATGCAATGAAATTGTATGGATTGCATTCACACATTTTTCAGGCAATTAATAAAGTTCTTTTGCTGGGTGTCTACCAGAAGCAAAACATGTCAGGGTGATGCTGTTACTATAAAGTAAGTATCAACAGTTTATCAAACGGATCACGATCCCTTCAAGAATCTTCTTAATTCTCTGACTTCATGATTATGTGCGTTTTCCTATGGGGATCTACTTCAATGAGTAAGTTAATTTATTAGATCAAAAGACTTAACAAAAATTTCTGTTGTTGATGTTGATGAAAGTTGTAAAAGGCATTTGAAAAAAGGTGAACAACAATGAATATCAGAGCTGCAGTAGAATTTTTGACAAAAATTCGTGCTGGAGTTGTATGTAGCTCTCAATGACTCTTTGCTGATGTTCAGCCTAGAAAACCGTATGGCCATAAGCTGTAAAACAGGAGCACTGTTATTGTTGCTGAGAGAAAGCAAACTGTTACTTGGTAGGAAGTCACATTGATATTTTGATGGGTAATATTCTTTAGGTACATCAACTTTATAATCCTGACTGCATTATTCATCTTTCATCGGTTCAAGAGGTAGACCCACGTTTCTTGAGCTTTTTGCATTTCATGCCAATTCTTCTTTTCAGAAGCTCAAACATAAGAAAAACAGAGCAGTGGCAATTAATACTGCAGAGAAAGCATAGCTGTCCAGGTTCCCAGACTAAAAATAAACAAGCCATATTGAGTAGGAAGTGAGCTCCTTTGTAAATATGATACAATTGTTTGTATCCAGGTTCATAAATATTTACTGAAAAGAACAGCATAGGGCATTCAACCTTGGGCAGCTTTCTTACATGTACTCTTTCTGGCATTGTGATTATCATGTTTATTTGCAATTGTTGCTTTGGTTTGTTGGGGCTTTTTTGACTTGTAACTGTAATATTCCCTTATGAATAAAAATGGACACCGGAAAAAAACCCCTAAGATAGCAGGAGAACATTTTCACAGCATTACTAAGAACAGAAGTCGTAAAAGCAAAAGGACCCATATTTTTCATCCAAGGAGGAACATGCTGTGGCTATTTGGGGAGGATTCTGACCAGAGACAGATATATGACTATTTAATTTAATCACTGTAACTTTACACAAACAATTTTGTCACCAAAAAAAAATGCCAGCCTTACATGATAACTGTTTTTCCATTAGTTACGGAACTCTTACCAAGGTTCCCCTGTCCCAGCCTGGTGCTCACTCCGTGAACAGCCCCTAAAGTGGCTGACCAGTAGATAACACCTTTTTGTCAACCAGCCTTTTGGAACTTGAGTAGTAATAATTCATTCCTGTATCCTTTTTTAGAAACTCAAGGCACTACTCTGTTTCACAGACTCCAGACTCTCATACTCAACGTAAGATATTTCAGGTATCTGAGCCAGTGAAAAAACTGAACACTATAGGTTTGTTCAATTCTTTAAATACCAATAAGCCATTTTTTTCTATAATCTCAAACCTCAGTAAAGAGTATGTTCCACAAAGATAGGTATGGAGTTCTTTGACTGGGATTTCCCTCAGTCTCAGCATTTGGAAGAGGACATTTTCTGTAATTTAAAATTGTCTTCATCACATTACTATCCTATGATCTACAGATTGACAACAATCTCAGTGGAGGAAAACAGACAACCTCAGGGCAAATTCCAGAGAGGATAAAAAATGTTTTCCCCTACTGGCAGTAGGGTACATGCATTTGTAATAATGTGCTCATTGGGTTAAATATTAAAAATTAAATTCAGTGTCAACTGTAAAAGCCACCTCTTCACTTAGAATAAAAGGTGTTTAAAAAGGTGTTTAAAAATGTTGTAAATATTCTTTTTTTTTTTTTGTCAAGGGACACACCACTCCATACACTGTCACACCTGGTTCATCTCACCTGTGGATCATGGACCTCACCCAGTGGCTCTGTGAGGAGAGGCACTTGCAGTGCAGCACTAAAGCCAGCTGAGCTAACCTGGCCCATGTCCAGCTGCTGAGACACATCTGCTGAGTCAGCTCATGCTGAGAGAGAGAGAGCCCAGGGGCCTGGCCTGCACCACTGATTTGGGCAGGTCCTCACCTGCCATCAGTGCAGGGGCTGTGCTTGTCACACCAGCCAAGGCACTGGAGGTCCAGGTCTTGAGAAGAGATACATCAGCCACCCACAGTGCACAGGGAGAGATGAAGTTAAAAGGGAGCTCCCTTCTCCCAGGCCCTAAGTGTGGGCACAGGTCATTACAGCTGTAATTGCCTTCCGTGGGACAGGCAGTCCAGTTAAGTAGAGTTCAAGTACAGTTTAAGTATGGTACAGTTAACTATATTGCAGTGTTATGACCAGTAAAAGCTTGCCTGCCAAAAAGGAGATTAATAAAGAATGTTTCTTTAAATGTTTTGCAGGCTTGGCACTTCCTTCCCCAGCTGCAGACCTCATTCCTAGATGTTGTGTACTGTACCCAAGGGGAGAAACACAACAGATCACATTCTTCTAGGCTTTCCCGGAATTGGTATTGCTTAGAGGAAGTGTAACAAACAAATAAATCAATAACCCAGCTCTTAATAATTTGTTTCTGTATTTTATACTGGAGTATTATCTGACAGAATCTTACGTGGGATAAGGTGTAGTAGTTTTAAAACAGGAGGGTAAAATAAGCAAAAAATTTTGGAACATCCCAGTTCATCTCATGCTTTTCTTGTGATTGCTAATATTACTAAGCTGCTGAGTGTTTGCTTTAACTGCACAATGAGAAATCAAGAACTGCAGAGCAGTTAATTCCTCTTTAAAGCCACAATGAATGCAAAAAATGATGTCTCTTTCAGGAAACAATTCCAGGAAGCAATGCTCACACAGGAATTCAGTAGAAGCTGGCTCCTGGAACGTGCTCTTCTTTCCCACCCACAGAAAACAGATCCCAGCAGCCCATGTGCTCCATCCAACCTCTCCTACCTCCAGGCACACACAGGTAGAAGCCTTGCTCTCTTTCTCCTCTCCCTTCCCATTCTTTCTCCATGAGACATGCTGATGATCATTCCCCTGCTTACCCCATCCCCATCAGACTTAGCCTTCCCAACCACTCCACCATCAGATAGACTTTGGCACTGGAAGCCCAAGAGGAGTCAGAGCACACCTGTAAAATGTTCCTTGGAAGGAGAATGGAAAGGCATACTGCATCCTGCCCAGCCTTTGGGCACAATCTTCCCTGCACAAATACTGGAAGCAGAAGGCAGGGGAACTACCTGCCAGAGAGGCAGCCAAAGGTGTGGAAGGAAGCCTCCAGAATCAGAAGGTCAGCTGGGACCAAGAGCAAGTCTTGAGTCAAATTTTGACTGGAATTCTCCATTTTGGCAGCTATGGCATCCCAGGAGGCACTAAAAGCAGCAGAGACTGAGACCCTGCCAGAGAGGAGACATGGGGCTCCTCAGGAAACACTGGAAAGTGTTTCTGCCACAGAAGCACAAGCAGGCAGCCAGCTCTGGCCAGTGAGATACCACACTCCAAAATGAATATTCCCAAATGGTGCATTTTAAACATTTAAACTTTTTAACCACCACCTCCTAAGGGCACACTAGCCAGCAATTCCAAAATATTGGAAGTCAAACAGATGAGGCAGCAGACCAGCTTGGCTGAACTGAGTTCTTCTCTTGGGAAAAAGGTCAAAAAAGGAAGGTATGTGCCCGGTGGAAGCAATGTCAGGTTACATGGTGGTGCTGGAACAGCCACCCCTCTGTGGGGCAGTGGCTCCAGGGAGAAATGCTCTGGCATGACAGAGCAGACCCACTGTGGCAGTCATCCTGACTAGCCCAGCAAACAGTCCCCAGGGTGAAAGCAAGGATATTTTTGAAGGAGCTGCTTGTGCCCTCTGCCTGTGGCAGTCAAACAGCAGCTTCACTTGTGGTGCTGAGACCAGCTAAGGAGTTGATTTATCAACCAGGTCCAAATTTATATACCCTTTTTCTCCCTGAATGACAGAAAAATGAACAGCATGTTGCCAAACTGCACGACCTCCCTCTTGGGAGTACAAACTTGCCTCCTGCCAAAGCATGTTACTTCACCTCAACAAAGGTCTTGCCTCAGAAGTCTCTTATTCCTTTTCCCAGCCATCATCCCCAGTACTAGACAGCCATGTTCAGCCCCAAGGCTTCCTTCTTCCAGCTCTGGACTGCTGGGCTTCATTTGCTGCAAGATTTCTGTCCTCACCTACCAGAACTGCTGCCTAAGCCACCCATGATCTGAACTCCCTTGTTCTAGACCCTTGTCCCTCTCCATGCTAAAGTAATTCCACACACAGAGGCACATAGGAAGGCATCCCCCCACTGCCACTTGCATGATGTCTCTATTCACTGAGCTTCTCTTAGGACTTCCTCCCATCTTTCTTTTCACTTACTTGGTGCTTTTGGATGCAAGTGCCAGTATTACAGGCTCACAACACATGTACCACATGGAGATTTCTAGACCATGCCTACACATGGAATTACTAGATGAAAATCTGTGAACAGCTTCACAGCTGGGTGTCCTGCATGAACCAACCCCCAACACACAGCCCTGCTAACAGACCCACCACAAAGCAGGACAAACAATTCCAGATCCGCCCAGGAGGACTAAAGGAAGGAGACTTTTGCCCCTTACATAACTCGAGGTTGCAGTGGTTCCCTGTAGCAGCAGCACCTTGGCACCTTGCACTGTGCCTGCGTAAGCACGGTGGCTGCAGGCAAGGGAACTTGGGCGATGTCTGGGAAGCAGAGGGGGGGGAATCAGTGTCCAAAGTGCAAGAAAGGCCATGTTGCCAGTGAACTCTGGCATTGCTGAGGTACTGAGGTCCGGCTGGGACCATCATTCACCTCTAAAGAAGTGTCCAAACAAAACTAAACAAATTCATCGAAGCCCTCATGGACACCAAGCTACTCTAATAATAGCACAACAATCTGGGTGAGCTCAGCCTATTCAGTTATTCGTGCTGGTTAGCACAGCAGAGAGAAGGAAAGGAAACGCAAGCCTGGCTCAGATTGTGGAGCTGGGCTGGGCTTGTTTTCTTGGTAGCTGACTCGATATCAGGAAAGAGCACTGCCCTCAGAACCGAAAGAGAAAGCAGATAACAGATATCTGCACATGACAAAACAGGCTGTGGTGACAGACGTCAGCCAGAACAGCACCGGCAGCAGCCACAGACCTGCTTGGCTCCTACAGCGGCACCACAGCCCTCTCCAGCGCCTTTCAGCTCCACACCCACCCAAATGGGCAGCCCGTAAGTACCTGACACTGAGAGCCCCGCTTTTCTAATGTCACTGGCTTCGGGGAGAACTGCCACAAGTGCTGTTGCAGGGTGCAGATGTCTTGGAGGGTCCGTCCCCTGCTGTAAGACGCTTTAAGGGCAGTTCCCCTACAGTCTGTTCCATTTGCTGCTGGTTGGTTTCTGTTTACCAGCAATCCTTAGCTTGTCGGTGGCCTTTCCGAGCCCATGGTTTCTCTGCAGCTAATCCTGCCTGGGGGGAAAGATGAACCGAATAGCTGGGTGGGGAGGTGGTGAAGGGCCAGGACAGATGTCTTATAGGAGAAGTGTCATGTCCAAAGCTTGACACTTTCCTGTCATTCTTGTACAGCATTTCTCCCCTCAGCAATCAGGAAGAGAGGCTGTGGGAAAGTCAGGTTGTCTGGGGAGGCTCTTCAGTGCAAAAGGAACTGCCCATTGCCTTGCCCCGTTGCACCCAGCCCTAGTGCAGCGGCAGAGATGCTCATCCCTGCACAAAGGTCAGATCCTGCGCCACAGCTGTGTGCCTTCCTGTCCCTTACCCAGCTCTGCCAGCCCCTTGCTGGAGGAAAGCACAGCCCCAGCAGAGGAAAGGGCCATGCAGTCCCAAAAGCACACGGGGTGCCTACGAGCCTTGTCTCCCCCACAAAGACCTCAGGGAGCCCCTGAGCCATTCACGTGGGGCCTCTCTCTGCTGGGGACACTGACACACAGAGCTCTCCTACAGTGAAACCCAGTGTTTCTATCAATGCCAGTCCAGGAACAAGGAGGTAGAATCCAGGCTGGGGCTCACTGTGCCATGTTCGGGTTCCTCTTTTTTGCACCTTTGAGGAAGAGACACAGAATCTCCCATCCAAAGGCACAGACACCTCCTTAGAAGTAGCAAGGCTGCCACTGTCTGGGAAAAACCCAAGCTGTACACTGAGAGTCTTTCCTGTTTGTCCTTTGCTTCTCAGCCAGGCTGCTGCCAAGCCCACCTCAGTGTTGAGCTGCAGTGCTCATAAATGTCCTACCTGTGGCTGCACTGTGGCAGGGTGCCAGGTCTCAGCCCTCACTGCCTCCAGGCCAGTCACGAGTTCTCTGTCCATCTGGCACAGGGCCATCCCAGGCGTGTTTCTGGTCCTATCAGTCACATGTGTGGACAGGGATTTACCTACCATTGTGGTTGGGCAGACAAGGCAGCAGGAGCAAAGATGCCAGCAATTTGGCAGTGAAGAGAGGAACATCACTGGTAAAATATGTCCTTACACACGAGCCTCAAAGCAGAGGAGGAGAGGGCAGAGATACCATGGGCTTCCTCCAGGTCCCCCTACATGCAGAGATCACAGAGCAGCACAGGGTCTCTGAGGTGGCTGTCCTCCACCCCTATGTTACCACAAACCTGATAGGAATTTATTTCCCTGTCCCCTCTCTACCAAACTTGTGCAACTAGAACAATTTTTAATAGCTTTTATATTTGATGGATGCTGAGGGAGTGAGCATGAGATGATTGAAAAAAGGTCACATTTCTACAAGTCTGCCTTCCTTAGGAAACTGGTCTAAAGAAATTCAACAGCAAGGGTTGGTGGCTGGGCAGGAGTAGGCTGGGCTGTAGTGGTCCCAGCCCTGAGGTCTAACAGAAATCCCTGGAGACCTGGTCAGCCAGCCAAGAGCTCCCTCCAAGAGCAGCTTGTTCTTCCTCTGAGGGCAGGACAGCACAGAGAACAAGTGGTGTGAGCCCTGGTGGACAGGGAGAAGAGCAGCAATGTCTGGGTGCAGGAGACCATGTGTAAGACAGACAAACCAAGGGGCAATACTAGGGGCAAGACAAACCACGGTGAAATTACATGTGCCAGAAGTCTCACTCTGCCGCACACTCTGTGCCCAAGCATAATTTCCCTGCTTGCTGTGTTTTCGTTGCAGATTCAGAACGATGGGCATCCTCAATGTGACCTTCCAGTCTCTCCAGAAGCCTGTTGTGCACAAGCACTCCAAGGGACAGCACAAGAAGTGAGGGAAAGTGACCAGGGAAGTGGACAGGTTGGTGTCTGATGCTGTGACCTCCCCTTCTATACTGTGTGTGTGCTGCTGCTGGGAGAAGTTTAGGACTGAGAAGCTTCATCTTTGTGCTCATTAAACAGAGGTGCCCCACTTCCAAGTTTCCAGGGAGACATGAGAGGAGGGGGATACTGAAAGGTCTCTAGTCACCAGCACCACCACCAGACACTGAGTACACATTGAGTGGAATCTCTCCTGGCACTCTGAAAACTCAGAGGCTGTACCTAATTCACTGTCAGCTGTGGGTGATGGTCTAGGAGGATATCCAGGATATCACAGAATCACCGACTATTCTGAACTGGAAGGGACCCAGGGTCCAATTCCTAAGTAAATGGCCCACACAGGATTGAAGAATGACATACCACTAAGTAATAGGCAGTGGAAGGGGACAGCAGGGCCAACGTGAACTTCTTGAAGGAAAGTGGTAAAAGTTTGTCAGTAGACAAAGCTTGTCAGAAGGAGGAAGAGTTACTTGCAAAGCCTCAGGCCAGAGGCTGGGCTTGAAGCCAAGGTCTCTGAGTCCTGTGTTTATGCCTCTCTGCAGAGCTGGGTGGATGGTGCTTCCATGCCGTGTGGTTCTGCAGCCAGTGATACCCTTTCCTGATGGCACTTCCCTGTTTTTCAGCGTGAAGCAGAAGCCTGCAAGACAGCACTGAGGACAGTACACGTTCCAGGGAGAGGAGCAGAGTTGGGTTTGGCACCCAGTCTGAGAGAGGAGCAAGGTGGACGGCAATCACAGGGTGTGTCTCAGTAGCACCCTTGTCCCTCAGCCTCAGAGGAAGGTGAGTGGCTGCAGGTAGATCCAGGGTGCCTCTCTGAGCTGGGCACCTGTCTGTGTAGGGCACTGGTCCCCAGGCAACCAAGACAGAAGAGCACCGCGTCTGCCAGCCTCAGTGGGTAGCAGAGCTGCAGGTATTCAGTCCTGCTGCGCTTAGCAATCTGCAGGCATGCAAGGACCTGCTTGTGGAGCTCAGATGTTGGAAATAGGTGGTATCAATGGCACTGGGTGTCCCAGAGCTATGGGACGAGGGCAGAGAGGCAACAGGAGCCCTGCAGTTCAGATCCTGTCATGTCTGCACTTTACTCAGTAGTCCAAAGATCACAAGGGATGTCTGATGTAACTGAAGGAAAAGCATTTTCCCAGAATAGCTCTTAACCCTTACTTCTTTTAGTCAGAAGTCCAAAGATCATAAGGGATGTCATTGTCTGATAAATAGAAAGGCATTATCCCAGAATAGCTCTTATCCTGCTTCTTACCAGACAGCAGTTTTTTTCTCTCCTCCTGTCCCTGCAGTTTGCTGACAAATGCCTCTTTTCCAGAGACCATGGTGCAAAGGGTATGTGTGGGGCTGAGTCATACTCTCCTCCCAGTACTGGTCTATGCATGGGACATCATTAAGCCACCTTTGCTTTAACCAAATGCACCCCCCTCAACCCAGTAACACATGTGCAGCACAGTCCTAGGCAGGACTGAGACACTCCTGTTCCACTGGCAAGGGAGTCCCTAGACCCCAGCCATAAGGCTCAGAGCCCACCTTGGGAAGGGTGCTGTAAGAGGCAACAACTGAGGGGTCCCCACTTCGTGTTTTGCAACAGGCATCCCCACAACAGTTTTTACTGTTTTACTGTAGCAGGAGAGCACGCACGCACCAGGATGGGTCTGCTGCAGCAGAGGTGTA